>NW_028318025.1:2459169-3688753 GCF_062004578.1 Staurois parvus
CTTTCTTTCTTTGATTTACACCTGGTGGTCTACCCCGTAAATCTGTAGTTTTTTACCAAAACAAGCTGTCCTGCAGATCTAGCAGTTAGGGGGTTGCGAAAAACCATTTAACACTGACAGGGTTGCACACATTGACCATCTTATATTTAGCTATGTAAAACCTTTATTACACAAGGAACACAACTGTTCCTGCTTATAAAGTGTTAGCTAGAGTTCAGCTTCAATTTGTTAGTGTTTCTAAATATACTAGTACATCTAATATTCCCCTCTCCCCCACTCTAATACAGGAGGTGTGTTACTAGCCTTATCACCAGGTGACAACAGAGGAAACAAGCTTAAAAAAAAGAAAAAAGGATTGCAGCCAGGGGTCTACCTATAGTGGTTGCAAATGTGATCTGGCCCCATGCATCAGGGGTGTCCCTGTGGCTCCCCTGTGCAACTGGATAGGAGGGGCATCAGGGGTGGCATATAGAGGAACCAATGCCCTCAATTTTCCTCATGCAACCTTTCAGTGGCTGCAGGAGGAAAATGGAAGGGATCGGTTCCCTACATGCCACCCTAGCTGCCCCTCCTATCCAGGTCCTGCTTCCCCTGGGCCCCTGTGTGATCCCCGCATTGCTGCCGGGTTCCCCCTCCCCTCTTCAACTGGCTGCATTGGGGGATTTGTCAGGATGAAGAACAGGGAAGGGGCTGGTAAATGTGTAATTTACCGGCCTCTTCCTTGTCTGATGAAATCTTCAGTTTGCTTCAGTTTGTGTCCTTAATGAAGGTTGCGGGCTGTGTCCCCAATCTCCTTTCTATGTCTCAAAAGTGGAACATCAGAGGTCTGTTTAGACCCCAGATATCTCACCAAAGCGCCAAAACAAGGCTTGTAAAAAAAATTGTAAAAAGTAGTAAAAAATAAAATTGCAAAAAAAAATAAAACAACAAAACTAAATAAACTATTGACACCAATGGCAGAACTACCAGGGTGGCAAAGGTTGGACTTGCGTTTGGTCACCATGACGGCTCCAAGAGAGCAGGTAGGGGACCAATTGCAAAAAGGGTCGCACTGTGGGATCATAATAAAGGGCCCCAAGATTAGAGTAAGAACCCGGGTTTAGTGGGAAGGGCTCTGAACATTCTAGTTAGGCCTCGGAATGAAGCTACCAGAGCTAATGATTGGTAAACTGCAATATATTGCATTTTTGGTTTTGGATTTAATATCGCTTTCAGGCTGACACACTAAGTATAATACGGCTTATAGTTAGAACTGTATGAAGTTGAATGAAGTATTTGTGGCCTCTCCTGTATCACAAAGTACATAAAGATCAGCTTAAATCCCCATAAGGCTATTTCACATATAATACTGCATCGACTGAAAGCACTTGGTAAATACTGGTGGAGCCAGGCTTTGTTTGTATTGTGATCATTATATGAAGCTGTGTGGAGGTACAATATGCCACCTTTATTATGTGTGATACTGAAGAGACAAAATTGCATTAGTATATTACTTTTCATCCAACACTGAATCATCTTCATGAGACTGAGAGTAGCCCATACAGCTTATAGAGCGTCTATTGATGGAGGCATTCCTTATGCAGCTAGTGACATCTTTTCTGAGTCTACTTATTTTTGGTAGACATTCATCTGCATGCGACTGCCACATGAATTTGTGCTTGAAAAAGTCACTTGATTCTGCTTCGATATGGTTTTCTTTGCCTATACCATGATGCTATGAAAAGGTGAGGGTCATACAAAGGGCATTTTAATTTTAGAGGTATAAAAATATATGTTAGCATGGCGGAATTACGTGCAGAAGTAAGTGGCAAGTATGTCCTATTACTGATAGGCAGTGCACATGTCAAGTGCCAGTCTAGAGACTGGTAATCAAGATGGCAGACAACAGCGTTAGCACATGCATGGAACAGCATGTGGTGATGAAGTTTCTTGTGAATGAAGTTGTATATCTACAGAAGACTTCAAGCACAGGAGGTGATGAGACACCCAGACGCAGTAAGACATTTGAATGGTGTAAATGTTTCAAAGATGGCTGTATGTCCATTAGTGACAATCCTGGCTGTGTTGGTTCCCAAGCCACAGAAGTCATTCCTGTGAACATTAAGCATGTGGAACACCTGATCCTGGATTATGGATGCATAACTTTGTCTTGAAATTGCACAAGAGACAAATCTTTCTGTGGGAACAATGACCAACAATGAATCATGACCAAGTGAAACTGACTGTCCTAGGATGGTTCATGTGTTCTGACAAATGTTTCTGTGCTGAAGCTTTAGAGGCATTAGTTAAATGTTAGGAAAAGTGTAGAAATGTAGCAGGGCATGTCGAAAAATAAATATAGCTTCCACTTCTTGAAATCTGTTCTTTTATTATATAAATTCAAAAGTTTTGGTTTGACTTGAACACTCCTCATATTGAGTTACAATTTAAAGTGAGCAGATAGGCAAATTTCTAGACCACTTCCTGTTTTATTCTTTTGGATTATAAAATGTTGAGTAGAGTATATGGTGCAGCAGGGCTAAGTAAATAATGACTTATGTGTATTTTCCTCTGGGCTGCTAATTGTATGGCTCTACACCAGGGGCGGACTGACCATTTGGAAACTTGGGCACTGCCCGAGGGCCCGGGGTCAGTAGGGGGCCCCATGAGATGCCCCTGGTACCTTTTTCATAGGCTTTTTTGAGTTTGGGCAAGGACACAGGGGCCCCATTATCCCCTATTGCCCGGGGGCCCATGAGTTGTCAGTCCGCCCCTGCTCTACACATACTGTATACCGGCAATACATTATAGTGGAATTCCAGGCTATATTTAACTAAGCTTAAAACTGCTCCCACACCCACTAATTCTTATTCTAAGTACCCTGTAGAAGGAAGATGCTTATACTTACCTATTCTCAGGGTGCTCCCTTCCAACCATGTGATCTCTCCAGCCCGGGGCTTAAGGGGAGAGATTGACGATAATGGTTGGAATGCCTGGGCAGTGACTTCACCCATAGGCTTACCAAAATACCATGATGTTTGAGGGCGTTTGCAGCCCTTTTCCCTTATGCGTGCATTTCTTTTGCTTTTTATGTTTTTTTTATTAAAAATAACTTTACTGCACTATGAAGAGCCCCTCTTTATTGTTTACTTATTTAGGATACCTGCTGTACTGATTTTGGTGATGCGGAGCTCCCAGTGACCAGGAAACATTGAGGATTATTGCTGTTTTGACCTATGTGATGTGGGACAATTGATGAGGTGAGAGTGCATGCCTGGTGATGGTGGATATCACACGAGCATAGTAAAGGAGAAGAGTCACTTTTTTTTGCTATTCACCTATATGGACTGTTACATTGCACTTTATTCATGTTAAATAAATTTCACTGCATTTATTTCATCCACTGTGTGTTATTGGTCCAATACATTATACACCCCATGATAGGGGGGTATTTTTTTCTGTTTATGTGGACTTCATTTACACCAGTTATTACAGTGTAATATACACTGTCACTGTATTTCTGTCTATTTTATGAGTACGTTATTTATTTATTACACTTTATAAGTATTAAAATTATTATTTTCTTGCTTGCTAGCACAGCACTATTTTCTTCTTCTTTTTTTACTGTGGGGCTGCCGTTGTTGACTGACCCTCCTCTCCCCTGAAGCCGGCACTGGCAGCCTATCATGTGAATGGACTGGAGCACCCTGAGAATAGGTAAGTATAAGCATCTTCCTTCTATAGGGTAGATAGTATAGGTGTTAACAGGTTCTTTGAATGGTGCCCATGTCGACTGAGCAATCCCATGTGGTTAGTATGCAGCAAAGCAGCTGCTCAGCACTGAACACGGAAGATAGTGGCAATCACTGTAGCAACAACAATTACTTCAGTTATTCTCTACTTCCACAGCAGTCCCACAGGTATGGAATATGCATTTTTATACATGTTAGACCTATGCAACTGCAATAAAATCCATACCTGGAGTTTAGCTGCAAATTTTCAAAATAAACCTTACTATCTTCCATTTCTGGACATTACAGCTATTGCTGCCTGTATGTGCTGAAAAACAGCTCCATGGGTAGAAGATGAAAAGTAGAATAAAATAGTACTCGTAACATGACATAGTATAAGAAAGAGCAGTCACAATAAAACATATACTTAATCTGATATTAGGCTCCACAGTAAAAAGATTTGTTTTTTGACCTAGCAAGCAGTTTATCCAGATTTACAGCCGATCAAGGAAAAGGCAGCTGTCGCGAAATTGAACGCTATTTATATCATGCTGAATCTCAAGCTTAGTTTGAAATTATTCGGCTGAAAATGTTCATGATGCAAGTATCCCACAGTGCCCCATATCATCTGCAAATGTGATTGACTTTCTAACTGTCACGGTCATTTCAGTGAGATGATCGTGTAATAGGTGTAGTTTCATTATTGTTGCAAATTTAATAGCCACCCTTATCAAAAATGTTTTGTGCTTATCGCAAAGCTTTAAGGTTAATCTACTTTTTATTGTGGAAAGATCCTATCATGTACAATATAATGACATTTCCTCAAAAATAATATTTGCATTATTCTTTCTTTTGTAAAACCAAAGCAATAAGTGTATTATTAGGAGTAAACGATTTGTTTCACAGTACAAAAATTCATGAAAAAAGTGGTGTTTTGTATGTCTAACCTATGGAATCTGAAATAAGTTATAATAAATGTAACTTATATGGTGATGGCATAGATTTAAGAAATACAGTTAATAATAAAGGACTGATGATATTGGTGCAGTATCCCTTTGGTGTTCTTCAATAAAAACTATTTAACCATACTACTGTATGGTTAAAGGATAGCGCATTTTTAAAGAAGTGCACTTGTACTTTTTGCCCCCTTCCCCTGACCTAAAGTAACCTACCCTCCCCACAGATACATGCTTAACTTGATCCAATGGTCGCAACTGCCCATTGCTAGAAACCCTACCTCAATTCCGGCTTCTCAGGCGAATATAATATTGTTTGCGGATCTATCCAAAGCTACATTTCTCAACCGCAAGAAACTTATTACCATAACTAAAGTGCTGCGGAACCATGGTATCGGCTACCAATGGGGTTTCCCCACGAAGCTCATCGTTAAGCATCAAGGAAGGCTCTACACGGTCAAAAACCTAGAAGCAGGCATAGAACTCCTGAAGACATGGAACATCCTACCCGTGGACTCCCACCAATCCACTTCAACCTGACCACTACAAATGGAAGCAGAATAGTCCTGAACCAAAAAATCCTTAACACCATTAACTACCCGACACACTGGGTATCATCTCAAAACCACTAAAGGCTGACAGACGGCCCCTAACCGAACATTTCTAAACTTCAAGTTTTTTGTCATTATGACTCCTTTCTTGAGTCATGTATGTTTCTGTTCCCCCATTACACAGTAGCAACATCTGCTACATATGTTACTTGTATTTTTCACAAGTTTTTTTTTAACCCCCTACCCACCTCATACCACCAGTCGCTCACATCAACCTCCTTTCCCAGAAACACCTCTACTACAAGTGGAAATAAGCTCTTCAGACCAGCGAACATATCAAGATCACTACTTCTTCTCTATGGAAGCTTTACATCCACGACAAAGAAATATTCAACTTTTCACACAACTTACAAATTATCTCTCCTAGTCCATGCAACCCGTATATACTCAACAATATGATTAGCATATCATCTTTGAATGCCCGAGGCCTCAACTCTCCTTACAAGAGATCTCTACTGCAAAAAGAAGCTCGCTCTCTGCAATCTGATGTTCTTTTCCTTCAAGAATCCCACTTTACCTCCTCCAAAATTCCCAAATTTAACTTACGCCACTTCTCATCAATATTTATGGCAACCAACTCCAAGAAAAAGAACGATGTCATCACCGCCATAAGAGACTCCCTCCAATTCCAATATATCTCAGAATTAGCAGATCCACAAGGCCGCTACCATATTTTAATATGCAAGATCAACAAAATCCTATATACCCTGATCAATATCTATGGGCCAAATACCAACCAACTCCAATTCTACAACAAACTAATCACAATCATTACTACCCAGAGAAAAGGCAGACTACTACTAGGAGGAGACTTCAACATCATAAACAACCCACTCCTGGACTCTTCTTCCAGTAAACGCTCCTTTAAACATACTTTTAACCGTTTTCTACACAACAACGACCTCTACGACATATGGCGATGCCAACACGGTACAGAAAAAGACTACACCTATTATTCTCCAGCCCACCTCTCCTATTCCAGAATTGACTTTTTTATCACAGACAAGTGGACCTTACAACATATCACCTCCTCCAAGATCGGCACCATAACATGGTCGGACCACGCTCCAATTTCCATCACTCTGGACCACAATCAACATTCTTCAATCCCTCGAATATGGAGATTGAACTCAACCTTACTGAAGAATCCAGACCACAGAAAACATATACTAAACGCTCATAACCTGTTTTTTGAAATGAATGAATCACCTGATATATCTATACCTATACCATGGTGTACCTACAAGGCATACATGAGAGGTATTCTTATTCAACTAAACGCCCGTATCTCTAAACAAAGAAACCAACAAATAGATGAACTCCTCATGTCAATTAAAACAAAAGAAGTTTTAAACAAAACATCCCCAGACCCCTCAACCTCTACTTCCCTCGCCATGGATAGAAACAAACTCAGAACCCTCCTACTTTATAAATACAACCTCAACCTTCAAAAAACGAAAGCTAAATTTTACTCCATGAGCAACAAAGCTAACGCCTTATTAACCAAAATGATTAAACAGCGATGCCTAAAATCCAAAATATCCTCAGTTCATCACCCAACCACACATACTTTAACCACGAGAAATAGCTAACGCCTTTGCGACCTATTACCAACAACTATATAATCTTAAAAATGATCCTGACACCATCCAACCAACACTTATATCCATACAACAATTTCTTCACATAACGAAACTCTCCCAACTCTTCCCATCCCAACTTGACGCTATATCTACTCCGATATCTATCACAGAAATAGAAAATATCACCAAAACACTCCCTCTTAACAAATCTCCAGGAAAGGATGGTTATATGAACGAATTTTACAAATATTTTGCCCCATATCTAGCACCATACCTATCCAAACTCTTTAACCATGCTGCCACCACTGGCATATTCCCCAAAGACATGCTACAATCAATAACAACAACAATCCCAAAATCTGGTAAAGACCCGCAACTCGTCCAAAATTATAGACCAATCTCCCTACTTAACACAGACATCAAACTTTATGCAAAAATTATAGCTTGCAGATTACTCCCTTATCTTCCTAACTTAATACACCCAGACCAAGTAGGATTCATACCAGGCCGCCAAGCACCCGATGGCACCAGAAGACCTATATCTCTTCTCCACCATTTAGAACATACCAAACAGCCCTCAATACTCCTATCTTCAGATGCAGAAAAAGCATTTGATCAAATACATTGGCTATTTATGCGACTGACATTACAGAAATTTGGAATTACGGGATGGATGCTAACAGCCATCCTAGCACTATATTCCCTCCCTTCAGCCAGAGTATTAACAGATGGAACATTATCAGAACCCTTTGACATCACCAATGGTACTAGACAAGGATGCCCACTATCCCCCATCATATTTGCGTTGCTCATTGAACCCCTAGCCTCTAATCTCAGAGATAACCCGGTATTTACTGGCATCAAATACCTTAACACTGAACATAAAATTAGCCTATTTGCAGACGACATCTTATTGATGATTACCAACCCAACCAAATCCCCCAAAACAATACGAACGCACCTTCAACAATACTCAATGGTTTCCTATTATAAACTCAATGAACCCAAATCTTCAATTTTAAAACTCCACACACCACACCATTCCCAAATATTATTTGCTAAACAATTCCCCTTCTCTTGGGAAAAAAATAGCATTCCCTATTTAGGAATCAAACTCACTTCAACAACGGACCAACTATTCTCATCTAACCACAAAACACTACTTGAAACTATACCCCAAAAAATTGCCACCCTACGCACCTCAGAACTCTCCAAATTAGGCCGAGTTGCAACCTTGAAAATGTACATCCTACCAAAAATCCTGTACATTTTTCGCACACTTCCCATACCAGTTCCTAAGACCTTCCTTTCCAAATTACAATCGATTCTCTCCAGATTTTTATGGAACTCTAAAAAACCTAGATGCACTACCAATCTCTTAATACGCCCATCTTCCAAAGGAGGCGCGGGCCTTCCACATTTAAAATCCTACTATAACGCTATTCTTCTGGACCAAATATATTTTTGGTGGAACCCAACTAGAGAAAAAATTTGGTCTACAATGGAAACCTTGCCCTTCCATCCACTTAAACCCCAAAATTTACTCCTAATTCCTACAATGCTACAAACCACTTACCAATTAAAACACCTATGTATCCAAGCCACCCTTCAAGCCTGGCATGATCTTCTGACCATGGAATACACAGACCCCAAACGAATTCTCACCCCAATTGAAATATTACATTCCATTACACCCTCAGTGGACCTATCCCAATGGGAAAAACGAAACATACACAAAATAACAGACCTCTATAAAGACCACGCCCTGCAGCCATTTCAAATTCTCCAATCCACGTTCAATTTACCATCCACGGAATACTTCACCTACTTAAGGATTGCCCACTGTATGCAAACAAAGAGTATACCTCATACCACAAAAATCCCTAATGCTGCCTACCTTTTCCTTACAAAGCCACAATACCCAGGTAAAGGTATCTCCACTTTCTACAAATACATAACGAACATGCAATTTTAAAATCTACCTCCTTTTCCAACTGGGAAAAAACTCTCTCAGAAACAATTACATCACACGCATGGAGCACAGCATTTAATACCACTTACAAATCATCCCGCTGCAGTTCACACTGGGAAGCATACTTAAAAATCCTCCACCAATGGTATCTAACCCCAATCAAACTTGCCATGTATTACCCAAAACACTTCACCTCTTGCTGGCGACAATGCGGAGACATAGGTTCAACACTACATATATTATGGTCATGCAAATCAATGAAATCCTTTTAGAAACGTGTCTTCCAACTACTCTCTGAAATAACCCAAACAGTGATCAACCCAAACCCTCTACTTGCGCTTTTACACATTGGGATTGAAAAATTCCCCTATACCTCTTGCACCATAATTGTCCACATACGTTTCGCAGAAAAAAATCACTATAACCAGATTATGGAACACCACTACTGCCCCTTCTCTCAAATCACTAATTACAGATCTTAATTTCCAATGCGAAATGGAAAAAAGATCGGCCCTCAACAACTCCACCCAATACAAATTTAATTCCCAATGGACTAACTAGTTAAAACATCCCAATTGCTCAGTACAAGCCTGATTTTGTACAAACAATTGAATTACCCATCCATTTTAGACTGGTACTCCTCCCCCCATCCTATTATAACTTCCTCCTCCTCTCCCTACCCTCTTCCTGTTCTCCCCATGTTTACACCCCTCTACCATTTTCTACACCTCACCAAATTTCAGTATATATCCATATCTACCTATGTTACTATTGCCTTATTCCTTGTCCCCAACCAAATGGTAGGGTACACATGCTCCAATACTATATTGTATGACTACAATTTTTATTGAACTGAAAGTCATTATTATAACATTACCCTGTTATTGAAAATCTTCAATAAAAACATTTTGAAAATAAAATGCAAAACATCTGCCATTTGGTATTGGACTTAATAATACATTTCTGTTACATTGTTGAACTGTCTTTTTTATTTCTGAATTCTTATTTCCAGGTTACATACTTTCAGATGTGTATGTTTACTGAACATTCATACTTAGACCAATATTGCCTTGGTTAAAAATGGCATATTTATTCTGCTTAGTGTAATGGGACAATACCTGAGCTAATGGGTTCCTTTTGGTCCATTGCGGGGATTTTGTGCTATTATGGTTACAGCCTTGAAAACAAACAGGTTTACAAATGCTTTTTTTCACATCCTAAAATAAAAGCATCTACAAATATATCAACTGTTTTCAATACTGTCATATGCTTGTAAAAGTCCCATGAGGCATTGCAAGGCTGACAGTTACCAGCATGACTCCCAAAGACAGAGGCATGATGAGCCTTGTAGTTCTGCGGCAGCTGGAGGGCCACAGGTTGAGCACCCATACTCTACAGGAACCAGAACGGTACCTATGAGCCAGTGACTGAAGAGAGCACAGTTCCCGTCATTAAGCATCATTAGTACTGATGTAGTGCACATGCACGTGTTAGACAGCCACAAGGTGCTCAGTCCCTCAAAGTTTAGTCTTAAAAAAAACATTATGTGGTTATTTTGTTTGATAGGTGCAAGGTTGGGAGGAACAGATCTATTTACATTGAAATTACTAATAATTACTGATTCACTCTTGCAGACCAATATCTTAGCCCCTCACCTTCTCTCTTCAGTAGGTTGTATTTATTATTTTAGGGATCTTAATAATGGCAGTGACAGGATTGAGCTAAGACCAGAATTTTTCAATCTTGACATAAAGAAGGTTATTTTGGGGATATATATATATATATACAGTTGTGTTCAAAATAATAGCAGTCAGACATCACCAACCTGATCAATCACTGTTTTTGATAGAAATTATATTTCTACATGGCAAATAATTTACTAGCATATGTAGTAGAGTAATAGAAATCCAACAGACCCAACAGTCATGACATGCATGCTGCTGATTCTGTGTAATTGATTTACTAATTGAAAGGGGCATGTTCAAAATAATAGTAGTGTGGAGTTCTATTAGTGAGGTCATTCATTCTTTGAAAAACAAGTGGCAATTAAGCCCTTTTTTAGGGAAGGAAGGCAGCAAATGTTGTACATGCTGGTTACAGTGCATTTCTCTCTGAAATTCTGAGGAAAATAGGTCGTTCCAGACATTGTTCAGAAGAACAGCGTACCTTGATTAAAAAGTTGATTGGAGAGGGAAAAACATATAAAGAAGTGCAGAAAATGATAGGCTGCTCAGCTAAAATGAAAGCAAATGCTTTAAAATGGCAACCAAAACCTGAAAGACGTGGAAGAAAGCAAAAAATCACCATTCAAATGGATAGAAGAATAGCCAAAATGGCAAGGACTCAGCCAACAATCAGCTCCAGGAAGATCAAAGAAGGTCTAAAGTTACCTGTGAGTACTGTTACAATTAGAAGACTCCTATGTGAAGCCAAGCTATCTGCAAGAAGCCCCCGCAAAGTCCCACTGTTGAAAAAAAGACGTGCTGAAGAGGTTACAATTTGCCAAAGAGCACATTGACTGGCCTAAAGAGAAATGGCGCAACATTTTGTGGACTGATGAATGTAAGACTGTTCTTTTTGGGTCTAGTGGCCGGAGACAGTTTGTCAGACGACCCCCAAACACTGAATTCAAGCCACAGTACACTGTGAAGACAGTGAAGCATGGTTGCGCAAGCATCATGATATGGGGAAGTTTCTCATACTACGGTGTTGGGCCTATTTATCGCATACCAGGGATCATGGATCAGTTTGAATACATCAGAATACTTGAAGAGGTCATGCTGCCTTATGCTAAAGAGGAAATGCCCTTGAAATGGGTGTTCCAACAAGACAACGACCCCAAACACACCAGTAAACGTGCAACATCTTGGTTCCGGACCAACAAGATTGACGTTATGGAGTGGCCAGCCCACTCCCCAGATCTTAATTCAATAGAAAACTTGTGGGGTGACATCAAAAATGCAGTTTCTGAGGCAAAACCAAGAAATAGAGAAGAAATGTGGAATGTAGTCCAATCATCCTGGGCTGGAATACCTGTTCACAGGTGCCAGAAGTTGGTTGACTCCATGCAACACAGATGTACAGCAGTTTTCAGAAACAGTGCTTATACAACTAAATATTAATGAAGTGATTCAAAGGAAAGCAAAATCTTCAAACATTTTTCAGTTTATATAGTGAATGTTTGAGTTTGTAAAGAAGAATACAAACACTGCTATTTCTTTTTGAACAGACTTATATTCACTTTTCTTCCATTTTTTTAGAGGAACAACACAAAATTGATATATTTTTCTTCACGTTTTGATTTTGAATAGAATGTGTAGTGTTCCCAATGCATTTGTGTATATGGAAATAAAAGCTATTAGAAGGATTTTGAGCTTTATTCACTTTTTTCAACACACTGCTAATATTTTGAACACAACTGTATATATATATATATATATATATATATATATATATATATATACTATATTGCCAAAAGTATTGGGACGCCTGCCTTTACACACACATGAACTTTAATGGCATTCCAGTCTTAGTCCGTAAGGTCCAATATTGAGTTGGCCCACCTTTTGTAGCTATATTAGCTTGAACTCTTCTGGGAATGCTGTTTACAAGGTTTAGGAGTGTGTCTATGGGAATGTTTGACCATTCTTCCAGAAGCCCATTTGTGGAGTCAGGCACTGATGTCGGATGAGATGGCCTGGCTCTCAGTCTCTGCTCTAGTTCATCCCAAAGGTGTTCTATCGGGCTGAGGTCAGGACTCTGTTTCTCCACCCCAAACTCGTTCATCCATGCTTAATGGACCTTGCTTTGTGCACTGGTGGACAGTCATGTTGGAACAGGAAGGGCCCATCCCCAAACTGCTCCCACAAAGTTGGGAGCATTAAGTTGTCCAAAATGTCTTGAATTGCTGACGCCTTAAGAGTTCCTTTCACTGGAACTAAGGGGCTAAGTCCAACCCCTGAAAAATAACCCCACACTATAATCCCCCCTCCACCAAACTTTACACTTGGCATGTTGTAGTCAGGCAAGTACTGTTCTCCTGGCAACCACCAAACCCAGACGCCTCCATTGGATTTCCAGACAGAGAAGCATGATTTGTCACTCCAGAAAACACATCTCCACTGCTCTAGAGTCCAGTGGTGGTGTGCTTTACACCACTGCATCTGATGCTTTGCATTGCACTCGGTGATGTAAGGCTTGTATGCAGCTGCTCAGCCATGGAAACACATTGCATGAAGCTCTCTACGCACTGTTGTACTAATCTGAAGGCCACATGAAGTTTGGAGGTATTTAGCTATTGACTCTGACTGAGGCAGTTGGCGACTTGTGCACACTGTGCGCTTCAGCATGCGCTGACCCCACTCTGTCCTTTTATGTGGTCTACCACTTCGTGGCTGAGTTGCTGTTGTTCCCAGTTGCTTCCATATTGTTATAATTCCACTGACAGTTGAATATTTAGTAGCAAGGAAATTTCAAGGATGGACTTGATGCACAGGTGGAAATCTATCACAGTATCATGTTTAAATTTACTTAGCTCCTGAAAACGACCCATTCTTTCACAAATGTTTGTAGAAGCAGTCTGCATGCCTAGGTGCTTGATTTTATACACCTGTGGCCATGGAGGTGAATGGAACACCTGAATCCAATGAAATGGATGGGTGTCCCAACACTCGTGGCACTATTGTATATATATATACACTGCTTAAAAAAAAAATCAAAGGAACACTCTGAAAACACATCGCATTTCAATGGGGAAAAATATCATGCTGGATATCTATACTGATACGGACTGGGTAATGTGTTAGGAACATAAGGATGCCCAATCGTTTGATGGAAATGAAAATTATCAACCTACAGACACCCCAAAAATCAAAGTGAAAAATATATCTAGCAAGATAGCCCATTTTGCTGAAATTTCATTACAGCAATTCAGAATGGTACTCAGTAGTTTGAATGGCCCCCGCATGCTTGTATGCTATTAATGAGATTTTGGATGGTGCCTGGGGTATTTCCTCCCAGATCTAGACCATCACTGAGCTCCTGGACAGTCTGAGGTGCAATCTGGCAGCATTGGATGGATTGAAACATGATTTTCCAGAGGTGCTCTATTGGATTTAGGTCAGGTGAGCATGGGGGGGCCATTTAATGGTATCAATTCCTTCATCCTACAGGAACTGCCTGCATACTCTCGCCACATGAGGCTGGGCATTGTCGTGTACCAGGAGGAACCCAGGACCCACTGCACGAGTGTAGGGTCTGACTATGGGTCCAAGGATTTCATCCCGATACCTAATGGCAGTCAGGGTGCCATTGTCTAACCTGTAGAGATCTATGCCTCCCTAGACCATCACTGACCCACCACCAAAATAGTCATGCTGGACAATGTTACAGGCAGCATAAGGGTGCCAGTGGCAGACCTGCCAATTCCGGTGTTCAATGCCAAATGTCAATAGAGCTCTATGGTGCTGATGAACACAGGGCCCACTAGAGGACATCTGGCCCTCAGGCCACCCTCATGAAGTCTGTTTCTGATTGTTTTGTTACAGACATTCACACTAGTGGCCTGTTGAAGGTCATTTTGTAGGGCTCTGGCAGTGCTCATCCTGTTCCTCCTTGCACAAAGGAGCAGATACAGGTCCTGCTGATGGGTTAAGGACCTTCTCCGGCCCTGTCCAGTTCTCCTAGAGTAACTGCCTGTCTCCTGGAGTCTCCTCCATGCTCTTCAGACTGTGATGGGAGACACAACAAACCTTCTGGCAATGGCAATGCGTCATCCTGGAGGAGTTGGACAGTCTGTGGAACCTCTGTAGGGTACAGGTATTGCCTCATACTACCAGTAGTGACACTGACCCTAGCCAAATGCAAAACCAGTGAGAAACAGTCAGAAAAGATGAGTAGAGAAAGAAATGTCAGTGGCCTCCACCTGTAAAATCATTCCTGTTTTGGGGTTCATCTTATTGTTGCCCATCCAGTGCACTTGTTAATTTCATTAACAACAAAGTAGCTGAAACTAAATAACAAGCCCCTCTGCTATTTAATTGACTTGATGCTATACTCTGATTAAAAAGTGTCCCATTTTCAATATATATATATATATATATACACACACACACACGAGTTGGACAATTCTCCTGGCAATTGCCAAACATAAGTCTTGGATGGTAGATAATGGAATCTAACCACCACTGTTCATGCAAGAATCGTTCTAGTTCTTTAGTTCTCACAGAAATGCCAGAGGCGGAAAACGAGCCTGAACCTTTGTTCTTCAAAATTGACCATGGTGGCTCTATGATATTGAGGTCCAGAGACTGCAGCACCCAGGGAAGGTGCGAGACCATTGGCTCAAGATAGTCCTGACACATGTAAACACGTCCTGTGGTTAGGAGCAGTGTGAAGCTTGATTCATCAGACCATGTTACAGTGTTCTACTGATCAACATTCCATGATTTATGGGTGTTGCACCAGTTTCTCCTCTTCCGAGCATTAATGGTTTGGCAATTGCAGCTTGCCTGTGAATGTTTTGGTTATGGAGTTCCCTCTGTACAGTTTTTGTGGACATTAGGGTTAGGAAGGCGAAGATTGAGTTCTGCAGTCACGTTTGCAGCTCTTTTCTTATTCCAGGTCAAAATCCTGCAATCCTGCGCAATGTGGTTTTTGTCTCTTTAGGACAGATGACCATGTCGACAGCACTTATGCTTATCAGACAACATTTTCCTGGAAACTGTATATGCTGTCATAACCTTTGATACTGTAACTCGTGACAATAAATTGGGAACTTCAATCACAGAGGCACCAGCTAAGTGGGCACCAACAATTTCCCCGCTTTGAAGCTCAATAAGCTCTGACATGATATGGTTTTACTAACAGCACATTCAGTGAATGAAGAAAGTAAAGCTTCCCACCTGTTAGCTAAGTGTCTCATCACACAGCAGAAACAAAAGCATGTTACATCACTTCCACTTTCAACGCGAAGCATATCGTCAGTTTATGTCTGCAAATCATGTAGTGTTTCCATATTTTTGTCCAACCCCATATATATATATATATATATATATATATATATATATTTTGGCAGTTTCCACATAAGACCTCCTTCAAACACCAATCCATTAAAAAGTTGTACAAGTTGCATATCAACAATTACAAGAAACATTATCCTCTGGTGTTTTGAAACACCTTATCAGCTTAATGGTTACCAATAGAGTGAAATGTTCCACTGTACAATACTAGGAAATTAATTGTCTGTCCAAGACAGCACAGCAAAACCTTCCAAAGACATTCAAACACTCAGTTTCATACAGTGTTCCTTAACAGACATTCTAGCAAGAGAAACTGTTATATAAAGAATTGTAACATTTGCATAAAGTACAGAGAGGACACAGAGAAACTAAGGTCACAGTTTTGGCTGCTTTTACTTTGCTCTGATTGCAAATACATTTAGGAATATGATATACATCATAAAACAAGAGTAGGACAAGAACAGCAACAATAGAACAAGAATAACAATAGCTGGATTTAAAAAATGAATCAAACAATGAGCCATTTTCTTTTAGGTGACAAAATCAGAACTATCAGGAATTTAGGCGCAGCAGTCCTTGCCAATCAAAGTGCACACACCTACTAGCGTAGCCAGAAAAAAAATCATCTGCTACTTTATGGGCCCATGCAAGCTATAAAGCTATACTTATAAGTGTATCAGATCAGAAGTTGCATTTATCACTTGATCCATTAAAGCGGTGCCCACAAATTTTTTTAAATTGGATCCCCTGCAGTGTTATGTGACTTACTTATCAAACAGAGTCCTCCAGTGCTGCACCATCACCACTCCCACTGGTCCTGGGCATT
This sequence comes from Staurois parvus, assembly GCF_062004578.1. NCBI lineage: Eukaryota > Metazoa > Chordata > Amphibia > Anura > Ranidae > Staurois > Staurois parvus. Next base: position 2,475,847 of record NW_028318025.1, read on the forward strand.
TTCACCTTCACCCAATCTTCCTTCTGGGTTTCTTCTGATCGCACGAGTCACATCACCAAGGCACACAGCGAGTGCCATTATTGTGGTATGAACTGTGCATGTGCAGCTCAAATCACATTACCACTGTAGCGCTACCCTTGTGAAGACTGTTTCTAGGTACCCCCAAGCTCTGCACAGCCAGGCAACATGCATTTTAGACACTTTCCTCCACAATCAGTGAACAGTCCATGAGCTTGGTTTTTGTTATTTTATTAGGGAATATAACTTGGATAGGGTAACAGGGATTATGGCATGCCCAACTTGACCAAAACAATGCAGAGGGACAATTTCTTCCTATTTACAGAAACAGATCCTGGACTGTTCTTTCCTTGAAAACCATCAGTTTTTGTAGATCAGTAGCAACAGCCCCTTATGGGTGAGGAAAGTGCAGCCCTTCTGAAATCAACTTATCTTCTTTTAAACTGCATGCAGAGCTGAATCCTCTCCCCTCCTGGCTGCTCTGAAGATCTCCCAGGACAAGTATGAAGGATTAAGCACACACCGCTGTCCTTTGAAAGCTTGCTACATGTGGCAGTATCTCACCTTGTGAATTACAGGGTGTGCTAATGTACTCACTCTGCCCTCCTTGCTCCCACTGCTCCCAGGCCTTAATCCTGTTCATGACGTATCGTTGAATGAATCCTCCTGAGCCAGCCTGGAGGCCTGCCACCCCTAGATCTAGGGAACCCCTCTCAGGCCACAGACAGTCTCCTCAGCACTCCATCTTCCATCCAGCCTGATTATCCCAAATTTATGGGCAGGTCCACCACTCTACCAGGGCCTCCAAATCTGACACTGGCCAGACTCCCACAAACATGCAAATTAGGTCTCCTCCTGGCTTCTGTAAGGTTCCCATGGTCCTTCAGAACAAGGTGGAGTCCCAACCTGTTAAGTCATCCAGTTTGACTAGCAGTAACCAGACCTTAATCACAGACCCACACAGTAACCATTAGTCATACACAATAGATTAGCCCACACTATTCTAGTAGCACACTATAGGGTGCTACACCACTGAAAGGTAATGTGAGACATTTATGACAGAAGAGACCACTAGAGGGATGCCAGAGGGGCAACTTTATACTTGGTAAATCTAACTAAAGGAAAGTGTTTCATATTTGTATTTAATAGTACTGTATGCACAGAGTGGGGTGCCGGGACAATCAGACGGTTTCACAGGACACAGTAAAAGTAGCTGCCACTACAGAGCAGGAGGTGGAACTGTCTCTGAGCCAAAACAGCTAAGGCATGCCCACTTGCTTCATAGCAATACTATGAGAAATCCTTAGGGGTTGATTTACTAAAACTGGAAAGTGCTAACTCTGGTGCAACTGTGCTTGGTAACCAATTAGCTTTTAACTTCAGCTTGTTCAATTACGTTTTGACAAAAAAAAAACTGGAAGCTGATTGGTTTCTATGCAGAGCTACACCAGATTTTATACTCTCCAGTTTTAGTAAATCAACCCCTTAATGTAGTTGGTCTGGAGAAGAGGTGATAGCTTCTTTAATAAACCTCACTGTTTTCTCCACTTCTATTATCTTTTCACACAGCTCTTTTGTCCACCCAAGAGAAAGCAGACATAACTATTTTTTTAATGTGACATTCATGTTAACTATAATTTTCAAAAAAGAAATGTTTATTCAATGGTTCTCTCAAAAAGCCGTAATTGTATCACAAACGTTTTACATTATTGTAGTTGACTTTTATTACTTCCATCCATCATGCCAGTGCGACAGGGTATCATTAAAGCCTACCCCCAACCCAATAATTCTCACCTTCACAGTGCTTCCCTATGGCTCCTTCTTCTATTGCAGCTGCCACAAATATCTGGTGCTGGAATGTGGCAGACGTAAAATAGCATTTGGACTTCATATACTGTACATATGCAAGAAATCTATGGCAAATCTGAAAAATTTCACAAGCATTGGACTTTTTGGTAACATAAAATCATCTCAGATGTAAAATCACCCTAATGTTTCCGTGACATTAAAGTGATTTGTGCTCCCTGAGCGAGTGAGATCTATTTTATGTTTGTTGTTTTCTTTTTTTTGTAAGTATGTACCCTACAGATACATGCTTTTTAATTTGTTCCAGTTAGTTTCCTTATTGTTATGCTAAAAAATGCATTCATAAACTTGGGACAGTCCACCATGGCACTAGCTCGGAGTTTCCTTTCCTTTTCTACAATGCGCTTTATATATCTAATGTCTATGTATGATACAATTTGAAAAGCTGTTATATTTGACACTATATTGTACTTCTTGATTGTATGTATGCATAGTGTTTAATAACTCCTTTGGAAACCTTACATATGTGAAAATTTTATAAAAATGTACTAAACGAAAACAAAAACATCTGGTGCTTCCAGCCTGACAGCCAGTCAGGAGCAACATCATCGCTCCCTGGAATTTCTAGCACCTGCTGACACATAGTTTTTAGCTGCAGCAGAGCCAGGAGCTAAGGGGGGGGGGTTACAGCTGTGAACATGATTTTAACTGTGACTAGGAGTGTGGGCTTTACAAATACCCTGCGTCAGGGTATAGATCTGAACCTGCAACCTCAGTGATGTCTGGCTGTAACTCTTCTCTTGCTCTGCCATCTGAAATGCTGGACAACTCCTTATCTGATATCTTCAGAACAATTTTGACTTGTCTCTTGTTTCTCCTAAGTCTTGAACTCTTTGTTCCTCCAATAACCTTCCTGATTTAGGCCATGTCTCTGTACATCCTGTTTGCCAGATTATTGTGCTCTCTCCAGACAATATCTTGCTCCTTTGCATACCTGCAGCTGTCTTCACTATCTTCACTACTACTCACTTCACTACTACTCCTTACTGACCTTTGGCTTGTTCCTCGACTATGCTTCTGCTTGATCCTAACCTGTAACCACTTGTTATCGACCTTTGGCTTGTTTACTGGCTACGTGTCTGCTTGATCCCTATCTGCTAAATTTGCTACTGGATCCCAACTTACTCACATCCTCCTGGGGCAATCCTAAGGACCGCAACCTGGTACTAGCATGCAACAAACCCATCTCCAACATCAGGAGCTCCAGTTAGTTCTTAGACCATATACATCAGGTGTGCCCACATCATCTGCTCTCATCCTGCTGGTTGGTAGGCACCTCTATACTGCTATAGTTACTGGTCCCCAAGCCGGACCCTTCACCGTGACACCCTGTCTTGACTTGAATGGCCAGGGTGACAGAGTATATACTGCATGTCTCCAAAAAGTCTTCATGTGGACAGATCACTGAATTAGGCTCAGAAATCATCAATATGCTGTGTACAAAGCACATGAGAAAATTTGCACACATGGCAAGAACACCCAACTGCATGATCAATGCTCATTGTCCATTCTTCACCAACAAAGTTCACATTCCTAGATCCAAGTATGTAGAAGAAGGCAAGCCTCAGCTGAGAGTCATGGACACTCATTAACAATGCTCTGGTGTTCCTGATGTCATATGCCTGTCATTCATTTGCAGCTTCAGTTCAACTTTGCTGTACATCATGCTGACATCTCATAGAAAAGATTAAATGCATTTGAATGTACAATACATTTTGCAGCAAAATAGCACACATCACCTAACAGATCGCATTTATTTAGTGTGGCTGACACCAGACACTACTCCTGATATACTGGACATGTGTAATTGACAGTGTTTGAGATCCTGGTAAGAAACTTTGTTTGACATCTATATCATTTCTGGATAAAGTTGGACAAATTTCAGGTTTGACAATTGAGGTAAATGGAAGAGAATATTTTTCTACATTATTCAAATGGATTACATTTAAAAGCTGGAATAAATGCTTTAGACTGTAAAGTATATGACACTGACTTAAAAAGGCAAATGACAGCTGGAAAGCGTTCCTCGAATATTTCTTTTCTTCTGTAAAAACGAATAGGAGAAAGTAAACCGAGGTAAATAACTGTTTTCATGTTTGGCTTATGCAAACCTGAAAGCATGAATGAGAAGACCTTAAAAAGCTTGATAAAACCATTTCAAAATGTCAAGTACTGGAGCTGAGCATTCTTTTTCAAATCTAAAGAGCTAATAACTACGAAACCAATGCAAGTTTCTACCTCATGTTACCAACATTCTCTACTGACCAATGTCAGTGCCATACATGACAATACTTTCCCTTTAGGCACTTAATTATTTATGAAGCAATACATTTAATTCACCTTACAAACAAGAATGACGTACTTGTTAAAGATAGTGATGTAATGTATAGCAAACAAGGAAGAACGCACAGTGTAGCAGTATAGGAATATACCTTTTTGATCTTCCACCACCAGCCTTTTTGTCATGTACCTGATAGGAGACTGAAATGATGAGGTTGGCCTCACTTGTGTCACTAGCCCTGACCCCACTGGAGGTGGAACAGAGGGTGTCTAGGGACCAGGGGGACAAGAGCGCCAGTAGATGTTGTTTGCAGCTCTTGCGGTTGGTGACTTTGGAAGACTGATGAACCTCCGATTCAGGTACAGTAGTAATATGCAGAGCTGGTATGGTAGATTGCCAGGTGTGCACCAGAGCAAGGCAGGAAGCTGGGATGGGAGACAGGAGCAGTGTCAAAGGAATAGCCAGGGTAATCAACAGGCGGACAGCGAGGTACCAAATCAGAAGCAAGCCAAAGTCAGGAGCAGAGCCGAAGTCAGGAACCAGTATCAAGCAGGAGAGTAATCAGAGTCAGGTTAGGAACAAGCCAGGTCAGCACAAGGAAATCACACAGGAAACGAGCAGGAAACGGGGAACAGCTGAAGACCAGTCAGCATTCAACACAGGCAGAGGCACCTTTTAAATAGTCCATCTGGCGCCAATCTTCGCCGTGCGTGTGCACATGCGCGATCGCACATTTCTCTGCACGTCTATTCACCAGCCGTCTCACAGGAATTCCCTTACATTGCCCCCCCCCCTTACAGGCAGCCTCCGGATGCCTACTAAAGCTTGTTTTTCAGGATGAAGATGAAAGTAAGCCTTCACTAACCGTGGAGCATGGACATTAGTGGATGGTTCCCAGGAATTATCCTCTGGACCGTAGCCTTTCCATTTGATGAGGAACTGGGTCTAACCACCCCTCTTTCTACAATCCAGGATAGCCTCCACCTCGTATTCTTCATTACCTTCGACCAGCAGTGGAGCAGGAGTCTCCAGATTTGATTTGGAAATACAGTTGGTATAGTTGGTTTTAACAGGAAGATATAGAATACCGGATGAATCTTCATATTCTTTGGTAGTATTAATTCAAAAGCCATAGGGTTAATTTTTCTCTTAATTGTAAATGGTCCCAGGTACCTTCGATCAACCTTTTTTGAAGGACAGTTCAATTTTAGGTTTGTGGTAGATAACCAGACTTTATCTCCTGGTTTCATATTTAGGTTGCCCCTTTTTTTTTTCTGTCAAAACATTTTTTGATATTTTCTTGAGCCTCTAAAATAGTTTTTAGTAGTATTTGGCCGTTCCTACTGAGGAAATCCATCCTTTCTTGTAGTGCGGGGACAGCGGGTTCCACCAGTATTTCAGGAAGGAAGGAAGGGTGATATCCATAGTTGGAGTAAAAAGGGGACTGTCTGGTAGCAGAGTGGATGGAGTTGTTGTATGCAAATTCAGCTAACGGAAGGAGAGACACCCAGTCATCCTGTGAATAAGATGAGAAACATCTTAGGTATTGTTCCAGAGTCTGGTTTGTCCTCTCCGTTTGTCCATTTGTTTGCAGATGATACGCAGAAGAGAAGCAAAGTTCGATCTCTAGTGCCTCACACAGAGCTTTCCAGAACTTAGAAGTGAACTGCACTTCCCGATTGGACACAATATTGCTAGGAACACCATGTAATCTTATTATTTCTCTGATTAAAGCAGAAGCAGTCTCAGCGGCAGAAGGAGTCCCTTTGAAGGGAATGAAGAGAGCCATCTTTGACAGACGATCAATCACGACACAAATAGTGGTGAACCCTTCAGATGGGGGAAGCTCTACAATAAAATCCAGAGAAATCATACTCCATGGCTTTTCAGGTACTGGCAGAAATTCCAACAGGCCCCAGGTTTTGGCTTTATCAGACTTGGTTTGGAGACATACTGAGCAAGATCTAACATAGTTCTTACAATCCTTTATTAAGTTTGACCACCAGAAGGAATGGGAGACCAAATTTGAGGTCTTGTGGATCCCGAAGTGACCCGCTAAAGGATGATCATGACACATTTTAAGCATGAGAGTTCTGAGTTGTTCTGGTATGTAAATTTGTTCCTTGTGAAGGTACTGACCATCTCTTAGCTGAAGATGCATCTCCAAGGGGGGTGGATGATCATCAACCACTTCTCTTATTTCTGCCACAAGGTCTGTTTGCATGAGTAAAAAGTTCTTAGCTGGCAGAATCGTGTCAGGTTCGGATGGTTCATGAAACATACGTGAGAGTGCATCGGGTTTACCGTTCTTTCATCCTGGACGGTAGTGAAGCACAAAGCAGGAGCAGAACAGTGCCCATCTTGCCTTAGGCGTTTTGCAATTCTCAAGTACTCTAGGTTCTTGTGATCCTTAAAAATGAGGATAGGATGGGAAGATCCCTCCAGCAAGTAGTGCCATTCCTCAAGGGCTGCCTTGATGGCTAACAGCTCTCTGTCTCCCACGTCATAATTCCTTTCGGAGGAGCTTAACTTTCCAGAGAAGAAAGCAACAGGGTGAAGAAGGGATTCGACTCCCTGTAGTTATATATATAGCTCCAACATATACTCCAACATATAACTCCAATATAGCTCCAACAGCATTTTCAGAAGCATCTACTTCAAAGACATAGGCTAAGGCAGGATCTGAGAGCTTCAGGATAGGAGCAGAGGTGAAAAAGGTTTTTAATTGTTCAAAGGCTGCTTGAGCCTCAGGAGTCCACTTGAAAGTAACATGTTGCCTGGTTAACTGTATTACTGGTGCAATGATACCTGAAAAGTTCTTAATGAATTTTCTGTAAAAATTGGCAAATCCAACAAAACGTTGTACTGCTTTCCTGTCTCTTGGAACGGGCCATTCTAATACAGAGGTCACCTTCTGGGGATCCATAGCAATGCCATCGGGGGTGATCACAAGTCCGAGGAACTGAATAGTTTGTTTCTCGAACTCACACTTTTCAGCTTTGGCATAGAGGTGATGTTGGCGTAATCTATCCAGAATCTTCTTTACATGATCCCGGTGTCATTCAATTGAGTTTGAAAAGACTAGGATGTCATCCAAGTAAACGATAATAAATAAATCAAGATAGTCCCGAAATATATCGTTCACGAAGTGTTGGAATGTTGCTGGGGCATTGGTGCAGCCTCCCCTGATGATGTACCTGTAGCACGAAAGGCCTAAGGAGGAGCTGTGCAGAGCGTGACGTCATTCTGCCGCCGGAGCCACGAGGAGGTCCGGCGGCCATCTTTAAGAGGGTCAGTAGTGCATATCTTTCACACTTATATATATGCATACTGCCCTGTTTTTATTATTTATTAATAAATACTTTATTTGGAAATTACTACACTATCTCTGGCACCTGTTTTTGGGCTCCTATGTGGAGCTATTACTCCTACAGAGAAGGTGTCTTTGCTATCCAGAGGAGGGAGTACTGTCATCTAAGCTGAGTACCTGACTGACCTTAAGGGGATCTCTGGACCTGAGCTGGAGCTCTCACTATATCCAAGCCTGATGACCAACCCTTAGATGGATGTCCACCACCTGGCTCATGGCAGATTAATATCTAGGAGGATTATTCCTACATGCGCATAATCCATGTGTTTCTGGTGAGTGCGCATTGCTACTATTTGAGGCATTAAGCTCTGGAGATTTCACCTTACTAAAGAAAACCATGGATGCCACCTGTTCAATCTGAGTGCCTCATACAGTTTATATAATTTTGCTACATTTCATTTATTTAGCGCTGCACTTTATTTATTTTTCTTAGTTGCTGGGGCATTACAGAGGCCAAATGGCATCACCAGGTATTCGAAATGTTCAAAGCATGTTCGAAAGGCCGTCTTCCATTCATCCCCTTCACGAATTCTGACTAAATTGTAAGCGCCTTTCAGATCCAGCTTTGAAAATACACATGCCCCTCATAGCCTTTGGAACAATTCGGGAATCAGGGGAAGAGGATAGCGGTTCTTAACTGTTATTTTATTCAGATCACGGTAGTCTACACATGGTCTGAGGGTATGATCCTTCTTCTCGACAAAGAAGATGCCAGCTCCCGCTGGTGATGTAGAGGGCCGAATAAACCCCTTTTCCAAGCTTTCATCTATATAACTCCGGAGGACCTCTAATTCCAATTCGGAGAGGGGGTAAATTCACCCAAAAGGAATTTCAGCACCGGGCAGAAGTTCAATAGGACAATCATGAGGGCGGTGCGGAGAAAGAGCATTGGCAATCTTTTTGTTGAATACATCCAGGTAATCTCAGAATCTCAGAATCAAGATGGATACTAAGAGGAGTTACTGTGCATGGTTCCTTTGGAATGCAATGGTTCTGACAATATTCAGAAGGGAAAAGGATCTCCCCAGAAAACCAACTGATGGATGGGTTGTGCGCTCTTAGCCAGGGCATGCCGAGGATGACCGGAAATATTGGTGAAGTTATGACATCCAGACATAGAAATTCCTGATGTCCCGAGGAGAAGTGGCAGAAAATTGGCATAGTCTCTTGTGTCACAGAACCAGAACTGATACCAGAGCCATCAGCCAGATGGACCGAAAGTCTTTGTGTCTTAGTACGGAGGGGGATCTTATTTTGGTTAGTGAAGGTCGAATCCATGAAGCAGCTACAGGCACCAGAGTCTATAATTGCTAGAACAGTAATAGTTCTTTCAGCAAGTTGTAAGTGAAGGTGGAAGAAGAGGTGCGTTTGACTTGTTCCTTGGGGGTGCATCATATGGAACCAGCTAGGAGAAGACTTATGAGGTCTCACTGGACACATCAGTACATAGTGACCTGCATCACCACAGTAGAGACAGAGGTTGGAGTTTTGTCATCGAAGACGTTCAGCAGAGGATAATGGTGGTCTCCAAAAGCACCTAAGAGGAGAATTATGATGCCTTCTTTTACTGGGGAGTATGTCTGATGTGACAGCAGTGGTTGAGGGAACAGGAGTCTCCATCTCTGAGCATGTAAAGACACCTGTTAGTTTTTTCATCTCACCTTTCCCGGATACGTCGGTCAATGTGAATGGCAAGGTTTATCAGGTCCTCTAGCCTGGTTGGCACTCCAACTCCAGCAAGCTCATCTTTCAGGGTGTTAGAGAGGCCAAGGCGAAACTGATAGCAGAGAGCAGACTCATTCCATTGAGTGTCAGAACTCCATATCCGGAACTCGGTGACATATTCCTCTATAGGCCTTGGGCCCTGCTGTAGCTTGCTAAGCATAGATTCTGCAGTCTGACGATGGAAGGGATCAGCGTACAGTTGTGTCACTGAGAAAAAAGAGTCCATTGAAGTCAGAGCCAGATCATGTTGCTCACAAAGGCGGTGTGCCCAGGATTGGGGTTCATTCTTAAGGAGTGAAATAATGAATCCCACTTTGGTGCTTTGTGATGCAAAGGTTCTTGGGAGCAGAGAAAAATATAGCTCACAGGAGTTACGAAAGGTTCGGAACTTCCTGCGGTCTCCCGTGAAAAACTCAGGTATTGGCACCCGGGGTTCCGGTAGAGGAGAAGTTCCATGAATCATACTGAGCTCTGTCTGAGTAGTTATATCTGAGGCTGTGGAGACATTAGACTTGGTTGGTACTTGGTTCTCCAGATACTCAAGGTTTCTTTGCAAACTCTGCACCAAGTAAGACAAGGCAGAGATTGATTGACAGATGTCCCCCATTGCAGAGGCCTCCCTTTCAGACTCCATCATTGGCTGACTGGTACTGTCACGTACCTGACAGGAGATTGAAATGACAAGGTCGGCCTCACTTGTGTCACTAGCCCTGACCCCACTGGAGGTGGAATGGAGGGTGTCTAGGGACCAGGATGACAAGAGCGCCAGTAGATGTTGTTTGCAGCTCTTGCGGTTGGTGACCTTGGAAGACTGATGAACCTCCGATTCAGGCACAGTAGTAATATGCAGAGCTGGTATGGTAGATTGCCAGGTGTGCACCAGAGCAAGGCAGGAAGCTGGGATGGGAGACAGGAGCAGTGTCAAAGGAATAGCCAGGGTCATCAGGCGGACAGCGAGGTACCAAATCATAATCAAGCCAAAGTCAGGAACCAGTATCAAGCAGGAGAGTAATCAGAGTCAGGTCAGGAACAAGTCGGGTCAGCAACAATCACACAGGAAACGAGCAGGAAACGGGGAACAGCTGAAGACCAGTCAGCACTCAGCACAGGCAGAGGCACCTTTTAAATAGGCCATCTGGTGCCAATCTTTGCCGTGCGTGTGCGCTATCGCGCATTTCTGTGCGCATGCGCACGTCTATTCGCCAGCCATCTCACGGGAATTCCCTTACACTTTTCCTCTACAATACACAGAAATAAAAAGGGTCACAGCTGAAATTTTAAAAACAACTGCATATAAAGTATATAATGAAGCTATGATTAACCACTTGCCTTCCTGAGGATTTACCTTCCTTAATGACCAGGCCTTTTTTTGCTATTCACTATTTTAACTGGTAATTGCGCAGTCATGCAACTGTACCAAAATGAAATTTACGCTCTTTTTTTCACACAAATAGAGATTTCTTTTGGTGGTATTTGATTACCTGTGCGCTTTTTATTTTTTGCGCTATAAACAAAAAAAGACTGAAAATTTTGAAAAAAACAATATTTTTTAATTTAGGCTATAAAAAATATAGAGTAAACTCAAAGTCAGTCATACATTTAGGCCAAAATGTATTCTGCTACAAGCCTTTGGTAAAAAAAAATCCCAATAAGTGTGTATTGATTGCTTTGTGTGAAAGTTATAACTAGAGATGAGCGAAGAAATGAAAAATTCGATTCGACTGATTCGGCGAATTCGTGGACAATATTCGATTCGAGTCGAATAAATTCGCTGTGAATTTAACTTAAAAAAGGGTGTTTCTAGGCTTCAGAGAGACTTAATATTAGTGCAGAACACTGTACCTTTAATTTAAATGCCCTTGGAGTCTGCTGGGGAAGAGAAATAATACTGTCAGTCAGTATGACATGCAGATGAGTGCCGTCGATCTTAGAATCACCGCACACTTCACTCATTTGGGCAGTCACGGGGCCAAAACCAGAGTGTGGAGCCACAGTGTGGCGGTGGAGGCAGCAGCAATGGGAGGCCATACAGCACCCTATGACAAAAATGGAAACCACCAGCAGTGTGAGGAGACCTGAAAGTGGCACATGGCAGAGTGTGGCGATAGAGACAGCAGCAATGGGAGGCCGTACAGGGACCCATGACACACTCTGGACCTGGCAGCAGCATGAGGAGGCGGTACAGGGGCCCATGACAGATTACGGGCCTGGCAGCAGCATGAGGAGTCGGTACAGGGGCCCATGGCAGATTACGGGCCTGGCAGCAGCAATGGGAGGCCGTACAGGGACCCATGACACACTCTGGACCTGGCAGCAGCATGGGGAGGCGGTACAGGGGCCCATGACAGATTACGGGCCTGGCAGCAGCATGAGGAGTCGGTACGGGGGCCCATGACACACTCTGGACCTGGCAGCAGCATGAGGAGGCGGTACAGGGGCGCATGACAGATTACGAGCCTGGCAGCAGCAACTTGGACAGGAGGACGTTCAGCTTCTGCACCGTCGGGTGCGTGCTCGCAAACTGTTGTCTCTTGGAAACGGATTCCAAGAAAGACTGCTGACGGAATCCGTGAAGAGGAGTAGCAGGAGAAGGAGCATCTGAACGAGCGGAATATGCCAACAAGCGACAACAGTGGCCCATGACAGATTACGGGCCTGGCAGCAGCATGAGGAGTCGGTACGGGGGCCCATGGCAGATTACGGGCCTGGCAGCAGCTATGGGAGGCCCGTAATCTGCCAGCACCCTATGACAAAAAATGGAACCCACCAGCAGTGTGAGGAGACCTGAAAGTGGCACATGGCAGAGTGTGGCGATGGAGACAGCAGCAATGGGAGGCCGTACAGGGACCCATGAGAGACTCTGGACCTGGCAGCAGCATGAGGAGGCGGTATAGGGGCCCATGGCAGATTAGGGGCCTGGCAGCAGCTATGGGAGGCCCGTAATCTGCCAGCACCCTATGACAAAAAATGGAACACACCAGCAGTGTGAGGAGACCTGAAAGTGGCACATGGCAGAGTGTGGCGATGGAGGCAGCAGCAATGGGAGGCCGTACAGGGACCCATGAGAGACTCTGGACTTGGCAGCAGCATGAGGAGGCGGTATAGGGGCCCATGGCAGATTAGGGGCCTGGCAGCAGCTATGGGAGGCCCGTAATCTGCCAGCACCCTATGACAAAAAATGGAACACACCAGCAGTGTGAGGAGACCTGAAAGTGGCACATGTTTGGGGCATGATTCATGGCGGATTTAGTCAGTTGTGTCAGGAACTGGTGGTTTGAAATCCAGACTAATCCACGCCTGATTCATTTTCACAAACGTGAGTCTCTCCACACTTTGGGTGGACAGTCGTGTCCTCCGCGGAGTTGCAATACCTCCTGCCGCACTAAACACGCGCTCCGATGCCACGCTACTGGCCGGGCATGACAGCCTTTCAAGGGCAAATTCAGCTAGTTGGGGCCAAAGGTCAAGTTTCGTTGCCCAGTAGTCAAGGGGATTGTCTACCTCGGTTGGCAGGGTGCTGTCCAAGTAGGCCTAAGCCTGTTGTTTGAGGTCCTGCTCCAGGTCCACCTGATGCTGCTGCTGCTGCTGCGGCTGGTTAGTAGTTTCCTCACTGCGCTGGTGAAGAAAGCTACTCATCATCGACTGCAGACTGAGGCAGCCGCTGCTGGTGGAGCTGCCACTGCTCCTACCACCCCACCCCTCCCCTGCTGCCATGGCAGCGGAACACGAGCGCACAGGGCCCACAGTGTCTGAGGATGGACGTTGGCGCAGACAGGCAGAGACCAGCTGACTACATAGGTGTTTTTTATAGTACGTTATTTTGGCCTCCCTCTCAGCAGGTGTGAAAAAGGCCACCATTTTTGAACGGTAGCGAGGGTCCAACAAGGTGGACAGCCAAAAGTCATCCCTCTGTCTGATGGTTATTATTCGGCTGTCGCTACGCAAGCAACCGAGCATGCTATGGGCCATTTGTGCCAAGGAATGCGAGGGACTCCCTGCCTCCATCTCCACAGCATACTGCCACGGTGCGTCTAGGTCCTCTGTCTCCTCTTCCTCCTCCTCTACCAGATGCTCCTGCTCCTCCACTCCTGTCCGCTGAGTGGAAAAACCACCCATTTCACTCAATAATTCCTGAGCACCAATGTCCTCCTCTACCTCCTCCTCTTCTTCCAGTCCTGCCCCCACAGGGGCCATGTGGCGTTGAGATCTGTGCGCCACGTCTACCGCACCCTGACCAGCCATTGTTAACAGCATTTGTTCCAGGACGTGCAACAGAGGAATGACGTCGTTCATCCCATAGTCCTGCCGACTCACGAATAGCGTGGCCTCCTCAAAGGGCCTGAGCAAGCGCAGGTGTCACGCATGAGCTGCCAATGGCTGACATCTAAGTTACACAGGGAGTACCTTTATCTGCTTTTAACATCAGGAAATCTGTGATGGCCTTTTGCTGTTCGTAAAGGCGGTCTAACATATGTAGGGTTGAATTCCACCTTGTTGCAACGTCACAGCATGAGGAGTCGGTATAGGGGCCCATGGCAGATTAGGGGCCTGGCAGCAGTTATGGGAGGCCCATAATCTGCCAGCACCCTATGACAAAAAATGGAACACACCAGCAGTGTGAGGAGACCTGAAAGTGGCACATGGCAGAGTGTGGCGATGGAGACAGCAGCAATGGGAGGCCGTACAGGGACCCATGAGAGACTCTGGACCTGGCAGCAGCATGAGGAGGCGGTATATAGGGGCCTACGGCAGATTAGGGGCCTGGCAGCAGCTATAGGAGGCCCGTAATCTGCCAGCACCCTATGTCAAAAAATTCAACACACCAGCAGTGTGTGAGGAGACCTGAAAGTGGCACATGGCAGAGTGTGGCGATGGAGACAGCAGCAATGGGAGGCCGTACAGGGACCCATGACAGACTCTGGACTTGGCAGCAGCATGAGGAGGCGGTATATAGGGGCTTATGGCAGATTAGGGGCCTGGCAGCAGCTATAGGAGGCCCGTAATCTGCCAGCACCCTATGTCAAAAAATTCAACACACCAGCAGTGTGAGGAGACCTGAAAGTGGCACATGGCAGAGTGTGGCGATGGAGACAGCAGCAATGGGAGGCCGTACAGGGACCCATGACAGACTCTGAACTTGGCAGCAGCATGAGGAGGCGGTATATAGGGGCCCATGGCAGATTAGGGGCCTGGCAGCAGCTATAGGAGGCCCGTAATCTGCCAGCACCCTATGTCAAAAAATTTAACACACCAGCAGTGTGAAGAGACCTGAAAGTGGCACATGGCAGCAGAGTGTGGCGATGGAGACAGCAGCAATGGGAGGCCGTACAGGGACCCATGAGAGACTCTAGACTTGGCAGCAGCATGAGGAGGCGGTATATAGGGGCCCATGGCAGATTAGGGGCCTGGCAGCAGCTATGTGAGGCCCGTAATCTGCCTGCACCCTATGTCAAAAAATTAAACACACCAGCAGTGTGAAGAGACCTGAAAGTGGCACATGGCATGAGAGACTCTGGACCTGGCAGCAGCAGGAGGAGGCGGTATAGGGGCCCATGGCTGATTAGGGGCCTGGCAGCAGCTATGTGAGGCCCGTTATCTTGCAGCACCCTATGTCAAAAAATTTAACACACCAGCAGTGTGAAGAGACCTGAAAGTGGCACATGGCAGCAGAGTGTGGCGATGGAGACAGCAGCAATGGGAGGCCGTACAGGGACCATGACAGACTCTGGACTTGGCAGCAGCATGAGGAGGCGGTATATAGGGGCCCATGGCAGATTAGGGGCCTGGCAGCAGCTATGTGAGGCCCGTTATCTTGCAGCACCCTATGTCAAAAAATTTAACACACCAGCAGTGTGAAGAGACCTGAAAGTGGCACATGGCAGCAGAGTGTGGCGATGGAGACAGCAGCAATGGGAGGCCGTACAGGGACCCATGAGAGACTCTGGACCTGGCAGCAGCAGGAGGAGGTGGTATATAGGGGCCCATGGCAGATTAGGGGCCTGGCAGCAGCTATGTGAGGCCCGTAATCTGCCTGCACCCTATGTCAAAAAATTTAACACACCAGCAGTGTGAAGAGACCTGAAAGTGGCACATGGCAGCAGAGTGTGGCGATGGAGACAGCAGCAATGGGAGGCCGTACAGGGACCATGACAGACTCTGGACTTGGCAGCAGCATGAGGAGGCGGTATATAGGGGCCCATGGCAGATTAGGGGCCTGGCAGCAGCTATGTGAGGCCCGTAATCTGCCTGCACCCTATGTCAAAAAATTTAACACACCAGCAGTGTGAAGAGACCTGAAAGTGGCACATGGCAGCAGAGTGTGGCGATGGAGACAGCAGCAATGGGAGGCCGTACAGGGACCATGACAGACTCTGGACTTGGCAGCAGCATGAGGAGGCGGTATATAGGGGCCCATGGCAGATTAGGGGCCTGGCAGCAGCTATGTGAGGCCCGTTATCTTGCAGCACCCTATGTCAAAAAATTTAACACACCAGCAGTGTGAAGAGACCTGAAAGTGGCACATGGCAGCAGAGTGTGGCGATGGAGACAGCAGCAATGGGAGGCCGTACAGGGACCCATGAGAGACTCTAGACTTGGCAGCAGCATGAGGAGGCGGTATATAGGGGCCCATGGCAGATTAGGGGCCTGGCAGCAGCTATGTGAGGCCCGTAATCTGCCTGCACCCTATGTCAAAAAATTTAACACACCAGCAGTGTGAAGAGACCTGAAAGTGGCACATGGCAGCAGAGTGTGGCGATGGAGACAGCAGCAATGGGAGGCCGTACAGGGACCATGACAGACTCTGGACTTGGCAGCAGCATGAGGAGGCGGTATATAGGGGCCCATGGCAGATTAGGGGCCTGGCAGCAGCTATGTGAGGCCCGTTATCTTGCAGCACCCTATGTCAAAAAATTTAACACACCAGCAGTGTGAAGAGACCTGAAAGTGGCACATGGCAGCAGAGTGTGGCGATGGAGACAGCAGCAATGGGAGGCCGTACAGGGACCCATGAGAGACTCTAGACTTGGCAGCAGCATGAGGAGGCGGTATATAGGGGCCCATGGCAGATTAGGGGCCTGGCAGCAGCTATGTGAGGCCCGTAATCTGCCTGCACCCTATGTCAAAAAATTTAACACACCAGCAGTGTGAAGAGACCTGAAAGTGGCACATGGCAGCAGAGTGTGGCGATGGAGACAGCAGCAATGGGAGGCCGTACAGGGACCCATGAGAGACTCTAGACTTGGCAGCAGCATGAGGAGGCGGTATATAGGGGCCCATGGCAGATTAGGGGCCTGGCAGCAGCTATGTGAGGCCCGTAATCTGCCTGCACCCTATGTCAAAAAATTTAACACACCAGCAGTGTGAAGAGACCTGAAAGTGGCACATGGCAGCAGAGTGTGGCGATGGAGACAGCAGCAATGGGAGGCCGTACAGGGACCATGACAGACTCTGGACTTGGCAGCAGCATGAGGAGGCGGTATATAGGGGCCCATGGCAGATTAGGGGCCTGGCAGCAGCTATGTGAGGCCCGTTATCTTGCAGCACCCTATGTCAAAAAATTTAACACACCAGCAGTGTGAAGAGACCTGAAAGTGGCACATGGCAGCAGAGTGTGGCGATGGAGACAGCAGCAATGGGAGGCCGTACAGGGACCCATGAGAGACTCTGGACCTGGCAGCAGCAGGAGGAGGTGGTATATAGGGGCCCATGGCAGATTAGGGGCCTGGCAGCAGCTATGTGAGGCCCGTAATCTGCCTGCACCCTATGTCAAAAAATTTAACACACCAGCAGTGTGAAGAGACCTGAAAGTGGCACATGGCAGCAGAGTGTGGCGATGGAGACAGCAGCAATGGGAGGCCGTACAGGGACCCATGAGAGACTCTAGACTTGGCAGCAGCATGAGGAGGCGGTATATAGGGGCCCATGGCAGATTAGGGGCCTGGCAGCAGCTATGTGAGGCCCGTAATCTGCCTGCACCCTATGTCAAAAAATTTAACACACCAGCAGTGTGAAGAGACCTGAAAGTGGCACATGGCAGCAGAGTGTGGCGATGGAGACAGCAGCAATGGGAGGCCGTACAGGGACCATGACAGACTCTGGACTTGGCAGCAGCATGAGGAGGCGGTATATAGGGGCCCATGGCAGATTAGGGGCCTGGCAGCAGCTATGTGAGGCCCGTTATCTTGCAGCACCCTATGTCAAAAAATTTAACACACCAGCAGTGTGAAGAGACCTGAAAGTGGCACATGGCAGCAGAGTGTGGCGATGGAGACAGCAGCAATGGGAGGCCGTACAGGGACCCATGAGAGACTCTGGACCTGGCAGCAGCAGGAGGAGGTGGTATATAGGGGCCCATGGCAGATTAGGGGCCTGGCAGCAGCTATGTGAGGCCCGTAATCTGCCTGCACCCTATGTCAAAAAATTTAACACACCAGCAGTGTGAAGAGACCTGAAAGTGGCACATGGCAGCAGAGTGTGGCGATGGAGACAGCAGCAATGGGAGGCCGTACAGGGACCCATGAGAGACTCTAGACTTGGCAGCAGCATGAGGAGGCGGTATATAGGGGCCCATGGCAGATTAGGGGCCTGGCAGCAGCTATGTGAGGCCCGTAATCTGCCTGCACCCTATGTCAAAAAATTTAACACACCAGCAGTGTGAAGAGACCTGAAAGTGGCACATGGCAGCAGAGTGTGGCGATGGAGACAGCAGCAATGGGAGGCCGTACAGGGACCATGACAGACTCTGGACTTGGCAGCAGCATGAGGAGGCGGTATATAGGGGCCCATGGCAGATTAGGGGCCTGGCAGCAGCTATGTGAGGCCCGTTATCTTGCAGCACCCTATGTCAAAAAATTTAACACACCAGCAGTGTGAAGAGACCTGAAAGTGGCACATGGCAGCAGAGTGTGGCGATGGAGACAGCAGCAATGGGAGGCCGTACAGGGACCCATGAGAGACTCTGGACCTGGCAGCAGCAGGAGGAGGTGGTATATAGGGGCCCATGGCAGATTAGGGGCCTGGCAGCAGCTATGTGAGGCCCGTAATCTGCCTGCACCCTATGTCAAAAAATTTAACACACCAGCAGTGTGAAGAGACCTGAAAGTGGCACATGGCAGCAGAGTGTGGCGATGGAGACAGCAGCAATGGGAGGCCGTACAGGGACCCATGAGAGACTCTAGACTTGGCAGCAGCATGAGGAGGCGGTATATAGGGGCCCATGGCAGATTAGGGGCCTGGCAGCAGCTATGTGAGGCCCGTAATCTGCCTGCACCCTATGTCAAAAAATTTAACACACCAGCAGTGTGAAGAGACCTGAAAGTGGCACATGGCAGCAGAGTGTGGCGATGGAGACAGCAGCAATGGGAGGCCGTACAGGGACCCATGAGAGACTCTAGACTTGGCAGCAGCATGAGGAGGCGGTATATAGGGGCCCATGGCAGATTAGGGGCCTGGCAGCAGCTATGTGAGGCCCGTAATCTGCCTGCACCCTATGTCAAAAAATTTAACACACCAGCAGTGTGAAGAGACCTGAAAGTGGCACATGGCAGCAGAGTGTGGCGATGGAGACAGCAGCAATGGGAGGCCGTACAGGGACCATGACAGACTCTGGACTTGGCAGCAGCATGAGGAGGCGGTATATAGGGGCCCATGGCAGATTAGGGGCCTGGCAGCAGCTATGTGAGGCCCGTTATCTTGCAGCACCCTATGTCAAAAAATTTAACACACCAGCAGTGTGAAGAGACCTGAAAGTGGCACATGGCAGCAGAGTGTGGCGATGGAGACAGCAGCAATGGGAGGCCGTACAGGGACCCATGAGAGACTCTGGACCTGGCAGCAGCAGGAGGAGGTGGTATATAGGGGCCCATGGCAGATTAGGGGCCTGGCAGCAGCTATGTGAGGCCCGTAATCTGCCTGCACCCTATGTCAAAAAATTTAACACACCAGCAGTGTGAAGAGACCTGAAAGTGGCACATGGCAGCAGAGTGTGGCGATGGAGACAGCAGCAATGGGAGGCCGTACAGGGACCCATGAGAGACTCTGGACCTGGCAGCAGCAGGAGGAGGCGGTATATAGGGGCCTATGGCAGATTAGGGGCCTGGCAGCAGCTATAGGAGGCCCGTAATCTGCCAGCACCCTATGTCAAAAAATTCAACACACCAGCAGTGTGAGGAGACCTGAAAGTGGCACATGTTTGAGGCATGATTCATGGCGGATTTAGTCAGTTGTGTCAGGAACTGGTGGTTTGAAATCCAGACTAATCCACGCCTGATTCATTTTCACAAACGTGAGTCTCTCCACACTTTGGGTGGACAGTCGTGTCCTCCGCGGAGTTACAATACCTCCTGCCGCACTAAACACGCGCTCCGATGCCACGCTACTGGCCGGGCATGACAGCCTTTCAAGGGCAAATTCAGCTAGTTGGGGCCAAAGGTCAAGTTTCGTTGCCCAGTAGTCAAGGGGATTGTCTACCTCGGTTGGCAGGGTGCTGTCCAAGTAGGCCCAAGCCTGTTGTTTGAGCTCCTGCTCCAGGTCCACCTGATGCTGCTGCTGCTGCTGCGGCTGGTTAGTAGTTTCCTCACTGCGCTGGTGAAGAAAGCTACTCATCATCGACTGCAGACTGAGGCAGCCGCTGCTGGTGGAGCTGCCACTGCTCCTACCACCCCACCCCTCCCCTGCTGCCATGCCAGCGGAACGCGAGCGCACAGGGCCCACAGTGTCTGAGGATGGACGTTGGCGCACAAAGGCAGAGACCAACTGACTACATAGGTGGTTTTTATAGTACGTAATTTTGGCCTCCCTCTCAGCAGGTGTGAAAAAGGCCACCATTTTGGACCGGTAGCGAGGGTCCAACAAGGTGGACAGCCAAAAGTCATCCCTCTGTCTGATGGTTATTATTCGGCTGTCGCTACGCAAGCAACCGAGCATGCTATGGGCCATTTGTGCCAAGGAATGCGAGGGACTCCCTGCCTCCATCTCCACAGCATACTGCCACGGTGCGTCTGGGTCCTCTGTCTCCTCCTCCTCCTCCTCTACCAGATGCTCCTGCTCCTCCACTCCTGTCCGCTGAGTGGAAAAACCACCCATTTCACTCAATAATTCCTGAGCACAAATGTCCTCCTCTACCTCCTCCTCTTCTTCCTGTCCTGCCCCCACAGGGGTCATGTGGCGTTGAGATCTGTGCGCCACGTCTACCGCACCCTGACCAGCCATTGTTAACAGCATTTGTTCCAGGACGTGCAACAGAGGAATGACGTCGTTCATCCCATAGTCCTGCCGACTCACGAATAGCGTGGCCTCCTCAAAGGGCCTGAGCAAGCGGCAGGTGTCACGCATGAGCTGCCAATGGCTGACATCTAAGTTACACAGGGGAGTACCTTTATCCGCTTGTAACATCAGGAAATCGGTGATGGCCTTTCGCTGCTCGTAAAGGCGGTCTAACATGTGTAGGGTTGAATTCCACCTTGTTGCAACGTCGCAGATCAGGCGATGCTGTGGAATTCCGTTCTGCCGCTGCAGCTCAATGAGGGTGTTCTTTGCGGTGTAGGAATGGCTGAAATGCATGCACAGTTTACGTGACATTTTAAGGATGTCTTGCAGTGGGATGGTGGATTTTAGGAACCGCTTGACAACCAGATTGAACACGTGAGCCATGCATGGCGCATGGCACAACCTTCCTTGACGCAGAGCAGACACCATGTTCTTTCCGTTGTCAGTCAACATGGTTCCGATTTTTAGTTTGCGCGGAGACAGCCATCTGTCGATTTCTCTGTTCATTACACTCAGCAGTTCCTCCCCTGTGTGACTACGTTCGCCAAGGCATACCAGGTGCAGCACAGCGTGACACCGTTGCGCCCTGCACATGTGATATGCCGGTCGGGTAATGGGACTTGGCACGGGGGTGGCGGCTGAGGACACGGCGGAAAAAGAGGTGGTAGAGGCGGACATGCTTGCTGGACCAAGGACGTGCAAACGTGGAGGCAAAAGCGTCGTGACCTGTCCAAGTTGCTGGTGCGGCTGTGCCGGCACCACGTTCACCCAGTGGGCCGTAAATGACATGTACTGTCCCTGACCGTAGTTACAGCTCCACACGTCGGCGCTGCCGTGCACTTTGGCAGAGACCGACATGCTCAAAGACTGGCCCACCATCTCTTCTACATGTGAATGCAGGGCTGGCACTGCCTTTTGGGCAAAGAAATGACGGCTTGGCACTCTCCACCGCGGCGCGGCACAAGCCATCATTTCTCGGAAAGGTGCTGAGTCCACCAGTTGGAAAGGGAGGGACTGCAGCACCAGCAACTTGGACAGGAGGACGTTCAGCTTTTGCACCGTCGGGTGCGTGCTCGCAAACTGTTGTCTCTTGGATACGGATTCCAAGAAAGACTGTTGACGGAATCCGAGAAGAGGAGTAGCAGGAGAAGGAGCATCTGAACGAGCGGAAGATGCCAATGAGCGACAACTCCCCTCAGCAGAGGTGTTGGAGCCTTGACTGGCTGATAGAGGGCGATTGACGACGTCGGGTGACGGAGCAAGTAACGGAGCGGGTGATGGAGCGGGGGCTGGGGCAGGCAGAACCGCCGTATGTTTATCACGGTTTTCCCAGGCCACCGAATGGTGACGCTGCATATGCTGACGCAACGCTGTAGTCCCAACATGGGCCCCCTGGCCACGCTTGCATTTCTGGCCACATAGTCGACATACGGCTACGTTTACTTCCTCGGGCGGCTTGAGGAAAAATTGCCACACCACCGAGTAGGAAACTTTGCCCCCGCTACTCTTCACTGGCTGACTGCTACTTCCTCCGTGCGCACCGGCACCACTACTGGCCGTGGTGGTAGGCTGCAGTGGAGCTGGTGCTCTACTCCGTGGACGTTTGGCTCCACTGACACTGATGCGACCCTGCTGCTGTCTCCTGGGCAACCCACCGACTGTTTTGCTCGCTGCCAAGCTGCCACCCTCTTCTCCTGATGATGCGGAAGAAATTGCCTGATGACGACGAGGCTGCCAAGTGCGATCAACCTCCTCATCATCAAGTAGGGTCTCCGCCTCACTACTAGCCCCCTCGGCTGCGTCTGGGTCAGGAGACAGACCTGTCTCTAGACCGGCTACCGAGCCACTCTCCTCGCCAGTACTTGTTCGCTTGGCTGCTGAAAAGGCCGATGTCTCCCCCCGTTCCTGACCGCCCTCTGTTAGCTCTTCCTCACTGTACAGTGGGGCTGAGCCCACAGCATGCGATACTTCGCTTGGTGAGGGAACAGCAAAGGACAGGGGCAGGTAGAGGACACGTGATTTCAGTGGGCTTGGTCCCGGGCCAT
Source organism: Staurois parvus (assembly GCF_062004578.1). Lineage (NCBI taxonomy): Eukaryota > Metazoa > Chordata > Amphibia > Anura > Ranidae > Staurois > Staurois parvus. Next base: position 2,498,420 of record NW_028318025.1, read on the forward strand.
GCCAACTAACGGTTGTGTCTGACGTACCCACCGACCGTTGGCTGTAGGTGTCAGAGGTGACCTGGGAAGAGGAAGACGACCGAGCCAACCAATCAATGACGGCAGGGTTGTCGGTGGAGACACGACCGCTGGATGACACCGGGAGCACTGGCCTCTGGCTGCGAATACTGCTGCCTCGACCCCTTCCTCTGCTGCCACGTCTGCTCGCTCCTAAAACATTGCCTCCTCTGCCACTCCTCTGCATGTTGTCTGACATACTATTTAATTCAACGATTAGGTGTCCCTGAGTAACAATTCTCTGGCACTCAGTAACAATTCTGTCTGTCCCTGAGTATGAATTCTGTGGCCCTGAGTAACAATTGTGTGTCTGTGCAAGTAACAATTCTGTGTCTGTGCAAGTAACAATTTTGTGTCTGTGAGAGTAACAATTCTCTGGCACTCAGTAACAATTCTGTCTGTCCCTGAGTAACAATTCTCTGGCACTCAGTAACAATTCTGTCTGTCCCTGAGTAACAATTCTGTCTGTCCCTGAGTATGAATTCTGTGGCCCTGAGTAAGAATTCTCTGGCACTCAGTAACAATTCTGTCTGTCCCTGAGTATGAATTCTGTGGCCCTGAGTAACAATTGTGTGTCTGTGCAAGTAACAATTCTGTGTCTGTGCAAGTAACAATTTTGTGTCTGTGAGAGTAACAATTCTCTGGCACTCAGTAACAATTCTGTCTGTCCCTGAGTAACAATTCTCTGGCACTCAGTAACAATTCTGTCTGTCCCTGAGTATGAATTCTGTGGCCCTGAGTAACAATTCTGTCTCTGTGCGAGTAACAATTCTGTGTCTGTGCAAGTAACAATTTTGTGTCTGTGAGAGTAACAATTCTCTGGCACTCAGTAACAATTCTGTCTGTCCCTGAGTAACAATTCTCTGGCACTCAGTAACAATTCTGTCTGTCCCTGAGTAACAATTCTCTGGCACTCAGTAACAATTCTGTCTGTCCCTGAGTAACAATTCTCTGGCACTCAGTAACAATTGTGTGTCTGTGCAAGTAACAATTCTGTGTCTGTGCAAGTAACAATTTTGTGTCTGTGAGAGTAACAATTCTCTGGCACTCAGTAACAATTCTGTCTGTCCCTGAGTAACAATTCTCTGGCACTCAGTAACAATTCTGTCTGTCCCTGAGTATGAATTCTGTGGCCCTGAGTAACAATTCTGTCTCTGTGCGAGTAACAATTCTGTGTCTGTGCAAGTAACAATTTTGTGTCTGTGAGAGTAACAATTCTCTGGCACTCAGTAACAATTCTGTCTGTCCCTGAGTAACAATTCTATGGCACTCAGTAACAATTCTGTCTTCCCTGAGTAACAATTCTCTGGCACTCAGTAACAATTCTGTCTGTCCCTGAGTATGAATTCTGTGGCCCTGAGTAACAATTCTGTCTCTGTGCGAGTAACAATTCTGTGTCTGTGCAAGTAACAATTTTGTGTCTGTGAGAGTAACAATTCTCTGGCACTCAGTAACAATTCTGTCTGTCCCTGAGTAACAATTCTCTGGCACTCAGTAACAATTCTGTCTGTCCCTGAGTATGAATTCTGTGGCCCTGAGTAACAATTGTGTGTCTGTGCAAGTAACAATTCTGTGTCTGTGCAAGTAACAATTTTGTGTCTGTGAGAGTAACAATTCTCTGGCACTCAGTAACAATTCTGTCTGTCCCTGAGTAACAATTCTCTGGCACTCAGTAACAATTCTGTCTGTCCCTGAGTATGAATTCTGTGGCCCTGAGTAACAATTCTGTCTCTGTGCGAGTAACAATTCTGTGTCTGTGCAAGTAACAATTTTGTGTCTGTGAGAGTAACAATTCTCTGGCACTCAGTAACAATTCTGTCTGTCCCTGAGTAACAATTCTCTGGCACTCAGTAACAATTCTGTCTGTCCCTGAGTAACAATTCTCTGGCACTCAGTAACAATTCTGTCTGTCCCTGAGTATGAATTCTGTGGCCCTGAGTAACAATTGTGTGTCTGTGCAAGTAACAATTCTGTGTCTGTGCAAGTAACAATTTTGTGTCTGTGAGAGTAACAATTCTCTGGCACTCAGTAACAATTCTGTCTGTCCCTGAGTAACAATTCTCTGGCACTCAGTAACAATTCTGTCTGTCCCTGAGTATGAATTCTGTGGCCCTGAGTAACAATTCTGTCTCTGTGCGAGTAACAATTCTGTGTCTGTGCAAGTAACAATTTTGTGTCTGTGAGAGTAACAATTCTCTGGCACTCAGTAACAATTCTGTCTGTCCCTGAGTAACAATTCTCTGGCACTCAGTAACAATTCTGTCTGTCCCTGAGTAACAATTCTCTGGCACTCAGTAACAATTCTGTCTGTCCCTGAGTAACAATTCTCTGGCACTCAGTAACAATTGTGTGTCTGTGCAAGTAACAATTCTGTGTCTGTGCAAGTAACAATTTTGTGTCTGTGAGAGTAACAATTCTCTGGCACTCAGTAACAATTCTGTCTGTCCCTGAGTAACAATTCTCTGGCACTCAGTAACAATTCTGTCTGTCCCTGAGTATGAATTCTGTGGCCCTGAGTAACAATTCTGTCTCTGTGCGAGTAACAATTCTGTGTCTGTGCAAGTAACAATTTTGTGTCTGTGAGAGTAACAATTCTCTGGCACTCAGTAACAATTCTGTCTGTCCCTGAGTAACAATTCTATGGCACTCAGTAACAATTCTGTCTTCCCTGAGTAACAATTCTCTGGCACTCAGTAACAATTCTGTCTGTCCCTGAGTATGAATTCTGTGGCCCTGAGTAACAATTCTGTCTCTGTGCGAGTAACAATTCTGTGTCTGTGCAAGTAACAATTTTGTGTCTGTGAGAGTAACAATTCTCTGGCACTCAGTAACAATTCTGTCTGTCCCTGAGTAACAATTCTCTGGCACTCAGTAACAATTCTGTCTGTCCCTGAGTATGAATTCTGTGGCCCTGAGTAACAATTGTGTGTCTGTGCAAGTAACAATTCTGTGTCTGTGCAAGTAACAATTTTGTGTCTGTGAGAGTAACAATTCTCTGGCACTCAGTAACAATTCTGTCTGTCCCTGAGTAACAATTCTCTGGCACTCAGTAACAATTCTGTCTGTCCCTGAGTAACAATTCTGTCTGTCCCTGAGTATGAATTCTGTGGCCCTGAGTAAGAATTCTCTGGCACTCAGTAACAATTCTGTCTGTCCCTGAGTATGAATTCTGTGGCCCTGAGTAACAATTGTGTGTCTGTGCAAGTAACAATTCTGTGTCTGTGCAAGTAACAATTTTGTGTCTGTGAGAGTAACAATTCTCTGGCACTCAGTAACAATTCTGTCTGTCCCTGAGTAACAATTCTCTGGCACTCAGTAACAATTCTGTCTGTCCCTGAGTATGAATTCTGTGGCCCTGAGTAACAATTCTGTCTCTGTGCGAGTAACAATTCTGTGTCTGTGCAAGTAACAATTTTGTGTCTGTGAGAGTAACAATTCTCTGGCACTCAGTAACAATTCTGTCTGTCCCTGAGTAAGAATTCTCTGGCACTCAGTAACAATTCTGTCTGTCCCTGAGTAACAATTCTCTGGCACTCAGTAACAATTCTGTCTGTCCCTGAGTAACAATTCTGTCTGTCCCTGAGTATGAATTCTGTGGCCCTGAGTAAGAATTCTCTGGCACTCAGTAACAATTCTGTCTGTCCCTGAGTATGAATTCTGTGGCCCTGAGTAACAATTGTGTGTCTGTGCAAGTAACAATTCTGTGTCTGTGCAAGTAACAATTTTGTGTCTGTGAGAGTAACAATTCTCTGGCACTCAGTAACAATTCTGTCTGTCCCTGAGTAACAATTCTCTGGCACTCAGTAACAATTCTGTCTGTCCCTGAGTAACAATTCTCTGGCACTCAGTAACAATTCTGTCTGTCCCTGAGTAACAATTCTGTCTGTCCCTGAGAATGAATTCTGTGGCCCTGAGTAAGAATTCTCTGGCACTCAGTAACAATTCTGTCTGTCCCTGAGTAACAATTCTCTGGCACTCAGTAACAATTCTGTCTGTCCCTGAGTAAAAATTCTGTGGCCCTAATAACGTTTCTGTGGCCCTAAGTAACAATTCTCTGGCACTGAGTAACAATTCTGTCTGTCCCTGAGTATGAATTCTGTGGCCCTAACTAGCGTTTCTTTGTCCCTAAATAACGATTCTGTGGCCCTCATTAACAAGTCTGTGTCCCTGAGTAATGGTTCTCTGTCCCTAAGTAACTTCTCTCTGTCCCCAATTCTCGTTTCTGTGGCCCTAACTCTGTCCCTGTCCCTAGTACAGAGCGGTCTGCCTCTGTTCAATGACTGCAGGCAAATGAAGATTTCCAAAATGGCCGCTATATATACCTCGACCATTACACAGTGCTGGCTGGCTGGCTGCTGATTGGCTGATGCGATCACATGTCGTTGAGGAATGCATTATGGGGCAGCGCGCCTTGTCTGCGCGCCTTCCCCGACATCCCCGCTCCGTCGCCGCACATGTCAGCCGCCATTTTCGGAAAAATTTCGATTCGCGCGTCCGAATTAGGCTGTTTTTCGGATTCGGCACGAATCGAAATTTTTCCGAAATTCGACTCGAATTCCACTTCGGATACTTCGATTCGCTCATCTCTAGTTATAACGTCTACAAACTATGGTATAGATAATGCAATTTATTTTTGCTATACAGCGCTGTGCTAGTTTAACTGACAATTGTGCAGTCATGCAATGCTGTACATAAATGAAATTTATGTCCTTTTTTTCACACAAATAGAGCTTTCTTTTGGTGGTATTTGTTCACCTGTGCACTTTTTATTTTTCATGCTATAAACAAAAAAAGACCAAAAACAATATGTTTTACTTTTGGCTATGAAAAATATATGTGAATAAATAGGAATACCATAAACAGTGCTCTCAACCCTCAAATAAAATAAAAAATAAAACTTTAAAAAATAACAAATATATATAAATAAATTATATATATAAATAAACATAAAATAATCATATAAGTTAAAAAGCTGCCACCAAATAAATAAAGTGCCAAAATATTGTGCCAAAAAACAGTGACAAAGAGTTAGCGAAATATCAAAAATAATCAAAGTCCATATTAAAGTGTAGTCCATATATAATTCCTTCAAATGATATATATACGCCACAACCGTGAATTCCTTTGTGCTCAACACCCCATCAAAGTGCTAACTCACCAGATGCTGGTGATTAATCAGCATATTTTTCAAAATATCAGTAGATGTGGAAAACTCAGCAAAATAACGATTGCTCCAGATAATAATCGTTCATCAGATGGTTGATCCAATTATACTCCGTCATGGTAAGTATAATCCATATGTGGATAAATAAAGAACACTCACCATAGCATAATAACGTTTGACTATTTATTGTATCAAATTCCCCCCTCACAATATGTAAGCTAAAAAAAACAGCATTCATTAATATATGTGGATCTGCAGTCTGCAAACAATCTCCAGCTCTCACATGGCGTCTCATCCTGCCACTCTCAGCAACAGATGATGTGGTTGCGGTCACATGGTCCAGCCACGTGGTAACTGCGTACGCGATGATGTCACTGCTCGATCGCGCTTTTACGCGTTTTGTCACACGACTTCGTCTAAGGGTGTGATCAGCAGGCAGACGTTCAGACTCTTATAGAGCTGCTCACACTTCTATAGGTCAGCTTTGATAGACCTACTACCGCCATCTAATGAATGAACAGATAATGGCATATACTCAACTGATTTGCCTAAATTAGACTTTATATCAGGAAGGGAATCTGTCAAAGTGTGAAACGAGATGGATTTATTTGACCAACGCTCTGACTCCTAATGGTCTAAATGTTGAATTAGATTTAAATTGCTTTATTAGTGATTATAAATTTATGAATTATTTATTGTTTTTTTTATATTATGTTTTTGTGTAATTTTATTTTATACATCTATGTCTGTATAATTGCACCAATTTAATTTATGAGTTCTGTTTATTATGTTATTGTGAGTTGCCTTTTAAAGTTTTTTGACTACCAATAAGTTGTTTGAGCACATGATGGCATTAGAGAGTAATCGTTCGATTCCCCTCCTGAGGTCACTGGTCTTTGTTGGGTGTATATGCTATGTTCTTTTTTTTTTATGCAGCCTGTGGGCTGAATGAAAAAAAAGAAAAGAAATCTCTGCCAGAAAAAGTGTGTGGTATGCCCACCATTAGAATATACCTCCCTGCATCCACCCACTTCTAATGGTGTGCACACATGAAATGTGCCAACAAATTTTATAAAATATATATGCCAAAGCATAGGGGCCATCCACCCACTGGCCACCCCAGGCCCCCATGCTTTGGCATATCTGCTCTTTTTTTAACTGTGGATGAAAACATCTCACCCAACAGCACTGCACACACCTACTTATGTATATTCTGAGAGCAAGTCCCTGTTGCTGTCAGAATAAACAGGTCGGTGCTGCAGCTGAAAGCATTCCTGCAAAGAAAACAGCAATGGTTAACAATAAACAGTAAAATTGTAACAGTAGAACAGTAACAACAAAGACAACAAAAAAAAAAACTATAACTATTTTTGGTTTTTTAAATTTTAAATTTTTGGGAGATTTGTACTTTTTATTTTTTGGGGTTTTTTACTTTTTTTTCTAAACTTTACCTTTTTAAAACAGATTATAGGGTCTCTCCAAATGCAATAGCCAGTTTCATGACTACCTAACATCTTTTGAGACCCACTGTAATTATGTACCCTGAACTGTGCCATGCTGTACCCTATACTAATACTCCACTAGTGTGTGGCTACGGAAGCAGTCCTTGAGGCAGATACCAGGTTAGCCAGGACAGGAGGAACAAAAAAAGCAGGTGTCATGCCTAATTCCATGCCTGCTACAGACACATGTTTTTGGGGTGTCCTTTGGGTTAGGGTTCCAGGAATGGCATCTGGAAAATGTCTCTCATGCAGCCGGCTAACTGCATCTGGGTTGGGGGTTTGGGCCATAGCACCTTCTGAGTACAAAAGGGCTGTGATGATCTCTTCCTGGAATTTTAGGAAAGATCCACTTTGTCCAGTTGCTTTGTAAAGCACAAAAGCGTTATATAGAGCCAATTGAAATAAATAGACACTTTTTTGTATCAGCGTCTGGTTTTAGGGGAAACTAAGTACGATTTCATCATCTGGTCGTTGAAGTCCACCCCTCCCATATTCAGGTTATAGTCTTGGACACAGAGGAGCTTCTAAACAACACCAGCTGCCGTGGTAATTTGGATGGTCGTATCTGCGTGAATGGAAGACAGGACGAAAACATCCCGTTTGTCCTTCCACTTCACTGCTAGCAATTCCTCATTTCTCAAGCAGGCTTTTTCCCCCTTTCTAAGATGGGTATTTACAAGCTGTTGGAGGAAGCCCCGGCAATTAGGTCGCACTGTGCCACATGCGCTAATTCCAAGATTGTACAAATGTCTATATAGTGGCACGCTTGAATAAAAATTGTTCACGTATAAGTGGTACCCCATATGGAAAAAGGATGACACCAAGCCCGAACTATCTTGCCACTAAAGGCATATATTTATTAAAGCATATGAACTACTTTCGGTTCCGGCGCCGGATGCTGTAATTCGCGGGACCCGCGGCTCCCGGGATCCCGGCTCTATAAAGCCTGCCTACTGCCTCGGGACCCCCGCTATACAGTCCTGGGGTGCCCCTTACCTTCCTGCAGCGGCCCCAGCATGGAGCGGTACCTTCTGCCGGCGCAGTCCGGTCATGAGTCGGCGGCCAGGGCGGAGGGATGCGGCTCTCCCCCCTCTGCAGCCAAGATGGCCGACGATGCCTGTCACAGCATGGACACAGGCACAGAGCGGGATAACACCGAGGGAGCAGGTATGACAGAGCCTCTCCTCACCATCCACACTGCCTGCCCACTCACTTCTGCACTTGATAACACTGCTGAGCAGTATGTTAAAATAGCTCAGGCAGTGTCCTCTATCCTGCTCCCAAACATAACACAGGCTGTAGATAGAGCTGTCACAATGGGCATTGAACAGCTAAGGAAAGATTTAGGCGATCATTCTAAACGTTTATCTGAGGCTGAGCAGCGCATATCAGATTTGGAAGATGAATTTCATTCAATGCAAGCGGTCACTTCACAATCCAATCGTGTACAGCAAAGTATAATGGATAAAATCGACGATCTGGAAAATCGATCACGTAGGAATAACTTACGCATTGTGGGTCTTCCAGAATCTTTTAATACAGGTTCTCTCCCTGATCTCTGCTCAGCGCGGATCCCTGCAGCTTTGGGCCTATCTTCTTCTTGCCAGGTGGAGAGAGCTCATCGCCTGGGCCCCCCATCTAACGAGCGTCGTGCACCATGCTCTGTGATTGTCCGCTATCTTAATTATGCTGACCGCGTAGCGATCCTCACCTCTTTCCGTAACTCCCGTTCTCTGCAAATTGAGGGTCACAAATTGCTATTATTTGCGGACTACTCACAGGAAGTATCACATAAACGGAAAGCATTCCAGCAAGTCTGTGCCACTCTTTACCAGAAAGGAATAAAGTTCACACTTGCATATCCGGCCACGTTACGTTTTACTGCACCATCGGGGGATTCTAAATCTTTCGTTCATCCTGAAGAAGCCCACCAATATTTGCAAGACCACCTAAAGGACGGGGATCCCGCGGGTAGGAATAGTGGTCCCAGAGACCAACGCAGTCCTCGCAAAGACCCCCCCAAACGTCAACGCACTAATCTAGCGTCCTCTAAATCTCGCCCGCCCTGAAGGACTGAGGAACCATCGGTCTCTTCACAACTTCTTCCAGCCTTACTCCTGATCCGATTGGCTCAATTGGATATGTTTCTTCAATTTTTTTTTTCTTGTTTTTTTTCTTTTCATTTTCATCTTGGAAAGATTCCTCTTGCTATTTACTGATATATTATCACACTCCAATGTATGAGTCTATTGATTGTTCAGCACGAGTTTATTTTTTGTAATTTCTGATGTTGCGGTGTTTCCTCGTAATCACCCGTTTCATTGTTACTGTTTAATTTACCTACAGGCCTGATTTTACTACTTCCTTACTCCTACATGTGCCTGATTCCATATTTCAGCGTTGCTGTGGATGGCGGGATGCTGGAGCCGTTGTTGGGAATAAGTTTGCGGGGCACCCTTCCTCGCCTCAACAAATCGACAATGGTCCCTGGGGCAGGTCCCTCCCCTGCCATTCCCGGTTACGCTGGTATTGGTGGAAACAGCATGCGGAATGACGTGAAGTCCTGTTTACTGCTCTGGTATATTGTATGTTTTGATTTTTTGTTGGGCTCAAGTAGGGCCCTTGCCTCTCTCTCTGTCTTCTCTTCTCTTCTTTCTTATCTCTACTTCTTGGGAGAACTCCTTTGTCCTCTGAGACCAGATTCCAACCACCTCCATTTGCCATACATAGCAGCGCCATCCATTCCTCCATCTCTAATTGGTAAGATTCTTATCCTTTCACTATATACATTACAACAGTTAAAATGACACGTATATTTTCATGGAATGTTAAGGGCCTCAGATCTCCTCACAAACGCATGGCGATACTAAGACACTTGCGGCGTTTACGCGCGGATGTAGCTTTGCTCCAAGAAACCCATCTTACCCAATCGGATTTTGCCCGTATGCGTAAACTCTGGGTAGGCCAGATCTTTGGCTCCTCCTCCTTAAACAATAAAGCTGGGGTACTTATTCTTATACACAAACGGCTTAATCCTGAATTAATTTCCATGGACGCTGACACTGAGGGTCGTTTTATAGCAGTACATATTAAACTTGGATCCCAGGAGCTGGTTCTCTCCAACTTTTACGCACCCAACTCCCCGACGAGACAGGTTTTTCAAGCCCTCTCGACGCGGCTGGCGGCCTATATTCACAAGCCTCTCATCATGGGAGGGGACTTTAACTCCGTTATGCAAGAGCAGGAGGATAAATCACAGAGTGTTGAACGTGGACTTCGCTCCTCTCAGATTTCCCGTCCAACACCTACTTTACTATGTAGCTTCGTTGAAGCAATGCAAATTACAGATATATGGCGCTTAGCACATCCGGACAGCAAAGACTACACTTTCTATTCCCCTGTTCATCATTCTTTATCTAGAATCGATTACATTTTCTGTAACCCCGTACTACTGCATCATGTGGTATCTTCGACTATACATGACATAGCCATATCGGATCACTCACCGGTTTCTGTTACTATAAATTTTCTAGACCCTACGCCACATCCTAGGATATGGCGCTTTCCTTCGTTTCTGGCGAATAATCAGGAACTCTCCCAGCAATTAAAAGACACATGGTCAGACTTCCAAATTACTAATGCGGCCCACGTTTCCAACCCAAATTTGTTTTGGGATGCGGGGAAGGCGGTATTACGTGGTAAAATCATTGCCTTTACGTCCGCTTATAAAAAAAGAATTCTGCATAACTTTACTGAGGCTAGTAACCTTCTTAGACAGACACAAAGTGATATGGCAGAGTCCAATACGCAGGAAAACAGGAAAGCTTGGGTGGATGCTAAAAACCAGTTTGACACATGGGCGGCAGCGCAGGAAACATTATACCATTCACATCTTGACTTACAATATCATAGGTTTGGTAATAAACCAGGCAAATTATTGGCGCGCCTATGTAGGAAGCCTTTCACCCCCACACAATTCACCTCTCTTAAAGACTCTCAGGGAGCACTTAAACAATCTCCGGAAGAGATCATATCTATTTTGGAAAGCTTTTATGCAAAGCTATATGGGCCGGATCCTATTGACCAGGAACAAGCACAATCCTTTCTGGACAGAGTAAGTCTACCTCAAATAGATCCAATAGCGCTGCAATCTCTAAATGCCCCTATATCACAAGCGGATATCTGTCTAGCTATTAGATCTTTAGCCAATGGTAAAGCTCCAGGTCCGGATGGGTACACCTCTGAATTCTTTAAACTTATGGACAAAACCCTCTCTCCTACTCTACAGCTGGTTTATCAGTCCATCCTGGAGAGTGGGCTTTATCTCCCATCGGCTTCACAAGCCCATATTAAATTAATAGCAAAAAAAGGCAAAGACCCTTCAGATCCTGGATCTTATCGTCCCATTTCCCTTCTTAATCTAGATGCAAAGATCCTTTCTAAAATTATAGCTAACCGCTTGGCCATTATTTTACCCTCACTTATTCACCCCTCTCAAGCGGGTTTTATAAAGGGACGATCGGCCACGTCAAATATCCGCAAAGTGCTTTCAGTTTTGCATCAGGGTAAAATCAACCCACTACAGGATCTAGCAATCGTCTCTCTTGACGCTGAAAAAGCCTTTGATAATGTCAGTTTTCAATGGCTCAAACTAGTCCTTGCTAAATTTGGCTTTTCCGGTCCATTTACACAATTGATTCAGGCTATGTATGTTGCCCCTATGGCTCAGATAGTAGCAGCGGGAAAAATATCCAACCCTATTCTACTCTATAAGGGAACAAGGCAAGGGTGTCCATTATCCCCCCTGCTTTTCAATCTTGCACTAGAACCTTTAGCCCGTTTCCTGTTATTTCAATCGCGCCTCCATGGTATTCAAATTGGTCAACATGATCTCCGCATAGCCTTATTTGCTGACGATATATTAATATTCACCTCCAACCCAACTTGTTGTGGACCTTTTGAATTATGTCTCAAAAATATGACTTTATCAAGACATAATATTATAGGACAAACAGCTCAGTATAGCCGGATGCTAAGAGTTAATTTTGTCTTGGTTGAACCATCAAGGATTCTAGTTAAAGAAATGGAGAGAATGGGGGAAGTAAGACATTTCCAAGACAATAAGACTGTTTGGACTGTCAACAAGGACTATTTGTATATTGAGGTTGAGAAGAATGCATATACAAGAAAGTCAAACAAATAGCCAGATAGGACTTCGACTTTCAAACATTTTAACAATAATGAGACGGGAACTCAACTGGTTGAAAGCTTAACCAAAACTTGCAGAGTGTGATGAACTAACAGACCTCTGAAACTATTACAATATACTATTGTTCACCAAGGGTGAAAGCATTAACAGTTGTTTACCATGAGTCCAATACAAGAGCCAGGTAAACAGAGAGTTTTTCCCTACACATAGAAAATGTTGATTCTAAAACAAAGAGGTGAAATTCAGGACATTTAAGTCTAAAAGTTGACTGTATATAATTACAAAGATATATTACAAAAACATATTATAAATGAGATGTTATGGATTTTACACACCACTAAATATTCAGAAATGGGAACTATATATCACTAACTTGAGTATTGAGATGATGGGAAGTAAGATGTATTATAAACTAGCATTAGTTACATGTCTTATCAGGAAACAAACAGGATGGTATTTCAAGAAGGAATAACTGAATATACACCTATATTCCATGGTCCCTATTTAGAATATTATAGGTATGATCACTTATATCTGGAAAAAGACGTATATTTGATTCCTGAAATCACCTTAAGATTCCACCCAAGGTATGAGTCATCTCAAATACTCAAATTGTTCTATGATACATGACCGCCACCGGGCAGGTGAGAAATAGCTTATGTACACACATTTCTCAACTAGCCAATCAGGAAGCCTGGTGGGAAGGTATCTTAGAACAATGGATTAGTGGATATATAAAAGCCCTTGTACCTTTAACAAAAAAAAAAAAGGACCTCATCAAGAAAAACCTCAAAAAGAAAGGAGACCTCATCAAAAGAAGACCCTGACATCTGAAGAAGATCTCTGCTGAATAACTACTCTTCCATCCTTTCAAACTTCCTAAAACTTTAACTAAATTTCTAAACCTCTAACCTTATAACTTCCTACATTCTCCCCTACTGAATATCTATCACTTGCCCATAATATCAGTCTAAAAGCGTTCCACTGCCAGCTAAATCCACGGGAGAGTTGCCTAGTCTGAATGCCGGGTGCGGTGAGATTGTTTATTTGATTTTGTATCACCTATTTTCTCTGTTGTGTGGAATCATAAAATTACCTTAGTGTATCACAACAATATTGGGTAGTTAGATATATGTAGAGAGATCCTGTTTTACTGTTAAAAATTGTTTATTGCCATATTATAATTTTTTTCATATTTCATAATTTATTGAATATTAATAACCAGAGTATCATATATCAAGGGCTTGCTTCTTGCAATCCTATGGCCATGGCTTGTGAGAATATAACCTTTGAGATATTCGAAATTATTAATTATTAATAAATTTAATAAATAATCATATCATTTAAAAATTGTGATATTGATGTAATTAGTTAGAAACCTTATTATTGTGTCTTACATTGGTAGGATATATTTTTGATTGTGTGTACCAATATTCATTTATCACCAGTCTTTTGCGTTTTGTGTTAATATATATATAATTTTTGTACATAAATAAATTCTTATATTTATCTATTACAAGGCAAATTTTGTGTGTATGGTACGAAATCATATTGGCTAAAAGAATTCAAGGTATAATAATAAGTGGTGATCAAATTATCAAGGTGTCCAAATTATTGGTTTACTAAATATTTGTCATATTTTAACGGCTGGAGGCACTGTAATATTTCATCTAAGGGAAAGGGACACGCCCTTTATAAATAATATATATCCTTACATAAACCACCACAAACTCTAGATTTACCTTATATCCAGACAGTTTTCGCAGAATTTCGGTGCTGCTCGGGTCTCCGTATAAATTTTGCGAAAAGTGAGGTTCTTCCCCTATATCATGCTCGGCTTCCTGATTGGGCCTGCAACTCTCTATTTAAAATTAATACTAACCATATTACTTATCTGGGTATTAAAATTGGGAAATTAGCCTCGTCCCTTTATTCTCTGAATTATTCACCAGTGATCCAAAATATTTTAGGAGAATTGGAAATGTGGAAAGACCTGCCGTTATCACTCATGGGCAGAGCCCATCTCTTCAAGATGACGACTTTTCCGAAGCTTTTATACCCTCTTCAAACTATCCCACTCCTGCTCAAACATACGGATATAGTCAAGTTAAACAAGGCGATCTCTAGTTTCCTATGGAGGGGGCGCCGCCCGCGCATAGCCATACATAAGTTGTTTCTCCCTAGATGTGAGGGCGGACTGGGCCTCCCCAATATTAGGCTTTATAATCTATCCTGCATTTTACGGGTGTGTATAGATTGGCTCTCCCGAGCGTCCGTGTTCTCCAATTACCAACTTGAGTCAGCCATGGTGAGCCCGTTCGATCTGTCAGCCCTTCTACACTCCAACTTTAACTCACTCCCGGAGCATCTTAAACATAATCCACTCATACGGGACACACTGTTCACATGGAGGGAGGTCAGACGTAGACTAGGAGTTTCTCCCTGGATATCTCGTTTTCTCCCCATTCATCACAATCCTTCCTTCTCTGTCTCTCAACAACATGCAGCTTACGATTTATGGTACAATCAGGGACTTAGACTTGTTAGCCAATTATATGACTTTGCATCAGGATCTCCCCTTCCGTTCCAACAAATCCTTAGCTCGTTTGAGTTGCCTTTTCATCATTTTTTGTACATTTTACAAATCAGGAATTTTGTGCAATCCATAGCTCAAAATAAACTTACTCGTTTCTGCACGACGGTGATAGAGGTCCTTGTTAGGAATCAGAAATATAACATATCTGATATATATAGTCAATTGTCTATGCATTATGCAACACCGCTGGAATCCTCCACATCCATCAAATCGTGGATCCGAGACTTTGACAATGCCTTCACTGCGGAACAAATACTCGCAGGTTTTAACATGACCTGTGCATTTAACACAAACGAATTTTGGCGGGAGCAACAGTTTAAAATTATGCATCACGCTTATATGCCCTGTCTGTACTCACGTTCAGACTCATCGATCTCTACGTGTCCGCTCTGTGGTCTATGTAAGCCGACACTTCACCACAGGTTCTGGAATTGCCCATCAATCTCTACCTTTTGGAACCAACTTTTGAACTTCATGCTTTTCATCACTACTCTCCCGTTACCTAGAGACCCACTGCTGCTTCTTTTTGGCAACTTGGATGCTTCCGTGTCTGCTGCTCCACACCAGCACATTGCTAGGCTCAGAGCCGCCAAACCGTGGCTGTCCACTTGTCTGATGGCTGCAAGAAGATCTATTCTAAAAAAATGGGTTTCCAACGGCCCGCCAACTATCTCGGATGTCAAATTGGAACTTAACTTCTTACTTCGCTTGGATCGGCTCAGTATCCATATCTCTCCATCTACATCAGGAGAGGAAAAGTTCAACCGCAAATGGGGTCAATATGTTTCAAGAACATTTCCTACTTCGGAGACCCAACTTCCCTCCCAAGGACTTCTAACCTAGCCCTAACTTAGCCTCTAGGCGATTCCTGATGCACGTGTTTTATTTGTCTTAGGGGGCAAATGACTGCTAAATTACCTTCTCTAAGTCTTCAAGAACCTTTACTCACCTACTTTGACTATCTGCCCTTTTTACGCCTTGGCTCCTGTTTTCTTATTCTCGCTGTCCTTCATAATCTCGCTTCACTGTTGACCCTTAGTGAAGAGTCCCCGTAATAGCACACTTTCACATGTAATGTTGAGCTGCTTCCTATAATATTATATCATCATAGTAGCCTACTATTCTAACACCCTATTATCTTAGTGTCCTAATCTCTATATTCTGGCCTGTCCTCTTGGTCTTCTGATCTCAGACCTCTGACTTCTGATCTCTGCTCTTTGGTAACAAAATTCCTTGCCCTCCTTTTCTCCTTATTTTCTTTTCTGTCCGTATACTCTTTTCTGGGCTGGTTCTTGCAGCTCCTTGTTCTCCTATCTTCACTGCTCTATCTCTACCTTCTGCTCTCATTTTGCATCTACTTCTTACCCATATACACGATGACCTTCCTCTTGGTCATTTGACAAATGGTCAACATGGCATACATTTGCGCATCTATAAGTTAATCATACAAATGAAAATATATACATGTACTTTTCTAAACCCTTGTAAACTCTATTCTTAAGCCCTTGTCACCTGTTACATCAGACGATGTCTCCTTCCTATAAGTAACTTTCTCTTTACTAAATTTCTCTGATGCCTCTTTGTTTCTCTTGGGGTTTTGACAATTTGTTTTCATGTACAATTATTATTCTTGATTCTTTCACCGGCTTCGACATGTTGCCAAGCTATGATTACTGCATAATTTCACCGTTGGTTAATGTGTGTATACAATAAAACCAAATAAAGTTTCTTTAAAAAAAAAAAATAAAGCATATGAACTCACATGATAATAGTGTTAAAAACGCATGAGCTGAGCTCATGAGAAGTCAGGTGACGTCAGTGCTCCTACATAGTTCCGACAGGCACTATCTGGGAGGGGTGCTAACTGATGCTAACTGGAACTAGCACTATCTGAAGACGCCAGCGTCACTAATACAGTGATCAGCAAAAAATCTGTACACTGTAAATAATGACACTGGTGACAGGGAATTGAAGGGGTTAACTGGGGGTGATCGAGGGGTTAAATGTGTCCTAGAGTGTTCTAGCTGAAAGTGTCTAGTGCTTGTACTCACAATTATGTTGATTCTTCTCTCTCTGGGACGGAATGTGCCCAGAGAGAAGATGTCATCATTTCCTGTACCTGTGTAACTGTCAACACAGGTACAGGAAGATCCCTGATAAGACGGGGATCGATCATCCGACTTAGGCCGGACATCACTGGTCTAAATTGGATGATTGATCTCTCGGGGATCAAATCACAGCACCCGTGGGTCGGAGAAGGCACATGCGCGCTCCCCCCTGCCTGCGAAAACCGTGGAAGCGCAAATCATGTACAGTATATATACGTGACTTTGTGCACAGGTGCCATCCTGTAGCAGTATTTCTTAAGTGGTTAAGAGAGCTGATTACACAGTGGTTAAAGCAGAGTTCCACCCAAAGGTGGAAGCTCTGCTTATCTGCCTCCTCTCCCCCTCCGCTGCTACATTTGGCACCTTTTGGGGGGAGCGGGTACCTGATTTTGCTGTGGCAAAGAGAGCTGGATATTCACCCTCCCTTCCCCCCGCAGCCATCTGGTATACTTCAAAGGTCCCAGAAGACTGCAACCCATTCATAAAGAGCGGCACTAGTTTTCCTTAGTCAAGATTGAAGAATTGGCTCGAGGTGAGGACATTGCTGGATTCCTGGACAGGTAAGTGCCCTAACATTAAATGTCAGCAGCTACAGTATTTGTAACTTATAACTTTTAATTTTTGGGAGGGGGGGGGCTGGAACTCTACTTTAAGTGACTAGCACTTCTGCCTGCCAGCACTAGGGTCAACGGTTCAGATTCCAACCATAACATTAACAGCCTGGAGTTTTCATGTTCTCCCTGTGCCTGCGTGGTTTTCCCTTTACACTCCAAAGATATGCTGGTAGGTTAATTGGCTCCTTCTAAACTGGCCCTAGTATGTGTATGTATAAATGTGAGTTAGGGACCTTAGACTGTAATTTTCTTGGCAGGGAATGATGTGAATGTATAGTATATATGTAAAGAACTGTGTAAATTGATGGCACTATATAAGTACCTGTAATAAATAAAGAACTCCGGTAAATCCCAGTCTGTGGATTGGGTCTCAACGAGTAGAAGGTTTTATTAGATATTTGAGTATAGTGGCATTTGCTTGTGTCTGATTTGCTTATCTATACTATTTAAGTCAATGAGGCTGATTTATTAAAGGCATCGAGAGTCTTCACCTAACACTTCTTCTTAGTCCTGGGACCATAGTCAGTAGGAAGGAAACTGGTTCCCAGGCCCCTCCAAGAGCCCAAGTCATGGTGGTTTCCATGACACATTCCTTTTCTCATTAACAGGTAAGTGCTGAGCACAGTGTGAAACATGTTAATGTGTCTTTCTTCACCCTACTGTGTTTTTACTGCTTTTATACATGATTATATGAAATAAAGATGGCTGCTTATTGGATCTGAAGAGTGCAGACATCCAGATCTCTATTGCTTTCATCAGTCCTTCTCCTTCTACAACCTCCAGCACTCTTGTCACCTCTTACCATGGTCACCTCCAGGACTTCTCTAGAGCCACTCTCATACTATGTAAGTGAATATCCCAGCCTGCATGGCTATTTCCAACTCTGCCTGTAAGTGACTCCAGAATACTCATCCCTTTCGAGAAGCCTATCCAGGGCCGGTGCAAGGATTTTTATCTTCCTACCCTCCCGTCCCTATCTCCCCTCCAACACACCCCTCACTTTCTGCAGCAGCGCTAGTACCTCCCTCCTCATAATGTGATGAGGTGCAGCATGAGGGACATGACACAGCATTAAAAATTGAGCTGTGCCGAACTGCCACTAAATCGCAGTGTGTATTGAGGGGGTGAGGTTATGCATTCTCCACTTCCACTCACTGTCTACGGGCAGCTGGCAGGTGAGGCAAACTAAAACTTACATGCACCCAGTAGGAGAGATGGGCGTGACGCTAGGGAATGGAAGAATGGTATTTTAAAAATTTTAATCCCCAGCAAGATTTGTATTCCCCCCCCCCCCCATCTTGGCACCAGCCCTGAGCCTATCCCACCTCTACCAAACAACTTCATTTTACTTGATCAAAGAACTCATTCCACCACAGTTATTACCTTCTGTATCACTTACCCTTCCTTTTAGATTGTAAGCCTCCTTTAACAAGGCCCTCCTAATCATCCCAGTTCAAATTATATTGTACCTGTACTGTCTTTTGTTTTGTAAAGTGCTGCACAAACTGTTGGTTCTATATAAATCCTGTATAATAATAGTATTCCTAATACAGCCTTTGAAATGGTTTGCTCAAATAAACCTACCATATATTTAATTGATATTTGGAATCAGTATTATTTGAATTCAGTGAATCTACCAGTGATTACAGAGGTATGAAGCCCAAAAGCAAATATTTATTATACTGCAGTTTACCAATTCTTAGATGTGGTGGCTGCATTATTTTACTTTTTTTAGGCTTTATTTCCTTTATTTTCACCTGGAGATCCTGCCAGTAAGTCTGTTTTTGTTTCAGAAGAAAACGCTATCCTGCAGATGTAGCAGTTAGAGGGTTGAGACAAACCATTTATCACTGACAGGGGTCAGCTTTTATTTATTTAAAACCTTTATTCCAAATACAAAAAATGCTGTAATTGCTTATAAATTGTTAGCTGGAGTTTGGGTTCAATTTGTTAGTGTATCTAAATCTGCTTGTACATCTACCATTACCCTGCCCCCACAGATTGACAATTCTGCTGTCCAAAAGAATCTCTGTTGCTCCTTCATCCAAAGTGAAGGCACTCTAATACAGGAAGTGTGTTACTGGCCAAATCACCAGGTAAAAAACTAAGGTTTTGGATTTAATACCGCTTTAAGTACTAAAAATTAAACCGTTCACTATAGATTTCATGCAGGTTGACATATTCATGTATTTCCTGCCATATTCTGAGTTCCAACAGAGACATCTTGTTATCCCAAAGTACCCCTGTCATAAAAGAAATACAGGGGCTACCATTAAGATTAAGGGGGATATGATCAACATGTATAAATACATCAGTGGTTCATATAGTGAACTTGGTGTAGAGCTATTCACCCTGAGGTCATCACAGAGGACAAGGAGGCACTCTTTACGTCTGGAGGAAAAAAAGATTTAATCTCCAAATACGGAAAAGATTCTTCACAGTAAGAGCTGTGAAAATGTGGAATAGACTCCCTCAAGAGTTGGTTCTGTCCAGTTCAGTGGATTGCTTTAAAAAAGGCCTGGATTCTTTCCTAGATACACATAATATAACTGGATACTAACATTTATAGGTAAAGTTGATCCGGGAATATCCGATTGCCTCTCGGGGGATCAGGAAGGAATGTTTTCCCTGCAGGAGCAAATTAGATCAAGCTTTGCTGGACTTTTTTTGCCTTCCTCTGGATCAACTGTGGGTATAGGATTATACCTTTTTTTTCTAGTTGAACTGGATGGACTTTGGTCTTTTTTCAGCCAGACTAACTATGTAACCATTGTTAACCACCTTGGCTTTACAGACATGAAACAAACATTTGGCAAATGAAAGTCTGACTAAAATCAGAATTCCTTATTTCTATACAGTATATACCCTGGGTCAGTCATCAGATTCCAGGAATTAGTGTTCACCTGATGCTGGCTGCCAGAAGGGTATTTAGTTCCTCCTCTACTATTTTATCTTGCTTCATTTATCCTGAGCCTAATTCCTTCCTGATCCTGCTCCTGCTCTATACCTGTATCTTGTACCCTGTTAATTTATATCTGCTCCCCTTGTTCCTGATCCCAGTACTGGTTCCCTCTTTCTGACTGTTGCTTGCATTTCTGGTTTTACCCTGTGAATTTGTGCTTCCTTTTCGTTTGTATATATTGTATTATAGTTAGTTTGCTAGTTACTTTTTCCGTCACTTGGTTACTATTCACTTATATCATTACATTTGCAGTGTATTCTGTTTGCTGGTGTTTGGATGTTTTTTTTATTGCCTTATTAATAAATCTTACTTTAGTCATACACAGTCTGGTTTCAGTTTCATAGGTACAGCTACACAGATCTGGTTGTCCCTAGTGCTGGGGTGCCTGCATTACGTATCCTTCATGCTGTAATCTATGATTACATATAAAAAAGGTCTTGCGGAGACGGCGAAACATCATAGGCGAGTAGGCAAGGTTGAAGATGGACACCGCAAGATATACAGCACAAAGATAGGCAGGGAAACCTATAGCATAGCTCTCTGACTCATCTAAAAAATATTGATGTGGGTAAATACCAAGATAAATGTATCACAAAATGACAGCTGTATAGAAGAAACCAAAGACAGCCGGTAATAAAATTAATCATGCAAAGTAGCATTAATGAAGTGTACAAAACTTTATTCTTTATACAAAAATATATTAAAACATTACCTTGCAGGAAGGACACAAACACATACCAGTCACGTAAGTGAGTTAAAAGAAAGTACCGTACTAAGATGTATGCATAAGATCAACAATGTGAATCAGAACAGCCCAAAGAACCCAATGTGTTTAGATACACATCAATGAGTTAAGATTAAAGTACAAAATTAAAGTGCACAATAACTGAACAGTTGAACATAGAAAAAAAACAGTTAGAAATAAGAATATATGGTTAACCAGTAAAATAGAGCTAACAGCGTAGTGGATGAAATACATAACCAATGCATAAAAGTTACTGACAAAACAGAAATAGAATAATTCTGTTGATAAATGCCGGCAGTGCAACAGGCAGTCCAAGTTTGCAGATCGTGAGGTTTCACATGGTACTATTTATCCAAGATAGACCATCATTCCACTTAATGCACGTAGACAATGCGTGGCTGGCATATCGTGATGATACTGAATATATATTCAACTGCTATGCTCCAAATAAGGAGATAAGGGCAAAGTGCAATCAGGGAAAATGGCCCATCCAGATAAGTGAACTCTGATCACAGAGTATTCGAATCCAGGTAGAGCGGTAATCAAATGACAATATGAACAAGTTTGCTAATTACATGAAGCCAGGTGGGCTTAAAGCGACAGTTATATATGTCCACAAATTAATAGGAGGAGTCACAGTTCATTAAGGTGGAGATATTAGGATAGGAAGTCCAAGATAGAGGAGTAGGAGAGTGAAAATGTAGTGGCTGAGATATCAGTGAATGACCAAACACGTCGGTATGGATAGTTCAATTACTTACTGCCACTTTCCATTAATGCACCTCATATCCCGATCTCTCCGATATTCTTCCTCATCCTTTTGCTTGTACATCCTCAGGTTGTTGCTCTAAATATTTCCAAAATACATACATGGATGCAGGTTCCCTTAATATGATGCATGCCACACATTAGGCTCCATCCGGCCTTGCTTGTTTCATCATGGGGGCACTTGCATACGTCGTTTTTAGACGTGATGAAGTCACTACATTAATGTGTTTCGTCCGCCAATCATCGCAGACTTCGTCAGAATTATGCACGCCATAGATGGGGAGAAAACCGGCCGATTTTTCTTTAAAAAAATGAAAAATCGGTCGTTCAAACGGCCGACGTTACCAGGAACAGTAAAAAAAAAACGGCCGTTTTTCATCCCGTCTACAGCCGGCAAAAAGTGTCCCTGCAGAGAGCTCCGCTATTTCTTTGACAGTTATTTGACATTTATAGCGGTTGCAACAATGTATCTATTTGTATCCATTTAGGATACAGATGTTTTTATTCGGAAACAAATAGATACATTGTTGCAACCGCTATAAATGTCAAGGAACTGTCAAAGAAATAGCGGAGCTCTCTGCAGGGACACTTTTTGCCGGCTGTAGACGGGATGAAAAACGGCCGTTTTTTTTTTACTGTTCCTGGTAACGTCGGCCGTTTGAACGACCGATTTTTCATTTTTTTAAAGAACATGTTTCGAGCTAAAGCTCGTTTTCAAAGGCTTTTGAAAACGAGCCTTTGAAAACGAGCTTTGGCTCGAAACATGTTAGGGGATCCACCCTACTGACGCCTTGCTATTAGGGAACCACCAGCCACCAGGGAATACTTTCACCAGACCTGGATGAGTATCTTTGTCATCACTAAAATTTAAACTTTATGTCTTTATGCTGATGATACCACTAGCCACCAGGGACTTATCTATTGGACCTGGAGGTGTATATTTTTGCATGCTGATTGTACCACTAGCCACCAGGGAGCCTATCTATTGGGCCTGGATGTATGCTTTATCGATGTGAGTTTTTGCTGTTTTAGCTCACTTTTTATGCTCTTAATAAACGTACTTCACTATTAGCACTTTCTTGCCTCCCGGCTCGTTTGTTAATGAGCTTTGTAAGGTGGCGATTTGGATTTGAGAGCCAGAGGGGGCCTGGACAGCGTTGGACCTGCGATCTAGATGTCCTCATATGACCAGATGTTGCCCAGGCTGCTGACCAGACCGTGACGCCCGGTTGCTGTTTTTTTGCATACAATGCTTACATTGTGTGTACTTGTGGTAAGCGCACAACCTCACTTAATTTTTTTCTTATTCTACTGAATGGGATTTGGAAACACCATTGGATCATATCCAGCTTCCTTTTTGCTACATTATATGAACTATTGAATTTTTACTATATATGGTGACACCCTCCTTACTTGTTATTCATTCTTTAGCGCTACATACCCCATTTACATTTTTATATTCCAAGGTACTGAGGATTACCCTGTATGTTAGCTGCTCACCTGATCTGTTTTGCGCTCACTTACCCACCCTCTATATATATATCCACTAGTGGATAGATTGACTTTGTCGCCCATGTCACTATACGCACCTTTGATGATATATATGAGACTGCTATATATTATTGTTCTCAGCATCACTGAACGCCATTTACACTTTGTTTTTTATGTATGAATACGCACTTTTATTATTATTCCGGATATATACATACATTTTATTTAGAGGTCCTAGAGGTTTACCTTTTTATGCCAGCAGCTGCCTATACATTGTCACCTACCCAACATTCGTGTATCTTATCTGGAATTTTGTAAAGAAAATATTGTTTAGTCTCTTTATTGAAATGGGGGTGTCAAACAGAGGAGGATCACAGTCAGTCACCATATTTTTCACTACAAAAACAGGTTGAAGATGGAGCTAGATCGCTAGACAATGTGACATTGTTTTCACTTTTTTAAAATTGTCTTAAAGGACTTTTTCTTGGTTACAATGTACTTATTTACATTTTCACTTCTTGGGGAATGAGTAATAATTAAGTCCCCTGGGAAGGGCAGAATTCTGTGAGCCCACTTATTATATAGAGCAGTTTACAGATTAATGTAAGTCCCCCCAGAAGCCACCACTTATTTTTGGAGGACTAAATATGGTCTGGCATGGTACAGGATGGGAGAAATGCCTGCTGTGTTCTATATTGCCCCTTGTTGTTTTTTTGTTTTGCATATTTGTCATACTTAAATGATTCAGATCATCTAACAAATTTTAATATTACACAAAGATAACCCGAGTAAATATAAAATACCATTGATTAAGTAAGAAAACATTGTTCAAACCTGCCTGGCCTTTTTGAAAAAGTAATTGCCCCCTGTCCCCCCCACACGCACACACACACACACACACACACACTTTGCTAAATCATGAACTGTGATTAACCACATTGTTTGGAGTGAAATTTCACTTGCCACATCCAGGCCTGATTACTGCCAGACCTGTTTAATCAATAAATCACTTAAATAGAAGCTGTTTCCAAGATCTCAAAAAGCAACATGATGTAAAGAAATTCAAATACAGATGAAAAACAAAGTAATGGACATTTATTAGTCTGAAAAGTGTTACAAATCCATTACTAAGGCTTTTGGACTTCAGCGAACCACAATGAGAGCTATTATTCACAAATGGAGAAAGCTTGGAACAGTGGTGAACCTTCCCAGGCAAGGCCAACCTACCAAAATTACTACAAGAGCACAACGACAACTCATCCAGGAGGTCATAAAAGAACCCAGAACAAAATCTAAAGAACTGCAGGTCTCATTTGCCTCATTTAACGTTAGTGTTCATGATTCAATATCAACAATAAGAAAGAGACTGGGCAAAAATGACATCCAAGGGAGAGTTCCAAAACAAAAGCCATTGCTGACCAAAAAGAACACAAAGGCTTGTCTCACATTTGCCAAAAAAAGAGAAAAAGTTGAAGTTTTTGGAAGGTGTGCATCCCGTTACATCCGGCATAAAACTAATACAGCATTTCATAAAAAACATTATAGCAACAGTTATGTGGGTAGTGTGATGGTTTGGGGCTGTTTTGCAGCTTCAGGACCTAAATGACTTTCCATAATTGATGGAACCATGAATTATGTGCTCTACCAGAAAATCCTGAAGGAGAATGTTCGGCCATCAGTTTGTGACCTCAAGCTCAAGCGCACCTGGGTTATGCAGCAGGACAATGATCCGAAACACACAGCAAGTCTACCTCTGAATGGCCAAAAAAAAAAAATAAGGTTTTGGAGTGGCCTAATCAAATTGCAGACATAAATCCGATTGAGATGCTGTGGCATGACCTTAAACAGGTCGCTCATTGCCAGTTATCACAAACACTTGATTGTTACTTTTTCACATAGGGCCAGGGAGGTTTGGACAGCTTTTAAATCATCATTTAAAAGCTGAATTTTCCGTTTACTCAATTTATCTTTGCATAATACTAAAATTTGTTTGATGATCTGCATCATTTAAATGTGACAAATATGCAAAAAGAAAAATCAGGAAGGGGCAAATGCTTTTCACAGCACTGTATCGGTACACACATACATTTTATTTTAACACTTTGGATAAAAGAAAACTTACTTTCTTTGCTTTGTTTCTTAAAAGAAATACACTTATCGGCTACAAGGTACCTGAAAGCTTTTTCTATATTTAGTTATACTTTCTGTGAAACACATGAACATTGTGCGTTAAGGGGATACAGAAAGAAATTACATTTTGTCTTCAAATTAAACTCCAGTGCCCTCTTCAGCCAAGCTTCCCACCCTTCACCCAGGAGAATTTCAGACATGTTCTGCTTACACAATTTGGTTTGGGAGATACAGCCTATGATTAATTAAAGCACTAGACACACAGACAAGCTGATTAATTAAACTCATCTAAAATCTTTGGCTGTACCTTAGACACATTACATTGCATGAAATAAAGATATTAATCACTGACCAGAAAAGTATATTAAGACAAAAGCAAATTACTTTAGAAGACGGCAGACACAGGTCTTTTGTTAACTTATTAAGAGTTCAGTAAGTTTTACCTAGGTACCTTGATAAACATGCAGTCTTTGTACTCTGTAAACTGCAATATGTTAACACTAAGTTTTGCAAACACCAAATTAGGGTATTACGTCTTACGGTGTAGTAGGCAAAATGTTTGTATGGTGTCCAGCTTCCCCCACAGTCCAATCCATGCAATCTTTCATATCATGACATTTAGAAAAGTATGATAGCCAAGTGTTATAAATAAAAACATCCTTAATTTGATGCATTCAAATACATTATTTAGGCACAAAAAAGTGACAGAGGTGAAAAAAGTTACAATGCTCCATTCACTTTTAAAGAGTAGCAAGCCGGGGCGGAGTGACCATAGGGGTGCTTGGGCAGTGCCCGAGGGCCCGAGGCCAGTAGCAGGCCCTATGGTGACTGCAGTCTTCACACTATACTCAGTGAAGCTATCAGCATTGTAAGGAAGCTGGGTCTAATACAGGCAGACTATTTGGTGAGAGCTCGAGCGGGTATGTTGGAGAGGAATACACCACAGCAGTTCTGAGCTTCTGTTACTGACACTTTGAGCTATGGATGGTCAAGACAACATCTGATGTGGGAGTGTACAGCATTTCAGATCTAATGGAACACACAGCAAGCTGGAAGTAAAAGTGAAAGTCAGAAAAGCTGATCTGCTCTCTGTACGACCGCTATGACTTGCTGACACCCGTGAGCCAGAGTTTTAATCACGGTTTATCTGCTACAAGGAAGTGCTATATTGCTTTCTTCCTCAACCTTTGCACTTAAGCCTGACCCTTAGTGAAACCTTTGCTTCTGCTCACTGTCTTCACAGAAAGTGAAAGTCAGGAAAAAAAAACTGATTTCTGAATCTGATTTCTGTATGCAGGTACTACAATGACTTTTTTGTCGCCATGGAAAAGCATGGAAAAGGCACACTAATTTTAAAGGAGCTGTAAGCTCAAACTTCCGAAGCAGCTCTGAATCTGAAACATGCTAGAACTGACAATTTGATTCATCAGGCTTTCTGCATGTGGACCCAGCAAGGTCCCTGTAGTAGGTGTATCTGGGAATACTTCCCCTGCTCTTATTAATATTCCTCTATTTTTTAACCTTAAAAGTAGAACTATAAGCAAAACTTTTTCCATTTTGAAAAGAGTAAGGGAGGGTTATAACCCCTGTCAATTTATTTTTTGCCATCTGTATCACACTGGGGAGATTTCTATTCACTTCCTATTTCATAGCCAAATTAGGAAGTGAGAGGAAATCCCTGCAAATGAAGAGAATTTCATGAGGGCCCCCATGTCACCAGAACTAGTGTCCCCATTGGAAGATTTCTCCTCTATTACTTTTCTGGAGACAACCCAAAATTTGGGATTATCTTTTGCTTTCACTTTCAGCGATAATGGTAAACAATATAAGTAGAGAGGATTATTTTTCCCTAATGGGGCACAGACAGTAATAAAAACTGACAGGCTTTCTAATCCCTCTCCACTCCACTAAGAAAAAGTTTTGCTTTTAGTTGTACTTTAATGAAAGATTGTATTTATTTATTTCAGGTTCTTATATAGCGCCGTCAATTTATGCAGTGCTTTACATATATATTGTACATTCACATCAGTCCCTAACCCTCAAGGGGCGTACAATCTAAGGTCCCTAACTTACATTCATCTATACACTAGGGCCAATTTAGATGGGAGTCAATAAACCTACCAGCATGTCTTTGAAGTGTGGGAGGGAACCAGAGTACCCAGAGGAAACCCATACAGGCAGAACATGCAAACTCCAGGCAGGTGGTGCCGTGGTTGGGATTCAAACCAATGACCCTAGTACTGCCGGGTGGAAGTGCTAACCACTCAGCCACTGTGCTGAGTGGTTAGCAAGATATATGTAGATTAAAATCCCTCTTTGTCCAGCACAGAAGTATGGGATGGTAAACAGTTGTTGTCTATAAACTCATGCCCACTACATTATGAAAGAAGAGTCATTAAAGTAAAACTAAATGTTGACAAACTGACAAATGAGAGAGCAGACTTGGATGATTCTTGGATAACCAAGGATTCAGGACAAAAGAAACCCTATGCTCAAAGAAATTTGAAAATTGCCAATAAGTATATAAGGCCTCTTTAAAGAAAGATGTGCATGAAAATGCTAGTTCACTCTTTTTTAGTACTTTATGGATCGCTGATCTGGAACTAGATACAGTCAATAAAACCAGAAGTAGACCAGGGCTCCTTGGTCGCATGATTTTTACAGGTCAGAGATCTAGGAGTTCTGTTTATATAAATTGGTATGTGACTGACAGTTATCACAGATAATCCCCATATTTTGCTCAATATTCTTACATCTTATGATTGTCAGCTACATCTAGAGGCCATATTGCTGTATTTTGCTGATTGAGATATTTCAGAAAAATTAGCATTATGGCCACTATATGGAGCTGACAATCATAAGAAATAAACATAATTTTATTATGTGTGGCTGCAGTGCAAAATGCTTGAGACATTCTCACAGCAATTTTTATATAAATAGACCCCTTTAAAGAAATGAAAGTAATTGAATGTGTATTGGAGGCTAACAACTAAAATAAAATCTGCAGAAACAGTCAGCAAATGCAATTTGCACAGTTTGTTCAGTACAGGTTCCCTTTAACCATGAGACCCCAGTGCTGACTTACTAGGAGAAGTAAGAAAGCTGTCGTTGATATATGAAATGCATGCCACAGGGATAACTACCCAAAGTTTTTATCCCATTCCCAGTCTCAAACCCAACACATCAACATCACTTTTCAGTAATCATTACTTTATGCCTGTGGGTTGACACATTTTTCTTATATATGTCTGTTTTTCAAAACTAATAAAAATATATAGGATGGAGAAGTGGACAGCTTTAGGCATCAACAAATCTGACTTCACTAAGATCATGCAATGCAAGTGCAGGTGAAGCAGGCAATCAGAGCCCAGCAATATTTGCATGATGAAGGAGATTCACTGCACTCTGGTTGTTATACAGTTTCAGGCTAAAATGAGTAAAAACTTTAGTGTTGCTGTCTGAGTTTGCTGTTGTCCTTTGCTGAAATAATCTGGATATTTAATTTTTGAAATCCTGGAATTATATACCAGCCTGAAGTATGTGTGAGTCCAGTCATTAAAATCTCATACAAGTTTTAAAGGAGTAATAAACCACAAAACAAAAATGTATTACATTGCAGTGTACCAATTCTTAAATGCAGTGGCTGCACCTATTTTCATTTTTAAACTTTTCTTCCTATATTTGCACCTGTTGATCATGCCAGAAATGATGGCCACACACACTTTAATTTTAGTATCCAATTGCTGTGCAATTCGATCAAAGTGATTAAATCCAGAAACAATCCATTAGCCATAACTTCCGTTTGGATAGCTTAAGACTCAATTTAGATCAGATTTTATCAAACCTCAGTGTCCAGCAGAGCACTGGTTAAAGCTTGTAGGAGGAGTTTTCATTTTCCCCTGACTGTTCTATGAGGCTGCATAACCCCTGACTATCTTTCTGTATAGCTCTGATTGGCCCTCTGCTAATCACATGCATTCTCCCAAGAAAAAAAAAACTCTCTAGCAAAACACACACACTGAGCATGTGCAGCTTGCCCCAAGGCTCTGTTCTATCAGCAGATGGATTGGGGACAGTAGAAGAAGGGGAGGATCAGAGAACACAGGCTCATACAGCATTTGTACACAATGCAGAGGATAAACCCCTTAGGTTCCTCAGTGAGTATATCAATCATGCTTTACTGCATATACAGACTGATTTTACTGTTGTGGGTTTAGCAACACTTTAAAGCATAACTAAACCCCAAAACAAAAAATTTATATATTGTAATTTACCAAACATTCGATGCGATGCCTGCATCTGTATTCACTCTTTCAGACTTTTATACCTGTATTTTCATCTGGTGATTGGCAATTAACATACCTCCTATCTTAGTGTGGCTACATTCACTCCTCCACTGCATGTATAAAGAAACAACGTAGCCATTTGAACAAAGCATACCCCTTTATAGTGTGTACTTGTCTCAATTAAGAGCACTAAGTGTAATTTCTGTCTGCCGCTATCAGCATGAGTCACTTCTTACAAGTTTTCCTGTCATCAAGAGAAAAATGGTGACTTCCATTAGGGGTGTGTGTCCCTTCACTCCAATGAGCTCTCAGAACTCTCCTGACAAAGCTCTCTGCACCCTTTTTACTGAACTCTCAGACAAGCTTTATAAATTTGGGAATTTGAATGGATGTAGAGAAGAGAATACTGCAGATAGACAGGTACAACTTATGTAGGATGATTTGTTTAATCTCTGTGTATCATCTGAGGCTAGTCACTTCACTAGGTATATGTAAGGATTTACAACCACTTTAACTATACATAAAAGTCCACTTCTTTTTGGCATACCAAAGCATGCAAGGCCATCATAAGAATATTTTTTCAACAAACCAAGCTGTCCAGCAAAAGTTGTAGTAAGAGGGTTGAGATATAGCATTTTCCACTAACAGGGGCTCTTACAATGATCAGCTTTTAGTAATTTATGTACAACTTCTATCCCAAAATCTGATCCAGTCCCATGATCCTGCAGCTCTGGCTCCCCTATGTCAGTACTTTTTTTTATATAGGATAGGTAGGAAGAGGAGGGAGGGAACATTTTTAAGAATAGTTAGTATTGGCTTTTACTGCCACTATAAAAAGTGTGAATTTTCTTTTGGCTTACTAATAAAATATATGTTGAAATAGAAAACATAGTGGTTTTGTGTTTTCTGTATTAAAGCTCCACTCCAGCCTGCTGTCAAATTTACCCATATATAAAGGTTACTCTCCTTCCCCCAGCATGTGTAAGGCCCCTCTAGTTAGCCAGGGGATGTTAGACAGGTTTTTAGTTAGAGGCTGAGAAGCAGCCTGGTATCAGGGTATGAATTGACATGGGATAAGTCAGCCAGATCATTTTTAGGTCAGGGCTTAGGGCTCTGCAGATCAGTTCCCTGATACCTCCCCCTGCTCTAGAAACTTGAGAAGTTTCTAGAAGGCAGTGGGTGTGGGTAAGGCTGATCTGTATACTTAGAGAAGCTTGGCCAATCCCCAAGCAGGAGGCTTGGCATGAGGCCTGGACAGCCCTTAAGTATGGGAGAGCCTGACCAACAGGAAGTAGTGTCAGGTGGAAGATGGAGTGAAGGCTGGAATGTGGAGCCTGGGAGGGAGCCCAGGAGAGGGGCCTACCTGCAGGCCGGAGCTGGAAGGCAGGATCTCTCAGTCTCCACTATCCTCTGGCAGATGACAGCCTGGGAAGCAGGGAAGGAGCCAGCCCAGCATAAGGCCTGAAGGCAGCCACTAACCCAGATACTTGCAGGAGAGGACCGAGTGAGTAATCCCACACCCCGTGGACAAGATAAGGGGAGAGGGCAGTCAGCTGGCCAACCCAACTAGCTCCTCATCTGGAGCTGCTCTGCTAAAGTGGCAGTTTCTGGGTCCCCTTGCTCAGGGATTCCATCAGGCAGCTGGGTGAAGAGGAGAATTCATCTGGAGTCTGAGGTGGTACACCAGGAGGGCTGGATATCTCTCCAAGAAGAGAATCATTGTCTGTGGGCTTGTACATAGTTGCTAAGGAGTTTCCTCAAGTTGCAGTTTCCTTGGGCATCCCATACACCCCTCAACCCAATACAAGTTCAATACCGCTTAATAAAACAAAAATAAAACCAAACTCAAGGACTATTTACTGTCTCCAGTGTGCAAGGTCTGAGGAAAATGTGTGTTGCCTGGCTGTGCAGGACTCTAGGGGGACCCAAAAACTTAGCGACTCCTAAAGGGGTAGTGCTAAACATGTGTTAAATGATTATTTAGATAGGAGGGATAGGAGTAGGCAAAATACTTACTCCTTTCTCTTCTTTTTGCAACTGGTCTTCTGAAATCACTTCACTTTGTTTCCTTGAAGTCCTGTATGGGGTGTTCCAGAATTTTGGACATAGGAGTACAGCACCAGTTGCTGGGGATTGAAAAATTTGTATTTTTACTTATTCCTTTACCCCCTAGCCAAATGAACATTTAACTCATGGAATGGGGATGGTGGGGGGGAGAAGTCAGGGGGTGGAGCACTGCATGTGTAGCTTTAATTGGAGCCTTTTACTGTAAGGACTTAAAAATAGTAAAAAAAAAATTATAAACAGTTTTTCTTTATTATTGGTTTTCTAAATGTTTCAGAAACTCTTTCACAGGCCAGTAGTTTAAACTGGTTCTAAAATAATTTTTTACCCTAATGCATTCCCTGCCTAAAGAAAAAAAATGCCCCAGTCAGTAGTGGTATCAACCCCCTACCTCAGGAGTCCTTTTCTTGATCCAGCACTGTTTCTGTCTGCAGTTGAGGCAACACTGATGGGCATTGATGAGGTGGCACTGATGATGCTGCACTGATATGCGGTACTGATGGGCACTGATAGGCAGCAATGATGGACACTGATAAGCAGCAATGATGCGCACTAATAGGCAGCACTAAAGGGCACTGACTGGTGGCATTGATAGGCGGCACTGACTGGCAGCACTGGTGGGAACAGATAGGCAGCGCTGATGGCCAGCACTGTTGGGCACCGATAGGCAGCACTGCTGGGCACTGATGGGCAGCACTGTTGGGCACTGATGGGCACTTTTGGGGCTGTACTGATAATCAGTGCTCTGATTATCAGTGCAGATGTGTTTTTCTGACAGTTGCCGGTTATCGGCAGTACTTTCTTCACGCTGTGACAGTGTGAGGAAAGTACTGTTGATGACTGGCAAGTGTATTTAGATGGTGATCAGGTCTGATTGGACACAGCTGATCGCGTGGTAAAAAGACACTGTGGTTGGCCTTTTACCATGTCATGTGATCAGCTGTGTCTAAAGGACAGAGCGATCACAGACAGCACCAGGTGCTCGCAACTGGGGGTGTGCAGGGGGCGTGTTCTGGGAAGATGTCATGAAGCCCTCCCAGAACTGGACAACCACACTGTAGCAGTCATTAAGCTGTAGCGTGGTAAGGAAGTGGTTAAATCCTGAGGAAAAAGTGGGGAAAGGAGCCAAGTCACGCTGTGTGTGTCTATGGGTAAACACACAGCAGGGCTTGGGAGTGCACCCATACGTGTGCCCCACAGCAAACAGCTCAGTATGGGGGCACTCAGAAGAGGAGGACCAAAGAGTGCTGGCAGGAGACCCCAGAAGAGGAAGTTCAGGGCTGTGTGCAATACCATTGCACACAGCAGATAAGTATAACATGTTTATTATGATAAGAAAAACAATTAAACCTTTACAACTACTTTAAGCCAAAAATTACATGCACAAGAGAATGAGTTAGAGGTGTGACCTTCCCTCATCTCACCTTTCCAAAATGTTAGTTCCCAGGAATTCTTAAAAAGAAAAAAGAAAATCAATTTTGTCAGCAGTACTTACCCTAAGTCCTGTGCTGTCCTCCCTCAGACTCATCGCTCATAAAAGGTGAATGAGCCCAACGTTATTAATCCTGCTCCCAGTGAGTTCAAGGAAGCCCATCCTGGGCTTATAGGCAGGGGCGGACTGACAACTCATGGGGCCCCCGGGCAATAGGGGATCATGGGGCCCCTGTGTCCTTGCCCAAACTCAAAAAAGCCTATGAAAAAGGTACCAGGGGCATCTCATGGGGCCCCCTACTGACCCCGGGCCCTCAGGCAGCGCCCGAGATTCCAAATGGTCAGTCCGACCCTGCTTATAGGTGAATGCTGCAGTATTCATGATCATGCCACCACCAGAGAAAGAAGAGGCCGTGACATCAAGTGTGTGTACAGATTGTTTGGCAAAAGGGTTGGGGGTGCTCTAAAATAGGGGCAGGAGCAAATGTGTTGGAAGAGGAATCCTGATTCCTGAATTGGGTTTTAATATGAAGTATAAGTAAAGTAAAAAAAAGTATTAAAACATTAGTTCTAAAGTTTATAAATGTTGAAAATTACAATGAAATCAAATCCAAACTGTAATAAAAATATCTAAATAATATATAAATGTAATAATCATTTCTAACAGCATATGCTTAGACTCTGAATTTACCTACATAGGAGTGTTGCACACAAGATAAACTGTAGACAAATTCTACAGAAGATTTCCTCAGCCATATTGATTTTGGAATGAGTCTTGCATTCCAGCCAATACAAGATACCATCACCTGGAACGAATGCAATTAACAGCAATCACTCACAGGTAATGTAAACAGCGGATCAAAATGCAATTAGCGTGAACCTGCTTATCTAATTCCACCCAATATACGTGCTAAATGGGTTCTACTTCATGAATATGAGTATTGAACAACATCTACAACTTTTTAAACTTATACAGGTCGTTTTTTTAATTTTACAGGCTAAGTTTGGCACTCTGAAAAAAATATAAATCTTACCTGGAGCTATGTAGCAGCCTGAACAGCAAATGCAGTTATTTGTACTGGAGTGAGGAATGCATAATAACAATCACAATATATATGGGAACATTTCAGATGTGCCTCAGAACTGCAGATGTTTCAGGTGAGTTCTGATCCTGAAGAGATATATTTTCTGTACACAGCTAACTTCTTGACAGTAATCCCACCGCAGAATAATTCAAGCTGCTTTTTTTTAAAACTTCTGAATCTATTTTCCACACTCAGTATGAAAGTAGAAAATATTCACCTGAAAAGTTTAGCTTTTATGGATATAGCCATACACCACTGATATCTCATATAATTTACAGATAATAATTGTGTTAACCCTTTTACCCAACGATGTTTTAAATACATTATTGCTGTAGCAATATTGTACATCCTTACATTCAATGAGTTAAAAATTAACAGTCCATGTCATCTCTGCTGATTGTACAGGCTCAGTCCAGTCTACAAACTCAAAATCTGTTACGGCTTGTGTTTACAGACAGAAGATAACAAATGGGGGTATGCTCTCAGCCTAGTAGAGTAATACAGAGGTCTTTGAAATTCCAAAATGTAAGGTGCTCTATATTGCATATGATAACCAGGTTCTGTGGTTGACCCACCGGGCGATTAAGGGGGGATATGATCAACATGTATAAATACATCAGTGGTCTATATAGTGAACTCGGTGTAGATCTATTCACCCTGAGGTCATCACAGAGGACAAGGGGGCACTCTTTATGTCTAGAGGAACAGAAATTTAATCTCCAAACACGGAAAGGTATCTTCAAAGTGAGAGCTTTAAAATGTGGAATAGACTCCCTCAAGAGTTGGTTCTGGCATGTTCAGTGGATTGCTTTAAAAAAGCCATGGATTCTTTCTTAGATACATTGAATATAACTGGATACTAACATTTTTAGGTAAAGTTGATCCAAGGAATATCCAATTGCCTCTCGGGGCATCAGGAAGGAATTTTTTTCCCTGCGGGAGCAAATTGCATTGCTGGGTTTCTTTGCCTTTCTCTGGCTCAACTGTGGGTATAGGATTATAACTTTTTTTTTTTTGGTTGCGCTGAATTAACTTTTGTCTTTTTTCAGCCAGACTATGTAACTATGTAACCTTTACTTTCTGCTTTAAGGTGCAAATATTTGGGTCTTAAGGTTTATTACCTAGTCTATTGAACAACAGAAAACAATACATCCCCAGTCAGTCTCACATCTTACCTAAACAGTTGTTAAGCAGGGAGACTAAGCATTGGCTGAGAAACACAATGTTCCCTCAAATGGCCAGTCTACAACTTTTTATATGCCTGACCTCTGTGTTGTCATCTTTGTACTTGCCAGCAATGGCTGTTAACATGGAAACTTCAAGACGTTCCAGTTACTACATCATGAAATAAAACCAACTAATATTAGACTGATAGAGAACTCTTTCAGCCTTATTCAATAAAGCACTCTTATTCCTAAGTGAACCTGGCCTAGACTTAACCTGATCTGACATATCAAAGATAACAACACTACTAAAGTCCAGGTGCCTTTAGCGCCTGCAAATACCTTTGCTAGTTTCTAAATATCTGTGTTTCCCCTTAAGCTTACCACAGGTTAAAAATGTGTCTGTACTATGTCCTCTAGACCTTCCAACAACTATGTAATGCAAGGGCCTGCCTGACTGGATACACATTGATTGACGAGATTAGGAAGGTATTACTGTTACATAACTTTGGGAATATAAGGCCTCACTAACATGGGGAATACTACAGCATACACGTTTGTTAGGGCTATGTTTAACCACAGCATCCTTGTGCTGGCAATCTCATTGATGTCAATTGACATCCAGGTAAATGCAGGTGCATGGCCCCTAACTCAGAGAGTGTAAGTTCGGGGCCATATACCTGTACCCCATGGATGTCAGATTGGGAGCAGTGGCTGTGCCCTGCAACCCAATTTACGCCAATTGGACTGCCTGAATGGGAATGCACAGCACATTTGTTCATCCCCATTTGGGTAAACACAGACCTCACACGGGTGTACGCAGGGCGGGAGGAGCAGGGCGCAGGTGTAGATGAGGGTGCTCCTTCACCGCATGCAAGCTACAGAATAGTGGCTAGCAACCAGGGACAACAGATTCATGTCTGCGCTGACAGCTACTGCTGTTACACCATGCTCCAACATTCTCTCCACCTCACCTGTCACACAAAAACACATCATGCATGTGCAACTGTCTTCTAACCACAAGAAAGTACGTAATTGGCCATCCAGGGTAGTGCATACTCCATGCAAACCATGGGCAGTTTGAGCAAAATGGCAAAGAATGGGTACAAGGTGGTATACCCATTCTATGGCATGCATTAGGAGGGAGTGCAGCTTCGTTCAACTGAAAAATGAAAATTGTGATGAAGTGCAAAGTCCTTATTGATCCACCAAGATCACCACGTGAACAACATAACGATAATTGGTAGAATAAAATGCACTCAAATATCACCACGTGCTCCAGAGGAAAACCTCCCCTAATTCAGTGGTACTCACCAGATATCATGAACCATCCAAACCTGACAGGCAATAGCAAATACCTTCCCTTTGAACCCTTTGATAAAGTCTGGTGATGAAACATGTGTCAGGGTTGAGTCGCACAACGTATCCTGTAATGAGGCATCCACCTTACATCCCCCGTCCGAAGTGATGTATCGCTCACGAGCAGCAAGGAAGATCGGGTGAGATGCTCGCTCCATGTGATATATAGATACTCTTTACGGTTATTGCGAATATATAAATCAAATATGCATATAAAATACCGGAAGAATTGCACAAAACACATATGCGTGAAAATTAAAGTGACAAAACTGCAAATAACAATGCTGAGAGGTGGAGCAGGTGATATGAAGTGAGCACTTAATAGTCCTTATAGTAGTCCAGTAAAGTGCTTAAATGTGAATATTCATCTAAGTAAGATCTCAGGTAAGTGCTCTGTATAATCCGGGTGGTGTGCCGTGAGATATGTTAGGAATACGCACTCACCAGATGCGCAACCGTAATGCTCATATACTGTATATATATATGTATATGTCTCCCATCTCTTATGCCAGGATGTGTACTGCACTGTGTCATGAAGTAAACTAGTGCTAACATCTAATTGTTGATGCGTGCCCAATGGATATGACACAAGCGTGGCGTCTGCACTGCTCTGAATGGCTGTGCTTTTTTTTAACACTGATCACTGTATTGGTGTCACTGAGGATGTCAGTGACACCAAGTCAGTTCCCCCTAGTGTCAGGATGTCCGCCGCAGTCCCACAGTCCCACTATAAGTCACTGATCACTGCCATTACTAGCAAAAATGGAAAAAAAAATCCCAGTATATACTACCATTTGTAAATGCTATAACTTTCACGTAAACCAATTAATTTACACGTATTGGGATTTTTTTTAGCAAAGACATGTCACAGAATACATTTTGGCATAAATGTATGAAGAAATTCGATTTTTTTTTTAATTTTTACTGGTCATTTTTAACCACTTGGACGTCGTCCCAGGATTACACAACCGACCGCGCAATTGTCTTGCTTTCACGTAAACCAATTAATTTACAAGTATTGGAATTTTTTTTAGAAAAGATGTCACAGAATACATTTTGGCATAAATTTATGATGAAATTTGATTTTTTAAAAAATTTTTACTGGTCATTTTTAACCACTTGACTACTGGGCACTTATACCCCCTTCTTGCCCAGGCCAATTTTCAGCTTTCACTGCTGTTGCACTTTGAATGACAATTGCGCAGTCATGCAAAACTGTACCCATATGACATTTTTGTAATCTTTTTCACACAAATAGAGCTTTATTTTGGTGGTTTTTAATTGCCACTGGGTGTTTTATTTTTTGTGCTATAAACAAAAAAAGAGCAAAAAATTTGAAAAAAAAAGTTTTTCTTTGTATCTATAATAACATTTTGCAAACAGGTAATTTTTCTCCTTCACTGATGTGCGTTGGTGAGGCTGCACTGATAGGGAGTGCTAATGGGCACTGATAGGCAGTACTGATGGGCACGGATAGGCAGCACTGATGAGGTGGCACGGATAGGCAGCACTGATGGGCACTGATAGACAGCACTGATGGGCACAGATAAGCAGCACTGATGGGCACTGATAGGTGGCATTGATAAGCGGCACTGATAGGCAGCACTGATGGGCAGCACTGATGGGTGGCACTGCTGGGCACAGGTGAGTGGCACTACAAGGCACAGGTGGGTGGCACTCCTGAGTGGCACAGGTGAGTGGCACTGTTGGGCACAGGTGGGTGGTACTGCTGAGTGGCACAGGTGGGTGGCACTGATGGGCACAGGTGGGTGGCACTGCAGGACACGTGGGTGGAACTGATGGGCACAGGTGGCTGGCACTGATGGGTACAGGTGGGCAGCACTGCTGGGCACTGATCATCAGGGCACTGATGATCAGTGCCGATCCCTTCACTGACAAATGCCGGTTCTCGGCAGTACTTACCTCACGCTGTGACAGTGTGAGGAAAGTGCAGTCAATAACTGGCAATTGTATTTACCCAGTGATCGCTGTGTCATTGGAAACAGCTGATCACATGGTAAAAGGCTGCCGTGATTGGCCGTTTACCGTTCCCCGTGATCAGCTGGGGGCACGCATGGGGCCGTGTTCTAGAATGATGTCCATAGACGTTGTCCCAGGATTACACAACCGCGATGTAGCCGTCCTTCAGCTTTAGTGCGGTTGGGAACCAGTTAATAACAAAATGGCAAAAATATTTGTTTTTTTCTCAAAATTGTCAGTCTTTTTTTTTTATAGTGCAAAAAATAAAAAACACAAAGGCAACCAAATACCACCAAAAAGCTCAATTTGTGGGAAAAAAAAGAACGTAAATTTCATTTGGGTGCAGCATTGCATGACCGCGCAATTGTCAATTAAAGTAACGCAGCGCTGTAAAACAAAAAATGGCCTGGTCAGGAAGGGGGTAAATCCTCAGGAGGACAAGTGGTTAAAGAGGTGGCGACCGCCTGCTCCTTAACCATTTTAAGT
This sequence comes from Staurois parvus, assembly GCF_062004578.1. NCBI lineage: Eukaryota > Metazoa > Chordata > Amphibia > Anura > Ranidae > Staurois > Staurois parvus. The sequence continues at coordinate 2,537,620 of NW_028318025.1, forward strand.
CCGGACACTTTCACCCCCTTCCAGTCCAGGTCAATTTTCAACTTTCAACATTATCACACTTTGAGTGACAATTACTGTCATGTAACACTGTACCCATATGAAATTTTTATACTTTTTTTTAGACAGATAGATCTTTCTTTTGGTGGAATTTGGTGGAATTTTTTTTGTGCAAATAAATAATTTTTCTTCATAAATTTAGGCCAAAATGTAATCTGCTACATTAAAAAATAACCCAAAACAGTTTATATTATTTAGCCTATAGAGTCTACAAGCTATGGGATATATATATGATCAGTTGAGATCCTAAAATGCCACGCAGGATCCATCGATGCAGGCTGATGTACAGGAACGTTGGCCCGCATTGGCGCTGCTTCGCAGATGGGAAGAGGTTAAGAACCAGTTATTATTGAATCAACTCAGATTATTCATTTCATTCGGATGCTTACATTTAGCACATTTAAAATATGTTTAATTTTTTTTTCATGAATAAGTAACTTAATTCATCTGTGTTTTTAAAAATCTGCCTGGAAATCAGAGCCTGGGTAGGTATGAAAAATACTGAGGCTGCACTATTACCTCCTGGGGCAGCCATTCTCATTGAGGGTTCTGTGGAATTCTGGGGTCCCGCCAGAGTATTCCAGGGGTTCTTTGAACTGTAACTGATTGATCTCCCATTTGAGGTTGCCTACATTGTTCTGAGGCCAACAACATTTGACAGAGCCATCTGTAGGACACCAATAATCTTTATTTAGCTGTCTGTAAGGGTGGCATTCTTTCAATAGGCCACTAATGTAAGGGGCATTTTATCACTGACCCCCAATTATTGATTTTAGAAGGTGTTACCTGAGACCTAAAATGATTTCATGAGTTTCTCTGTGGAAAAAAGTTTGAGAAAGGCTGTTCTAGGTGAGACATGACATTATGACGTGATTGTGCATAGATGGACTATACATATTATAAATTAGGGCGGGCATGGCTAGAAGAGTGTTTCCACAAAGCTGTGTAGAACAACATCTATAGACATAGCTGTATTGGGGAAATTCACATTGGCATATGCAGTTGCTGAGCAAAGGTCATTAAAAGTATGCAAAACAAACATATCCAAATTACAACTTGTCAAAGTTAGAAGTGAACACACCATCATGTAGAATGAGACACAGAACTTTTTCCTCCAAACTGTTCTGTGAATATAGAAAACCCAGGGAATGGTATGCTTTTACTCCTGTCAATAGAAAATTCTACTACTAACCCGTTGCAACCTTATGTTCTTGCTGATTTCTAGCACCATAATAAGAGTGTTTTCCATCAGCCCAGGTGAATTCACTGAACCCTGCAAAGCGTTAAATGACTGCTGTCAAAGTGATGCTGCTATATCTCTTCTGCGTGACATGACTAGTGTAGAATAGATGTACTAAACTAAAACCCTATCTACCGATGCATACTCGTACACATCTCTCCCCCCCCCCCCAACTCTAATTATACCAATGAAGGAGACCAAAACCAAGGGAGTAAATTGGCCATCACGGCCTTTATTGTCAATTCAACCTAAATAACACAAAACATTCCTTAAACCAGAAACATAATAGTAAACGTTGTTGGTCTTAGAAGGCACAAAACAATACCATTATCTCCCTACGGAACTTTAACCATAATAGTAATAATTAGCCTCCAGGAGCAACGCACAGGCCAACTTCAAAGACCAACAAACCACCCAAGAGCCATAACAGACCAGGAACCAGAAGACCTAAAATCACCACAAGGGAGGATGGGAGGGAAGTTTCTTCTTCCGCTGCCACTCCTGTACTGAAAGATTTGACCCTACACCACTCCCAAAGGTGCTCAAGACCCCAGCCTGCACCATGCAATCACCAATTAAGTAAGCCTGCATGTTTTAAAGCCTTCCAGCCTATGCTTAGCCCTCTCATGTCTGTACTACCCTATTCACACAATCATATCTGTCCTCCGCTATTTTTTTTTTTTGATACAGTCATCGCTTTTGTATTAATCTGGGGCTGGTATAACTACACATCTTGAAAATAAGCACTAAGTCAGGCTTCCCACTCTGTAACAATAGTGTTGAGTATTCACAAGAATTATGTCATTATATCTCCAATCCAGATCATTTAAATAGATTGATGCAGAGGTTAAAGGGTCATTTACAGCTCTTAACCTTGCAATTAAAATGTCAGATTGCTGAGGATAAACCTTCAGAAATATATTCTAATAATTTTAATAAAACAACCTGATATAATAATATGTTTCTTATAAATTAATTGAAACAATACATTTTAATAAACACTGTATTGATTGAATATGAAGTGTAGAAATGGGCAACAGCACACGCTTGTAGGGGTATTGGCCTGGGTGCAATCCATTAAAAAAAGGACATAGAATATGCAGCAGGCAGTAGGTACACTCAATGGAAATTACAGCAGGAGAAATTTTCCAATGTAGTTTAATCAATGTCAGTGTTTCTGCGGGGTACAGTCTGTCTTGAGAAAGGGTATCTACAGTATTTAACATATCAAAACATGCAAAGCCATTTATTGAGTAAAAACATAAATTTTCTTTGATACTTTTATACTTTAAAATAACTATGGTGTTCTCTTATAACGGAAAAAGCTGCAATACAGCAGTGTTTAGCTTTGTGTTTAAAACAGAAGTTCAATATAAACTGCCAACTCCATAATGAGTAATGTAGCATAACCTGCAATAAATGGGTGCCATTATCCATTATGAAATGTTAGTTTGTAGTACCAGATAGGGTTAATTTACTAAAGGTGTAAAAGTGTTCGCTTTGGAGGATAAATTCTAGTAATTAAGGTGGCTCTGTATTCACTATCCAGTGAACAGCCAATCATTTGCAGGGCAAAAGAAAAAAAAGAAAAAATTTTGTTCTAACCCATGATTGAAACTTTAATGTTAAAAACGTTTCAGTTTATTTACTAGTATTCACTTTGCTTGGTAACTTAACGCACAGCATACTAGCACATTATGACAGACTTACCTGAATATGAAGCCCTCCAGTGGAGTGCTGTAACCGCTGTAGGCACTTCCATCTTCACCCAGTCTTCCTTCTGGGTTTGCAGCTTCGACCATATGAATGGCTGAGCCGTGATTATGTCACTCCTGTGCATGCACATAGGCATCACAGCCAGCGTAGAGTTCTGAAGTATCTCTTAAACAGTTCATGTTAAGATGTTTACTGTACCTATAGGTAAGCCTTAATATACCTTCTCCCTATACGCAAAACTAAGCCATGTGAGTTTTGTACCACTTTAAGAAAATTAGCTCCAAATTTGGCCAGATGTTACATCTTGTTATTTTAAAAAAGAGCTATATAATGTAATTAGAATCAAATATTTACAATATGTGTTCATAGATTTACACAGAGTTGATTGAAATTTGATGTTTGCGTACTCTAATAATCTTAGCAGAATTTGCTAAATGTGCTATGTCACAGTCTTTTGTTTGATTAATCATACAATGCTTAAAGTTAAACTATAGACACAACTTTAACCACTTGATCTCCGGAAGGTTTGACCCCCTTCATGACCAGGCCATTTTTTGCTATTTAGCACTGTGCTACTTTAACTGGTAATGGCAGGGTCATGCAACGCTGTACCCAAATTAAGTGTATATCATTTTTTTCACACAAATAGAGCTTTCTTTTGGTTGTATTTTATCATCACTGTCTTTCATATTTTTATTATATAAAAGAAAAAAAATGAAAATGTAAAACAACTATATTTTTTACTTTCTGCTATAAAACGTATCCAATAAAATATTTTAAAAAATTAAATGTTTTCATAAATTTAATTAAAATGTATTCTGCTACATCTCCCAATAAATAAAATCCCAATAAGTGTATATTGGTTGGTTTGTGTGACATTTATAGCATATACAGTTGTGCTCAAAAGTTTACATACCCTGGCAGAAATTGTGAAATTTTAGCATTAATATTGCAAATATGACTATTCATGCCAAAAAATGCTCTTTTATTGAACCACTAATTGGCATTTTAACCCATGAGTGTCACCTTGTGGGTCTGTACCAAGGCCAAACATTCCAGGGTATGTAAACTTTTGATCTGAGCCATTTGGGTGATTTCTGTTATCATTATGATTTAAAAAGGAGCCAAACAACTATTTGATAATAAATGGCTTCATATGATCATCATCCTTCAATAAAAGAGCATTTTTTGGCATGATCAGTCATATTTTCAATATCAATGCCAAAATTTCACAATTTCTGCCAGAGTATATAAACTTTTGAGCACAACTGTACAACCTATGGTACTTATACTGGGATTTTTATAGGTTTTTTTTATACTACTAATGGTGGTGATCAGTGACTTATAGTGGGATATCTGACACTAACTGACACTGGATGGGGGGTAGACAAACTGACTAAATGACATCACCAGTGACACTAACAGAGTGATCAGTGATAATATGTGTTTGTTTCTTCTCCCTGCAAAGCAAAGAAACAGACACAGATCATTTCCTCTTTACAGAGCCCTGTGTGTTTGTCAACACAGGGCTCTGGGCTGAGATTGGACACAGCCGATCAGTAGGTCTTAGCCATGAATCATTGCCTGAAACCTGCTGACAAAATCCAGCTGTGTCTAATCAGAAGGGGTGCATGTGCGTGTCCCAGCCCCAGAAGAAGGGAGCAAAGTACAGGTACATTGCTATGCTTGTACAAGCCACCCACCCACATTAATATGAGAGCAAGCATTCTGTAAGTGGTTAAAGGAGAAGTTTGGGTTTTGTTTTTTTCCCAAAATCATAATTAGCTAGGTGGATGCAGCATCAGTCCGATGTTGTATCTGTCCCCCGGCAACTCTAAGGTTGAGAACTCAGTGATCACATGACTGCTGATCACTGAGTTGTCACAGCGGCTCTAAGCAGAGAACGGTGACTGCTAATCAACACTGTCTGCTCTGCCCCTCCAGTGCTCACTGGAGCACTGGGCTGTGAAGGGGGAGGGAGCTGCTGGCTCAGGCTCTCAGTGGATTGCGGAGAGGCTGAGCCAGGTGCTGCTCCAGACTCTGCAGTGGATCCTGACTTTAATGTCGGGATCTTTCCCCAGGCTAGACCAGCTGAGTCATCCAACAGAGGGCTTCAGCCTGCTGTCAGCTGAAAATGGTCACAGCAGTGCAGAACGAACTGTGGAGCTCTGTGGTAGTTCATTCATTCTTCCTGTCAGTATATTTGCTTGCATGTACATCCCGTATGGACAAGCAGATGTACTGACAGATCTGCAGGAGACCTGAATGGCACCAGTGCTCTGCTGATCGCTGGTGCAATGTTTTACAGGCTTCTGCAGGTGAAAATAATAAATTAACTTTTTTTTTTGTCTGTGGCCATGCAGCTAGCATGCGCTGACATACAGTAGATGACATCACAATATAAGTAACCAATTAAAAGTGTGCGCCAGCATTAATGTAGCCTATTAAAATATTGCTTTAGGTATATAAGGGACTGCACCCTGGTTTGTTAACCACAGTCAGGGTGAAAAAGAAGAAACTACTGAAATCCCACCTTATAAAAGGATCACCAGATCCTTATATATTGAGTCCACCATTCAGCAGGTGGAGCTCTGCAGTATTTTTTGTGATCATCCTATGTAGCTAAGCATATTCAATAATGGAGCCATTTTTTCCAAACTTATGCAGTTGTTTTTCAGGTTTGTTCAGCGTAACCAGTGCAGTGTATGGAAACAGTGGTTTCAATGAATAAGGCTTGGGGCTTGATTTACAAAAACTAGAGATTGCAAAATCTGATGCAGCTCTTCATATAAACTAATCAGCCTAACTGAACAAACTGAAGTTAGAAGCTGATTGGCTACCATGCTCAGCTGCACCTGATTTTGCACTCTCCAGTTTTAGTAAATCAACCCCACAGCTTTTGCGCAAATGCAACATACTCAGTTCTCTATATTGATGTAGACATAAACTTATTAGTGAACAAAAACTATGCTAGATTTTATCAATACAATACTTGAACAGTCCCCTAACTACTTCAAACAATGAAAGGTATCTACAGGAAAATGTTGTATTACAAGAGTTTCTTTATTTAATAAAAACTGGATCAGTTACATTTATTTGATCAAAATCATCACTTAGAAAACAAGGCAAATTTATGTTATAGCCCTCATGAATATGTTATATGGCCAATTACTTCCAATAAAAACATCTAATTAAGTTTCAACTAATTTCTAAATTGAAAGAGAACATTTTCTGCTCCCGTAATTAGTAAGCAATGCTCAGTCATTGCAAAAAAGATCCATTGAGAGTTGATTTCGTAGCAGCTAATGATAATTCATTTGGATTGTCTTTAATTGCATAGCAAGAATCGAATCTATTTATTTTCATGTAAACAAAGGTGTAGAACTGCTTACTCTTTACACTGGTAAAAAAAATGGCTACTTATATCAATTCATAATGAAAAACATTAGGCTTGATCTTACTAAAGTGTGAAATAAAGTGAATTGTCAACCAGTCAACCACAGTAGAATTAAAGGATTAGTTCACCTTTACCACACAACTGCAAGCAAAAACCTGTTAATCCTGCCAGAAATGTAGTGTCCTTCTAACTTCCTGTGACCTGCATCAAAGTCAAACTATAATTCCCTTCCCCAGCCAATTAATGAAAATGAAGAGATATGGACATGTCTGGAGTCCTTATCAGGAGAGCAGCCTTGGGTAGCAACCATGGTTCCCTCCATAGATACAGTGAATGAGTGATGTAGCCACCCAAAGGCAAGGAGTGTGTTATTTGCAGATTACTAGGTAAAAATAAAGCAAAATAAGCTTGAGAAAAAAAACAGATGAAGCCACCACGCCAGCACTAGTAAGTTGCAATATACTGTATTACATGTTGGTGTTGGGTTTAGACACATTTTGCTTCATCTTCATATGATTGGATGCTTGAAGTGAACACATGTAACCTTTTGCTTATCAAGAAAGAAGATGAAAGGAAAATAATTTAATATTTGCAAGTTGTGTTACTTTTAGGTAACATGCAAGCTGTCATCTAAAATATTAGTATGTAACTTTTATTCTGTATTATGAGTGTAATTATATAGATTTACATATACACATAAAATTATAGACATGTCATGACATTTACATTTTTTTTATTTTTGTTGCTGTTATTGTTTCCAGCAAGTTTGTTTGATTCTCTAGCAACTAAAAGAAAACCATTTACCACTTTATGAAATCACTTATATGGCATACTTGCAAAGTGCATTTTGATTTTCTAAAAATTTGCTTTTTTAGACATACAAAGCACACTTTAGTAAATCACTTCAAGAAGTTAGGTCAATACTGGATAAAGACAAACAGACCATGCAACATTAAACTGAAAGTCTAATAAGATAAATCAACCTAAATAGGAGAAATTACAGCATATAGCAGTAGCATAATTTCCTTTAATGAGAAATAGCTGTAAAATTTGTGCTGGGAATGACAAAAACCATAACATTGACTAGCAAATCCCCAGGTTGCTCCCTGTGCATTTAAATTGCTTTCTCATATTTTCATACATATTATTTGTTATAAATAATATTTAAGAGACGATTTAGGGTTCACCCAATACCACATCAATTTTCACATATACAGCAGCTGTACACAATATTTGTAGAGATGAGCGAATTATTCAAAAATTCGATTCGGCTGATTCACCGAATTCGCGGAATAAATTCGATACGAGGCGAATATATTCGCTGCGAATTTAACGTGTAAAAAGGGTGTTTCTAGGCTTCAGAGAGCCTTTATATTAGTGCAGAACACTGTACCTTTAATTTAAATGCCCTTGGAGTCTGCTGGGGAAGAGAAATAATACTGTCAGTCAGTATGACATGCAGATGAGTGCCGTCGATCTTAGAATCACCGCACACTTCACTCATTTGGGCAGTCACGGGGCCAAAACCAGAGTGTGGAGCCACAGTGTGGCGGTGGAGGCAGCAGCAATGGGAGGCCATACAGCACCCTATGACAAAATGGAACCCACCAGCAGTGTGAGGAGACCTGAAAGTGGCACATGGCAGAGTGTGGCGATGGAGACAGCAGCAATGGGAGGCCGTACAGGGACCCATGACACACTCTGGACCTGGCAGCAGCATGAGGAGGCGGTACAGGGGCCCATGACAGATTACGGGCCTGGCAGCAGCATGAGGAGTCGGTACGGGGGCCCATGGCAGATTACGGGCCTGGCAGCAGCAATGGGAGGCCATACAGCACCCTATGACAAAAGGGAACCCACCAGCAGTGTGAGGAGACCTGAAAGTGGCACATGGCAGAGTGTGGCGATGGAGACAGCAGCAATGGGAGGCCGTACAGGGACCCATGACACACTCTGGACCTGGCAGCAGCATGAGGAGGCGGTACAGGGGCCCATGACAGATTACGGGCCTGGCAGCAGCATGAGGAGTCGGTACGGGGGCCCATGGCAGATTACGGGCCTGGCAGCAGCAATGGGAGGCCATACAGCACCCTATGACAAAAGGGAACCCACCAGCAGTGTGAGGAGACCTGAAAGTGGAACATGGCAGAGTGTGGCGATGGAGACAGCAGCAATGGGAGGCCGTACAGGGACCCATGACACACTCTGGACCTGGCAGCAGCATGAGGAGGCGGTACAGGGGCCCATGACAGATTACGGGCCTGGCAGCAGCATGAGGAGTCGGTACGGGGGCCCATGGCAGATTACGGGCCTGGCAGCAGCAATGGGAGGCCATACAGCACCCTATGACAAAATGGAACCCACCAGCAGTGTGAGGAGACCTGAAAGTGGCACATGGCAGAGTGTGGCGATGGAGACAGCAGCAATGGGAGGCCGTACAGGGACCCATGACACACTCTGGACCTGGCAGCAGCATGAGGAGGCGGTACAGGGGCCCATGACAGATTACGGGCCTGGCAGCAGCATGAGGAGTCGGTACGGGGGCCCATGGCAGATTACGGGCCTGGCAGCAGCAATGGGAGGCCATACAGCACCCTATGACAAAATGGAACCCACCAGCAGTGTGAGGAGACCTGAAAGTGGCACATGGCAGAGTGTGGCGATGGAGACAGCAGCAATGGGAGGCCGTACAGGGACCCATGACACACTCTGGACCTGGCAGCAGCATGAGGAGGCGGTACGAATCGAATTTTTCCTGATCTTCGAAACGAATTCCACTTCGCCATGTTCGATTCGCTCATCTCTAAATATTTGTCAAAAATATTTAGTTATATCTTCTTGTGCCTGCTCAAACACTGGGAAATTTATGAAAATCATGTAAGCTGAAACTTTAAAAAAAAAATTGTATACTTCAATAAAGAAAAATTAACTTTAATGACATTTGTGTCACAAAATAATGCCCTATTACTCATGCCCACTAAAAATACACACTCTTAATAAAAATGAGCAATAAACAGAATGGGGTTGATTTACTAAAACTGGAGCATGCAAAATATGGTGCAGCTCTGCATAGAAACTGATCAGCTTCAAGTTTTTTTTTTTGTTTTTGTTTTTTATCAGAGCTTAATTGAACAAGCTGAAGTTAGAAGCTGATTGGCTACCATGCGCAGCTGCACCAGATTTTGCACTCTCCTGTTTTAGTAAATCAACTCCAATGTGTATTTTTCATCTTATGACTGTAATCTATTCCATCTCAAAGGAATTGAAGCACAAATAATTTTTTCCTAAAGATTATACATAAAAAAAAGAACAATGCATCTCAGTCACAATTAACAACTATTGTAAAGTCCAATCTACAAACCATTGTCTGTGTCTGAAACTCAAAACAGCTTAATTGATGTATCTAGCTTAGGCCCAAATGTACTTAAACAGTAGCCAGTTAAAAAAAAATCAAAATGCACATTGTAGACATAAACTCTCTTATAAACTGGGTTTTATTTGAACTCTTACCTGTGTCCTAGTATAGGGGTTTCCAGATTTTCTAAACAAAGGGCCAATTGATGGTCCTTCAGACTTTAGGAGGGCTGTACTGTTGCCAGTGGGAGTAGAAACTGTCCCAGTGTCAGTAGGAGTAGATGATGTCTCAGGTTTGGTGGTTAATGGGAGTAAAACACTACGTACTGCCTCTGGTCAATAAGAGGAGGAAATGTGCACTATCATTGGTATTAGTGGGAGGAATAATGCTCCATCATTTTCTATCAGTTGGAGGAATTATGCCTCATCATTGGTGTCAGTAGAAAGAATAGTACCCCACTGTTAGTGCCAGTGGAAGAAATGGTACACTACTGTTAGTATCAGCGAGAGGAATGAAGTCTTATCGCTGGTGTCAGTGGGAGGAATAGTGCCTCATATCAGTGAAAAGAACAATGACCCAAGGCCAGAAAAATGCAAGTAAAGGGATACATCTGGCAAATGTGAAATGAGCATTTGTGTTCTTTTTGGTCAGTGGTGGCTTGCATCTTGGAACTCTCCCATGGATGCCATTTTTCCTAATCTCTTTCTTATTGTTGAATCATGAACACTGACCTTAACTAAGACAAGTGAGGCCTGCAGTTCTTTACATGTTGTTCTTTTATGTCCATGTTCTTTTATGACCTCCCGAATGAGTCGTTGTTGTGCTCTTGGAGAATTTTGTTGGGTCGGCCACTCTTGGGAAGGTTCACCACTGTTCCACATTTTCTCCATTTGTGGATAATGGCTCTCACCATGGTTTGCTGGAGTCCCAAAGCCTGAGAAATGGCATTGTAACCATTTCTAGATTGATATATGACATGACATGAAAATTACTTTGTTTTTTATCTGTTTTTTAATTTCTTTAGCTCACGGCATGATGAGTTGCTTTTTGAGATCTGTTAGCATGCTTCACTTTGTCAGACAGCTTCTATTTAAGTGATTTCTTGATTCAACGGGTCTGGCAGTAATCAGGCTTGGATGTGGTAAGTGAAATGTAACTCTCCTTTCCAAGAAATGTGGTTAATCACAGTTCATTCATGATTTAGCATGGTGGTGGTGGTGGTGGGGGGGGGGGGTAATTACATTTTCACATAGGGCCAAGTAGGTTTGAACATCTTTTTCCCCTAATAAATTAAATCATCATTTAGAAAGTGCATTTAGTATTTACTTGGGTTATCTTTGTTTAACCTCCCTGGCGGTATTCCCGAGTGTAGCTCGGGGTAACATTTCAGTACCAAAAGCGGTAACCCCGAGCTACACTCGGGAATACCATGCGGCGCTGCTCCGGCATGTGTTCTTCACTTACCTTTCCCTGCGCTCCCACGATGTGTCCTCTGCAGCGTCCCCGGCCATCTCCTCCGGCCGATGCCGGCATCCGGCTTCTGTGTCCTGTCCCTGTGACGTCGGGACGTACGGGCGCCGCCGCCGGCGGCGGCGGGAAATTTAAAAATTTTAAAAAATGTCTTTTTTTTTTTTTTTCATTTTACACAGTAAAACATTGCTGTTTCAACCTATTTCACATACATATTGTCCCTAGTGCTTTGTCCTGCGCCCTGCCTGCATTTTGTCTGTTCTTTCTGCCTGGAAACTGAGAAATGTCCATGGCGTCCAAAAAGTGTCCCTTTAGGTCAAAAGCGGTTTAGATCAGCTAGAGAACAGCGATAGTAAATCAGAACCACTTACAGAATTGAGTGATAATGATTCGTGGGGGAAATTCGTCATCAGAAACTGAAAACGATTTTGCGACTGAGCTCAGCAATGTGCGAACTTGGCGCTCTATTTCACATTTCAGTGTTTTTGGTTTGATTATATTATTGAATTAAATTTTTTATTATTTTTATATTATTTTTATGATTATTTATTAAATTATAATTTATGATTTTGTGTTTCAAATTTTATCATACCCGGGATGTTTACTAGACTCTTGTTCAGACAGATTTCAGTGAGTTTTTCCTAAAAATTACAGCCTACAATAAAAAAAATACATATTTCCATGCAAAAAAATGGTACCACTTTCAGCACCAAAAATCTGAAATAATCATACCGCCAGGGAGGTTAATAGTATAATGTTTTTGATGATCTGAATCATTTAAGCATGACAAACATTCCCAAAAAAATAAAAATCAGGATAGGGCAAATCATTTTTCACAGCACTATACATACTGTATTTCTTACATAGTATTGATTATTATCTATTCAAGGTGATATATTAATGTTTCTAGATACTGCTTTACAATTTTAAATTCCAAAATACCTAATAAACAAAGTAAGTGACCAGAAAATATATCTTTTTATCTCAATCTAAAATGAATAACAATGAAAACGATATTGCATTTCATTTTGTTAATTGCTGGTTATATATTTTGGTCTATAAAGCATGATATAAATATAAAAATCCCAGCAGCTACCTTTAATGTGTGCTCCACTTTGATCTCTAAATTATAGTTAGTGATGTGAGTAATGTGAAAATCTAGTGCTGTAAACAGTATTAGAAGTTAGTAAATCTTCCATGTAAGAGGATTTCCCAAGGTAACCATTTTTAGAACTTAACTGATGACTATTAAGGGAAAAAAGCAGGTATAGACTATTTTTCAGTTCAAGTAGAGTAATTAGTTAAGAAATAAATATATACAATGTCAGGGTATTAACTGAATTTTTCAGGAAATAATTTTATCTGTATTGTGTTCCTTTATATTCCATAATCAGGCTTATTCAGTATGATTTGAGCAGTGGAAAGATAAGCAGTGATGTGCCAAGTACCATAATCCTTTTCAACCTATGAGACTCACTTTTCTGTGGTCAACATCCCAAACTGTGTGTGGTTTTTTTTGTTTGTTTAACCGTTTGCCCTCCTGAGGATTTACCCCCCTTTCTTGACCAGGCCATTTTTTTTTTGCGTTACTTTAACTGACAATTGCACGTCATGCAACGCTGCACCCAAATGAAATTTACGTCCTTTTTTCCCAAAAATTGAGCTTTCTTTTGTTGAATATTTATTGGTATTTGATCACCTGTGTGTTTTTTATTTTTTGCGCTATAGAAAAAAAAGAATTTTGAGAAAAAAACATTATTTTAGAGTTTTTGCTATTAAACAAGTCCAGTAAAAAAAATTTAAAAAAACAAATTTCGTCATAAATTTAGGCCAACATTTATTCTGCGACATGTCTTTGCTAAAAAAAAAATCTCAATACGTGTCAATTAATTGATTTACGTGAAAGTTATAGCATTTACAAATGGCGGTATAGATACTAGGATTTTTTTTTTGTTCTACTAGTAATGGCGGCGATCAGCGACTTTTAACGGGACTGCGGAACTGCGGCGAACATTCTGACACTGGGGGAGAACTAACTGGGTGTCACTGACATCCCCAGTGACACCAATACAGTCAGTGATCAGTGCTAAAGAAAGCACTGACACTATACTAATGGCACAGAGCAGGAAGAAGTTGATCAAAGGGTTAACTATATGTAGGGAGTATTTTACTAGGGAGTGGGGGGTGTTTGCTTTGCTGTAAGCACACTGATCCAGATGGCTGTGCTGTGCACAGCCACCCCGAGCAGTGTGTCCGAGTTGACAGGGAGGAAGACTATTTGTAGGCTCCTGAGATGGACTCAATGGGATTTGTAGTGTGCATAGAGCAGTGCACATGACCACAACAGGCCTGGCAGTAATAAGGCCTGGATGTGGCAAGTGAAATGTAACTCATCTTTCCAAGAAATGTGGTTAATCACAGTTCATTCATGATTTAGCAAGGTGGTGGTGGTAGTGGTGGTGGTAGGGGGGTAATTATGTTTTCACATAGGGCCAGGCAGGTTTGGACATTTTTTTTCCCTGAGATTGACTCCATGGTATTTGTAGTATGCATAGAGCAGTGCACATGACCACAACTAACATGCGCTACTGATTTCAAATAAATGTGAAAGGGAAAAGGTGAGGCTTAGGAGATAATGGAGGATGTTGCAAGGATAGACAAACACAATAAGAAACCATTTAATTCAAAATAGATTACAGGCCCATTAAGTAGTGTATGCATATGGATTATTTTTGAAGAATAAGAAAATTGTTTAATGTCACTTTAACACAGTGTTTCTCAACTCCAGTCCTCATGGACCCCCAACAGGTCATGTTTTCAGGATTTCCATTATTTTGCACAGGTGATTTGATCAGTTTCACTGCCTTAGTAATTACCACAGCTGTTTTATCTGAGGGAAATCCTGAAAACATGACCTGTTGGGGGTCCATGAGGACTGGAGTTGAGAAACACTGCTTTAACAAAACACACGTTTGACCTTGTATTAGTACAAAAATGGTACACAGTGTGCCATTCCTTGAAAGGAGTATTTCTCTCTATAATCTACTAACACTAAAAATATTTATTTGGGCTGGATTGAATCTACAAACAATGATATACAATTAATAACTTCAAGTTGCATAGGTAAGGTCTTCAATTTCCACTATCCAGGGTAGTACCAGGATGTAATTAAAGGCCTGCAAACCAAACACTCCACCTTTCTGATCACCTCAGATCATAAACTCAGCAACAAGAGATGTCAACAGTGACCAGACTTGGTTCTAGTATCATGGAACCTCTAATTAATGAAGTTCTCTTGGTGTTACAACCTTTTCTTTATGGGCAATAACAACAGTGGAAAAGACTTGAATCTCTGCTGCCAACTTTGGACAAAGTATAAAATGATGGTTCTGGAGAATGCGGTTCAGAGCATTAAAGACACCCATTCACCTTGCCCCTGCTTGTATCCGCCTCTCCCTTGTCTCTCCTTCCTCCTTCACAGTTGACACTAAACTTCAATTCTAAGGAAGTGCAGAGAAAACAGCCAGATGTTTACAGTTGTCAGAGTTTCCTGAACCAACAAGGAGGAAATCCCCAAGGTATATAAGATCTCTTCCACAGGGCACTCATACTTTATCATCTAATTCCAAAAATGTGAAAAAGACCCATAAACCCAGAGGAAGATACCTGTAAAAGTAGAACCCCTCTTCAAACTGAAACCCAAAAGAGGTAAGAGCTCTAGGCCAACAACAGACAACAGAAAGCTGATTTTGTTTCTACTTTAGCAAGGAGTCTGAGACCAAAAACTACTAACAACAGGTGGTGTGAGATGAAGACGCTACGTAACTACCAACAGGGGATTGCTAGGATTGTAAAATACCTGGAGCACCTTTGGGCACCCCAAGTACAGCAGCTATGCACTCAAACAATGGGTGTGACTGAGTTGTGTTAACAGTGGGAAGTGTTTAAAGGGGTATGGTGAATAAACCAAAAACCTTGCATCCATAAAATATGCTTTGATTGCTGTGCCTGAAGCAAAAGACCCTCAGACATGTATAGACATCAGCACAATCATTTTTAAACTCTTTCATATGATTTTGTGTACACTGAAAATAGAGAGCTACCACTTTGTCTGAGCCTACCTTAAAGATGAACATCAGTAAAATAGTATGGAATTGTTTAACAACCAGCAACTGTTGAGACAATAAACAATGTGCATTTACTTGCACCTCATGAACCCTAAAGAAGCTTATGCTGGGAAACAACACCTTAGCTTTCTGTTGACTATGTGTTTAGACACGAATATCTTATAACCAGGGGTGGACTGACCATTCGGGCACTGCCCAAGTGCCCGGGGTAAGAAGGGGGCCCCATGAGATGCCCCTGATACCTTTCATAGGCTTTTTTGGGTGTGGTTTGAGTGTTGGTGAGGACACAGAGGCCCCATGATTTCCTATTGCCCGGGGGCCCCATGAGTTGTCAGTCCGCCCCTGCTTATAACTCTCATGTTATTACAGTGAAGGAAATAAGTATTTGATCCGCTGCTTATTTTGAATGTTTGCCCACTCACAAAGAAATGATCAGTCTACAAATTGAATGGTGGTAAGTGTATTGTAACACTGAGAGACAGAATAGCAACAAAAAATTCTAAAGAAATGCATGTCTAACAAATTATGCACTGATTTGCATGTTCATGAGGGAAATAAATACTTGATTCCCTATCATTCAGCAGGATTTCTGGCTACCAGGTGTCTTTCATACAGGTAACAAGCTGAGATTAGAAGCAGTCTCTTAAAGGGAGTGCTGCTAATCTCATTTTGTTACCTGTATAAAAGACACCTGTCCACAGGAGCAATCAAACAATCAGATTCCAAGCTAGTTTGTCTTCACATTTCCCTCTTGAAGCTACCTGTGCAGCTGAATTTAGATGTAAGGGACTGCCCGGTGACACCACTAGCACTCCACTGATCAGGCGTCCCCAGCGTACGGAGTCTAAGCCCCAGAGTACTTGTTCACCAGGGCCCCTGATGGTGGGGATGGACTTGGAGTACCCCGGGACCAGGTCGTGACTACTGAGGATACCCGTCAGTGGTAGGGGTATTCGCCAGGGGCTCCCACGGGAGAGAGCCTGATATGAGGAGGTCTGCAGACCCCGTTGAGAGGGATGGATGGATGGCTGAGCAAGTGCAAAGTCAGGCCGGGTCGGTAACTATGGGGACGGTGCGGTACAAAGCAGCGGGCAGACAATAGTCGGGTCACACGCCAGGTCAGCAAACACCATATTCAGTCGCTACTTTTGATTGGCTCATACACTGAATCAGAATTGGACAGTGAGAGCTCCCAGCTGCTTTAATCCATTATACTTAGACTTTTGAACGCCTCCTCACTAGTGTAAATTTTTTTTGACATGGCTGGCTCTGGGACAGGTAGACTGCTGATGGTGGCTGTAGAATGGGTACCCTGATTATGGTGGCTGTGTGATGGTACTTTGCTGATGGTGGCTGTGTAACTGTACTCTGTTGATGGTGGCACTGATGGACGATGTGTGACAGGTGCACCGCTGATTGGCACTGATGGGTGACAGGTGCACTGCTGATGGGTACTGATGGGAAAAAGGTACACTGATCGGCACAGATGGGTGACAGGTGCACTGATGATGGGCGCTGCTTATGGTCACTGGTCACTGATTGGCAACAGATGCACTGCTGTTGGGCACTGATGGGCAACAGGTACACTTATGGGCAATGGGTACACAAATGGGCACTGATGGGTAACAGAGGCACTGCTGATCAGGCAACAGGTACACTGATGGGCGACGGGTACGCTGATGGGTGAACGGTGCACTGCTGATGGGCACTGATGGGCAACAAGTGCACTGATGTGCTATAGGTACACTGATGAGCACTGATAAGCAACAGGTGCACTGCTGAAGGAAACTGATGGGCAACAGGTGCACTGATGAGCGATGGGTACACTGATGGGCACTGATAGGTGACATGTGCACTGCTGATCAGCACTGACAGGTACACTGATGGGCACTGATGGGCAGCAGGTACATTGATGGGCAACAGGTACACTGATGGACAACAGATGCACTGATAGGTGACAGGTACACTGATGGCCACTAATAACACTGATGGGCACTGTGACAGGGGCTATGAACTGTGTGTGCACTGTAACAAACTCTTAGAAGATTCCTACCTCACAAAAGATCTGTGTGTGAGGAGAGAAAGCTAGTAAAAATGAGTTACCTCTCTGTGTTTACATTTGTGACAGGCTGTGATTTTACACAGCCTGTCACGTGGTAAAGAGCCACAGCCAATGACTCTTTACCTCGATTGATGATGGGCTGTGTCCAAGGGACACAGTTCACCAGCGATCACCGCACAGCTCACCCCCAGGGGCGCACATGCGCGGTTAGAGTGGGAGGACGTCATATTATGTCCTCCCAGAGCAAGAGAACCCCCCGTCCATCCATCATTTCCTTATATGGCGGGTGGGAGGCAGTTAAAAACCTATATAGCTCTTTTCCTATGCCTGTGAGATGTTTGTACCCAAAGTGGAGTAAATACACAGAGAGATCAAGGAATGCAGTCCACAATATTAACTCAAAATTCCAACAAGGTGACAACTGGGCCTGAATATCATGGCTGAACCCGGTAAGGCAGTACCTTACAAATGTCATCCAGTGCAGAAGCATCCGATTGGATGGCTGCTCCACTGATGATGCCTACGGAGGCCTCAGAGGAACAAGATTTCTTTTTCTCCTCCACCCTCTCTGCATAGCAACTGCCGTAACAGTGCCACCTGTGCATGGAGGCTGAACTACATCTGTCTACATGCCTCCACTTTAAAGTCATGTTTTATGGTTTCTTTTGTAATCTTGGTGTCTAGGTTCTGGCTGACCAGGTGCTACAGTAATGTATTCCCACATAAAATGAGATACACATACACATGCAAAAGATTTAGTAGACAGTTACATGAAAAATACTGACATCAGCGAAAGTTGCTATTTGTATATTATAGAATGTATCAATATTTTACAACATTTATAATAGGTAAGTAGTACAGCAATCAAAAGGATAAAGTCCTGTTAAAGCCATACCATTGTGACTTCACCACAAGTTCACTTTACGTAGTACAGAGCTTCTTAACACGCCAACATAATTTAAATAATAGTAAGACATTTACAATATAGCAAAGAAGGAGTAAAGTGTGAAAGCTTACTTCCATCATAAATACTATTAGAGAAATTAACACAACAGTAAGGCTTTTCTTAGATCTATACATGTCTGGTTCATGAGTGTTTAAAGTATAAGATATATGTAAGAGTTTTATGACACCAGAACGACTTAGTTAATCGCTGCCTTGCAGCTTTTAACCTTACTGCTCATTCAGTAACAGAGGGATGATCTGAGACAACATAACTGCTCTGAAAGACAGAGCAATTTACCTTGCAGTGCCGATTATTTATTTTAGCTTCACTTTTCTTTGATTTTTTAAAGTAAGGTGAACTTAGATTACACTGTAAAAAAGAAATCCATTACATACTAGAATGTAATAATTAATGATCCTCTGCAGAATGAAATAAAAGAATTTTCTGTTTACTGTTGTTTTTCAGTTGATCAGCAGTATGAAAGACCCTAGAGTGTTATTTCTATGTGTAATAACCATAGATATTAAAATTTTATCCTTTCTTAAACTTCATACCGTTGTGTAATACTTATCTATATTGCCAAACACCCACAAGAGATTTCTGTTCCTGCAATGTAAAAATTGAAAATTGACAGTCCCAAATGCTAAGCTTTATTTTTTACCATGTCTAGTAAATCCTCTTAACTCTGAGATATAGGTTCAAAAGGCCTGTTAGCCTGTTAATGGCAATTTAATGACATCAGTTTCTTCCCCTCAGAATTCACTATATTAAACATGTATGAAAAGAATATCCTTTGATGTTTTTACACCACAAATTATCTTGTGCTACATTCGCTATTTTTTTTTTCAGAGAAATTTTAAGATTTAGCAAGCATTGACTGTGTGTCAGAAGCACATTATGCTGCTTTCTTGCAGAAAAACTGTACATATAATGAACATGATACACGTTTTGTACTGAAAACTTTCACAAGGTTGCAATAGCTCAATGTGGTTCATTTTAAGCTGTTTCTTCTGATGTCTGCTAAGCTTGAGCTTGACTCCCATGGGAGCAGGGTTTTGACTCCCAAATTCTGCATGAATTATGAGGCATTTCCAATGGTCATAAAGGACTGTGTGCAGTTTCCAGTGCTAGCAGATTTTAACTTTGGGAATTCTGTGGTAAGTTCTAGTCTGTCAAAGCAAAAGGAAAGTGGTTTTGTTTGCATTTTGAAAAATATTATTATTATTATACAGGATTTATATAGCGCCAACAGTTTGCTCAGCGCTTTACAATATAAAGGGGGATAGGAGGGAGGACAGCAACAATACAGTTCAATACAAGAGGGATAGGAAGGCCCTGCTCCTTGGAGCTTACAATCTATGAATGTTTAAAATGTTTATTGTATGTTAGTTGTATTTTTCTATGTTACTAGCTCAGGGAGCTTTTGGCTTTGTTTCAGATGTTTATCCAGAATTCCTACCCCTACGGGTAAAGAGCTCAGTAGCTCAAGTTGACATTTGCATATACAAATGGTGAATCAAGGCTACCTTTTTCAGATAGCCCTGCATACAATTTCAGTTAGACGCTTCAAGACACTTCAATTATACCAGAACTTCATCTATGTATTCTCATTCGAAAACATATAGGTGGTAATTCAATAAAGCATTAGCATGCTTTTTTGGTGGCATGGTCCGTTTATGATATCTTGCATGCATCTAATTCATGAAAGCATTGCAACAGGTTTGATAACAGTTACAATACAAACAGATTAATGTAATTTTTTTATTTGCATCATTAATTGAGTTTATTTACTAAAGCTGGAGAGTGCAAAATCAGATTCACTTCTGCATAGAAATCGAACAGCTTCTAACCTCACCTTGTTCAATTAAACTTTGGCAATAAAACCTGGAAGCTGACTTCTGTACAGAAGTGAGCCTGATTTTGCACTCTCTAGTTTTAGTAAATAAAGACCAATGTGTTATTATTGCTGTAACAAATTTTTTTAAAAATACCTCTGGTTTATAGGAAAAAAAGCTAGCGATAATTAAAGTATATGTAAACCCTCACCTTGTAAAACAACCCATTCAGTTAAAATAAAAATGAAAGGCAGCGCATTTGTATATGCATATAGAAAACATTATAAATACATTTTTTACCCTTTTTGTGATCACATACCCTCTGTTCTCAGCTGCATAAGGATTTTTGAGACCTGAATATACTGTACTCTCCTGCCTGGTGTGGTCAGTTTTTAATAGGAAAGCAGAAGGACTAACAGAAACACCAGGGATATCACACAAATGAAGCAATACAAAGAGAACAGGGTACTTTTTCATACAAGTACATGGTATAAAAGGCACATATCAGGAGAATGTGGAACATTATGGGTAGAGATGAGCGAATCGAACATGACGAAGTGGAATTCGTTTCGAAGATTAGGAAAAATTCGATTCGTGCCGAATCCGAAAATTAGCAAACTTCGGATGCACGAATCGAATTTTCCCAAAAATGGCGGCGACATGTGTGGAGACGGAGCGGGGATCTCTGGGAAGGCGCGCAGACAAGGCGCGCTGACCCATAATGTATTCATTCATGACATGTGATCGCATTAGCCAATCAGCAGCCAGCCAGCCAGCACTGTGTAATGGTGGAGCTATAAATCGCGGCCATCTTAGAATTCTCCATTAGCCTCCAGTCATTCAAGAGAGACAGACCTGTCTGTATTAGGGACAGAGTTAGGGCCACAGAGACTTTAGGGCCACAGAATCGTTACTCAGGGACACAGAATTGTTACTCAGGGACACAGAATCGTTACTCAGGGACAGACACAGAATTGTTACTCAGGGACACAGAATCGTTACTCAGGGACACAGAATCGTTACTGAGGGACACAGAATCGTTACTCAGCGACACAGAATCGTTACTCAGGGACACAGAATTGTTACTCAGGGACACAGAATTGTTACTCAGGGACACAGAATCGTTACTGAGGGACACAGAATCGTTACTGAGGGACACAGAATTGTTACTCAGGGACACAGAATTGTTACTCAGGGACACAGAATTGTTACTGAGGGACACCGAATCGTTACTGAGGGACACAGAATTGTTACTCAGGGACACAGAATTGTTACTCAGGGACACAGAATCGTTACTCAGGGACACAGAATCGTTACTCAGGGACAGACACAGAATTGTTACTCAGGGACACAGAATCGTTACTCAGGGACACAGAATCGTTACTCAGGGACACAGAATTGTTACTCAGGGACACAGAATCGCTACTCAGGGACACAGAATTGTTACTCAGGGACACAGAATTGTTACTCAGGGACACAGAATTGTTACTGAGGGACACAGAATCGTTACTCGGGGACACAGAATCGTTACTCAGGGACACATAATTGTTACTCAGGGACACAGAATTGTTACTCAGGGACACAGAATCGTTACTCAGGGACACAGAACCGTTACTGAGTGACACAGAATTGTTACTCAGGGACACAGAATTGTTACTCAGGGACACAGAATTGTTACTGAGGGACACAGAATCGTTACTGAGGGACACAGAATCATTACTCAGGGACACAGAATTGTTACTCAGGGACACAGAATCGTTACTCAGGGACAGACACAGAATTGTTACTCAGGGACACAGAATCATTACTCAGGGACACAGAATTGTTACTCAGGGACACAGAATCGTTACTCAGGGACACAGAATTGTTACTCAGGGACAGACACAGAATTGTTACTCAGGGACACAGAATCGTTACTCAGGGACACAGAATTGTTACTCAGGGACACAGAATTGTTACTGAGGGACACAGAATCGTTACTCAGGGACACAGAATCGTTACTCAGGGACACAGAATTGTTACTCAGGGACACAGAATCGTTACTTTCTGCTTCACAACCACTATTGTATGTTCAAAGAGTTAAATCCTGTTTTATGTTTGGGGTGCTTATTGAATTAAAGAGTATGTTAGACAACACGCAGAGGAGTGGCAGAGGAGGCAATGTTTCAGAAGCGAGCAGACGTGGCAGCAGAGGAAGGGGTCGAGGCAGCACTAGTCGCAGCCAGAGGCCAGTGCTCCCGGTGTCATCCAGCGGTCGTGTCTCCACCGACAACCCTGCCGTCATCGATTGGTTGACTCGGTCGTCTTCCTCTTCCCAGGTCACCTCTGACACCTACAGCCAACGGTCGGTGGGTACGTCAGACACAACCGTTAGTTGGCATGGCCCGGGAGCAAGCCCACTGAAATCACGTGTCCTCTACCTGCCCCTGTCCTTTGGTGTTCCCTCACCAAGCGAAGTATCGCATGCTGTGGGCTCAGCCCCACTGTACAGTGAGGAAGAGCTAACAGAGGGCGGTCAGGAACGGGGGGAGACATCCGCCTCTTCAGCAGCCAGGCGAAGAAGTAGTGGCGAGGAGAGTGGCTCGGTAGACAGGTCTGTCTCCTGACCCACACGCAGCCGAGGGGGCTAGTAGTGACGCGGAGACCCTAATTGATGATGATGAGGCTGATCGCACTTGGCAGCCTCGTCGTCATCAGGCTATTGCTTCCGCATCATCAGGAGAAGAGGGTGCCAGCTTGCCAGCAAGCAAAACAGTCGGTGGGTTGCCCAGGAGGCAGCAGGGTCGCAGCACTGTCAGTGGAGCCAAACGGCCACGGAGTAGAGCACCAGCTCCACTGCAGCCTACCACCACGGCCAGTAGTGGTGCCGGTGTGCATGGAGGAAGTAGCAGTCAGCCAGTGAGGAGTAGCGGGGGCAAAGTTTCCTACTCGGCGGTGTGGCAATTTTTCGTCAAGCCGCCCGAGGAAGTAAACGTAGCCGTATGTCGACTATGTGGCCAGAAAGTCAAGCGTGGCCAGGGGGCCCATGTTGGGACTACAGCGTTGAGTCAGCATATGCAGCGTCGCCATTCGGTGGCCTGGGAAAACCGTGATAAAGATACGGCGGTTCTGCCTGCCCCAGCCCCCGCTCCATCACCCGCTCCGTTACTTGCTCCGTCACCCGACGTCAATCGCCCTCTATCAGCCAGTCAAGGCTCCAACACCTCTGCTGAGGGGAGTTGTCGCTCGTTGGCATCTTCCGCTCGTTCAGATGCTCCTTCTCCTGCTACTCCTCTTCACGGATTCCGTCAGCAGTCTTTCTTGGAATCCGTTTCCAAGAGACAACAGTTTGCGAGCACGCACCCGACGGTGCAGAAGCTGAACGTCCTCCTGTCCAAGTTGCTGGTGCTGCAGTCCCTCCCTTTCCAAGTGGTGGACTCAGCACCTTTCCGAGAAATGATGGCTTGTGCCGAGCCGCGGTGGAGAGTGCCAAGCCGGCATTTCTTCGCCAAAAAGGCAGTGCCAGCCCTGCATTCACATGTAGAAGAGATGGTGGGCCAGTCTTTGAGCATGTCGGTCTCTGCCAAAGTGCACGGCAGCGCCGACGTGTGGAGCTGTAACTATGGTCAGGGACAGTACATGTCATTTACGGCCCACTGGGTGAACATGGTGCCGGCACAGCCGCACCAGCAACTTGGACAGGTCACGCCGCTTTTGCCTCCACGTTTGCACGTCCTTGGTCCAGCAAAGATGTCCGCCTCTACCACCTCTTCTTCCGCCGTGTCCTCAGCCGCCACCCCCGTGCCAAGTCCCATTACCCGACCGGCATATCACATGTGCAGGGCGCAACGGTGTCACGCTGTGCTGCACCTGGTATGCCTTGGCGAATGTAGTCACACAGGGGAGGAACTTCTGAGTGTAATGAACAGAGAAATCGACAGATGGCTGTCTCCGCGCAAACTGAAAATCGGAACCATGCTGACTGACAACGGAAAGAACATGGTGTCTGCTCTGCGTCAAGGAAGGTTGTGCCATGCGCCATGCATGGCTCACGTGTTCAATATGGTTGTCAAGCGGTTCCTAAAATCCACCATCCCACTGCAAGACATCCTTAAAATGTCACGTAAACTTTGCATGCATTTCAGCCATTCCTACACCACAAAGCACACCCTCCTTGAGCTGCAGCGGCAGAACGGAATTCCACAGCATCGCCTGATCTGCGACGTTGCAACAAGGTGGAATTCAACCCTACACATGTTAGACCGCCTTTACGAACAGCGAAAGGCCATCACCGATTTCCTGATGTTACAAGCGGATAAAGGTACTCCCTGTGTAACTTCGATGTCAGCCATTGGCAGCTCATGCGTGACACCTGCCGCTTGCTCAGGCCCTTTGAGGAGGCCACGCTATTCGTGAGTCGGCAGGACTATGGGATGAACGACGTCATTCCTCTGTTGCACGTCCTGGAACAAATGCTGTTAACAATGGCTGGTCAGGGTGCGGTAGACGTGGCGCACAGATCTCAACGCCACATGACCCCTGTGGGGGCAGGACAGGAAGAAGAGGAGGAGGTAGAGGAGGACATTGGTGCTCAGGAATTATTGAGTGAAATGGGTGGTTTTTCCACTCAGCGGACAGGAGTGGAGGAGCAGGATCATCTGGTAGAGGAGGAGGAGGAGACAGAGGACCCAGACGCACCGTGGCAGTATGCTGTGGAGATGGAGGCAGGGAGTCCCTCGCATTCCTTGGCACAAATGGCCCATAGCATGCTCGGTTGCTTGCGTAGCGACAGCCGAATAATAACCATCAGACAGAGGGATGACTTTTGGCTGTCCACCTTGTTGGACCCTCGCTACCGTTCAAAAATGGTGGCCTTTTTCACACCTGCTGAGAGGGAGGCCAAAATAAAGTACTATAAAAACCACCTATGTAGTCAGTTGGTCTCTGCCTTTCTGCGCCAACATCCATCCTCAGACACTGTGGGCCCTGTGCGCTCGCGTTCCGCTGCCATGGCAGCAGGGGAGGGGTGGGGTGGTAGGAGCAGTGGCAGCTCCACCAGCAGCGGCTGCCTCAGTCTGCAGTCGATGATGAGTAGCTTTCTTCACCAGCGCAGTGAGGAAACTACTAACCAGCCGCAGCAGCATCAGCATCAGGTGGACCTGGAGCAGGACCTCAAACAACAGGCTCGGGCCTACTTGGACAGCACCCTGCCAACCGAGGTAGACAATCCCCTTGACTACTGGGCAACGAAACTTGACCTTTGGCCCCAACTAGCTGAATTTGCCCTTGAAAGGCTGTCATGCCCGGCCAGTAGCGTGGCATCGGAGCGCGTGTTTAGTGCGGCAGGAGGTATTGTAACTCCGCGGAGGACACGACTGTCCACCCAAAGTGTGGAGAGACTCACGTTTGTGAAAATGAATCAGGCGTGGATTAGTCTGGATTTCAAACCACCAGTTCCTGACACAACTGACTAAATCCGCCATGAATCATGCCCCAAACATGTTATTATTTTTAACATAGGCTTCTGTATGGCCTTCAATTTAAGCTGCTTACGCTTCGCCACTCTGCCATGGGCCCCTGTACCGCCTCCTCTTGCTGCTGCCAGGTCCAGAGTGTGTCATGGGTCCTTGTACGGCCTCCCATTGCTGCTGACTTCATCGCCAGACTCTGCCATGTGCCACTTTCAGGTCTCCTTACACTGTTGGTGGGTTCCATTTTGTGATAGGGTGCTGTATGGCCTTCCATTGCTGCTGCCTCCGCCGCCACCCTGCGCCATGTGCCTCTGTCGTCTGCTCACGCTGCTGACGGCTTCCGCTTTTTAACCGAGGCCTGTGTTTGGCTTCCGAATACTGCTGCATCCACCGCCACCCTGCGCCATGTGTCTCTGTCGTCTGCTCACGCTGCTGACGGCTTCCGCTTTTTAACCTAGGCCTGTGTATGGCTTCCGAATACTGCTGCCTCCACCTCCACCCTGTGCCATGTGCCTCTGTTGTCTGCTCACGCTGCTGACGGCTTCCGCTTTTTAACCGAGGCCTGTGTTTGGCTTCCGAATACTGCTGCATCCACCGCCACCCTGCGCCATGTGTCTCTGTCGTCTGCTCACGCTGCTGACGGCTTCCGCTTTTTAACCTAGGCCTGTGTATGGCTTCCGAATACTGCTGCCTCCACCGCTACCCTGCGCCATGTGCCACTTTCAGGTCTCCTTACACTGTGTGTGGGTTCCATTTTGTGATAGGGTGCTGTATGGCCTTCCATTGCTGCTGCCTCCACCGCCACCCTGCGCCATGTGCCTCTGTCGTCTGCTCACGCTGCTGACGGCTTCCGCTTTTTAACCGAGGCCTGTGTTTGGCTTCCGAATACTGCTGCATCCATCGCCACCCTGCTCCATGTGTCTCTGTCATCTGCTCACGCTGCTGACGGCTTCCGCTTTTTAACCTAGGCCTGTGTATGGCTTCCGAATACTGCTGCATCCACCGCCACCCTGCGCCATGTGTCTGTCATCTGCTCACGCTGCTGACGGCTTCTGCTTTTTAACCTAGGCCTGTGTATGGCTTCCGAATACTGCTGCCTCCACCGCCACCCTGCGCCATGTGTCTCTGTCGTCTGCTCACGCTGCTGACGGCTTCCGCTTTTTAACCTAGGCCTGTGTATGGCTTCCGAATACTGCTGCCTCCACCGCCACCCTGCGCCATGTGCCTCTGTTGTCTGCTCACGCTGCTGACGGCTTCCGCTTTTTAACCGAGGCCTGTGTTTGGCTTCCGAATACTGCTGCATCCACCGCCACCCTGCGCCATGTGTCTCTGTCGTCTGCTCACGCTGCTGACGGCTTCCGCTTTTTAACCTAGGCCTGTGTATGGCTTCCGAATACTGCTGCCTCCACCGCCACCCTGCGCCATGTGTCTCTGTCGTCTGCTCACGCTGCTGACGGCTTCCGCTTTTTAACCTAGGCCTGTGTATGGCTTCCGAATACTGCTGCCTCCACCGCCACCCTGCGCCATGTGTCTCTGTCGTCTGCTCACGCTGCTGACGGCTTCCGCTTTTTAACCTAGGCCTGTGTATGGCTTCCGAATACTGCTGCCTCCACCGCCACCCTGCGCCATGTGCCTCTGTTGTCTGCTCACGCTGCTGACGGCTTCCGCTTTTTAAACTAGTCCTGTGTATGTCTTCCGAATACTGCTGCCTCTACCGCCACCCTGCGCCATGTGCCACTTTCAGGTCTCCTTACACTGTTGGTGGGTTCCATTTTGTGATAGGGTGCTGTATGGCCTTCCATTGCTGCTGCCTCCACCGCCACCCTGCGCCATGTGCCTCTGTCGTCTGCTCACGCTGCTGACGGCTTCCGCTTTTTAACCGAGGCCTGTGTTTGGCTTCCGAATACTGCTGCATCCACCGCCCGCCCACTGCTGCTGCCAGGCCCGTAATCTGTCATGGGCCCCTGTACCGCCTCCTCATGCTGCTGCCAGGTCCAGAGTGTGTCATGGGTCCCTGTACGGCCTCCCATTGCTGCTGTCTCCATCGCCACACTCTGCCATGTGCCACTTTCAGGTCTCCTCACACTGCTGGTGGGTTCCATTTTGTCATAGGGTGCTGTATGGCCTCCCATTGCTGCTGCCTCCACCGCCACACTGTGGCTCCACACTCTGGTTTTGGCCCCGTGACTGCCCAAATGAGTGAAGTGTGCGGTGATTCTAAGATCGACGGCACTCATCTGCATGTCATACTGACTGACAGTATTAGTTCTCTTCCCCAGCAGACTCCAAGGGCATTTAAATTAAAGGTACAGTGTTCTGCACTAATATAAAGGCTCTCTGAAGCCTAGAAACACCCTTTTTATAAGTTAAATTCGCAGCGAATATATTCGCCTCGAATCGAATTTATTCCGCGAATTCGGCGAATCAGCCGAATCGAATTTTTGAATAGTTCGCTCATCTCTAATTATGGGAAAAGGTATAAATATTTGAGGAGAACTGTAGCAAGCTGGCTGATCCTTCTGGAGAAGACTAGACACGGTAGAATCCCTTTGGAGCTGGTTGACCCTCTTGGAGAAGAGTGGACACAGGGTAGAGTCCCAGGAAGAGCTGGTTAGCTCTCCTGGAGAAGATTGGACACTGGATGGAGTTCCAGAGCTTCTGGTAAACTCTCCCGGATAAAGACTGCGGCAGCTGATGGTCGCTGGAAGACAGAAATGTTGGTTCTGGCTTAAAGGCCCTTTTCCTGTGTAGCAGCATTTGGAGTTCAGGAGTTCTGCTTAAGTGTGGAGCATCTGTGACCCTTTCCCTCTCTCTCTTTCACGATTTGTGAATAATAAACTTTAATCCATGAGAGTGACTATCACCTAATTCTTTACAGTACCAACAATACTCCCCATGGATGAAATGTCAGCCCTTCCTGTCTTTGGAGGTACTTCACCTGCCCCTGGAGGTGGGTGGGGTACTACACATAGTAAAATGCATATTACATACAATAAAAGACTATCCCTGGAATTTATGTACCTGTTTATACTTTGTACTTGAATTTGGCACATACTACACCACTTTTAGAATGCACTTCCACAAAGGGTCTCTGTCTGTATGTCAAAAAAGAGTTGGTCTTAATTAGTTCCACTTTCGTAAGATACGAACTATTGGTATTTTATTTTGAATTTGGCACATTCATTGTGCCACATTGTAAAAGTGGCACATTTTAGAACTACCTTATTTGGTGCATGAGTCGCTGTCAAGACCAAAAGTGTTGCATTTGCTTCACAAATTTGGCACAGTACATTACCAAGAGGGATTAACACCAGAAAAATAGTGCAGCTGCTTTATTGATTCCACCCCCCCCCACCCCCCAATATGTACATTGGTACACTTATTTTGAATGGTACTCCAATTCACCAAAATGCACTACAATGCAATGAAGCCTGCACTCAGTTTTTGTGTATTGAGGAGCATTGCAGCTCAACATTTTTTGTGTGTCACAACATGCCTTAATCCACAACACATGTGCTTTGCGGCAGTCATCACTGTAGTGTAAACAGGACCTTACCAAGATTACAAGCACATCTCAATTAGGAACAAAACCACATGATTTGCGTACTGATATCATCAAAGATGACCATAAAAGAATCAGTAAAAGTGAAATAGTTATAGTTGCATCCTGTACCAGGACTATAGCCACTGCTATGATAATAAGAAATGAAAAGGCCTAATAACACTTTCAGTGCAGCACAGACAGAGACCTATGAAGTTACAATCTCACTAGATTTTTGGCAGAATTGATATACATACATACATATTGTTATAATAACATATCATCATATTGTAACCTAACAATAGATTTTAGGCAGGATTTATATACACATTGATATATACAGTTGCAAGAAAAAGTATGTGAACCCCTTGGGATTACGTGGAGTTTTGCATGAATTGGGCATAAAATGTGCTCTGAACGTCATCTAAGTCACAACAATAGAAGAACATAGTCTGCTGAACATAATAGTACACAAACATTAGATGTTGCCATGGTTTAATTGCACATAACATGTAAACATTCACAGTGCAGGGAGGAAAAAGTATGTG
Organism: Staurois parvus; assembly: GCF_062004578.1. Lineage (NCBI taxonomy): Eukaryota > Metazoa > Chordata > Amphibia > Anura > Ranidae > Staurois > Staurois parvus. The sequence continues at coordinate 2,567,364 of NW_028318025.1, forward strand.
AGGCCCTAGCTTAATGACTTCTCCCAGAGCTAATTGGAGCCAGGAGTGAGCCAACCTTGACTCCAATCAGTGTGATGATATTGGATGTGTTGCTGACAGCTGTCCTGCCCTTAAAAAACAAGAAGCACTGTCTGATGTGAATCATGCCTCGCAGAAAAGAGCTCTCAGAAGACCTACGATCAAGAATTGTTGACTTGCATGAAGCTGGAAAGGGTTACAAAAGTATCTCCAAAAGCCTTGATGTTCATGTGTCCACGGTAAGACAGACTGTCTACAAATGGAGAAAGTTTAGCACTGTTGCTACTCTCCCTAAACATGGTCATCCTGTAAAAATGACTGCAAGAGCACAGCGCAGAATGCTGCATGAGGTAAAGAAGAATCCCAGAGTGTCAGCTAAAGACCTACAGAAATCTCTGGCACACGCTAACATTTTTGTTGACACATCTACAATAAGGAAAACATTAAACAAGAATGGAGTACATGGGAGGACACCACGGAGGAAGCCCTTGCTGTCCAAAAAGAATATTGCAGCACGTTTGAAGTTTGCAAAAGAGCACCTGGATGTTCCACAGCACTACTGACAAAATATACTGTGGACAGATGAAACCAAGATTGAGTTGTTTGGGAAGAACACACAACACTATGTGTGGAGAAAAAAAGGCACAGCACACCAACATCAAAACCTCATCCCCACTGTAAAACATGGCGGAGGGAGCATCATGGTTTGGGGCTGCTTTGCTGCCTCAGGGCCTGGACAGATTGTTGTCATTGATGGGAAAATGAATTCCAGAGATTATGAAGACATTTTGCAGGAAAACATACGACCATCTGTCCGCCAACTGAAGCTCCGCAGAGGATGGGTGATGCAACAGGACAATGACCCAAAGCATACAAGTAATTCAACAAAACAATGACTGCAACAGCACAGAATACGCCTTCTGGAGTGGCCCAGTCAGAGTCCTGTCCTCAACCTGATTGAAATGCTGTGGCATGACCTTAAGAGAGTGATTCACACCAGACATCCCAAGAATATTGCTACTCTGAAACAGTTTTGTGAAGAGGAGTGGTCCAAAATTACTCCAGATCGTTGTGCAGGTCTGATCTGCAACTACAGGAAACGTTTGGTTGAGGTTATTGCTGCCAAAGGAGAGTCAACCAGTTATTAAGTCCAAAGGTTCACATACTTTTTCCTCCCTGCACTGTGAATGTTTACATGTTATGTGCAATTAAACCATGGCAACATCTAATAATTGTGTAGTATTATGTTCAGCAGACTGTGTTCTTCTATTGTTCTGACTTAGATGACGTTCAGAGCACATTTTATGCCCAATTCATGCAAAACTCCACGTAATCCCAAGGGGTTCACATACTTTTTCTTGCAACTGTACATATTAATATAATGAAACTTACTGAATGGAATGGTCTGCAAACTCACCAAAATGTCCCAAAAATTGCACGTGTCACAAAATTTCTAACACAACACAGTACTCTAAACTGTAGCTTTCTTTGCAGCTACTGCTACAGTCGCAAACAATAAAAGAAAAAAGAACACAGGAACTGATAATATATGGCAGGTTACCAATTATTAGATGTAGTGGATGTATTAACTTTCTTTTTTCAGACTTTTTTCCCTCTGTTCTCACCTGATGATCTGGTAAGTGATCTGGTAGGTAATACACTCCTGTATGGAGGAGCACACGGGGTACCTTTGGACAGCAACATTGTCAGTCTGGGGGGAAGGGAGCATTAGATGTACTAGCAGATTTATACGAACTAACAAATTGAAAGGATAAGTTCACTTTTTGTAACATGTTACATCTGTATTCAGGGTGTAACATGTAACATGTTACTGTTGCAGCAGTCCCTGCACCCCTTGTTCCCCCATAGTGATCCTCTCCTTGTACCCACTGTCACAATTTTTAAAAACTGTTGCCAATTGGGGCTCTGCTCTCCTGGCTGCGTCATGCATCACAGAGTTCTGTAAATGGGTGAACTACACGTACCGAGAGCCTCTGCGACTGACAACTTGTAAGCCTCAATGAATTACTAGTTCACTGTGGAGCTCTCCAGGTAGTTCACTGATGCTTCCTGTCAATGTGTAAATGCCTGTCTGTATGATGTACGAGCAGAGAGCTTACACTGACAGTCTAAAGGAGCCTCGCATTGCATCCGAGATCTGATCTGCAGACCCCTAGTAACAAAATAAAAAACACCTATTTTTTACCTACACAAAGATGTGAATGTATTATTTTTTACAAAGGTGAACTTATCCTTTAAGCCATACTCCAGCTAATACTTTATAAGTAGTTACAGCAAACATTTTTTTTTTCTTGGGATAAAGGTTTTACATAAATAATACTGATCATTGTAAGCATTCCTGTCAGTTAAATGGTTAAATGGTTTGTCTCATCTCTGTAAGGCAGGCAATACAATGGAGGCACTAGTTCTGGTGAAAATCCAAATGGGACTGTATGAGCTAGCAAGGGAGATGTGTGTCATTCTTCTCCTTCAATGTATTTGTTCTGTGTATATTTTTCATGACTATTTCATATTTACACAACTACAAAAAAATCCACAATTCTTTTTTTGTAAACATAAGATGATATATACAAAACTCTAACTTTTTCAAGCATTTATTTCAGCAAACAATGAAAATACTTATTAATGTAAATATACATTATAATATAAATCACATATTGATTGCAAATGAAAAAAATACATAAAAACAATTATATAAATTCCTTAAGTATGTTACCCCCACATTTCATTATCCTGTGCCTGCTGTACCATGTACATGTATGAAAAAGTATCCTGTTCTCTCTATATTGTTTCCTTTGAGTCACTTACACAGCTGAGAACAGACGGTATGTGAACACTTTAAGAAAACACACAAAAAGGATTTATATTGTTTTTACATGTATAAACAAATGTTTTGCATTTCATTTCAATTTTAAACTGAATGGGTTGTTTTACAAGGTATATTACATATGCTTTCATTTCAAAACATAAAGATTGTGGCCTGCAGGGTATTTTTCATGGTGCAACCCGAATTATACCAATTATCAACTTTTAATTACATTGCTTGAGCAGTTCTGAATGTCATATTTACTTTCACATCACTTTTGTATATCTTATTATTATACTGGTGCTATGAATATTATGAGAAAACCAAAATATAACCTTTATTTTTTATACATATGTTTCTAGAAATATATGTTGAAAAGGTATATAAAAACTGAAATTCAAGTTTTAAATGATAAAGTATATTTACTACACCAAGCAAACAGAAAACTTAAACTGGAGTTCCACCCAAAAGGGGAAGTTCCGCATTAATGTTTTGTCCCCCGCTGCCCATTAAGGATTGCCACCTGTGTGGAGGGGGGGAAGAGGGTACCCGAATATGACAGGTGCCCACTTCCACTTCCGCTGCGGTCACCTAGGGAAGTGGAAGTTGTCCTCCTTCCCTCCCTCTAGTCTTCTGGGACACATGACAGGTCCCAGAAGACTACGGGGCCATTCACAAAGCGCAGCTCTTCTCACGCATGCGCAGTGGGCACCCAGTTGTGAAGCTGCAAGCTTTATCAGCTGGGTGTCCACACTGAAGATGCCGGCGCCAGGGAGAGGAGACGGCCAGTGAAACCAGCCATGGTGAGGACACTGCTGGACCGAGGGACAGGTAAGTGGCTGTATTTTAAAAGTCAGTAACTACAGTTTTTGTAGCTGCTGACTTTTCTTTTTTTTTTTTTTCAGCTGGAACTCCGCTTTAAGGTGAATATGTTATTTCAGCTACTGTATAGCACTGAGGTAATTAATCTTATAGTTCCACAGATTCCAGAGATGTTGGGGCACATGTTACCTTAGTAAACTCTAATGGTAGTCCTACATATTTAGGGGTTGGAAAACATGTTTTTGATGATCTGGTTTAGTGTGTTGTGGTGCCATTCATTTTGAGGCTAAGCCTATGCAGTCCAATGCACAAGCGTTGTAGAGCACCACAATGCTCACTAACAAACTACCATGCATTGTGATGCGCTGTGTTGGAAAACATGCTACATGTCTATTTTTTGTCCATTATTGTGCGCAGTCCATTCAAAATTACGGACTGCCTTCATGCAACACACGTTAACACAGCTTGTGAAAACAGAGAAAGGTGAATGGGCCATTAGGGTACATTCACACCAGATGGTGTGTAAACATATTCCTAATGTACAGCAATCCAAAAAGAATGCTTCCCTATGTATGCAGTTCACACCAGTGTGTTGCATTACATTGCATTTGTGCTGAGAAAAAGTGCACTGCTTTCAGAGCAGTGCAAATACAACACATGCTAACAGAAATGCATGCTAGTGCAATGCACTACAAGGAATATATTTCAACTTGAGAAAGTTTGAGTTCTCTGCGGAACCATACACTACTTGATGCTGCATGTTCCAGAAGAGGGAGGTCACTTGCTTGGCTGTAGAGCTTTGCACAAAAAAGAAAAATGAACAACAAAGACTGGTTGGACACAGACAAGACTGATAAGTGTTGTACAAAATCATTTAATTCTCTATGATCCTAAGCATGGGCAGTACAAGGACAATCTTAAAAAAGGAATAATATGGAAGGAGATCAGTGCCTGTCTCTGTCGACACTGGGAGAGCTTGAACAGATCTCAACAGACATCTACAAGCAAGTCAACGCATTCATTACAATGCAAAAATTGTTTCTGCAATTTGTATTGCTATCTGCATTGGTAATACCAATGTAATGTTTTTTTCTAGCATGCAATCTTTACCCTATCCATATAGTGTTGCCACCCCCTCAAGTCACACCCTCATTCTTAAAAAAAATACCGTATGATTTATTAAAAGTAAATAAATTATAAAAATAATAAATGCTTATTTAACATTATGCTTAGGGTATGAACCCAAAGTAGTGTTAACATTCTGAAAAAGAAAAACATGAGCCATAACTACAGTAGATACATTATTAAATTGCTGAATTTAATTTCTGTAATACTCACAACATTCAGGCAATCCTTTCTTGCCATGAAACCTCACAAGCAGGAAACATAAAATATATGTCCATTTTGTCACAGACAGTAAGGGCATTAAAGTTCCCTCAAGCACAGCTACATTGAGCTTTTTCCATAGTGTTGTGTAAAAAAAAAGCTGGTTAGCAAAAAAAATTCAAAATTATTTTTTGTTTTACAGCAAAAGCCATGAAAATGTGTTGGTGAAGTTGTAATGACAACTATATACGGAAACGGTATATACAAAAAAGGAGCAAAGTAGTGGTGCTGCAGTCAAAAAAGGAACACATGTCCACTTTGGAGAATTGGATTTTTTGAGGCCTGTCATGGAGCTTCGTTAGTAAGTGAACATAGTTTGGAATTATGTGATGACTATATCCTGAAATAGTTGCTTATGTTTTCTTACTTTTTATTACAACAGAACTGAAGGTAATTTTGATGATGATGGTAATAATGTTGATGACGAGGAGGAACATCATGCCCCAAAGGAGCTATGAAGGGGTAACACTGCTGAGTGTCTAAGTTCACCTACTACCAGTAAGGAGGAACTTTGACACCTTCACTGTACTAACAGCTAAATTCTAAGATTAGGCAATGATCTGAACCACAAGCATACCCTTTGAATATGTTCCATGTGGGAGCAAAACATGTTACAGTTGTGTAATGTGACTATGTACAATGACCTACCATAAAATGGCTTCTGTATTTTGTTTTTCCCATTTGAGTGTCAACCAAAAATAGGAAAAATGCCTACCAGTGCACATCAATGCCACTTATCAGTGCCCGTTTGAGCTGCCTTTCAGTGCCACCTATCAGTGCCAGTCAGTGACACCTATCAATGCCAGTCAGTGTCACCTATCAGTGCTGCCAATCAGTGCCGCCTATCAGTGCCAGTCAGTGCCACCTATCAGTGCCCACCAGTGCTGCCTATCATTGTCGCATAACAGTGCCAGTCAGTGCCACCTAACAGTGCCAGTCAGTGCCGCCTATCAGTGCCATCTATCAGTGCCGCCTATCAGTGCCACCTATCAGTGCTGCCTTTCAGTGCCCATCAGTGCCACCTACCAGTGCCTCCTCATCAGTGCCACCTATCAGTGCCCATCAGTGCAGCATATCAGTGCCCATCACTGCAGCCTCATTAGCGCACATCAGTGAAGGAGAAAAATTACTTATTTACAAAATTTTATAACAAAAATTAAGAAAAAACTTTATTTTTCAAAACTTTCACCTGTTTTTGGTTTGTTAAGCAAAAAATGGAAAACCCAGAGGTGATTAAATACTACTAAAAGAAAGCTCTGTCTGTCTCAAAAAAATGATAAAAATGTCATATGAGTACAGGGTTGCATGACCGCGCAATTGTCATTCAAAGTGTGACAGCACTGAAAGCTGAAAATTGGCCTCGGCAGGAAGGGGGTATAAGTGCCCATTAGGCAAGTGGTTAAACTTTGTTTATGAAAAAAAAGTGGACCAAATCCATTATTGCTGGTAGAACTACAATGAGTGTCAATGAAACAGGGACAAGCTAACCAATTCAGTGTTATGCAATGCAACAGGATAGGAAAAAGAGGAATTGTCTTGAGCCACACAAAAAATACACTGACAATAAGGATAGCTCACGAGCAGAAAAAGTTGGGCAAATCACAAGTTAGTAATCAATGCTCTCTTTAATATACTTATCTGTAATAATATTCTATTATTAATGTATAAGAGGGCAATATAAAACTAGTGTGATATTTGACACTGTGTTTGATGAACTAACACATCAATATCCGGTTTGATGGATGTAGCAGCAATTCTCAATTAATTCTTTTGATTCTAACTTTGAAAACTGCTCACATGAATAAGAAATAATTGTGAAGAGTGGGATATTTCTTTTGAGAGGATGAAACATACAAAAGTACTGTAATTTAGCCAAAATCAGTGTATATTATTTAGTCTGTATGAACGTTTTAGAGTCTACAGGCTATTGAGAAATTGAAAGTTGATCACACATAATGTACTGACTGTCTCATTTCTTGAGGCCCCAACATGCCTTTTTCAAAAGTAGACAGTCCAAAGTATTTAGTAAGGGGCACTGTGAGTTTTTTGAAGCTGTAATTTTTCCCCACAATTCTTTGGAAAATGAAGAACCCAAATAAATGTTTTTTTTTCACAAAAATGTCATATTAAGTTATTTTTCACACATGAGACAGGCATACTTGCAATTACACCCTTAAACACATTCTGCTACTCCTCATGAGTATGGCTATACCACATGTGTAAGACTATTTCACCTCCTAGCCACATAGAGAGGTCCCACATCCTAGGAGCACCTTCAGGCATTATCCAGAAGAAGACCAGGCCTTCTTCTGGCACTTTGTTTACATGAAAAAAATAACTTTTTTGCTAGAAAATTACTTATTAGCCCCCAAACATTATATACTTTTTAGCAGAGGCCCTAGAGACATGGTATTTGTGCAGCAGTTTTTCAAATGCAATTTTTAAAAAAAAATTACACTCTAATGAATTTTAATGCACACAAACACAATATAATACCGAATTTTTGGTAAAATATAAAATATTATGTTTCGCTGCGTAAAGAGACACCAAACATGTCACGCTTTAAAATGGTACCAAACTACCATATTTAAAAATCTTCATAGGTGACTTTTTATAAGTCTTTACAGGTTACCAGTTTACAAAGGTGGTCTGGTGCTAGAATTATTGCTCTCGCTTTAACATTTGTGGCAATACCTCACATGTGTGGTGCAGTCGACATTTACGTATGTATAAGAGACCAGCACGTACATTAGCCTTTGCATGCGATCACATTATTTATTTAATTTTAATATCACTTTTATTGCTGTCACAAGAAAAGCAAACATCACTTATCATCACTTATGACAGCAATAGGCAGTGACATGTGCTCTTTATGGAGAGATCTAGGGTCCATTAGATGTCTCCTCTGCCCTAAAAGCATCTGATCACACCAAGATCGGTGTATTCAGATGCTTTTCCTATTTGAAACTGTATACATCTGGGGAAACTGGAAGTGAATACAGCACCTGTCACTTCCAGTGTTATACAGCATACAGGTCATCGGAGACCTTTGTGGTCTCTATGATTAGCTTCAGTTCTGGGATCTCTGATGGGATGGAGATCCCAGAGAGACAGCAGCAGGACACTGACAGATGTTGATGTTGCAATTGGACACTGACAGATGTTGATTTTGCAATGGGACACTACTGCAGATGTTAATGGCACACTGGGACTTTCTGACAGATGTTAATGAGACACTGGTACATTGTGACAGATGTTGATTGTTCACCGGAAGACACCAACAGATGTTGACAGTCCACTAGAGACACCAACAGATGTTGATGTTGCAATGGGAAACTGACAGATGTTGATGTTGCAATGGGACACTATTGCAAATGTTGATGGGACACTGGTGCACTGTGACAAATGTTGATGGGACACTGGTACATATGTTGATGTGCACATGACCACTGACAGATGGTGCTTGATGCACTGTGGACCAGTGGCTGCACCCTGTGTGATCTGTGTGTAGCTGAATAGTAAAATCAACAGATATATACAGATTGCTGACAGGCTGCAGAGATCCCCCTCTCCCCCTCCTCATTGAGCTCTCATTGAGCTCAGGAGTTGAGCCAACACAGAGGCACATGCTTCCTTTACAATTTGTGATGGTTGTGATTGGACACAGCCATCACATGATCGGAAGGGACAATCAGAGAGCCCATATAATGATCTGTTATGTGCAGTGTCTGAGGGACACAGCCATCACAAAACCGTGCTGCTGCGCAGCCGTACATGAAGTGGAAGGATGTACTGGTACGTCCAAACAGAACGGCGCTTATACAATAAACCGGAAGCAGTTACATAATGTATGTTCCTTAGAAAAAAAAAAGCAATGCATGTAAAACACATATCAATGCATTACAAAAACTGCAACACGCATGCGTTAAAGCATGCATTGTGGTGTGAATATACCCTTATGCTTGGATCTGTTTGGAATTTTCAATTGGATTTGTAAATTTGTTAGAATTCACACATTTGCAATTTTCAGTCACACCAAATGTTCACTGTTTTCTTAACCACTTCCTTTCCATAGGACATACCCACAAGGGGGAAGGGTGATATCTTGGTCATCACTGCAGCTGCATATTTTTTAAAACCCACAATTCTGCATATTGTAAAAGTAATCTGAGTGGGTAAAGAGCTGCTGAATTATTTTTACAGGGGGTGGAAGGGGGTCTTCCACCTTTACTGGGCTTTCCTGACAAACTGGGGAGCCTGGCAAGCATTCAATAGGTGGCATCCAGTTCCTGAGACACAGTGAGAGGAATGAATGTCATTCCTACCACTGTGTGATGTCAGAAACTCAAAGCGATTAGGATTTTCTCATTTCCAGTTTTGGTCTCATGTAAACCAGCCATTACTGGCTTGTAAAAAGGATCGGAATCAAACCGATCTCAGTTTGATCTGATTCTTTGGAGGCTAGAGAAGACATTTGGGATCTAATGTAAAAGAGGACCTGTCATGGCCCATGCTATCATGGGGGACAACATTCACAATAAAAATGATTTAAAAAAAATGAAAGTTACAGTGTAAAAAAAATGTAAATAAAATAATAAAATGCATCTGGTCCAGCGCACATATATAAACGACAATTGCACCACACATGTGAGAGGGAGAGCAATATTTCCAGCACCAGACTTCCTGTGTAATTCTAAATTGGGAACCATTAAAGGTTTTTAAAAGGGTTGCCTATGGAGATTTTTAGGTACCAAAGTCTGTATGCAATTCTAAAATGCAACATGTTTGGTATATATTTACTCAGCATCACATCACCTTTTATATTTTACCAAACAATTTAGTATTATATTGTGTTTTAGTGCATTACAATTCATAAAAATTTATTTTTTTCCAAAAAATTTGCATTTGAAAACACTCACCATTTTATTCTCTAAGGCCTCTGCATAAAACAAAAAAAACCTCCAAATTATTGGATTCAGGTGTTCCAGTCACCTCCATGGCCACAGAAGTATAAAATCAAGCACCTAGGCATGCAGACTGCTTCTACAAACATGTGTGAAAGAATGGGTAGCTCTCAGGAGCTAAGTGCATTTAAGAATGGTATTGTGATAGGTTGCCACCTGTGTATTAGGTCCATTCATGAAATTTCCTTGCTACGGTCAACTGTTAGTGGTAATATAACAATGTGGAAGCAACTAGGAACAACAGCAACTCAGCCACGAAGTGTTAGGCCACGTAAAACTACAGAGTGGGATCAGCGCATGCTGAAGCACACAGTGCACAGAAGTAGCCAACTGTCTGCAGAGTCAATAGCTAAAGACCTCCAAACCTCATGTGGCCTTCAGATTAGCACAACAACTGTGCGCAGAGAGCTTCATGGAATGGGTTTCCATGGCTGAACAGCTGCATCCAAGCCTTACATCACCAAGTGCAATGCAAAGCGTCAGATGCAGTGGTGTAAAGCACAATGCCACTGGACTCTAGAGCAGTGGAGACGTGTTCTCTGGAGTGACGAATCATGCTTCTCTGTCTGGCAATCTGATGAACGTGTCTGGGTTTGGCAGTTGCCAGGAGAACAGTATTTTCCTGACTGCATTGTGCTAAGTGTAATCTTTGATTGAGAGGGATTATGGTGTGTTGTTGTTTTTCAGTGGTTGGCCTTGGCCCCTTAGTTCCAGTAAAGGGAACTCTTAAGGCGTCAGCATACCAAGACATTTTGGACAATTTCATGCTCCAAACTTTGTGGGAAGAGTTTGGGGATGGCCCCTTCCTGTTCCAACATGACTGCGCACCAGCGCACAAAGGAAGGTCCATAAAGACATGGATGAGCAAGTTTGGGGTGAAGGAACTTGATTGACCTGCACAGAGTACTGACCTCAACCCAATAGAGCATATTGATGATTAATTAGAGTGGAGACTGCTAGCCTTCTCGTCCAACATCAGTGCCTGTCTTCACAAATGAGCTTCTGGAAGAATGGTCAAACATTCCAATAGACACACTCCTAAACCTTGTGGAAAGCCTTCTTAGAAGAGTTAAGCTGTTATAGCTACATATGGTGGGCCAACTCAATATTGCATCCTACAGACTAAGACTGAGATATCATTAAAGTCCATGTGCGTGTAAAGGCAGGTGTCCCAATACTTTTTGCAAAATAGTGTATATATGTATATGTGTGTGTGTGTTTGTGTGTGTGTACAGTATATTGTTTCAGGGTTCTAAGTAGTTTTCTAGCAATAAAATTATGTTTTTTACGTGTAGGAAAGGAATTTCAGAATTGGCTTGGACTGGAATTGGTTAATCTCTAATCAAATTGCTATCAGAATTTAGATTGTTTTCTTTAAAATATTCAATCAATTGACTTTTTTTTCTACCTATAAAAATAAAAAAAGAGAAAAAAGTATGATGCTTTCCATTACTACAGGGAGCCTCCTCCCAAATGACAAAGTCATACCTAAAGCAGAAAAAGATAAGGGTCAATGCAACAGCTATAGAGATGTAGCCTTCCACAACATCAACCTCAAGCTCTTTACTAAAATCTTGGCCAGCAGGTTGCGTCCTTTTATCCCCCACATCTTAAATATTTGGGAGTTAAAGAATATGTAAACTCAACATTTCATATTCCTGATATGTGCCTGCTGTACCATGTACTTGTATGAAAACATATCCTGTTCTCTTTGTATTGCTTCCTTTGTGTGAAATCCCTGGTGTTCTTGCCAATCCTCCTGCTTTCCTATTAGAAACAGACCACACTAGGCATGAGAGCTTAGTGTGATCAATTCTCCAATAATCAGACTTCTGTTGACAGCCATTCACTGGGAATTCATTGGAAAATTCTCCCTGCACAGCCATTCTCTGGGAACTTGGAAATTCAGTGTACTGCTGTTTTTCCATCCTCACCTATCTATGCAGATAAGAGCAGAGGGTATTTGATCACTTATATAAAAGGTATAAAGGTATTTATAACTTTTTTTTATGTCTATACACAAATGTTATACTTTTCATTTCTATTTTAAATGGTATACAGTAGATTGTTTTACGAGGTAAGGGTTTGCATATACTTTAAAACTACTCCTGATCCCTCTAATTTGTACACTAACATTCACCCCTTACAAGAGAAAATTAAATCTGCACAGTTGGCTCACCCTAACATGGTTCAGGAGATGCAAAGCTTTTAAAATTACCATTTTACCTCAACTTTTATACCTCATTCTGACACTCCCTATACATATCCCCTGAACATACTTCATCCACCTTTGTGCCATACTGTGATCCTACATTCGGGGCAAACAATGTCAGCAACTGAGCTACTCTCTCCACCCCTAAAGAGGGTGGTGGCATTGGGTTGCTAGATATTGACAATTATTACAAAGCCCTCCACTTGGCCGGGATAGTTTCATTGTGTTCGCACTCGGCACCGAAACCCTGGATTCTGGTAGAAAAAGACTGCTTCCCTACATCTCCCTCCTAATGCCATGGCTCCCCTTTTAGTACCTGTTGGGGCCTTGAATTCCACTTGACACTGAGTACCACTCTTCCGGTCACGTACAGGACCTTCTTGGCTTTGAAGATTTCTCCAGCCTCTTTTCTGCAGGTGATGGGACACCCAGGTTTCCCTTTAGATAATAAACAGCTCAGGAGTCTTTCGGAAAGTCAGAAGCACACATTTTAGTGTGAATCAGGACTGACTCAACTATGAGGGAATCCAGAATTTGAATACCTCTCCATTAGGCCCCCCAGCCACTAGACATTTCTCTCACCAAACCCCAAATACAGTGGGCCACAAGAACAAAGTTTCAAATGTTTTGTGTGATGGTGTCGTGTATGTGCCCTTCTGCATAAGAAACTGCCTGTACCCAGCACCTACTGTTGATGTCAATCTGCCATAGGTTCTCTATCTCATATCCTTTGGAATTGCTCACCTCGGTGGACCAGGGAACCAGCCCCATTAACTACTTATTACACATTAATACAGTACCACTGAAACAGAATAAATCCTCTCTTATGGCCCAACCTCTTACTGCGGCCCAAACATGTGTTACAGCACTTTGGAAATCAACAAGATGTGGTTCACAACAGTAAATGAAATCTGTAAGATGGAGGAGCTTGTGAGTTGTACTAATAAATTAAAGGGGTATTCTACTGACAACTAACTTAGGTCACAGAGGGAGCTGTTGAGTTCTAAGTCTCTCCCTCTTGAATAAGTGTTGCTCGTAGATAGTTATTTTTAATTGCATATAATCTACCGAATGGTTATACTTGACATGACATTCCTATTATAGTGTCAATCAATCACTTGAGGTTGTACTTAGAGTTCAATAATTTTATGGGTCATTTAATATTATTGTGAACCATTCAACTGTAAATAGAACCTTTGATTGCCAGCATTCAATATATAACAGCGACTGTGAAAGAATTGTGTCTCTCATGCTTTTACTAAACTTTGTGCCAATATTCTTTATCACTGGTTTGGTGAGTGCTAATTCTGTGTTTTAGCATGTCCAAACCCAGAGTTTCAGAAGGGTCAAGAAGCTTGCAAGATTAGGGCAACAACTGGGTACAAGCATTAATTAGTGGCTCCCTCAGGGGTAGAGCTACATGTATTATATAAAGCATTCATTAAAAGGGATTCTATAATATACAGAAAATTTAAAAAAAAAAATATTCTGTAGGTGTGTGGTGGGTTGGAGTTTATCCATCCTCTATAGATGCCAGAGTATTGTGCAACTATTGACAGAGTAATTCCCCTTCTATCATATTTTTTTTTTAACTTTGCCTCTTGCTCATACTCTTCACTCCCTGGCTCACCCTACTGAAAATATTTCCATAATTAAAGCACTGTTTCCGCCCTGCAACTAGAAAAATCCTTCATCTAGTGATTTAATGAGTGGAGTTAGTGTTCATACAAATGCCAGTTTGGGAGGGACCTAGTCAGATGGGACATTGAAGCCAAACACCCCAGAGCTACTAGGATGTTATTGGCTACTGAACTATGGGCCCTCTATAGGGCTGAAACCCCAGACAAGGTTGTACAGAAATCAGAAAGAACAGCTGTAGCCATCATGACTCTTTTGATGGTCTTCTGCGGGTCATAAGTGGGGTACAAAAGGCCTTTTAGGCCAGGCCAGAGTCCTCTGATGTGAGTACTGGTGACACCTGGGAATGAGTTTTCTAGGAGTATGCCCGACTGGGCATTATTGTGGAGGGGACATTGGGAGAGCCTGGTATACTAACAAGGGCATTTTAATTCTACTTGGTGATGCAAGCTGAATGCTGTGGACTTAGTAAATGACTTAGTACATATGGGGGAAGTGGTCCAAGCAACCTTGGTGCTCCCAAGCAGAGGAGGTGCAAAGGGAAGATGACTTACTAAATTATGCGCAGGAGTTCTGCACCTAAATAACAATTACAGAATGTTTGTTCCTGTGTATGATGTTTCGTGCTGAAGAATTCTGTTAGTGTGTCAATGCGATGTCAGATGTCTAGGAAATCCTGCAAAGTTACACCAAAGTGTGGAAAATGCATTTTGTATATGGAGATTACTTTGTTCCTAAATATTAAGGCCTACAGCCAGGAATATTGTGAGTGGTCCTACGGCCAGGAGTGTAATACAATGAAGCAAAGGGTTCCATCTACACCAGGTGGGTAGCTGTCCTATCAAAGAAGAAGTGGGGCAGGGACTTGCACAATGTGGCACCAGCACCTAGTATAATGTGAGCAACTTTACAACAGTTTATTCACACTGAAAACCACTGAATGTTTACTTTCCCTTTTCATTAAACATTAGCAAATGTCGTGCAAGCATACCTCTTCTGTTCCCAGCATTTTTAATGTTGTTAATATTTTGTTTTGTGTGGCTTGTTAAACATGACTTTGGTTTCTAATGTCACAGTATCTTTACCTGGTAACATTAATCTAATCTTTTATCTGTTACCAGGTGCCTATGTTTACAGATAGGTTCTCAGGTTGTCATTGCTGACCTATGTTTGAAAATGTTAGTTACTTGGCTTACTCTGTCTTCAGTATTTGTAGTTACTTACCCAGAACTGGTATGCAGCAGGTTAAATCAGGAAAATCCACAATTAGCAGCAAATGCCACTGAATTCTATGTGGGGCCAGTCTTGCGTTTAAGGGATTACCTGGCAATCTAGTGTTTAAGGGATGATTGTTCACTTTTGCAAGGGAGGTTGCATTTTGCAGGGGAATTTTCCAATGAGCTTAGTGAATGAAGTGAATGTCTGCTGACTTCCATCAGCCAATCATGTGCAAGCAAAATGCTGTTTTATTGTTTTATTTATTTTCCTTGCATATGATTGGGTATTGGGCATTCTTTGGGTATTGGGCAAATTTTAATTGGAAATTTTTACATAAGAATACAGGATATACCCGTATGCGAAAAAAAAACAACAGGTAAACAGATAAACAGAACAGAGAGCAAAAAATTATTACATTCACTACATAAACAGAACAGAGAGGAAAAAAATTATAATAAGACCAGTGACACAGTAACGTTTACATTTAAAATGTCAAAGCTTAGAGAGATCAGCTAAAGAACTTTCTACCAAAGTGAGGTGTTCACACAGGTGGGTTTGTTTGGTACCATCTGAGCCAAGGTTGCCATAGTACTTTTCTATATTTACTTTTGCTAGATGCCATTTCAAGTTCATAAGAACAGTGCCTGTGAACTAATGCGATAGCATCAAACGCAGTGGGCGGATGAGAGGTTTTCCAAGATTTAGCGGGCAGCACAGTGGCTAAATGGTTAGCACTTCCACCTGGCAGTACTAGGGTCGTTGGTTTGAATCCCTGCCATGGCACCTCCTGCCTGGAGTTTACATTTTCTCCCTGTGCCTGCGTGGGTTTCCTCCAGGTACTCCGGTTTCCTCCCACACTCCAAAAACATGCTGGTAGGTTAATTGGATCCTGTCTAAATTGGTCCTTGTATATGAATGTGAGTTAGGGACCTTAGATTGTACACCCCTTGAGGGTGAGGGACTGCTGTGAATGTACAATATATATGTAATATGGATTACATGGATTATTAGAACCATATTCTGTGGTCTGATGAGACCAAGATAAACGTATTTGGTTCAGATGGTGTCAAGTGTGCATGGCGGCAATCAGGTGAGGAGTACAAAGACAAGTGTGTCTTGCCTACAGTCAAGCATGGTTGTGGGAGTGTCATGGTCTGTGGCTGCATGAGTGCCGGCACTGGGGAGCTTCAGAGAGTTCTTTGCCATGAGGTGCCATGTTGAACTTCAAGTGACCAGAATGAGAGAGTGAGAGCGATAACACCAAATTTAACACACCTGCTCCCCAATCACACATGAGACCTTGTAACATTAATGAGTCACATGACACCGGGGAGGAAAAATGGCTAATTGGGCCCAATTTGGACATTTTTACTCACTTTTATTGCCAGTAGTTTAGGCATTAATGGCTGTGTGTTGAGTTATTTTGAGGGGACAGCAAATTTACACATGAAAAGATATAATAAAATATTTACAAAAATGTGAGGGGTGTACTCACTTCTTTGAGGTACTATATGCATCCAATGTACACACAGGTTTTATCAGCAAAGTTACCAACAAGAGTCCTAGTGGAATTGTGCACACACACAGTACATATACTGCAGTTAGTAATAAAGATACTGTAGGGCCCTTGAGGATGATAATGTTTTCTCTTCCCTGATACATTAGCAATGAGTTCCACATTTGAGAGCTCATTCCTTTGATGGTGGAAGTGAACAGTAAAAGTCAGGAGTCTCTTGGCAACTTTTTAGCAATGAGATAGGACAGGATGATAAAATCTCTGAGAGTTTTTCAGCCAGGCTTCAGGAAGGTTTAAAAAAAAAATTCTCCCAGACAAACATGCACATAAATTTGAAAAGACAGAATCCTAAACCCTTGGTAGCTGGGAACCTGAGCCTCATCCATAGACAGTTTTGTAAGCATTGACATTTTTGGATTAGCATGAAATCCAGGTAATCAGCAATTCTGATAGTAATGGTCAAAAATGGTCAGCTTACGTTTCCCTCAGCATAGTAAATAGAGTGCTGCCTAAAGCTAGGGTGTCAAGAATTTCATACAGCAGATGCTCATTTCTGTGCAGCAGGTGCTCATTCTTATGCACACGTGCAGAATCTTGTGCATAGAAGCCTAACAAGATGAGCAAAGACTAGAATGTGCACACGGACGAGCATTGGCACATATGTGAGAGCATTTGTGTGCACACATAGGCATATGCATTCATCCACAGATTTTGGTGCACAGCATCCTATTTAAACTGAGAGTGTGCCTGGCTTCGGGGCTGTATTTTCTTCTCTAGTTTCTGTTTTCCTTGTTCTTGAAAGTCTGCTAACTTTGTTCCTGACCCAGCTTCATTGGACACCTCTCTTGGATCACTCTCACCATGTCTGCTGCTCATTTGTGTTACCAACCTTGGCTGGGATTCCTGAATATGTCTCTGCTTCCTGACTTTGTACCTTGCTGCCAGCATGTTACCGACTTCTGTCTGTTCCTGACCTTGAACTTGATCCTGGCCCTGCACTTGTCTGCCTGGCTACTGCTGAATAAGGCTTGTGACCAGCCTCCATACTACCATTGGAAGGTCTCCTGTGCTGCCAAGCTTCAGTCCACTACAACAGCTTCCTGGCACCTGCGCCCTTCCACTGCCCTAGCAGTCCCTGTCTCCACTACCAGTGGTGCTTGGACTGGAATTGTGTCATCTCAGGCTCTACTGTTAGGTACGTGGCATAGGGAGTTCAGATCTAGAAAACTACATTCTGCACACCTGGGTTCAATTGATCTTATCATGAAAAAATGTTTCCCAAACAAGACCTATAAAATAAAATGGATAGTTCTTACCTTTCCTGTTACCTATGCCACCAAAACAGGTTCCTCTTGCTTACCTCCAAGTCACTGATGTATCTTGTAACTAGTGAAGGAACTACCAGAAGTTTAGATTTCCTAAGGACTTCAGAGAAGTGTCCCAGTTGAATGGATCAGTATCCTGGCGGCAGCAGCAGAGAAATACGAGTATATATCTTATTACCTATCTTATTTTGCAGTTACAGTATATTTATTTGGTCTTTTTTTTTTCATGATAGGGTGTCTTTTGAGTGAGGCTGGTAATTTGCGAGGCTATCCTCTGTTTTTCCCTAGATTCAGGTGTTTACATGCTTTCAATTTGAGCAGTGCTTTACATGCTGTACATTCAAATCAATGCCTGCCATCAAGGAGCTTACAATCCAAAACACCTTCAATATCTAACCTGCATACATACACATACAAGGGGCAATGTTTTTGGAGTGTGGAAGAAACCCACCCAAGCACAGGCATATTGTGAGATGTTACTGATGATGTTGCACATCTGCTTGTCAAAATCTTCTGAGCCATGCTCTGACTTGTGCTATGTACTTTCTATTCAATCCTATGGAGAGTTTTACTCCACTGAAGCACAGGATTTAGATTCTTCATAAGATTGAATAGTGATGGCACTATGCATGCACATGCCCAGCTCTGAAGATTTTGACAAGGGAATATGCAACCTCATCAGCAATAGCTAACTATATTTAAGACAGCCAAGTATATGAGTGGCTGAAGAGGGGCAACCTACAAAAAAAGTGTTATGCTTTGAGTATAAAGTTGTATGGCAGCTGGAATTAACCATCACTGACTAGCCAATATGATACAGAATACTATAGCATTGATAATAAAACATTTTGGCAAGAAATTCAAGGTTTACATCCGTTCAGGGTCAGATTAGATAGACAACTCTGGCTTCTGATTTTAATAGTTTGCCTTTATTAGCTAATTTATCTTTTTTAGCTCTCAGCATTTCATTTTATGTCAGCCCTGTGACTTTCTGGTAAATGACATGTACAGTATTTCTGCATTCACAGTTTCTATGATGTGATGTTTACTGCCGCAATGTTCCAACACTTATTAAACTGTAAATTGTCATTTTTTATTCTTCGGCAACAACACTTCTGAGATTTGCAAATTACAAATGATCTTGTGCAAATGAAAAGAGCAGTTTATTTTGTCGTCAAATTCATTAAATGCATGAGAGCAAATCCTTCTAAAAGAGGGTTGTAATTGATTCTAACAGGGTGTTATTTTAAAAAATCAATAATATTCAAATTGCACACAAAAACTTTACTTAGGGCAGCAAATATGTAATTTTAATCGTAAGTTAGTGGAATTAGTTTAAATATTTCACCACTTGTTAAATATTCTAACTGTAAAGCACATGAATTTTAATAGACTGACTCGCTGGCAATGCCCAAGCTAATTTACAAGATTTACACCAATTACTAATCTCAAGAGCTAGAAAACACTCACTTACGTATTTCTGGAGTGTTGGGGGAAGCTAGAAAAAGATTTAGCAGGACTGTAAAATGAAGTATCTGGCACATTTCATTTTAGCTGAATGCAAAATTAAAGTGCTCTATCGACCTTGGCACTTATAAACATAAATTATTATTCTGTATTTACTCCACAGGCTAACGCATGCATGCAGAGCAGGTTCACTATTTATTGCACCAATTTTATAGCATGTTCTAAATTACCTAATTTGGCATAACATCTTCAGAAGGATTTACATGTGTGTGAGTGTATAGATACTGTATATGTGTATACACAGGTAAATATATTGCATCATTGTATCATTTCAAAAATTATTAATAACATTTAATTTAAAAAAATCTTCCTGCCTATATATTTATATATATATATATATATATACAGTATATATATATATATATATATGCTGTTACACAGTTAATATTTATGTTAATGTACATGAGAATTCATATAGTTTATTCTTTGTACCATTTCCTATGGACATTTCTATAGTTAGTAATGCTGCCATCCAGTGGTCTTATTTGGTAATGCATTTGTTTTATATTACCTCCCTGAGATCTATGACACAATTCCTTTTATATGAAGCTCCTCCCTTCTTCTTGAGTTCAGCACTTCCTGTGTCATGGAGGCAGCTAACAGACCACATGTAACAGGGACACATGTATTCTGCATAGTACGCTACAGAATGTATCATCTTTTGACCGCATAATACTGGAAACATTCATTCTGCTGTATCCTGTTTCACATGTACAGAATAAAGCAACTTCTGGATGAACACAGTATTGGTGAGTTCAAGCTATCTGATAAGGATTGCTCACAGTGATTATATCCGCTTATACAGGCTAGGCAGAGAGGTCTCACAAGGGATAAATCGCTATCACAACAATCTGAGTCAGAATAGTCAAAAGATGCATAGAATCCCTACAGCCTGCTGTGTATATGTGTGTGCCTAATCTGCAATCAAGCTCAGTGCCATCCGCCATCTTGCAAAGCACATGGTCGCACAAGCTTACTGCACTTCATGTGAATGTTGAAAACTGTTTCTCTGCATTGAACTGTGTTACCCCACCTGTCTAAGCTGCTGTTTGTCTTCTTAAAGAGACAGTACCAATTTTTGCAGAACAGTAAAAAATGTCTAGACAAGGCTCTGAACACTCCTTTATGGCCGAACCAATGCAGATACATCATTCCTCTGAACCAGCAGACGTACAGGGAGCAGATTCTGCAGACATTCCCAAACAGAGCGTAAAACCCAAACGTACAATAAAACCGACACAGAAACTCAGGGAAAACTATGAAGCCACTAGAGATGAGTTCTCCAGTAATCTGTCAGACCTCTGGGACCGAACTTCACAATGCATGTCAGTTTTGTCACACTTTAATGATCAACCAGCTGAGTTAAGAGACTCTATAAATCGCCTATCTGCTGCGTATGAACGCTACCAGCGGCTGTCTGTAAAATGCTCAGCTTTCTTGCAGGACTCTAATATAGAGGATTCTTCAGCAGAACTGACCAGGACTGATGCACTAAACCAACAAAGGGATCTTGCAATGCAAAATGCTAAGTTTAAAGCAGAACTCCGCATTACTCAACTGCAGGAGACCAGATCTCACAGATCCACCTCAACCAAGCGCACTGCACTTTCTTCTAGATCCTCTCGCTCCAGAAGTTCGACGTTAAATGATAAGCTAATAGAGGCCCGTGCTGATGCTGAATCGAAAAAGGCGCAAAGCTCTTTTACCAGAAAGGAAGCAGAGGTAGAAGCACGCAAGATAGCTCAACAAGCAGAGATGGAAGCACGCAAGGTAGCTCAGCAAGCAGAGATGGAAGCTCAAAGCAAAGCTCTCCAAGCACAAATGGCTTCTCAGCAAGCAGAGATAGAAGCACGCAAGGTAGCTCAACAAGCAGAGATGGAAGCTCGCAAGGTAGCTCAGCAAGCAGAGGCAGATTCCCAAATAAAGATTCTGCAGATGGAAGGGGAGGAAGCAGCTTCCCTAGCAAGGCTGAAAGTCCTTGAACAAGCAATGGGACAAAGTACTAATTCATATTGCCTTATCCCAGCAGAACTGGAAGATCCAGTTGAATGCACCAGTGAATACGTATTAAAGCATAACATTTGCGAAGATACAGAGTCATCTCCTGTACCTCCTACTAACAACACTGTTCTGACTCTCAACACAGAGACCTCTCAGCTCCATATGCCTAAGCCTCTTCAAATCTACAACACAAGTACATCTATGCAGCAAACCACATCAACTCCTGCCAACAACAAGGTGACTTCCAGTGACAAGTCGCAGCTCAAGCCACAGCCAGCACAAGCCTTAGAGACTACACCACAGTTAAATGCTCATGCAACATCATTTTACCCTGGTAAACCTCACCCTACATCACCAGAGAACTTTCACACCCAAGGGGTTCCACAAGTTACTTTGGCACCAAAGAGTGAGAGATCAGACTTGAATGACTTTGCCAGATATATGATTCGCCGTGAGCTCATTAACACCAGCCTCTCAAGGTTTGACGACTGTCCAGAGAGCTATAGGGCCTGGAGATCAACCTTCAAGGCTGCTATTGCTGATCTCAACCTTACTAATAAGGAAGAACTTGATTTGTTCATAAAGTGGCTCGGACCAGAATCTGCAGATCGTGTTAAAAGACTGAGAACAGTACATGTTGACCACCCAGACGCAGGTCTTGTTGCTGCATGGGCAAGACTTGAGCAAGCCTATGGTAGCTCTGAAGCCATAGAGAGCGCTCTATTCAAGAGACTGCAAAACTTCCCAAAAATAGGAAACAAAGACTATCGCAAGCTCCAAGATCTAAGTGACCTCCTCATGGAGCTAGAGTTGGCAAAGACAGACCCACGTCTATCTGGACTAAGCTTCCTGGACACCGCTCATGGTGTCAACCCAGTGGTGTCTAAATTGCCATACGGCCTGCAAGAGAAATGGGCACAACAGGGCTCAAGGTACAAAAGAGACTATAACGTATCCTTTCCTCCATTCTCATACTTTTGCAGGTTCATTAGTGATCAAGCCTGGACGAGAAACGATCCCAGCTTCACCTTCAGTGAACCAAACTTGCCTGCTTCATCCTCATCATCATCAAGGTATGATAACACAGCAGCTAAACGTAGAGACTGTACTAGAGCAATATCTGTTAAAAGGACAGACATCTCACCCTCCACAACCTCACCTACTGACCAAGGCATTGTGGATGCCAGAGATAAAGACCCTAATCGTCAGTGTCCTATTCACAAGAAGCCTCACCCTCTAAAGAAATGTCGTGGGCTTAGGGCAAAGACTTTACAAGAGCGCAGGGAGATTCTCCAGAAACTTGGAATATGCTACAAGTGCTGTGCTTCTTATAACCACTTTGCTAAAGACTGTAAAGTTGTGATCAAGTGCACAGAATGCGGTAGCGACGGACATGTTACAGCCATGCATCCTACTCCACTTCCAGACAACCCGCAGCAGCTACTTACCTCAACCCCTGTCTCAAATTATGGCGGGGAGCAACAAAGTCATGCTCTAGCCAAAAGTAATGTTTCTTCTTCATGCACAGAAGTCTGTGGAGAGGGACTGGATCACAAATGCTGTGCCAAGATATGTCTAGTCAAGATATACCCAAAGGATCATCCTGAGGAAGCTGCTAGGATGTATGCCATAATAGATGAACAGAGTAACAGATTCCTGGTTAAGCCTAAATTCTTTGAGATCTTTGGCTTAGAAGGTCACGCCACACCGTATACTCTCAGAACCTGTTCTGGTCGTGTAGAGACCTTTGGCAGAAGGGTCGATGGATTCATGGTCTCTCATATCAAGGATGGAGAAGGCATACCCCTCCCAACATTAGTTGAGTGTGATCAGATACCAGACGAAAGAGGAGAGATTCCTACTCCAGAAGCTGCATATCATCATCCTCACTTAAGGCACCTTGCTGATGAGATTCCTGCGATGGACAAGAGTGCTGAAATCTTGGTCCTGCTAGGAAGAGACATTCTCAGAGTACATAAAGTACGTGACCAATGCGATGGACCTAATGATGCCCCTTATGCACAAAGACTTGACCTAGGCTGGGTAATAGTGGGCGATGTATGCCTGGACAGAATGTCATCTCAGATCCACTCCTTCAAAACGTACATGTTGGGAAATGGACGTGCATCCCACTTCAAACAGTGCCCTCACCATTATGAAGTAAAGGAGAAGCCTCTTGACATCATCCAAGTACCTGATGTTACTCCTGTTCTTTGTGATGACAACCTACGTACCACAGTGTTTTGTACTACAAGTGATGACAACAAAATAGCCTTGTCAGTCGAAGATAGAGAGTTCATCAAAATAATGGACGAAGAATTCTTCCAGGATGAGTCTAACAGCTGGATCGCACCATTACCTCTTCGTGCTGCAAGGGCCACACTCCCAACCAATCGTGAACAGGCTCTATCCAGATTCAACTCACTTCAACGAACACTAAAGAACAGGCCTGAAATGAAGGAACATTTCATCGCTTTTATGAAAAGGATCTTTGACAATGATTACGCCGAACCAGCGCCACCACTTCAAAGACACGATGAGTGCTGGTACCTGCCTTTCTTTGGAGTGTATCATCCACGTAAGCCAAAACAAATCAGGGTAGTATTTGACTCCAGTGCCAAGCATCAAGGCGTATCCCTGAACGATGTTCTTCTCACTGGCCCGAATCTAACCAACAACCTTGTAGGTATACTTATGAGATTTAGAAGAGAACCAGTTGCCATAACTGCTGATATTGAGCAAATGTTTCATTGCTTCATTGTACGTGAAGACCATAGGAACCTCCTAAGGTTTCTGTGGCACCGTAACAACAACATGGACAATGAGATCATTGAATACCGCATGAAGGTACATGTTTTTGGAAATAGTTCCTCACCCGCTGTTGCAACATATGGTTTACGAAGGACTGCCCTTGATGGAGAAAAGGAGTATGGTGCGGATGCTCGACACTTCGTTGAGAGAGACTTTTATGTTGACGATGGACTTAAGTCTTTACCTACAGACGAAGAAGCCATAGACCTGCTCCAAAGGACACAAGGTATGCTTTCCGAGGCTAACCTCAGATTACACAAGATTGCCTCGAATAGTGTCGCTGTTATGAAAGCCTTTCAACCTGGCGATCATGCCACTGGGTTTAAAGATTTAAATCTTGGGATGCACATGCCACCTGTACAGAGAAGCCTGGGCCTACGGTGGGACTTATTAAAAGATACCTTCGGCTTTCAAGTCGGCTCTGCAGACAAACCATTTACCAAGCAGGGTGTTCTGTCGGTGGTGAACAGCTTATACGATCCATTGGGATTTGTGGCTCCCATCACCATACAAGGTAAAGCCTTACTTAGACAGTTCTCAGAGTCTATTAAAGATTGGGATGCTCCGCTGCCTACAGACAAGCTTCCAAAGTGGGAGTCCTGGAAACAATCTCTACATGCCTTAGATGGAATCAGTATACCACGCTGTTACACCTCAGTTTCCCTTGCTACAAGTCAGGGAAAAGAGCTTCACATCTTCTCAGAAGCATCTGCCATAATCAATTCAAGACCACTTGTTCCAGTTTCTACAGATCCAGAGACCCCAACTATCCTTACCCCAGCTACTCTACTTACCCCGAAGCTTGGGTCCGTTCCTGTTCCACCTGGAAACTTTAAAACAGGAAATCTGTGCTATGACCAGTGGAAGCGAGTACAACACTTCTCCAACTGCTTCTGGAATCATTGGAGAATGGAGTATATTTCTACTCTGCAAGGACGCAGAAAATGGCAACGCCTGAACCCTAACATTAAAGTTGGAGATCTCGTTCTGCTGAGGGACCAGCAAGGTGAAAGAATCGAGTGGCCTATGGGACTCATTGTAAAGAGCATTCCTAGTGATGGCGGCAAGGTACGCAAGGTGGAGGTGAAAGTTGCAAGATAAGGGACTGTAAAGACTTTCAGCAGACCTATCACGGAACTTGTTCTGCTCTTGCCCTTTGGAGAATCAACTTGCTTGCTTATGCTGCTGGATCCAACCTGTGACTTCAAGAAGGAAGTGTCTTGAACTTTAATTGATACAACTTGAAGCCTTACGTTATAATTGTTGCACTATATGCATGTTCTCTTTTTTATGTCTTTCAGGTCTTCAAGACATCAAGCAAATTGCACTGTTGTTTATTTTCAATTGTATAACTACCGTTATGGTTTAAATAGTGACATTTACAATGCCAGACGGGGAGTATGCTGTTACACAGTTAATATTTATGTTAATGTACATGAGAATTCATATAGTTTATTCTTTGTACCATTTCCTATGGACATTTCTATAGTTAGTAATGCTGCCATCCAGTGGTCTTATTTGGTAATGCATTTGTTTTATATTACCTCCCTGAGATCTATGACACAATTCCTTTTATATGAAGCTCCTCCCTTCTTCTTGAGTTCAGCACTTCCTGTGTCATGGAGGCAGCTAACAGACCACATGTAACAGGGACACATGTATTCTGCATAGTACGCTACAGAAAGTATCATCTTTTGACCGCATAATACTGGAAACCATTCATTCTGCTGTATCCTGTTTCACATGTACAGAATAAAGCAACTTCTGGATGAACACAGTATTGGTGAGTTCAAGCTATCTGATAAGGATTGCCCACAGTGAATATATCAGCTTATACAGGCTAGGCAGAGAGGTCTCACAATGGATAAATCGCTATCACAACAATCTGAGTCAGAATAATATATATATATATATTGTGTGTGTGTGTGCGCGCATCTTTTTTTTTTAATTAGGATGTGATCTCAGCAGGTTTATTGTTATAAATTTTTTGTTATTACATACATCTGAAAATATATCCTTAGCCCCTTGATGATTTTAGATGTAGGAGAATTGACAAATAACTTCAACAAAGTTTGTAGGGCGTATCTTCTATATTCTGCTCCTCCTTCTCCAACCCCCCCTTACACCACTACCTTGCCACAATTTCCCTGAAATTGCCACATGTCAAAATGACATCTGGGAATTAGAATGTACTGCATGGCAGAGGCAGCTGTCAAATACAGCTGTTCCTGTGTAAAATTACACTTGCAAATAGTTCATAATCAAAGGTGATGGTAGAACTCATGTTTGTATTGTTGAATGAGTTATTTCTTTCCCATTGCCATTCTAAGTCTGTTTTAGAAAATGTATTCCTATCAAAATAATTAAATGTTAGATTTCTGAATAATATACCAGGCTATTTACTCAATTTTGATGTCCTTTTAGGTGTGATGAATATTATTGTTCTAAGATCAAGGGTCAAATTAACCATTATTTGGAAATGCTGGTCCATGGCACCCCGAGGTCCTGCAGCATTATGTAAGCTTTACAAACATGGTTGGTCAGCTGTGGGGGGATCTTTTGAGGTCAATTGACCCTACCCTCCAGTTCCTCAACCACGTCTCTGTTGAGAAGCAAAACCTCTCCTGAATCATTCAAGGATGACAATTACAGAGCTCAGTGCTCAGCCCATTGTCTAACATTGTAAAATTCACAATCACCATGCTGACATATAACAAACATTGCAACAGTCATGTCATCATAAAATTTATTATAAGAACTTGATTGGTTTTGTGCTAACAATTTAACATAGCCACACATCAAATGCTTTGTCAGAAAGAACTCAAAGTACATGCCATAGAGTCACATAGATTCTGTTACTGTAAGGCAACGTTTGTCAAGGTATATTTTCTGCCTTCATACTTCTGTGGTTTTGTGTGGCTGAAGCATCTTCATCAGTTCTACTGAGCGTATGTATTGAGTTAGTTAAGTTAACAATGGTTTGTGAAATTTGTAACATTGTAATGCACTTTATGTTCTTTTTTTCACTGAAACATCTGTAGTGTTCATTTAATAACTGCACACTGGATGTCTGGTGCAGGATGGAGTCTCTTCACCCTGCACTCCTTTAACATGACTAACATTATAAATGGAATTCTTATATATTTCCTTTTTGCATTTAATCTCCTAAGCCAAGGTCTTGTCTTTATTCTGACAAGTATATTTGGGTAGCTGTTATCTTCATGGTCTTATCATTACATGAGCCAACCATTCCGTTTCTGACAAAGTAGAGGACAAAGAAGACAGGGAGCATTTTTATTTAATTTTCAATTTAAAGTAATACTAAAGGCTTACTTTCTTCCCAAAAATAAAAAAAGAGGTTTATACTTATCTGCTCTAAGCAAGGACATTGCACAAAGTGCCCCCTTACAGGGGGTCCCCTTTACCTTAGAACAAATGTAAGTTAGTACTGAGAATTGGGTATTGGAAGGGAGGTGGAATTGTTCAGAGAAAAGAGAAAGCTTGTTTATGTAATAATAAAAAAATGTGATTAGTAAAAACTACTTAATTTAAAAAAATACTGTGTGAAGTGTTGTCTTGCTGCTTCCTCTTTGCATGGTTTGTCAAGCTGAGCAATATACCTTGGCAAAGTATTAAGCTTTTAACCTCAAGCAACTGTTTTTTTCTTATTTGGCCATCTGCCCAAAATTTTCTACTATGTCAAACTGGAATTTCTGATTATTGGGCTCATAAATCCCTTATACCAGGGGTGTCAAACTCCATTTCATCACAGAGCATATCAGCATTATGGTTGCCCTCAAAGGGCCAGTTGTATCAGTAAGACTAGATGTCTAGAGCACCCCACCCCCCATTACATCAGATGTTAAGAATCCTGCACCCTCCCCAACATCACCTTGCACTCCCTTTAGGGGCGGAGCTGAAAAGCAGAAAGTGCAGGGTCTGGAGGAGGACCAGAGGAGGAGTGGAGTCAGTTACCAGAGTCTGCCAAATGCTGGGACCAGGGGAGGCAGAGATGAGGGTGCTGCAGCTGAACTTATGGGTGTAGGATTTGGTAGAGGAGTTCTATTCTCCTCTCTGCTGCCGACTGCTGAGACAAGGTGGGGGCGGAGACAAGGGTACTTTCAGGAGAGGTGCAAGCGCCACATAAAATGGCCTGGAGGGCAGGATTCGGCCCATGGGCCTTGTGTCTGACACCTGTGCCTTACACTATCCATACACCTGTGCCTTACACTATCCATTCTCTTCTACTCTTCTTATATACAAGGGCATTACATGGTTCTCCAACTATTGCTCCAATATGAGATTTTTTTTCTATACCACTGCCTGAACTCTATGTACATTTGTGGTTTTGTCCAATGTAGATAACTGTCTTCGATCAAGCATGTCATCTATTAAAATATAACTCTTTTAGGTCAGTAATGAGGAGAGTTCCTTGGCAGACTTCTTGTTTGCCCGTGTGACAAAAGTGAGAGAGCTGTTTTAAATGGCACAAAAGCTAAATACTTGAACACTAACATAAGTGATTCTTGATGGTATTGGCACACTCTGACAGCTCTCCAAAACCTCTTCTCCTGCTAGCTAAAATAATTTGTTTACTGACAGATGTGTCAATGTGCCACACATCAAACTGATGGATTTTATTTGGTGATTTTCTCGAATTTCCTTATGTATAGTGGCATGTCTGTCAGTGCAAATAACCTTGATAGTAATGTTTTTGTCTAAAAGTCCATTTAGTGATCCCAGGAAGATATGTTTTTCAAGTGCAACCAATGACACATTGACTAGTTGCTGGGCTCCACAACCATGAATTTATACATGCATTATTGTCTGACTGACCATCCCTGACTATATGATTGGTTTTATCATGTAGAATTTCCAAATTATTTCCACTTTCATTAACCATATGCTTATTTAGGATCCAGTAATCTTCTTACACATGACAGATCAGCATCCAAAACAATTTATCCATAGAGCCATCAAAGACTGAATCTGTTCTCATGTACAGGGTTTTGTTTCTGGTTCTTAACTAATTCAATGAAAGATCTTTCTTGGCTTATTTTTGAAATGTTATTTTCATCTTCTTGTTCTGATTCTTTGTTAGAATGTACATCTGATACATGAAAAGAATCATTCAATTTTCCAGGATGCTTTTTGCCACTTCACATTGAGAATTCTAGCTTACAAATTCACATAGTTCTTTGTTTTTGGATTTGCCTGTAGAGTTACAGTATTTTGTTTGATTCCTCCCTTGGTACATGGCTTTTCCAGTGTAAGCAAAAGTGAATGAACATGATTAAAATCACTCTAAATACAGCTGCTACAGGTCAGTGTAGAGTCCTGATTTTTCTTGTTTGAATAGGGATGCTGGTTTTCTTCTCAGGTGTGTGTGGATTACTACTGCCATTAACAAATAAATTCCCATAATAGTTAAGCCAGCTGGAAGATCCTGTGTGTTGTTAGTTCCAGGGGCGGACTGACCATTTGGAAACTCGGGCACTGCCCAAGGGCCCGGGGTCAGTAGGGGGCCCCATGAGATGTCCCTGGTACCTTTTTCATAGGCTTTTTTGAGTTTGGGCAAAGACACAGGGGCCCCATGATCCCCTATTGCCCAGGGAGCCCCATGAGTTGTCAGTCTGCCCCTGGTTAGTGCCCAAATATGGTCATGATGAATAACTTCAGACAGCACCACCTGTCAGCTTGTTAACAATCCGCAGCAAGCTGTCCTTCCCATTGAGAATCCATCCCTTGTAGGATCCTTGTGCTTAGGTTCGCTTGTTTTTGTAGGTGGGACATCAAGCCATTTTGATTGTTGAGGGAACTACATTGCTGGATGACGTGAATAATGAGGGATTTACGCTGTGGGACTTTTGTTTTCTTTTTAATAAATGTACATTTTTTAGAAGTTAAAAGGGGTACTGTGTTTGGCAGCCTGACTGTACTCCCCTTCTTAATCCATGAATATTGCATTCACCTTCCACATCTCAAGGTACCTTTTGCTTTGCACAATTCACATCTGTTTTAATTCAGATAATGGCTCTGTGTTATCCTGTCTTTTAGAGATGTACACCACTATACCATTTCAGGGTAATCTCTATTGTATCTGCTGATGATATTACTTTACAGCAAAAACAAATATTTCCATATGATGTTATTAGTGTCTCAGTACTGTCCTGAAAACCTCAGAATCAATGTAATTGCATCCTTAGTTTCTGTTTGCCACTTGTTCTTGTCTTATTGCATACCATCTGATATGCTTTTATAATAGTCTTTTCTCACCCCACACCAGGCACCCTCCTTCCTCCAGGAATAGCTGCAATCCACTCAATTTAATCTCAATCCCCATGCTCCGAAAAACCATCCTCCCTTTTTCATGTGCACTCTGGAATGCTGCTCTGTCTGTAACAAGCTCACCTCTGTCCATGACCTTTTTGTCTCACACTCCCTTAACCTACTAGTAATTACAGAAACCTGGCTTCAAGCATCAGAGTCTGCTTATACCTCAGCACTTTCCTATGGAGGCCTCCACTGGACCCACTCACCCAGACCCAGTGGTGAGAAAGTAGGTGGAGTTGGTTTGCTTCTATCCCCACTTAGCACCTTTCAAGTCCTCCCTACCCCTCCTTCTCTATCCTTCTCTTCTTTCGAGACTCACTGCATTTGGCTATTTTCTCCCATTTCTCTGAGGATTGCAGTGGTCTATCAGCTTTCGTGATGACTTCTCTGCTTGGCTACCCTACTTTCTCTCCTCTGAAATACTCACTATCATTCTTGAAGATCTTAACATCCCCATTAATGTGAACAACCCAGCTACATTCCCAACTCTTAAACCTAACCTCACCTTTTGCCTTAACACAATGGACACAGTCCTCCACTCACTCTGATGGGAATACATTAGACGTTGTTTTCCTCCACCTTTGCACTCACTACAACCACACAAACACCCCCTTTCCTCTCTCTAATCACAATCTCATCACCTTCACAGTATCCTCAAACACCTATCCCTCCAAGCAGCAAACAATTACGCACAGAAACTTTCACAACTTTAACCCTTCTCTTTTTCACTCTGCAACTGATCGCCTCTATGAAAGAATCTCTCCCCTGTCCTGCCCTGACGTGGCCACTTCTGTCTACAACAGTTCGCTTTCATCCACACTAGACTCATTGCTCCTCTAACTACACAAAGTATCAAGCCCAGAGCATTACAACTGAGGCAGACTGACAACACCAAAAATCTTAAGAGACATAGTCGTTCACTGGAGCGATTATGGCATAAAACAAAATCCCAGCAAGCATTCACCTTATAAAAATCTGCTTTCTTAAAATACAATTCCTCCCTCCATGCTGCCAAACAAGTCTACTTTGTAACTCTTATTAATACTTTGTCATCCAGTCCTCGTCGTCTCTCTTCTGTACTTTTAACTCTCTACTTTCTCCACCTCCACCCAGTAACTCACTCACTGCGTACGAGAGAGCCGATCATTTCAAAAACAAGATTGATGCAATTCGTAGGGGCATCTCCACTGCACAGACATCTATCCCACTTAGCATACCTTATACTAAACCAACCTCAACACTTTCCTCTTTTGACCTTGCTACTACTGAAGAGGTCCCTAAAGTTCTTTCAGAAGCCTGTCTCACCACCTGCCCCCTGGATCCTGTCCCTTCTTAACTACTACCGTCACCCCCTTCTTCTATCCTATGCTCCCTCACTCACATCTTTAATCTCTCCCTCTCTACTGGCACCTTCACCTCTCCTCTAAAGCATGCAAAGATCCCTCCCATACTTAAAAAGCCCTCCCTGGACCCCACCAATCTGAACAACCTAAGATCCATCTCCCTGCTCCCGTTCATCTCTAAACTCTTAGAACGCTTAGTCTACAATCGCCTGAGCTCCTACCTCACTGACAACAACCTTCTTGACCCTTTACAGTCTGGCTTTCACTCACTACACTACCCTACTAAAAGTCACTAATGATTTACTGTCAGGGATCCCGGGTCCTCGGCGGTGCACGCATGCGCAGACGGCCGATCCGTCCCGGCCGACGATCGCGGCGGCGGCCGCGCATGCGCAGTAGCGATCGCGGCCGCACCAATGGGAGAGCAGGGCGCTCTATTTAAAGCTGCCCTGTGCATCTCCAGGTTGCCGCAAGGTCTTGTTTCCTGTCCTGTAAGTACGCTTCCTAGTTGCCAAACTCTGCCTGTTCTGACTTATGCTGACCCTCTCCTGCTCTGACCCCGGCTCGTCCCTGACCATCCTCCTGCCTGACCCTCTGTACCGCGCTGCCCGCTACCTTCTGCTCCTGGCTTGTGACCCCGACCATTCTCCGCTTACTCCCCCTGTACCACGCTGCCCGCACGATACCGACCCGGCTAGTCTGACCTCGCTCACTCCTAGCTGTCACCCATCCATCCCGCTCGGATCGGGATCTGGCATCCGTCCATCCCGCTCGGATCGGAATCTGCCATCCCATCCATCCGCTCGGATCGGACCTGTCGTCCCCTTCGCAGCAGGCTCATCCCGGGCACATACCCCCAGCGGGACCCCTCTACCACCGCCGGGGGTGCCCAGGGGCGCGACCTGGTTCCAGTCTTGCACCAAGTCCATCCCCACCATCAGGGGCCCTGGTGAAAAGGCAGACTGGGACTTAGACTCCGCGTCCTGGGAAACCCCGTGCTGTGGACCACTAGAGATCCCGTTGGGCGGAGCCTGACAGTACCTTGCGGCCATGACTGAGCCTGGAAGGGGAACGTCCCCTCTGGATGACATCTGCCGACAGATGGAGACCCTTACATTAGGAATTAGGGGTCTACAGGAGGGTTATACTAGATTGGACAGTCGCATGCAGACCATAGCTACATCTACCGGGGGGTCTGGGGAACCCACTAGGGAGACACCAGGGTTGTTACCCGCACCTGAACCCCGTGTCCCCACACCAGAACGTTTTTCTGGAGACCGAAGTAGATTCAGGGCCTTTCGTAGCTCCTGTCAGCTATACTTTGACCTCCAGCCTCGGACCTTTTCCTCTGAATCAATGAAGGTAGGGTTCATCATTGCCCTACTACGGGGTGGACCCCAAGACTGGGCCCACCGGCTCCTAGAGAATCAAGACCCGCTGTTGAGGTCAATGACAGTATTTTTTGAGGCTATGGCCCTCTTGTATGACGACCCGCTGCGCACCGCAACGGCCGAGAGGGCACTATATACACTCAGGCAGGGTCACCAGACAGTGGAGGACTATGCCGCCGAATTCAGGCGTTGGCGTAGTGACAGCCAATGGAACGAGGCGGCTCTGCACCACCAGTTCTGCATTGGGTTAGCTGAATCACTGAAGGACGAATTGGCCCGAATAGACATACCTAGTACTTTGGAAGCCCTAATAGCATTGACTATTCGAATTGACCGCCGGTTGCGGGAGCGCAGGCAGGAAAAGTGCAACCAAGGACGAGGACCAACTGAAACACCCCCTCAGGCTTCAACCCAGTTCCAGCCGGCAAGCCAAAATCAGGATGCTATGGATACACCCAAGACCGGGCCACCAAGAAGGACACGGCTGACACTTAGACCTGAGGAACGCCAGAGGCGTCTTACCAACCATCTCTGTCTATACTGTGGGGGAGCAGGCCATGTGGTACGTACCTGTCCAGCCAAGGGGGGTAAGTGTTCCGCTGTTTTTTCTGCGGTCAATTCTACCAGTGTGGGCAACACTAGTTATCTAGCGGTACCTGTGTCACTTCAGCTGCCGGGGAGAACGGTGGTGACCACAGCAATTGTGGATTCTGGGGCGTGTAGTTGCTTCATAGCTTTGGACTTTGCAGTTCAGCAACGAATCCCCCTACAAGCTAAGGAGGTGGGATTGAATATTTTCCTGGCAGATGGATCCCGTATTAAGTCAGGGGTGGTGGACCATGAAACCCCACCTATCCGTACCACTATATCGACCCATCATGAAGAAATCCTTCGGTTAGACGCCATAGTATCCCCATTATTTCCAATTATTTTGGGGCTCCCGTGGTTACGAGCCCATAATCCCCAGGTGGACTGGAAGACGGGTTCTATCCAGTTCCTCTCCACATACTGCCAGCAGCATTGCCTCCCTAAGACCTCCCCGATTCCGGAGACCTTGTTGTGTCTAGAGACAGATGTGGAACTGGCGCAAGTCATTCCTTCGGCCTACCATAGTTTTTTGGATGTGTTTAGCAAGAGGGGGGCGGACACTCTCCCCCCGCACCGAGGTTATGACTGCCCAATTGATCTCCTCCCAGGGTCGGAGATTCCATTTGGGCGGATATTCCCCTTATCCGAGCGGGAATTAGGGGTACTGAGAGAGTATATCGATGAAAACCTCCATAAGGGGTTTATTAGACCCCCCACGTCTCCAGCTGGGGCGGGCATTTTCTTTGTGGAAAAAAAGGACAAGTCCCTCCGGCCCTGCGTAGATTACTGGGACTTGAATAAAGTCACGGTGAAGAACCGTTACCCGCTACCACTAGTCCCCGAACTTTTTCAGAGGTTGAAGTCAGCATCTGTCTTCACTAAACTAGACTTGAGAGGTGCCTATAATTTAGTCCGTATCAGAGAGGGGGACGAGTGGAAGACAGCATTCCGTACCAGATTCGGACACTATGAATATTTGGTTATGCCCTTCGGCCTATGCAACGCTCCAGCCACCTTCCAGCATTTCATAAACGATGTGTTCAGGGACTATCTGGATGTCTTCGTCATTGTATACCTAGACGATATCCTTATCTTTTCCCCAACCTTGGAGGACCATAGGGGTCATGTGAAGCGCGTGTTAGAACGGCTCCGCCAACACAGATTGTATGCCAAGGCAGGCAAGTGCTGTTTTGAACAGAGTAGTATTTCATTTCTGGGCCTAACCATCTCTCCCACGGGAATAGCCATGGATCCCCAAAAGGTTTCGGCCATCTTAGACTGGCCAGCACCCACCGATAAGAAAGCGGTCCAACGCTTTATTGGCTTCGCAAACTTTTATAGGAAGTTCATTAAGAACTTTTCGGGCCTAGTATCCCCTATCACCCAGCTGACCAGGCAGGGGGTCCGCTTCCAGTGGACGCCTGAGGCACAGAGGGCATTCGAAGCTTTAAAAGAGTTGTTTACGGCAGCTCCTATTTTGAGCCACCCTGATTCGTCCTTGCCATATATCTTGGAGGTAGACGCATCCGAGAATGCGGTCGGGGCGATCCTGTCCCAGAGGAAGGGCATCAAAGAGCTTGTGCACCCGGTGGCTTTCTTCTCCAGGAAGCTAACTCCTGCTGAAAGGAATTACGATATCGGGGATCGGGAACTCTTGGCGATGAAGGTGGCACTAGAGGAATGGAGATACCTGTTAGAGGGGGCGGTACACCCAATATTGATTTTCACGGATCACAAGAACCTAGAGTATTTGAGAACAACTAAACATCTGAGGCCACGTCAGGCCAGGTGGGCACTGTTCTTTTCACGGTTCTTTTTCCATATAACTTATAGGCCAGGGTCTAAGAATACGAAACCTGATGCGCTCTCCTGCATGTTTGGGGACCCCGATGAGAGTCCCAAGCCGGACACTATCCTGTCCCCAGGGAATTTCCTAGCCCTCCAATCGGAGCTTCATTCTCAATTGCAGACCGCATCCGTAGGTATGCAAGGCCCACCCGGTGTCCCCTTACTAAATAGGGAGGGACTCCTCTGGAAGGAGGATCAGATTGTGGTCCCTGAGGAAGCCCGTACATTGGTATTGGGATACTGCCATGATCACCCACTGGCCGGGCACTTTGGGGTACGTAAGACCTTGGAGCTGTTGCAGCGTACCTTCTGGTGGCCTAATATGGCCAGAGAGTGCGAAACTTACATAAAAACCTGTCCCGTTTGTCAG
This sequence comes from Staurois parvus, assembly GCF_062004578.1. Lineage (NCBI taxonomy): Eukaryota > Metazoa > Chordata > Amphibia > Anura > Ranidae > Staurois > Staurois parvus. The sequence continues at coordinate 2,603,502 of NW_028318025.1, forward strand.
AGGAACAAGCCTACTAGGAATAAGGCTTGGGGTCTCTTGCGTCCATTACCAATACCCGACAGACCATGGACAATGATTTCCATTGACTTTATTGTGGAACTTCCACCCTCTCAGGACCACACAGCAATCTTCGTGATTGTAGACCGCCTGTCCAAGATGGCCCATTTTGTACCTCTAAAGGACACACCTACGGCCCTTGAGACAGCACGTGTGTTTATTAAAGAAGTGGTAAGACTCCACGGAATTCCCAGGGATATTGTATCTGACAGAGGGGTTCAGTTTACATCCAGGTTCTGGAAAGCTTTATGTGATACCCTGGGAATTAAGCTGTCATTCTCCTCTGCTTACCACCCACAGACCAATGGCCAGACGAAGCGTACAAACCAGACCCTAGAACAGTACCTCAGGTGCTATACCACCTTCCTCCAAGATGACTGGTTTACTCTCCTGCCACTTGCGGAATTCGCATATAACAATGCGAGTCACTTGGCTACTGGACAGTCCCCGTTTTTCACAAACTACGGGTTCCACCCTGTATTCCTGCCAGATCTGATCCCGGAGGTCGCAGTCCCGGCCACGCAGGATATGTTGAACTTTTTGTCAACCAATAGTAGGGTATTGCAGGAAGCAATGGCAAAGGCCCAGGGTGACAATAAGAGGGCATTTGATAAGAAGAGAAGGGGGGAATTGAGTTTGCAGCCAGAGGACCAGGTTTGGTTGTCCACCGCAAATTTGAAAATGCCCTGCCCTTCGAAGAAACTGGCTCCCAAATTCTTGGGGCCCTTTCGTGTAAAACGTAAGATCAACGAGGTGGCAAAAGAGCTTGCACTGCCTGAGTCTATGAAGGTTCATCCGGTCTTCCACGTGTCCCTGTTGAAACCAGCAACTCCAGATCCCTTCCCGGATCGAAGGTCTAAACCACCGGAGGCAGTAGACGTGGATGGGGAGGAGGAGTTTGAAGTTGAAGCTATCTTAGATTGTAGGAAGAGGGGAGGCCAAACTCAGTTTCTGGTTAAATGGAAAGGATATGGGGCGGAGGAAAATTCATGGGAGCTGGCCCAAAATGTGCACACCCCAAGACTTGTGCGGGAATTTTTTCAGAACCAGCCGTTCGGTAGGGGTCGGTTGGGCATCCGGAGGTTGCCCGTAGGGGGGGGGCAATGTCAGGGATCCCGGGTCCTTGACGGTGCACGCATGTGCAGACGGCCGATCCGTCCTGGCCGACGATCGCGGTGGCAGCCGCGCATGCGCAGTAGCGATCGTGGCCACACCAATGGGAGAGCAGGGCACTCTATTTAAAGCTGCCCTGTGCATCTCCAGGTTGCCGCAAGGTCTTGTTTCCTGTCCTGTAAGTACGCTTCCTAGTTGCCAAACTCTGCCTGTTCTGACTTATGCTGACCCTCTCCTGCTCTGACCCCGGCTCGTCCCTGACCATCCTCCTGCCTGACCCTCTGTACCGCGCTGCCCGCTACCTGCTGATCCTGGCTTGTGACCCCGACCATTCTCCGCTTACTCCCCCTGTACCACGCTGCCCGCACGATACCGACCCGGCTAGTCTGACCTCGCTCACTCCTAGCTGTCACCCATCCATCCCGCTCGGATCGGGATCTGGCATCCGTCCATCCCGCTCGGATCGGAATCTGCCATCCCATCCATCCGCTCGGATCGGACCTGTCGTCCCCTTCGCAGCAGGCTCATCCCGGGCACATACCCCCAGCGGGACCCCTCTACCACCGCCGGGGGTGCCCAGGGGCGCGACCTGGTTCCAGTCTTGCACCAAGTCCATCCCCACCATCAGGGGCCCTGGTGAAAAGGCAGACTGGGACTTAGACTCTGCGTCCTGGGAAACCCCGTGCTGTGGACCACTAGCGATCCCGTTGGGCGGAGCCTGACAGTTACTATCCAAAAATAAGATGTAAAATCCCTAAAAAAAAAACTGTGCTAAAAATATAAGTGCAATAACCAATAATATAAAAACGGCAATTAATGGAAAATGTGCAAATCATTCATATAATGAAATCAAAACATAATAACTTGCTGCCACATTGAATTATTAAGTAAAATTAAAAAAATATTTAAAGAGAAAATATTTATGCGGCCAACTCTGCCACTGAACCAAATGTCAAGATTATATACCTGTGCCACAACAGTATATGTACAGGTACATAGACAAGGACTTATCCACAAATATTCTCTGCACCCCCTCCCCCCCCTTGACCCAGGAACAAGTTTGCATAAGCACAACTGATCCCCATTGCAACTCCCTGCACCTGAAGGTAGAGGCACCCCATAAGAATGAATACATCCTGTGTTAAGATATGCCTTAGGAGTTTTAATGCTTTATTCAAGGTGTTCTCTGCCTTTAAATTGTTTTCTTGGGCCATGCTGTCCAAAAATGTATTTCCTTTACTAAAAGAAGCATTCATTGGAAGCACTGTTTAAACTGTATGTAGCATCATCATTGGGTATGGGGACTTCCTGTCCCAAGCCCAGAACAAAATTAACTTGGGCTGAATGAATAAGTTGTCTTAGAACATGAAAGCTGTTGTCAAACGAACAGACCTATGTTATTACCCATTTTGCATAGATTTGTTGTACTAAGGAATATGTGGGGATACAGAGCAAAGGAGATAACAATAGAAAGAGAAAAAGACTAATGAAGATGCAGCAAAAAGGAGAGAAACACACAGTCAGAGACAGAAATACAGCTAGCTATAGATAGAAAGACAACAAATATAAATAGTATTGAGTGCAATGTGGAGATATAGAGGTTTATTTACCAAAGGCAAATAGGCTGTTCACTTTTCAAGAAAGTTACACTTTGCAGTGAAATGTTCCCCAGACCTTAGTAAAGGTGGTGAAATTTCACTTTGAATTTCACTTTAGAAAAGCTAATCATGTACAAAAATGTTGCTTGCATGTGATTGGATGAGAGAAGTCAGCAGCTTCACCTCATTCACTGAGCTCTGGGGATAACTCCCTTGCAAAGTGCAACTTCCCTAGCAATGTGAACAGTTTGGTTGCCTTTAGTAAATCAGATCCAAAGAGTGGAAAAGAGAGTGAGATGCAAAGAAAATTCAAAGGGCATTCAAGTCAAATCAGGACTTTTCAGTTTATATAATAAAAGAACAAATTTCAAGGAGCAGAAACTGCATTTATTTTTTTATATACTGCCCTGCTACATTTCTACATTTATCCCAACATTTAATTAATGCCTGGAAACCTTTGTCATAGGAAGATTTATCAGTACGCTGAACCATCTAGGACAGCCTGCTTCACTTCGTCATCATTGTGTTCACTGCTCCCACAGAAAGATTTGTCTCTTGTGCAATTTTACAACTGGTTATGTGTCAATTATCCAGGATCGTCTGATCCATGCACTGAGTGTTCACAGGAATTATTGCTGTGGGCTGGGAACCACCATGGCTGGGATCATCACTGACAGATGTACGGCCATCTTTGAAACATTTACACAATTCAAAGTCTTACTGCAGCTGAGCGTCTCATCACCGTACAGTACTTGAAGTCTTCTGCAGATATCTGCGGGTTTTACACCTTTGTTCACAGGAAACCTTTGTCACCACACGCATTCCATGCATGCACTGACACTGTTCTCTACCATCTTGTTTAACCGTCTCTGGACTGGCCCATGACATGTGCGCCTCCTATCAATAATAAGACACACTTGCCACTTACTACTGTGTAGTACCGCCACGCTAGCATCCATTTTTATACCTGCAAAATTAAATTTCCCAGTTTGACTTGAACGTCCCTTGTATATAGAGAAAGAGAAACATGAGGAGGGTAGAGAAAGGCAGAGTAGGAGAGAGAAAAGGTAGAGAAGGAGAATCAGACAGAAAGATGTGTACAAAGAGAAGACAGGAGTAGAAAGGAAGGGGATATAAAGCTAGAAATAGAGCAGGAGACTGAAAGAGTAATATAGAGATAGGAAATGGAAAAAAGAGAGAGGTTATAGAAAAAAAAAAGGAGATAAATATAAATAGAGTTAGAGACTGTAAGAGTTATGAAAAGAAAATTGATGGACAGAGACACAGAAAAAGACAGAGTGGTTTCCTATTGACACTGGCTTCATAGGCCAACTTTAGTTGACCTCAACGTTCAAACAATTGAAAAAAACTGCTGGAAAAATATAACATCACATCAAGATAAACTTTCCCATATTTGTTCTATGTATGTGTTTTGCAGCTGAACCAGTTTGTGGATTTGCCTCAGTTGGAGATGCTGTAGGACATGTAGGATTTAAAGTGTATTTATGATTAGAATTTAAAATCATATATTCATCCCCACATTGTATTTCAATTACTTCTAGCCTATTATTATTAATCTGAATCATCTTGACATTTGTAAAGTTACTTCGTGAAGATCTCTACACATTTACTTCTCTGAATTCTGTGACACCTATTCACTATGCCCTGAGGGTAGGCACTTCTGTGTCACGCACTTCACTGAGCCTGCCTTCTGTACTACAGAGGTGCTGAGAGAAGGAGTTTCAGTACAGGAATCACTGTTTGCAGGCAGCAAGGTACCATGGGATATATAGTTCTTAGAAACAAAGTAAACAGCAGAGGATAAGCTGCAAAGCATGCAATAAATCTAGGAACACATAGAAAGAGATGGCCAGCAGACAGACAGCAACCACAACATGAAAGGTGACTTTTCAAGTAAGCTTTTACTGGATTTTAGATAATAACTCTCTGTATTGGTATTACAATGTTGATGTTACATGAAAGTGTATGCTGTGAGCATAGAACTCCTTTAACAGGTTAAAACATAAGTAATACAATTACACAAAACAAATTCTAAACTAACACCTGAGAAGCAGAATTTCATCTTTTGTGTGGCATCACCTTCACAGATAACTAAATTGGGGCTAGTCATAGTTTGTGTATTAGTTGTCACATACATAAATGGTCAACCTCTATTTTGTCCTCTTCTGTACTGAAGGAATTATGGGTCTATTCTGATTTCTTCTGTTATATAATAAATTCCCATTGTAATGATTGTAATGACAACATTGCAATGACTGTATTCAAACACACTGTAAAATATGTTCCCATGGCCAATACGTTTAAAAGGCTCAAATAAAAAAAAAACTAATTATGTGTAGGATGTGGGGCAGATGAGTGATGCTTCCTCCATTCTTCCCTTCTTTTTGGGTGCCAAGTCTGGGTGACATGGGAGGTCTACCCCCAGAGTGGGTTCTGGGCTTCTCTAGCCACCTGATCAGGTCACTGCCTTACACATGAGGTGCCTTTACTGGAACGGACAACTGAACTTTAATAAGCGCTCTTGACGTTAATATACACTACTACTTCACTTCTTGCATTTAGGAGGGACATACAAAGCCAATGCCCTCTCCACTCCCAGTGATGGAATAAGGTCCATACACCATGCATGCACTCACTTAACTCTTCTCCTATACCTGTGTACAGGCAGAGGACCTCTGTAGTGCTTATCTGCTCCTGCTATGAGAGATGGACTTGCTCACACAGAGAGTGCCAACAACAACTCCTCCTGCAAGAGGCTATCCCGCCTGCCACATGTACACGCTTAATAAAAAGCTGCTTAGCTGACTGTTGTCTTCTGTTAGCTTTGGTAACCACTTGCTGTACTCTTTGGTGCTGTGCCTAATGACCCACAGCTATAGAATGTGCCAGTTACTTGCATTTCACTTCTTTAGTAACTTCAGATCAGGCAATGGACAAAGTTCCAAAAAGCTTTACTGCAGAACTCAAGCATTGCTAAGTTCAAGATGCAACACAACTCTTCCTTAACATCCCTGATCCCTATCTCAGGTTGGTGAGCTGCCCTGGCATACCTGCACAGGTAGAGTCCATACGAGTTAAAGTCCATGGTTGGCAGACTCCAGGAGCTGGTATCTTCAGGGCGGACTACAGGCTCCAGCAGTCCCCCCTACATGGTAGAAGGTTCCTGTCAGCAGGTGATCCCAGATTTTGGTTGACAGCAGTAAGCCCCAGAGCTGAAGTTAAGCAGATGAGCCCGGGACTCAAACCACTGTCCCTTTTTATAGGCAGAGGACTGTGGGTTGGGCCTAAGAGAGTCCACCAAAAAAAATCCCAGGAACACCAGTAACCTTAACCTTTCCATCGGAGCAGCACCTATCTAGGCCAACATAGGCAACCCGTTTACATTTGTAGCTCATGTCCAAAATAAAAAAAAAAACACAAAGAATAAGAAAAGGACATCTAAAAATATATAAATGTAGGAGCACTACAATATAATCATTTGAAAGTTACAAAGAATATAACAAAAACTTTCAAATGCATTTTCTTTTAACCACACAAACAAAATCACACAACGCATTTGTAGACACATCCACAAAAGCAGGCCACCATTTTTAACATACCCTGAAACAATTGGTCACAGACTTTTGGAACATGAAACCGATATTCAAAATAAAAAGACAAAATTCATATGGGTACTATGAGTAGAGAATAGTTGAAGGGTCTTTAAGGGATATGGTTAAATAAAACCTGAGGCCCTCTGAACAAAGGTCAGGAATACGTAGTGCACAACACACAGGTTAGTAGTGCATTACACAGAGTGTGAGGATCAGAAATGTGTAATGCATGGAGTGCAGGTGTCAGGACTGTTAAATGCATGGGGTGCAGGGGTCAGGAGTGTGTAATGCACAGAGTGCAGGGGTCAGGAGTATGTAAAGCAGACAGTGAAGGGGCCAGAATTTTGTAACTCACAGAGTGCAGGGGTTGGGACTGTGTAATGTACAGAGTGCTGGGGTCAGGAGAGTGTAATGTGCAGAGTTCAAGAGTGCGCATCAGTAAAAATGAAAAGTAAATTAGACAATATATGATTATAAGTAGTTCATGATAGAACACCTTGAAATGTAATACATTCAAAAAGTATACAGCACCCTTGTAAAGAGAAGGAGCACTGGAAGGCACTAGTTAACAACTGTTGTTTCAACACAGGAACTCTTTGCCACATGAGATGAGTTTCTTGGATACAAGCTATGTTTGGTGAGTGTAACAAAATAAAATAATACATATTATTGCAATATACTGATATTAGAAAGAAAGAAAAGAATACTAATGTCAATAGCAACTGGCACCTTGTGTTGCTATGGCTATGCTGGTGATTTTTTATAGCTTAGATATGTGAATTGTTATGTGTGAGGATCAGAAATGTGTAATGCATGAAGTGCAGGTGTCAGGTCTGTTAAATGCATGGGGTGCAGGGGTCAGGAGTGTGTAATGCAAAGAGTGCAGGGGTCAGGAGTATGTAAAGCAGGCAGTGAAGGGGCCAGAATTTTGTAACTCACAGAGTGCAGGGGTTAGGACTGTGTAATGTACAGAGTGCAGGGGTCAGGAGTGTGTAATGTGCAGAGTTCAAGAGTGCACAATGCACAGAGAGCAGAGGTCAGGACTGTGTTATGCACAAAGTGCATGAGTGAGAAGTATGTAATACATGGAGTGCAGAGGTCAGAAGTGTGTAGCGCAGCATGTAGTGGTATATGTAATGAATAGATCAGTGTACGCAGCAAAACCAAAAATTACACCCTCCTGCTATTAAAAATTTCCCCAGTTCAGATCCACTCCCCAAAACCCCCCAACTTTGGGGATGCCTTTTTCCCAGGAATAGACCAAAGAGGGGACTGTCCTCAGAATATGGGGACTAATGATAACCAAAACAAATGTTGCAAGTTTTCTAAGACTTCTTTAACATGGGTGTACCGCTCTCTACATCTGTGCAATGCACTGTCTTCATCAGGTTGCACAGGTTGTTCTTATGCAGTCCCATGCATCCATGGGCAGGCTATCTCTTGAAATCAATGACAGGCAGCCGGCTGCAGGAACCTGCACGGATCTCCAATCACATACTAGAGAGCACATCTGTGTGGGTCAAATGCAAAAATCAGAACAGCAATCTGTCTGTCTAAGTCTTGAAATGAGAACTTGCCAGCTCTGCTCCTACCTACTATGGAGTTAATGGTATATTTTTCAATTTCCATATTGTGAAAAAAAATGTAAAGAATAGGAAGACTGAGACCTTTTCACAATGGAAGAGGTATGTTTAGGGCCTTGTCCATCTTGTGCAAATGACGGAGGTTATGGCAGAAACATACAGTGCAATCAGGTTTCCTGCTGATAGCACTGTGGTCATGGACAGCAGATGGGCAACTTTATTGAACCACTTTATTGAACCATTTAGTGAACCATTGAACCATCATTTTGCTCTCTTGAACCTCTGTAACTTTGCTCCTGACCTGTCCTGCTATTTGTTATCTATTTCCCTGCATATCCATTTTACCTTGCTTCACCCACTTCTTCCATATACTGTTCTCTCCTTTTCAAATATTTGTACACAGTTACCTCAGTGCTACCGTTTAGAATTACTAGGCTATATAGAGTTGGTTTTTGTTCATGTTCTTTGTCACATGTGTCTACATCTTATTTAAACGCGCTATATTTAGCTGTATCTGTCAAGATGCTCAGTTGCTAGTATTGTACAAAGAAAAGTAGGACAGTGTATGTTTACGACCTTGATTAAGTGTGCCTGACATGAGTCATTGGCTTTTTTTGTTTGTTAGTTTAATATGTTTTTAAAGTGAAGGTTAAATTTGAAAATTACCGTATTTTTCGCTCCATAAGACGTACCTGACCATAAGACGCACCTAGATTTTAGAGGAGGAAAACAAGAAAAAAAATATTCTGAACCAATGGACTGCAGACATAGTACAGGAAATGACCAGAGACTGCGGACATAGTACAGGAGATGACCAGAGACTGCGGACATAGTACAGGAGATGACCAGAGACTGCGGACACAGTACAAGAGATGACCAGAGACTGCGGACACAGTACAGGAGAAGACCAGAGACTGCGGACACAGTACAGGAGATGACCAGAGACTGTGGACACAGTACAGGAGATGACCAGAGACTGCGGAGATAGTACAGGAGATGACCAGAGACTGCGGAGATAGTACAAGAGATGACCAGAGACTGCGAAGATAGTACAGGAGTTGACCAGAGACTGCGGGGATAGTACAGGAGTTGACCAGAGACTGCGGACATAGTACAGGAGATGACAAGAGACTGCAGACACAGTACAGGAGATGACAAGAGACTGCGGGCATAGTACAGTAGATGACAAGAGACTGCGGGCATAGTACAGGAGATAACCAGAGACTGCGGAGATAGTACAGGAGATGACCAGAGACTGCGGAGATAGTACGGGAGATGACCAGAGACTGCGGAGATAGTACAGGAGATGACCAGAGACTGCGGACATAGTACAGGAGATGACAAGAGACTGCAGACACAGTACAGGAGATGACAAGAGACTGCGGGCATAGTACAGTAGATGACAAGAGACTGCGGGCATAGTACAGGAGATAACCAGAGACTGCGGAGATAGTACAGGAGATGACCAGAGACTGCGGAGATAGTACAGGAGATGACCAGAGACTGCGGACATAGTACAGGAGATGACCAGAGACTGCGGAGATAGTACAGGAGATGACCAGAGACTGCGGACATAGTACAGGAGATGACCAGAGACTGCGGACATAGTACAGGAGATGACCAGAGACTGCGGACATAGTACAGAAGATGACCAGAGACTGCAGACATAGTACAGAAGATGACCAGAGACTGCAGACATAGTACAGGAGATGACCAGAGTGTCAGGGCTCCGGGAATGACCAGAGGTGTGTGGACCAACACAGGGAAACACAGACTTCAGGTATAGCGTGTAAACAAGATAATTTATTAAGGACAACACAAACATAAACGCAGTGCAAGAAACCAAACCCAAAGCTAACACAAATACATACGACAAGGTCAAACAAACCCAAACCTAAACTGATATATATATATATATATATATATATATGTATATATATATGGAGCACAACATAGTCAGGCAGGCCGGGTCTGTAGCTAACGGGCAAACAGGGTACCAGGAGCGAGCGGAAGAGTGGTCAGGAATAGCTGAGGTCAGGACAGGCGGAGTTCGTTCAGAGTCAGGATCAGAGCAGGATCAGGTAGGAAGCAGACAGGATGCAGGTACAGGGGCTCATCGGAAACATACACCAAGGCACTGATCACAGGCCTGGTCCTGCTTAAATACACCTCCTGCAATCAGCCTCAGGTGATGGCCTGATTGCAGGAGTGAGATTCTGGCTGCTGAGAACACCCGCTGGCCATCCTTGGTACAGCAGCCCACAAGGCAGGGGAGTCCCACCACCATTGGAGAGTCCATTCCTGACAGTACCCACCCTCAAGGAGCAGCCTCAGGACGCTCCAAACAGTCCTTAGTGAGCAAAATGTTCCACCGTCCGGGTCAGGTAACTGGCTGGATATCAGGGGCTGGCACATCAGGCTGGACAGTGGGCGGAGGCACATCAGGCTGGGCAGCGGACAGAGGCACATCAGGCTGGGCAGCGGACAGAGGCACATCAGGCTGGGCAGCAGGCAGAGGCACATCAGGCGGAGCAGCGGGCACCAGCCATCGGGCGGAGCAGCGGGCACCGGGCCATTGGGCGGAGCACAGGGCCATCGGGTGGAGCAGCGGGCACCGAGTCATCTGGCAGAACAGTGGGCACTGGGCCATTGGGCGGAGCAGCGGGCACCGAGTCATCTGGCAGAACAGCGGGCACTGGGTCACCAAGCTTGACAGCGGGCACTGAGTCACCTGGCACGACAGCGGGCACCGAGTCATCTGGCATGACAGCGAGCACCGAGTCATCTGGCACGACAGCGGGCACCGAGTCATCTGGCACGACAGCGGGCACCGAGTCATCTGGCACGACAGCGGGCACCGAGTCACCTGGCACGACAGCGGGCACCGAGTCATCTGGCACGACAGCGGGCACCGAGTCACCAAGCTCGACAGTGGGCATCGAGTCGTCTGGCACAACAGCGGGCACCGAGTCATCTGGCACAACAGCGGGCACCGAGTCAACTGGCACAACAGTGGGCACCGAGTCAACTAGCACAACAGCGGGCACCGAGTCACCAAACTCGACAGCGGGCACCGAGTCATCTGGCACGACAGCGGGCACCGAGTCATCTGGCACAACAGCGGGCACCGAGTCATCTGGCACAACAGCGGGCACTGGATCATCAAGCTGGATAGGATCATCAGGCTGGGTAGGATCATCAGGCTGGATTGGGTCATCAGGCTGGAAATATTTTATTGAAATAAAATCTTGCAACCAGCTTTCATTTTATACAAAAATACAAAAAATAAATAAATACATACAGTATTCAATAAACTGGAAACATAAACAAAAACAAGAACAGGATACATCTCCCTAAATCAGATATATACTTTCCACTGAATAATAACAGACTTTATGGCTTTACTAACTGGGCAGGTAAGAAGCAGAAAAAAAGTAAAAAAAACATCACCAAGACCCTTATGGCCCACTTATCAAGTATAAAATGTATCCTCCCCTTGTAGGGGAAGCAACTTCCACTAAACAACAAAAGCCTTTATGGCTTTAAAAAACACTACTTGTCTACTCAACCAAAGTTAAGAAACCCAGACCTTCAGGTGCACATAGCCTTTCTTCAAAAAGACTTCTTACCAAAATCTAGGGGAGTGAATGAAGAGGAAAAACAGGAAAACAACCTCACCAAGAGATCAACAGATTGCAGCTACAGGCCTGATGTTCCTCCACTGGGTCATCAGGCTGGATCGGGTCATCAGGCTGGATCGGGCCATCAGGCTGGGTAACGGGCACCAGATAATCAAGCTGGATCGGATCATCAGGCTGGGTAGGATCATCAGGCTGGGTAGGATCATCAGGCTGGGTAGGATCATCAGCCCAGATTGGGTCATCAGGCTGGATCGGGTTATCATGCATAAAAGTGGCCACCCGCCCAAGTCTATAACTGGCTTATGAAGCAAGGACACATAAACAGGCATCACATAGTGAATAAAGGGGAGAGAACAATGTTCTTGGACAACTTGCCAGCCAGCTTGCTAACAACCGAATAAACCTGTCTAACAGTATGCGTTTATAACAGGGGTTTAGTTAGCACACATTTGCAAATACATACGTAAGCCACAGAGCCACGACACGACACCCTGGTAATCTGTGGTCCTAACTCTAAAATTTGTGAGTCCCCATAGTAGAGGCACATGCATTTAATGGATAGATCATGGGCAGGTGGACCTGAGGGAGCCACCCCTCTTAAAGGCAAAGGAGTGCACTGGACCCCAGCATGTAGCACAATGGCAACCAGGGCCCTAGTGCACCCACGTACCAAAAACTCAAACATGCATAAAAGTGGCCACCCGCCCAAGTCTATAACTGGCTTATGAAGCAAGGACACATAAACAGGCATCACATAGTGAATAAAGGGGAGAGAACAATGTTCTTGGACAACTTGCCAGCCAGCTTGCTAACAACCGAATTAACCTGTCTAACAGTATGCGTTAATAACAGGGGTTTAGTTAGCACACATTTGCAAATACATACGTAAGCCACAGAGCCACGACCGGGTTCGGGTTATCAGGCTGGGTAGCCTACACTGGGTCATCAGGCATCAGGGCATCAGGCTGAACAACGGAAGGCGGGTTCACAGACGGCAGGCGGACTGGTTTGGATACTGGTAGGATGGTACTGGTTGGAAAGAATTTTCGCTTCTTCTTGGGTTTAGTTACTGGGGCACTGCGAGTAAATGCAGGTCTGTAAATGGAGGGAGTAGCTGGAGACAGAGAACAGCTGGAGGATGGAACAGAGGAGGGAATAGTTGCCACAGCGGCCTTTTTTACAGGGTTAAAGGCAGGATAGGTGCAGCGAGTGAAAACAGGGTACTGACATGTGGTAGATATCCGGGTATATTGGGCTGTAACTGGGGGTGCTGTCGGGAATGCAGGAGTAGAGCTTTGAGCAAAGGAATGATTGGAAGCAGGACTGGTTTGTTGCAAGCTGCCTGAGGCTGGGTGTAACAAGTCTGACCAGGACTGTAGTATTGGTTGAACAAAACTCAGCTTACACATAGCCTGTCTGACCAAAGACTGCACTGCGTTTATACACTCCACTAGCACATGTGGTGAACATGCTGAATAATGTTCCCAGAAGCAATCCGGATTATCCTCCAACAAACATACCAGTGATTCTATTTGATCCGTACTGAATGGTGGAAGAAAGTCATTCCTGCTTTCAGGGGTATTAGATGAAGCCAACTCAACAAAAGCCTGAATCAATAGTTGCACCTTAGAGAACTCCGTGCCCTGATCTACTAGGGAATGAGCGACCCGTATGCACTCTAGCAGCTGATCCCTGGTATACTCCTGCAGAGTCTGATAGGCATATTCTCTGTCATCTAAGACTAGCAGATACAAGTATATAACCTCCTCCGGATGCATCCTTCACAACAACAAGCCAAGATGGCTTCCCTGTGCAGCCACTTCTGGTCAGGAATGGCCTTGGTATAATGTCAGGGCTCCGGGAATGGCCAGAGGTGTGTGGACCGACACAGGGAAACACAGACTTCAGGTATAGCGTGTAAACAAGATAATTTATTAAGGACAACACAAACATAAATGCAGTGCAACAAACCAAACCCAAAACTAACACAAATACATACAACAAGGTGAAACAAACCCAAACCTAAACTGATATATATATGTATATATATATGGAGCACAACATAGTCAGGCGGGCCGGGTCGGTAGCTAACGGGCAAACAGGGTACCAGGAGCGAGCAGAAGAGTGGTCAGGAATAGCCGAGGTCAGGACAGGCAGAGTTCGTTCAGAGTCAGGATCAGAACAGGATCAGGCAGGAAGCAGACAGGATGCAGGTACAGGGGCTCATGGGAAACATGCACCAAGGCACTGATCACAGGCCTGGTCCTGCTTAAATACACCTCCTGCAATCAGCCTCAGGTGATGGCCTGATTGCAGGAGTGAGATTCTGGCTGCTGAGAGCACCCGCTGGCCAGCCTTGGTACTGCCACAAGGCAGGGGAGTCCCACCACCATTGGCGAGTCCATTCCTGACACAGAGACTGCAGACATAGTACAGGAGATGACCAGAGACTGCGGACATAGTACAGAAGATGACCAGAGACTGCGGACATAGTACAGGAGATGACCAGAGACTGCAGACCTTTGGGGAGCAGGGGGGGTGTACCCGTATTTGACAGGTACCCACTCCCACTTCCACGGAGTTGTTCTCCCCGTAGTCTTGTGGGACACGTGACAGGGCCCAGAAGACTACAGATGGCCATTCGCAAAGCGCAGCGCTTCTTGCGTATGCACAGTGGGCACCCTGCTGTGAAGCCACAAGCAGTCACAGCCGGGTTCCCATACTGAAGATGCCAGCGCCAGGGAGAGAAGATGGACGGTGAAAGCAGGACACTGCTGGACCGAGGAACAGGTAGGACTGAGGAGCAGGTTCTTCTGCACAGTAGAGCTGAGCGGCCGGCCCAGTATTCTAACATGGCAGCGGCGGGAATACCGGGCTGGCCACTCCATATTCACTCCACAAGATGCACAAACATTTTCCCCCATTTTTGGGGGAAAAAGAGTGCATCTTATGGAGCGAAAAATATGGTAAACATTGAATACAGGATTTACCTCATAGGTGGGATTCTTAGCTTATAACACCCCGGGACTAAAAAGTTGTCACCTAGGGAACAGTGAGCTCACTGCACAACTGATGATCTTTGGGCCAATTTACCACTTCACAGACAGAATCAACTTCACTGGTGAAGCTGCTTTCTAACTAACATTAGCTTAGAGCCAACCAGTCAGGTTTGCTGTGATTTCTGATTACCTCCATTCAATTCCCTAAATCCTATTTATAAAACATTGAACATAATCCAAAACTTTAGTAACAACTTTTCATGGAAGGATAAGCTTTGAAAGTGTCATAAAATAGACCTAAAGGTCAGTCTAAGTAAGATGAAATGTGTTTATTACCGCCAGGGGCACTTATGATGTAATACATCAACTCTTGCACACAGCATTAATGCAGAGTTAACATGAATAATCTACATACAAAATTCTCCCACCATACTCCTAATATATTAATATAACTTCCTATTTGCTGATACAGTTGAATGACACCTGAGTATAGTAGCATAATTGCCTAGTGAGGTCGCATTTTGCTAATAATAATTTCACAGGAAATCTTAGGCAACCATCTCCTTCTTCCCAAGGCTCTTGTTTTTGTCACTAACCTCAATTTTTCTACAAAAGCAAAAAAAATGTAACCTTAATAAAATAAATGGCAGCAATATGTAAATATTGTTTAGTGATTAAATTAAAAGTGTGATAACAATTTGTATTGACACAAACAAACTTTCAATGTTTTATTCCAGCACCACGCATGCATAAGGAAGTTGAACACCATTATTGAAATCTAATGATTGAAGTGTACAAAATATGTCCAACTGTGGTTTCAGAATAGAATGAAAAACCTCAATCAATAACAATAGACCAGATGGTAAGAGAAATATATTTAGATTTAAGCACAAAAAAAAGATTTATATAAAAGCTGAAGGAACACAAACATAAGTAAAAATGAAAAGTAAACTAGACAATATATGATAATAAGTAGTTCATGATAGAACACCTTGAAATGTAATACATTCAAAAAGTATACAGCATCCTTGTAAAGAGAAGGAGCACTGGAAGGCACTAGTTAACCAATGTTGTTTCAACACAGGAACTCTTTGCACATGAGATGAGTTTCTTGGATACAAGCTATGTTTGGGGAGTGTAACATAAAATAAAATAATACAAATTATAGCAATATACTGATATTAGAAAGAAAGAAATACTAATGTCAATAGCAACTGGCACCTTGTGTTGCTATGGCTATGCTGGTGATTTTTCATAGCTTAGATATGTGAATTGTGATTTTAGTTACATGGTTTGTGTTTAAAAGATAAGGCTCCCCCTATTGATATGTTAATGAACTTATGGGGCTGGTTTATGAGATCAGCACAGAAGACTTGCTACAGGATATGATGTAGCAGGAAATAGGGGGAGGGAAATAGGATCTGGAAGTCATGTGCTCTGAAACAAAGGAGCAACAGTGGTTCTGGAGACAGAGAAGGACACAGTTCTGGAGACTGGGAAGAGGAAACAGTGTGTTGGAGGACTCTAAGATGACTTAACACCAAGGTGGATCTCTGACAGAAGAGGAAGAGACTTCACCTGAAGACTCTTTCACCCAACCTCCTGCAACCGCTTGTCGAGTAAGCCTGGGTCCTTGTTGCCTACGGAGATCTAGAAGCCACTCTAACCTGAACAATTTTCGCAATTTTGAGTAATTTTTCATGTTTATTTGTTAGGAAATAGGTAGCACTGTGTTGTTTTATGTATATCTGCCAATTTTGTACTGTTTTATTCCTATAATTGTAGTAGTTAGAATGTACAGCATTTTTGTTTAGTAAATGCACATGAATACACTACAGAGGTCTAAGCTTTCTTGACTTATACCGCAATGTAACCTTAATAGGCACCAAGCAAAACACACCTACAGTATAAAATACTATGACAAATAATAGTGATAATAGAAGAATATGCCCAAAGCATTTATTCTTTATTTCAGGACAGTGGGTGGAGCCATGCAAATCGTTCCTTTACATCCCATCAGCCAGGTGCACATCCAGAACTGTGCTATGGGATGGAATGAGTCATATGAATACTTTCTGTTCCAAGACTGCTTTAGCAACACACTTTGGTTGGAGGGATTTTTGATTCTTTTAGTCCCATCTTACCATAACATGTATGGTTATACTAGCAATCAATGGACGATGGCACAAAGAAATGGCCATGAGGATTTTTTTAATACCTTTTTAAAACATACATAAAAGGTTACAACAGCAAGTGAGATATGTTACACACTTTTATGCACGCAGGTACTTACCACTCAATGATGATCTTGTTTGCTGTTGTTTCCTGTTGTGCCCAGCATTATAAATTTAATAAAGAAGCCACAAAGATTTTCTGGTTTGCCATCATCTATTGATTGAATTTGTATGAGTCACCAGTGATAAGCTGGATGAGTACCTGGTCCTCAGCAGGCAAAGATGGAATGAAATCATATGAATACCTTTTGTTCTAATTAGGTTTCACTATGCTATGCACTGATTAGGTTGCAGAGTTTTTTTATTCCTTTAGTCCCTTCTCACCAAGACATGCATGGCTATACTGTCATGCATGGGGGAATTAATTACTGTAGGTTTCTAAAACACCAGGCCAGGGGCAGACAGACAACTCATGGAGCCCCCGGGCAATAGGGGATCATGGGGCCCCTGTGTCCTTGCCCACACTCAAAAAAGCCTATAAAAAAGGTACCAGGGGCATTTCATGGGGCCCCCTACTTACCCCGGGCCCTCGGGCAGTTCCCGAGTGCTCGAATGGTCAGTCCTCCCCTGCATCAGGCTTCATTGGGGTGCAATTCAATGGTTGAGGCAGTTGGAAACAGCAATGATGTTTGCTGAAACTATTAAAGTGGAATTAAATTCCCACTGGACACTTGTACCTACAGGTAATCTTATAATAAAGCTTACTTGTATGTACAAAGAATATCTCATGAACATGCACCATTTAGGAGATATTCAGTGTCCCTGCAGATGATGACATCACCGGTGCATGTGCTTTGAAAGAATGGCATACCTGTGCCGTTCCTTCAGAGCTTTGTGCTGCTGCTGCTGCTGCCACTGAGACTCTTGCGCAGGAGTGACGTCATCGCGGCTCAGCCAATCAAGCAACCAGAGCCTGCTAACCCAGAAGGAAGACCGGGTGAAGATGGAAGCCCTGTCAGCTTGTTGCTGGAAGGCTTCATTCTAAGGTAAGTCTTTCATAATGTGCCAGTATGTGATGCATTATTTTACAGGAAAATCTTTTTAACCAAAGTTGTAGACAACAAGCAAATATTAATAAAAGCAGAAATTTAAATGGACCTTTGAATAATTTTACAGGTCATCGTGAGTAAATTCCTGACTTGTCACAGTATACAGCAACAGTATAATTTTTTTAACTCTACCTTTCACCATTAAAAAAGTCATCCTTGAGGCGAGTCCCTGTGACTAGGATTAGGCGATGTCACCAGTCACACAAGGAGTGATAGCCATCATACATTCATGAAAGAAGTTGTTAATTACTACTTTTTTGTTATGCGGAAATAAGCTGAAATATAATCAAAGGGATGGCTTTGAATATGGTATATTTAGTGTTTGCTAAAGCATTTTGCATGGTTCCTCACAGACAGCTAATATGCAGGTTAATATCTGTGGGATTAGAATATTAAATCTGTAAATGTAGGGACATAGCCAATGACTGTGCAAGATGGTCTCAAGTTCCGTCATTGGCGTAGCCACTAGCGCAAAAACACAGCATTTCTTGGCTAACAAAATCTGGCCATACTGCAATTAGACCCTCAGCTTTATGCCACCAAACTATATAAATTAGGACACCAACTCTCACCTATCACCAAAGTGTTTAGTTTGTTGTCTTCAGAGTTTCTTAGCAGCATTAAGATGCAACAAAGGATGAAAAAACCTAAAAAGTATTTATGATGCTAATTGTCTTTTGGGGTTTACATTTACGTTAACAGTTATTTACCATAAGAGCTATAAAAATGTTGAATAGTCTTCCACAGAATTGGATTCTAAATGAATCAGTATAACACTTTTAAAAAGGGCTGGATGAAAATTCCAAATGCACAAAATATAAATGGCTATTAAAATGTATAAGAAATAACCCAGTAGAATGTTAACACAGTGCATTATCTGATTGCCTTTGTAAAGAGAAATTTGTTCCCTATGTGAGCAAACTTGACCGGGCTTTATAAGGATATTTGTTGCTCTTCTGTGGATCAACTTCAAGGTTAGGATTCTGTGAATTGTGGTTAACGTAGTGAAGATTTGTTTAACAATCTGACTAAAAACACAGAATGAGAATAAATATTGTCTACAAAAGATACATAGTACAAATAAAGGTGCTTACAATTGATTTTCTATACCTTTAATATTTTCTTCCTGATAAAGTTAATGGCATCTTGTTTTAATATAGCTTTGACTTTCACTAGGTTTCATGCAGGTTTAAGGTTTTTTTAGGGGTTTTTAGTGGTGGTGGGGTGGAGGGGCTTGTAAAATAAAAGTATATTAAAAGTAGCAGAGTGGAAGGTATTGAATCTGGTGTCTGTACCTAAGAATGTTAGCAATAAAAACTGTAATAAAACTTGAATTATTTTAAATAATATACATAATTCCAGATCTCATAGGAATTTTATTTAAATACAGCTCCACATTCAATCCTACATTCCATGGCAAAGGACTGCAGCATTTTTATAATATGATTTAAATAACAATCTTGATATGTCTAGTACCAGTGAATTTTTTGGAGCAACTCCGGTCAAGTGGCCATTACCATGGAAACAAACTGTCCTTCCAAACTGTAATATATATATATATATATATATATATATATATACATTAACCACAGGAAAGTTTTACCCCCTTCATGACCGGGGGGGTGTCATGTGATCACTGTGACCAATCACAGCAGATCACATGTCAGTTGTAAACAATGAATAGCTTCCTTTTATGCCATTCATTGCTTACAACTGTGTTGCTAGATGTCATTGGTGCCAGTGGTCACATTGGACTGGGCCAATCACAGCCCATCTGTAGCATGTGATCAGCTGTGGCCAATCACACCTGATCATAACAAAACTACTGAATGAATCAGTTTCATTCAGTAAAAATGCTTGCTCATACCAATGAAATTTGCTGGTATAAGCAATTATAATGTGTAAAAAAAACTTGATCACTTGCCCAGAGTAGTACAATGTAACTATGTATATAGCAATATTATAATAATGCTCTGGTCACAGGATTAGAAAAAAAAATAAACATATGTAAAAAAATATTTTTTTTTTCTGCATACTGTCACCACTCAGTGTCCCTTATCAACACACCAGTGATATGATGACGCTGTACTGCATTGGTGACAGTACGTAAAAATAAAAGTGAATTTTATTTTATTTTTTCATTTTCTACAATATTATGAAAAAAAATGACAACTTCAAAAAACTCACCACCAACTCTTACTAAATACCTCAGACTGTCTATTTTCCGAAAAGCGGTCATTTAGGGGGTATTTGTACTGTCCTGGCATTTTTGGGCCTCAAGAAATGAGGCAATCAGTACATCAGGATTTATCGATTTTTAGATATATACCATAGTTTGTGGACTTTCCTACCAACTAAATAATAAACACTGATTTGAGTTATTTTCACCAAAGAAATGCAGTAGAATACATTTTGGCGTGAATTTGTGTAGAAAGTAAAAAATTTTATAACAGAAATCAAGAAAATAGCATTTTTTTTTATTTATAGCGCAAAAAATAAAAACCCAATGGTGATTAAATACAACCAAAATAAATCTCTATTTGTGCGAAAAAAATTATAAAAATGTCATATGGGTACAGTGTTGCATGACTGCGCAATTGTCATTCAAAAGTGCGACAGCTCTGAAAGGTGAAAATTAGCCTGGGCAAGAAGGAGGTAAAAGTGCCCGGTAGGCAAGTGGTTAACTGGCAATTGCAAGGTCATGCAACACTGTACGCAAATTAAGTTTTTATCATTTGTTTCACACAAATAGAGCTTTCTTTTGGTGGTATTTGATCATCACTGGGTTTTTTATTTTTTATTATATAAAAGAAATAAGACTGAACATTTTGGAAAAAAAACCCAATGTTTTCTAATTTCTGTTATAAAAATATATCCAATAAAAATTAAAAAAATTAATTTCTTCATAAATTTAGGCCAAAATGTAATCTGCTGCATGTTTTGGGGAAAAAATACTAATAAGTGTTTATTAATTGGTTTGTGTGAAAGTTATAGCATCTGAAAACTATGGTATATATCCTGGAAGTTATGCACCTATGACGCTATACTGGTAATGGAAGTGATCAGTGACCTATTGGGACTGTGATAGTGTGTGGGCAATCTGGCACCAGCTGACACTGGCTGGGAGGTGCACTAACTGACTGACACTGACATCAATAGTGACACTAATACAGTGATCAGTACTAATACTGTACACTGTTACTCTAATAATAACACTGGATGGGAAGGGGTTAACATCCAGGGGCAATCAAAGTGTTAACTGTGGCCTAACAAGTGTAATGTGTGCAATACCTGCTACTTTTAATTAAGGATACAAAAGACAATTCCTTTTGTAGTGACATTCAGCAGCACAAGCAGGTAAAGGTAAATGTTCACTATCTTCTTTTACAGGTAACAGATAATTTGCTTTATTTTTCACAAGGTCACTTTAAAAAAATGTTAGCATTTCCTGTTGAGACTATTATCCCTTTTTGACAGTAGAATTTCAAGACGTCAGTGTCTATTAAAAAATATCTTGAACATTTTAAAAGAGTATAATTCAAAGTGCAAAATTCAATTACCCTGGCATATTGAGCTTGGTAAACATTCTCTACTCCTTTGGTAAATCAACCCACTTACATCTTTCTATTCCGTGATTCAACAACACAGTACAAAGAGTTGTGTTCATTTAAATATTCCCAAAATTGAGGCAAGATATCGCTGTTTGTGGGAAAAAGGACTCATGGGTGATATAGTTGTCAAGTGTAATGCTAATGCTATTGCTATAAAATGTTTGAAATAGTTCTGTAGGGTAAAAAAGCACAACCAATATTAAATATGCTTTTATGTTTGCTGTTTAAATTGTAACTCATTGTTATATTTTACAAGTTTGATCATTTCTCAGCTTTATTGTTTAGTGGCTGCTTAAAATCATTAAACATTTCACATGAAGGCTTTAAAATATTATTTTTCATCATCATAAAAATGCAATTTTTGCAATGCCTATCAAAAGGTCTCATTTACTAAATTGAATTAAAGCAACATGTTAAATGTCAAGCGAGTGTTGCTATGGCAATTTTGTACACAATCTGCCATCTAAATCATTCATTTTTTCTGCTTTCATGAAGCAATATGATTTTAAATTTAGGCCTTACCCCTCAGCTACCTCTATATCACTTCTGACATTCCACAGATTTCATTTTTGTGAGTCCGTGGCAGAGTCATTTTCTAATTTATCACTGTCTGCTCACAAAGCGGCATTCACCTTATTCAGCTCATAAATGTACATTACTCTTTACAATCCTTTATAGCATGTAGGGAGCACTCCAATAAAAACTGGCAAATTTGAGAAACAGTAAAATATGTGTAGGAAGTGTAGATCCACAGACAGGGCCAGTGCTAGAGCAACTACAGGCAAGCGCCCCCCCCCCCCCCAAAAAAAAAACAGCAGAAAATATTAAATCAAGAAAACATGAAACTGATACATTTTTAACCACTTCAAGTCTGGACACTTTTACCCCCTTCCTGTCCAGGCCAATTTTCAGCTTTCAGTACTATCACACTTTGAATGACAATTGCGCGGTCATGCAACACTGTACCCATATGCATTTTTTTGCATTTTTTTGAGACAGATAAAGCTTTATTTTGGGTGTATTTATTCACCACTATGATTTTTTTTTTATTTTGCTATGTAAATGAAAATATCCAAAAAAATTTTAAAAAAGTGTTTTTCTTATAAAATTTTGCAAATAAATAATATTTCATCATAAATCTTGGCCAAAATTTATTCCGTTATCTTTTTAGTAAAAACAATAACCCAAATTAGTTTATAACCAAAAATTATACTTTTTAAACATTTTTTTACATTTTTCTTTTCTTTTTTTATATTATTATTTATGTGTTTTTTTTACATACTGTCACCCTAGCAGTACAGTGTCACCATGATTACACTGTACTACTTGTGGTGGGTGATAAAGATTTTTTTTTTTTTACACTGATTGCTTTTACACCCATAAAGGCTGAAAAAGCAATAATTTCTCCTTCTCTCTGGCTGCATTCTTGCAGCCATTGAGAACTACTGTGTGAGCTGTGATTGGTCACAGCTTGTCACATGGTACAAGGCTGTTGTGAATAGCCTTGTACCATGTGACCTCTGTGATCATTCACAGATTTCACACGTAGTAAGCAATGATGTCAGAAGTGACATCTAGCTTACTACTCTGCATGTGATCACTGATTGGCCAATGAGTGATCACATGATCGGGACCTCGCACAGAGGTCCCGTACGACGGTGTTCCGTTCCACTGTGTCCGGAGGACACAGCGGGCACCAGATCGCGGTGCTGCACGCTCCCTGGGAGTACGCACAAGCTGGGAGCGGGGAGGCCGTTTATAAATGGCCACCCGACCCTGCACTACCACCGTCTGGCCATTTATATACAACGGCCGGACGGGAGGTGGTTAATTTGAAAAAAAGTGCCATAAGATGCAACCAGCACCAATATTAAAGACGAAATCAGTGTCACGGATGGACTGTATCTGTGGCTGGAAGTGACAGGGTGACAGTTGCAATGAATGACAGATCCCTGGCTGGAATTCCCTCCAACAATGGGGGGAGATAAAACACTGTGACAGCAGGCAGCTGAACTAAGCGATCCCACACAGTGACAGATCCGACACAACACACCATCACCAACACTGACAAAGATCAGCAGGCACTAGAAGAGCAGGCTGTGGGATTGTTATGATGTCATCACTCACTGACACATTGCACATGTGATGGGTGTCACATTTCGGGTCACAATCACACCAACATGGGACATCAGGGTCAGACATTCCCTTCCTCCGGAGGTGCAACTCCACCTCTGCTGGTGAATGGGAAGAGAAGGGCTGGAATTCCACAGTAATCAGCAGCGGCCAACCAGCTTGCAGTAAGGGACTGAATCTGAGAGGAACACTGGAAGAAGTGGCAGCTCAGCTGCATTACTGGCCCCACACACCCAGCATCTTCCTCTGTCCTTTTTACCTCCCCTCTGCCATACCTCCTCTCAGCTGAAGAGTCATTCATGACATGGCGGCATCCCACACAGGAAGGATGCTAGCCTGTGCTGTGCCTAGGCACTCCTAGGTGGCAGTGCGCCCTAGGCGGCCACCTAGTTTGCCTAGTGGAAGCACCGGCCCTGTTCACAGAATTAATGAAAAAGAATCAGGAAGACGTATAGGGGACAAATTCCTCTCCAGTAAGCAGCACGATAGTGGCATTACCAAATCTTACAAAATTAGCAGTCAAAGGTAGCAGTGTTTATCACACAGCAGATGTACAGCTATGGGGTCATAAGCACAGGATCGGCCAGGCGCCATCACATGTCAGAAAGTTCACTGCTATTCTCAGGAGAAATACAAGAAAAAAATGTAGATTTTCCATGCTACTGCTTAAGCTTAATTACTTTTTTCTATATCCACTATTTTCACTTGTTAATTTAGTTCCACTTTGAAATGCTAGTAACCTGATTGCTTATTAGTTACTAACCCAGAACAAATTTGCAGATTAAGTTTGTTTATTTAATTTCAACCTAGTCTTTTGCCTGTTTGTTCTAGGCCAGTGACTCAGCCAGTATTACATTCAGAGAAAGCCAATCAACTAGCATTTTAACAATAGCAACCCTAATGGAAAGGGGGTGTGACAATTTATTTGTTCCCACCTTTATCAGCTGGTGTTGGTCCCTTTTTTGTTTCCCTGTTTTTTTCTGTTCTTTCCCTCTCCCCCTTTTTTGTATATGCTGTTCTTCTTATTTCATAGCTCATGCTGTCAGCAAAATAATGAAGAGCCTTGTGCCATTGGCAGGAAGGATAAGGGACTTCTACAACTTGTGCCTCTGCCTATTAAAGGTTGGATTGATGGCTCTGCATCATTTGACTGTACCATACAACCAGTGAGCTGCTCATCTATAATACTAGCTATAATATATTGCTCACTGTGTTCTGAGATTGCCAGTCATGAATATGCTGTTCTGCCAGGATCTGAAGTGGGAAGAGCAACCTAGAGAAAAGCTTGGCTGGGGAAGTGCCTGGAAGCCAGCAACAACACCACAACAGAAGTGTTCCAGCATAGAGAAGAAGACTCATGAAGTGATTTACAAAGCTAAAAGAGGAGTGGCTAGTTGTCTTGTAACACTATCAGTAAGACTGAACCATCCAGAGGACAGAAACAACACCTTCTGTGCTCTAGGACCCAGAGCAAGGCTGGATAGATGGAAAAGGAACTTGTTGAAATTCATCCACCAATGCATAAAGGTTGTGCGGCTTTAAATAAGGCTGGGGAAGCCCAACCAGTACTGCAAAGTGAAACAAAAAGAAAGTGCACCAACCTTGCGCATTACCTCAGTAAACTGTGATTTTATTAAATTGAGATATTTACTCACAAACAAGCATATAGGATCCTCAAAGGAACATTTGTAGTGTAAAACCAGTGCAAGTCACATCATGAGGGTAGACTCTCAAAGTTCGACTGACGTGTTTCAAAGGGGGTTCCTTCTTCATCAGAGCTCTGGGCAACAATGAGATGACCCCCAAAACAGGAATGGTTTTACAAGTGGAGGCCTTTGACAATATTTTCTCTACACATCTTTTCTGACTGTTTTTCACTAGTTTTGCTTTTGGCTAGGGACAGTGTCACTACTGGTAGCATGGGGCAATACCTGGACCTTACAGAGATTCCACAGGCAGTCCAACTCCTCCAGGAAGGCACATCAATACGAGCCATTGCTAGAAGGTTTGCTGTGTCTCCCAGCACAGTATCAAGAGGATGGAGGAGATTCCAGGAGACAAGCAGTTACTCTGGGAGAGCTGTACAGGGCCGTAGAAGGTCCTTAACTCATCAACAGGACCGGTATCTGCTCCTTTCTGCAAGGAGGAACAGGATAAGCACTACCAGAGCCCTACAAAATGACCTCCAGCAGTCCACTGGTGTGAATGTCTCTGACCAAACAATCAGAAACAGACTTCGTGAGGGTGGTCTGAGGGCCCGATGTTCTCTAGCGGGCCCTGTGCTAACTGTCCAGCACCATAGAGTTCTATTGGCATTTGCCATTGAACACCAGAATTGGCAGGTCCACCACTGGCGCCCTGTGCTTTTTACAGATGAGAGCAGGTAAACCCTGAGCACATGTGACAGCCGTGAAAGGGTCTGGAGAAGCCATGGAGAATGTTATACTGCCTGTAACACCATTCAGCATGACCATTTTGGTGGTGGGTCAGTAATGGTCTGGGGAGGCATATCCATGGAGGGACGCACAGACCTCTACAGGCTAGACAATGGCACCCTGACTGCCATTAGCTGTCAGGATGAAATCCTTGGACCCATTGTCATACCGTACACTGGTGCAGTGGGTCCTGGGTTCCTCCTGGTGCACAACAATGCCCGGCCTCATGTGGCGAGTATGCAGGCAATTCCTGGAGGTTGAAGGAATTGGTACAATTGAATGTCCCCCACGCTCGCCTGACCCAAATCAAATAGAACACCTCTGTGATATCATGTTTCGGTCCATCCGACACCACCAGGTTGCACCTCAGACTGTCCAGGAGCTCAGTGATGCCTTGGTCCAGATCTGGGAGGAAATACTCCAGAACACCCTCCGTTGTCCTATTAGGTGCATGCCCTAAAGTTGTCAGGCATGCATATAAGCATGTGGGGCCATACAAACTACTGAGTACCATTTTGAGTTGCTGCAATTAAAATTCAGCAAAATAGACTAGCCTGCTGCATAATTTTTTCACTTTATTGTCAGGGCATCTTTGAATTAAGGCCTCTGTAGGTTGATCATTTTAATTTCCATCAAACATCCTTACATTCCTAACACATTACTCTGTCCATATCAGTATAGATATCCAGCCTGATATTTTTTCCCATTGAGATCTGATTTGTTTTCAAAGTGTTCCTTTAATTTTTTTGAGCAGTGCATGTACCGTATATCAGCAATGGACAGATGAGTGTGACATCCAAATGCACATATTCAATGCATCACAACACACCTGTTTTTTTCGTGCACCACAATTCACAGATGTGAACCATCTGTGCATTGCAGATGCACTGCACTGAAAATGATGGTGCAAGTTTGTTTTTTGCATTAACACAGGGCAGCCCTTTGACATTACATAGACAGTACTTGAGGCCCTTTATATGTAGAGAGATAGATAGATAGATAGATAGATAGATAGATAGATAGATAGATAGATAGATAGATAGATAGATACAGTTTTCTTATACTTTTTTTGTCTTGGGGACAACACTGTTGAGTTTATTTATTCATTCCATTGAGTTTGAAATTAAGTGCTGAATTTCATGGTTTACTGAAGATATCAAATTATGTTGGAAAATACATTTTTAGGATTACATTAGGACCTTGGGCAGATACATGGCAGATGAGGATTAATATTAGGAAATGTAAAGTTATGCACTTGGGTGCCAAAAATACACATGTAAAATGCACATTAGGTGGGGCTATTCTAAGAGAATCTGTGCTGGAAAATGATATGGGAATGCTTGTAGATCACAGAATTATCAATTGCATTCCAAGCCAAGCTGCAGTTAACAAAGCTACGAAAATACTCCCGTGCATTTTAAACATTCATTATTTAAATCAGTACTTAACCCCCTTTACAAAACACTGGCTAAAAATCATCTGGATTACACTGTTGAGTTTTGGTCGCCAATCCTCAGCAAAGACATTGTTGAATTAGTAAGAGTTCAGCAAGGGCAAAAACAAAATTAACAGGGGGTGGAGGCTATGGAGATAGCTTTGAGTGTTTTCAAAGTGTTCCTTCACTTTTTTTGAGCAGTGTGCATGTGTATATATATATATATATATATATATATATATATATATATCATAGTTTTCAGTTGCTATAACTTTCACACAAACCAATTAATATACATGTATTAAGATTTTTTTTTACCAAATGCATGTACCAGAATACATTTTGGTCTAAATGTATGACTAACTTTGAGTTTGCTGGATATTTTTTATACCCGACAGTAGAAATATGTTTGCTTTTTTTTTCAAAACTTTTGGTCTTTCTTTGTTTATATCATAAAAGATAAAACACACAGTGGTGCTCAAATACCACCAAAAGAAAGCACTATTTGTGTGAAAAAAGGACACAAATTGGATCGAGCAATTTCCAGTTGAAATAACATTACCGAATAGCAAAAAATGGACTAGTTATTAAGGGGAGTAAATCTTCTGGAGGGTAAGTGGTTAAATAGTTTAGGTATTTCATTGTCCAAGATTACTGACAGTTTTTTTTTACTCTATTCTCTATTTGTCTGTCTATCAAAGCTAGTATCTGGTCCCATGCTGGTAATATTTTGCTACTCTTGTAGGCAGCATTGCTACTCCTGCTGCTTCATCATTAGTTGGAATAGATTGACATAGATATTACTAGAGCACAAAGCATTTCTGAAACATGCCTTAAAGAAGACCTTGCAACATTTCACTTCCATTGGTATATCTCTTAGAAAGAACTTATATCTCTCTAAAAGAAAAAAACGTATATCTCGTTAAATAAAAGAAAATTGTAATGGAGAGTTCATAGATATCGTATCACTATCATCTCTATCATATTCAAGTGATTTTTCTTTGAAAAGCAATAAAAAGGATAAGGATGTTGATTGGCTTAGACCTGTGGCCAGTTCTTTTAATAATTGGCTACAATCCTTTTGCATTTTTGCTGGTGTCCTTGGTAAAAGGCACCTGGAAAACTACAGCATTTTGAAATAATCATCAAGCCTATAAAAATTTGGATGTTTTAATACGATTAAACATTTAGACAAAAATGACAGTTTATCCTCATCTTAAATGGGATATGAAAGATGTAGGTCTATGGTTGCATTTTATCTTGCCTCACAGATATGTATCTTTAAGGCAATCTCCTGTTCGCACTAAGCCCTCTTTACTTAGAAAAGGCATTTGTTACACTTTTAAAGGAAAAACAGTGCAAATGGGCAACAGCTTGCAAGTATTAGACATTCATTTTATGCTGAAGCCCATCTTTTAAATAGGTGTTTAACCACTTCAATTCCGGGCACTTTTACCCCCTTCCTGCCCAGGCCAATTTTCAGGTTTCAGCGCTCTCACACTTTGAATGACAATTGCGCGGTCATGCAACACTGTACCCAAACTAAAATTTCATCATTTTGTTCACACAACTAGAGCTTCCTTTTGGTGGTATTTAATCCCCACTAGGGTTTTTATTTTTTGCTAACAAAAAAAAGACCGAAAATTTTGAAAAAAAAACACGTTTTTCTTTGTTTCTGTTATAAAGGTTTGCAAATAAATAATTGTTCTTCATAAATTTAGGCCAAGATGTATTCTGCTACATTTCTTTGGTGAAAATAACATAAATCAGTATTTATTATTTAGTCTGTAGAAAAGTTATAGAGTTCACAAACTATGGTATAGATCTGAAAATTGATCAATCCTGAAGTACTGACAGCCAATCTAATTTCTTGAGGCCAAAAAATGTCAGAACAATACAGACACCCCCCAAATGACCCCTTTTTGCAAAGTAGACAGTCCAACGTATTTCATAAGAGGCATGGCAAGTTTTTTGAAGTTGTAATTGTTTTGTCATTTTTCGGAAAATTAAGAAATTAAAAAAAATATTTTTGCAAATTTTTTTACATGCTGTCACCAGTGCAGTAGTGTCACTGACTGGTGACAGTAAGAAAAAAAAACATAATTTTTATTTTCAATTTATTTATTGATTTTATTACATTTTTTCTTTTTTTAAGATTTTTTTTTTCATATTGCACTATGTCCAAATTAGTATAATGTTACCATAGTAACATTGTACTACTTTGGGGAAGTGATCAGTATTTTTTTTTTTTTTTACACAATTTGATTGCTTATAGCAAAGAATTTCTTTACTATAAGCAAGCATTTAACTGAATGAAATTGATTCATTCAGGGTTTTTTTTGTTGTGATTAGCTTTGATTGGCCATGGCTAATTACATGACACAGATAGACTGTGATTTGCCCAGCCTGTGCATGTGATCACTGTGACCATTCACAGCTAGACACAGTTGTATACAATGGATGGCATGAAAGTAAGCCAACCATTGTATACAACTGTCATGTGACCTGCTGTTATTGGTCAGAGCAGGTCACTTGATACTGGCAACGGGGCTGGTACAAAGATCTGTCATCGGCCGTGTCCAAGGTACATGGCCGGCGACCGATCTCGCCAAAGCGCGGCCCTGCGGGCACATGCAAAGTGCAATTCGGAAAGGACGTCATATGATGCCCTCCCGGAGGGATGAGGTGTTCGCCCGGCCGTCTTTTGACTATAGGCTGGGTGGCAAGTGGTTAAAAAAAAGCTAATATTTCTGCTCAATCACAGAAAGGTACTATATTCTTCCAAAAAGCCTGCATACAAGTGAAGGTGAAAAGAGTTGATTGGAGTTGTATCCAGACAAGGACAAATACCAACTTAAGGGTTCAAGTAAGGTTTTAAGATCCCTGTATTTAGTGGTTCATGGTGTAAGGTAGTAAAAAATTTAAAGGCAGTGGGTGAGTTGTAGCTTATTGCTAGGGAAAAAATTATATGAAATGGCTTTAGTTAGAGTTCGAATATGAGGCCATTTATTAACAGTCTGCTGAAAAACTTCCATATTTTCCCAGTTAGGTATTGTTCTTAAAAAGAATATTAATTCCTTTAGGCTCATCCATAATTTGTTTTCACTTAATGATAAGATTGATAATTTGTTAATGCTTCTTTTGATTTATCAATTTCTAAAATCAGACAGTTTGGTAAAAAAAATCACTTTTAGCTAAAGCTGACATTAAATTGACTCTCAGGCTTCTCCCTATTGTTACAGTACCAATTCAATTCTTTACTTTTTTTATTTTGATCAATTCCACATTTTTTGACATGTGCTTACCTATGGGAAGCTCCCTATCTTGCTTTTATTTTAAAACCTTTTCCAGTTTTCTAGAACAGGTAATAATCTAAGAGTCAGGCTTTGATTCAGTAGTCCACTATATGATGATTTTCTTTCCATTGGTTTTTCTAATTCTTCACTCTGTTGTTATACAATAAAGCTTTTTTTCCATAAATGCAAATTTGTGGAATCCCTTTGACATCTAAAAAATTGTTGCTAACAATTTTAGGTTTTAATATAAATACATTAGGTCTGATATGATATTTGAACTTCCTGTTGAAAAAGTACTTTCAATTTCTGCTAAAATAATTGTAGTTTTTATTAGGGTTACTAGCATTTGCATCTAGAATTATGCCCCCATGATAATTATGTTTAGCCATGTCAAGTTTTAAATACCTGTTCTTTCATGGTAAGCCAGGTTAACCAATGAGCTAAAAGATAACCTATTAGTATGGTTTCAATTATTTAATATTTACATTGGTCGGTCTTTCTGGAAAGACAATTTTCTTTCAGGTGATGATTTTCATCTGTTCAAAAACACAGTTGGTTCAAAAGGCTTTGCAGCTGTTTGGTATATCCACTGGCACTGTGGCACTTGGCCAGGTATTTGGATTCAAAAGGGAGTGACAAAAACTATGTTTTATTAGAATTATTTCCAGTTGTACCTACTCTGGAACCATGGAGAGAATTTTTCTCTAATAAACTAATCTTAATTCAATCTTAATCTTAATTTTGACAATAGGGAAATTTTTTACCCCATCAATCAATGTAACATCTGGGTTAAAGCCAAATACATCCCTGGTAAGAGTAATAATATTGTAGTCTCTCTGTCTCTTAGAGTGTTTCAGAGAGTTTTTGCCATGGGCGGATCAGAAGGGCTTTGTCTGTCTGGACTATTTTTGCAGATTAATTTGAACTTCACCCATGAGGCAATGAAAGATTCTTATGCCGTGAGTACTTGGGCTGAACAGCCTGGTATGAATAGATTATGTTCAATAGAGATTTTGGTTCAGTGCAAGACAGGGTGGATTTGATTTAAATCAAACTGATTTAAATCACGATTTAAATCACTAGTCAGTAAGGCTTGATTTAAATCATAGTTTTCTACATAGACTAATTCTTGCTGGTATAACTTTAATATGCAAGTAGATGAAGATTTTTGGAATAACAACTTTTCATATTAGTTTTTTTATCCCCAGTTTAATAGGTTAATAATTCATATTTGGACAACTTTTCTGTTGTACTTAGGAAGGAGAAAAATAATCATTACCTTAATAATAACAATTTAAATAGATTTATTCAACTGAAACAATAACATTACAGCATATGTTATTTGCTTAAACAAACATCCATGTTTGTTAACAAATTTGGCTAAACAAAATATATATATTTTAAGAAACTTAGACTGTCAGCCCCTTCCTCCTCACACTTAGTTTCACTTTCTTCTTGTGCAGATCTATTCCACTCCAAACAATCAGAAAAATATTGTTTCTATTCTATTCACTGAACTTCTTGAAACTTAGCACTGAAGGGGTTGATTCTGTATTCATAGGTTTGTAGAAGTTAGGATTAAGGTCTTTTTCTTAACTCTGTTCATGTTATAACATTTTTGCTGTGAAGAAGAGGCATGTGATCTCCGCTGAGTCAAATTCAGTTTTGAGAACTGCAAAAGTAAACCAAGCATTTGTGATAATATCTTGTAGGCAGAGAAACTGCCCAATAATGTTACAAAAACCTCTGGAAGAGCATGACATTGTGAATGGATTAATGGAATTTATTTACCAAAAAAATTAAAAATATACAGCCTTATTCTACATAATTAAAAAACTAATCTTTATTTCATGATGGAATAACCTTTGGATGGTAATATATTTTCCTCAAAAAGCATTTTATTCCAAAAAATCTGATTTAAATAAAAAAAATCCGATTTAAATAAAAAAAATCCGATTTTTTTAAATCATTGATTTTTATCCACCCTGGTGCAAGATTAGCCACCTGAACAAACTGTGTTGGTGTTTGTTTATGTTCTAATTCAAAATAAGACCTCATACAGCCATTTGGTAAAACCTTTAGTACGAGTTTCTTTTTTCATAAAGCTGTACAGGCTTCTTCCATGCAATAGCTATTTCTCTGTTCAGACAAGCATTAAAGGGCTACAAAAAGTTAATCATATTCCTGACACTGGACACCTGCTTTCTGTAGATTTATGAAACATAATTTCCACAGCAAATTCCAATGTTTGTTTCTCTGGTTATGAAGCCTTGTTATGTAAACGATTGCCGACCAGTGGTGTACCGGTACAGCTGCAACGATGACCAGAATCTCATTTTTTGACAGGCGATTCCCTTCAATGTAAAAGTAATCCTAGCAGCAAAGAATCCATTGGGTTCTGCTGTGATCTCTCCTTGGAAAATCTGAATGTGTCCTATATTAAATACATGTGATAAAAAAACTGTTATATACAAATTAAAAACAGTTGTAAAGTAATAGATTAACAATGTCTAACTTTAAAGCTGAACTCCAGGAAACTTAAAAATTCTCAATTGCAGTGGGGCTGCACCTGCACTGCAAGGGTTAACTGCTCATTTACATCTAGGGGATAGCATCTTCTCACCCATGCTACAGCATTCTAAGGTCTCGACTACATCAAAACTAGTACAGGGTCCATAGCTCTGCATGGAACGTGGTGACGTGAAAGGATAGTTCACCGCTGAAGCAAAGGGGAGTGCCATCTGCCAGGAAGTGGAGGATCAGGAAAGTAAACATGTTTTTAATCTCCCCTAATAAGAAAGCAGTTAACATTAAGCAGTGGGCACACAGATATCAGATTTCCTGGACTTTGGCTTTAAAAACATGCTTTTAATCTCCCCTAATAAGAAAGCAGTTAACATTAAGCAGTGGGCACACAGATATCAGATTTCCTGGACTTGGGCTTTAAAAATGTAAAATAAAACCCAAGCAATTATAGATTAATTTGCAAATGTATTTAAACTATGAAAAGGCATTTGAAAATCCAATATAATTTGTTCTTAAATTTGACATAATACAATATCTTTTTTTCTGATTTCAAGTGTAAATCCGCATCTCGTAAAACAATTTGCTGTTGGAGCAAGTGCACATTTTAGGCCTGAAGATTACCAACCCAATATTACATATCTCCTGAAAGTAGAAGACCTGTAGAAATAAAGATGGTCTCTGTAAAGTTATATGCTGCATAATACAACTTTTTTTTATCAAATAATAGTGCATCGATTTGAAGGAAACTGGAAATAGTGGCCTTAGAATAATTCCTCACTCCAATAAGCATGAAGTTACCAATCATCACCTGCTAGAAATTAGCAAAATGGAACAGACAGATGAATACAATGAAACTGTCTGTAGTACATTGCCTTGCAGAAACAAAAAATAAAAAAATATGACAATTGATTGACAGAGGTGACTGTATTGGCTACAAGGAACACCACCTTGTAGGTGAGCAAAGAAAATAAGGAACGCCTCTAAAAGGGTTACAAAGCTATTTCTGAAGAGCAGAGAGAACCAGATTGCCATTTTTGAATTGGATAGAGGACCCTGCCATTAGATGAATTCCAGGATGGTTATACTTCCCATTCCTGGAACAAAGCAGGCTGTAGCATGGAAGGAGATGCCGCATGCTAGTAGAACCACAAGTAGCAGATCTGTTTTGCTGCTGATCTGTGATACAGGTAAAGATCACAGATCCTGAATTAAAAGCAAGACAGCTTTTTTCTGCTGCCACAGACATGAATACCTATGGAATGTTCTAGTTATCGCACTACATAATATACTAACAAAGACACAAAACCAGATGGAACACCTGTTCTAGAGGATTGATCTGGATGCCAAAGCAAAGGCCCCAGTTAACAGAAAAAGCAGCTAAACTGAAAATTGAAGGGCTAGCTATTAATTTGTTGTGGACAAACATTGGTCTCTAAAGGGATTTTTGGGTGTACATATCTGTGCACACAGGCGTAGCACATAAGACAATGTACCTCAGCACTGCAGTTCAAAAACTCAAGCATAGATTGTTAAAGTAAAGTAGAAACCCAAACACCGAAATGTCATATAAGCTTTAACAGGTGGTGATACTAATAAAAAAGATCCTTGTTTGGGTTCTTTGTGTTATGGGGTGACAATGCTCTACCCTTGTCTCCAATGATCTCCTGCTTGCACATCTCACTTTCACATGATTTTCCAAAGGCAAAATATAAACTTCTATGCTCATGCAGAGTGACCGGGAATATAACATTGTTTTGTTTTAAAAGGCATTTTAAAATGTAGTCAATTAGAAATTATGCACAGTGAAAAAACACATGCAGTGAAGTCTGTGTGTTGACCACATGCGGATTCAGAGACTCAGGGAAAAATTATGAAAAAGAACTGCAGCCAACAAAAAACAGAAAATATGCACTGTAAGAAAACACACGCAGGAAATCTTGCCTTTTTATAGTGAAAAGCTGGCACAAAATACAGTTCCCATTATTGACTATTCTAAGCCACCTGACCTAATTTCGGAGCCCAGAAAGTGCATTATTGCTAATGGCAGTGAGGCTCTTCCGTAGCCTTTACATATGGTATAAATGATTTGCAGCAAAAAGGGTTAAGTAAATCAACAAGGCATAAGAGACAATGTCCCAGTCTCTAACCGTAGCTTATTTCAGCAAATATTTAACACTATAATGTATTTTTCATTATTTAAATGTAATTAAAAGTGGAGATAAATTACTTTACAAATTAATTTCTATTTTATGTAAGGTAAATATGGTAAACATACTTAAACAGTGCAATAAAACCACACTACACATGTAATGCACAAAAATATAATTTACACATTTCAGCTAGTTTACTTAAAGTGAATTATATATGTTTTTAAAAAGAAAATATATGTGATTGCCTCAAAGGTTAACTGAAAAAAGAATGATCTAAAAGCAAATAGCAGTTAAAATTACATGTTGGTCTTTTTGTCATTGCCCAAGGTGTTTTCAAACTGTGACTGATGACAGATGATTAGTCACAGCTCAGAAAAATCTATAACAGAGTAATGGGGTTTTTAGAAGATTGGAGGAGAGAACATTTTACTTCTTTCCTTTGTAGCATAGTAATATTGTTGATAATTACACTGCCCTTAGCACTGTTTATAAAATGCATAAATATTACTTTTTTGAATGACTATCACAAAAGAATCACATATCCATGAAGGAGGAAACAAGATAGCATGAATTATCTTAATGTTAATGCAAATTATAATTGACTGCTTTGTATCCATTATTGTTTTTTTAATGTAGGTGTTTTTGTTTAGTGTTCTATTTTGTTATGCATTGTTATTTATCCAAAGATAAACTGTTCATTCTACAATGGCAAAACATTACTCATTGATATCAAAAAACAAACAGCAAAATAATATCAATATCTACCCTTGCACTGGGAAAAACTAAACAGTGGATACAAAAACATAAAACATAGGGGTTGGTTTACTAAAACTGGGGAGTGCAAAATTTGGTGCAGCTCTGCATAGAAACCAATCAGCTTCCAGATTTTATTTTAGCTTTATTAAAGCTTAATTGAACAAGCTGAAGTTAGAAGCTGATTGGCTACTATGCACACCTGCACCAGATTTTGAATTCTCCAGTTTTAGCAAATCATCCTTATTATCTTTGTAATATAGACAACATTCATAGAAAGTATAAAGTTCAGGATCTATCTCCCTCTAGCTACAAATGGTTATAAAGAGAATAAAAATATTTCCTGACTTATCTAAGTTGTAAATTACCATCATGGAAATAAAACAGATTCATTGATAATGCCTGTTGCTGTTATCTTTTTCTTTAGTTTTTTTGTTGTTTTTTTGTGGGTCTTCTTCAAATTTATGTGTGCTTTTTATTTTCTCCCGGCAAAACACGTTGTCGCCATGCTATTAAGGACAAGAGCCTCTTCCTCACAACATTGGTTTGATGGTTTTGAGGGTCTGTAGGTGGGGGCTTATTGGAATCCCACTTTAAAATATGGGGGGGCACAAGATAACCAGCCCCACGTGAATGAATAAGGGGCACAAAAATGTAATGTATTGTAAATAAACACACAGACACAGAAACATTTAAAAATAAATGCTCCATTATGTAAATCCATCATCAGCCATTTTCTCCAGCAATGTAGATTCATGCCAATAAAAATAAATTATGCTCACTGACCTGCCAAAGGAAAAAAGTGTGCTTGCGCAATCTACTCCCAATGACTGCTTGATGTATATCAAAGCATCCTAGCTGGAAGCTGAATGTAAACAAAGTTGCAGAGTATCCCAGGTGGCATCATTGACC
Source organism: Staurois parvus (assembly GCF_062004578.1). NCBI lineage: Eukaryota > Metazoa > Chordata > Amphibia > Anura > Ranidae > Staurois > Staurois parvus. Next base: position 2,640,641 of record NW_028318025.1, read on the forward strand.
AGATATGGACATAACCAAATTTGGTCAATGACATCATCTGGGATCCCATGACATCATTTACCAAGTATGGCCAAGTCCATATTGGTTAATGTCGTCACCCAAGCTACCCCATCCCTTTATTTACAATCCACTGCAAGGCCCAGGAGCTGTCAGTTGTGATGAGCAGTTATCGACATTGGACTTGTAGTTGGGTTGGAATGTTTTTTTTCTTGAGCAGGTTGGCAGACATCATTCATGGTAATTGATGAGGAGCTGCACCGCTGGCTGGAAAATGCAAATGCTGATAGGTTTCCATCGCAGAACTTTTTTGTTAAAGTGTTTCAGTATGTCTAAATTACTGTATGTTTAATTGCTTTATTTTTTTTTTGTGAATGAGTAGGGGTACTATGTGGGGGTGGTATCTAGGGGGCCATCTTATTTTAAAGGAGGCCTCCAGATTACGATGACCCTCTATAACCACCAACCCAGGGATGTGGGCAAGAGGCCATTATCTTCAATATTATGGGGAAAAGGTGCTTTGCCAGGGGTCATTCCTGGCAAGGTACCCTGCCCATGTTAGTGGCATAGGTCTCTTTCTTGGTCAACCAGGCTGCATGCTCGGATATTGGTCTGATATGGAATTGGGGGGGGGGCTGAGCGGTAAGCTGTCACATTTACCAGTAGTAGTAATACCACTACTAAATATTTACCTTCCTGCTGCAGCCAGACTGAAGGAGGCTGAATGCAGTGTTTGTCAAGAACACAGTATATAAGCAATTGAGAGAGAGATGGAGAATAGCCCAAAGTTTAATTATGACTTATCTGTGCTCAAAGTGAAATGTCAAAAAATAGACACCTGTGGGACTCCTGCTGGCTCCGTTTGTGGACGGTCGGCGGGTGCTCATGCGCGAATGTGCGTGGGTGCACATGAGTGACGGAACCTTGGCACCAGGCAGGCTAATTAAACTGAGATGGGACTCTGCTTCAATGCCGTTTGGTATTTACCCTGTTTTCCTGTGTATTCTGCTATCTGTTTTGCCTTGTTGATCCGACCTGTCAATTGACCTCGCTAGAACGCCGCCTGCCTCGACCTCTGCCTGCCCACCGACTATTCTTCTGCCGGCCGATTCTGCCTGGCCTTGCCCACTTGTTGCTGAACTGGACCGCCTGACCTTGCCTACACTGATCCTGCTTCCTACCAGCTACCCTGCAAGTATCCTGCACCCGCACATCTGCCTGAGCACTGGCTGCCTGACTACTCTGCACCACTGCCAGTGTGCCTTCCCCCAGCCGCTCCTGCCTTTCCTGACGCACATCTGTCCACGGAATTCCCATCAGACACTCGTGCTCCTCTGTGCTCCAGTGCTCCCTGTTACCCTTTCAGGGCCCCTGAGCCAGAGCCGCAAGGTAGGCCCTCCTCTACATTTCAGGTTCCACCATCAGGTACATGACACCTGGGGAAAACGTCTCAGGAAAAAAGGTTGTTTGCTTTAAAACAATGTATTGCGAATTCTTGAATAGCAATGACTCCTTGTTGGAACTGCAGCAGTCTCATCTCAAGCTGAATCACAACTGACTTAAAGGCAGCAGTATATATGGCAGATGATTCAGGAGCGCATATGGTCACCCATACTACAGCGCTCAATGTCAATTACATACAGGGTGATGAAGCCACTGGAACAGCTTGACAGCTAGGCAGCTGGTATTTTGTAGAATGAGAACAACAATGGTGGCATCCATATTGCGCTCAGTACAGGAATCCTTTAATTGCACTATGAATTACTCTCTTTGAAAAAGCATGTTGTTTCCATAGAACACATCCAAACATTGCACTGAATTTTGTAATTACTAGACCTCACAGCAAGTGCTATTTATATTTCCCATACTTTATAGCATTGGGCCAGTCACATAAGTTTCTTGTCTGAACAAATGCTTATGCTGTTATGTGTCTATTCTTGCTCTTAGAGATACAGCACCCCCCTGATCTACAGGAGGCATGACATTACACAAAAAGACATCTTCCTCTCCAGCTCCCTCATCACCTCCAGGACTTCTCCAGAGCCTCTCCCATCCTCTGGAACTCCCTACCACAGTATGTCCGGTCAACCCCCACCTTGTTTGCCTTTAAGCAATCTTTGAAAACTCACTTATTCATGGAAGCCTACCCCACCTGCACCTAAGACCTGTACTTAGCTATCACCTTTTGTATCACCTCCCCCTTCCTTTAGATTGTAAGCTCCACGAGCAGGGCCCTCCTATATCTTCTGTACTAAAATGTATTGTAATTGTACTGTCTCCCTTGTATTGTAAAGTGCTGCGCAAACTGTTGGCGCTATATAAATCCTGTATAATAGTAATATTAAAGACAGTGTGGGCTGACATTTCACCTCAGGGTGTAGATATCTTATGCAACATGGCGATCTCTTAGGTGAAAATAGGTGAAGAGATGCATGCCAGTCAATTTAAGATGCAAACAAAAAGAAGTTTATTAGCTTATACTCATATCTCCAGGGAGAGAGGGCTAGGGAATTCAGAACACCCATTACTGGCCTGCAGACTCAATGGCACAGCAATAGATCATTACAGGAAAATAGCCTTTAAGCTGAATCCAGCAACTTGTACCTTTGTAGTAGCAGTCAACTAAGTTAGCAACCACATCTTCTCCAGCAGCAGCAGCCTTGATGATTGCCCTATGCTTTCCCAACCTCTTCATAAGTTCCTCCTCTATAGAACCTCAAGTGATACAATCAACTAATTCATCTTAGACAACATTTTATCCTCTCCTGTCCTCTGTCAAGCTCCTTGAACTCAGGGCTTAAAACATCGGGAATTCCGCTCCATGAGGACGTCAAATGATGAAATGCGTAGGGCGGGGCTTAATGGATGTGACGTCAGGACGTTCCTCGGGACTGTCGGCTGGACTATGGCAGTGAGCGAGGCTCATCCGTGTTGTTTTGCAGAGGCTGTCATTGCTGGTGTCGCCTCAGACACCTTCCTTGTAAGTGTACATCGGTATATAATAAAGTTTATGTTTTTAAAAAAAAACGAATTGCACCATTATATATCTTCTTGATTTCCCGAGCATTGCCGTTATTTATGGAGAGAGAGAGGATGACCCTTTGACATCAGAGTTTTTTCCATCCATGCTGATTGGCTGTTTGCAGTATATTGCTCCCAAACTTTGGAAACCTCAACAGATCATCGCTCCCAGAGCAATAGCAATTATGCTGATTTATAATTTAATCAGCATATAGCTCTGGTGAGTTTATTTAATATATTCGGTGGTGGATTTTCTTCACGGTGTCAATTGTTTACAAGAGATTTCAGTATTGATTGTCACTTTATGGTGGTTGGACTTTAAAGTTGTGGACATTATTTTTGCACTTATTAAGTTGCATATATTATTGTTTGAGATTATTTGATGCTTTGTTATTAGCGCATTCCTTTATTTAATTTTAATGCTTATACGTGATTTGGGTTAAGGTTTGCAGCTGATTTTAAAAATGTTTTTGGCGCTTTTCTTTTTATTATTACTATATATTAGGGGGAACTGGTCTCTAAGGTCTTACCCATGCATCTACCCCTATTGCCAGTGGGACTCTTGTCCTTGACACAACACGCAGGGACCACTTTCCCAGTGTTAGCCGCTAACCCCTGCAAGTTTTCTATACTTGGAATATGTACTCCTGATAGAGACAACACATGCCAGAAACAACGTTGTTCACCTTTTCCTGAACCGCATGATTCCTGGTGCCGCCCTGGTGGTTGATATACACCACTGCCATGGCATTGTCGGATCAAACCATGACCACAACCTGGGCAACTGGTTCATCCAATAAACCGGAGCAAGGCATACTGCCTGATGTTCCAGGATATTGATGAGCAATATTCTCTCCTGTGGAGACCAAGTCCCATGAACTGGAGCCACCTCCAAACCAGCCCCTCAACCCCATACTGGCACCAGTGGTTACTTTATTCCATATCACTGGTAGGAACATTGCTCCTTCTCCAGGTTGCAAACAAACCACCAATTCAGACTCTGCAATACACCGAGGACCAAGCCCTCCAGAAATCCAATGGTTGGACCTTCACGATATAGAAAAACAGGATGGTCCTCTAAAACCGCTTCAATGTATCATTTCCTTATGCAGAGAAGTATTGAAAGGTACCTTTCACTTCTTATATTCTGCTTTAAACTTGGAACTGATTTCTTCCTGAGGAAAGGATCTGTGAGTTATCCTGAGATTGAAACCCCCCTGTGTCCTCAGCAAGCCCATCACCAGGGTCAGGAGCTAAGATAGACCTTACATCAAACCAGTCAAGCATCTTACAATAATGAGCCCATAACTTCTGCTCCAAGCAAAAATGCAAGGCAAAAGCCAGATAACTCTGTGGCAAACCCAGAAGGTACCAAAAAGGTGTACTTAACCTATTAGGTTTCTTTTGTAAAGAAGGAGTGAACCACCTTAGAGAATGCCCTAGCATCCTCTGGCCCAAGATGCTTCTTAAACACAGCAGCCTCAGACTCTGGAGGGTAAATGCTTACAGCAACTGGTATTAGCAGGCAGTCTCCCATCCAAGTACTAACCAAGCCTGACTCTGCTTAGTTTCCAAGTTCAGACGAAATCAGGTGCATTCAGGGTGATGCAGCCTCAGTCCATTGCAATTCCACTACCAGGAATTCTTTTAATTCCAGACAAACGCAGTGGCCCAGATATAACTGACACTACTGGTCTATCGAGAAATGAGAAACACCACAGATTACCCCCCCCCGAGTCCACTGGACCTGAGGGCAGTGCACCTGCCTCCCAGCTGCCCCCCCTTCTGGGACCCTTTAAATCGTATAACAGGTAAATAATGTAATTTCTAAAATATTAGTGCAGCGCTAAAAAATGCATGTCATAAATTCCATAAACACAGGTGACTTAAATGCATATGTGAGTAAAGTGCTGAAAGTGCAATATTAAAATAACTAGTTCAAGATGACATAAAATGCTATAAAATAAGTTCATCAGAGCATTCGTGAATTTAAAACGTCTCTTGTGCAAAGATATCAGCTGAAGAAATGCCTACGATTGGCACGTGAAGTTATCCATGAAGAGTAACTGTGCAAAAGCTTGTAAAAGGAAATCCACCCTTGGAACGGATGTACACTCACCAGACCATAAATTATAATGCGCATTGATTATAATACATCGCACATCTGGGGGTGCAGCAGTATGCTGACAACTACGAGGTAATCCGTCCATCCATCAGGGTGGGTGCCTGGTGGTCCTGGGGGGAATTAGCTCAGCCACAGGAGCCAGAAAGGTGAAGTTATCCATGAAGAGTAACTGTGCAAAAGCTTGTAAAAGGAAATCCACCCTTGGAACGGATGTACACTCACCAGACCATAAATTATAATGCGCATTGATTATAATACATCGCACATCTGGGGGTGCAGCAGTATGCTGACAACTATGAGGTAATCCGTCCATCCGTCAGGGTGGGTGCCTGGTGGTACTGGGGGGAATTAGCTCAGCCACAGGAGCCAGAAAGGTGCTTATAGTGTAGTATTTTATTTAAGGTAATAATAGCAAGTAACATAAAAACGTATCCACGTGGAGTAATAAAATAAATGAATAAAGTACCAAAATGGCCACCACTCATGTATTATAATCAATGCGCATTATAATTTATGGTCTGGTGAGTGTACATCCGTGTACCTGCGCTATATATGATTTTTTTTTTACAGTGTATGGGTGATGGGTAGACTTCACTTGGTTTTTCATATTGGCTGGCTTTAGCATGACATCATTCTGACAATTATAAGTGATATACATTATTTATTATATCTTTTACAATCTTGGATACACTGTGATTGTATTTGTTTGTTTATATGTATAGATATCTCCTTAATCTCCTGAGGAAGTAGCAATACATGCCTATGAAATACATCAAGAAAAATGCATAACACAGGAGGTCAACTAGGGGGATTTAATATATGAGCAACTCCTTTAAGAAAAGTCTTGATAGGGGCTTGCTAGGCAAGAGGTTTCTGGAAGTGGATGGATACGGCGGAAAACTATTAATTAATGGTAGTCGGGCCAGATGCTGGTCAAAACCAGACCAAAGAAAGGCCAAAATGCACATGTCTTCACATCAGGCAAAGTAAGCCTTCCATGGATTTTCTTGTTCTGAGAAAGGTAGGAATAACAGAGTCAGAAATACCACTTTGCTTTTTATGATTTGGTTTTCAACAGCCATGCCATGCAAGTTACTGAGAAGCAGGATGGACCAGCGGTCTTTGTGCCAGTAAGCCTCTATTTTAAAAAGGCCAAGGCTCAACCACCAGATGTCTGACTATGTACCACTTTCTTCTGGGCCAGTTTGTTGGGATGAGAACAGGGGTGGACTGACAACTCATGGAGCCCCCGGGCAATAGGGGATAATGGGGCCCCTGTATCCTTGCCCAAACTTAAAAAAGCCTATGAAAAGGTACCAGGGGCATCTCATGGGGCCCCTTACTGCCCCCGGGCCCTCGGGCAGTTCCCAAGTTTCCAAATGGTCAGTCCGCCCCTGGATGAGAATCACCAAGACCCTTTCTTTCTTTATCCTGCACAACAGTCAAGGAAGGATCTTCATTGTGAAGACATAAACTAGTTTTAGTTAAAAGAATCACTGGAGTTTCTAGTGAGAATGCTAGAGGATCACTGGTCTTGGCTACAAATTTGTTCATATTATTGTTGAACCTGGAAGCCAGGATGCCCACATCTGATTTTCCCCACCTTTGAAAGAGACTTTGAAAGATTTATGGGTGCCAAGACCACTCCCCTGGGTCTTGGCATTGGCATCTTAGAAAGTCCACCAGCCAATTGTCCACTCCAAGGATGCGAAGAGCTGGAATATAAGTTTCTAGACAGGAAAGAATCAGACTTGTTCTTCTTATGGCAGCTTGACTTCTAGTGCCCCCCTGATCATTTATGTAGGCCACTGATGTGGCATTGTCTGACAGCACCTTGACTGAGTGACCTAGAATGGGAGTCCAGTGTTATAGAGATAATCTGATAACTCTCAGCTCCAAAATGTTTATAGGGAGTTTGGGCTCTTCTGGGGACCAAGTCCCCTGGACAGTCAGGCAGTGGAAACTCCACACCAGCCTGAAAGGTTGGCATCCGTTGTCACCACCTACTAGGGCATGTGAAGGAATGAATTTCCCAATTCCAGGGCATGATAGCAGGGAGAGCTTTGTTTGACTCGATAGAAACATTTGGACAAAGTAAGGATTGAATTTTATTATTCCACATCATGAGAATGTTGGCTTGAAGACGTCTAGAGAGAAACTGGGCAAAGAGACTACTATTAAGCCTAGAAGTTAATTGGGGGGTCCGGTTCTAACCTGGAGGTTAACAAATGGGATCTTCAGGAAACAGTTTTCTCCTTAGGAAATAATATTCTGGCCTGGGCTGTGTCCTAGGTTAAACCCAGGCTGGAGGGCAGACTCTGAAAAGTAGATTATCCATTCAAAAGAGTGAAGAAATGGAATTGTCCTTTGGATGTTGCCATACATGGCTGCAGCTGAGGAGTCCTTAATTTGGAGGTCATCCAGGTAACTTGTGATGTGAATGCCCTAGGTTCACAGAAGAGCCAGAGCAGGACAAGAATTTTTGTTAATAGTTGGGGTGCAGGGGTTAGTTCAAATGATAGTACTACAATGTTGGTCTCTCAATTCAAAACATAGAAAGCATTGAGGCAAAGGGGAAAATGGGGATGTATAGATAAGCATCTTGTATTTCTACTGTTATGGTCTAGGATCAGGTTCAGAGGCCAATGACTGTAGCAGTAAATGGTCATCAGAAAATATACCGACAGATCCTTGTTGCAGATGACGTAAGTTCACCCGAGGCTCAAGTATGAGCCGCTATTAACCAGAGTTCCTGATGGTGAGGATGGGTTTTCTGCATGCTAATACCAGGTTGCAGTCCTCAGGATTGCCCCACCATGAGGTGAGTATGTTAGGGTTCAGGAGCAGATGTGGCAGGTAGGGATCAAGCAGTAGCATAGTCAATAAACAAGCCAAAGGTCGGTGACAAGTAGTAGCTGGATAGATTCAGATGGAAGCGTAGTCGATGGAAGGAGCAAGTCATAGCTGGAGAGAGCACAATAATCTGGCATCACAGGACATGCAGAGACATGGCTTAATGTGTTACTAAACACACAACAGTAAAATCAGTCCATATATGCAGTAAAGCATGCTTGTTATACTCATTGTAGAACTGCTGGACACTGATACAAGTCATAAGACTGCTTTAACTACTGGTGAGAAAAGGTATTTAGCAATTTATATTTACTAAATAATTGCATTTCCATCTTCTGTGTACTATGGGAGACCAGACATAGTGATTGCAAGGTCCTGGATGTAGTAACACTAAATCAGAAAGTGCATGGGAGCAGCAAAGGGTTCAAGTTTCACTAGAAAGAAGACACAAATCAAGTTTGTTCAAGGTATCAGTCACAGTGCCATCTGGTAGCACAGTGAGAAGAAGCACAGCCACACACGGCAGAAGTTGCAGGTTCAGACCTTGATCCTGACATCTACTGATGCCAGGAATTCCCCTTGTCTGAGACAAGCAATGACAGATCTTGTTGATTCCATAAAGAATTTAAGTACATAACGAAATCTGTTTAGGAATTTTAAATTCAGTATGTAGCAGATGCACCCATTTGATTTTGGGATTGAGAACAGGTTTGTATAAAAACCTTGAAACTGTTCATCTGAAGGAATTGGTGGAACCAGTCCTTGTTCCAATGGTTGGTTATTAAATGTGTTTTCCTTTGGTCTGAAGCTGGCATGTACTCTCTCCACTTTGCCATTGTGTTATGTAACATTGTTCAAATTGCTAGGACTTACATTATGTACTTCTGTCTAGCATAGGTTTATGATGATTAGAGAAGTCTGTGCTCCTTTTACTACCTTTTGTTCTGTATCTATAGTGTTTTTCCAAAAACTATTTACATAATTAAATCTGATACAGTATACACATATTTGAACTGAAGCTGTCTAGTGTGCTTATTCTTTATCTATTATAAAACATTCAGATGAAAACAAGAACACAGCATTTATGTGCTGCTTCATTGTGTTTTCCCAATTGTTATACATGTTTCAAAAAGAAAAGTATGTACATGCTTAGCAATGTTAAGTAGCCTCATTTCACCTCCATTCTTCATTCCAATTCCATAAGGTTATAGTTTTCCCAATATTATTTTTTATACAATAAAATGTACTTTATTTTGTATTAGAGTAGTTGTAGTTTTTTGGCTCATGAAATCTCTGCAGAACTGGGGACTAATGTGTATTTCACACATTTAAAATGTTGTAATTTACCAAATTTGTGCTAGGCAGTAATATACAGTTGTGTTCAAAATAATAGCAGTCAGACATCACTAACCTGATCAATCACTGTTTTTGGTAGAAATGACATTTCTAAATGGCAAATAATTTACTAGCAGGCGTAGTAGAGTAATAGAAATTCAACAGACCCAGCAGTCATGACATGCATGCTGCTGATTCTTTGTAACTGAATCACTAATTGAAAGAGGCATGTTAAAAATAATAGCAGTGTGGGGATCTATTAGTGAGGTCATTCATTCTTTGAAAAACAAGTGGCAATTATTGCCCTTATTTAAGGAAGGAAGGCAGCAAATGTTGTACATGCTGGTTACAGTGAATTTGAAATTCTGAGGAAAAATCACTAAATGTTAATTGATTCAAAGGAAAGTAAAATCTTCAAACATTTTTCAGTTTATATAGTGAATGTTTGAGTTTGTAAAGAAGAATACAAACACTGCTATTTTTTTTGAACAGTCTAATACTCACTTTTCTTCAATTTTTTTAGAGGAACAACACAAATTTGATATATTTTTCTTCATGTTTTGATTTTGAATAGAATGTGTAGTGTTCCCAATGCATTTGTGTGTATGGAAATAAAAGCTATTAGAAGGATTTTGAGCTTTATTCACTTTTTTCAACACACTGCTATTATTTTGAACACAACTGTATCTTCAGGCACAATACGTCACAGCACAGGCAAGGCCTACTTTACATGGATTGGACAAAGTGGGTCCCTACACTGAAAACTCACAAAGAGCCATGCCAAACCAACGCAGGGTCCCCTATTTAAAAGGCTGCCCCTACCTAAATGGCTGCGGAAGGTCACCAGGAATTACAGTGTCCAGACAGCTGATCTTCCCATGGCGCCTATGAGGCCCCAAGGGGAAAACATCCCTCTTAGACTCCACTCCATAGACTTAGCAGCAAGATGCCACCTGCTTGAGAGAGCAGGAACTACACCTGCCATCAAGCATATTAAATTTACGGAGTGAAAGTTCCCCAAGCTTAATGAATGAGCTTAAGCTAAAAAGCACAAGGACAAAGATCAAAATAGAATGCTCACAGGCACATGATTACATTTTTTTTGCAGTACATCTAAACCTTATTGTCTAAGGTAATAACTATGTATCGCTCCCCACTTGAGGGCCACTGAGTTTTTTGGTCCCCCTAAGTTCTGCACAGACAGGCAACACTTATTTTTTCACATTTTCTTCAGAGTCTGTAAAGCAATCCTTGAGCTTGTTTTTGTTGTTTTTATTAGGGATTAACAACTTGGATGGGGTCTAGGGGTAAATGGGATACCCAAGGAACTGTAGAACTTGAGGACAACTTCTGTACAAAAATATGCAGACCAAAAATCAGCAACAGCCTTTAGCAGGGAGCACTGAGTCCCTTGTGCACCTCCTCAGACCCCAAATAAACCTTTCCTCATCCACCTGCTGTCCTGTGGGTATCCTTGGCAAAGGGTTTGCAGAATCTACTGCAGGGTAGTCCCAGATGAGAACTAGTTAGGTATTGTACCTGACCACCCTCTCCCATCGGTGGCCCAGGGGGTGTAGAAGTAATCACACTGTCCTTTTTTTGAAGCTTAATGGGTTACAGCTGCTTTTAGGCTGGGCTGGCTCCTTCCTTGCTGACAGGCTGTCCTCCCTAGGAGACAGTAAGGCAGTGGAGATTCTGCTGTGTGCTCCAGCCTGTAGGTAAACCCTCTTCCCAGGGCCCCTCCCAGGCACCACACTCCAGCACCTTCTTTCACTCCATCTTCCACCTGACCCCAACAACTAACTACTGATCAGGCTCTCCAACATTTAAAGGTTGTCTCAGTCACCATACCAGGTCTCCTGCCTGGGGATAGGCTAGGTTCCACTAAACATGCAAATCCAGGCTTCCTCCCCTCCTTCTCTAGAAAGTTCCTGTAGTTCCTTTTTTTTTTTTCTTTTTATGTTGCAATTATTTAATGTCACACAGTATTTGAGCAGTGATTTTTCAAAAACAGATTAAAAAAAACAAACACTTTTTTAACTTTATTGCATATAAACACAATATATTGCCCAATTGTTTGATTAAATAAAAAAGATAGTATTATGCCGAGTAAATAGATACCAAACATGACATGCTGTAAATTTGTGCACGCCAGTGCAACGGCGACAAATTACGGACATTTTTAATATCCATAGGCAAAGCTTTAAAAGCCTTTACAGGTTACCACTTTAGATTTACACAGGAGGTCTAGAATTACTGCCCTCAATCTGACATTCACAGTGATACCTCACATGCATGGTGCAATCTCTGATTACATACCGACAAGGGACCGACGCTTGCATTTGCCTTTGCTCTCGAGCACAGGGGAAGGGTTATTTTTTTACATTTATTTTGCTTTTTTTATTTTTACACTGTCCCTTTCATTTTTGAATAAGCCTACAGCTTCAACATGCTTTTTTTATGTTTTTGATGCTGCCATGATGCTTCAGTGGTGCATTGATGATGCTTCGATGGTGCTTCGATGATGCTTCAGTGGTGCATTTTTGAAGCTTTAATAAAGCTTGGCAGATGCCTTGTGTGTGTGTTGATATCTCATACCTGCAATACCTCCCAAACTAAGCGAAGCTAAAGCTGAATGAAAGTCTCTCAAAAGCTGCAGGTCCTTTAAGTGAGCATTGTCATAGACTTCTATGAAGGTTTTAAAGACGCTTTGAAGCACCACTAAAGAGAAATGGGGTATCATTTTTGAAGCAAAGCAAAACAAGCGCAATGTGTAAACCGGACTGTAAGCTAACCATTTTTTTTAGTGGCAAGGATTTTGATTGATGTTCAGAGTGCTTTAAAAAGTGTTTCCAATGCTATGTTTTGAAGCTAGTGTAAATGAGCTCTTACAACACCTGCAATGTTTGAGAGGCTTTTATTCATCTTTGGCGTTGCTTTGTTTTGGAGGTATAGCAGGTATCAGATATCAACATACACACAGGGCATCAAGCATCATCGAAGCACCACTGAAGCATCATCGAAGCATCATGAAAGCAATCAGTAACAGTGCAGTGTGTTACTCTTCCCATTTAATGTCTTTGGTCCCCAAAGAACTAACAAGTCAAACCAAACCAATCACTTAACTTTATTAATCAGGAGGCAAAAAAATTGGTAGTTTTTTGTTATGAGGCAGGTTTAACAGAAAAATTTCCCACCAGGACTCAAGAGACTATAGTAGCCTCTGGGGAGAGGTTACCATCTCCACATTTACCACATCGGTGGTGTTATCTGAGGAATCCACTGAGGCCCTTTCCTCCTGCTACAACACATTTCCTAGATCGCCCTCATCTAAGGGCTTCATTAGGTCCTCTACTCTGACAGAATCTGGGAGATCTGGCTCAGGTTCAGAGGGGTTAATTATTGAAGCCTAAGTCTAACTGAGGTTTGGTATACTTGAACTGGGAGAAGGTGATAAGATACTGTCCTTAATGTCAGATACAATCTGTCACCAGTTAAGCTCTATTTCCTCTCCCTCTTCCTCTTCTTCTGCAGTTTTAGTAGGGTGAGGATGGGATGGAAAAGGTAGAGGTCAGCGGGCTTCCCCAGCAGGGGGTTCCTCTGTTGGGACCCCTACAGCAGGCGATATGGGCAACAAATGATTTCATTCCATGACTTCACCGGTCCCCTCTTCCTTTCTGGGCAAATCTGAAAGACTGGTAAGCCTGGTAACTTCCTACAGATGACAAGCAAGCTGCTATTTTGTGTTTCCCCAGGATTCACAGGCACCCAGTCTCTTGGATGCAAGTATTTCAATTTCACTCTAGAATCATAGTTCCTTATATTCCTTTGCTCCACCAGTTTGGAGGCCTGACGTGCCTTCTCATACGCAGTTTCTGATGTTTCTACCTCTCACATATCCTTGATGTGATGAAGGAGTAATGAGGTCTGAGACAGTACCAAAGCCTAGGTCCACTGGTAGTTTGGCCTCCCGCCCAAACACTAAGTGGTAGCGTGAATAGCCTGTGGTATCGTTTTCAATGTTGTTGTATGCATGCACCACCGCAGCAATATGCTGACTTCAGCTGCTTCTAATGAGGCAAGGTGTCAAGCATATTCAGAAGGGTCTGTTTGAACTGCTCTGGTTGAGGGTTGCCTTGGGGGTGGTAAGGAGTAGTTCTAGATTTCCTATTACCCAAAAGTGTTAACAGTTCTTTGATCAACTTACTCTCAAAGTATCTGCCCTGATCTGAGTGACTTCTTTGTGGAAGTCCATAATGCACTATGAATTTCTCTACTAGGACTTTGCCATAGAGGCCTGTTGATTCTTTGTGGGAAATGCGTGGGCATATCTTTGAAGTGGTCTGATACCACTAGAACATTTCTCCGTCTGCTGGAGTCTGGCTCCAGACACAAGAAGATGACACACACACCAACTCCATTGGTCTCTGGCTCTAAAGGTGGCCCATTGAGGTGGCCTAAATAAAATGTGTATAAAGTCAGCGCTGAAATAAATATGTGATAAACAAACAAATAAACAAGTAGCTGTTTGCAGTGTAAGTAGATATTATTATTATACAGTATTTATATAGCGCTAAAAGGTTTGCTCAGCGCTGTACATTATAGTGGGGGACAGAACATGAGACAATACAGTGACAAAACAAAACACGAGGGATTCAAGGGCCCTGCTCTTTCGAGCTTACAATCTAAGAGGGAGGGGATAGTGGTACAGGTGGAAGTGGCTGTGGGGGATGGAGTGGTGGGAGGAGTGGAGAAGAGCGGTTGTTAGGTGAGGGTGGGGTAGGCTTCCCTGATGAGATGGGTTTTCAGGGTGCGCCTAAAGGTGAGGAGGGAAGGTGACAGTCTGATGGATTGGGGTAGTGAGTTCCAGAGGATGGAGGAAGTCCTGGAGAAGTCCTGCAGTTGGGTGTGGGAGCTACAAAGTAGGAGGTCTTGTGAGGAGCGAAGATTATGGGTTGGGTGGTATTTGGGTATCAGGTCGGTGAGGTAGTTTGGGACAGCGTTATGAATGGCTTTGTATGTCTGTGTTAGTAGTTTGAATTTAATGCGTTGGGCAATCGGGAGTCAGTGGAGGGAATGACAGAGGGGGGGTGGCAGAAGAGGAGTGTTTGGTAAGGTGGATGAGTCTGGCCGCTGAGTTCCGGATAGACTGAAGCGGGGATAGTCTGCGATGAGGTAGGCCGGTGAGGAGGGAGTTGTAGTAGTCCAGACGTGAGATAATAAGGGAGTGAATGAGTTGTTTAGTAGTGTCTGGGGTTAGGAACAAACGTATTTTGGAGATGTTGCGGAGGTGGAGCCTGCATGAGTTTGCCAACGATTGGACATGGGGTTGGAAGGACAGGTTTGAGTCTAGAGTGACACCTAGGACTTTGGCTTGTGGGGTGGGACTGATGGTGGAGTTGTTGGTCGTGATGGAGAGGGTGGGGGGGCACGGGCTGGGGGGAAAATCAGGAGCTCGGTTTTGGAAAGGTTCAATTTGAGGAAATGGAGTGACATCCAGTCTGATATGTCGTTCAGTAGGTGGGTGATACGGGCAGAGACTGAAGGGGTGAGGCGAGGGGTGGAGAGGTAAATTTGCATGTCATTGGCATAGAGGTGATAGTTGAAGCCGTGGAAGTGTATCAGTTTGCCAAGGGAGGAGGTGTAGATGGAGAAGGGGTCCGAGGACCGAGCCTTGGGGGACCCCAACAGAGAGGGGGAGAGAGGGGAGGTGGTAGCGTTATAGGTAACGCTGAAGGAGCGTTGGGATAGATAGGAGGAGAGACCGGAGTCTCTGATGCCGAGGGAGTGTAGTTTGTTAAGGAGGAGGGGGTGGTCGACTGTGTCGAAGGCCGCGGAAAGGTCGAGGAGTAAGAGGACTGAGTAGTGGCCATTAGCTTTGGTGGTTAGCAGGTCATTAGTGATTTTGAGTAGGGCGGTTTCGGTGGAGTGTAGGGGACGGAAGCCAGACTGTAGTGGATCGAGGAGGTTGTTGTCAGTGAGGTGGGTGCATAGGCGATTGTAGACTAAGCGCTCAAGGAGCTTGGAAGTAAATGGCAGCAGGGAGATGGGTCTAAGGTTGTTCAGGTCGGTGGGGTCCTGGGAGGGTTTTTTTGAGTATGGGGGTGATGTGCGCGTGCTTTAGGGGGGAGGTAAAAGCGCCAGTAGAGAGGGAGAGACTGAAGATGTGGGTGAGGGAGCGTAGGATGGAGGAGGAGGGTGACCGTAGGAGTTGTGTTGGGACTGGGTCAAGGGGGCAAATGGTGAGGCAGGCTTCTGAGAAGACCTTAGTGACCTCCTCAGTGGTAGCAAGGCTGAAGGAGTGGGAGGTTATAGTGTGCGGGACATTAGGTGTGGTGGGGGGTAGGGCGGTTGTGAGGTCAGAGGAGGGGAGAGTTGGTGGGGTTATGGTGGGAGGGAGGCTAGGTGGGGAGGTAGGTTGAGCATTGGCACTGTCCTTACGGATTGCGTTGATCTTATTTTGGAAGTGATTGGCAATCTCGTGGGCGGTGAGTGAGGTACTGGGTGGGGGTTTTGGGGGGGGAGAGAGTAGGGAGTTGAAAGTGGAGAAGAGCCGGCGAGGACAGGTGGAGAGGGTGTTGATGAGGGTTACAAAGTAGGCTTTTTTGGCGGCATGGAGGGAGGAGGTGTAGGTGAGGAAGGCAGATTTGTAGAGGGAGAACGCTCAAGGCGATCTGGTTTATATACCACCATTACTAAAAATTCACATAACAGAACGAAGCGCTACAGTACATAAAGAAAACATACACAAATTACTTCATGCATTAACTAGTGAGCAAAAAGTCCAATATGTGCATAATTGTCCAATCTTCAACAATTATGATGTCGTGATGATGGAAAAAACAGTGTTCAAATAATAAAGAGTTCACCATGTGATCTGTAAGCTCTTGGTGATATTGCCTCCACCTCTAAAGTGCAAGCTCTCCGCAACAATTTGCTGTCTATGAATAGAACAGCAATATGCGCTTATAACATGGTAGCTCTCTCTTCAAAGATGCAAAATGTGGCCAGGGATCAACATCTGTTTTCACCTCCAGCTCTCTTGGGGTCACATGCACTCACACCAGCAAGGATTCACCAATAGGCAAAAAACTTCTCATAGTGTAGTATTTAATATAAACAAGAATAGGTGCAACATAAAAATAAGCAAATACAATGCCGCTGTATGAAACATATAGAGAATGTCTCCAGACCAACAGGAAATGGCAATGCACCTCACCCAACGCTGTTTTGCGCGACCGTGCATCTTCAGGGATATACACACATTGTTTTACAGCAGTCATATTTATGTGACCCATGAGTCCAGTGGTGGAAAGTCACTTCCTGTTCCAGTGCTATTTTGTTGGAGTATACAGGAATTCTAGAAGACTACTTCCGATTCCGGTACCATTTTCCTGTAGTCCAAAAGACCATGGTCGAGGACAGACACCATTTTATTGTAGATTAATTAAATAACAAATGATTTATATCAATTATGTGATTACAAACACACAAACTAATTAGATATGATGCCCTAAATGAAACTAAATTATGACATCAATTATCCCGATGGGCCACATGAACAATATTAAATAAGACAAAAAACGATGTTAATAAAAATAATAAAAAATATAATGCATAAAACAACTAATATATTTTTTTTTATAAATCATCTAAAATAAAGCTAAAATTAAAGGAGAGAGAGTGTACATTCTACCTAACAAGATGTTAAATGGGGTAACCAAAATTCAATAAAGTACTAGCTGGTATCTTTAAAGCAATTTATGTCCCAATCTATATTCAATCCAAAGGGGGCATAAGACCTCAGCTCATATAACCATTTAATTTCCAGCTTCGATACCTCACGTGTCCGATGACAACTCCTCCAATGAGGTTGGTTGTAATTTATCTATAGCTGTAAATTTAAGACCAGTAGAGTCCCTATTATGGCATTGATGGAAATGAGCAGATAAGCTGTGTTTTTAAAAACCTTTTTTTGATATTGTATATATGGTCTCTGAGCTGGTCTCCCAATTTGTCCTCCCCACATACTGCTTTTGGCACGCACATTCTAATAAATAAACTATGTGTTCAGATTCACATGTAATAAACGTGTTTATAGGATACTGTTTATTTGTAACTGTAGAAGAAAAGTTAACAATTTTCTTATTATCCACAGTGCATATCATACACCTTTTGCATGGGTAAAAGCCTTTCAGATGTTTAACCAATTCAATACCGGGCAATTTTACACCTTCCTGCCCAGGCCAGTTTTCAGGTTTCAGCGCTCTCACACTTTGAATGACAATTGCGCGGTACCCAAACTATTGTACCCAAACTAAAATGTTAGCATTTTCTTCACACAACTAGAGCTTTCTTTTGGTGGTATTTAATCACCACTGGGGTTTTTATTTTTTGCTAAATTAACAAAAAAAGACCAAAAATTTTGAAAAAAACACGTTTTTCTTTGTTTCTGTTATAAAAGTTTGCAAATAAATAATTGTTCTTCATAAATTTAGGCCAAGATGTATTCTGCTACATGTCTTTGATGAAAATAACCCAAATTAGGATGTATTTTTTAGTTTATAGGAAAGTTATAGAGTTCACAAACTATGGTATAGATCTGAATATTGATCAATCCCGAAGTACTGACACTGACGGCCAATCTAATTTCTTAAGGTCCAAGAATGTCAGAACAGTACAGATATCCCCCAAAGGTCAGGACAGTACAGATAATCCCCCAAATGACCCCTTTTTGCAAAGTAGACAGTCCGACGTACTTCATAAGACGCATGGCAAGTTTTTTGAAGTTGTATTTTTTTTGTCATAATTTTTCGGAAAATGAAAAAATTAAAAAAATTAGCTTCACTATTTTTTTTTTTACATATTGTCACCAGTGCAGTACAGTGTCATCATATAACTGGCATGGCGGTGATCATGGACACTGACTGGTGACAGTATGAAAAAAAAAATATATATATATATTTTTTTTCTATTATTTTTTATTACATTTTTATTTTTTTAAGTTTTTTTTTTCATATTTCACTATGCCCAAAGTAGTACAATGTTACCATAGTAACATTGTACTACTTTGGGGAAGTGATCAGTATTTTTTTTTTTTCTTTTACACAAGTTGCTTATAGCAAAGAATTACTTTGCTATAAGCAAGCATTTACCTGAATGACATCGATTCATTCAGGTTTTTTTTTTTTTCTTTGTGCTTAGCTGTGATTTGGCCACAGCTAATCACATGACATGTGCATGTGATTAGCTGTGACCATTCACAGCTAGACACTAGTATACAATGGATGGCATGAATGAAGCCATCCATTGTATACAACTGTCATGTGACCTGCTGTGATTGGTCACAGCAGGTCACATGGTACCGGCAACAGGGGCCGATACTCAGATCTGTCATTGGCCATGTCCGAGGTACACGGCCGGTGACAGATCCTGCCGCTGCGCGGCTCCGCAGGAGCGCGATCTGCGCATGTGCGGGAGGACGCCATATGGCGTCCACCCGGAATGCTGATGACATTTGCCGGCCGCCATTCGGCCATAGGGCGGGTGGCAAATGCTTAAAGAAGGAGTGGCTTTAGGGGGTTTACTATATTAGGGGCCATGTGTTCCCTCAGATTGGGAGTCCTTCTAAAAACAACTTCTGGTTTGTCTGGCAAAATATCTCTCAATATAGGGTCAGTTTTAAGTATGCTCCACCTCTTTTTTAAAAATATGCTTAATCTATGACACTCAGTCCGATTTTGATCCATGGTCTACAAGTGTGGGCTGACCTCACTGTCGGGCACTTCCACTTTCCCATATCGGAAATCTGCCTTTGAACAGCTTTGCCAACAGCGTCCGGACACCCTGGGCCTTATTTCCCTTCTTTATGCAGCTTTGAACAGACGCTCGACGCATACTTCTCTCTCATATGTCATTCAATGGGAGTGTGACCTGGGGGCAGTCATGGATCTGGAGGACTGGAATAGGGCCTGGTCATTTATAGCTAAATGTTCCTTTAATACGACCACGCTGGAGGCAGCATACAAAGTATTGTTTCACTGGTATTGGGTTTCTGGCTCGTTTGGCCCAGGCAAACACTGATGCATTGACCGATGCTTTTGGGGTTGTGGCTATCATGGTGATGTATTACATATCTGGTGGTCATGCCCAAGACTGATTGGTTTTTGGTCTCATGTGTTTGGCCTCCTTTTTACCTTGTTCCATCTCCCCATACGCTGGGATACACGGTACGCTTTGCTTCATTGTCCCATACTGGGCCTCTTGGCTCACCAGCAGAAGTTGGCTTCCTATTTGTTTTTGTTGGCCACTAGGACAATTGCTCAGACATGAAAGTGCCCATTTGTCTCTCTTCAGGGGATGCGGGACCGTATGACCACTATGATGCTTAATAAACAGATGTTGAGTATTTGTAACGACTCCCAACAGAAATGTTTGAAACTATGGGAGCCGTGGTTGCAATATGCCCTTCCCATGCTCCCCCTGGGTACGCTGGGGTTGTGATGTTGCTTGGTACTGGTGTTCCCAAACCCCTGCTCATGGTCTTGTCATCTTTTTCCTTTTATACGTCTTCCTTTTCTATTTATGTTTGTTTTTGGTGTGGCAGTGGATAGTTGCCTTTGGTTTGAGTTGCTGTGGATGTTATACCAATATTTTTGTCATTTATGTGCCATTGATAGCCCTGTGGGCGCACCTTTTGCTCTGTTGGTGTTAGAGCACTGTTTTCTTTATTTTTTATGTGCAATTGATGGCCTCTGCATGGGCGTGTCTTGTTGCTCCTGTTTTTTTAAAATGTTTATAAACTAATAAAAATGTGTTTAATCTGATGGTATTACACACTGAAAAGTTTGTAATAAAGGGACAAAATATTTTATTGATTTTTTTCCGCAGGGCGCAACAACAATGCCGTATCCATTGCCATTACTTCCTGTATGGTAGAGTCTAAAGATGATTGGTCATATCCCTTCTCCAAAAATCTACCCTTTAATATATTCACTTGTTCATTGAAATCATTAATATCATTACCTGTGTCATGTTCCTCCAGGGTCCTTCCAAACACAATGATATCATCCAGATATACCAGAACCTTGATCAAGTCCATATCCCCCACCGTGCATTCCAACAATCTCTGGAAAATGGCAGGTATCCCGGACAATCCTTGGGGCATGCGATAAAACTCGAAGAAACCCAGTGTCAGGAATGGACTTGCCAGTAATGGTGGGACTCACCTGCCTTGTGGGCTGCAATACCAGGGCTGGCCAGCGGGTGCTCTCAGGAATCAGAGACTCAACCCTGCAGTCAGCCAAAACACCTGAGGCTGATCACAGGTGTATTTAAGGGATGGCCAGACCTGCAGTCTATGCCTTGGTGTGTGTTTTTCTATGGGTCCCTGTATCTTGTTACCTGCATTCCTGTTCCTGTTCCTGTCTGACTGATTCGTTGCCGACCCTGCCTGATCCGGACCTCTGCTGACTTCTCCTGTTTGATCCCTGGCTTGTGACCCCGACCATTCTCTGCCTGACCCCCTGTACCTACCTGCCCGTTAGTTGCTGTACCCGGCTCGTGACCTGACTACTCTCTGCCTGCTCCTCCTGTTCCTACCTGCCCGATTGTTATTGACCTGGCCTGCCTGATGACGCTTGCATTGTATGTATTGTTATCTGTGGGTGGTTTGGTTTGGTTCGTTTGCACTGTGTTATGTTTTAGTATTGCACTGCGTTTATGTATTGTTAGTATTAATAAATTATATTATTTATAACATATCTGAAGCCTGCATTTCCCTGCATCAGTTCACATACCTCTGGTCATACCCTGGAGCCCTGACACCCAGTGGGTTAATGAAAGTGGTCTTTTCTCTGTCTGCGAGATGTATTGGGATTCAGTAGAACTCACTCTTCAGGTCTAGAACACTGAACCCTTTGGCTCCCAACAGGCATTGTAAAAACATTTTCTGCCAGTTTGACAGCCTATCCTTTGCTCTCTGTTTCCATTCTTTTGGCAAAGTGGAGTCTTAGAGGCTGTAACACTTGCACCAACAGCATCCAGGGTTTCAAGGTGATAGGAGCTGCTGAGTTGTTGCAGACTCTAACAAGTACTCTGCCATTACTGCATTGCAGAGCTCTCATAATAATCACCTCTGGGACTACTTCTTCTCTGTCTGCTCTTCTACTAGGAATCTGTTCCGCGGACAATGAATGGCCCAAGTTGGCCCAAGGTTAGTCTAACTCTGGCTTTCATACAACTGACTTCACCCGACTGAAGTGCTTTCTCTTCAGGCTCACTCTTCCAAATGCTTCCTACTTCCTCCTCAGGAGCCCTCAATTCTCTGATGACCTGCTGATAAACTTGATGGAGCTGTGGATGGATGATCTTGATGGGCACTGCATTCTACTTGGCCAATGGAGTGAGTAACCTGTAGACTAGGTTAGTGATGGTGACAATTAACAGAGAGCACTGTTTTACTCCTGGAGGTCATGGGCAGACTACTGCAAAAGTGTCAAATGTTTCTGCTCTCCCAGTAAGGGATGGGCTGAAAGTCAAGCGAACAGGTATGTACTCATCATATGGACACTTCTGAGTTGATTCCCAAGGTTTCTAACTCTTCTAGTTTCTGCAAACGTATATGACTCAAGTGTTTGTCATAGAAGTCTCTTTATAGTAGCATCATCTGTGCTCTTGTTTACAACAAAGCTCTGGCGTACACTCCCTCCACTTCAATGGAGACGATCGGTGAGGGACCTACCAAGTCTATCTGAGTGAGGCTTTGAATCTGAGCCTTTACTGATTGAGTTGTTTGCTCCTTGGAGAGACTTTTTTCTGGAGTCTACAGAGTGTTATGTATCAGCCCCCTGTGTCCGAGAGCCAGCCAATGGAGTTGGAAAGTGGGCTGGCTCTAGGGGAAAGTTGTGAGGAGATGTCTGAATAGTTTTGTTCTCCTGAGTCTGTGTCCCTTGAGAAGTGGAGCTCACAGTTTCCTCAGTTGGCTCCATCACTGAGGCCCCGTGAAGTTTCCTGCCAGGCTTTTGGAGAAACAGCTTGTTTAGGGCTTGTATTACTTTGGCCATAAGGTTGGCTGAGGGTTTGTTTAGGAGGCATTGTGCCCAAAAGTGTCCTGGCTCTCCACACTGATAGCAACAACACTAATGGGCCCAGCACCAGGTTCCCCTCTATCAGCAGCCAACACCATCACTGTCTGTCCCATCTTTGACATAGCTTTCTGCATGGTGACGTGGGCCTCCTAATACCTGCCCTATTGTCCTTTGAACATCACCAAATAACTATTGAATCGTGGCTTGAGCTTGAGCTTGAGCTAGCTGGGAAAAGGTCTGGACTATGGTTTCTACTAGAAACATAGCCTGGGCTTCAGGGGTCTCCTCCCGACCAAAAGTAGTTTGGGTGACACAGGAGGAGGCCTGTGGTCTGGTTCTTTGCTGGACGTCAGCCTTCCGAGCTTTGGCTGCAATCAGGGCCTCTCCTTCGAGTATAGTCTTTAAAAGTTTTGAATATGTCACAGAGCCATAGGGGTAACTGACCCTGAGCTTTTGCACAATTTGATCAAGTGCCTTGCTGGTGCCTTCCACTCTCACTCCGCCCTGCACAATTACTTGATTAAGGATCTTATCTAGCCTGTGGACATAGAAAACTTCTCGCTCTTGTGTTGGAACGTATGCTCAAACAAGTACATCAGTTTCTTCCAGTTTTTGATCCTACTGAACACTTTTCGTGATGCCTCAAGATACTCGTGGGCTGTAAACCCTGACTTGCCTCACTTCAGGTTCCGCATGATGTCCAAAGAGGGAGTTCGCAAACTCTCCACTACCCTTTGCCTTTTTACAGTGTTGGCTAATTTACATTCTTCTATGGCCTGTATAGCCTTATTGATCCAAGTGTCAAAGTCATCCTCTCCGAGGGGGGTGGGCATCTTGCCAGAAAAGAATCTCAACTTCTTTAAGAGTGACTTTTTGAACTTTCCTAATTCAGCCAGACTGGTGGCAGGTATGCCCCTTGTGACATGAGCTGCAGTAGAGGGTTCAGGGTTGGGTATACCCCTTTTGGTACCCCTGTGTTAGTATCAAGGGGACCAGGCTGCAGAATCTGTTTCAGACAGTTGGATAGTCTCGCCTTCTAGCAGGAGAGGGATTCCTTTCTTCCATTCGATCAGTACAATGGTATTGGACAATTCTGGACCATCTTTCCTGTCCAAGATGCTCATTCTTGTGTCAGTGATTTGATTGGTTAGCATCTGTTTGACCTGCCCTTCAGTCCAGTCTCTGCCTAGTAGGTTCAAAGACACATAAATCTGACTGCCCTCTCTCTTCAAGCCACCATGCGGTGATATCAGAGGGTTCCATGCTCTCTTCTTGAGGACCACAAACTCTCTAACAGGAAAATACTGGACGAGCCCCGACACATACCGTTACCCCCTCAGGAGTCACTGAGTATTTTGGGTCCCCTTTTCACTCTGAGCCTTTGAAGCACAACCCCTGCTGAACCACCATATGACCCTTGACCAGGAGAACACACTGGCTGTGAAACACAAAATAATCACACAGTTTAAAGTGAACCAATGTTCTGTTTGTATTGAAGTTACAGTAAAAGCAATGCAAGCACAAAAGAAACAAGGCTGGGTGTGTACAAAGACAATCACTGTGGAAAACGTAGTCAAAAGGAACATACACGTACCACTTTAAATAGACCAAACTGTCCTGCAGGACCAGAGTTTAAACATTAATTCCAGCACTGTGATGTTTTTTCCCCAAAATGAGCTGAAATAGAGTATAAAGTGAAGTCGGACTAACTCACTTTTGGGTTCTCAATGACTAGAAACAGGGTTTACGTCTCAAGATGAATTTGCATGTAAAAATGTCCCCTTTAGTAACCCTCCCAAGTATAGAAACAGATTCTTCTGACCGTTTGATGGGGCCCTAGTTGGTGCACATTAGAGTTGAAGTTCTTTTGGATGGAAACAAGATCTCATGAAAAGGGTACAGTAGTAAGAAAAGCACCCCCTAGACTGATTATTATTATTATTATTATACAGGTTATATAGCGCCAACAGTTTGCTCAGCGCTTTACAAAATAATGATGAGAAACTGGGGAAGGTCCCTTTAACACAGAAGATGAATGCAGGAATTGTTAAAATTGAGGAAGGGGAAGAAGTAGGCTTCAGTAGAACCCCTGTAGGTGGTAAGTTAGCCTGATGAAACAAGTTCCTTTTGAGCTGGAAGAGGTTAGAGATGAGATACTAACAGTATTCCTGCCTGCAAGGATACACGTACAGTAGCAAAAGTCCTGCGTTCAGAGCAATGGGGAGACACTAAAACAGTAGGCTGCAGTACTGAATGGTCTAGGAAGTCTGTGTCTCAAAATGGCAAACTGTGATGCAAAGTGAACTGAACTGAAGCAACTGAAAACAACAGAATCACTTGTAATTTGTGATAGTCTGGAATATGGAACCCTCTTACCAAGTCTGTAGTCTTAGTAGAGCAAAAGGTTGTATCTCAGTTGGGGAACTCTCTTGGTCCCTCTGAGGAAGAAGCGATGCCCATCATCATACCATGATCTGTCTGCCTGCAGGGTCAACTCTCCTGCTTGTCAGTGATACCTGCAATCTGTAGTCTCTTTCCAGCCCTCTGGAGTGACCCAATCTGGCCTGAGCCCTCTGAGTCCCACACTAGCTTCTCACACACGTCCTCGCCCTCTCACAGTCTCTTTCCTTCCTCCCCAAGAAGTTCCCAGGCTCCTGATTAAATAGGCTCCAGCCCCTTTTGCCAATTCTTCTGGGAAGTGTAGTCTGGAAATGTAGTTTTAACTTGTCCAGGTACAGAATTCCTGCTATCAGCACAAAAGTTCACACAATGCTTTGCTTTGCTATATTAAAGTCTGTAATAACTAAATGCAGAACACTGCCATCTTGTGGACATTAAAATCCTGCAATTAGTAACAGTGCAGTGTGTTACACATACCTACGTATATATACACACACGAACACGCTTACATAAACTCACATACATATATACACACTCACGCATACATAAATACAAACATACATACACGCTCACATACATGCATAGCCTTTTGAAAAAAACAAAGCTTACTGTACCTGGCTGACCAGCATTTGGTACCTACACTACTGAGTAAGATGCCTGTGTACACAGTACTGCATGGCAGAGACGCAGGGTAGGTCGGGACTCAGGAAGCAGCTTTCCATGCGCACAGTTCTGCCCATTACTGCCTGCCCCAGATCTGCAGTTCAGTGTTTAAAAAGAGTTAGATGTCAAGACTATGCTAGAATACTACAAAAAATAGTGGCTGCCTTCCCCTGCCTGGCTGCACTTCAATACTAGGCTACACTGCTGTGCTTCTCCTCCTCCTTGCTGACAGACATAGGGAATGATACTGCTGTCATATCTCCTGTCAGCCTATAGTGGCAGAGCCTAATGCAAGATTATCATGGGGACCCCCAGGGCCTTGGGGCCCCTGGGCAGTGCCTAGAGGGTCTATTCATTAAGATGGCCCTGGTCAAAACACAAAAGTTCAGCGTCTCACTAACATCACATAGTTAGTACGACAACCTCTCAGTTTTTTTTTTTGTTCAGTCTGCTGGGTTGAACAAGAACAAACGTCCCGTGTGTACCCAGCATTAGGCTCTAAATTTTGTGGGCTGGAGGGCAGTGTGGAGGGGGGGATGCGGTGCTTCCCATATAGGCTTCCTCTGGCTTGTGTTGGCTGATCCTCTTCAAAGAAAGAAACAGCCATCTGCTGCCTGACCAACAGCAGCCGTCTTTATGAAGGACCAACTGTGGCTAGGAAAAAAAACCCCAAAATGTTGATATGCAAATTATTTGCTAGGTTATTAGTTAGAGGGAAAAAGACGAGCAGTAAGATGTAGCAAAAGCTATAGGGTGTTGGAGCAGATAGAGAAATAAAGATTCCAACCCCCTGCCCCTATGCCCCTATTCCTGAAAAAGAAAAAAAAATCACTACTACAGGTCTGGTGCGTCCATTCCACTTAGCAAAGGTAAGGGCATTTCCTTTGTTTCACAGGTGCATAGGCATCACGTATCTATTAGAGGTTGAGTTCATGAGAAGGCTTCTCTTACAACTCTTGTCCAATATGCCCTGGAGGTGGTAACAGGGTGTAGCAGGACAAGGAGTGGCATGACTGCCTGTGGTGGGTCCAGATACAGCTGATGATCTGAGGACAGGTTGGATACAACTGGGATCTTGTGGATGTGCAGACTGGATCTGCTGCAGCACAAAAACTCACAGAAACAGGAAGCTAATTGTACTCAACATGAGCTGGAATCAGCAAATCAGAAGAAAGAGATAGGGTCAGAAGCCAGGCTGGAGTCAATATCAGGCAGGCAATTGATTGAGAAGATGAAGTCAGGACAAAAGCCAGAGTCAGCAATGTATCATGTGCACGCAGCCGAAATCCTGTATGTCGAAACATGGTGTGTAATGCCATACAGAATTTTGGCCATGATTTCATATGCAGCCATGATGTTGGTATAGGCCAGTGGTCGGCAAGCCGCGGCTCGCGAGCCACATGCGGCTCTTTGCACACTTTAATGTGGCTCTTCTGTGTGCCGGGCGCCCGCTCCCCTCCCTCCTCTCGGGCGGCCGCCCCAAAAGTCAGGACTCTGCAGCTAGCCCAGCAATGGGCAAACTACGGCCAGGTGGACCTTTTAATCCGGCCCGCGGAGCGTGGCAAACATTGGCTGTCAGGATGTAGGCGGAGCAGCGTGACGAACTCCTCTCCTCTCACAGTCCGCCCTGAAGACCGGAACGGCGCGGGAACACGGCGAGAGGAACGCGCGAAGCAGAGGTAAGTGAATTGACACAATATGGGGAATGAATTACTATAGGGGGGATGAATTACTATAGGGGGGATGAATTACTATATGGGGGATGAATTACTATGGGAGATGAATTACTATATGGGGGATTAATTACTATGGGGGATGAATTACTATATGGGGGACGAATTACTATGGGGGATGAATTACTATGGGGGATGAATTACTATATGGGGGATTAATTACTATGGGGGATGAATTACTATGGGGGATGAATTACTATATGGGGGATGAATTACTATGGGGGATGAATTACTATATGGGGGATAAATTACTATAGGGGAGATGAATTACTATATGGGGGATGAATTACTATATGGGGGATGAATTACTATGGGGGATGAATTACTATGGGGGATGAATTACTATATGGGGGATGAATTACTATGGGGGATGAATTACTATGGGGGATGAATTACTATATGGGGGATGTATTTTCAGTTTTAAAAATGTGGCTCTCAAAATAAATTTCAATCGTGGTTTTGGCGAGATTTGGCTCAGTTGAAAAAAAAGGTTGCCCACCACTGGTATAGGCAATCATTTCTTTTTTTTGTATAATTTTTTTTATCGAAGACATTTTCAAAACAGAATACAAAGAAACACATAGGTTGTGCAGAGAAAATAAAACAAGAACAAGAACAAAATTGTAATCACATAAAAACAGACATGTTGAAACCATTCAACAACATGCCACATAACCCCCCATCCACTGTCAGGGAAGTGGGAATTGGTATAAGCTTACCACCAAGGGGACCACCGGCCACACAGGAGCTATGTCTCTGCACATGGCCAGCAATCTCCAAGGCGACCGGATGGTTGTGTCCCAATAAACCAATAAAATATAACAAAACCATGAGCTAACACTTTGAGCAACGAGAGGTATACTGAGCACAATAAATGAGTCAGGGTACAAACATGATATAGGCAATTGTTTCTGACAGTTCTCAGCTGCATTCCTGCAGCCATTGAGAACCCCTGTGATAAGCTGTGATTGGGTACAGCTATCACATAGTACAGGGAGGCAATGCTTTGCCCTGTACCATGTTATTACTGTGACCAATTACAGAGATCACAGTAGTTCTGAATAGCTATATGAATGGCAGCCTTCTTTACTACTGGACATGTGATCACTGTGATTGGTCATAGCGATCACCTGGTACTAGGACTGAGTAGCACCGATTGGTACAGTATCAGTGATCTGGTGGACACAGCATTCACATTATCACACACTGATGCGTGCCCCAGGGGAATGCTTGAGGAGATCTGGGAGGACATACAGGTACATCCCCCAAATGGACGATTGTCTCACCTGCGCATTTATATGCAGTGGTCGAGCAGGAAGCAGTTAGCATCACCTATAGAGAATTCTAGGTACCATAGTTACTGCTATTTTACTGTCATTGGTATTTATTTTCTCCATGCAACATCATCTTCTATATTTTACAAAACAAAATGGGTATTACAGTATATTGCATTTGTGAGCACTAAAATGCATTTAGGTGTTTGATAAACTGCTGCACAAATATTGTGTGACATAAAATTCAACAATCACCATTTTTTCCCAGGGCCTCTGCTTTCAGAAAATGTATGTTAGGGGTTCTAAGTCATTTACTAGTAAAGACTGTAGAGGTCAACATGTGTGAAAAATGTCAACATTTGCCTGGATGGTAAGTGGTTAAAAAGGTTTTCTAGGCCTCTGTTCCACTTTCAACATGGCAGGATTTTGTAGTTACTTTGTTAACGTGTACTCCTTTCCAATGTACTTATTTATGTATACTGTATCCTAAATAATTGTGCTGTCATTACACATAGCCAGCACCAGTCCTCCTCCAGTCACCTTCTCCACTCCCCTGACCTTGACTAAACACAAGCCTTACACTCTACTATCCGCCTATAGAGGAGGCGGCGCACTGCGCTAAGTCTGCCGGGAGTTGTAGTTCAAGCATGTGACGCCCTCGTTCCGGAAATGGGGCCAGGGAGTTTCCACACTTCAAATCCCGAAATGCATTTCTTTGGAGGTTTCCTGTCTCCTCCCCCTCTCTAGAACGGAAGTAGAAAGGCTCGAGAGGTCACGGTGATAGTGTTTGCTCGTCTTCAATATGTTCGGTCAGGCTGTCCGCCGGTTCGCGACATCCACTGTTCGCCGAGTCCACTATGAGGACGGTCCCGGCAAGGTGAGTTCTGGGGAGGAAGTCTCGGCTCACACGGGTTGTGACTGAGGAAGGAAGACGTGCTGCTCCGTGCGGCCTATATGCGGTGTGGAAGGTTGGGCCTAGTAAGTCATGTTCATTGTGTGACCACTAGCTTCTTTAGGCTATGTGTGATGCAAAGCAGAAATGAAGTTGGCTTTCTGCAGTTTTGCTTGTATTAGTCCCTGGTCACACTGGGTGCGACCTTTTATGCGATTTTCGTGTCATATGACTTGCAAATCACATGGCAAGTGGCACCCTATTGTCTGTGATTATAGCGATCATATTGGTGTGGTTCTGACGTGGTCGGATCCTCACCGATATCTAAAGTAATGCATGGACATCTTCTGGTGCGATTTGTGTACACATTTGTGTCCGATGTCTTGCAAATCTCCCCCCAGATTGCCATTTCATCCGACTATGAAATCATGCAAGTTCACTGTAAGTCACACGATTTCAAAGTTGGGATCGGTGTGCCGGGGGGGGGGGGGGGGGGGTTAGGGCTTAGTTAGATCTGGATTTGATATAGTATGTTGGCTTCTTTCATACCTATGCAGTTTGCTTTTGATTCGGTTCTGCTGTACTTTTTGCTGTGCATTAACACATTTTTTAATGCATTTTGCGTTCTTTATATGTGTTTTTTTTTGTTTTGTTTTGTTTGCCACCTTGCTAGGCAGATTAAAAAAAAACACAAAATGCGTCAAATATGGCTTTTCTGCAGTGTCTTCATTGAAGTCTATTGAACCAAAAACGCACTGTTTTTTTGTTTAACGGTTGTGGAAATTTTTGAAAAAACTACTTGCCCAGGGACTAAATTGGGGCCCCAATCTACTTGTCCTTCATGACAATCTACTTGTCCAGATTAAAAAAAAAAAAATGTAACCAAAACTGTTATAAACGGAGGTGATTTTTAGGAATGTCTGGGGCTTGTAAAAACAAAAGAGATGTTATGGCTACTTAAACATGTAATATTTTTAACATTGTGCTGTTTATCTCCTCCACCCCTCCCTGCCTGTCTCCAGCACCGCACCCGGGGACTAGCAGGGAGGAGAGAGACCTTGCAGTGTAATGAGCACAGATTGGCTGCTCATCAGGAAAGGGTGGATCGGGGCTCATACTTTCTCCCTTTTGCTGCCAGAGCGTTTTTTATTTGCGTATTCGCCGCCAGGGCATTTTTTTGCCTGTTCGCTGCCAGAGCGTTTTTTTTTCGTTTTCTGCACACGTTTAAAAAAAAATCATTTTAGGCCTAAATTTTACATAAAAACCCCAAACATGATATATTTTCTGAAAGCAGAGACCCTAGAGAATAAAATAGTGATAGTTCCATTTTTTTAATGTCACATGATATTATTGCAAAAGTTCAGTAAATCCTACAAGTAAGTTAAATTTAGGGCGCAAAAAGCAATAAATTGCTTTATTGTTTTGTAAAATATAAAAGATGAGGTTGCAGCGAGTAATTAGATATTCAACTTGTCAAACCTTAAATTTGTGTGCGACGAACTTCAGTACCCTATATTTTCTATAGATCGACACTTTTAAAGCTCCTTACAGGTCACCAGTTTAGCATTACAGAGGAGGTCTGGTGCTAGAATTATTACTCTCATTCTGGCATGTGCGGCGATATGTAACGTGTATCGCAATCGCCGGTTTCATGCATAGGCGCCCTAGTGTGTGCTTTTACATTTGTACGTGTGTATATGTGGGGGCCTCAATATTTTTTTTTTTTGGGGGGGGGGGGGGGAAGGTATGTGCTTGGGTGTAACTTTAATTGTTTACAAAAAAAAACATTTTCAGTCATGTGAGTTCTGGTGTCAGGTTCTCTTTGAGACATCTAAGGTCTAAAAGACCCTGGATGTCTCCCCTCTGCTCCACTAGGGATTGCTGTTTACCGGGAATTGCATTACAATCTCTCAACTGGTACCCGGAAGTGACATCATAACATCACTTCCGGGTCAGCACAAGCTGGGGAGCGGACTTGTCTACTCTTCTCCCTCCCCTCTAGCTGACGAAAAGCCAGGGCTGCATGTGAATGGAGCCTTAAAGTCCCTGACCCTTTCCAAAAATGCAGCGGCTGAAAAAAAGCATGGAAGTGAATGTGTCCCATAGGAAACCATGTTAAATGGACTGTAATGTATTTCTGCTAAACACATAGGCTTAAAGACTTCCTTTTTATCCTATTTATTTTGTGTGGGTTTTTTTTGTTTTGTTTTATTTTTCTGGTGAGTACGAGTACCGATACTTTGGATCAAGTACTCTCCTATAGCAAGTGCTGATACTTTGCAGTGCAATTTGCACAAATTGCACTGTAAAGAATGGCATGCGTTTTGAATAGGAATGTGGTGCGATTCCTGTCTGAATCGCATACGGTTTTCCCCAGCGCTCCTGTGTGAACTCAGGCTTGTCATAGTGCTTTCAGCCTAGGTTCATACAGGAATGGTGCAGGAAACCGCATGCAGTTTGGACAGGAATTGCACCGCATTCCTGTTCAAATCACATGCCATTCTTTGCAGTGTGATTTGCGCCCATTTGTTTTGTATGGACACAGATTGCAAAGTATCGGTTTCAGGTATCGGGAGCATTTTCACAATTACTCGTGAGAACATTCGGTATCAGTGCATCTCTAATTTCCAGTCTCTGGCCTTCTCTCTCACATGGACCTAGATGTTGTGAGCAGTGGCTGGCACTTGGATAGCAGGTGATCAGGAGGGAGAGGACATGTTGTCTCCTGCATGCTTGTCTAAAGAGACATCTTGTGCTGACTAAATGCCTCTACACCCCAGGTACCCAACCTGCAGCCCATGGTATATGATGTGTGGCCCTTGCACCTCAGAAGTCTGTAGTGGGAACAATGATTAGGGTAATAGCATTGATCTCTACTAGCCTCATGTAACATTTTCCCAGATTCACATTGTCTTCCGAAGCATATCCTCAGCCATAAATGTATCATGAGGCCCCCTTTAGCTCATAAGTTGACAATCACTGCTCTACATTGTGCTCGCTCCATTCACCTCTATGGGGCACAGTTTCAGGGGTATTGCCTGCATAATGTGGCATGTTCTATTTTCCCAAATTGTCTTTCAGGACGGCACCTCGAGAGAGATAGTGTAGCTTCACCCACTTTCCCAGGAAACACTGCGGTGTCAGTCTTTATTAGGTAGGACATTTCCACCGTGGTCTCAGCTGTAGTATTTCCTCCACCATGGTGGAGGCCCTACAGGAACCATGGGCATGCTACACTTTCTTCAGGTGTAGGGAAGTTTTAACTTTTTGTATTTTTTTTTCTTCTTTTGGGGGGCTGACCCAGCACCCCCCTGAGGGCTAAGGTGTGTTCCAGACTTTTTTACCCAGCCCGTCTGAGATTCCTGCCTCAAGACTCTGGGGAATGGAGCTGAGGACTGCTTTTTGTCGTGTCTTGAAGCACAGCAGTGTATATGGGATTGTCTGACAATCATTTCCTGCTTGACAAGTGAGCTAAAAATGCGCCTCAATCACTTGAGTTTGCCACACCAATGTTGCTGTGTGAATGGGGACTACAGGCCCCTGCACTAGTGTTGTGTGCACTTCATTACTCTGCACCATCTTGCTAATTGTTGATGAAGCGCACCATGCCTACACTGGGACTGTTTACTCTCCATGAAGGGTGCATGTGACAGGGGCAACACAGGAGTGTTACAGTTGTCACCCTGTAGCAGAAAGTGCCTGAACAAGGGCATGTTTTGGTAGGATCACTGGATGGTGCTTTAATCTGTTCGCAGACAGTACACAAATGCGGCTAACAGCTGCTGATCTCTACATGTGACAGCCAGTCACAATGGTCATCTCAGAAGCCCCTTAAAAGGGCAGGAGGTGCCAACGCTAAGGGGTTAATGAAATATATAGTATGTAAAACACAGAAAATGACATTTGAAATTCTGTTAGACGCCAGCAGTCTCTTAAAAATAATCCAGTTTTATGCCAGAGAAAATAATTAATCATACTCTCTAGCAGCCTGTGTCTCCTACCTACCATAATGTGTCATGCAGTGTACCCCCGGTGTGCCAAACTTACAACTGGGTGCCAGGAACAATGCAGTGCCTGTCTGCACGTACAAGAGTTACATCATCTATGGCTGAAGGATCTCTGTATGACCTAGAAAAAATGGCAGCGGTTGTTGGTGTCAGATGGAGCAGTGTTTCCAGAGGAAGGCTTGCAGGGGTCAGTGTGCCATAATGTGCAAGTATGCTTTGCATATTATGGCAAGTGCCCACTCCAATGCTGAATTAAAGTGGAATTATACTCCTTTGGCAAGTCAGCTTCCCAATACCGAGCTTCAGGCATTTTCATTGGCTGGGTGAAGATGACATCTCTCTGGTGCATGCGCGGTAGTTTCCAAGCATTGCCGAAATTGTGCACTGAGCAGTGCATACAGGAACGTAATTGCAGAAGAGACATAGTTCCACTCTAACTTCCTCTTTAATGTGCAGTCCAGAGATTTTTTCTTTTTGCCCATGCAGCTTTTTTTTTTTTTTTTTGTGGGGGGGGTGGAGAGTTTGAGTTGGGGTGCCAACAACTTTTAATTTGGTGTTGGTTCAGCACTGCAGTTTATAATTATTTAAGATATGGTTAAAGAGAGACAGTTGCTGTACTTGCTTTGCTTGATGAATGAACCTCTATCAAGCAATGTACTGCGTTTTTGCAAGAAAAGTGACATGTTTTGTCAATTGAAATGTAGCCTTAACACCTAACATTTTCAGTCATGCTAGGAAATCTGATCTATTCATGTGATAGACAATATGTCTGTATGGTGGGTAATGTTCATTTATTATATAACATCTCTATTATGTATGAAGTACTACCCAAGTGCTATACCCCAACCCAGTAACTAAATTTATAATGCTACTACTTGGCAGTAATTCATCCAACATCAGTAAAACCCCCTTGATGGAAAATCATACAAAAATTATCACTCCAAAAAATAGTAAATAAATAAATGTAATCGTACCCAATGTCACTAAAAGTCCAATTTACATTAAAAAATATATTATAAGTGTCCACACTCCAACTTGATATTTCTTTAAATGTTGAGCCCTTCCCCTGGCTCCCACGAAGATAGAGAGTACCTCCAAAAAGAAGCTCAAAATAGTGTATTACCTTAATAAACCTATAAATCATAGCAATACCACTATTTAATGTGCAAAATGCATATAGTGCCAAAATAGTGAAAACATAAATCAACACTGTGCAAAAAATCAGTGATATGCTTTACTCTGTGCATACATCTCCAGTGATCCCACCAGTGTCACTTCTACTGTACAAGGCAAATATACCCTTACCAGAAAGAATAAGATAACATGCCTTCTCAAAAATAGAAGGAATCGGCAGAACCACGCTTCCTCTCTTCTCCACTCCTGAAGCGTATCAATCATAATACCATCCCATCATGGTTATACATGAGTCTTCTCAGGAACTCTCAGGTATCCATCCAAATAATATATGAATAAGTATATAGTGTATTTCCGTTTAGCAGTTATAAATATAACTCTTAATAAATCTACTTACATAATACACAAATAAAAACAAGCATTTTTCTTATGTCCAAAGCTCTGAGGGTTACCAAGCAGCTTCCAGGTGGATATCCATGCGGTTCCAGTCTCAAAAATGGCCGCCACACCACTTCCAGTCCCTGCTCTCATGCTTCCGACGTCACTTCCCTTGACGAGTTTCGTCACATCTGGGACTTAGTCATAAGGGATAGATACATCGGAACACCCAGCCGCTCTAGTTACTGGGTTGCGTTATAGCACTTGGTGGGTAGTACTTCATACATAATAGAGATGTTATATGATTATTGGCACTTTCAAGGTGAAAGTTTTTTCTATTTATGTCATAAGTTATTTAATTTTAGTGAGTTAGGGTTAGGAGATACCGTATTTATATAATAATGTTCATTTATTGTTTGCTTCATGCGAACACATTACTTATTTGAATGTTAAAACCTTGATAAAGTGGTACAGATGATGATAACATACCAGTATGAGATAACCTGTGATACTGTAAACGCTTTCTGATGTACCAATTATAACTTGTTTACTATTACTTGAGGTCCACTAAAAGTTTGCTTAATTTTCTAGTTTGTTTCAATTTTTCCTTCTTGTGTCTTGTAGAACCTGCCCTTTTCTGTGGAAAACAAATGGAGGCTACTAGTTGTAATGAGTTTGTTCTTCGGTAGTGGGTTTACTGCCCCCTTCCTGATCGTCAGGCATCAGCTTCTGAAAAAATAAACCATGAGAAGAAAACCTAAGGTAGGCATCTAATGTAAGGGTCCCCAAAACAATTTTTATTGCCAGTCAGGCATTGTAATTCTGTTGGAATAGTTTCATCTGTCTGCATTGGCTGCATATATAGGACACAAGCTGGTGAATTTCATGCAGGAAAGCCAGTTGCCTGGGAATAAGCATGTAAAAGATACAGTGCAAACTGGTCACTGTATATTGTACTTGACACTTCTAATTTGTCTGCAAGGCAAAGGAGGTCTTGGAATTCATCTGTATCTATATCCATAAGTGCACTATGTGTATAGGTTTGGGTTGCCAGTGTTAGTAGGTGCTCTTTGAAATCCAGCCCTTAATTTTGTTTTTTGTGGCTGACTACTGTGATTTACTTCACACTAGCCTCATATGCTGTTCTTTTGAAGGAAATGTACTAAGAAATGCACATAGGCTGCCACTATTGATTAATCTGAAAATGAAAGGTGACTGGCTGTCTTTTTTACTTTGGTCATTTGAGTACTACTGTGCATCTAGTGAAGCCAGAACAACAGGAGATCTGTCGGTTGTCTGTTAATTGGTTTCTCTAAAGAAATCAGTATTGTGTTCTGTAGACCACAGTAAAAAGACCTGATTGTATTGAAAGGTTTGGTGGTTCACAATTGTGAACTTTAGGAACACAACTTTAGGAAATTATGAGAAATGAATATTTGCATATGAGCTTTGTTAATTTTACAAAACTTGTAATAATTAAAAAAAAAAATCTGAATCATGAAAACAATTATTGTGCATGTGATGATTAAGTAACAGTATGAAAAACCGTGATACTGTAAACGCTTTCTGATGCACCAGTTTTTATATATATATATATATATATATATATATATATATATAGTATGTGTGTGTGCATATATGTATTGTTGTTCTCATTATGGATTTTTTTTTTTTTTTTAAACTCCATTTTAGGTTCAGTGGACCGTCTTGACAAAGAATTTCCTAGCCACGAGTGACATGGATTGTAAATAAATAAGTACATATGATATCTGACTCTGTTTATGTGTTTCAATCATCCAATATAAATATATGATTCTAACTTAACCGAGTTACTGTAGTGTTTGTGGAGAGAACACAACCACAACAAATGGTGCATTTTTTTTCCCCCCCATTAAAATATTGTACTCTCTGTAGAAGACTTTTCACCTTTTAAGAAAAAAAAGCACTTTTTTTGCAGGATAAAAAAAAAGTACATTAATAAATTATTTTATTAGAAGCTTTGCACCCACAATCAGCAGATTGTGAGTGCAATCTCAGGTTCCTGCAGACAGGCAGGTAGCTACTTAATGACCGGAAGCATCAATGAACTACCTAGAGTGCTTATCCACTCCTTGGTAGTTCATTGAGAACTGCAAGAAATCGTCCACAATGGCTGACTAGTTGTAGTTCTCTTGCGTCTGAATGAATGATGTGGCTGGGTGGGCGGAGCCCCACACAGCCGTGGGTTTTTTTTTTTTTTTAAATTAAATCGTGACAGCGTGTGCGGGGAGAAGATCCCTGGCGCGCTGTCACCAGGGCAACGGGGGGGGGGTGTTGTGGGTGCTGCTCATTAGTAACATTTTTACACCCTGGATACAGATGTAATGTTATCAAAACTGAACTTTTTCTTTTTCTTGCAGTTCTTCAATACAAAGTCCATTTACTGCCTTTCTAGGTGGTGTATCGGCTTCCATTGAAATGTTTAACTGTGAGCATGAGTGAAAACCACACTGGCTGACAGATTTTCAGCAGATGTTGTGCAGCAGTAATGCTACACAGCACAGATCTCAGCGGAGTAGTCTTACAAGTGTAATCACAAACTGCTAGAAGAGGGAAGGTCACAGGGACAGATGTGTAGTTTTCAATGGAACATAGATACAGAAATCAACACTTTTAGTTCATTGACCCTTCATCCGGCTCTTTAACTGAAAACCCATACAGAGCTACAGGAGAGAGCTGGAGGAAAAGTTTTCCGGAGCCTGATGTTGCACCTGTGATCCACTGGTCTCCGGTGCAGTGCTTTGCAGGCTCCTGTGGAAAAAGTAACTGCATGTTTTTTCAAGAGACAAAATGTGCATTTTATATATCCTTTCCCACTTTTTTTTTTTTTTTTTTTTCTCTTTAAAAAGTGAGCTTAGTTTAGTTTTAGTTAAAGAGTGCTAAGGGTGTAGCTATAGGATTTGCAAAAAACATTAGATTTGAATTGGAAGATAGAAAGACGGACCCGGAGGGGAGGTTTTTGTTCTTGAAAGGTAAACTACAGGACATAGAATGTACGCTTGTAAACATATATTGCCCCAATAGGAAGCCAGAGATGTTTTTGAAAGGGGTTATGAGAAGATTGATGGACTTTGGAAAGGGATATCTAATGGTGGCGGGAGACTTTAACATATGTATGGATCCACAAATAGATACAACATCTGTAGTACAGAGAGGGGGAAATAGGTCCATGGGATTATTGAAAACGGTGATGAAAGAGTGCCAACTGGTGGATAGCTGGAGAATTGTCAACATGAGAGATAGAGATTACACTTTCTTCTCTAGTGTACATAGGACATACTCTAGATTGGACTATATTTTGGTGGACCATCGACTCGTTGAGGATTTGGTTAAAGTAAAAATAGAAGCAATAACTTTCTCGGACCATGCACCTGTAGTAATGGAATTAAGATGGGGAGGGAAGTTGTCAGGAGGCCTATCATGGAGGTTGAATGAGACACTCCTCATGGATCCAGATACTGACCGGAAGATCAGGGAGGAGATAGAGAGGTTCTTTGAGGAAAATGAAACAGGGGATGTATCACTAGCTACTTTGTGGGAGGCACATAAAGCATATGTAAGAGGAATCCTTATTGCGATTGGGGCAAAGAAAAAAAGGGAAAGACGAGAGAAGATTAGTGGGCTTTTGAAGGAAATAGCTGAGATGGAACTCCTACATAAAAATAACATAAGGAAAGAGAGCAAAGAGTGATAAAAAAGAGGGAAGAACTAGAGAAAGTAATGGAGGAAGAAAAAATGAGAACTTTTAATAAGATCATTGGTGAAAGATATAGATGGGGAGATAGATCAGGAAAATATCTGATGAGAGCCTTGAGGAGAAAGAAGAATAGGAACTATATAGATAAAATAAACTCCAAGGGAGAGTTAGTCCATTCAACCAAAGACATTGCAAAGGTATTTAAAGATTACTACAGTAAATTATATAATATTGCCCCCAAGGATGTTATAAATAAAGATAAAATGATAAATATTGAAAAAAGAAGGGATTATTTAAGAAATGCAGGATTACCAAAATTAAGTGAAGAATTATTAAACTCCTTAGAATCTGAAATCACACAGGAAGAACTAAAAATAGCATTAAAAAGATTTAAGACGGGAAAAAGCCCAGGCCCAGACGGGTATACCGTGAAGTATTATAAAAAATATAGTGATTTACTGTTACCTAAGTTAAAGAGATATATGGAGGCGTTGGGGGGAGAGATGGAGATAAGACAGGAATCCCTTCTGGCACAGGTGGTTTTAATACATAAGGAAGGTAAAGATATCACCCACTGCTCAAGTTATAGACCGATATCGCTATTGAACGTAGACACAAAGTTGTATGCAAAAGTATTGGCGAATAGGTTAAGAGATCTGATGCCAGATTGGATACATGGAGACCAGGTGGGCTTTGTTAGAGGAAGAGAGGGTCGAGATAATGGGTTGAGATCCCTGATGCTTATACAGAAAAGTAAAATGGAAAAAAATCCAGTAGTGCTGCTCTCGATAGATGCGGAGAAGGCGTTCGACAGGGTTAACTGGAGTTTTATGATGGACACACTGGAGGTCCTGGGATTGGGTGGTAGGATGAGAAAGTGGATTGGAAAGTTGTATGAAGGATCGTCCGCGATGGTAATGGTAAATGGAGAGAGATCAGAGACTTTTTCTATGTCAAATGGAACCAGACAGGGATGCCCACTTTCCCCACTGTTGTTTGTTCTATCATTGGAACCCCTGTTATCAACAATTAGGAAAAATATAGATATAAGGGGAATAAATGTTGGAAAGACAGAACATAAGATAGCCGCTTTTGCGGACGATTTATTATTCTATGTTGGAAACCCGAGGATAACACTTCCTAACCTAATGAAAACACTGAAGGAATATGGGGAAATGTCAAATCTAAAAATTAACCCGAGCAAAACCGATATTAAATATAAATCTTCCAAAGAGCGAAAAAGAAAATATACAGAGAGAGTTTCCCTTTATATGGAAAGATAGAGAAATAAAGTACCTGGGAGTAAAACTTACTCCCTCACAGAAAAATCTTTATAAAGCTAATTATATCCCAATGTTAAACGAAATCGGAGAGGAATTGAGGAAAATGGGTGGAGGAAATCCTTCCTGACTGGGCCGTATTAACCTGATAAATGGTAATTCTCCCGAAGATACTGTATAAATTCCAGATGATTCCCA
Organism: Staurois parvus; assembly: GCF_062004578.1. Classification (NCBI taxonomy): domain Eukaryota; kingdom Metazoa; phylum Chordata; class Amphibia; order Anura; family Ranidae; genus Staurois; species Staurois parvus. Next base: position 2,680,755 of record NW_028318025.1, read on the forward strand.
TTAATCTTCCAGAGGTGTATTTTAGGACAATTAAGAGAATGGTAACTAAATATATATGGAAAAATAAAAAACCTAGGATATCATATGAAGTGCTAAGCAGAAATAAAGAAAAAGGGGGGTTGGGAGTACCGGACTTTAAAAGATACCATAGGGCAGTAATTTTAGCAAGAATTTTTGACTGGACACATAACTCAGAGTAAACACTGGGTCACAATTGAAAATACACTTAGTAGAAAGGCTCTGGGTAGGAGTGTATGGGTGCCACCACAGTTCAGAGAATTAGAGGAGAGCACGAGTATATACACGAGGATTGTAATAAGGGAGTGGGATAAAATGCACAAACAGGAAATGGGATTTTAATTCACTATTAATGTCACTAAGAAATTCAGAGTTTTTCCCCCCAGGTAAAGAGGAAATTTCAGGTAGATGGATTATGAAGGAAGATGCTCAGCTGAGAGATGTAATGGAGGGGGTAAACTTAAGAACACTGGAGGATTTGAAAAGGGAAGAGGGAAGGATTTTCACTAGGATAGATATATGGAGATATAATCAATTGAAACAATTTGTGGAGAAATTGACGAAGCCCCTTAGAACTAGGAAAGAGTGGAATAAATTTGAGAAATACTTAGAAGACCGAGGGGATGGGAAACACAGCACTGCTAAAGCATATAAAGCTCTCACGGATTTAGATAGTAAGTTTAAATTAAAGTATATAGAAAAATGGGAAAAGGATTTAGGAGTGGAGTGGGAAGAGCACACACAGAGGAAAATATATAGAATGGTACACGAAAATATTAGCATGCGTGAGGTGGAAATGAATTTTAAATGTTTGACAAGGTGGTATGTTACACCGGTGATAGAGCACAAGATGAGTGAGGAGAAGCAACCTTGGTGTTGGCGAGGGTGTGGAGGGTTGGGCACGATGTATCACATATGGTGGGAATGTTCAAAAATACAAGTATATTGGGAAAAAGTTATAAATCAAATCACAATTATCACCGGAATGGAGATAGGACTGGACCCTGAAACCTGTCTTTTTCATAACTAAATATTATCTTGAAATAAATATAAAGAACTGGGTATACTGTGCTACCTAAATGCAGCAAAAAGTCTGATTCCTAGGTTTTGGCGTAAAGTTGAGGCACCGAGGGAAGAGGATTGGATGAATAGAGTGGACCAGATTGCTAGATTGGAAAAACTTTATTATATTCAGGAAGATAGGATGGTGACATATCATATGAAATGGGAGGAGTTCAAAGTAAAGGTAAAGGAAGGTACTGAGTAAGTAAGCGTAAAGAAAAGGGAAAGAGAGGACAAGAAGAAAGAAAGGGGAAAGGATAAGGAAAAGGAGAAAATATAGTAATTAGCCTTTCTTTCTTTTCCTTCTTCAAACCTCGGTATCCAGAGGATGTGAGATGCAAGTCGATCAGATAGATGTCGAGTATATTGAAGCGGGGTGGGAGGGTTGAAAGGAAGGGAGTTATGGGGAGAAAATGATACGAAAGTAGTGTTTTATGAGATATTGTTATGTTATATTTCCCATTATGGAAATGTGTATTGTTTTACTTGAAAAATGAATAAATATTTAAATTAAAAAAAAAAAAAAAGGCAAGAGGAAAAGAGGAGGGGAGATGGAGGAAAGGAAGAGGTTTAAGAATAATGGATGAAATACAGTTCATAACCTATAATGTTAATGGGTTGAATTGTCCTGGGAAAAGATTTAGGCTATTTCAAGAGTTACAACATAGAGCAGCTTCAGTGGTTTTTCTGCAAGAGACACATTTTGTGATAGTCAAATGTCAAGTTAAAATCTAGATATTATCCAACATGGTACTATGCAGATTCCCCGATTATGAGACCAAAAGGAGTAGCAATAGGGTTTGCAAAAAAATATAAGGTTCGAGCTGGAGGATAGTAACATAGATCCGGAAGGGAGACATTTGTTTTTAAGAGGTAAACTACAAGAACTGGAGTGTACAGTGGCTAATATATATTGTCCAAATAGGAAACCAGAGAAATATTTGGGAAGTGTGTTGAGGAAATTGAAGGACTTTGGAAAGAGTTGTGTGATATTAGCTGGAGATTTCAACTTCTGTATGGATCCACAAAAAGATGCAACCTCTTCTGTGCATAGAGAGGGGGGTAGGTCTCCGAGACTATTGAAAGTGATGCACGAGTGTCAGTTAGTAGACACTTGGAGAATTATGCATATGAAGGATAGCGACTATACCTTCTTCTCAAATGCACATGAGATGTATTCAAGGATAGAATATATATTGATCGATCATCAACTCATCAAGTTCTTGGTTAAAGTAGAAATAGAAGCAATGTCTTTCTTGGATCATGCCCCAATTATAATGAAAATGGAATGGGGAAGGGGGAGGACAGGAGGTATAGGTTGGAAATGGAATGAAGCACTTCTCCTGGATAAGGATACCGCTCAGAAGATAGAAGAAATTAGGAGATGTTTTGGGGAAAATGAGACCGGTGATGTGTCGATAGCTACAGTATGGGAGGCCCATAAGGCATATATAAGAGGAATTCTGATTACGATTGGGGCAAAAAAGAGAAGAGAGAAAATTAGCTCCTAAAAGAAATATTTGACCTGGAACAGTTACACAAAAATAAAATATTAAAATAAGGTGGAAAATAAGAAGGAAGAACTAGAGACGTTATTGGAGGAGGAAAGGAGAAGAGTATATAGTAAAGTGGCAAGTGAGAGGTATAGAAGGGGTGATAGACCAGGCAAATATTTGAGAGCACTGAGGAAAAAAAAAATAGGAACTATATAGAAAAAATAAAAGGCCCCAAGGGAGAATTGGTTCATTCAGCTAGGGAGATTGTTAGTGTTTATGGAATATTATAGGAAGTTATATAATATTAATCCCCAAGATCCTTTAAATACCAAAATTGAAAAAAAAGAAAAATATATCTAAAAAATGCGGGCCTACCAAAATTAAGTGAAGCACAATTGAATTCCCTGGATGCAGAAATTACACAGGAAGAAATAAAAGTAGCATTAAAAAGTACAGAAACGGGGAAAAGTCCAGGACCAGATGGATATTCTGCTAAGTACTATAGAAAATACAGTGAATTATTATTATTACCTAAGTTGGAAAAATATATGAATGCTTTGGGAGGAGAGATGGAGATGAGAAGAGAATCTTTACAGGCTCATGTTGTGCTTATACATAAAGAAGGAAAAGATGCTTTGCAGTGCTCTAGTTATAGACCTATTTCATTATTGAACATAGACACTAAGTTATATGCAAACGTTTTAGCTAACAGGTTGAAAGAACTAATGTCCGAGTGGATACATGGGGATCAAGTGGGTTTTGTGCCAGGGAGGGAGGGCAGAGACAATGGGTTGAGATCCCTGATGCTCATCCAGAAAAGTAGAAAAGGAAAAACTCCGGTTCTGGTGCTTTCAATCAATGCTGAAAAAGCATTTAATAGAGTTGACTAGGGCTTCATGATGGACATTCTGGAAGCCCTAGGGATCGGAGTTAGAATGAGGGAGTGGATAGGAAAATTGTATAGGGAGCCCTCCTATTGAGATGTCAAATGGAACAAGACAGGGCTGCCCCTTGTCCCCATTGTTGTATGTTATGTCATTAGAACCCTTGCTATCAACGATAAGGAAGTGTAGAGATGTAAAGGGAATCCAGATAGAAACTATAGAACACAAAATGGCTGCCTTTGCTGATGATTTGTTTTATGTGGGGAAACCCCAGGATAACACTCCCAAACTTAATGAAGGAATATGGGGAACTATCAAACTTAAAAATCAATCCAACAAAAACTGAAATTTTAAATATAAATATCTTAAAAAGCGAAAAAGAAAAGATACAAAAGGAATTCCCCTTTATATAGAAAGAGATATGAAATATTTAGGAATAAGACTCACTGCTTCATATAAGGACATGTATAAATTAAACTATTTCACTGTTAAACGAGATCAAGGAGGAATTGAAGAGATTAGAAGGAGGAAACCCGTCATGGATAGGACGCATAAACCTAGTAAAAATGGTTATAGCACCCAATATCTTATATAAATTTCAAATGATCCCAATTAAACTCCCAGAAGCTTTCTTTAAGGTAATGAAAGGTATGATAAGATATATATGGAGGAATAAAAAAACCAAGATTATCCTATGAAATATTAGGTAGAAATAAAGAGAAGGGTGGATTGGGATTACCAGATTTTAAAAGATAATATAAAGCAGTAAGTTTATTGAGACTTTTTGACTGGACGCATAATCTAAAAGAGAAAAGTTGGGTTAGAATTGAAAATCAATTGAGTGGAACTAACTTGAGTAAAATTATATGGGTACCAGCACCATATAGAGGATTAAAAGATGGATCAAGCGTATATACTTTAAATGTTTTAAGAGTGTGGGATAATTTGCACAAACATATGAAGTGGGATTTTAATTCGATATTAATGCCACTAAGAAACACAGAATTTTTCCCTCCAGGTAGAGAGGAGATAACAGGTAGATGGTTTAAAAAAGAGGATGTTCAATTGAGAGATAATGGTGGAGGGTGTATTGAGGCCATTCAAGGATTTAGAAAAGGAAAAAGGTGAGATCTTTATTAGGTTAGATGAGTGGCATTCTCATCAATTGAAGTGTTTTGTTGGGAGTCTTCCGAAGCCACTGAGACCTAGAAAGGATTGGAACTTTTTTGAAAAGTTGTTGGAATCACGAGGGGATGGGAAACACGGTATTGCAAAAGTTTATAAAATTATCACCGAACTAGACACAAGTCTTAAGCCAATGTATATAGAAAAGTGGGAAAGAGATATGAGGATGGTTTTTGATGAGGATAAACGGAAGAAAATATATAGGTTAATTCATGAGTGTAAGTATGAAAGAGGTAGAAACGAATTATAAGTGTTTGATAAGATGGCACATCACACCGAATGTTGAGCACAAGATGAGTGGGGAAAATTCACAGTGGTGCTGGAGGGGATGTAGTGAGATTGGCACAGTATATCACATATGGTGGGAATGCCCAAAAATTCAAGTATTTTGGAAGTCAATAGTTCATTTAATTGGGTTGATAACAGAGATCGATATTTGGGGTAAAACCAGAGATTTGTCTCCTACACAACACAAAGTTATCAGTGAGTAAATATAAGAAATCAGGTATAGGGGGCTATCTCAATTCTGCAAAAGGTCTGATACCCAGGTTCTGGAGGAAAACAGAGGTGCCGAAGGAGGAAGACTGGGTAGAGAGAGTGAACCAGATTACTAAGATGGAAAAACTCTATTATATGCAGGAAAACAAGATGGGGATATACTATGTGATATGGGAAAAATGGGAAAAATCTGGACTAAATGTGAAATATAGGAAGGTATAGTGTGGTTTGATGTGCTGGATTTTCTTGCCTTGATAAAGAAAAATAGGGGAGAATGCAGAGTGGGTAGATGGGGGTAGGGAGGGGGAGAGGGAAAATAGGGGGGGGGGGGGGTAGCTGGGATGGGTGGGCATGGGGAATTGTTTTAGAAAAGTAATATAGAAATGATTTTTTTATATTTAAAGTGAATATGTTGGAAAGTGTATTTATTTGAAAAATTAATAAAAATTAAATAAAAAAAAAAGAAAGCTGTTAGAATTTTTGACAATTGAGAAAATTATTGAGCCTATAGTTTGGGCTAGGATTAACAATAGCTTACAAACTCATGTAATTGGTATACATTTTTGACAGAAGTAAAGTGACACTTTTTAGACCTCGTTCACATTGGGCATACTACAGTGTACGTCCATGCAAGGGCCATCTACCCATACAGGGATGCACAGGTGTTCTGTTTAACCCTGTGCAGGTAGTCTTGATACATGTTATCTGGGAAGCAGGGGCTGCACTGAAACTGATGCTGCTTCCCAATTTGACAATGCAGGTGCACAGCCCTGAATGCACACTCTCTGTTCAAGGCTGTGAACCTTACAACAGCATCTGTCCATGCAGCTGCTGCTGCATTCCAGTTGACATCAATGGGGCTGTATGGAACACCTGTGCATCCTTGTGCAGGTAGATATGGCTCACCACAGGTAGGTGTATGGTACATACCATGAAAACAAGGCCTTAAGGTAGATCTGATGATTAAATTCTTAATTTGCATGATTTAGGATACCTTTTTATCACTAAAACACCATATTTTGTGTTTAAAAAGAATAGCGTTTCTTGACACATTAAAAAAAAAAAACAACTTACCTCCCTTATGTAATGTAAAGCCTAGTCCACCCAAATAATGGAAAGGGATACTGTCATAGCATACACTTTTTCAATTTAGAACTTCAGAATTGTAATAAAACAAACAAAAGTTCCTTTAGACAATCCAGTGTAAACTTACCATAAAAGTCTCCTTTCATGTTGTGATAGCTGCCTGTCTTTTGTCTTTCTGAATCACCTGTATGCTTTGCAGCTTCTCCTCTGTGGTTTACCTCAAATTTCTAAGCACTACATAACCCTTGGTGCCTGCAAGCAGTGATTCCTGTACTTCCTCTGCCTCCTGAAACTCCTCTACTCAGCTTTTCGTAGTTAATTACATACTGAGAATGCATACCAAGCTGCCCATGTGCAGGTCTGTCTACATTTGGAACAAACATTGCTGTCGGGCAAAAGAGGAGCCTTTGTAGCAGAAGAAACCGTCTCTTCTGCAAATAAAGCCTCCCTTTTTCCAATGCATTGTGATGACATTCCTAGCATAGATGAAGAGAAAGTTAACCAGGGTTCTCCCAGCTATTGTGGGGGATTACATTCTGTACCAGTCATAATATGCAGAGTGCCGTACTGGGGCTCAGATGACTGCAACCATATTATCATCCAGCACCCAGTGATGGCAGGACAAATCCAGAAAATATGGGAGAAACCCCAAGGGAAGCAACCACATCGACAAACATTCCTGCGAATGTGAAGAACCAATCTTGTGAAGTCTACAAGGAGTGTATTAACCTCCCTGGTGGTATTCCCGAGTACAGCTCGGGGTAAACTTTCAGTACCAAAAGTGGTAACCCTGAGCTACACTCGGGCTTACCATGCAGCGTTGCACAGGGATTCACTGCAGCGCTTACCTTGTCTTTCTCTCCCGCGATGTGTCCCCTGCAGCGTCCCCGGCCATCACCTCCAGCCGTTGCCGGCTTCCGTGTTCATGTCCCTGTGACATTGGGACGTACGGGCGCCGGAACCGGCGGCAAATTTGAAAATGTAAAAAAATGACATGGTTTTGAAAACTATTATACATAGTAAAACATTGCTGTTTCAAAGCATTTCACATACATTTTGTCCCTAGTGCTTTGTCCTGTCCCCTGCCTGCATTTTGACTGTTCTTTCTGCCTGGAAACTTAGAAAAGTCCATGGCGCCCAAAAAGTGTCCCTTTAGGTCAAAATCGGTTTTAGACCAGCTAGAGGATAGCGTTCGTAAATCAGAACCACTTGCAGAATTGAGTGATAATGATTTGTGGAGAAATTCGTCATCAGACACTGAAAACGATTCTGCGACTTTGGTCAGCGAACTGGGTGCTATATTTCAAATTTCAGTGTTTTCGGGGTTTGATTATATTATTGAATTAAATTTATTATATTTTTTATGATTATTTATTAAATTATTTATGATTTTGTGTTTTATCATATCCGGAATGTTTACTAGACTCTTGTTCGGACAGATTTCAGTGAGTTATTCCTAAAAATTACAGGCCTACAATAAAAAAAACTACATATTTCCATGCAAAATAATGGTAGCGCTTTCAGCACCAAAAATCTGAAATAATCATACCGCTAGGGAGGTTAGGCTCTGTGGGTTATTTTGATTTGTAGAAGTTGATCTTGTAAGGAGACCAAGTTGCAAAAAGGCCCAATTGTTTTGCAACTGTTTCAAAGTGGACTCTACAACCATAGGAGGAGCTTAAGGAAATTGATTATGGAAATCATGGGAGATCAACATATAAAGAAGGTAAGTGATTGGGACATTGAATTCTGAAGAGATCTGTGGTAGGGAAATTAAATAGGCATGCTGCACTACCTGAGAGTGGTTTACTTTTGTACTTGGCCCAGGCTCCTGGATCAGGGATCATATTTAAATGGGGCAAAGAGGGATTGAACCATAGGGAGGCGTTTGGGGACACAGCTAGCTTGGGGTAATTTTCACATACTAGACCCGCTTTCCATACCCAGATAGTGGTAATCATGGAAGGGGTCAAGAGATATGGAGCTGTAGGACCCCTAAACAGCAGAAACTGGAGAGCCACCATTGAACAAACTCCCAAGGTCTCCAGCATTGTAGAGGAGTTAGACTTAAACAGGTTTAACTACCATGCAGCTGTGACTTTGTAGCTAGGAAGTATTTTATAGCAATCCAGAAGAGCCAGTCCCCCTTGAGAGGTAAGGCACATCAGTAGACAATTTATATCTTGGAGATTTAGAGCCCCACAGGAAGGAGTAAATAAGGCTGTGAAAAAAGGACTTGGGTTTCCATTGTGGGGAGGTATGAAATAAATATGTAAATTTTGGAAGAATATTCATTTTGATCAAATTTATCTGACCACATAAGGACATTGGCAAGGTCTTCCACGCTTTCAGTTGTATCCTAATCTGCAAGCCTGGGGTCAAGTTGAGTGAAAGATTCAGAAACTCAGTAAGTATTTGAATTGGTCAACCCATTGTAACTGCAGATCAGGAGAAGCTGTAGCACAAGCATTGGGATATACTGGGAATAGTAGAAATTTGGACCAGTTTACCTTGAGTCCTATAACCACAGAATGAGTTTAATACCCGAAAAGCCCCTTGTAGGGATGGGCCCATGTGATTTAAGCATCTCTTCTTCAGACACCTAATACGAGAACCCTTGATTTAGGGAGAAGTACGAAAAGCCTCAGCCACTGGCAAAAAGGGCAAGAGAAAGAGGGTAACCCTGTTGGGTACCCCTATGTAGCTGGAAAGGAGTTGATATAATCTTCCCAATCTTAGAGGATGTAGGGTTTCTGTAAAGTGTTTTTAACCAGTTAAGGAATGAGCAGTTTTGGAACTGTACCTGAACCCTGTGATGTAGGGATGGCCTACAATGTTGCTTCGGCTCTGGATTGTACTTGGGCACTCATCTCAGCTTTTGGTGCAATTTGTTCAATTAACTGCAGGGTCCTAGACATGTCAAGGGCCATGGACCATTCCCATGGGTCCCAGACCCTTCCAGGGGTATACCCACTTTAACGGACAAATCCTGGACCCAAACAGGAATCAGTGACATAGAAAGGTAAGACAGGTTTGTCCTGTTTTTTGAATGGTACTGTAGCCCTATAGAAAGTACGAAACTTGATATAGTCGCTATTTATAGTATACTTTTTACAATTAAAACTATCAGGAAATCGGCAATTGTGTTTTGACTGTTACCGCTTATGGAGTATTTAAACTTTCAAAAGTGATAGTAACATTTCCACCAAGTGTTAACATCACAGCACAGGTCCTACTCTTAGCACAGTTTCTGGCCAAAGCCCTTATCAAATACCTGGGTACTTCTACTGCCCCATTTTGCCACAAAAACTTCACTACACAATGGCTGACACCTGGGATGATGTGTAAAACCATTCACAGCATCCAATTCTTGCTCTATTTCATGCATGCAAGTGACCTATCTGACTAAGGCAGATTTCTTTGCAATTACTGTATGTCAGAATTTCTCAAAGCACTAACAGCATTAATTCAGATATTGCTGTTTAGAGCCTAAAAATACCAGGCTGTTTCTCTACCATCTGGAGTGGAACCATCTTCCTTAGAACAGGTAATCATGCAAAACTCTGTAGAAGACCAGGAGGTGGTGTTAGAGGATGGAGCAAAAGCTTTCATATCCCCAGGCTTCCATATACCTGATCAAACAAAGAAAAATTGCCAGCTCAACTTACCAACAAGCCTGCTAACCGAATAGTCTTGTCTAACAGTTCACATTAAAAATGGTTTTTGTTTGCACACACTTGCATAAGCTGTAGCGGCCACATCATGGCACCCCAGTATCTGCAATCCTAACTACACATTTTGAGAGCGTCCATAAGAGCACATACACCTGACACTATGGCTTCATGTTGTAGGCTTGCTAATGTAGGTATGTTCACTTCTGCTGTGCACAAAAGACTCAGTATAGTCCAGCTTGATACTCGTCAGTCTCACCAGTCTGCTCTGGGTATGAGGAGACATGCAAAGTATAAAAATACATTTCCCGTTCATGAACTAATTAAATAGACAATTGAGCTTCCCTTAAAATGTTCTCTCTAGAGAAACAAAGCTGTATCCCACTGCAAAAAAGAATTCACTAAAAAGTGGTCCATTCTAGTAGTAGACCATGCTGTCTTAGTCCTAAACAAACTCTTACTGTGCCCAAAGATGTTCCTTCATCTAAGAATTCTGCATACAGAAAACTTTCCATGTTAGCTGATGTGTCCATGCACACATAGGTATTTAGAGAGAGGAAAAAAAAATCATTACTTCTGCAGCTGAGAGTGAAAAAAAATGTGCCTAACTGCTAGGTGCATTTAGCACTTGCATGTTTATTCATTTCAATGGCCAGAATAATTTAATATTGTAGCCAATTAAATGAATGAACACCCTAGCATTTGATGCGCCTAAACAAGTTTGCAAAAACGCAGCTTAGGCATGTTTTTGAAGTGGCTTTTTTCCTGCCAGGAAAAAAGCATTTAGAAGTGCCACAGTGTGCATGGGGCCTTAAAGGCTGTCTTTACCATTGCAAGTCCAGCCCTTCAACCAGCTAGTGCTGCAATTTCTGTTTGTCAAACTGCAATTAAGTGGACTAGGGTAATTAACAATCAACAGGATCCTGTCTTTCAGGGCCGAACTCTGGCAGAACACTCCTATCCACACTGCATTTCTTCTTACTTTTTTGAGTTGATACTCTAGAACGAGTCATGACACAAATTTCCAGAATGACTCTTATTTCTGTTCATATGCACAGAATCATATGGTTGAAAGCCTGGTGAGTTGAAGGTGCCTGTACAAAGACAGCACTCATGCCTTTTTAATGAGAATTCCTCTTTGGTGTGGTACTTAAAAATTCATAACGGATATCACAGGAGGAAAGGTTCTTCTCCCACAGCTTCAAAACCTCCTTCTTCAAGGGTTTCTATCTTCTACAAACAGCGCCACACTTCTCTTTTCATGCCTCATCTTCAAAGCCAAAATTCAGCCCTTTTGCAGGAATTTGAACAGAACGCCTTCTCCACAATGTGGGAGGGAAGTCTTACAATTTGTATTTGTCTGTGTCACAGACGTCCGAGAATTATGGGTTCAATCAATTTTAGAGAGGTATGAAATAGAGTTCAAAAATCTACCCTACCCTGCCCTGAACCATCTCTTGTCCCTGGATTTCCTGGTCCTTCGAGAGGACAGTTTGAAAGCATTCTATTTCAACCTGTGCATGGTACCAAACCCCAACAGGGGTATTCATTCTATCCTGGACCTAAAATCCTTAAACAAGTACATTTGCATTCACATGCTCCAGTTATTGTTTCTCTGAGACAAGGGGAATACTTGACATTAGTAGACATTCAAGATGCTTGCCTCCCATAGTTCCATTTACCCACCTTTTCAATGATTTATACTCTTCAGTAAGTGACTAACATTTTCCATTTGTTGCATTGCTGTTTGGCCTTTACTCTGCACCCAGAGTATTCACAAAGGCACTTGAATCTTCTCTCTATTTAAAGTGGTTGTAAACCCTTACATACTGTATACCTAGTGAAGTGACAATCCTCAGTTGATACATAGCTGAAACAAATCCTTCTACATAAGTTGTACCTCCTTTGTATTCAGTTTTCTCTTCTCTACATCCACTCAAAGTGCATCATTTAAACAGCGTGTCTTGAGTTTTAAGAAAGCAGGGAGTGGGAGCTGAAGTTACATTCTGTAGAGCTCAGTGAGAGCTGATTGGAGGGAACAGAGATAAGGCGGTCAATCACAGGCTATTTACTGGAGTTTCCTCTCCTGTCTCCTTTTTACCTCTTAATGTCAGTAAAACTTGTCAGAACTGACTCATGCAGATAGCAGAGGAACAAGGCGGCAAGCAGAGATGACCGTGCTCTGGATTGAGACAAGTGCACACTATAGAGAGATATGCTTTGTTCATATGTTGTCTAAGTTTTAGAACAGTAACTAGGTAACTGGTTACCTAGACGACCTTCATTAAAGGATTAATCTCCCTCACCACTGTCTGCAAACATCCAAATAACTATCCAATATTTTAGGCTTTTGGTTAATCAAATTCCAAAAGTCTGCCTTCCAGCCTTCCCTGAACTTAGACTATCTAGGCTTCATCCTAGACACAGTCCAAGGGAGTGCAATGAGGGGTTTAGTTAGCATGTAGATGGGGGGTCATTAAGATTAAGTTATTTGAACATATAGTTAGCCTTTAGCTCCCCTTCAAACCAATGCATTGCAATAATGTGCATTTTTCTGCAACAGTAGCAAAATGTAGTCTGTAGCGCATTATGGAGCCATTCACTTAAATTGGCACCCCAATGCACAAGTACAGTAGGTGTCAATGGACTCACTTTGCAGTGCACCACAATGTGCATACCTTCTGTTGTAGTGACCTGCATTAAATAAAATGGTGCAGGTCTGGGTTTTTTTTTTCTCAATGGCCATACATTGGCAGACTATTCTTTGTGAAATGGCTATTGTAATGCAACACGTTAAGTTGTATGTAATAGTGCATGGCAGTGGAACAACGTAGTGTGAAGGGGGCCTTAATATTTTAATCTGCACCTCTGGCTATGTGTGTGGACTATGCATTTGAATCACTTTTTCTGATCCCCATTCTAGTCTCACCACCTCTCCCACATGCCCCAAACCAATTCCTGCCTCTGTGCTCACTGCTGTTGGGCCAGTGCTTTTCTCTGGGCTCACCACCTCTGTACAATAAAATATACAGTTGTGTTCAAATTAATAGCAGTGTGTTGAAAAAAGTGAATAAAGCTCAAAATCCTTCTAATAGCTTTTATTTCCATACACACAAATGCATTGGGAACACTACACATTCTATTCCAAATCAAAACATGAAGAAAAATATATCAAATTTGTGTTGTTCCACTAAAAAATTGAAGAAAAGTGAATATTAGACTGTTCAAAAAAATTGCAGTGTTTGTATTCTTCTTTACAAACTCAAACATTCACTATATAAACTGAAAAATGTTTGAAGATTTTGCTTTACTTTGAATCACTTAGTTAATATTTAGTTGTATAACCACTGTTTCTGAGAACTGCTGTACATCTGTGTTGCACGGAGTCAACCAACTTCTGGCACCTGTGAACAGGTATTCCAGCCCAGGATGATTGGACTACATTCCACAGTTCTTCTCTATTTCTTGGTTTTGCCTCAGAAACTGCATTTTTGATGTCACCCCACAGGTTTTCTATTGGATTAAGATCCGGGGATTGGGTTGGCCACTCCATAACGTCAATCTTGTTGGTCTGGAACCAAGATGTTGCACGTTTACTGGTGTGTTTGGGGTCGTTGTCTTGTTGGAACACCCATGTCAAGGGCATTTCCTCTTCAGCATAAGGCAGCATGACCTCTTCAAGTATTCTGATGTATTCAAACTGATCCATGATCCCTGGTATGCGATAAATAGGCCCAACACCGTAGTATGAGAAACTTCTCCATATCATGATGCTTGCGCAACCATGCTTCACTGTCTTCACAGTGTACTGTGGCTTGAATTCAGTGTTTGGGGGTCGTCTGACAAACTCTCCGGCCACTAGACCCAAAAAGAACAATCTTTCATCAGTCCACAAAATGTTGCGCCATTTATCTTTAGGCCACTCAATGTGCTCTCTGGCAAATTGTAACCTCTTCAGCACATGTCTTTTTTTTCAACAGTGGGACTTTGCGGGGGCTTCTTGCAGATAGCTTGGCTTCACATAGGCGTCTTCTAATTGTAACAATACTCACAGGTAACTTTACACCTTCTTTGATCTTCCTGGAGCTGATTGTTGGCTGAGTCCTTGCCATTTTGGCTATTCTTCTATCCATTCGAATGGTAGTTTTTCACTTTCTTCCACGTCTTTCAGGTTTTGGTTGCCATTTTAAAGCATTTGCGATCATTTTAGCTGAGCAGCCTATCGTTTTCTGCACTTCTTTATTTGTTTCCCCTCTCCAATCAACTTTTTAATCAAGGTACACTGTTCTTCTGAACAATGTCTGGAACAAACCATTTTCCTCATAATTTCAAAGAGAAATGCACTGCAACCAGCATGTACAACATTTGCTGCCTTCCTTCCTTAAATAAGGGCAATAATTGCCACCTGTTTTTCAAAGGATGAATGACCTCACTAATAGAACTCCACACTGCTATTATTTTGAACATGCCCCTTTCAATTAGTGATTCAATTACACAGAATCAGCAGCATGCATGTCATGACTGTTGAGTCTGCTGGATTTCTATTACTCTACTACACCTGCTAGTAATTATTTGCCATGTAGAAATATCATTTCTACCAAAAACAGTGATTGATCAGGTTAGTGATGTCTGACTGCTATTATTTTAAACACAACTGTATATTATAATATACAGTGCCTTGAAAAAGTATTCATACTCCTTGAAATTTTCCACATTTTGTCATGTTACTAACAAAAATGTAAATGTATTTTTGGGGGATTTTGATAGACCAACACAAAGTGGCACATAATTGAGAAGTGGAAGGAAAATGATAAATGGTTTTCAAAATTGTTTTTACAAATAAATATCTGAAAAGTGTGTGTGCATACTGTATGTATTCAGCCTCCTTTACTCAGATACCCCTAACTAAAATATAGTGGAACCAATTGCCTTCAGAAGTCACCTAATTATTAATAGAGTCCACCTGTGTATAATTTAATCTCAGTATAAATACAGCTGTTCTGTGAAGCCCTAAGAGGTTTGTTAGAGAACATTAGTGAACAAACAGCATCATGAAGGCCAAGGAACACACCAGACAGGTCAGGGATAGAGTTGTGGAGAAGTTTAAAGCAAGGTTAGGTTATATAAATAATCCCAAGCTTTAAACATCTCACGGAGTACTGTTTAATCCATCATGCAAAAATGGAAAGAGTACGGCACAACTGCAAACCTACCAAGACATGGCCGTCCACCTAAACTGACAAGCTGGTAAGGAGAGCATTAATCAGAGAAGCAGCCAAGAGGCTCATGGAAACTCGGGAGGAGCTGCAGAGATCCACAGCTCAGCTGGGTGATTCTGTCCATAGTACAACTATTAATCGTGCACTCCACAAATCTGGTCTTTATGGAAGAGTGGCAAGAAGAAAGCCATTGTTGCAAACAAAAAGCCATAAGAAGTCCCGTTTGCAGTTTGTGATAAGGTATGTGGGGGACACAGCAAACGTGGAAGAAGGTGCTCTGGTTAGATGAGACCAAAATTGAACTTTTTGGCTTAAAGCAAAATGCTGTGTATGGAGGAAAAACTAACACTGCACATCACCTTGAACACACCATCCCCACTGTGAAACATGGTGGTGGCAGCATCATTTTGGGATGCTTTCATTCAGCAGGGACAGGGAAGTTGATCAGAGTTAATGGGAAGATGTATGGAGCCAAGTACAGGGCAATCTTAGAAGAAAACCTGTTAGAGTCTGCAGAAGACTTGAGACTGGGTCGGAGGTTCACCTTCCAGCAGGACAACCAGCCTAAACATACAGCCAGAGCTACAATGGAATGGTTTAGATCAAAGAATATTCATGTGTTGGAATGGCCCAAAGTCCAGACCTAAATCCAATTGAGAATCTGTAGCAAGACTTGAGATATGCTGTATTTTACAAAGAAGAATGGGCAAATATTTCATTCTAGATGTGCAAAGCTGGTAGAGACTTGCCGAAAAAGACTTGTGGCAGTAATTGCAGCGAAAAGTGGTTCCACAAAGTATTGCCTCAGGCTGAATGAAAATTCATGTCCTACATTTTTCAGATATGTATTTGTAAAAAAATTTGAAAACCATTTATCATTTTCCTTCCACTTCACAATTATGTGCCAAAAGTTGAGTGCACGTGGTCAGCTTCATATCCAGAGGTTGTCTTTGGGAAATAGACATATGAGTGCTGTCAGCATTGCTGCAGAGGTGGAAGGGGTGGGGGCGTCAGCCTGTCAGTGCTCAGTCCATACGCTGCACACTACTTCTAATTGGTCTGTATGGCTGTCATCCCAGAAGGAAGCTTCTTCTAAAGATGATGCAAAAGAAAGCCTGCAAACAGTTTGCTGAAGACAAGCAGACTAAGGACATGGATTACTGGAACCATGTCCTGTGGTCTGATGAGACCAAGATAAACCTATTTGGTTCAGATGGTGTCAAGCTTGTGTGGCAGCAACTAGGTGAGGAATACAAAGACAAGTGTGTCTTGCCTACAGGCAAGCATGGTGGTAGGAGTGTCATGGTCTGGGGCTGCATGAGCGCTGCCGGCACTGGGGAGCTACAATTCATTGAGGGAACCATGAATGCCAACATGTACTGTGACATATTGAAGCAGAGCATGAGACTGGGCCGCAGGGCAGTATTCCAACATCAAAACAACCCCAAACACACCTCCCAAGATGACCACTACCTTGCTAAAGAAACTGAGCGTAAAGGTGATGGACTGGCCAAGCATATCTCCAGACCTAAACCCTATTGAGCATCTGTGGGGCATCCTCAAACAAGGTAGAGGAGCGCAAGGTCTCTAACATCCACCAGCTCCGTGATGTTATCATGGAGGAGTGGAAGAGGACTCCAGTGGCAATCTGTGAAGCTCTGGTGAACGCCTCTGGAAAATAATGGTGGCCACACAAAACATTGACACTTTGGGCCCAGTTTGGACATTTTCACGTAGCGGTGTACTCACTTTTGTTGCCAGTGGTTTAGACATTAATGGCTGTGTTGAGGTATTTTGAGGGGACAGCAAATTTACACTGTTATACAAACTGTACACTTACTACTTTACATTGTAGCAAAGTGTAATTTCTTCAGTGTTGTCAAATGAATAGATATAATATTTACAAAAATGTAAAGGGAGTACTCACTTTCGTGAGATACTGTGTGTATGTATGTATATTTATTTATATATATATATATATATATATACACACACCTACTGTATGCCATGTATAGTTCCTCATCTGCAAGTACTCTAAGGCTAAGTTCACACACTAGAACTCAGTGTAGGAGACCCATGATCCATGCTCGTTTCCCACATCACCTTCAAAACACACTGCAGCTGCGGTGGGTATCAATGTTAAGTTAATTACACCCCAAACACGGGTCGCAAAGGACGTGTTTTGGTCTACTCCAGATTGCATAAATGTACCGGTTCCGGTTGCAGCACGTTTCCAAAAGTAGCATTTTATTTGGTAAACCATTCAAATGAAAGATTTAAATGTGCATTTATTCTGAAATATTCTACTGCAGAGTATTTCCCTACATAATCCTTATACGTTTTTTTCTCTTTTATAAATGTGCATTTAAATGATCTTGACTGCATGATTAACCTTGTTATTGCTTCAAAGAGTAGCCATAAGGTTCCCTGTAGCCTTTGCAGAGATGATAGGAAACTTGTAAGGGGAAACTTATGATCAGACAGCATTAAAGTGGCTTAGTACAGGATTATAGATTATTATGAGACAGCTGCAAACTGACAATGAAAAGCTGACTTCTGGGGAAGGAAATATGTGCAATGGAAAGGTAATAAATCGATGTTCTTAAACCAAATTACAACTATAGTTTTTGTTATTGAGAAAAACAATTACCTATTGTCAGAATCAAAACATTTTTTTTTTATTATTGAATTAAATAAGGGAGGTGTACACACAGGCCGAAAGTTGATGGGGTCCTTCTGAACCGACCATTTTCGGACTATTCACCAGAAATTAAATTCCTATTACAAAAAATGCCTAAAATTGTACTTGTATCTTTGTGCAGATGCCTGAGCCCATCACATTACCTGGGAATAACATTTTTGGGGAGTTATGTAAACAACTCATACAGGTAGCCATATTACGTAGTATTTCTTGACAGTCTAAAGGCTGGTACACATGGGCCGACTATTGGCCAATTCACCAGAAACTGCCTGACATTCAGCCCATGTGTACAGCAGCCTTCCCAGCCTCTGTCGAATGGGCACACTGGAAAACCAGCATTCCGATCAGTGCTGGCAGTCAATGGTTGTGACTTCTGATCAGTGTGTTCTGCCCGGGAAATGGGGTGTTCAGTCCCCCTGTCAGAACATAATACCTCAGTCGGGTGATTGCTGCACTAACATTGCTTAGCTAGTACAGCAACCTCTCAGTTTTCTTTTTTATTTAGCCCACCTGGTCGAACAAAAAGTAACTTCTTATGTGTACATTAGAAAATTGAATCAGCTTCAGATTGAAATGGAAAGATCATTTGTAATAACGATAAATACCCAAGGTTATATACATTTTTAAGTAATGGTGGATAACCTTCATACAGTGGAGAAGGCAGCTGTAATAATATGACAGGGGTTCTAACACCCCACCACTCTATACAGTACTATAAGAGGTTTATTATTTTTTCCTAGGTCAGCTAACCCATGTTATCTAACACATTAAAACAGAACACCACACTTTTCTTAAACTCTGCTTTTTAAAATGAGAGTCTTACTGTCCCAGTACCCTCCCCCCCCCTCCTCCTGACCCCAGCACTAACCAAACTCTTAGTCTAATCCCTTGTACTGAATTAACCCCCACCGTAGATACTTACAGCTTGTGTTGACTGGCTTTTAGTTAATGTTCATGGTACAAGTTTGACGTAAGTTTGAAATCCTTTGAGAATCCATCAACAGGTGCATTTAACCTGCATATGACCTCCTTCTGTTCTGCATTTGACTTGCTTCTAAAGGGTTTTGCATTTCCATTGATTTGTATGGAAATGCAAAATCCACATGAAGCAAAGAAAACTCTGTCCACAACTTGATCGGACTTCTAAAGCACTGGTGTGAAAAACTACCAGTCCTATGTTGAGATTTATACTTATTGATCGTCTGTTCTAACTGAGGAGGACCTGCAAAGCAGCGAAGGCCCAACATGAGATCAAATTGTGTCCCAACACTTAGGGCTTGTTTACACCACGTGCAATCACCTACATTTTTCCATAGCAGATCAACGCAGGTCACTGCAGGAGCACATACACCCACTTTATCAGGTACATCTTGCTAGTGCCAAGAAAATATACCCCACACCATTACACCACCACCATCAGCCTGAACCGTTGATACAAGGCAGGATGGATCCATGCTTGCATTTTGTTTACACAAAATTCTGACCCTACCATCTGAATGTCATAGCTGAAATTGAGACTCATCAGACCAGGCAACGTTCTTCCAATCTTCTATTGTTCAATTTTGGTGAGTCTGTGCGAATTGTAGCCTCCATTTCCTGTTCTTGGCTGACATGAGTGGCACCCAGTGTGGTCTTCTACTGCTGTAGCCCATCTGATTCAAGGTTCGACATGTTGTGCCTTTAGAGGTGCTATTTTCCATACCTTGGCTGTAACGAGTGGTTATTTGAGTGACTGTTGCCTTTCTATCATCTCAAACCAGTCTGCCCATTCTCCTCTTACCTCTGACATCAACAAGGCATTTTCATCCACACAACTGGTGCTCACTGGATATTTTCTCTTTTTCGGACCATTCTCTGTAAACCCTAGAGATGGTTGTGCATGAAAATCCCAGTAGTTCGTCAGTTTTTTAAATACTCAGACCAGCCCATCTGGCACCAAAAACCATGCCACATTCAAAGTCACTTAAATCCCCTTTCTTCCCCATTTTGATGCTTGGTTTGAACTTCAGCAAGTTGTCTTCACCACGTCTAGATGCCTAAATGCATTGAGTTTCTGCCATGTGATTGGCTGATTAGCAATTTATATTACCAAGCAATTGAACAGTTGTATCTGATAAAGTAGCAGGTTTTCTATGTATCTTTTTCACACCACAACATTGAGTACATGTGTATTGTCTTAAAAATGCAACCTATCTGCATTTTACCACAACGCACACAAATTCATGTAAATGCAACATAACTGAAAGTAAGAATATGAAAATAAATATAGTATTTTGACCCATCCAGGGCCCTGTCACTGTACAATAGATGCCATGAAAACATATGTGCTATATAAAACACAATGAACACACGTTAAATGCACATGCTTTTGTACTGTGTCTTTAAAACTCTAACCAAAAATAAAAGCAAACATTTATACATCCAATGTACAAGTGAATAAACCAATGTGTAAATATATTAACGCCATCCATGATCTCACACACATCACTGACAGGCTCAGATTATGTATATATATATTGACGCACTGCATCAGCAAACTCAGCTGACCCTTTGAGAATGTCCATATGGAGGAAATACGTTGGGGCAGAGCCTGTGCTGACATGCACGCTGGAGCCGGAACCAGTGCCGGTGTACATTGTTTGGCACACTTGATTGTGTGGAGAGATTATAATTAGATATACATTTATTTTACTAATAAAACAAGCGGTTTTACACAGTGTGTTTCCTTTGCCAGATTAACATCTGTGGAGCGAATGAGATGATCTGACCAGTCTCCCTATTGGTGTGCCCTGTGGTTCCCCTATTGCTGCATGCATTGACTGCAGTATTTTCAATGTATTGTAAAGCACTTTTAGACCACCTATAATTGGGGTCTCCTTATTTGGTAAGAGGGTACGGATGGCAAGGTGGTGGATCTCATTAGGAAGCGGATCATTTGCTTGGATTGACTTTCTGGGCTTTTTTTATATATATACACATTAGTTTATTAACTTATACATTGAATGTTTGCTTTTATGTTTGGTTAGTTTTAAAGGCACAGGGCAACAACATTGCACAACAGATTTAAAGTGGTTGTAAACCTAAGAAACACAAATCAATCTAATCCTACAGTTGAATAGATTTTACTATTATTAAGCATTTGAGCTTAGTTTGGTATCTTGAAGCAATCCCCTTCTCCAGAAATCCCCCCTGCTCTTCTGAACAGAATAAATCTGACACAAGCAGAAAAATTGTGTCGCCACTCCCCTTCTCCTGTGAGTAACAGGCTGTGCTGAAAACAAGACCAGCATGAGCCTCCATGTAATACACTGCAAAGGGGTAGGGGAGCCGGTGTCCTCTCCCTGCTGGTCTTTGCCTTCACAAGATCGAGAACTCGGCACAAGTGATGTATGACATAGATCGGCATCACTTCAGTAATGCTGTAGTTATCTAGGTAAGTCTGCTGACAGCTGATTTTGTCCTGCTCTATTCACAGCACCTAACTTGTGAATTGCTGTGCACAGAGTTCTACATGAGAATGTTTCCTGGTCCACATTGCGAATTTAGGCTGCAGGATTCCTAGGATTTTTAACATTAACCCCTTCCTACCAGCTTTCTCCTGGTTAGCACAGATCCTGTGCTGTAAGCAGAGCTGACATAGTCACTGGCACCTGTGTATTCCCCTGAATGCACTCAGGAGACATGCTTGCAGGCATAGAGATGTCAGATAGCTGTGCACATTCTTGAGCCAAGGCTGGAGGGTGTGTATAACTGAGGGATTGTGTTACATCACATCTCCGCCTACTATTCTCTGGTCAAAGCCACACCCACAGACACAGTTTTGGAGGGCTGAGACAAGCTAAAGGAACATTTTTCTGAGGTACACTCACAGCTGTATGTATGTTTACATGAAAATGTATTAATGTATGACAAAAAGTATTTATATATATATATATTTGCATTTACAACCACTTAAGGCAGTTGCATTTTTGTGTTATTGGATGCAGCTGTGGGAATTTAATATTTGTTTTTTTGCACTAAGTGCATTTTTTTGCTTCCAAATGTGTTAAATGCACTTGCATTTTTGATGCATTGTGGTGAGTTTTTATGTGCAATGGGGTTTAAAAGTTCCGTAAGGAATAGTGAAATTTTTTTAGGGTGAGTTGATGTTTATTCTATTTTGTGAATGATGTGAGCCTATTTTAACCGCTTCCCATCTGTCCTATAGCAGAAGTACTACTACAGGGAGACACGGGTGCGCCAAATCATGTACATATACATGATTTTGTAGTTCCGGGTAGGGGGCGCATGCATACCCTTCCCGCTCTGCCATTCGCGGCCTCGGCTGTCAATCACCGGGTCCCGGCTGGTGATTACTCACCGTCACCCGGTGATTGCCAAGCATCACCGACGGGGGGGGGGGGGGGAGAACTGTTTGTAAACAATACAGTTCTCTCCCCTGTCTGTTCTTGCACACCGCTTTGCACGGCAAGTGAAGCACACACACAGGACACAATGTAAAGTGGCACACAGTTAACCCTTCGATCGTCCCACATGTTAGCCCCTTCCTGCACTGATCACTGTATTGGTGTCACTGGGGACGTCAGTGACAGTTAGAATGCCCGCCGCAGTCCCACTATAAGTCACCGAATGCCTATATATATATATATATATATATATATACCACCATTTGTAAATGCTATAACTTTCATGTAAACTAATTAATTTACAGGTATTTTTTTTAGCAAAGACATGTAGCAGAATACATTTTGGCCTAAATTTATGAAGAAATTTGATTTTTAAAAATGTTTTCACTGGACATATTTAATAGCAAAAATTGTCTGTCTTTTTGTTTTTATAACGCAAAAAATTAAAAACCCGCAGGCGCTCAAATACCACCAAAAGAAAGGCTCTATTTGTGGGGAAAAAAAGGACATAAATGTCATCTGGGTGCAGTATTGTCAGTTAAAGAAACGCAGTGCCGTACCACAAAAAATGGCCTGATCAGGAAGAGGGGTAAATCCTCTGGAGGGCAAGTGGTTAAATAGACCTTGATAATAAGCCACAATTAACATATATTGACAAGGAGTTTGACTGGAATAATTGTTTCCTTAAAGACCAACTGTGGTAGAAACTTGCTGTGTATTTTGAGCATACTATAGAGCAGGGGTTCTCAAACTACGGCCCGTGGGCCACATGCGGCCCGCCGGGGACATTTATCCAGCCCGCCGGCAGGGGTGTATTTGCCATGAGGAAAGGACACTAAGTAGAGGGGCGGGCAGGGGGCTGCTGTATCTTACCTGGCTCCGTGTCCCAGTCCCACGACAATCCAGTCCAGGAAGCGCTGCTCCTTCATTCACTCCGGCCACTCCCTCACTCGATGTTCGTGCTGCCGCTCGGCTCCACCTCCTCACTGGTGATTGGGCGCCAGAACTGTAGCTCAGAAAAGGCACACAGGCGGCCAATCACCTGCGAGGAGGCGGAGCCGAGCGGCCCCGCGAACATTGCATGAGGGAGAGGCCGGTGTGAAGAAGGACAGCTGACAGGTAAGTGTGCCGTGCAGATGGTGCTGCTGCAACCAGGTATGCTGGCTACAGCAGCACCATGCTGGAACAGGGGTCAGCAAGTTAAGTGTCATTGGGAGGAATAGTGCCCCATCATTGGTGTCACTGATACTGATGATGGGGCATTATTCCTCCCACTGACACATATGATGGCGCACTATTTCTCCCCCCACTGACACCAACGATGGGGCACTATTCCTCCCCCCCACTGACACCAATGATGGGGCACTATTCCTCCTCCCCACTGATACCAATGATGGGGCACTATTCCACCCCCCCACTGACACCAATGATGGGACACTATTCCTCCCACTGACACCAATGATGGGACACTATTCCTCCCAATGACACCAATGTTGGGACACTATCCCCTTCCCCCACTGACACCAATGACGGGGCACTATTCCCCCCCCCCTAAACTGACACCAACGATGGAACACTATTCCTTCCCCCACTGACACCAATGATGGGGTACTGTTCCTCCCACTGACACCAATGTTAGGACACTATCCCCCCCCCACTGACACCAGTGACGGGGCACTATTCCCCCCCACTGACACCAATGACGTACTATTCCTCCCACTGACATTAAAGATGGGGCACTATTCTTCCCACTGACACCAATGATGGGACACTATTCCTCCCACTGACACCAATGATGGGACACTATTCCTCCCACTGACACCAATGTTGGGACACTACCCCCTTCCCCCACTGACACCAATGACGAGGCCCTATTTCCCCCCCTACACTGACACCAACGATGGGGCACTATTCCTCCCACCACTGACACTAATGATGGGGCACTATTCCTCCCCCCCACTGACACCAATGATGGGGCACTATTCCTCCTACTGACACCAATGATGGGGCACGATTCTTCCCACTGACACCAATGATGGGGCACTATTCCTCCCACTGACACCAATGATGGGGCACGTTTCTTCCCACTGACACCAATGATGGGGCAATATTCCTCCCACTGACACTAACGATGGGGCATGATTCTTCCCACTGACACCAATGATGCGGCACGATTCTTCCCACTGACACCAATGATAGGGCACTATTCCTCCCACTGACACCAATGATGGGGCACTATTCCTCCCACTAGAAATTCTGAAGGACCCTCTGCACACTGGTATATACCCTTTCAAGCAAACTATGCAACAAATAGGGATATTTGGTTCACACATATTGCAATACATGTTTAAGCTGGCCAACTGCGTCAAAGTAATCCCTCTATGGCCAGTCCTACTCTGCCCTGCCTACACAAGTGCTACTGTGGACACAATGCTAGCATAGGGGAAAAGACACAATGGGGAGAGCTACAAGGTTCAGGTCTGGCTACTGACCCAACAATACAACAAACAAGAGATCCCTGTGCTCAAATCCATACAGCTAGTGCATGCATTTATCCATCAGGTGCTAAAGGGGTGTAACCACATTAACTCTAGAAATTCTGAAGGACCCTCTGCACACTGGTATATACCCTTTCAAGCAAACTATGCAACAAATAGGGATATTTGGTTCACACATATTGCAATACATGTTTAAGCTGGCCAACTGCGTCAAAGTAATCCCTCTATGGCCAGTCCTACTCTGCCCTGCCTACACAAGTGCTACTGTGGACACAATGCTAGCATAGGGGAAAAGACACAATGGGGAGAGCTACAAGGTTCAGGTCTGGCTACTGACCCAACAATACAACAAACAAGAGATCCCTGTGCTCAAATCCATACAGCTAGTGCATGCATGCAGAGTAGGACTGGCCATAGAGGGATTACTTTGACGCAGTTGGCCAGCTTAAACATGTATTGCAATATGTGTGAACCAAATATCCCTATTTGTTGCATAGTTTGCTTGAAAGGGTATATACCAGTGTGCAGAGGGTCCTTCAGAATTTCTAGAGTTAATGTGGTTACACCCCTTTAGCACCTGATGGATAAATGCATGCACTAGCTGTATGGATTTGAGCACAGGGATCTCTTGTTTGTTGTATTGTTGGGTCAGTAGCCAGACCTGAACCTTGTAGCTCTCCCCATTGTGTCTTTTCCCCTATGCTAGCATTGTGTCCACAGTAGCACTTGTGTAGGCAGGGCAGAGTAGGACTGGCCATAGAGGGATTACTTTGACGCAGTTGGCCAGCTTAAACATGTATTGCAATATGTGTGAACCAAATATCCCTATTTGTTGCATAGTTTGCTTGAAAGGGTATATACCAGTGTGCAGAGGGTCCTTCAGAATTTCTAGAGTTAATGTGGTTACACCCCTTTAGCACCTGATGGATAAATGCATGCACTAGCTGTATGGATTTGAGCACAGGGATCTCTTGTTTGTTGTATTGTTGGGTCAGTAGCCAGACCTGAACCTTGTAGCTCTCCCCATTGTGTCTTTTCCCCTATGCTAGCATTGTGTCCACAGTAGCACTTGTGTAGGCAGGGCAGAGTAGGACTGGCCATAGAGGGATTACTTTGACGCAGTTGGCCAGCTTAAACATGTATTGCAATATGTGTGAACCAAATATCCCTATTTGTTGCATAGTTTGCTTGAAAGGGTATATACCAGTGTGCAGAGGGTCCTTCAGAATTTCTAGAGTTAATGTGGTTACACCCCTTTAGCACCTGATGGATAAATGCATGCACTAGCTGTATGGATTTGAGCACAGGGATCTCTTGTTTGTTCTATTCCTCCCACTGACACCAATGATGGGGCACTATTTTGCTCCATAAGACACACTTGGGGGGAAATGTCTGTGTGTCTTATGGAGCGGCCGGCCCAGTATTCCCGCCGCCGTTGTATGTCCGCAGTCTCTGGTCATCTCCTGTACTATGTCCGCAGTCTCTGGTCATCTCCTGTACTGTGTCCGCAGTCTCTGGTCATCTCCTGTACTGTGTCCGCAGTCTCTGGTCATCTCCTGTACTGTGTCCGCAGTCTCTGGTCATCTCCTGTACTGTGTCCGCAGTCTCTGGTCATCTCCTGTACTGTGTCCGCAGTCTCTGGTCATCTCCTGTACTGTTTCCGCAGTCTCTGCTCATCTCCTGTACTGTGTCCGCATTTGCTCATAGTTTTTTTTTTTTTTTTTTTTTTAAACTATAGTCCGGCCCTCCAATGGTCTGAGGGACAGTGAACTGGCCCCCTGTTTAAAAAGTTTGAGGATCCCTGCTATAGAGCAATAGCCTATTATTCACCCTCCAACTTTGTCCATCTTTTTTAGCATCTGTTGATGGAATTTTCTTAGAGCACTTTGTGTCTTCACTCCGTGATGCTAAGATGCCACAACAAAGACATTTTATACTGAAAGAACTTCCCTCCCCTTTCAATAAAATTCACAACAGCATTCGGCAATACATAATTAATATTCAGTGTACAATCCCACATAAAACCAAAATGACTGACATTTTCAAATTAGTACACATCATATGTATACCTCAAACATTTTGATAACAAATCATAATTAAATAGTGAATAATCCGACCAAATCAACATTGCACATAAAAAATGAAACAACATGTGTGCTGAAATTAAACAAATGGTGCTCCCAAATCTCCAGCCCATCAAAAGTGCCAACTTCTTAACAGAAATGCATGTTTCTGTGTAGTAAAGAGATCAAATACACTTGTATTGAGGATTAAGTCACACTGGACACACTGTACACCTCCAAGTGCTTCTCCTTCTATATTAAGATCTGTCTTTCTGAATGCAGCACTCACCTCAGGAGTATTTGGAAGAAAACAGGCCAACATACAGTAATATCATTAAAATTCTTTCTTTATCAGAAAAGAAAAGGTGTTCACAAACATCTCATATTTAACCACTTGCCTACCGGGCACTTTTAGGCTGATTTTCAGCTTTCAGCTCTGTTGCAATTTGAATGACAATTGCCCGGTCATGCAACACTGTACAATAAAAATTTTTTTTTTGCATTTTTTTTAGACAAATAGAGCTTTCTTTTGGTGGTATTTAACCTCCCTAGTGGTCTGATTGAGTCAGTATTTCTGTGCTCAAAGCGGTACATTGTTTTCAATGGAAATATGTTATTTTTTTTATTGCAGGCCTGTAATTCTTAGGAATAACTCACTGAAATCTGTCCAAACAAGAGTCTAGAAAACATCTCAGGTATGATAAAATCTGAAACACAAAATCATAAATTATAATATAATAAATAATCAGAAGAAATAATATTATAATAATAAATTTAATTCAATAATGTCATCAAACCAAAAATACTAAAAGTTGAAATATAGTTCGCACATCACTGAGCTTAGTCGCAAAATTGTTTCCAGTGTCTAATGAGGAATTTCCCCACAAATCATTATCACTCAATTTTGCAAGTGGTTCTAATTTACTATCGCTGTTCTCTAGCTGGTCTAAAACCGCTTTTGACCTAAAGGGATGCTTTTTGGACACCATGGACGTTTCTCAGTTTCCAGGCAGAAAGAACAGTAAAAATGCAGGCAGGGGACAGGACAAAGCACTAGGGACAAAATGTATGTGAAATGGTTTGAGTCAGTAATGTAATACTATCAGAGTTTAGTGTATTGAGTGAATGTCAAATGTTAAAATTTTTTAATTCCCGCCGGGTTTCGTCCCCCGTACATCCCGAGCTACACTTCGGAATACCGCCAGGGGGGTTAATCGCCACTAGGGTTTTTATTTTTTGCTAAGAAAATGAAAAACGACCAAAAATAAATAGGAAAAAACTTTTTCTTCGTTTGAGTTATAAAGCTTTGTAAATAAGTGATTTTTCTCCTTCATTGATGTGCACTGATGAGGCTGCGCTGATGGGCACTGATAGCCGGCACTGATGGGGACTGACAGCACTGAGGAGGGACTGATAGCCAGCATTGATGGGCACTATTATCCAGCGTTGATGGGGCTACACTAATCATCAGGGCACTGATGACCATTGTAGATGTCCCCTATGAGGAATGCCGCTTACCGGCTCTCCTCTCCTCAAACACTGTCAGTGTGAGGAGAGGACTGCAGATATCCAGCATTTCCTGTTTACACTGTAATCAGCTGTGATTGGACACAGCTGATCAACTGGTAATAGGTGCTCTGATTGGCCCTTTACCATGACCCATGATCAGCTGTATTGGAAGGACACAGCAATCACAGATCACGCCTGGTGCGGGCCCCATGGTTCTGGGAGAACATCCATGGACAGCCTTCCAGAAGTAGCCGGCCACACTATAGCCATCTTTTGTATGTATTGAGGTACATAACATCATTGACATCCAGTTTTCTTCCTTCTCTGCTGGCCTAATATTGACAACATGTGCCTCATCAGGTAGGTAGGTAACTACTACTAACCTTCTTAGCATAGTTAGTAGCATATTTTAGGTAGTCAGGTATATTTTGTGGGTAAGGTTCACTTTATGGGAGCAGTACACCATAGTCGGCTATGACATGGTCGCATTAGTTAATGTATCCTGTTACAGGAGTCCCCAAGAGTTGTAAGAAGGCAGGCTGTGATTCAATGTGTCATCAACCACACCAAAAGCTGTATGGATTTTTAATGGAAATTACATTTAATAATTACATATTTCAAACAAAAATGGGAAAAAGGGAAAAAAATAAAAGCTAGATTACATTTATGGATACATTGGATACAGGGCTAATATTTTAGATGTCGCTATTTTATGAATGAAAAAACTCTTGGACAATTCAGATATAGCCATATGAGGAGTACATCTGTTATTCATTGTGACATTTGTGACATTTCAGAGAAAGGATTTCTTGATGGAGTATACCATACTTCATTAATCATTGAACCTCACTCTAGGATTCAGACCTTTACTTTGATGATACAACTAATAGTAGACAAAGATCTTGTTTTCTACCCTGGCATATTAAAATTCAGTTTTAAACACTAATATTCTGACCCCTTTAGTTGCTTCAGCTTGCAGCATACTAAATGACATGTGAAGGACATATTGTCAGAATCCCAGTAGAGTTCAACAGACTGAACCAGGATGGATCTGGAATTCATATACAATGGATAAAGTTCACAGTATTTCAAAGCTGTTTTGAGAATTCAACTGTAACCCTGCTAGGGTTCCCTGTAGGATTATATGTCTGTGTATACTATTTTTCAGTTGCAGCAATTTTTTCACTTTTCTAAAGGGGTTTCCTAGTTCATCTTTATATTTATCACGTCTTCTTATTAAATAAAATGAAATTCGATTCATGAAAAAGCCAGTAATGTGTCATATTGCCACTTATGATTATTGCTAGATATTATACAGGATTTTTTGCATGATACCTAAGTAACTGCAATATACAGGGTGCTTTGATTATCCAATGTACAATGTGATCACTTGTGACCAATTACACCATCACAGCAGAAAGAAAAATGTCATGAATGAAAGCCATTCAGGACAGTTTGCTTACAAGGTATCATGTGATCGCTATGATTGAACATACTGATAACATGCAAAAACCTTTCCACACCAGGCTTCCATTCCACCAGTTGCTGGAGCAGAAGAAAAAAATCTTCCCAAACTGCCCATACACACAATGCCCAAATGCAAAGGCTAAGCCAAAGCTAATGGCCACTACTCAGTGCTCCTACTCCTTGACCTCTCCGCAGCGTTCAATACAGTGGACCACCCCCTCCTCCTCAAGAAACTACACTCCCTTGGCCTCAGAGACTCCGCTCTCTCCTGGCTCTCATCCTACCTATCACAACGCTCCTTCAGCTTTACCTATAACACTACCACCTCCCCCCCACTCTCCCTCTCTGTTTGGGTCTCTCAAGGCTCTGTCCTCAGGCCCCTTCTCTTCTCCATCTACACCTCCTCCCTTGGCCAACTGATACACTCTCACGGCTTCAACTACCACCTCTATGCCGATGACACGCAAATCTATGTCTCGACCCCCCACCTCACCCCTTCAGTCTCCGCCCGAATCACCAGCCTACTGAATGACATATCAGATTGGATATCGCTCCACTTCCTTAAACTGAACCTCTCCAAAACCGAGCTTCTAGTCTTCCCCCCAGCCTGCGCACCCCCCCCCCCACTGACTTCTCCATCACGTCTAACCATGCCACCATCAAGCCCACCCCGCAAGCCAGAGTACTTGGTGTCATACTAGACTCCAATCTATCCTTCCAGCCCCAAGTCCAATCGCTAACAAACTCATGCAGACTCCACCTCCGCAACATCGCCAAAATACGCCCATTCCTAACCCCAGAAACTACTAAGCAGCTCATCCACTTCCTCATCATATCACGACTTGATTACTGCAACTCCCTCCTCACTGGCTTGCCTCACCACAGGCTATCCCCACTTCAGTCGATCCTGAATACGGCAGCCAGACTCATCCACCTTACAATCGCTCCATTTCCGCCACCCCCCTCTTCCAATCCCTCCACTGGCTTCCGATTGCCCAACGGATCAAATTCAAACTGCTAACACTGACGTACAAAGCTGTCCATAATTCTGCCCCAAACTACATCACCGACCTAATATCCAAATACCACCCAAAACGCACTCTCCGCTCTTCACAAGACTTCCTTCTCTCTAGTTCCCTGATCTCCTCCTCCAGGGCATAGCCCATCCACTGGAACTCTCTACCCTAATCCATCAGACTATCACCCACTCTCCTCTCCTTTAGGTGCACCCTAAAAACCCACCTCTTCAGGGAAGCCTACCCCACCTTCTGCTAACTGCCGATCTCCTCCACTCTTCATACCACTCCATCTCCCACAGCTTTTCCTCCCGTACCACTATCCCCTCCCTCCTAGATTGTAAGCTCCAAGGAGCAGGGCCCTCGAACCCCTCGTGTATCGCACTGTATTGTTATTGTACTGTCTCATGTATTGTATCCCATTGTAATGTACAACGCTGAGCGAACTGTTGGCGCTATATAAATACTGTATAATAATAATAATAAACTTCTTGGCACTTCAACGGTTTCTATAACAAGGGGTGAAAACAGCCTCTTTCCTCCAGTCTATGGCCTGGATGGTTCAACATTAAAAGAGAAGTATGTTTTTTTTTTTTTTTTTTTAATCATACTTGCCTAGGTGGATGCAGCATTGATCTGATGCTTGACTGGTCTGATGCCCTAGCTCTCAGGATGAAAACTGAGTGATCAGACACAGCTGATCGCTCAGTTCTCTCTGCCACTTTGAGCAGACAGCCATGATTGTCAGTCACTGCTCTCTGCTCTGCCTCCGCCAGCATTCACTGGAGTGCTAGTGTCACGTACCTGATGGGAGACTGCAATGACGAGGTCGGCCTTACTTGTGTCACTAGCCCTGACCGCACTGGAGTTGAAACAGAAGGAGTCTAGGGACCAGGGGGACAAGAGCGCCAGTAGTTGTTGTTTGCAGCTCTTGCAGATGATGACCTTGGAGGACTGATGATCTTCTGATTCAGGCACAATAGTAACAAGCAGAGCGGGTCTTGTAGATTGCCAGGCGTGCACCAGAGCAAGGCAGGTAATGTGGGTAATAGACAGGAGCAGTGTCATAGGTAGGGATGAGCGAATCGAACATGGCGAAGTGGAATTTGTTTCGAATATTGGGAAATATTTGATTCGCGCCGAATCCGAAAATTAGCCAACTTCGGATGTACGAATCGAATTTTCCCAAAAATGGCGGCGACATGTGTGGCGACGGAGCGGGGATCTCTGGGAAGGCGCGCAGACAAGGCGCGCTGACCCATAATGCATTCATTCATGACATGTGATCGCATTAGCCAATCAGCAGCCAGCCAGCCAGCACTGTGTAATGGTGGAGCTATAAATTGCAGCCATCTTACAATTCTCCATTAGCCTGCGGTCATTCAAGAGAGACAGACCTGTCTGTATTAGGGACAGAGTTAGGGCCAGAGAGACTTTAGGGCCACAGAATCGTTACTTAGGGACACAGAATCGTTACTTAGGGACACAGAATCGTTACTCAGGGACACAGAATTGTTAATCAGGGACACAGAATTGTTACTGAGGGACAGACACAGAATTGTTACTGAGGGACACAGAATTGTTACTGAGGGACACAGAATTGTTACTGAGGGACACAGAATTGTTACTCAGGGACACAGAATTGTTACTCAGGGACAGACACAGAATTGTTACTGAGGGACACAGAATTGTTACTGAGGGACACAGAATTGTTACTCAAGGACACAGAATTGTTACTCAGGGAAAGACACAGAATTGTTACTGAGGGACACAGAATTGTTACTGAGGGACACAGAATTGTTACTGAGGGACACAGAATTGTTACTCAGGGACACAGAATTGTTACTCAGGGACAGACACAGAATTGTTACTGAGGGACACAGAATTGTTACTGAGGGACACAGAATTGTTACTCAGGGACACAGAATTGTTACTCAGGGACAGACACAGAATTGTTACTGAGGAACACAGAATTGTTACTGAGGGACACAGAATTGTTACTCAGGGACACAGAATTGTTACTCAGGGAGAGACACAGAATTGTTACTGAGGGACACAGAATTGTTACTGAGGGACACAGAATTGTTACTCAGGGACACAGAATTGTTACTCAGGGACAGACACAGAATTGTTACTGAGGGACACAGAATTGTTACTGAGGGACACAGAATTGTTACTCAGGGACACAGAATTGTTACTCAGGGACACAGAATTGTTACTCAGGGACAGACACAGAATTGTTACTGAGGGACACAGAATTGTTACTGAGGGACACAGAAATGTTACTCAGGGACACAGAATTGTTACTGAGGGACACAGAATTGTTACTGAGGGACACAGAATTGTTACTCAGGGACACAGAATTGTTACTCAGGGACAGACACAGAATTGTTACTGAGGGACACAGAATTGTTACTGAGGGACACAGAATTGTTACTCAGGGACACAGAATTGTTACTCAGGGACAGACACAGAATTGTTACTGAGGGACACAGAATTGTTACTGAGGGACACAGAATTGTTACTCAGGGACACAGAATTGTTACTCAGGGACACAGAATTGTTACTCAGGGACAGACACAGAATTGTTACTGAGGGACACAGAATTGTTACTGAGGGACACAGAATTGTTACTCAGGGACAGACACAGAATTGTTACTGAGGGACACAGAATTGTTACTCAGGGACACAGAATTGTTACTCAGGGACACAGAATTGTTACTCAGGGACAGACACAGAATTGTTACTCAGTGACACAGAATTGTTACTCAGGGACACAGAATTGTTACTCAGGGACAGACACAGAATTGTTACTCAGGGACACAGAATTGTTACTCAGGGACACAGAATTGTTACTGAGGGACACAGAATCGTTACTGAGGGACACAGAATCGTTACTGAGGGACACAGAATTGTTACTCAGGGACACAGAATTGTTACTCAGGGACACAGAATTGTTACTGAGGGACACAGAATCGTTACTGAGGGACACAGAATTGTTACTCAGGGACACAGAATCGTTGAATTAAAGAGTATGTCAGACAACACGCAGAGGAGTGGCAGAGGAGGCAATGTGGCAGCAGAGGAAGGGGTCGAGGCAGCACTAGTCGCAGCCAGAGGCCAGTGCTCCCGGTGTCATCCAGCGGTCGTGTCTCCACCAACAACCCTGCCGTCATCGATTGGTTGGCTCGGTCGTCTTCCTCTTCCCAGGTCACCTCTGACACCTACAGCCAACGGTCGGTGGGTACGTCAGACACAACCGTTAGTTGGCATGGCCCGGGAGCAAGCCCACTGAAATCACGTGTCCTCTACCTGCCCCTGTCCTTTGGTGTTCCCTCACCAAGCGAAGTATCGCATGCTGTGGGCTCAGCCCCACTGTACAGTAAGGAAGAGCTAACAGAGGGCGGTCAGGAACGGGGGGAGACATCCGCCTCTTCAGCAGCCAGGCGAAGAAGTACTGGCGAGGAGAGTGGCTCGGTAGCCGGTCTAGAGACAGGTCTGTCTCCTGACCCACACGCAGCCGAGGGGGCTAGTAGTGAGGCGGAGACCCTAATTGATGATAATGAGGCTGATCGCACTTGGCAGCCTCGTCGTCATCTGCCAGGCCCGTAATCTGCCATGGGCCCCCGTACCGACTCCTCATGCTGCTGCCAGGCCCGTAATCTGTCATGGGCCCCTGTACCGCCTCCTCATGCTGCTGCCAGGTCCAGAGTGTCTCATGGGTCCCTGTACGGCCTCCCATTGCTGCTGTCTCCATCGCCACACTCTGCCATGTGCCACTTTCAGGTCTCCTCACACTGCTGGTGGGTTCCATTTTGTCATAGGGTGCTGGCAGATTACGGGCCTCCCATTGCTGCTGCCAGGCCCGTAATCTGCCATGGGCCCCCGTACCGCCTCCTCATGCTGCTGCCAGGTCCAGAGTGTCTCATGGGTCCCTGTACGGCCTCCCATTGCTGCTGTCTCCATCGCCACACTCTGCCATGTGCCACTTTCAGGTCTCCTCACACTGCTGGTGGGTTCCATTTTGTCATAGGGTGCTGGCAGATTACGGGCCTCCCATTGCTGCTGCCAGGCCCGTAATCTGCCATGGGCCCCCGTACCGACTCCTCATGCTGCTGCCAGGCCCGTAATCTGTCATGGGCCCCTGTACCGCCTCCTCATGCTGCTGCCAGGTCCAGAGTGTCTCATGGGTCCCTGTACGGCCTCCCATTGCTGCTGTCTCCATCGCCACACTCTGCCATGTGCCACTTTCAGGTCTCCTCACACTGCTGGTGGGTTCCATTTTGTCATAGGGTGCTGGCAGATTACGGGCCTCCCATTGCTGCTGCCAGGCCCGTAATCTGCCATGGGCCCCCGTACCGCCTCCTCATGCTGCTGCCAGGTCCAGAGTGTCTCATGGGTCCCTGTACGGCCTCCCATTGCTGCTGTCTCCATCGCCACACTCTGCCATGTGCCACTTTCAGGTCTCCTCACACTGCTGGTGGGTTCCATTTTGTCATAGGGTGCTGGCAGATTACGGGCCTCCCATTGCTGCTGCCAGGCCCGTAATCTGCCATGGGCCCCCGTACCGCCTCCTCATGCTGCTGCCAGGTCCAGAGTGTCTCATGGGTCCCTGTACGGCCTCCCATTGCTGCTGTCTCCATCGCCACACTCTGCCATGTGCCACTTTCAGGTCTCCTCACACTGCTGGTGGGTTCCATTTTGTCATAGGGTGCTGGCAGATTACGGGCCTCCCATTGCTGCTGCCAGGCACGTAATCTGCCATGGGCCCCCGTACCGACTCCTCATGCTGCTGCCAGGCCCGTAATCTGTCATGGGCCCCTGTACCGCCTCCTCATGCTGCTGCCAGGTCCAGAGTGTCTCATGGGTCCCTGTACGGCCTCCCATTGCTGCTGTCTCCATCGCCACACTCTGCCATGTGCCACTTTCAGGTCTCCTCACACTGCTGGTGGGTTCCATTTTGTCATAGGGTGCTGGCAGATTACGGGCCTCCCATTGCTGCTGCCAGGCCCGTAATCTGCCATGGGCCCCCGTACCGCCTCCTCATGCTGCTGCCAGGTCCAGAGTGTCTCATGGGTCCCTGTACGGCCTCCCATTGCTGCTGTCTCCATCGCCACACTCTGCCATGTGCCACTTTCAGGTCTCCTCACACTGCTGGTGGGTTCCATTTTGTCATAGGGTGCTGGCAGATTACGGGCCTCCCATTGCTGCTGCCAGGCACGTAATCTGCCATGGGCCCCCGTACCGACTCCTCATGCTGCTGCCAGGCCCGTAATCTGTCATGGGCCCCTGTACCGCCTCCTCATGCTGCTGCCAGGTCCAGAGTGTCTCATGGGTCCCTGTACGGCCTCCCATTGCTGCTGTCTCCATCGCCACACTCTGCCATGTGCCACTTTCAGGTCTCCTCACACTGCTGGTGGGTTCCATTTTGTCATAGGGTGCTGGCAGATTACGGGCCTCCCATTGCTGCTGCCAGGCCCGTAATCTGCCATGGGCCCCCGTACCGCCTCCTCATGCTGCTGCCAGGTCCAGAGTGTCTCATGGGTCCCTGTACGGCCTCCCATTGCTGCTGTCTCCATCGCCACACTCTGCCATGTGCCACTTTCAGGTCTCCTCACACTGCTGGTGGGTTCCATTTTGTCATAGGGTGCTGGCAGATTACGGGCCTCCCATTGCTGCTGCCAGGCCCGTAATCTGCCATGGGCCCCCGTACCGCCTCCTCATGCTGCTGCCAGGTCCAGAGTGTCTCATGGGTCCCTGTACGGCCTCCCATTGCTGCTGTCTCCATCGCCACACTCTGCCATGTGCCACTTTCAGGTCTCCTCACACTGCTGGTGGGTTCCATTTTGTCATAGGGTGCTGGCAGATTACGGGCCTCCCATTGCTGCTGCCAGGCCCGTAATCTGCCATGGGCCCCCGTACCGACTCCTCATGCTGCTGCCAGGCCCGTAATCTGTCATGGGCCCCTGTACCGCCTCCTCATGCTGCTGCCAGGTCCAGAGTGTCTCATGGGTCCCTGTACGGCCTCCCATTGCTGCTGTCTCCATCGCCACACTCTGCCATGTGCCACTTTCAGGTCTCCTCACACTGCTGGTGGGTTCCATTTTGTCATAGGGTGCTGTATGGCCTCCCATTGCTGCTGCCTCCACCGCCACACTGTGGCTCCACACTCTGGTTTTGGCCCCGTGACTGCCCAAATGAGTGAAGTGTGCGGTGATTCTAAGATCGACGGCACTCATCTGCATGTCATACTGACTGACAGTATTATTTCTCTTCCCCAGCAGACTCCAAGGGCATTTAAATTAAAGGTACAGTGTTCTGCACTAATATAAAGGCTCTCTGAAGCCTAGAAACACCCTTTTTATAAGTTAAATTCGCAGCGAATATATTCGACTCGAACCGAATTTATTCCGCGAATTCGCCGAATCAGCCGAATCGAATTTTTGAATACTTCGCTCATCTCTAGTCATAGGAATAGCCAGGGTCATCAACAGTCGGGCAGCACGGTACAGAATCAGAAGGAAAGGCAAGGTCAGGAGCAGAGCCGAAGTCAGGAACCAGTATCAATCAGGAGAGCAATCAGAGTCAGGTCAGGAACAAGCCGGGTCAGCAACAAAGGAATCGCATGGGAACAAGCAGGACACGGGGGAGCTGAAGACCAGTCAGCACCTAACATGGGCAGAGACACTCTTTAAATAGCTCGTCTGGTGCCAATCTTCGTCGTGTGTGTGCGCGCTCACTCATTTCTGCGCGCATGCGCACAACCGACAACTCTTCTCCGGGAGTTCCTATGCGCATGCGCACTTCTAATCGTGATTCATCTTGCCGGAAATCCCTTACAGCTAGGCTGTGGAGGGGGCAGGAGTGGCTGGCTAAGAGGCTAAGCCAAGTGTCAGTTCAGGTTCCTGTGTTTATTCCCACCATATGGTCACGATCTTTCCCCAGCCTGGATCAGATGAGTGACATCAGCCAACAGAAGACTTGAGCAAACTGTCGACGGTTCACAGGCATGCAGGACGAACTGCACTTATGGGGTCCACAGGAGAAGTACAGCCAAACGAGCTTTGACTGTACTTCTCCGTTTACATATTTCCACTTGTCATTACTATTTTTTGTGTTTAATTACAGTACAATATGTACTGTTTTGCTTTAAAAATAAAAATGTTTATTATTTTGGGCATCTCTGTCCTGGCCAAGCAAACACAGGCAGGGATGGCAAGGCTGTAAGTAAGAAAAGTTATTCCCAGTTGTCGAGAATGTCCCACTGGCTGGAGGTGGCCCAATATGTGTTTAACAAAGCAGCCTGCCTTTCAATAGGTGTCATGTCAGAAGAGGGCCTTCAGTACAGTGGAAAGATTTGTGACTGAGAAGCTGTGTTTTGATTGCATTTAACCAGGCCTTGATCACAAAGGACTACCACCCACAGCAGAGGTCACTGATAAAATCTACACATTTATTTTATCTTTTAAGTTAGAAAAGTCCAAAAACTTTTACCTCTTTTCCTTGCTGTTGCTGATGCCAACATTTGCTCCTCCTGGCACCTCTTCTTTCCTAGCATTTCTTTTCTTTGCCAACGGCTGAAGCTCAATTGTTTTAGAAGAAAACTCTTGGTGCCTCCTGTCTCAACACTCAACCTTGTTTTTACCATCTTGTGTCTTCATATTTAGGCTTGTTTTGACACTATGATGGCAGAGTTGCTAATATGCCTAAGACTTAAAGCACAGAATCAAAGGATCTTCCTGGCATTACCAAGCACATTCTGCAAGAAATAATGGACTTTGCTGCAGAACAACTCCCAGGTTGCAGACATCAGGGTACATTAAAGGCTGTCACCTTTTCTTGGCATATACAAAAAATTGCTGACCGAAAAAAAAAAAAGAAACCTAACTTGTGTTCAGGTACCTACCTATCTCTTGCTCCCCCAGCAGCTGGCAATCTCCTACGTTGTCTGATGTCCCAGGTTGTGGACAGGCCCGTGCTTTCCTTATATACTGTACAGTGCAGGACTGGCGGTTTAGAAAGGCTTATATTGAGGAGTGGAAAAAATAGCATACAAAGATTAACAAGTAGGTTTGTAATTCATTCTATTTCTCTTTCAACCTTTACTATTTGGCCATGTGAGTGTATGTCAATAGAGGTTCAGATCCTCTGTAATTAAGCCCATCAAGTGAAACATGTTAAAGGGATGGTCCCGGGGGGCAGAGCTATGAACTGAAACTTGTCAGCTGATTAAAGTTTTGAATGTGAAGACATAATCAATGTGTACCTTTTCCTTTGGATTATACCAATCTATGTGGAGGTTCAGAGTGCAGTCAGTTTATCGCAGTCTCAGGTATCTGAGCTACATTTATCATTTTCAGCTTTTAGGTATCCTGATACTTTAAAGGTCATTTGGGAACACCACCACCATCCCATACTCCATGGGTTTCCCTTAATCTATTTACAGGTTATCTCTATAAAAGAGAACCAGAAAATTATCAGTCGGTTGCTAAAACCTCACCTTCAGCTTTGTAACAGTAACCAATAATTTGGGTCTTTGCTTTGCATTGGAGGTGGTATCCATAAACAAGCTGCCAGCCACATCTGCTCCACCTGTATATGTTCTTTTACATTTGTGTACGTATGGTTTTAACATTTTCATTGAAAGAGCTCATCGATTCCTGAATGCCCATGCCAGAGTTTAGCAGCATCAGCATACTGACAGCTACCATATAGTGTCATCTGGTGGCTCTTAAAGTGTTTCTAAACACACAGCAGTAAAATCAGTCTGTATATGCAGTAAAGCACGCTTGTTATACTCACTGTGGAACTTAAGTGGTTAACTGTCTACATTGTGTAAAAATGCTGTTTGATCCTGTCTTCTCTGTTCCTCCCCTTCTTCGAGTGCCCCCCTCTTAGCTCCTGTTAAGACATATTGTGTGGAGTCACTCTGCACATGCTCAGTTTGTTATGTATTGCTAGAGAGGTTTTTTTTTCCTTGGGAGAGTGCATGTGATCAACACAGGGCCATTCAGCAATGTCCAGACAGAGTTCGATATAAAAAGTTTGATCCATAAATAATAATTGGTCCGTGAATGTGAAGGACACAGCTTATAGTGATCCGGAAAAATAGCAGAAATGCGCACTCACCGACCGCACATAGGAAATGTGCATGTGCATATCAAAATCCTACAGATGTCGTTATCCCCCAGGGAGAGGTGTCATCAATCGATCTGCTGGACTTGTAGAGCCTCTTTAGGATGGAGATGAGTCCACTGGACAGAAGAATCCCTCCAGGTAAAAGCTTCCCTCCTCTGGAAGTAGTATGCAGCTGTGTCTGCTAACCCCTCAGAAGAGGGGCAAAAAGTGGTAGAGTACCCATAGTGTAGTAAATCAAGTAATTTATTGATAAAACAATAGAATAGAACAGGTCAGCAATAGTGTTAGCAAGTGCCTGGAAATACAATAGAAAAAGTGTGTTACTGACCCTAAATATAGCTGGCCGCCAAACCCCCTGGTGGTCTGAGCGGCAATGAGGCGTCACAGGCTGTCAGTTCCTCCTGAGGCCTTTCGTGCTAAGGCACATCATCTCCTCTAGGGTCAGTAACACACTTTTTCTATTGTGTTTCCAGGCACTTGCTAACACTATTGCTGACCTGTTCTATTCTATTGTTTTATCAATAAATTACTTGATTTACTACACTATGGGTACTCTACCACTTTTTGCCCCTCTTCTGAGGGGTTAGCAGACACAGCTGCATACTACTTCCAGAGGAGGGAAGCTTTTACCTGGAGGGATTCTTCTGTCCGGTGGACTCATCTCCATCCTAAAGAGGCTCTACAAGTCCAGCAGATCGATTGATGACACCTCTCCCTGGGGGATAACGACATCTGTAGGATTTTGATATACACATGCACATTTCCTATGTGCGGTCGGTGAGTGCGCATTTCTGCCATTTTTCCGGATCACTATAAGCTGTGTCCTTCACATTCACGGACCAATTATTATTTATGGATCGAACTTTTTATATCGAACTTTATATCGAACTTTTTATTCTGCCTTCTTAGCGCTGCACTTTATTTTATTGTTTATACCGGAGGTGGTTGTGATCACCTCTAGTGCTATTAGCTGCTTATTTATCTTCTCATTTTAGCGCTCACTTTGTTACACATTAAATGTCCAGACAGAGGTCAGGGGTCCTGCATCCTCCTACAAAATTTCTCCTACAAGCTTCAACCAGTGCTCAGCTGGACATTGATAGAGATCACAAGACCACTATATGCTGCTAATGAGAATAGATATTTATCAGTTTATATTTACTAAAATAATTGCACTTCCTTGTTCTGTGTACTGTGGGAGACCAGATATAGTGAATGCAGAGACCTGGGTTTAGTAACACTTTAACCACTTTGCAGCCAGCCTATAGTATATATACATGATTCTGCATTTGTGGGAGTGCACGTGGCGCCTACCTGTGCTGTCATTGGCTTCTGTACGTGTCAAACATCGGGTCCCAGCCAGCAATTCATGGCCAGGATCCAGCAATCGACGGAGCAACTGACAGGAGAGAGATCTGTGCATGTAAACAACACAGATCTCTCTCCTGTCGGCGGGGATGTACAAATTTTTATCTCCCTGCAAAACAGGGAATAAAAACCTGCATATCTAGTAAAACAGTACAC
Organism: Staurois parvus; assembly: GCF_062004578.1. NCBI lineage: Eukaryota > Metazoa > Chordata > Amphibia > Anura > Ranidae > Staurois > Staurois parvus. The sequence continues at coordinate 2,722,196 of NW_028318025.1, forward strand.
AGTGCACAATACTCACACTCACTAACACACGGTTAACCCTTTGATCATCTCAGATGTTAACCCCTTCCTGCCCAGTGTCAATAGTACAGTATAGTATTAGTATAGTATAGTACAGATATAATAGTATTAATATCACTGGAGATATCATTGTCATTTAGTCAGTTCCCAACCAGCGTCAGTTAGTGTCAGAATGCTTGCTGTACTATCACAGTCCCTAGGATCACCGCCATCACTAGTTTATTCATGCAACCAATTAATATACACTTCTTTTTAACCAAAAACATGTATCAAAATACTGTTCATTTTGGCTAAATTTATAAAGAAATTTTTTTTTTAATTTTTTTTGTTGGATATGTTTGATAGCAAAAAGTGAAAAATATAGTTTTGTTTTTAAAGTTCAGTATTTAGTTGTTTATAGTGCAAAAAATAAAAAATAAAATACCACGAAAAGAAAGCTCAATTTGTGTGAAAAAGCATATAAATTTTATTTGTGTACAGTTTCTTATGACCAGGCAATTGTCAGTTAAAGTAGCGCATCGCTGTATAGCAAAAAATGGCCTGGTCATGAATGGGGGGAAAGTCTTCCAGAAGGCAAGTGGTTAAAGAAAGAACATGTACACATGTATTATTAATATGCAAATGCAGATAAGAAAATTACCATGAGTTTTCTAATCCATTGGTACCTGTGGGGATTCAGGTGGATCATATGCAGCACACAGTGATGCTACACGATGCATGTAAGAGAACTCTTAGTACATAACTAGATAGACTGAAAAGGCAATACGTCTGTGGATTTCAAACATGATAAAAAAGTTGTTGCAAAATAAAAGAACTTCATTACTCAAAGCCAATTTTAAAGCTCTTGGGTTTCTGAAATGGAATTTTTGCTTTTCTGAGACAGGCAACTGGACTAACAGTACTGCAATATCCTAGTACTGTATTGCTTTACTTAATTAACCTGTTGAGCATGCACATTGCATTATTCATCTTTTTTGTTCTTCTAGTGGCTAAGATTACCATAGCCAAATTATGGAAAAAAACCTCAGTTTTCTTGTCTCATGCTAGGCAAATGATGTACTGGATTATTACTCGAGAAAAGATATCCTGAATGACACCAGAAAGCAATTTGATCAGTTTTGAGGCCCAATATATGCATATTAATTTATCTTCTTAACCACTTTAATACTGGGCACATTCACCCCCTTCCTGTCCAGGCCAATTTTCAGCTTTCAGTGCTGTCGCACTTTGAATGACAATTGTGCAGTCATGCAACACTGTACCCAAATGACATTTTTACATTTTTTTTCACACAGAGCTTTCTTTTGGTGGAATTTAATCACCACTGGGGTTTGTTTTTTTTTTTGCTAAATGGACAGAAAAATTTTGAAAAAAAAACCTTTTTCTTCTTTTCGGTTATAAAATTTTGCAAATAAGTAATTTTTCTTCTTCACTGATGTGTGCTGATCAAACTGCATTGATGGGCATTGATGAGGCTGCACTGATGGACACTAATGAGGCTGCGCTGATGGGTGCAGAAGAAGCTGCACTGATGGGCACTGATGAGGCTGCACTGATTGGCCCTAATGGCCACTGATGAGGCAGGACTGATGGGCACTGATGAAGAAGCACTGATGAGGCTGCACTGATAAGGTGGCACTGATGGGCACTGACATGCTGCACTTATGGCTAATGATTTGCTTCACTGATGGGGCTGCACTGATAATCAGAGCACTGATGATCAGTACCCTGATAATCAGTGTAAATGTCCCCTGTCACAGGAAAGCTGGTTATCAGCTTTCCTTTCCTCAGACACTGACAGCGCTGAGAAAAGTAAATGTAGACAATCGGCATTTGTTTACATGTGATCAGCTATGATTGGGCACAGCTGATCACATGGTAAAGAACCAACATCATTGGCTCTTTACCCTGATTGGTAATGTTTCCAAGGCACACAGCTCACCACCAATCACTGCGCTGTGTGCCCATGGGTGCGTGTACGTGTGGCAAGAATGAGAGGACATCATATGATGTTCTCCCAGGACGAGAGTTTTCCCGCCCAGCTGTCATTGTACAATAGGCCGGGAGGGAACCAGATAAAGCAGAACTAAACTGTATCTGAGCACCACAAACTGAAAACGCTATTTTATTCATTTTTATATTCAAAGCCAACTCACCCATGTATCCTTGCCTACATGATTAATTTAGCTGATAAATCACCCCTAGCATTTATGGCCTCAGTAATCTTGAATAAAGGCAGCTGATTAATGTAACATTTATTTCCTGCAATCCATCTGCCTTAGCTCAGGCATGCAAGCAGGAGGGTGTACATAGCTAAGGAAGCCCTTCCTCCTCTCTTCCATATGGTAATCTCCTGGGATATATGACATCATTTTGACCTAGACCAGAAACCAAAAAGCAACCGAAGAAATGTAAAAATACAAAGCAGTTAACACAAGAAAACATAACCTATCTACGAATCTCTTGTTCCTTGTTTTTATGTTGTTTCCATCAGGCATTAGGTAATCTCTAGGATCCAGGAATTACAATTGTTTAGTAGGTCTGTTACCCATTTGATGATATGTACCTACCTTGATGATAAATGATTTTCGTAAGTCCTTTTGTTATTTAGGTGATTATATATTATTTTTTTATTTTGTAACATGCAAACATTTTAGTGGCAAATTCAAAACTTCTTGATGGATTGTAATTCTAATCTTGCTTAATAAAAATATACTGAATGTAGAAAATTAAAGACCTTGCATTTGGAGAACTTTTAACCCCTTTACATTTTATGAGAAAGGTAAGTTTTTGCTGCGGGTCCAGAATGTTCTAGGAACTGACCTAGTCTAAAAAACTGTGCAACAATATCACCATTAGAGTGTGGCTTCAGCTGCCCCTACCATTTAAGACATTTCAGATTGCTAGATTAAATTCACACAGAAACACTGATCAATTCCACATGGTATATTAGGATAGATGGGATGGCACACAGCATGCTCAATCTCGCCTGGTAATATATTCAGATGGTTCTGCTTTAAATTGCAAATAATATGTGTTCTCATCCATCCTGATCTTGTACACTGAAGTTCTACAACTACATTGTGCATAAAGATTACTGTCTGTGTGACTGCTGATGTGAACCATTAACTTCTGCCATGGTACAAGTATGATTCAGCTACTGAATTTAGAGATTGGTACACATTCAGCATTGAAAAGTGAAAAAAGTTTGGCATTGTTGAATAGAAAGATTCAGGTCACATGCACTGAGAAATGTCCTAGAATGGGTAAGACTGTGGGTACTTGGACATCAATGAATACACCCTAAACCACTGATTTGTTCCTTGCCCTCCCTAAAGTAAACTGATAAAGGGGTCAGGAAACTCCTTGTGATTCCCCTTGGCAGCAAGCATTCCCTCTGCTGTACTGAAGCACAGAATTCCGACATACACTCTTTGTCAGTTAGTAACGCAATGCCCTACTTAAATAACAATGCAAGGAATTATAGGTGGAATTCTCCTCCCTGAGCTAGGCAGATGTCAAAAAGAAATATTAATGCAGCTCCGTAATAATGAATTCAATGAATGTAATAAATGTATTCTTGTAAATGTAAGCAGTGTAGGTACTGAAATTGACCTAGTTCACCTCATTTAAAAACAATTTCAATGGCAGATCAATGGATATCTGACCCCACAGAACAGAGCACAGTGCCTGAGCAGGTTTTCACCTATATGCTGATTATAATTGCTAAATATGTGCCTTAGCACAATTTCATGCTCATATCACCTATATGTACAGTAGATTAATAGCTTTATGTTTGCTAACATACATTATAATAATTCATAATAATGATATTGCCATTTTTTCAGAAATCATTGAAGCAATACAACTGCTGGAGTTTTAATTTGTTTGCCTTGATTTACCAAAGTTCAGTAATACTCCTTAAAGGAAATCTGTACTGAAAGAAACCTTGGGGCTGCCATTGCTGCCCCCCCTATTAAAAAGGTACTGTGTTGGCACATTAAATTCTCATAAAACCATCAATATTCTACCCTCTGTTATAAAATATATCCAATAAAAAAAATATAACAAAATTAATTCCTTCATAAATTTTGGCCAAAATGTGTTCTGCACACGTCTTTGGTAAAAAAAAGACAAAAGTTATAGCGTTTACAAACTACTTAAAACTTTTTTTGGAAAGTAGAGAATCTGAGATGTGTAGTAAGAGTTTTTTGAAGTTTTTTTTATGTTTACATTTTTTGTGTCAAGTTTTTTGGAAAGTGGAGTACAGCTTCATCATATGACTGGCGTGGCGATTATTAGGGACACTGACTGATGACAGATAATTTTTTTATTATTTTTTTTTTAAATGTTTTTTTTCTTTCTTTTCTTACATCCTGTCATCAGAGTAGTTCAGTGTCACTATAGGGACACTGTACTACTCTGGGGCTGGGGGGGGGGGGGTGGATCAGGGATTTTCTTTTACACTGTTTATTGCTTATAACAATGAAGTTAACTGTTATAAGCAATGGTTTTAGCTGACAGCTTAGTTACTGTTGACATGATGTGATTGGTTACAGTTAATCACATGGTACAGGCAACTAGGTACCATGTGATATCTATGAGCCAATCACAACTTTACAACATTAAGCAAACAGTCATGAATGTTACCCATTCATGACTGTTTTGCTTACGCTGTAATCATGTGATTGCTATGACCAATTATCATTAGTAACGGTGCACCCCAGGGGCCACACAGCGTGCCCATGCACAGGTGACGTATATGTACGTGACTGTGCCTGTACCTGCTGCTCACTCACAACATATTTACTGGTGGTTAAATTAAATGTCTGGACATTAACATATTGTAGAATAATACACTGCTCAAAAAAATTAAAAGAAAACTTTGAAAACACATGAGATTTCAATGGGGAAAAATATCATGCTGGATATCTATACTGATATGGACTGGGTAATGTGTTAGGAATGTAAGGATGCCCTATCCTTTGAATTCAGTCCTCTGTAGGTTGATAATTTTCATTTCCATCAAAGACACCCCAAATATCAAAGAGAATAAATGACAACGCAGCAGGCTAATCCATTTTGCTGAAATTTCATTGCAGCAACTCAAAATGGTACTCAGTAGTTTATATGGCCCCCACGTTCTTACAATTATGCCTGACAATGCCAGATCTGGACCAGGGCACCACTGAGCTCCTGGACAGTCTGAGGTACAACCTGGAGGTGTTGGATGGACCAAAACATATCCCAGAAGTGTTCTATTGGATTTAGGTCAGGCAAGTGTGGGGGCTATTCAATGGTATCAATTCCTTCATCCTCCAGGAACTGCCTGCATACTCTCGCCACATGAGGCTGGGCATTGTCGTGCACCAGGAGGAACCCAGGACCCACTGCACCAGCATAGGGTCTGACAATGGGTCCAAGGATTTCATCCCGGTACCTAATGCCGGTCAGGGTGCCATTGTCTAGCCTGTAGAGGTCTGTGCGTCCCTCTATGGATATGCCTCCCCAGGCCATCATTGACCCACCACCAAAATGGTCATGCTGAACGATGTTACAGGCAGCATAACGTTCTCCACGGCTTCTCCAGACCCTTTCATGTCTGTCACATGTGCTCAGGGTGAACCTGCTCTCATCTGTCAAAAGCACAGGTTGCCAGTGACAGACCTGCCAATTCTTGCGTTCAATGGCAAATGCCAATTGAGTTACATAGTTACATAGTTATTCCGGCTGAAAAAAGACAAAAGTCCATCCAGTTCAACCATAGAAAAAAAAAAAAAAAGTTATAATCCTCTACCCACAGTTGATCCAGAGGAAGGCAAAAAAAACCCCCGCAAAGCACGATCCAATTTGCACCTACTGGGAAAAAAATTCCTTCCTGATCACCTGAGAGGCAATCGGATAGTCCCTGGATCAACTTTACCTATAAATAAGTTCTATGGTGCCGGACAGTGAGCACAGGGCCCACTAAAGGACATCGGGCCCTCAGGCCACCCTCATGAAGTCCGTTTCTGATTGTTTGGTCAGAGATATTCACACCAGTGGACTGCTGGAGGTCATTTTGTAGGGCTCTGGCAGTGCTCATCCTCTTCCCCCTTGCACAAAGGAACAGATACCAGGCCTACTGATGGGTCAAAGACCTTCTACGGCCCTGTCCAGCTCTCCTAGAGTAACTACCTGTCTCATGGAATCTCCTCCATGCTCTTGAGACTGTGCTGGGAGACACAGCAAACCTTCTGGCAATAGCACATATTGATGTGACATCCTGGAGGAGTTGGACTGCCTGTGCAACCTCTGTAGGGTCCAGGTATCGTCTCATGCTACCAGCAGTGACACTGACCCTAGCCAAATGCAAAACTAGTGAAAAACAGTCAGAAAAGATGAGTAGGGAAAAAAATGTCAGTGGCCTCCACCTGCAAAACCATTCCAAAGCAGCTAAAACTGATTAACAACCCCCTCTGCTACCTAACTGACCACATCAATATCCCAAGAGTTTAATTGAATTGATGCTATACTCTGATTAAGGTTCCATTCACACCTATACAGTTTGCTTTTTGTCCGTTTTTGCAGTTCTTTTCACAGTTTGTTTTACATTTTTCTACATGCGGTTTTGATGCGTTTTTACCACGTTTTGTTGAGTTCTTTTTTTTTTTTTTAAAGTGTAATTTTTTTTTCTTTTGCTGGACAGAATAAAAATGCAAAATGCGGCAGAACGCACTACCATGCATTTCAGCAGATTCTCCTTTGAACTCTATCCTAGAAAAAATGCTGCTTTTTGCTTTTAGAAAAGTCCCTGACCCTTTCCAAAAACGCAGCAGCTCTAAAAAGCATAGATGTGAACATGTTCCATAGGAAACCATGTTAGATGGACTGTAGTGTGTTTCTGCAAAAAGCACTAAAAAACGCATTGGTGTGAACAGAGCCTAAAAAGTGTTCCTTTAATATTTTTGAGCATTGTATTTGCCACCTTAAGGATTTCAGCTAAAAGTCCTGTATTAGAAAAAGTCCATGCTTCAGACTATGTAAACATATGGGCATATGTTTCAAAAAGGAATAAAACTTTGTAACCATTTGAGTTGTGCCTCTATCAACTTGAACAGCAGACTGGCATGCACTATTGAGCTATATTATCAATTCCAGATTGGTCAATGCCTTTCAGAAATTAGTCTACTTCCTTTTTCAAGACCTGGACACAGGATCTATCAATTCATTTCTTATAGCTGGATTAACCCTTCTATTGCCATATGCCGTATGATTCCATTACATTGTATGCAGTGACCCAATTCAAAGACGAGTCATATATCTCACTTCAGTTGGTTATCCAAACAACCAAATTCCAATACAAATGCCATATGTTCTGTACTCACAATATTTGTCCACAGTTACATACAAACTGATCAGAAAAATAACAAATATAAATGTTAACAATAAATCAAAAATTTATAAAATTCTGTGTTAAAGTCACAAGGGGTTAAAGTATTGTCCATGTATGTGCTTTTTCTCTAAATACTATGTACCTTTTTTACCTTTCTACTGTCCCTGCTCTATAGGGTCATATTCTATACTCATTCCCTATCAGGGGCGGACTGACAAATCATGGGGCCCCCGAGCAATAGGGGATCATGGGGCCCCTGTGTCCTTGCCCAAACCTCAAAAAGCCTATGAAAAAGTACCAGGGGCATCTCATGGGGCCCCCTACTGACCCCGGGCCCTCGGGCAGTGCCCGAGTTTCCAAATGGTCATTTCACCCCTGGTCCCTATTCTCTTTCTATAGGCCAAAAACTGGAATCTTTCAGACTTCAATTATGGTGATCCTTATAGCGTGTATGATATGGATGTTTCTGCTTTCCTTTTGTAATAATATGTGTTTGCACATACAAATTTTCAGCTCCCTTTGATGCCGGTCACACAGTCACTGAATACAGTATATAATACCCTTCGAATTACAGGCTAGGAAATCTGTATTACTCCTTTTTTCATTATTACTGTTTCATTGAAAACTTCTTTTTTTTTTTCTTATTTTGCTAGTTTTTTAAAAACCTAAATTCCATGCATTTCATCCATTGACATATCCTGTTGGTATCCCCCTAATGATGTGAAGGGACAGCCTTTTTGAAACATAATCTAAGGATTTTCTTGTAAAAAGGCACACAAAAAACCTCCCTCTCTCCAATAGAAGCCATTACTGTACTTACTATTATTTTTAGCGTAATTATGATTTAGAAATGTATTCCAGAAGTAATATTTTATAGTAATTTTTGTATTTTGTGAACATTGTTCCTTTTTTTCCAATAGGCTATCTAAACATCTCAGTTATTTTGTACTGGTTTGCAATATTTTCAATGGATGCCCTTTTTTCAGGAACTGTTTTGCCTCACTTTCAAAGTCCCCAACAAGACTTAAGTTCTTTTTTAAACACATATACTGACTTTTCTGTTTATTGAACAACCAGTTACTGGGGTATCTGGTAGTAAAAACATTAGTATCAACAAACTTTACAGTGTAAAGAACCATTTTCTACATACACTATATTGCCAAAAGTATTGGAACACCCATGTAAAATGACAGAGTGGGGTCAGTGCATGCTGAAGCGCACAGTGAGCAGAAGTTGCCAGCTAACTGCAGAGTCAATAGCTAAAGACCTTCAAACTTCATGTGGCCTTCAGATTAGGACAACAACAGTGCGTAGAGAGCTTCATGGAATGAGTTTTCATGGCTGACCAGCTGCATCCAAGCCTTACATCACCAAGTGCAATGCAAAGCCTCAGATGCAGTGGTGTAAAGCACGCTGCCACTGGACTCTACAGCAGTGGAGATGTGTTCTCTGGAGTGACAAATCATGCTTCTCGGTCTGGCAATCTGATGGATGTGTTTGGATTTTGCGGTTGCCAGGAGAACGGCACTTGCCTGACTGCATTGTGCCTACTGTAAAGTTTGGTGGAGGGGGGATTATGGTGTGGGGTTGGTTTTTAGAGGTTGGGCTTGGCCCCTTAGTTCCATTGAAGGGAACCCTTAAGGCATTAGCATACCAAGACATTTTGGACAATTTAATGCTCCCAACTTTGTGGGAACAGTTTGGGGATGGCCCCTTCCTGTTCCAACTTGACTGTGGACCAGTGCACAAAGCAAGGTCCATAAAGACATGGATGAGTGAGTTTGGGGTGGAAGAACTTGACTGGCCTGCACAGTCAGGTCCAGACCTCAATTAGATTAATTAGAGCCGAGACTGTGAGCCAGGCCTTCTCATCTGACATCAGTGCCTGACCTCACAAATGGACTTCTGGAAGAATGGTCAAACATTCCCATAGACATACTCCTAAACCTTGTGGACAGTCTTCCCAGAAGACTTGAAGCTTTTATAGCTGCAAATGGTGGGCCAACTCAGTATTGAACCCTAAGGACTAAGACTGGGATCTCATTAAAATTCATGTATGTGTAAAGGCAGGCATCCCAATACTTATGGCAATATGGTGTATACTGGTAGATCAAGGAAATTAATAGACTGGGTGCTTGTTGTTGGGGTAAATTTCAAATAAACCTATTTTGATTAGTCTTCTTTTAAAATCCTGCTAATCCATCCTCTGTCCTCTTCCAAATAAATACAACATTGTCATAAACTGCTCCTAGAGGACAATGTTCACACCATTTTCACCACCAGGCCATAAGACTTAGTTGGCATAGCTTGATTAAAAACCTTGTTCTCATAGCTATGCCTGTACCCGTAAATTAAAAGTGTAATCAACATTTATATACTGTAAATGTGTGACAATATGAATAGCATAAATTATTCTAATGCAACACATTTGCTGTGAGAGATCTTATTCCTAAAACAGTTTTTTTAGGTTTTCATGAGGTATTAGAATGCTGGAATAGGGGAGATTAAACTTTAACATATTCAGGCACAGATTTGCCTCTTATTTGTTAATGTGTAAAGTTCCTCTGTAAATATGTCTGTGTGGGGATCTATTTTCAAAATCGTGTTTGTATCTCCAGCAATTAACCTATTTCCATGTCATATTCTTCTTTGTTTAATAAAATAATACCACCTCCTGTGTTCACTAATTATATTACAAGATTGGAGTATCCAGTTAAGGCTCCTTTTACATGGTGTCATCCATTCAGTTATGCTTCTTCAAAGAAAACATTTATTCAGTTTACATCAATTTTTACTTCATTTTTCAGTTCAGTTCAGTTCAGTTTACATCAGTTTTTACATCCATTTCTAACATCTGTCAGCGGGCAACTCCCTGCTGACAACAGAATGTAAACAAAAGAGGGGGGCAGTGTGTACATCAGGAGAGGGGCACTGCATACAGAGAGGGGGCAGTGTATATATAGAGAGAGCGATGTATACAGAGAGGAGGCAGTGTGTATAGAGAGGATGGCAGTGTGTACACAGAGGCTCTGTCACTTGCTGGCTGCAGATTATTTATTTATTTATTTCAGGTACTTATATAGTGCCATCAGTTTACGTAGTGCTTTACATACATATATATATTGTACATTCACATCAGTCTCCAACCGTCAAGGAGCGTACAATCTAAGGTTCCTAACTCACATTCATATACTAGGGCCAATTTAGACAGGAGCCAATTAACCTACCAGCATGTCTTGTGGAGTGTGGGAGGAAACAGGAGTATCCGGAGGAAACCCACGCAGGCACAGGGAGAACATGAAAATTCCAGGCAGGTGGTGCCGTGGTTGGGATTTGAACCAGCAACCCCTAGTACTGCCAGGCGGAAGTGCTAATCATTTAGCCACTGTGCTGCCCACACTGTCAGTTCTCCCTTCTGCTAAAGTAAAGGGGCTGGGTCATCCTGTGACATCACCCTGTGACTCCGCCCCTTTGTTTACCTTAGCGCTTGGAGAAAGGGAGCTGAAATTCTGCCCCGCCACTAAAGTAAACAAAAGGCTGGTGCCAGCTCCTAACAACCAATGCAAAAATGGATGCAAAAACAGACTGTTTGTCCATTTACATCCATTTAGGTCCGCTTATGTTATTTTAATGGTACAAAAATAAAGCTATAATCCGTTTAAAAAAACAGATCTTAACAGGTGCGGATATAAACGGATGTAAACAGATAATCAGATTTTTACATCTGTTTGTCCATAGTAATGCATTGCTGTCCTTTTTTCATTCGTCTACGGTTGGATACAAAAACGGACAAACGGTCCACCCATGTGAAAGGGGCCTAAAGCCATACATTCTTATTTAGTTAAATTATTAGCTTTCGATCTATTGATACACTATATTTCCAAAGTATTGGGAAACCCCTCCAAATCATTGGATTCAGGTGTTCCAATCACCCCCATGGCCACAGGTGTATACAATCAAGCACCTAGGCATGCAGACTGCTTCTACAAACATTTGTGAGAGAATGGGTGGCTCTCAGGAGCTCAGTGTACTCAAGCATGGTACTGTGATAGGTTGCAACCTGTGCAATAAGTTCATCTGTGAAATTTCCATGCTACTAAATATTCCACGGTCAACTGTTAGTATTATAACAAAGTGGAAGAAACTGGGAACAACAGCAACTCAGCCATGAAGTGGTAGGCCATGTAAAATGACAGAGAGGGGTCAGAACATGCTGAAGCATACAGTGTGCAGATGTCGCCAACTGACTGCAGAGTCAACAGCTAAAGATTACCAAACTTTGTGTGGCCTTCAGATTAGCACAATATTGCGTACAGAGCTTCATGGAATGGGTTTCCAAGGCTGAGAAGCTGCATCCAAGCCTTACATCACCCAAGTGTAAAGGATCGGATGCAGTGGTGTAAAGCACACCACCACTGGACTCTAGAGCAGTGTAGATGTGTTCTCTGGAGTTACAAATCATGCTTCTCTGTCTGGCAATCTGCTGGACGTGTCTGGGTTTGGTGGTGGCCAGGAGAACGGTACTTTCCTGAATGCATTGTGCCAAGTGTAAAGTTTGGTAGCGGAGGATTATGGTGTGGGGTTGTTTTTCAGGGGTTGGGCTTGGCCAATTTGTTCCAGTGAAGAGAATTATTAAAGCGTCAGCATACCAAGACATTTGGACAATTTCATGCTCCCAACTTTGTGGGAAGTTTTGGGATGGCCCCTTCCTGTTCCAACATGACTGCACTCCAATGTACAAAGCAAGTTCCATAAAGACATGGATGAGTGAGTTTGGGTGGAGGAACTTGGCTGGCCTGCACAGTCAGGTCCATACCTCAATTCGATTAATTAGAGCCAAGACTGTGAGCCAGGCCTTCTCGTCTGACATCAGTGCCTGACCTCACAAATGGAGTTCTGGAAGAATCGTCAAACATTCCCATAGATACACTCCTAAACTTTGTGGACAGCTTTCCCAGAAGAGTTTAAGTTGTTATAGCTACAAAGGGTGGACCAACTCAATATTCAACCCTATGGACTAAGACTGGGATGCCATTAAAGTTCCTGTGTGTGTAAAGGCAGGCATTCCAATATTTTTGGCTGGCAATATAGTGTAACTCAGTTCTGTAAATCAGTTAAAACTAGTTCTTGAAAAGTGGTGATGAACTGAAAGTACGTGGGTTCTATGAACGTTGCCAAAGTTCAGTTACCGAATCTAAACCCCTTTGGTAGTAACCCACAGCCAGGTTAAAGGCATTTTACAACTGTGTATTTAGCCATGTTTGCAGTGATTTTTAGTCAACCAGGTGTGTCAGAGGGGCTGAGGTTGTTCTTGGAGTTCAGACACAGAACAGAGAACCAAAAGTTACCAAGTGGCTCCTGCAAGGGTGGCTCTACAAACATGTAAACTCAACAGTCCAGATTCCTAATACAGTGCCTTGAAAAAGTATTCATACCCCTTGAAATTTTCCACATTTTGTCATGTTACAACCAAAACCGTAAATGTATTTTATTGGGATTTTATGTGATAGACCAACACAAAGTGGCACATAATTGTGAAGTGGAAGGAAAGTGATAAATGGTTTTCAAAATTTTTTTCCAAATAAATATCCGAGAAGTGTGGCATGTATTTGAGTCAATACTTTGTAGAACCACCTTTCTCTGCAATTACAGCTGCACGGTTTTTTGGGTATGTCTCTACCAGCTTTGCACATCTAGAGAGTGACATTTTTGCCCATTCTTCTTTGCAAAATAGCTCAAGCTCTGTCAGACTGGATGGAGAGCATCTGTGAACAGCACATTTCAAGTCTTGCCACAGATTCTCAGTTGGATTGACTTTGACTGGGCCTTCTAACACATGAATATGCTTTGATCTCAACCAGGGGTAGGCAACCTGCAGATCTCCATCTGTTGCAGGACTACAAGTTCCATCATGCCTCTGTCATGGTCATAGCTGTAACTGTCAATTTTGCAATGTCTCATGGGAAATGTAGTTCCACAACAGCTAGAGAGCCACAGGTTGCCTACCCCTGATCTAAACCATTCCATTGTAGCTCTTGCTGTATGATTAGGGTCGTTGTCCTGCTGGAAGGTGAACCTCTGCCCCAGTCTCAAGTCTTTTGCAGACTCTAACAAGTTTTCTTCTGAGGTTGCCCAGTATAAAAATACCTGGACCACGTCTTAAGTAAACTTTTAATGATTTTATCATTAATAATTTTTTAAAATAACTTTTTGAAATATTTTTAGCCTTTTCTACCACACCCTTTTTTAGTCCTCTGTCCCAAAACACATCACACTGCATGCTGGTCCCGTGCACGTCATCAAGCTGATGTTGGACACGCTAGTGGAATATCATTCCCAATCGTCCTAAACAAATGACGCTTTGGATGCTACTTTCAAGACATCACTTTGCCATGATTTTTTGAGACACTAATGGGGTTAGTATTGCCAAAACCTTGGCTATTTTATTTGGCTTCACAGTTATAGCACATGTTTTTGGCACCTTCTGACTCCTTATCCACCACTGGCCCCAATACCACTGCTATAATTCTACATACTACCAGGGTGGATAACATTCCAGCTGGCCTGGAGGCCTCAACATTTAGCAAGTCCAATAAACTTTTCCCTACATATGCCCTAATACAGAAAATATGGAATAAGGCAAAGCAGTTTCAATGGATATCTGGTTTTATTCCATACAGCCCCACATGGGATAACCTCTCCTTCCCAGAACTTGCTTAACTAACATATTGCCATAGCTGGCAGCATTTGGTGTGACTCATCTGCATCATATATTTACAAACGGCTCCCTTAACACCTTTTCTGAGTTACAAACACAATTTGCCCTACCCTCCTACATGCTTTATTTCTATTTACAACTTCAGCATAGTTAGGCAACATTGTTACCTGGCACCAGTCACCCGCACCCATCTTCTACTTGATACAAAACACTACTTCCAGTAAGGGGTTTATTTGTAAATGCTACTCTATGCTGGCTCCTTTGAGGAAGATCAATGGGTGGAAGCTTTGCAAGCAGTCCAGGAAAGTTCCCTTAATGTGAACTAAAATGGATGCAACTGTATGTTGTCTTTCAGTTATATTACACCCCCAAAACTATTTGAGATAGCTGCCTCACCTGATATTTTTTGTGGGAAATGTAGTAGGGACCATGGTGATTTAAATCACCATCTGTGGTGCTTCCCAGAAACTGCACTTCTGCTAGTCGGGCATTTTCCAAACCTTAAACCATTCTGGCAGTTACTGTATATGCTGCATATTTGCTCTGGAACTGTTTGTTTTTTATGATCTCTTTTCAATAAATACCTTCCTGATTTAAAAAAAAAAAGCACAGCGCTTTAAGTAAGAATTTAAGAGGAATTGTGGCTACCACACTGGAAATTACATAGTAGATCTATAACTTCAGCTAAAAGATTTACTTATCAGGATAGGCAGAACACTGAAACAGGTGGCTGAAGCCAAGTTTATGGGTGAAAAAATGTCCACTGCCTGGACATCATTACGCTGTGACAGCAAAGAGCAATGGCACCTGTGATATAGTAACAGTGCAAACAAATGCTTTTGACAAATGGCCTTAGGACAGGATTCTGAGAGATGGACATATGGCTCTTGTTTTTTTAAAAAAAAGTGACAATAAAAAAAAACCTGTACCTTTCAGCAAGGCAGCACATAAACACACTTTAAATGCAGAAGGGCTTTGTTTAGCAGGTCCATAGCATGAAGCAAAAATCTGCTCATCCAAGTCACTATCTAAATTCAGGTCAGTTCCTAAGTAACAGGATGTCCCCCAATGGGTTCACAGACACAAACAGGTGGCACTTTATAGTGTCTGTTTTAGTTCTGTGGCACTCTTTTCACCAAGCAACAGACACTAACAGCAGGAAAAGCAAGAGAGAGAGAGCCCTGAAGATTAGGCAGCTTGCATATATAAAGACTCATGGATAGCTGAGACTAATTGTCAGACTAATTGTCAAGAAGGGCATGCCAGTAGACAAGATGGCTGCTCTGGATGGACTTCTGTGCATCTTTGCAGGCTAATCCATGTTCTTTTTCATCGACATAGGAATTGGGCACATGCTGACAATGGTGCGCGTACCCATGCGCATACATATGTGTGCATCGGTGTGCTCACGTACACTCATGACAAAAGTTGGCACCAAATGGGCTATTTATCAGTGCTCAGGATTAGTGCTGCTTTGTATTCAGCCTTCTGTGTATCCTGTGATCCTATGATTCTCTGTCCTGTCTCCAGTTGCTGACCAAGCTTGTCCTGACTACTCCGTGAACTCTGCCTGCATTGACCTCGACTTGTCTTCTGAGCACTGCTTCTGTCAGCTCCTTCTGCTACTGTTCCACTGATCAGCTCCTAACCCAACTTGTACCCTGAACACACTTTTGCCTGTGCCTTTAAACCTGATCTGTCCTCATGCTGCTATTCTTCCTGCGGTCACCAGCACCTGCTTACCATCCTACTGTGCCTGCTGTTCTACAGTCTGCTACAATTACATGCCTTGCCTGCTACCAGTACCAGTCTGCTGCCTGTCAGCTGTCTACCAGTTTGTCTGTTTCACTGAAGATCACTGACAACTTCTCCTGCCTGATGTGGCCATCTGCTCTGCTGCTAGCAAGACCTACAGGCACTTTTACTACTCTGCGCTCCTGCACCCTCTGTTCACACTATCAGAGGTCCCGAGTTAGAGGTGTAAGAGTGCCCTTCCTCATAATTTCAGGCTCTGCTACTAGGTACGTGATGCTAATAATGGATACCAGGTAAGATGTGGACCTAGGAAAGGTGACTTTATCCACCCTACGCTCTACAAAGTCTCAATACTTGAGGTGCCAGAACCAAACTTATTAAAATTCTCAGAAAACAAAGTGTTTGTTTTTTCCACATCAGCAATAAACCCTGGAGCCCCTCACAATGTGTATGTGAGAAACGTAGAGGTAATTAGTACTGGTAATAATGCTACCTTCATTCTCTGAAAAGCTTTATTTTGCCTCTTTATTCCATTTTACATTGTGGACTTGGCCCCTTTGGTGAAATCCATAAGTGGAGCTGCTATACTAGCAACGTTAGGTACAAACCTCCAGTAGTATTCTACAATCCCTAGAAAGGCATTAACCTGTTTTTCAACACTGGGGCCAACTTTTAATTGCTTAGTTCTTGTTTATTAGATACTTTAGGACCCCCTGACCAATGCTGTAACCCAGATACTGGGCTTCTTCCAGGCCAAACATGTGTAAGACCCTGCTGTGATACTACTGCATGATGTTAAATGGACAGAAGATGGCAGTGTCCTGCAGCCCAATTTTGCAACTCTGTTGCAAAGCTTTGTGGAATTCGTAGACTGGCTGCAGGACTTTGCTGTTTGACAGTGGGCTAATAAACTACATTTCCCAAAGGAGCTGGCGTGTGGTTGGAGGCAAATAAATACAAGCCCAAAGTGAGATAGTCTTTCTGCTTGGTAGTTGTTCTTGCTCGCTGGGGAAAGACTTCTCGTGACTAGGGTTACTGGCTAAATTCTGAATTGCAGGATGTCCATAACTGATTGAGATTTTGTTGTGTTTGACTTTTACTTAAAATTACTACGAGTGATAGCTATTCTTTTATGCACAACCGTTTCTGTTGTTTTACTGTGCTTACATTTGATCCCAATACAACCAAGATATTAGTGCACTCTAAACTGTCTGTGAGTATATTTTGCAGTTGCAGCCAGAGGGTTCCTCTGACTAGAGCTTTAAGGTGGTGTCAGCAGAGTTTGGGCTTTCAGAGCAGGGTCAGACAAGACAGGGAACCCAAAAATTACTCTGCGACCCCTGTGGAGGTAGTGCTATGCATGCATTCTTTTTTGATTGCCTTTAAACTCAGCTTTACAAATGGAATCTAGAACTGCTTGGAGCTTCTGTAGTTTGAAATCCCAGTCAAGACTAAAAATTACATCCTCTAGATATGCTGAAGCATGTGCTTTGCGGGGCTTAGGGATGTGGTCCATTTAACTTTGGAATGAAAATGGGGTTCCTTGTAAGCCAAAAAGGAGGACCATGTACCTGGAAAGCCCATCTCACATATTCTTTCTTTTCTTTTGCCCTGGATGTTAATGTAACCTGCCAATAACATTTAGTAAGATTGACGGTTATAATTAGAGATGAGCGAAGAAATGAAAAATTCGATTCGGCTGATTCGGCGAATTCCAGTGTGAAATTCGATTCGATGCGAATTTCTCCGCTACGAAGATGACTTATTTAAAGGGTTTCTAGGCTTCAGAGAGCCTTTAAATTAGTGCAGAACACTGTACCTTTAATTTAAATGCCCTTGGAGATGAGGAAGGAGAAGGAGAAGGAGAAGGATGAGAAGAAGGAGAAGGAGAAGGATGAGAAGAAGGAGAAGGAGAAGGGTGAGAAGAAGGAGAAGGATGAGAAGAAGGAGAAGGATGAGAAGAAGGAGAAGGAGAAGGATGAGAAGAAGGAGAAGGAGAAGGATGAGAAGAAGGAGAAGGAGAAGGATGAGAAGAAGGAGAAGGATGAGAAGAAGGAGAAGGATGAGAAGAAGGAGAATGATGAGAAGAAGGAGAAGGATGATAAGAAGAAGGCTGAGAATAAGGAGAAGGATGAGAAGAAGGAGAAGGAGAAGGATGAGAAGAAGGAGAAGGATGAGAAGAAGGAGAAGGAGAAGGATGAGAAGAAAGAGAAGGATGAGAAGGAGAAGGATGAGAAGAAGAAGGATGAGAAGAAGAAGGATGAGAAGAAGGAAAAGGATGAGAAGAAGAAGGATGAGAAGAAGGAGAAGGATGAGAAGAAGGAGAATGATGAGAAGAAGGAGAAGGATGATAAGAAGGACAAGGAAGAGAAGAAGGAGAAGGAGAAGGATGAGAAGAAGGAGAAGGATGAGAAGAAGGAGAAGGATGAGAAGAAGGAGAAGGATGAGAAGAAGGAGAAGGATGAGAAGAAGGAGAAGGAGAAGGATGAGAAGAAGGAGAAGGATGAGAAGAAGAAGGATGAGAAGAAGGATGAGAAGAAGGAGGAGAAGGATGAGAAGAAGAAGGATGAGAAGAAGGAGAAGGATGAGAAGAAGGAGAAGGAAGAGAAGAAGGAGAAGGAGAAGGATGAGAAGGAGAAGGATGAGAAGAAGGAGAAGGATGAGAAGAAGGAGAAGGAGAAGGATGAGAAGAAGGAGAAGGATGAGAAGAAGAAGGATGAGAAGAAGGATGAGAAGGATGAGAAGAAGGAGAAGGATGAGAAGAAGGAGAATGATGAGAAGAAGGAGAAGAAGGAGAAGGATGAGAAGAAGGAGAAGGATGAGAAGAAGGAGAAGGATGAGAAGAAGGAGAAGGATGAGAAGAAGGAGAAGGAGAAGGATGAGAAGAAAAAGGATGAGGAGAAGGAGAAGGATGAGAAGAAGGAGAAGGAGAAGGATGAGAAGAAGGAGAAGGATGAGAAGAAGGAGAAGGATGAGAAGAAGGAGAAGGAGAAGGATGAGAAGAAGGAGAAGGAGAAGGATGAGAAGAAGGAGAAGGAGAAGGATGAGAAGAAGGAGAAGGATGAGAAGAAGGAGAAGGATGAGAAGGAGAAGGATGAGAAGGAGAAGGATGAGAAGAAGAAGGCTGAGAATAAGGAGAAGGATGAGAAGAAGGAGAAGGATGAGAAGAAGGAGAAGGATGAGAAGAAGGAGAAGGAGAAGGATGAGAAGAAAGAGAAGGATGAGAAGGAGAAGGATGAGAAGAAGAAGGATGAGAAGAAGAAGGATGAGAAGAAGGAAAAGGATGAGAAGAAGAAGGATGAGAAGAAGAAGAAGGATGAGAAGAAGGAGAATGATGAGAAGAAGGAGAAGGATGATAAGAAGGAGAAGGAAGAGAAGAAGGAGAAGGAGAAGGATGAGAAGAAGGAGAAGGATGAGAAGAAGGAGAAGGATGAGAAGAAGGAGAAGGATGAGAAGAAGGAGAAGGATGAGAAGAAGGAGAAGGAGAAGGATGAGAAGAAAAAGGATGAGGAGAAGGAGAAGGATGAGAAGAAGGAGAAGGAGAAGGATGAGAAGAAGGAGAAGGATGAGAAGAAGGAGAAGGAGAAGGATGAGAAGAAGGAGAAGGAGAAGGATGAGAAGAAGGAGAAGGATGAGAAGAAGGAGAAGGATGAGAAGGAGAAGGATGAGAAGGAGAAGGATGAGAAGAAGAAGGCTGAGAATAAGGAGAAGGATGAGAAGAAGGAGAAGGAGAAGGATGAGAAGAAGGAGAAGGATGAGAAGAAGGAGAAGGAGAAGGATGAGAAGAAAGAGAAGGATGAGAAGGAGAAGGATGAGAAGAAGAAGGATGAGAAGAAGAAGGATGAGAAGAAGGAAAAGGATGAGAAGAAGAAGGATGAGAAGAAGGAGAAGGATGAGAAGAAGGAGAATGATGAGAAGAAGGAGAAGGATGATAAGAAGGAGAAGGAAGAGAAGAAGGAGAAGGAGAAGGATGAGAAGAAGGAGAAGGATGAGAAGAAGGAGAAGGATGAGAAGAAGGAGAAGGATGAGAAGAAGGAGAAGGATGAGAAGAAGGAGAAGGAGAAGGATGAGAAGAAGGAGAAGGATGAGAAGAAGAAGGATGAGAAGAAGGATGAGAAGAAGGAGGAGAAGGATGAGAAGAAGAAGGATGAGAAGAAGGAGAAGGATGAGAAGAAGGAGAAGGAAGAGAAGAAGGAGAAGGAGAAGGATGAGAAGGAGAAGGATGAGAAGAAGGAGAAGGATGAGAAGAAGGAGAAGGATGAGAAGAAGGAGAAGGAGAAGGATGAGAAGAAGGAGAAGGATGAGAAGAAGAAGGATGAGAAGAAGGATGAGAAGGATGAGAAGAAGGAGAAGGATGAGAAGAAGGAGAATGATGAGAAGAAGGAGAAGAAGGAGAAGGATGAGAAGAAGGAGAAGGATGAGAAGAAGGAGAAGGATGAGAAGAAGGAGAAGGATGAGAAGAAGGAGAAGGAGAAGGATGAGAAGAAAAAGGATGAGGAGAAGGAGAAGGATGAGAAGAAGGAGAAGGATGAGAAGGAGAAGGAGAAGGATGAGAAGAAGGAGAAGGAGAAGGATGAGAAGAAGGAGAAGGATGAGAAGAAGGAGAAGGATGAGAAGGAGAAGGAGAAGGATGAGAAGGAGAAGGATGAGAAGAAGGAGAAGGAGAAGGATGAGAAGAAGGAGAAGGAGAAGGATGAGAAGAAGGAGAAGGATGAGAAGAAGGATGAGCAGAAGGAGAAGGATGAGAAGAAGGAGAAGGATGAGAAGAAGGATGAGAAGAAGGATGAGAAGAAGGAGAAGGATGAGAAGAAGGACAGTTCTGTGACAGTTTCTGTCTATTTCTGACAGTTCTGGGACATTCACTCCATACAGCGGTTTCAACCGCTGTATGGAGGGAATGTCATAGAACTGTCAGAAATAGACTATTAATGACAGTTCTGGGACTGTCCTTCCATGCAGCGGTTGAAACATTGTATGTATTTGTTTCCATAAATGGATCCATTTATGGAAACAAATACATACAATGTTTCAACCGCTGCATGGAAGGACAGTCCCAGAACTGTCATTAATAGTCTATTTCTGACAGTTCCATGACATTCCCTCCATACAGCGGTTAAAACAGCTGTATGCAGTGAATGTCCCAGAACTGTCATAAATAGTCTATTTCTGATAGATCTGGGACATTCACTCCATACAGCTGTTTTAACCGCTGTATGGAGGGAATGTCATGGAACTGTCAGAAATAGACTATTAATGACAGTTCTGGGACTGTCCTTCCATGCAGCGGTTGAAACATTGTATGTATTTGTTTCCATAAATGGATCCATTTATGGAAACAAATACATACAATGTTTCAACCGCTGCATGGAAGGACAGTCCCAGAACTGTCATTAATAGTCTATTTCTGACAGTTCCATGACATTCCCTCCATACAGCGGTTAAAACAGCTGTATGCAGTGAATGTCCCAGAACTGTCATAAATAGTCTATTTCTGATAGATCTGGGACATTCACTCCATACAGCTGTTTTAACCGCTGTATGGAGGGAATGTCATGGAACTGTCAGAAATAGACTATTAATGACAGTTCTGGGACTGTCCTTCCATGCAGCGGTTGAAACATTGTATGTATTTGTTTCCATAAATGGATCCATTTATGGAAACAAATACATACAATGTTTCAACCGCTGCATTGAAGGACAGTCCCAGAACTGTCATTAATAGTCTATTTCTGACAGTTCCATGACATTCCCTCCATACAGCGGTTAAAACAGCTGTATGCAGTGAATGTCCCAGAACTGTCATAAATAGTCTATTTCTGATAGATCTGGGACATTCACTGCATACAGCTGTTTTAACCGCTGTATGGAGGGAATGTCATGGAACTGTCAGAAATAGACTATTAATGACAGTTCTGGGACTGTCCTTCCATGCAGCGGTTGAAACATTGTATGTATTTGTTTCCATAAATGGATCCATTTATGGAAACAAATACATACAATGTTTCAACCGCTGCATGGAAGGACAGTCCCAGAACTGTCATTAATAGTCTATTTCTGACAGTTCCATGACATTCCCTCCATACAGCGGTTAAAACAGCTGTATGCAGTGAATGTCCCAGAACTGTCATAAATAGTCTATTTCTGATAGATCTGGGACATTCACTCCATACAGCTGTTTTAACCGCTGTATGGAGGGAATGTCATGGAACTGTCAGAAATAGACTATTAATGACAGTTCTGGGACTGTCCTTCCATGCAGCGGTTGAAACATTGTATGTATTTGTTTCCATAAATGGATCCATTTATGGAAACAAATACATACAATGTTTCAACCGCTGCATTGGATCCATTTATCCATTTATGGAAACAAATACATACAATGTTTCAACCGCTGCATTGAAGGACAGTCCCAGAACTGTCATTAATAGTCTATTTCTGACAGTTCCATGACATTCCCTCCATACAGCGGTTAAAACAGCTGTATGCAGTGAATGTCCCAGAACTGTCATAAATAGTCTATTTCTGATAGATCTGGGACATTCACTGCATACAGCTGTTTTAACCGCTGTATGGAGGGAATGTCATGGAACTGTCAGAAATAGACTATTAATGACAGTTCTGGGACTGTCCTTCCATGCAGCGGTTGAAACATTGTATGTATTTGTTTCCATAAATGGATCCATTTATGGAAACAAATACATACAATGTTTCAACCGCTGCATGGAAGGACAGTCCCAGAACTGTCATTAATAGTCTATTTCTGACAGTTCCATGACATTCCCTCCATACAGCGGTTAAAACAGCTGTATGCAGTGAATGTCCCAGAACTGTCATAAATAGTCTATTTCTGATAGATCTGGGACATTCACTCCATACAGCTGTTTTAACCGCTGTATGGAGGGAATGTCATGGAACTGTCAGAAATAGACTATTAATGACAGTTCTGGGACTGTCCTTCCATGCAGCGGTTGAAACATTGTATGTATTTGTTTCCATAAATGGATCCATTTATGGAAACAAATACATACAATGTTTCAACCGCTGCATTGAAGGACAGTCCCAGAACTGTCATTAATAGTCTATTTCTGACAGTTCCATGACATTCCCTCCATACAGCGGTTAAAACAGCTGTATGCAGTGAATGTCCCAGAACTGTCATAAATAGTCTATTTCTGACAGTTCTGGGACATTCACTCCATACAGCGGTTTCCGGCAAAAAGTGTATGTGCAGAGTTCCTCTATTCTGCAGATACACTTAGAGGAGCTCTGCAGATACACTTAGAGGAGCTCTGCACATACACTTTTTTCCGGTTTGGAATTATTCTTATTTTCATCCTACTTCTTCTTCTTCTTCTTCATCCTCATCCTCATCCTCTTCTTCTTCTGAGGATGAGGATGAAGAAGAAGAAGAAGAAGAAGAAGAAGTAGGATGAAAATAAGATTAATTCCAAGCCGGCAAAAAGTGTATGTGCAGAGCTCCTCTAAGTGTATCTGCAGAGCTCCTCTAAGTGTATCTGCAGAATAGAGGAACTCTGCACATACACTTTTTGCCGGCTTGGAATTATTCTTCTTTTCATCCTACTTCTTCTTCTTCTTCTTCTTCATCCTCATCCTCAGAAGAAGAGGATGAGGATGAGGATGAGGATGAGGAAGAAGAAGAAGAATGAAAAGAAGAATAATTCCAAGCCGGCAAAAAGTGTATGTGCAGAGTTCCTCTATTTCTGACAGTTCTCTCACAGCTTCTTCACATGTACAGCGGTTGAAATATCTGTATCCTAAATGGAAACTAATAGATACAAATTGTATCTATTAGTTTCCATTTAGGATACAGATGTTTCAACCGCTGTACATGTGAAGAAGCTGTGAGAGAACTGTCAGAAATAGAGGAACTCTGCACATACACTTTTTGCCGGCTTGGAATTATTCTTCTTTTCATCCTACTTCTTCTTCTTCTTCTTCTTCTTCTTCTTCTTCTTCATCCTCATCCTCATCCTCTTCTTCTGAGGATGAAGAAGAAGAAGAAGTAGGATGAAAAGAAGAATAATTCCAAGCCGGCAAAAAGTGTATGTGCAGAGTTCCTCTATTTCTGACAGTTCTCTCACAACTTCTTCACATGTACAGTGGTTGAAACATCTGTATCCTAAATGTAAACTAATAGATACAATGTTTCAACCGCTAAACATGTGTTCCTTCTGTCAGAGAACTGTCAGAAATAGCGGAGCTCACTGCAGGGACACTTTTGCCGGCTGATCGGGAAATGTTCGATTCGCGCACCCGAAGTAGGCAAAATTTCGGTTTCGACACGAATCGAATATTTCCTGAAATTCGACTCGAATTCCGGTTCGCCTAGTTCGATTCGCTCATCTCTAGTTATAATGTACCAGGACTCAGCCTTTCTATCAACTCCTCAACCCAGGGCACGGGATAAGCATCAAATATGGATATTTTATAAAGTTTCCTGAAATTGTTGCAGAACGTCAGGCTGGAGTCTGACTAAGGGATGAGCACTATGGAACTTGACCACTCCTTGTTAGATTCCTGTATAACTCCAGTTGCTAACATTTTCTATACCTCTTCTGAAACGGCTTTACTCTGAGCTTCAGGTACCTGATAAGGTCTTACATTTACTTGACATGAGGTTCAGTTACAGTGCCATAGTACATTATATTACTTATTTTTAGTTAGCATGGTATATTTGGAGGGGCTTTCTCTTTCTGGCTTGCTATACCTGGTACAGTGCCTTGAAAAAGTATTCATACCTCTTGAAATTTTCCACATTTTGTCATGTTACAACCAAAAATGTAAATGTATTTTATTGGGATTTTATGTGAAAGACCAACACAAAGTGGCACATAATTGTTAAGTGGAAGGAAAATGATAAATGGTTTTCAAAAATCTGAAAAGTGTGGTGTGCATTGGTATTCAGCCCCCTTTACTCTGATACCTCTAACTAAAATCTAGTGGAACTAATTGCTTTCAGAAGTCACCTAATGAGAAAATAGAGTCCACCTGTGTGTAATTTAATCTCAATATAAATACAGCTGTTCTGTGAAGCCCTCAGAGATCAGGGATAAAGTTGTGGAAAGGTTTAAAGCAGGGTTAGGTTATAAAAAAAATATCCCAAGCTTTGAATATCTCATAGAGCACTGTTCAATCCATCACCCAAAAATGGAAAGAGTATGGCACAACTGCAAACCTACCAATACTGGCAGGCCTGGCAAGGAGAACATTAATCGGAGAAGCAACCAAAAGGCCAGTGGTAACTCTGGAGGAGCTGCAGAGATCCATTGCTCAGGTGGGAGAATCTGTCCACAGGACAACTATTAATCGTGTACTCCACAAATCTGTCCTTTCTGGAAGAGTGGCAAGAAGAAAGGCATTGTTGAAAGAAAGCCATAGAAGAAAACAGGCTGGGGTGTCTCCACCCCTTCAACAAAAGAGCACAGGCAACACCCACTGGAGAAAGGAGCCTGACCATGGCTTGGAGTGGGAGCTCAATGTGAAGGCTCCCAAATCCCAAGCACCTCCTGTGTCCTGCCGAGAAGGGGAGAGATGTGCGGGAAGCCCTGGAAAGACTAACCGGGGAGAGGGGGGCTTGCCTGGCGGGGTACGTGGACCGAGGACATTTGGAGTGGCGGCCATCACGGCGGGTCTTCCTGAGCTCTCAGCCTGGTGCTGTGTGTTCCCCAGAGCTCAGTGGACGCCGGGCGATCAGGTGATCTGTCACAAGGGAGCTCTGGGAGGCAGAGGAGCCGGCCGGCGTTTCTTGGAGTAAGGGAGACGCTGGCTCTCTTCCTCCTGCACACAAGACTGTGGCAGCTAGAGACACATGGAAAAGGGCTGGGTGAACCCCCCTGCAATCCACTCATTGTGTGAGGGGAATGTCGAGTGAAATGTTCCCCAGAAGAGAGTGCCTGGAGCCGCCTTACCCCTTACTTGGAGTAAAGGAAGAGTTGTCCTAAAGTGCGGGAAAGTCTCTCAGAGAAGCTCAATCCAATAGAAACCAAAGATCTCACATGGGGGAGAAGTATTCCTGATTCGAGAGTGGAAAAAGTCTTTCATGTAAGTCTATTTCTATATATACCAGTGATAATACAAGAGGGAACAGCCATACCCTTGTTCAGAGTGCTGGGAAATGTTTTTCACAGAAGTCCAGTCTGCATATATATCAGAGACCTCACATGAAGAAGATGCTATATCCCTGTTCTAAGTGCCGGAAATGCTTTCTCAGACAAAACTAGACTTTACATATATCAGAGATCTAACACAGATGAAAAGCCATATATCTGTCCTGAGTGCGGGAAATACTTTTCAGTGAAGCTTAGTCTTCACACACATCAGAGATCTTACACAGGGGAGAAATTGCATACCTGTCTGGAGTGGAAATGTTTTTCATGTGAGTCCTGTTTTTATATATGCCAGTGATAACATAAGAGGGAGCAGCTATACCCTTGTTCAGAGTGCGGGAAATGTTTTTCACAGAAGTCCAGCCTGCATATATATCAGAGACCTCACATGAAGAAGATGCTATATCCCTGTTCTAAGTGCGAGAAATTTTTTTTTTCAGATAAGTCTAGATTTTATATATAAAAGAGATCTTACACAGGTGAAAAGCCATATGTCTGTCCTGAGTGCGGGAAATATTTTTCAGTGAAGCTCAGTCTTCACACACACATCAGAGATCTTACAAGGAGGAGAAGTTGTATACCTGTTCGGAGTGCGGGAAATGTTTTTCAGAGAACCCCTTTTCTTCATATACAGTCAGGTCCATAAATATTGGGACATCGACACAATTCTAACATTTTTGGCTCTATACACCACCACAATGGATTTGAAATGAAACTAACAAGATGTGCTTTAACTGCAGACTGTCAGCTTTAATTTGAGGGTATTTACATCCAAATCAGGTGAACCGCGTTGGAATTACAACAGTTTGCATATGTGCCTCCCACTTGTTAAGGGACCAAAAGTAATGGGACAATTGGCTTCTCAGCTGTTCTATGGCCAGGTGTGTGTTATTCCCTCATTATCCCAATTACAATGAGCAGATAAAAGTTCCAAAGTTCATTTCAAGTGTGCTATTTGCATTTGGAATCTGTTGCTGTCAACTCTCAAGATGAGATCCAAAGAGCTGTCACTATCAGTGAAGCAAGCCATCATTAGGCTGAAAAAACAAAACAAACCCATCAGAGAGATAGCAAAAACATTAGGCGTGGACAAAACAACTGTTTGGAACATTCTTAAAAAGAAGGAACGCACTGGTGAGCTCAGCAACACCAAAGGACCCGGAAGACTGCGGAAAACAACTGTGGTGGATGACCGCAGAATTCTTTCCCTGGTGAAGAAAACACCCTTCACAACAGTTGGCCAGATCAAGAACACTCTCCAGGAGGTAGGTGTATGTGTGTCAAAGTCAACAATCAAGAGAAGACTTCACCAGAGTGAATACAGAGGGTTCACCACAAGATGTAAACCATTGGTGAGGCTCAAAAACAGGAAGGCCAGATTAGAGTTTGCCAAACGACATCTAAAAAAGCCTTCACAGTTCTGGAACAACATCCTATGGACAGATGAGACCAAGATCCACTTGTACCAGAGTGATGGGAAGAGAAGAGTATGGAGAAGGAAAGGAACTGCTCATGATCCTAAGCACACCACCTCATCAGTGAAGCATGGTGGTGGTAGTGTCATGGCGTGGGCATGTATGGCTGCCAATGGAACTGGTTCTCTTGTATTTATTGATGTTGTGACTGCTGACAAAAGCAGCAGAATGAATTCTGAAGTGTTTCGGGCAATATTATCTGCTCATATTCAGCCAAATACTTCAGAACTCATTGGACGCCGCGTCACAGTGCAGATGGACAATGACCCAAAGCATACTGCAAAAGCAACCAAAGAGTTTTTTAAGGGAAAGAAGTGGAATGTTATGCAATGGCCAAGTCAATCACCTGACCTGAATCCGATTGAGCATACATTTCACTTGCTGAAGACAAAACTGAAGGGAAAATGCCCCAAGAACAAGCAGAAACTGAAGACAGTTGCAGTAGAGGCCTGGCAGAGCATCACCAGGGATGAAACCCAGTGTCTGGTGATGTCTATGCATTCCAGACTTCAGGCTGTAATTGACTGCAAAGGATTTGCAACCAAGTATTAAAAAGTGAAAGTTTGATTTATGATTATTATTCTGTCCCATTACTTTTGGTCCCTTAACAAGTGGGAGGCACATATGCAAACTGTTGTAATTCCTAATTCCTGTAAATACCCTCAAATTAAAGCTGACAGTCTGCAGTTAAAGCACATCTTGTTCGTTTCATTTCAAATCCATTGTGGTGGTGTATAGAGCCAAAAATGTTAGAATTGTGTCGATGTCCAAATATTTATGGACCTGACTGTATGACAGAGATCTCATACGGGAGAAAAGCCGTATTGGGGACAAGAGGGTGAGTGAGAGCGGCAAAAGATTAATATATTGCATGGGAACTGAACTATATGTTTAAAGTGAGGAGGGGTTCACCCAGGGGGTCTTAGAAGAAAGTCAGGAGGACAATGTAAAATAGATAAAGACCTAAAAGAAGAGGACCCTGGTAGATGAGTTTGGGAGTGGGGGAAGAGATAAAGGAAGAAAAGAACTGAGAGGGGGATACCCATGAAGACAACAAATTTTGATATCAAATCAAAAATAGCCCTCCCCCCCCCCCCAAACCAGAACTGCGGAAAATTGAAATAGTCCTTGACAGCATGAAAAACAGAGTATCAAAGGGAGGAGGGACTAAGGCTTCCCAAACAGGGTCAATTAAAAATATGTACCCTCACAGGAAAAACAGACTCCAGAGAGACAACAGGAAATAAGTGTAAGAGGTGAGAGGGAAAACGGAGGGGAACGTTCCAGACTATCCCTGAGAATAGCTAACAGTAGTCAACATATGGATGAAGAAGTGGATATGGATAAAATAGAAGAACAAGAGGAGAGCTCACAGATGCCTACTAAAGCAGAAATAGCAGAAATGTTTAAAGGACTCGAAAGATCCCTAAAATAGGAACTGGCGAAATTACACAAAGACCTGGGGCAAATATTGTCAAGGGTGGAGGAGACAACTAGATAAGCTTGCCCAAATTATACAGAAATTAGAAAAACAGGCGATGGAAATGAGAAAAGAACAAAGAAATCTGTTATATAAATTGGAAGACCAGGAGAATAGGGATAGGAGATGCAATCTAAGGATACAAGGCTTTCCAAAGATCTCCCAAGGAGAAGATTTGACGGGAATAATAACAAGAAAGCTGAACACTATAATGGATAGAACTATTACAGAGCCTCTTAAAATGGAGGGAGTATATAGAATAGAAAAATATATACAAAAAGATAGGAAGGAAAAATCAAGAGATATAATAGGGCAATTCCATAATTTTCGGTATAAAGAAGAGCTATGGAAGAAAATAAAAGGAAGAGCAATAATAAAATATGGAGAAATAAATATACAGATCTTTGCTGATTTAGCAGCGGAAACATTATTAAGAAGGAGAACTTTGAAACCATTATTGGAACAGATGAGAAAACAGAATGTTCAATATAGCTGGGGGATTCCAGTGTGTTTGATTGGATGGAGAAATGGACATTCAGCAAGACTTAGATTCCCCGAAGATCTGAGACACTTCTGAGAGAGACTTGATATACAGAAAATAAATATCCCTGGTTGGGAGGAAGAAGGAGAAATGTGGGCTAAGGAAAATGAGGGGTGGCAGGTAGCTCTAAGGAGAAATAGAGAGTAGGAATAGTAAAGAGGAATAAGATGGGAGGGAGGGGGGGTTTTCTCTTTTTTTCTTTTTTATCTCTCTCTCCCTCCATTTCTGCCTCTCTCTTATGATTTTTGAAGTCTACTAGAGTTTGGCAGGACACGGAGGAGGAGACACGCTTATTGGGGAAAAGTTCATTGTCAGAGTTTCACCTAAAAGCGGACTCAAAGGTGGGGTTAGGACCACAAATGATTCATAGGCAAAATGTAAGCCTAAAGGGAGATGGAGATATTATGCAGATTCCCCAATTAAACGTGCAAAGGGAGTGGCAATAGGATTTGCAAAAAATATAAGGTTAAGTTGGAAGAGAGATTGGTAGATCCGGAAGGAATGAATGGAGGTATGGTCAACTAAAACATTTTGTAGGTAGTCTCCCAGTGCCATTAAGAAAAAGAGAAGATTGGAACCCCTTTGAGCACTTATTAGATGTAAGAGGAGATGGGAAGCACGGGATCACTAAAATATATAAAATTCTCACAGGTTTAATCACGGTTACAAGGCCACTATTTATAGAGAAGTGGGAAAGGGATTTAGAAGTAATAATTGCTGAGGGAAAACAAAAGAAAATATATAGTTTAATTCACGGGAATGTAAATATGAAGGAAATGGAAATTAATTATAAGTGTTTAGTAAGATGGTATATTACACCGAATGTAGCGCATAGAATATGTGGAGACATCTCACCTTTATATTGGCGGTGATGTGGAGAGAGAGGTACAATGATACACTTATGGTGGGAGTGTCACAAAATTCAAGAATACTGGCAGGGCATAGTGAATATAATTCAGGAAATAACAGAGGTAAATATTCCTAAGGACCCTGAGACTTGCCTTCTTTTTGGTACCGAGGTTTCGGTTAAAAAATATAAAAAAACTGGATTATTGTATTATTTAAATGCAGTGAAGGGACTGATACCCAAGTTTTGGAAGAAACAACAGGCACCGAAAAGAAATGATTGGGTAGAAAGAGTGGAGAAGATATATAGAATGGAGGAACTTTACCATATGGAGGAAGATAAAATGGAGGTAGGAAGAAACAACAGGCACCGAAAAGAAATGATTGGGTAGAAAGAGTGGAGAAGATATATAGAATGGAGGAACTTTACCATATGGAGGAAGATAAAATGGAGGTATTTCGTACAAGTTGGGAAAAGTGGGTACAGTTTAAAAATTCAGAGGTATACCTAGAATATGTGAAATAAGGAAAAGAAGGGAAAGGGGATAAATATAGTACAGTATAATACAAGTAATAGCTAAGGTTCAGGATTTCTAGAATGAAGTTAAAAATGCATAATCAAAGGGTGGGGGGGGGGAATAGGTAAGGGGAGGGGTAAAAGGTCACCGAAATTAAGGTTATTTCTGGGGAGTGTTATGACAGAAATGTGTAATGTATACTGTTTGTTTTATTAGCTTTTGTACATTTAATATGGTGATTTGAAAACAATAAAATATTTAAATTAATAAGAAAGAAAGCCATAAGAAGTCCAATTTGCAGTTTGCGAGAAGCCATGTGGGGGGCACAGAGGAAGAAGGTGCTCTGGTCAGATGAGACCAAAATTTAACTTTTTGGTCTAAAAGAAAAACACTATGTGTGACAGAAATCTAACACTGCACATCACTCTGAACACACCATCCCCACCGTGAAACATGGTGGTGGCAGCATCATGTTGTAGGGATGCTTTTCTTTGGCAGGAACAGGGAAGCTGGTCAGAGTTGATGGGAAGATGGATGGAGCAAAATACAGGGCAATCTTAGAAGAAAACCTGTTAGAGTCTGCAAAAGACTTGAAACTGGGGCAAAGGTTTACCTTCCAGCAGGACAACGACCCTAAACATACAGCCAGAGCTACAATGGTATGGTTTAGAACAAAGCATATTCATGTGTTAGAATGGCCCAGTCAAAGTCCAGAACTAAATCCAATTAAGAAACTGTGGCCAGACTTGAAATTCGCTGTTCACAGACACTCTCCATCCAATCTGACAGAGCTTGAGCTATTTTGAAAAGAATAATGGGCAAAAAATTCACTCTCTAGATGTGCAAAACTGGTAGAGACATCCCCAAAAAGACTTGCAGCTGTATTTGCAGAGAAAGGTGGTTTTACAAAATATTGACTCAGGGGGGCTGAATACAAATGCATGCCACACTTTTCAGATATTTATTTGTAAAAGATTTTGAAAACCATTTATCATTTTTCTTCCACTTCACAATTATGTGCCACTTTGTTTTGGTCTATCACATAAAATCCCAGTAAAATATATTTAAGTTTTTGGTTGCAACTTGACAAAATGTGGAAAATTTCAAGGTGTATGAATACTTTTTTTGAGGCAATGGGGTTTTGCCAATTTGCTGGAAATTTACTTTCAAAAGAAGGCACCAAAACTAAGATTCCAGGCTTCAGTGACTAAAGCAGATTGCATACGGTATTTAGGTGTCAGGACACATTTTCCATAAATATTGCATGCAAACCTTAAACTGTCAATTCACTATGCCGTTTTGCAGTATTTAGCGCACATTGCTAGAAACGCTTGGTAAATTCCACATGAAAAGGTGTTAAAGTCAATTCACAAAAGGAAATATATAAATAAATAAATGAAGTAATTAAGTAGTGGTCCAAGCATGTGGCATTTAAAAATTGAATAGCCAATTTGGTGCAGTCTCTACCTTTTTGGATCATTTCTTTCAACAGTAATAAATCGAAACCTAAATATGGAAATCATTGGAGTTGATTTGCCTAAAGTATAACTAAATTTTTTTTTTTTTTTTTAGTTTTGGATAGAGTGGGGGTGGATTAGTGCTCATTTATTGTTGTCTGATCAGAAATTCACCCTGCCTATTTGTCCTTTTTACCAGTATCATTGAAAGTGAATAATAAAAGAAAATCATAAATTTTGGGTCGTCCCCAGAACAGTAATAGAGGGAAAATATTGGTTCTGGTGACCGGGGAGAGGCTCAAGGGATTTATTTAATTTGTAGGGATTTCCTTTCACTTCCTACGTTGGATATGGGACAGGAAATGAAGGTAAATTTCCCGAATGGGACACAGATGGCAAAAAAAACAAAAACAAAAACCAACAGGTGTTATAACCCCCCCTACTCTATCCAAAATGAAAAAAAAAAGTTTTATGTATAATTCTACTTTAGAACTTATGGACTGTGCACTTTGCAAATTGCTCCAGAGCTTAGTAAATGAGGTAAAGCTTCACTTCACAAAGAATACCAAATCACATGCAAGGGAAAAAGCTGCATTTTTGCTTTCATGTGATTGGATGATGGAAGTCAGCAGGGCTCCCCCTCATTTACTAAGCTCTGGAGCAACTTCACTTGCAAAGTGCTCAGTCTATGTGCCTTTAGTAAATCCACCCCATTATTTTTAGCAAATCCACCCCATGTAGTAAAATCTATCTCTTTTTTCTTGTCATTTTGCCAGATTTTCAGAGACTTTTTTATGTATATATACAAGCACAGAGGCGGCTCTAGGCTTTGTGAGGCCTTAAGGAAAACTTAGACATTAGGCCCCACTCACGCCCATAATGGGAAAAATAAATCAAGTGATAAAAATTGCATATATTAACCCCCCTGGCGGTATTCCCGAGTGTAGCTCGGGGTTAAATGTCTGTACCAAAAGCGGTAACCCCAAGCTACACTCGGGCTTACCATGCGGCGCTGCATAGGGAGTCCCTGCAGCACTTACCTTGTCCTTCACTCCCGCGATGTGTCCCCTGCAGCATCCCCGGCAATCTCCTCCGGCTGATGCCGGCATCCGGTTCCTGTGTTCCGGTCCCTGTGACGTCGGGACGTACGGGCGGCGGCGGGAAATTTGAAAATTTAAAAAAAATTTCATTTTTTTCAAA
This sequence comes from Staurois parvus, assembly GCF_062004578.1. Taxonomy (NCBI): domain Eukaryota; kingdom Metazoa; phylum Chordata; class Amphibia; order Anura; family Ranidae; genus Staurois; species Staurois parvus. Next base: position 2,755,706 of record NW_028318025.1, read on the forward strand.
ATGATTTTACATAGTAAAACATGGCTGTTTCAACCCATTTCACATACATTTTGTCCCTAGTGCTTTGTCCTGTCCCCTGCCTGCATTTTGACTGTTCTTTCTGCCTGGAAACTTAGAAAAGTCCATGGCGTCCAAAAAGTGTCCCTTTAGGTCAAAAGCTGGTTTAGATCAGCTAGAGAACAGCGATAGTAAATCAGAACCACTTGCAGAATTGAGTGATAATGATTTGTGGAGAAATTCGTCATCAGACACTGAAAACGATTTTGCGACTTTGCTCAGCGATGTGCAAACTTGGCGCTATATTTCAAATTTCAGTGTTTTTGGTTGGATTATATTATTGAATTAAATGTATTATTATTATATTATTATTTTTTATGATTATTTATTAAATTATAATTTATGATTTTGTGTTTCAAATTTTATCATACCCGGGATGTTTAATAGACTCTTGTTCGGACAGATTTCAGTGAGTTATTCCTAAATATTACAGCCTACAATAAAAAACTACATATTTCCATGCAAAATAATGGTACCGCTTTCAGCACCAAAAATCTGAAATAATCATACCGCCAGGGAGGTTAAGAGCCTTAAATCCTATGACCTATGAATTCACAGTTTCTAGTATTTTCTCTAACCAATTATTTGTTAATCAAATATCGTTAAACATAGGGTATGTGTGTGTATGTATATATATATACAGTATTTTTGCTCCATAGGGCACACTTTTTCCCCCCCAAGAAATGGGGGAAAATGTCTGTGTGTCTTATGGAGAGAACATGGAGCGAATATGGAGTGGCTGGACCGGTATACCCGCAGCCGCCGTGTTAGAATACCGGCCGGTCGCTCGGCTCTACTGTGCAGAAGAACCTGCTCCTCGGTCCAACCTGTTCCTCGGTCTAGCGGTGTCCTGCTTTCACTGGCCATCTTCTCTCCCCGGCGCCGGCATCTTCAGTGTGGGCTATCTGGCTGTGACAGCTTGCAGCTGCGCTTTGTGAATGGCCACCTGTAGTATTCTGGGACCTGTCATGTGTCCCACAAGACTGGGGAGGAGGAGGACAACTCTGCAGAAGTGGGAGCGGGTACCTGTCAAATTCAGGTACCTGCCCACCCCCGCTCCTTTAAAGTCTCTGGTCATCTCCTGTACTATGTCTGCAGTCTCTGGTCATCTCTTATACTGTATCCGCAGTCTCTGGTCATCTCCTGTACTATGTCCGCAGTTTCTGGTCATCACCTGTACCATGTCCTCAGTCTCTGGTCATCTCCTGTAGTATGTCCTCAGTCTCTGGTCATCTCCTGTAGTATGTCCGCAGTCTCTGGTCATCTCCTGTAGTATGTCCGCAGTCTCTGGTCATCTCCTGTACTATGTCCGCAGTCTCTGGTCATCTGTAGTATGTCTGCAGTCTCTGGTCATCTCCCGTACTATGTCCGCAGTCTCTGGCCATCTCCTGTACTATGTCCGCAGTCTCTGGTCATCTCCTGTAGTATGTCTACAGTCTATGGTCATCTCCTGTACTGTGTCCGCAGTCTCTGTCCATCTCCTGTACTATGTCCGTAGTCTCTGGTCATCTCCTGTACTATGTTTGCAGTCTCTGGTCATCTTCTGCACTATGTCTGCAGTCTCTGGTCATCTCCTGTACTATGTCTGCAGTCTCTGGTCATTTCCTGTACTATGTCTGCAGTCCATTGGTTCAGAATATTTTTTTTCTTGTTTTCCTCCTCAAAAATCTAGGTGCGTCTTATGGAGCGAAAAATACAGTGTGTATATATATATATATATATACACGCATACAAATATAGATACAATTTGTGTCGCTACCTGTGTGTGGCTGCCTGCGCCATATACTTAGTGCTGTCTCCTGAATGTAAATTAATTTGTCAACAAAGTATAAACGAATAAAAAAAATATTTTACAAGGATGCAACAAACTATTTTTTTGTATTCTCAAACAAAATATAAAAAAACTTACATAATATAAATATTTTGAAAACAAAATAGAAAAATGAGTTTCAAAATACCCAATAATACAGAAGGACCTTGGTGCAAGGCTGCCCTACAAATTTTTGTTCAATATTGCCAGACAAGCGTCCATTTAGAGCAGCCTTGTGCCCGCTCCCTTTAAAAGGTGCTGACAGAAGGCTGCCCTAACAAACGCCTGTCTGGCAATTCTGAACAGGTGTCTGTTTAGGTTGCCTGCAGGAAAACACAGCTTGGTTTAAGGGTGTTCCATTAGCACAGAAACAAAAAAAACTTTGTTTCAAAATGCAACAGTATTTACATAATACCACAATATATGCTAATTATAGTTGGGGCTCATATACAAACCTCCTGGAGATTTTAACATTAGTAAACCTTTTTACATTTTTACAGTACCACAAGTTTGATTCTGCACAAGTTGGGGTTACAAAACATTCTCCAACATTTTACAGTTGTAAATTCTTCTATCACACAAGAATAATTTAATTTTGAAGCCTGATCATGTTCAATGGACAAAACTGCTCAGGCAGATAATTTCTCTTGGCTGATAATTGATCTTAAAAATATTTTTGTTAATTTTAGTTTTGAACAGTTCCTCTCAGCTGATGCAACATTAACTGGAATTGTTAAGATGACTCTTAATGCAGCATAGATGTTTGGATAAGTGTCATTTAAATTGTTATCAATAAGGTATTTCAAGGAGTCGGACATATCCAATTTTGGAGGTACAGTACGGATACACATTTGTAGCTCTTCATACAATTCCAGACCTCTTATGTCAGAATCTGAAGGATTGGGTAAAGTAAGTTCTTTGTAGTTTTGTAAAAGGTCTTTCTCAGATTTCATGCATAAAGATGATATATCATATAAAAATCCAAAATTGTTGACGTAGCTTTTTAAACCTTCAAAACGAGGTTCAGCACTAGCATGAATCTTGTCAACAATAATGTTGAAATATTCTGCTATGAACCTGTCTGCAGGGTTAACAACTGCTTAATCTGGACACTCATAATCAAACATTCTTTTGGTCTTGTGTATCCTGCAATGTCGAAATTCCCTTGGAATGTCTATTTTTTCAGCCATTTCGCTGGCAGCAACACTGGCAGAATTAAGGGGTAAGTTCACCTTTCGTAACATGTTACACCCATATTCAGGGTAGAACATGTACCATGTTATGTTTAGACCAGCCCCCGCTCCCCACTTTGATAGCTAGTGAGTAGAGATGAGCGAATCGAACCAGGCGAAGTGGAATTCGTTTCGAATTTCAGGAAAAATTCGATTCACGGCGAATCCGAATATTAGCATACTTTGGGTGCGCGAATCGGATTTTTCCCGATCAGCCGGCAAAAGTGTCCCTGCAGAGAGCTCCGCTATTTCTGACAGTTCTCTGACAGTTCCTTCACATGTACAGCGGTTGAAACATTGTATCTATTTGTTTCCATTTAGGATACAGATGTTTTTATTCGGAAACAGATACAATGTTTCAACCGCTGTAAATGTGAAGGAACTGTCAGAGAACTGTCAGAAATAGCGGAGCTCTCTGCAGATACACTTTTTGCTGTACTGGAATACTTCTTCTTTTCATTCTTCTTTTCATTCTTCTCATTCTTCTTTTCATTCTTCTTTTCATTCTTCTTCTCATTCTTCTTTTCATTCTTCTTCTTCTTTTCATTCTTCTTTTCATTCTTCTCATTCTTCTTTTCTTCTTCATGAAAAGAAGAATGAGAAGAAGAATGAAAAGAAGAATGAAAAGAAGAATGAGAAGAATGAAAAGAAGAATGAAAAGAAGAAGAAGAATGAAAAGAAGAATGAGAAGAAGAATGAGAAGAATGAAAAGAAGAATGAGAAGAATGAAAAGAAGAATGAAAAGAAGAAGAAGAAGAATGAAAAGAAGAAGAAGAAGAATGAAAAGAAGAATGAAAAGAAGAAGAAGAATGAAAAGAAGAATGAGAAGAAGAATGAAAAGAAGAATGAGAAGAATGAAAAGAAGAATGAAAAAAAGAAGAAGAATGAGAAGAAGAATGAAAAGAAGAATGAGAAGAAGAATGAGAAGAATGAAAAGAAGAATGAAAAGAAGAAGAAGAAGAATGAAAAGATGAAGAAGAATGAAAAAAAGAATGAAAAGAAGAAGAAGAAGAATCTTTTCATTCTTCTCATTCTTCTTTTCATTCTTCTTTTCATTCTTCTTCTTCTTCTTTTCATTCTTCTTCTTCTTTTCATTCTTCTTTTCATTCTTCTTCTTCTTTTAATTCTTCTTCTTCTTTTCATTCTTCTTTTCATTCTTCTTCTTTTCATTCTTCTCATTCTTCTTTTCATTCTTCTTCTTTTCATTCTTCTTCTTCTTCTTTTCATTCTTCTTCTTTTCATTCTTCTTTTCATTCTTCTTCTTTTCATTCTTCTTCTTCTTTTCATTCTTCTTTTCATTCTTCTTCTTTTCATTCTTCTTCTTTTCATTCTTCTTTTCATTCTTCTCATTCTTCTTTTCATTCTTCTTCTCATTCTTCTTTTCATTCTTCTCATTCTTCTTTTCTTCTTCATGAAAAGAAGAATGAGAAGAAGAATGAAAAGAAGAATGAAAAGAAGAAGAAGAATGAAAAGAAGAATGAAAAGAAGAATGAAAAGAAGAATGAGAAGAATGAAAAGAAGAATGAAAAGAAGAAGAAGAATGAAAAGAAGAATGAGAAGAAGAATGAAAAGAAGAATGAGAAGAAGAATGAAAAGAAGAATGAGAAGAAGAATGAGAAGAATGAAAAGAAGAATGAGAAGAATGAAAAGAAGAATGAAAAGAAGAAGAAGAAGAATGAAAAGAAGAAGAAGAATGAAAAGAAGAATGAAAAGAAGAAGAAGAAGAATCTTTTCATTCTTCTCATTCTTCTTTTCATTCTTCTTCTTCTTCTTTTCATTCTTCTTCTTCTTTTCATTCTTCTTTTCATTCTTCTTCTTCTTTTCATTTTTCTTTTCATTCTTCTTCTTCTTCTTTTCATTCTTCTTTTCATTCTTCTTCTTCTTCTTTTCATTCTTATTCTTCTTCTTTTCATTCTTCTTTTCATTCTTCTTCTTCTTCTTTTCATTCTTCTTCTTTTCATTCTTCTTTTCATTCTTCTTCTTCTTTTCATTCTTCTTCTTCTTCTTTTCATTCTTCTTTTCATTCTTCTCATTCTTCTTTTCATTCTTCTCATTCTTCTTTTCATTCTTCTTCTCATTCTTCTTTTCATTTTTCTTTTCATTCTTCTCATTCTTCTTTTCTTCTTCATGAAAAGAAGAATGAGAAGAAGAATGAAAAGAAGAATGAAAAGAAGAAGAAGAATGAAAAGAAGAATGAGAAGAAGAATGAAAAGAAGAATGAGAAGAATGAAAAGAAGAATGAAAAGAAGAAGAAGAATGAAAAGAAGAATGAGAAGAAGAATGAAAAGAAGAATGAGAAGAAGAATGAGAAGAATGAAAAGAAGAATGAGAAGAATGAAAAGAAGAATGAAAAGAATGAAAAGAAGAAGAATGAAAAGAAGAATGAAAAAAAGAAGAAGAAGAATCTTTTCATTCTTTCATTCTTCTTTTCATTCTTCTTCTTTTCATTCTTCTTCTTCTTTTCATTCTTCTTTTCATTCTTCTTCTTTTCATTCTTCTTCTTCTTTTCATTCTTCTTCTTCTTCTTTTCATTCTTCTTTTCATTCTTCTTCTTCTTTTCATTCTTCTTTTCATTCTTTTCCTTCTTCTTTTCATTCTTCTCATTCTTCTTTTCATTCTTCTTCTTCTTCTTTTCATTCTTCTTTTCATTCTTCTCATTCTTCTTTTCTTCTTCATGAAAAGAAGAATGAGAAGAAGAATGAAAAGAAGAAGAAGAATGAAAAGAAGAATGAGAAGAAGAATGAAAAGAAGAATGAAAAGAAGAATGAGAAGAATGAAAAGAAGAATGAAAAGAAGAAGAAGAATGAAAAGAAGAATGAGAAAAAGAATGAAAAGAAGAATGAGAAGAAGAATGAGAAGAATGAAAAGAAGAATGAGAAGAATGAAAAGAAGAATGAAAAGAAGAAGAAGAAGAATGAAAAGAAGAATGAAAAGAAGAAGAAGAAGAATCTTTTAATTCTTCTCATTCTTCTTTTCATTCTTCTTCTTCTTTTCATTCTTCTTCTTTTCATTCTTCTTTTCATTCTTCTTCTTCTTCTTTTCATTCTTCTTCTTCTTTTCATTCTTCTTCTTCTTCTTTTCATTCTTCTCATTCTTCTTTTCATTCTTCCTCTTCTTCTTTTCATTTTTCTTCTTCTTCTTTTCATTCTTCTTCTTCTTTTCATTCTTCTTCTTCTTCTTTTCATTCTTCTTCTTCTTTTCATTCTTCTTTTCATTCTTCTTCTTCTCATTCTTCTTTTCATTCTTCTTCTTCTTTTCATTCTTCTTCTTCTTCTTTTCATTCTTCTTTTCCTTCTTCTTTTCATTCTTCTCATTCTTCTTTTCATTCTTCTTCTCATTCTTCTCATTCTTCTTTTCATTCTTCTTTTCATTCTTCTTCTCATTCTTCTTTTCATGGAAACAAATAGATACAATGTTTCAACCGCTGTAAATGTGAATGTCAGAGAACTGTCAGAAATAGCGGAGCTCTGCAGATACACTTAGCGGAGCTCTGCAGATACACTTTTTGCCGGCTTGGAATTCTTCTTATTTTCATCCTACTTCTTCTTCTTCTTCATCCTCATCCTCAGAAGAAGAAGAAGAGGATGAGGATGAGGATGAAGAAGAAGAAAAAGAAGAAGTAGGATGAAAATAAGAAGAATTCCAAGCCGGGAAAAAGTGTATCTGTCAGAAATAGAGGAGCTCTGCAGATACACTTTTTGCCGGCTTGGAATTCTTCTTATTTTCATCCTACTTCTTCTTCATCCTCATCCTCTTCTTCTTCTTCTGAGGAAGAGGATGAGGATGAAGAAGAAGAAGAAGAAGAAGAAGTAGGATGAAAATAAGAAGAATTCCAAGCCGGCAAAAAGTGTATCTGCAGAGCTCCGCTAAGTGTATCTGCAGAGCTCTGCTAAGAAATAGCGGAGCTCTGCAGATACACTTTTTGCCGGCTTGGAATTCTCCTTCTTCTCATCCTTCTTCTTCTTCTCATCCTTCTTCTTCTTCTCATCCTTCTCCTTCTTCTCATCCTTCTTCTTCTTCTCATCCTTCTTCTTCTTCTCATCCTTCTCCTTCTTCTCATCCTTCTTCTCCTTCTCATCCTTCTTCTTCTTCTCATCCTTCTTCTTCTTCTCATCCTTCTCCTTCTTCTCATCCTTCTTCTTCTTCTCATCCTTCTTCTTCTCATCTTTCTCCTTCTTCTCATCCTTCTTCTCATCCTTCTCCTTCTTCTCATCCTTCTTCTCATCCTTCTCCTTCTTCTCATCCTTCTCCTTCTTCTCATCCTTCTCCTTCTCCTTCTTCTCATCCTTCTCCTTCTTCTCATCCTTCTCCTTCTCCTTCTTCTCATCCTTCTCCTTCTCCTTCTTCTCATCCTTCTCCTTCTCCTTCTTCTCATCCTTCTCCTTCTTCTCATCCTTCTCCTTCTTCTCATCCTTCTCCTTCTCCTTCCTCATCTCCAAGGGCATTTAAATTAAAGGTACAGTGTTCTGCACTAATATAAAGGCTCTCTGAAGCCTAGAAACCCTTTTTATAAGTTAAATTCGCAGCGAATAAATTCGCATCGAATCGAATTTCTTCCTCAAATTCGGCGAATCAGCCGAATCGAATTTTTGAATAATTCGCTCATCTCTACTAGTGAGGTATCTTCTCCCCCCCTCGCTAGCTGTCAAATTTAAAAAAAGTGGCTGTGCGGGGCTCTGCCCACACGGCCACGTCACTCATTTACAGTGATCTGTGAATGAGAGACTGCAATTTCTGAAAGCCTTATCGGCTGTCAGCTTGTAGTCTTTAATGTCGTTGTGATGAGCCATGGTAGTTCATTCATTCTTCCTGTCAGAATATATGCTTGGCTGTACATCCTGTACTGCAAGCAGATATTCTGAAAGGTCCGCAGGAGACCTGCATGGCATCAGTGATCTACTGATCGCTGGTGCAATGCTTTGCAGGCTCCTGCAGACAAAAATAATAAATGCACCTGCAAAAAAATGTGCATTTATCATTTTTTTTCTAAAAGGTGAACTTATCCTTTAACCTCCCTAGTGGTATGATTATTTCAGATTTTTGGTGCTGAAAGCAGTACCATTATTTTGCATGGAAATATGTAGTTTTTTTATTGTAGGCTGTAATTTTTAGGAATAACTCACTGAAATCTGTCTGAACAAGAGTCTATTAATCATCCCGCGTATGATAAAATTTGAAACACGAAATCATAAATTATAATTTAATAAATAATCATAAAAAATAATAATATAATAATAATACATTTAATTCAATAATATAATCCAACCAAAAACACTGAAATTTGAAATAGAGCGCCAAGTTCGCACATTGCTGAGCAAAGTCGCAAAATTGTTTTCAGTGTCTGATGACGAATTTCCCCATGAATCATAACTCAATTCTGCAAGTGGTTCTGATTTACTGTCGCTGTTCTCTAGCTGATCTAAACCCGCTTTTGACCTTTTTGGACGTCATAAACGTTTCTCAGTTTCCAGGCAGAAAGAACAGACAAAATGCAGGCAGGGCACAGGACAAAGCACTAGGGACAAAATGTATGTGAAATGGGTTGAAACAGCAATGTTTTACTATGTACAATTTGTTTGGAAAAAAATTAAATTTTTTACAATTTTCAAATTTCCCGCCGCCAGTGGCGGCGCCCGTATGTCCCGACATCACAGGGACCGGAACACAGAAGCCGGATGTCGGCATCGGCCGGAGGAGATGGCCGGGGACGCTGCAGGGGACACATCACGGGAGCGAAGGACAAGGTAAGCTCTGCAGGGAATCCCTATGCAGCGCCGCATGGTAAGCCCGAGTGTTGCTCGGGGTTACCGCTTTTGGTACTGACATTTTACCCCGAGCTACACTCGGGAATACCGCTAGGGAGGTTAAAGCCATTTTGTAGGTATTTCTTCAGACGGCACAGGAATTCCTCCAAATGTAATAATTCAGTGTCCAGCTGCATGCTAGACTTTTGTCAAACCTTACTAATAAGGTTGATTTAAAAAAAAAATTAAATCTCATACCATACAATTAATGACAGAACAAACTTGTATGACAACATTACTTCTTTTAGTGACTTACATTTACTACAGAAAGCAGGATGAGTGTTCCTCTGTGTCATCTCTTCCAGGCACTCAGCAATTTATTTTAGTTGGTACATGACAGCCTTAAGCCCAGGTTCATACTGATGACGTGTGGCACATTGCATGTAATTCGCACAGACACTGCATTGCATTCCTGTGCAAATCACATGCGATTTCTGTGTGGTGCAATTTGAGCCATATGTTTTGTATGGTTCAGATTGTACCGCATCCGCACCAAAATAGTGCAGGACCCTTTTGTCCTTTTTGTCTTTTTTGTCCGCACTAGAATTGAATTGCTTGGTTATTCACACCCATGTGATCCGATTCTGCACATTGCACCGCATTTTGCGACCCAATTTCGGGGTGCTGTTAACTTAACATGTACACCCACAGTGGTTCGCATGAATGGGGTGCGATCATGATGAGGTGTAGAAATCACACAGAAGCTGGTGCGAATTCTGCACCACATCAGTGTGAACCTGGACTTACACTCTCAACCCTGCACTCCCATCATCTGGTTTCTCACAATGGCTTGAGGGTATTATTTACCTTATCTTTTTAAAACGCCTATATATAGGATGAGCCAGAAAATAACGTTTACATTCTTTGCAAAAGCCCCAAAAATAATTTGGTTTTTGCACAAGATGCTGCTGCATCACTCAGTACCAAATTCCAACTGTGACAACTAAAGAATGTAAAAAAAGCTAAAGGATTGATATTTAATATTCTAGTTTTTACACCACTTGTCTCCCTCTGCATATTTGCTCCACTATCATATCCTTGACTGTGACTATTTTTGATGTCCAAACCTGATTCCTCAATTTCCAGCACTATGGCTTTATTTAGCTCTTCAGCTCTCATTTTTTCAACTGGTATAAATCCAATATAATGCTCTTCAGCGACTCCTGATTTTTCATCAACCTGTCGTAATACCACAGTCATCTGTTCAACGTGGCTCACATCCCTAGTGCAATCAAGAATGATGGAATAATATTTAGCTTGGAGAATCTGTTCAATAACTTTCTGCTTGACAAGTTTGGCCATCAATGTAATTAATTCATTTTAGATGTTTTTTCCTAAGAAACAGTTTTGAATACATTTCTCTCCGGTTCATTGTTCACAAAAAAACAGGATCAAACCTTGCACAAAGCCTTATAAGATCTATACAATTACTACTACTCTCTTCCTCTAAATATCTCTATAACCTGGTACATGTTATGAGACGATAAGAATTGAACTTTGGCCATGAGCCTTTCTAGCATTTCACGCCAAAGTTGTTTGTCCAGGAGTATTTGCTTTTGCATTGACCATCAATAGTTTTCCCACATCTGAATCTTTTCTCAGCTTCCATCCATGTGATGATGTTCTGTAAGTGGTCAGAACTGTTTTCATGAAGACTAAGTCGATTGTTCAGGTTCTTCCAGTTACTGCAGCCATCAGACACTAACGCTCTGTAATGGTGAGAATAAATGACAGGCAAAACAGAAAACACAGTCCTTGCTTCTGGAATAAACTAACCAGTGCCTGTCTTGTGTTTCCTTGTTGCTTATAACCCTGGGGTGATGAAAGGAAGAAAAGTGTGTTTTTCCACTGTCTTCTTCCCTTAGCAGTCCTTTCTGAATATAACAGATTCTGTCTTTATCTTTCTCTGGGAAAGTCCATTCTCGAAGGTCATAACTTAGAGGCTGATAAGCAGACTCTGGTTGGTCAGAACCTGAAACCTGAGGTTTTTCTTTAATTCCTTCTTTGGTGCTACACAAAATGGTATATGATTCCTGGTTATCTTGCCTGTCTTCAAATACTTCTGCACAAAGCCACGTAATTCTTGTTTGCATTCTTCAGAAGCAATATTCTTTTTTCTTTTTTGGGCAACTGAATTCAAAATTTCGGCCTTTGTCATGTTCTCTCCACTTTTATGCATATCTGTTTTAAAAGGATAGAAAACACAGAAATGTGTTGATGTGGAGGGGCCGGAACATGGCACTGTGAAGCTGCATATAGCAGGAGTTTCAGGCGCCTGCTGGTGGAGGGATTAAGTGAACGCTGCCTAGGTCCCAAGCTGCATGTTACAGTCTCTTAGATAAAATCTTCGCCCTGTGAAGCCGGTGGGCATCCACAGCTCCTTGAACGGTCCCCACTGGGATCACGGGTCCGGGACAGCTGCGGACTTGGGCTGGAGGAGTGAGGTGCAGTGGAGCCGGTGCGGGAGCTGAGCTGGGGTTTGGAGCCGATCTGTTGGTGGGCCGGCAGGCAGGTGGCAGTGGTGGAAAGAGGTGGAACCCAGAAATCCCAGAGATCTGGGAGCAGGAGGCAGCGTCAACTGAGGGGAGTAATGGATGCCCAGGTGACCACCCATGTGACAGCCCCCGGAAACCGAGGAGAGCTGGGAGAGCAGTGGGGTGCTGTGGATGAGGATGGTGTCAAGCACTGGAGAAGAGTCTCCCCCCTACCACCAGGACAGCATGATATTACAAAGAAACCAGATCTGAGACCCTGCTGAGCACAAGAGAGCACACTGAGAGGGAAGTCTCTGCACCAGGAGCAAAAACGGAGATGGCGGAAATGTTTGTGAAATTGGAGATGTCCACGAAAAATTAGATGGGGATATTACGCAATGATTTGGGTCAAATACTAATGTGAGTGGAAGAAGTAGAGGGGAGAATGGAGGCACACACACAGGTTGAGGAGAAGTGTAGAGAACAGAAAAAGCTGTCATTCAAATTGGAAGACCAAGAGAACCATGACAGAAGAAATAATCTAAGGATCTGGGGGCTACCAGAATAAGAGCTGGGAGAGGATCTACATGATAAAATAGAGAGTGTTTAATCCAATAATGGGAAAACCTGTGACAGAACACCTGAAAATTGAGAGAGTACATAGGATTAGATGGCCGCAAAGAGTGTCGGCGGAAAGCCCCAGAGATGTGTTAGTTAGATTTCATCTCTACGAAGATAGAGAAAGAATATGGAAAAGTTTACGTGACATCACCAAAATAAAATATGAGGAAACAAAGCTGCTTATCTTTTCATCAGAGACACCAGCTAGAAGATCTCTGAAACCGCTGTTGGAGCAGATGAGGGAGAAAAAAGTTTGATATAATTTGGGCATGCCTGATTGGATGGAAAGATTGAAAATCGGCAAGGTTGAGGTTCCCAGAAGATTTTAGTGACTTTTGCAAAAAATTAGACTTACAGAAAATGAAGCCTTGAAGGGTTGTCAGAGGGGCCTAAAAGAGAGTGTTGGGCAGGGGACAGGAAAGTGGCAGCTGGTATCTAAGAAGAAGAGGTAGGCAGACGTGATGTGGGGGGGACTTGGTGTGTGGGGGGGGGTTGGGGAGGGGGGAGGCCGGGGAAGAGAGAAGAGGAGAATTACAAAGCTTTCCCAGAGCCAGGAGGTTTTTCTTTTTTTTTTTCTCCCTATCCCTCCACCATCTTTCCCCACTGGTTCTCCTCTGGCTGCACCGTCCTTGGTCCCTCCCTCCCCAGTTGAGAAAACAGTGGGGGGAGATGGAGGGGTGGAGGGAATTTTCGACTTGGCGGGTTGCCTGGAGGCCAAACATGCTGTTTAAACTCTGAATTGACCTATGTTATGTTATGAGCTAGGGATCAAAGTGGGCGTGCATGTTTTGAGTCTCACCCCAAAATAGGAATAGTTAGTGGAAATAATCCACGACAGATTCAAGGGCAATATGTAGGCCAGGGGGGTTTTATGGGTAAGATAAGGAGGAGGAAGGGAGGGTGGGAAGTGGGGTGGTGGGTGGGTGGGTGAACAGGGGGGAAAGGGGAGGAAAATGGGGGGAGGTTGTAGGTGGGGGGGGAGAAGGTCCATGTCTTAAGTTGCCTATGTCGATGTTCCTTTGATGGGAACTCAGGTAGGGAAGTGAAATAACTGCAGAAATTAGCTTGATTAAGTTTAAGACTTATAATGTGAAAGGATTAAACTCCCCAACAAAAAGACATAAGATACTTAGGGAAATTCACCAATACTCCATAGATGTAGTGTTCCTACAAGAGACACACATAACACATGATACAAATGTTAAGTGATATGCGAGGTATTATCCAATGTGATACTATGCTGATTCTGCAATAAGAAGGGCCAAAGGAGTAGCAATTGGGTACTCAAAAAATTTTAGTTTTACCGTGGAGGGGAGACTGGAGGACCCAGAGGGTCGGTTTCTATTCTTGAGGGGAAAATTACAAGGATTTGAATGTACACTAGTGAAAAATCTACTGTCCGAACAAAAACCCAGTAATACTTTTGGAGGGTGTGTTAAGAAAACTTTCTGAATTTAAAATGGGTAGTCTGGTTGTGGCAGGAGACTTTAATAAATGTTTGGATCCACAGTTGGATATGTCATCAGGTATGCAGAGAGAGAGTGGCAGGAATTTAAAATTATTGAAGAAGTTATTATATCAATGTCAATTGACTGACACTTGGAGAGTGAAACATCCAAGAGAAAGAGACTACACCATCTCCAGTACATGGATCGTATTCACGACTGGATTATATAATGATCAAACATACACAACTGGAGTCATTGGTTAGTTCCAACATAGAGTTTACATCTATTTTTGATCATGCTCCTTTCACAATGAGACTACGGATAGGAGGCGAAAGGGATAAAACAACTATGTGGAGATTAAATGAGACGCTGATACAAGATCCTGAATTAGAGAAAAGGATGAGGCAGGAAATAGAGCAATTTTTTTAGCTCAACAAGACTGAGGAGGTTTCAGAGGCCACAATATGGGAGGCACACAAAGTATATATCAGGGGAATACTGATTTCGATAGGCGCAGAAAAATGAAAGACCGGGGGGAAAAAATAAAGATGATGATGGAGGAGCTTCATAAGTTAGAACAGTCACATAAAAATAAGAAAGGTTTAGATATACAGCAGAAGATAATTTCTAAAAGAGAAGAATTAAATGATCTAATGGAACAGGAATCGAGAAGGGTACTCAATAGGGTATCAAAAGAAAGATATCAGTGGGGGAATAGAACAGGAAAACATTTATTGAGGAGACTAAAGGAAAAGAAGTCTAAGAATTTTATAGAAAAAATTAAAAATGAGAAATGGTGTACTCCACCATTGATATTGCTAGTATGTTTCAAAAACATTATAGTAGGTTGTATGATGTGAGCTCCAGAAATCAAAAAGAAATAGAGAATGAAAAGAAGAGAAAAAGACAGAAATATTTAAATGAGGTGGGGATGCCAAGAATATCAAAATAAAAACTAGAGGCCCTAAAAAGAACTATCACCCCGGAGGAAATTACTTTGGCTCTGAAGAATATGGCCACAGGAAAGAGCCCAGGCCCTGATGGATATACGGTGAGTTATTTAAAAAAAAAAAATAGAGATCTCCTGGTCCCTAAAATGTGTGGATATATGAATGCAGTAGGAGAGGGGTTGGAAATGAGGGAAGAATCACTGCAAGCATATATAACCATCATACTTAAAGAAGAGAAGGATAGCTCACAGTGTGCTAGTTATAGGCACATATCCTTATTAAATATTGACACAAAATTGTATGCTAAGGTATTGACAACTAGATTGAAGGAGTTGATGCCGGAGTGGATACACCTGGATCAGGTGGGATTCATCCATGGAAGAGAAGGGAGGGACAATGACTTGAGATCAATTCTCCTGCTAAAAAGAGCAAAGAAAGAGAAACAGCCGACAATATTCCTGTCGATTTGATGCCAAAAAGGCTTTTGACAGGGTCGACTGGGGATTTATGTTTAATACGTTAGAGGTTTTAGGATTAGGGCCCAGGATGTTAAAGTGGATAAAAGAGCTTTAGAACGGTCTGTCAGTGGTGGTTAAGGTCAACGGATCCCTCTTTCAGTTTTTCAAAATGTATAATGGTACTAGACAAGGATGCCCACTCTCTCCTTTGCTGTTTGTAATATCTCTGGAACCTGTTTTGATGAGGGTAAGAAAGTGTAAAGATTTAACAGGACTAAAGATAGGTGAAGTGGAGCATAGGGTGGCAGCTTATGTAGATGATATTATTTGTGAAGATTGTCTGTTATTGTTTAAGAGATCGTTATCTCAGTGGTGGCTTTGATCCCAACCAAGAAGTGAATTCACAGTAATAGGATTTCCTGGTAGATCCTGATTGTTAATTGAAGTGCGAACGATAAGGGGAGTAGTGGGGAGATATATTTTCCACCTGGAACCGGAGGTCTTGTTTTGTGAAGACGCTCTGGAGGAGGGGCGAAACGCGTTGATGCAAGTTCCAGTTCCGACGGGTGGTTCGTGACATCATATACAATGAGTGGAATGCATGCTGATGCTGCGTTCCAGTGGCCATTTTGTTGGAGATTTGAGCTCATCTCCAGAGAGTGCTGCTAATTCGTTTCTTGTGGGATCTGCCATCACCTATGGAATTTGAAGGATTTACACTTGGTACAGCTTGTTTTTAATTTTATAAATGTGAGTGCATTTTGGGCATTCTTTTTAGTTATTAAAATTTTGATACAGAGTTACACTATTGGCTTTCTCTCTCATTGTTTCCATACTGTTACCCATTTATGGCTGAGCACCTGGAGGTGGCTAAGAAGGGATTTCAGGAGTAGAGATATCTAATATCATGTCCATTAAGCTGGTTATCTATCCATTGAACGTGAGTGCAATTAGGAGCATTATTTTGAATTTTGGAAACCCATGCAGTATTACACTATCAGTTTTTTTCTGTTTTTTTTTGCATCTTTGCCCATTCATTGGAGGCTGTCTGAGAATGATTTCCTGAGCGGGATACATCTGTGGTGGTCATTTCCCACCTTATGCCTGTTTGACTTTTAAGCCATATCAGCTTGAAAGTCCACTGCATCTGGTGAGTGCGTTTTGGGATTGGAGATCACGGATGGTTATGAGCTTATTGGAAATATATTTTTTAAAAGCACTTTTTCTTCTTTAATTGGAGCACAATTTGTTCTGGGGATTTTTTTTTACTTTTGGACTTTTCTGTATTTATGTTTTAGTTGCTATAATATTTTGCGCTGCGTTTTTGGTATTCACTATGCAGATGATATGTTGTTCTATACTGTAAATCTCAGAATTGTGTTCTGGAAGGAAGAATGTAGCAACTGAATGCATGTGCTCCTGCGCTGAACTGTGGACTCTCTGCTATTGGTATCCCAACATAGATTAGAGAAATGCAGGCCTTGCTGCCCTCAATGGACCAGGGAAATCCAAAAGAAACTGTATGTGGAAAACAAAAAGAGGGCGCACAGGTCTAGTGCATTACTTTAAAAATAGGATTTATAAAAAAAAGTAAAATACTCACAAGATAAAATGATGTAAAGTCAGATATACATGGGAAACATGTCACAAAGGATGCAGAGTGGTACAGGAACCCCTGTGGGTGGTCTGGTAGGGGACTGGGAGCCTCTGGATAGCTGGTGGCTGACGCGTTTTGAGGAAGCACCTCTTCTTCAGAGCCAATGAATTGCATTGCCTAATTTAATGAGACTACTAAAACAGTATGGTGAGCTATCAAATCTGAAAATAAACCCCTAAAAGTCAGAGATGTTAAATATCAATATCACAAATACAGAGAAGCAGTCTACAAAAAGAATTTACATTTACATGGAGTGAAAAGGAAATAGTTTACCTGGGAATAAAATTAACTCCTTCCATAAAAGACCTATATCAGGCAAATTATATCCCATTAATAAATACAATAAGGGATGAGTTGGGGAGACTTTCAAAGGGAGGAGCATCTTGGATAGGTCGCATAAATTCGTTAAAGATGGTGATAGTACCAAAAATCCTGTATAAGTTTCACATGCTCCCAGCACATTTACCAGGGTCTTTCTTTGGGATAATAAAGAAGATGATACTTAGGTTTATATGGGCAAATAAGAAACCGAGAATTAGTTATGAGGTACTGTGTAGGGCAGGGGTGTCCAAACTTTTTTCAAAGAGGGCCAGATTGGATGAAGTGAACATGGTGGAGGGCCGAACATTTTTCCGAACATTCTTTGAACCATTACAATTAAATGCAAATAAATTATTTTATGCCAAGTTAATTGCAAACGACATACTTTTCATTTCATAACATTAAGATCAACTGACAGCTGAGTTTTCACAATGTATTGAAAATAAATTAAAAAAAAAACTTACCTGCACTAATGTGAAGGGTGAAAAAGGTAGCTGGAGCTGAAGTCTCTGCTCGGCAGCTGGGAGGGGAAGAGAAACACACTTCACGCTGGAAGCCCGGCCTTGACGTCACCGCCCTCTGTCGCTCCCAGCGCGGCGCAGTCACGCATGCGCACTGCTCTCAAGCAGAAGACTGTCTGCCACAGAAGGGAGGGCCGTGCGACAGCCGCATTTACACAGACCAGGGAGAACACGCTGCAGTCAGGCATGCGCTCTGCTCTCAAGCAGAAGACTGTCTGCCATAGAAGGGAGGGCCGTGGGAGGGCCACATTACACAGAGCAGGGGGGGCTGTTGGAGGGCCGTATTAAACCGACCCCCGGGCCGTAAATGGCCCGCGGGCCGGACTTTGGACATGCCTGGTGTAGGGTAACAGGGAATGGGGGATTGGGCCTGCCTAATTTCAGGAAATATTATTTATCAGTGATATCACAAATTGTAGATTGGTTATATAGTTCACAAGGGAAATGTTGGGTAAATATGGAAGAGACTCTTGAGTAAGGCACAATTAGAGAAGATTATTTGGATACCACATACATTTTGTATATTATATGTGAACACTAGTAAAGGACAAGGAAAGTTTTAAGTGTCTTGGATATAATATACAACAAAAAAGGATGAAATATAATTCAATATTGACTCTCTTGGTGGGAATGAAGTATTTCCCTCCAGGGAAGGATAATATTTCCGGGACGTGGATTCAAGATAAAAATGCACGTTTGAAGGATATATTGGATAAAGGGAAACTGCACACTTTTCAAGATTTAAAGAAGAAAAAAAGATTTATTTTTCACATTAGATGAGTTGGGGTATTATCAATTAGGTCATTTTGTTTCAATGCTCCCACAACTGCCGAGGGCGTCTGTAAGGGATTTCCGGCAAGAAGAATCGCGCTCGTGAACGTGCATGCACGAAAGTGGTCCCGCAGAAGAATTGTCGGTTGTGCGCAGGCGCACAGGAATGCGCGATTGCGCACATGCACGCACACGTGCACACGCACGGCAAAGATTGGCGCCAGACGGGATATTTAAGGAGGGCCTCTGCTCAGGTTCAGTGCTGACTGGTCTTCAGCTCCCCCCCTGTGTCCTGCTTGCTTCTGTACGATTCCTTTGTTGCTGCTGACCCGGCTTGTTCCTGACCCGACTCCGATTACTCTCCTGCTCCTGCTCCTGGTTCCTCCTGGTACTTCCGCTCTGCTCCTGACTCTGGCTTTTCTCTCTGATTCTGTACCGCGCTGCACGACTGTTGATGACCCCGGCTATCGTATGACCCTGCTACTGTCCTGTGTCCTGGCTACCTACATAGTTCTGCTGCACATCGGGCACTACACAGAACCTGCTCTGTCTACTATTCCGGTGCTCAAATCAGAAGATACTGTGCCTACCAAGGTCACCACCTGCAAGAGACGCAAGCAACAACCACTGGCGCTCTTGTCCCCCTGGTCCCTAGACTCCCTCTGTTCCAACCTCAGCGGGATCAGGGCTAGTGACACAAGTGAGGCCGACCTCGTCAATTCAGTCTTCCATCAGGTACGTGACAGCGTCGGAGGATCTGTACCCATTTGAAAAATTGTTGAATGTAAACACAGTACTAAAACAAGCTACCTCTAGGATCTATAAAATCCTTGTGGATATAGAAAGCGTTGATCCCCTGTTCTTGGTGAAATTGGAAAAGGAGCTTGGAACAGAAGTGAATGAGCAACAAAAGAATAAAATATTTAAATTTAACACATAAGGTGATGAATATGAGTACAGTTGAAATGAATTACAAGTGTTTGGCGAGATGGTATATTACACTGAGTGTGGCACATAAACAGCAATTAGATGTTTCACCTCTATGCTGGAGAGGTTGTGGGAACAAGGGAACAATAGCACATATATGGTGGGAATTTCCTAAAATACAGGAGTATTGGCAGGAAATAATCCAACATATTCAGGAGATATCTGGGATCGCCATACAGAACGACACGTGGGTGTGTTTATTTTACAATTTCAACCCTTCAGTGAAACTGTATAAAAATAGGTTATTATATAATTTAGTCAGTGTGGCTAAGGGCCTGATTCCCAAGTTTTGGCAGGTCCAAGAGACCCCAAGAATAAATGATTGGATAATTAGAGTGGAAAATATACAAAGGTTGTAGGAGCAGGGGCGGACTGACCATTTGGAAACTCAGGCACTGCCCAAGGGTCCGGGGTCAGTAGGGGGCCCCATGAGATGCCCCTGGTACCTTTTTCATAGGCTTTTTTTGAGTTTGGGTAAGGACACAGGGGCCCCATGATCCCCTATTGCCCGGGGGCCCCATGAGTTGTCAGTTCGCCCCTGTGTAGGAGTTATATCATATAGAGGAGGATAAAATGGAAAAATGTAGGAAAACGTGGAGTAGCTGGTCAGATTTTAAAACATCTAAAAGATATTCAGAATTGGTTGGAGTTTAAGTTGAAATGTGTAGTCAGAGTAAGATGGAATATTTGAAAGAGAGAGTGGAGATACAAGGGAAGGGACATGGATATAGACAGAGAAACATGGGAGGAATAGGAACTAGGAAATAGGATATGGACAGGGGTAATTGGATGGGGACAGCGGCAGACTGACAACTCATGGGGCCCCCGGGCAATAGGGGATCATGGGGCCCCTGTGTCCTCACCCATACCCAAAAAAGCCTATGAAAATAGCCAATGAAAGGTACCAGGGGCATCTCATGGGGCCCCATATTGACCCCAGGCCCTCGGGCAGTTCCCGAGTGCTCAAATGGTCAGTCCACCCCTGGATGGGGAGATGGCGGGAGGATGGGCGGGGTAGGGGGTAAGGTAATGCAAAAAGGGAATTTGTGTTTTTTGTGAATTGTATGAGTATAAGGTTGTTCTTCTGTTTTTATACTGAAAAATGTAATAAAAGATATACCGGTAATAAAAAAAAAGTAAAAGGATAGAAAACTAATGTAAATTTTGCTAATCTATTAATTACATGCAGTATAGTAACACACACAAATTTAGAACAAAATAAACAATGTTAAAAAGACCAATGCAGGAACAGAATTCTGACTGATTGAAGTGGCTTCTACTTCTAGTCTCTCAATTGGTCGTACTGTTTTCATGCTAAATCACTTCAGCGCTATTGTTGCTGACTCTCTGACCTTAGTATAAGCAAACAAATACACTAATTACTAAGTGTACTTGTAAAATGAGTTTTTCAGTGTACAGTCTGTAGAGAAGCTGACCATTTTGCTATACATCAGACATGAAATAACCTCTGATCTCTCACATGCCCTGTGTTGCAACAGGTCTCACACTTTATTTAAAACAGAAACCATGGCAAGACCCTGACCCACATAGCATTCACCAATAACTTATGACAACACTACAGCTTTAACTGCAATTAGAACATACCAACTGCTTATCACTCAGTAGATTCTCCATTATCTGCTAAATTTAGAAACAAGAAACTGAGAAACAAAGAACACTGAGCTATTCTAGAAATGTTTGTCTCAAAAATGAAATACTTTAAAAGTAAGCAATACCTTCGCCATTATTAAATCTCTTAATGTACAGTCAGCAGTATATCTCTTACTGTACTAGTAGTAGTCATCTATCAAGCAGAAGCAAATGTAACTCTTTACTCTCTACTCATTTAACATATCAAAAATGTCACACCTGAAAATATATAGATAGCACAAATTAATATTTAAACCACACAACTTAAGCGAAGGGCATAATACAGAAAAACAAAAAATCAAATAAAGCTTACAAACAAATCAAGCTTTATTATAAAATGAACACTATTCCTTATGTGACCTTTTTAGCCCTTTTAACTATTGTAAGTCCACAGTAGTTAAAGGGACATACATTCCTTCTGATACAACTGTCTTATTCAGTATCTTTATAACTGAGAAAGTAATTTACTATTTTAAAAAAATGATATAGAAGCAAGAGAAAGTGTTTACCACATGTGCATGACCTGGCCAAGCAATTGCCATCAGAAGGAGATCTACAATGGCACTTGGGCAATAAGGTAAGGCCAGGTCATGCACATGTGGTTTGCACTCTCCCTGTTACAAGTTATCTTGCAGTTTCTTGTTTGTGTATTCTTACCTCCTTGGTGCAATGCTGTTCCTGATCCCTTCACATGTTTGTCTGTGCTCACCTATGAGCGTCGTCTGCTGTTCTCTGGGTTTTATTTTCTTCCCTTCCATCACTTCCTGCCCCACCTCCTTGTTTGCCTGCCTATATAAGACATGCTCAGTCATCTGCCTAAGGTGCTCCCACCTCGCACTGTACCCGTGGCTGAGGCCACCACCTCTCCGATGCTCCCTCAACATTGCCAGGCCTTCCAAGATGTTTCTTGTAGTAAAGCTGCTCCCCTGCCTACTCCTATTGCGGGCCCCCTTCCAGTAATGTCCACCTCTAGTTCCTTACCCTCTTTGCTGCCCAAACCATTGGTCCCATTACATACTGTGCAGCTCAGAGCTCCTATTTCACTACTTTCTGGATGGGTGGAGGCCCCAACATCTGTGACCTGTGTACCATCTGAGTTCCCAACTTCATATGCCCTGCCTGCTGAGGACCCAAAACTCCCTTCAGCTGCTTTGGACCCAGCCGTGATTTCCACATTAGTAGCTACTGTGCCTTCTGTCCCCTGTCCCACCCCCATATACCCTACTGTGTCCTCTATCCCCTGTCCTGCCCCATACACCCTACTGTGTCCTCTGTCCCCTATACTGCCCCATACACCCTACAGTGCTCTTTGTCCCCTGTATTACCCCAGGTTCCTGTTCTGCACAGCCTGTCTTGCCCACTGTACAAATCAAAGCTTTCAAGCCTACTCCTGTGTCCTCCTGGCAGCCTCCTCAGCAGACCCTTCATACTGGTTATTGGTGTCTACTCTGGCCCAGCTTCTTATCTTATGTGCTCCCATTCTTACCCCTTCTGAGGCAAATGTTTCCAAGAACTTACATCTGTCAGCTTTCAAGTACAAAGTAGCTGCAGATTGTCATCACCAGGTGTGTCCCAAATTTTTCCCTGGTGAGAAGGTTTGGCTCTCTACCAAGAATATCCTTCTACGAGTTGCTATTGCCTGTATCCTGCATTGACTACTTGTGTACTGACCCCGGCTTCGTTCTCTGACTGTGCTTGTTTTCCGCCTGTCCTGACCTCGGCTAGTCTATCGAATTTCCATGTGTCTTCTCCCAATGTACTCTGGTGGTCTCCTCATCCTCAAATGGGCAAACCTGGGGGCTGCGACCTGGTCCCAGCTTGCTGCAAGTCCATCCCCAACATTAGGAGTTTTGGTGAAGAAGCAGACTGGGGCTTAGACTCCGCACCCTGGGGAACCCCAAGTTAAGTATCTACAAAGGCTAAATACCACAGGTGCTGACACTCCCTAATTGTAGTAAAGTTTATTTATCGCTTTCATGTAAAAATGAGACAATTGTCTCACTCAGTTATTAAGGTCCTAAATGAGAGACAGTTCTCAGAAGGAAAGCATGCATTTAAAGGGGCTCAAAGAGCCCATGTAGACAGAAAAACAATATCTACAACCAAGATACAGTACACACACACATTTATATATATATATATATATATATATATATATACACACACTATAGTGCCAGAAGTATTGGGACACCCCTCCAAATCGTTGTATTTAGGTGTTCCAATCACCTCCATTGCCACAGGTGAATAAAATCAAGCACCTAGGCATGCAGACTGCATCTACATATATTTGTGAAAGAATGCTCTCAGGAGATCAGTGAATTTCCTTGCTACTAAATATTCCACAGACAACTGTTAGTGGTATTATAACAAAGTGGAAGAAACTGGGAACAACAGCAACTCAACCATGAAGTGGTAGGCCACGTAAAATGACAGAGTGGGGTCAGCTCACGCTGAAGCGGACAGTGCGCAGAAGTCGCCAACTGTGTACAGAGTCAATAGCTAAAGACCTCCAAACTTTGTGTGGCCTTCAGATTAGCACAACAAGAGTGCATAGAGAGCTTCATGGAATGGGTTTCTATGGCTAAGCGGCTGCATCCAAGCCTTATATCACCAAGTGCAATGTAAACTACGAGCGTGATGCCTTATATATACCTATACATATGATATCTTCAATAATTTTACAATTATATATATAGATCTATATATATATATAGATATATATATATAGTGTTTAGCATAAATGAGTACACACCTTTGAAAAGTAAGATTTTAGTCAATATCTTAATGAACAATTTCCAGAATTTTGACAATACGTAGTTTTATAGAGCATTTGTTTAGCTCATTACATGAAAGTAAGATTATTAACATGACTTAGATTGCAAAATCTTCAGTTTTACTCATATTAGTTGATGCAAAAATGAATACACCCCGCAACAAAAACTACTACATCTAGTATTTTGTATGACAGCATTTGTAAGGACAGCACCAAGTCTTCTAGGCATGGAATGAACAACTTGGCAACATATTGCAACATCTATCTTTTCCATTCTTCAAGAATGACTTCTTTTAGAGCCTGGATGCTGGATGAAGAGTGATGCTCAACTTGTGTCTTCAGAATTCCCCACAGGTGTTTGACGGCTTCAGATCAGGAGACATACTTGGCCACTGAATCACCTGCACCCTGTTCTTCTTCAGAAATGCAACAATGGCCTTGGATGTGTTATTTGGATCATTGTCATGTTGGAAAAGTGCACTAAGCGGGCACCAACAATTTGTCCCCTTTGAAGCTCAGTAAGTTCTATGACTTCTTATTACTGGCAGAACACGCAGTGAATGATGAAAGTGCGGCTTCCCACCTGTTAGCTAGGCGTCTCATTACACAGTGGAAGCAAAAAACTGTTACATCACTTCTGCTTTAGACACAAAACTTATTATCAGTTTCACACCTGCAAATTATGTAGTGTTTCCATGTTTTTGTCTAACCCCCATATATCATGGACAGCAAGTCATTATACCACAATCATGGCTGCCGTTGCAACAGCAGCCATGATTCTGGTATTGATTTTTTACTACCAGTGATCAGCTTTCATGTAAAAGTGAGCCGAGTGGCTGTTATTTTTACAAGCCTGCAGAACGCCACCCTTCCACTATCGCCTGCCTGCTGCATTGCACCCATTCCATCTACTGATCATGGGTGCAATGCTTCGTAGACTCCTATGAAAAAAAATAGATTCACCTTTTCCTGCATATATATGTGCCTTTAATATTTTTTTTCAAAAGGTGGACTTATTGTTTAAGGGCTGCTCTCTATTTTACTTTTGCAGGCACACAACACCTTCCACACAAATTAGACTGTTTCAATCAACAGAGCACAGAGCATACAGTTCATCACAGAAAAACACACTTCTGTTGTGAAGATCAGCAGACTCC
The DNA here is from genome assembly GCF_062004578.1 of Staurois parvus. Lineage (NCBI taxonomy): Eukaryota > Metazoa > Chordata > Amphibia > Anura > Ranidae > Staurois > Staurois parvus. The sequence continues at coordinate 2,780,397 of NW_028318025.1, forward strand.
AATCCCTGTGCCCGCATCTGAGTACCAAATGTGAAGATTCAGCAGCAAGAGCTTCAAGGATGCAGTCTACTCATCAACTTACATTTCAAGGATTTTCACCCTCTTTTATTCAATAAAATTTCTTTACATCAGGTTTTCCTTTACATGGGTTTTGAGCATTGCACCAGTTGAACAGAAAATTACTCAGGCTCTTGGCTATTGTTTTGGTATTTTCAGACCTTCAGTCTGTCTTTGCACATACAGTGAAGGAAATAAGTATTTGATCCCCTGCTGATTTTGAATGTTTGCCCACGCACAAAGAAATGATCAGTCTAAAAATTGAATGATAGGTGTATTGTAACACAGAGAGACAGAATAGCAACAAAAAATTCAAAAGGAATGCATGTTGAACAAATTATGCACTGATTTGCATGTTCATGAGGGAAGTAAGTATTTGATCCCCTTCACAAAACATGACTTAGTACTTGGTGGCAAATCCCTTGTTGGCAATTACAGAGGTCAGACATTTCCTGTAGTTAGCCACCAGGTTTGCACACATCTCAGGAGGGATTTTGGCCCACTCCTCTTGGCAGATCCTCTCCATGTCATTAAGGTTTGGTGGCTAACATTTGGCAACTCAAACTTTCAGCTCTCTCCACAGATTTTCAATCGGATTAAGGTCTGGAGACTGACTAGGCCACTCCAGGACCTTAATGTGCTTCTTCTTGAGTCACTCCTTTGTTGCCTTGGGTTTTGGGTCATTGTTATGCTGGAACACCCATCCACGACCCATTTTCAATGCCCTGGCTGAGAGAAGAAGGTTCTCACCCAAGATTTGATGGTACATTGCCCCGTCCATCATCCCTTTGATGCGGTGCAGTTGTCCTGTCCCCTTAGCAAAAAAACACCCCCAAAGCAGAAAGTTTCCACCACCATGTTTGACAGTTGCGATGGTGTTCTTAGGGTCATAGGCAGCATTCCTTCTCCTCCAAACACGGCGAGTTGAGTTGATGCCAAAGAGCCCGATTTTGGTCTCATCTGACCACAACACTTTCAACCAGTCCTCCTCTGAATCATTCAGATGTTCAGTGGCAAGCTTCAGACAGGGCATGGACATGTGCTTTCTTGAGCATAGGGACCTTGCGGGCACTGCAGGATTTCAATCCTTGTCAGCGTAGTGTGTTTCCAATTGTTTTCTTGGTGACTGTGGTCCCAGCTGCCTGGAGATCATTGACAAGATCCTCACATGTAGTTCTGGGATGATTCCTCATTGTTCTCATGATCATTGACACTCCACGAGGTGAAATCTTGCATGGTGCACCAGACCTAGGGAGACTGACAGTTGATTTGTGTTTCTTTCATTTGCTAATGATTGCACCAACTGTTGTCACCTTCTCACCAAACTGCTTGGCAATAATTTGGTAGCCCTGTCCATGGTGGAGAGTTTGGAATCTGATTGTTTGACTGCTCCTGAGGACAGGTGTCTTTTATACAGGTAACAAAATGAGATTAGCAGCACTCCCTTTAAGAGGCTGCTTCTAATCTCAGCTTGTTACCTGTATGAAAGACACCTGGTAGCCAGAAATCCTGCTAAATGATAGGGGATCAAATACTTATTTCCCTCATGAACATGCAAATCAGTACATAATTTGTTAGACATGCATTTCTTTAGAATTTTTTGTTGCTATTCTGTCTCTCAGTCTTACAATACGCCTACCATTCAATTTTTAGACTGATCATTTCTTTGTAAGTGGGCAAACATTCAAAATCAGCAGGGGATCAAATACTTATTTCCTTCATTGTACTCAACCTCTGTCTTTGTCAGGCCATTTCTGATCAGAATGCCTGTCTATCAGGTCAGAACACAGACACACTTCTTGTATATCTGTACACACTTTCTGCATCCTGCAAAGAGCAAGTAACCTCCACATTAGGAAGGATCATTTATTACCGAATTACACTACAATTATTGGGCATTGTGTTACATTACAAGAAAGCAATTTAGTATTAGTTGGAGCCATTGTCTACCTACAAAAATAGGTAGACAAGGCAAATAGCTACCCTGTCTTGTTTTGCATTAAAGCCTATATTTACCTAAAACAAAATAACAGCACAAGGGACATAACTACTCTTCATTAAGATGTGTCTCTCATGCTGCTGTGTCCTCCTTTCTCTGAAATTTTCCTCTGCCAAAATCCCCCCACCCCTGCCATAATATTCCAGTGCAGCAGGGATTAACAGAAATAAGACATTGTGACAGGCACTCATTAAGAGTGCCCGACTATGTCCATCCTTTCCGCCTAGCTGCTCTATTCATAGATGCCATTACTACAGCTTCCATGAATGAAACAGGATCTATGAATGGAGGACAGGCATATGATTAATAGTTCCACCCCCATGTTTCATGTTTCATCTATGGAAGCTGTAGTAACAGCTTCTATGAATGGAGGAGCAGGACAGAAATGGCAGCCATATTTGGTCACTCTTGAAGAGTGCCTTTTACAGCCCTTTAGTTCTATTAACCCCTGTTGCTGTAATGTTCTAATGCAGCAAAGGTTAATAGAATTAAGGGGTGCAGGTGCCTATCACAGCCCTTTAGTTCTTTAAACCCCTGCTGCACCAGCAGACTATGGTGCTGGGGTGGAGGTTACTGGAGGAGAAGGTTTTAGCAAAAGGGATACACCTCACTGAAGGTAAGTAATGTTCCTTGTGCTGATTTTCTATTTTATTGTTTCAGATAAACTTAGGCTGTAAGCTTTATGGGCGATAGTTTTCTGGGATTTTTTTTATTAACAGAAATGCTTTTGTTTATGATATGTTATATATTTGTTTCCCTTAATAAAGTGCTATTTTGCTGAAGTGACAGATACCATCAACCTTTCTCTATGTAGCACCATATAAAAAAAAAAAACCCCAGTGATGTAGTCATGGAGCATTTAATATCTGTCTATGTGACCTTGACCTTAATGTTGATAATAATGAACCCAATCTAGGTTAATCTTTGTTTTGAAAGGGTAATTTTTATGTGCCATAATGGACAGTTTGTAAATCCCATAAGTAAATTATTTTTTAAAAGTTCTTTTATGCAATGAAGAAAACTTATTGCATTAGCGTCTTCTTTTTTTAACAGCGAGATTGTTTTGTTCTCACATAATTGGTGAACCACACAGATTGTATAATTATGGCTCAGCATATAAATTAAAAAATGAGACACATTATGTTGTCTCCTATGCACAATTTCTGACTTAAATTACAGGTTGGTAGAAGAATACAGCATTAAAATACAGAGCACCAATTTTGAGCAATGTTCAATAATCTTCATAATTGAACAGCATTTAGCCCAGATGCACCCTTAGAAATGACCCTGACATAGAAAAACCTGGTAAATACATTACAACATTCTAGTAAGAATTGGGATGTATAACTCATAGAGTACAAAATGAGCACTTTTCATTAGATAAACAGATCTTGAGCTGATTTCAGACCAGGGATTGAGAAAGCAGAGTATGAGCTAATAATGGCTGCAAGGAGTGGAGCTTAGTAGAAAGGTGTAAATAAATGAGTATCACTCAGAGACTATGGATCAGCAAATTTGCGTGGTATTAGTTGGAAAACAGTTTTGCAAATTTTGGTTAAAGTTCACAAACTTTGTGTTGAACCACACTGAAGTCTATGGGGGCAAAACTTGCTATTCAATTCTGCCCATTTGTAGGGTTAACAAACAAGCAATTTTACAAAATGTGTGGGAAAATGAGCACTGTCATGGAGGACCAATGCCAAATAAAAAAACACAACAATATATCTCCCTACACAGAATTGTCAGCTCTCCCAAACAGGTCCAACACTGCTGTGAGCCCACTTTCTTTTAAGAAAAGGGAGCTGGGTTATATATTCTTTCACATTACTGTCTCTTCTAACCAGGGGAATAGGCTATGTGCTGCAAAACAGGTTAATTTTAATTCTGCAACTAACCTACTATGTTTTTAAACAAAAGCTTGTGATTCATGAACTTGTAAATCCCATGGATTCACATGAACCTATAATGGTGGCAAATCTAAACCTCATCCTTGGTGGGGATGACATTTCATAAGTACATTGGAGTTTATGTCCACTATGACAACTGGAGGATAGAAGGGACAGCACACAAAGACATCATACCACAGAAATTACAGAATTGTGGAAATTCTGGAGCCCCAAATTCTGGAGATGCTAGACCACAAAAGTGGGGATGAGGCAGTAGCCTGGGAGATCAGATTTCAGAGGTGGCACATCTTTTCTGCTACATTTACTCTTGATGGCATTGTCTTGGCAATGGAGGGATGAGTTATGTTATCATAGAAAAAGAGGGATCAGTGGTTGATGCTATGGAGGTACAGATATATACAGCATTGCCATGGCAGTAATGAGCTGTATTACAGCATTTCTGCTGTAGCAACAGAAAGATTGATTCTGCTCCAATGGCAGTGGTAAAAATTTTAAATTACTCTGGACTGAAATTACCTAAACATTTATTACAGTAATTAAAGTAAGTCAAGCCCTTTGTTATATGACATGGGGCACTAACTGATACATCTGTTGCTAAGACAATAGGGCATGAAATCTGCTGCTATGGCAATGGGAGTCAATGCCTTAATTTTAATGGCAATGGTTTTTAATCCTTAGTTTAACATTTAAAGGATAACTAAACCCGTCCTTAGATAAGGGGTCTCCAAACTTTCTAAGTAAAGGGCCAGTTTACTGTCCTTCAGACTTTAGGTGGGCCAGACTGTGACAATTGGGAGTAGAAAATACCCCAGCATCAATGCGAACAGACAAGGTTTCAGCCTTAGTGGTCAGTGGAAGTAAATAAATTACATAGCACCTGCGGTTAGTCCCAAGGGTCATAATACTGGTTGCTGAATTTTTTTTTCAGTCCAAGAAAATGTTTCACAAGCACAGAAAATGCATGCTGATCTTTTGAGAAATGCAGTGTCCTTGTAATTTCTTGTGAGCTTAACAGAAAGCTCAAACAACCTTATACAGTATTTATTTTTTAGAATACTATTTTCACTACCCCTGGTATAATAGAGATAAACAAAGGCAGACATGTTTGAAGTGCAGCCTGACTGGCAATAATGGCTCCCTACATAGATACAGTGGAGTATTGAATTTAGCCATCCAAGGTCAGGAAGTGTCATTGGTGATCACAGTGTGAGTTCTCATCACTGATCCCAGCTTTGTCCTCCTAAGTTCATGCACACCCCTTGATCACCCCTTTATTGTACTTAAGTAACCAATAACTGCCTTCATAGTGTTAAAATAAACCTGATCATTGATCTGAAAAATCACTATTCAGTTCTAAAGTTGAATAAAAATGTAGCACCCTCCTAATTTTGCTAGGGGGAGCTAGATCCTAATAATTAGGCAGGAGCTGAATAGCAGCTCAGGTGTAATAGCCAGAGGGGTCAAATTGTGGTCAGGGATGAGAGGCTTTGCAGGCCAGTCCCTCTGTTATTTCCCCCTGCTCTGAGGTTTTTGGAGGAAGGCCTTGGAGGCAGTGGGTGGATCTGAGTAGTGGGCAAGGGGCTGGGACTCCCTTAAAAGTGATGGAGCCTGCTCAGTAGCAGGAGTGTGGAGTGGGAAGTGTAGAGAGTCGAGAGGAGGATGTTAGGCTGTGAGGATGGAGGTTGCCAGGAGACCTAGTGGGATGGGCTCTGCTTGCAAGCCTGGAGCTGGAAAGGAGGAAAATCTGGAACTCACTAGCCCACTGAGAGAAGGCAGGGAAGGAGCAGCCCAGCTGATAGGGCTGGTAGCATTAGCCAACCCACAAGTGGTACAGGAGAGCATCTGAGTGAGTATACCTGAACCCTCTAGGCAGACAGGGGAAGGAGCACTCTGGTGGGAAACCAGATTATCTCCCTATTAGTGACTGTTCATCCATCTAAAGGGACAGGAACCAGGTCCCCTGCTCAGGAAAATCTCCAGATTGCTGAGTGAAGTGGAGAATTTCATCTAGGGTCTGGGATGATACATCAAGGAGGTGCTGGCTCTCCAACAGACACTGTGTTGCAGAAGAAAAGCTTGTGAATAGTTCAAGGAAGTTTGTCCTCAGTTGTCGGTTCCCTTGGGCATCCTATACCCCCCACCCCTTACCCTATCCCAGTTCTAAATCCCCTAAATAAACAACAAAGCAAAAAGTCAAGGACTGATTTCTGACTTTGAATACAAACTTGTGTGGAGAATGCAGAATGCCTAGCTGTGCAGGACTATAGGGGGACCCAAATCAACAGCAGCACCCAAGGGGGTAGTGCTACACAAATGTTTAAAAATGGCATGGTAACATTAACAGCATGGGACCAATCAGATCATCATCTCTGTGCCAGCTTGTAGTACACTCAAACAATTCTGTTTACAAGCATGCTCTGGTCACACAATGTGTCCTAAAGCAAATGTCCCATAGTTTTCATGTGTTACAAACCTATCTTCAGTCTCTAATTTTCTACATATACCCTTTCACTTAATAACTGCACATAACGATGCTATTTGTAACATATCACATGCACTCCTTCGCAAAAATAAAAAAGGAAAATACCATGTGTTTAACCACTTGCCGTCCCACCCACAGTACTTTTACTGCATGTGGGTGGCATGTTCAGGCAGAGCAACGCACCTGTATTTCAGTTTGCATATGTGACTGCTATGATTAATCATAGCAATCACATGATAACAATACAAACAAATAACATGAATGGATTTCATTCATGAACAGCTTGCATACTATTGTGCTGTGATTGGCCGACAGCTATCACATGATACAAGGCAAGTTGTAGCAACCTTGTACCATGTGATAACTAATAGTAAGCAAGCTCTCATGAATTAAAGTCATTCATGGCAGCTTGGTGACACTGAACTACTCTAATAAAAGTATGAAGAAAAATTGTAAAAAAATAAAAACAAATGTTAAGAAAACATTTTTTAAAAATTAAATTTAACATTATTAAAAAACCTTTTTTAAAAATACTATCTCCAGTCAATATCCCTGATTACCGCCACACTAGTCATATGATGACACTGTACTGCACTGGTGACAGTATGTTAAACAAATTGTGAAAAAAAATTATTTAATTTCTTAATTTCTTAATTTTCCCAAAAATTAAACTTAAAAAACTTGCCATGCCTTTTACATCGTCTATAGTTACATAGTTGGTAAGGTTGAATGAAGACACCTGTCTATCCAGTTCAACTTGTGTGGGTGTGTGCATGTGTTTATGTCAATAATAATTCCCATATCCCTGTAAGCTGCCTTTGTTAAGATGCCCATATTATATTTTTTATTAAACCCTCCCCGCTGACACTACCGCTTGTGGAAGGGAGTTCCACATTCTTACCACTCTGACAGTAAAGATTACAATTACTGACAGTAAGGTTTAAGTTTAAACTGTTTTTCCTCCAATTTCAATGAGTGTGTGCCTTCTTAAGCTCCCTGAAACTGAATCGTTTTTTTTTCCCTGTGCTAGAATCACCATTGAAGTATTTGTATATCACTATCATATCTCCTCTCAGGTGTCCATTCTCCAGGGAAAATAAGTTTAATGCTTGCTTCTCCAGGGAAAATAAGTTTAATGCTTGTAGTCGTTCCTCATAACTGAGGTCCTCCAGTCCCCCTTTAGCTTTGTCACCCTTGTCTGGACTGTCTCCAGTTCCTGTACATCCTTCTTAAGGACTGGTGACCAGAACTGGATGGCATAATCAAGATGTGACAGAGTCTTGTAAAGTGGTAGAAAGAGTTTTGTCTCTTGAGCAAATCCCCTTTTTAATCCATGCTGATATTTGGCATGCTCTGCTTGCTGCAGCTTAGCATTGCATGCCATTGCTGAGCCTGTGATCAACTAGGTCCCCCAGATCTTTTTGCATCCTAGAATCCCCCTAAGGTTCTCCCCCTAGCTAGTCTCTTTCATTCATATATACAGTCATGGCCGAAATTGTTGGCACCCTTGATATTTCTCCAGGAAATCATGTATTTCTCACGAAACGTATTGCATTAACACATGTTTTGCTATACACATGTTTATTCCCTTTGTGTGTATTGGGACAAAACAAAAAAAGGGAGGAAAGAAAGCAAATTCGACATAATGTCACACAAACCTCCAAAAATGGGCTGGACAAAAGTATTGGCACCCTTTCACAACTGCGGATAAATAAGAATGTTACAAGCATGTGATGCTCCTGTAAACTCACCTGGGGCAAGTAACAGGTGTGGGCAATATAGAAATCACACCTGAAAGCAGATAAAAAGGAGAGACGTTCACTTAACCTTTGCATTGTGTGTCTGTCTGTGCCACACTAAGCATGGACAACAGAAAGAGGAGACGAGAACTGTCTGAGGACCTGAGAATCAAAATTGTGGCAAAATATCAACAATCTCAAGGTTACAAGTCCATCTCCAGAGAACTAGATTTGCCTTTGTCCACAGTGCGCAACATTATCAAGAAGTTTGCAACCCATGGCACTGTAGCTAATCTCCCTGGTCGTGGACGGATGAGGAAAATTGATGAAAGATTGCAACGCAGAATAGTCCGGATGGTGGATAAGCAGCCCCAAACATGTTCCAAAGACATTCAAGCTGTCCTGCAGGCTCAGGGAGCATCAGTGTCAGCGCGAACTATCCGTCGACATTTAAATGAAATGAAACGCTATGGCAGGAGACCCAGGAGGACCCCACTGCTGACACAGAGACATAAAAAAGCAAGACTACAGTTTGCCAAAATGTACTTGAGTAAGCCAAAAGCCTTCTGGGAAAACGTCTTGTGGACAGATGAGACCAAGATAGAGCTTTTCGGTAAAGCACATCATTCTACTGTTTACCGAAAACGGAATGAGGCCTACAAAGAACAAAACACAGTACCTACGGTAAAATATGGTGGAGGTTCAATGATGTTTTGGGGTTGTTTTGCTGCCTCTGGCACTGGGTGCCTTGACTGTGTGCAAGGCATCATGAAATCTGAGGATTACCAAAGGATTTTGGGTCGCACTGTAGGGCCCAGTGTCAGAAAGCTGGGTTTGCGTCCAAGATCCTGGGTCTTCCAGCAGGACAATGACCCCAAACATACGTCAAAAAGCACTCAGAAATGGATGGCAAAGAAGCGCTGGAGAGTTCTGAAGTGGCCAGCAATGAGCCCAGATCTAAATCCCATTGAACACCTGTGGAGAGATCTTAAAATTGCTGTTGGGAAAAGGTGTCCTTCCAATAAGAGAGACCTGGAGCTGTTTGCAAAGGAAGAGTGGTCCAAAATTCCGGGTGAGAGGTGTCAGAAGCTTATTGATGGTTATAGGAAGCGACTGATTTCAGTTATGTTTTCCAAAGGGTGTGCAACCAAATATTAAGTTAAGGGTGCCAATACTTTTGTCCAGCCCATTTTTGGGGTTTTGTGTGACATTATGTCATATTTGCTTTTCTGCCTCTGTTTTATATTTGTTCCAATACATACAAAGGGAATAAACATGTGTATAGCAAAACATGTGTTAATGCAATACCTTTTTTGTGTGAAATACTTGATTTTCAGGAAAAATATCAAGGGTGCCAACAATTTCGGCCATGACTGTATATAGCCCCCTAATGCATAACTTTACATTTTTCAACATTAAACCTTATTTACTATGTAGTTCCCACCCCTTTTATTTTATTGAGGTCTTCTTGTAAGGTTTCTATATCCTGCTGTGAAGTTATTGCCCTGCTTAGCTTTGTATTGTCAACAAACACTGAGATTGAGCTACTTATGCCAAGCTGTATATCGTTTATGAATAAATTAAACAGAACTGGTCCCAGGACAGAACCTTGGGGTACCCCACCTACCATTCCAGACCAATCTGAGTACACTCTATATGTCACCACCCTTTGGACAAGTCCCTGTATCCTGTTTTCTATCCAGGTACATTCCCTGTGGTCCATACCAACAAACCTCTATTTGTAAATTAACTGTATCGAATGCTTCACACATCCACAGGCATTACTTTATCTAGATGACAGTTCACTTCCTTGTAGAATGTTAACAGATTGGTCTGGCAAGGATGATCTTTCATAAGTCCGAACTGATTACTACTAATAATACTGTTTTTATCGGAAAATTCTTGAATATACTGTATTCCCTTATCATTTCTAATAATTTACATACTATCAATGTTGGACTAATTGTTCTGTAGTTTTCAGGTATATATCTCTGCTCTTTATTAAAATATTGGCACCATGTTGGCTTTTTGCCAATCAGCTGGTACCATTCCAGTCAGCTGTACATAAAATTTAGGAACAATGGTCTGGCTAAGTTCTTTAAGGACTCTCAGGTTTAGGCCATCAGGTCCTGTTGATTTATTTGTTTTAAGTTTTTCAAACTACCTTTGACTTTACTAAATACCTTGGACTGTCTACTTTTCAAAAAGGGTCATTTGAGAGGTATTTGTACTCTCCTGACATATTAGGGCCTCAAGAAATGATATAGGCTGCCAGTACATTAAGACTGACCAATTTTCAAATATATATACCATAGTTTGTAGACTGTTTAACTTTCATGCAGACTTAAAAATATGCACTGAAATGTAGAAATGTAGCACAATACATTTTGGCCCAAATTTGTAAAGAAAGGTGATTTGGTTGCCGAATTTATTAATAGAAACTAAGAAAAGGTTGTTTTTTTTTTGTTCATATAGCAAAACAAAAATAAAAGAAAACTCCAGTGTGATTAATGCCACCAAAAGAAGGCTCTATTTGTGTGAAAAAATGATAAAAATGTAATTTAGGTACAGTGTTACATGACCGAGCAATTGCCAGTTAAAGTAGCCCAGTGCTGAACAGCAACAAATGCCCCGATCATAAAGGGGGTAAAACTTCTGTTGGTGAAGTGGTTAAAGAAACCTACACTGTATTGTATGAATGACAAAAATTATGGTGCTAACATAAAATGTGCCACAATATTCATGCTAACACTTTTCACACCAATAGTTTTCTCAAAGAATGGGGCCTGTGGATTTAATATTCTCATCCATTGCTTTTGAGAACCTGCCGTTCTTGTGAATTGCCTAATTTGGTGGATGGAGATACTCTGTGCCATGTTCCTTAACCCCCCACTTCACTTGCCCTTTTGTCTTTCCTCTCAACTGTTACTTTTTTTTCTTTTTCCTCTACTTTTCCCACTTGTCCATTCCAAACAACATACTTGCATCCTAAAATATTTCCCCCATTTCACTAACTTTATATATAATTTATAGCAGTAAATGACCGCTGACTGGTTATGAATCATAAATCCAACCAGCCACCTTTGCCCCTTCCTCCGTCTTATGTCCCCCTTGCCCATATTTTTCTTTTTTGATCCTCTGAATATGGGCTAAAAACCACAAGACACAATATTTTCTTTCTGTAACTTATTTATTGGCACATGTTGGCATCTCTGAAGCTTGTTACAACCTTTTGTAACTTGACAAAGAGTTTTATTATCTTTTTCTGTTCAAATTCTATAAAATTATTGCAATTGAAAAATTTCCACACCAAATGCAGCTCATCTGACAAAGAATGTACATTTTGCTACACAGTATCCCTTCTTCCACATCTATAGCTGCATCAATAATATAGCAATCTAAAATAAATCGCCCATCAAAACAAAATCATATGCCACTTATGTGTATGATGAAATGTACAAAAATATTGATGGATTTTCATTTGATGTTTACAATCCAGCATATATTTATGTCATTGTTACCAGCTGCTATAAGAATATAAAATGTCCATAGATCTTCCTGTAAGCCTTTCTCTGTACGGAACACAGGAAACTTTTTATTCTCTGAAATATATTTCATTTTTCAATAAAAATGAGTTCAATAAAATTGAAAGTTGCCATCTGTGTGAGCAGATGGGGATTAGCATGGGGATAGTCTGTCAGGATTGCTGACATATTAACAACCTAATCATGGCATACAAGGTCAGCGATAAGAGAGTTCAAATCTGGGGACATCAGAAATCTTTCTAGAGGTACTCAGCCCAGCACCAACAGCTGACATGCTTCATTAAAATATGTATGAGCTAAACCACTACAGTTCTGTGACTCTGCTTCCAGGTTCTACGTTAGATCATTGGAGCTTGGCTTTGCTGCAAGTGGATACGATTTGTAGGGATATCCTCCACTAGCACAAATGAATTAATCACTAACTCAGTCATTCTGACCGAGCCACCTGTGCTGACATACAAAGATGCTTACAATTCGGCTATTTCACTGTCATTAGGGACAGAAGCTGAGAACAGCTAGATTTATCATGTTCTCTATGTGACCTTTTCAATTAATCATTATTCCCCTTTGATCCAATCAAAATTTCAAGACTTTAAACAGCCTCATATGTTTTCTTTATTTTTTATTTCAAGTACAGTGAAGAAAGAGGCCATAAAAAAACAAAAAAAACATGCCTACGTTTATGTATTTAGTGTTTCAGCATAAACATATTGGTAATGCAGACACTATAACCAGACTAATTAGTAAATTATCTTGGACCCAATTAGGATAATTAACTAGTATGAAAATACTTTTTTAGGTTGCTTTGTTGAACCAAATTCACGTTAACCTACCTGAAACATGCCCACTAAAAGAGAAATAAATGAAAAAGTAATTTTAGTCTTAATGGAGGGTGATTAGGGAAATTATAATGGAGGGTTATTATTATGGCCTGGTAGTGATTGGGACTGCCCAGCAATAGACATTGGTTATACTTCCTTACCACTTGATTGGTGGTCAGAAGTGAGACTTTAGTGGAATGCCATTGCCAAGTGGGCTGCAGTGTTTGCACATTTAGAGGCATGCCATTTCATGGTGAAATGTTGGAACAGAGTGTTAGCCTGTTCAAGGTGTAGTGTTCAGGGCCTAATGCCAGACCCAACCCTCAAAACACACACTAAAAACAGATATGTTACAAAGAGGTCAACAGTAATAGATAAGTCTACTGGTCATCATGTTGGACTGTCACTGTGTTTTATGTAGAGCAGTAACAGACTGACATCTGCTTATTCAAGCAGTATGTGAAACTGTCTTAGCCAATTTGGCTGTATCTAAAAGTTGGACTGTTGGGTTCAGATAGGATTAGAAACAAAGTATTCTCTCATTGTTAATTTTGTTTACCAATGGGCTCTTCCAAAAGTGTAATGGGTTTCAGGTTCAATTTACAGAAGTGTGCCAGAGTGTGAATCTATCCCTGGAATTCACAAAGACAGACACAGACGCAGACAGATGTTATGAAAGTGTCTCTTATGCATTCTAAAAGCGGTGCAGAATGTGCAAAATTCATGTTCCTGAATAGAACTTGTACTTAAATTTGGTGCATGCTGCACCACTGTTAGAATGCATGTGAGACACTTTCACAATATCTGTCTGCTCCCAATTCTCCCTCTCTACGCCAAAAGAGAGTTAGTCTCAATTAGCTATGCTTTTATATATTAATGACTTTTGGGACTGTTTATTAGCATATTTATAGTTTATAATATCCCAAATTTGGGAATCCCAGCTGACTGTTAGGGGTTAACATTCTAGAGTGAATTTCAAGGGATATTTCAAGAGGTTACCACACACACACAATGAGTGGAAGAGACTTGTTTAATAGACAAACACCACTATTTGAGTTTGCAGGTGAGCATATACACCTGGACCCAAAGGAACAATCGTGAGACTGAAATCCTCATTGTCTTATCTCATAAAACCTTGGGAAGTGTGGATTACCAAACAAATCTTCTTGAGATGTCACAATAGCTATTGAATACTGAGGTTTAACTCCAGTCCAGTCTATTTACCATAATTACCCAACAATGGATGAAATTTCCTATGTCACATGGCCTTGAACTGTGTATGCAGCAGAAGGTGAAACCTGGGTCATTTCAGATACAAAGAAAAATGTGGTTTATATCAATGGAAATCTTATAAAGGGTATATTTCCACACACCAAAATATATTCAACAAAGTTGGGTATTTTATACCACTCTACTAAGTCTGAAGTGATGAAGAAGAAGATGATTTGTGAATTGGGGTAAATTTTATATTTACAAAGGAATCACCTATTCCAAAACAGTTTAAATATCAGGAAAATGAGAAACCAAATGTATTTACATCTTTCTATGGTCCTTATCCAAGAGTTAGTAGTGAAATTAACTATACTTGAATAGGACATATATTTGGATATAAGATTGGTGAGGTAGCTCGGGGCAGAGCTGCGGATGGCTTTGTACAGTGGATATAAAAAATCTACACACCCCTGTTAAAATGCCAGGTTTTTGTGATGCAAAAAAATGAGACAAAGATAAATCATTTGAGAACCTTTTCCACCTTTAATGTAACCTTGACATTTCAAACTTTCTAAAGATTGATAACATTGTATTTTGTGGTTAGGAATGTATTAAGGTCCTCTGAATTATCATTAACATAACTGTTTGAATATTGTATTGAAGTTATATATATTACTAACTAATTTGTAGTGCTGTTGTGGTGCAATTTATCAGAAAGACCTTCTTATTTCTCTATGGCCACGAGAAATGAGAACTAATATAAGAAGCACTATAAGGTTACACTAATCCCTCAAAATTTTATCTTCCGTTTAAATTGATAATCACATATTATTTGACAACATAGAAATTAGCATATTATATTTTTGATTGTGTGTACGAGTATATATTCATCACCAGTATTTTGCATTTGTATTAATATATATATAAATTTTGTACATAAATAAATGTATTTATTTATTTATCAAAAAGGCAACGTTTGTGTATATGGTACGAAATCATACTGGTAATAGGACTCAAGGTAAATTATTAAGTGGTGATCAAATTATTAAGGTGTCCAAATTATTGGTTCATTAAACTGTACATCTGAAATCTTTTAGGTGGAGGGAAGTAAAAATAAAAAACTAAAATAATATGGTTGCATATGTGTGCACACCCTTAACCTCCTCGACGGTCTGATTATTTCCGATTTTTTGTGCTGAAAGCGGTACCATTTTTTTGCATGGAAATATGTAGTTTTTTATTGTAGGCTGTAATTTTTAGGAATAACTCACTGAAATCTGTACGAACAAGAGTCTAGTAAACATCCCGAGTAGGATAAAATTTGAAACACGAAATCATAAATTATAATTTAATAAATAATCATAAAAAATAATAATATAATAATAATAAATTGAATTCAATAATATAATCAAACCAAAAACACTGAAATTTGAAATACAGAGGAAAATTCGCACATCGCTGAGCAAAGTCGCAAAATCGTTTTCAGTGTCTGATGATGAATTTCCCCACAAATCATTATCACTCAATTCTGCAAGTGGTTCTGATTTACTATCTCTGTTTTCTAGCTGGTCTAAAACCGCTTTTGACGCCATGGACTTTTCTAAGTTTCCAGGCAGAAAGAACAGTCAAAATGCAGGCAGGGCACAGGACAAAGCACTAGGGACAAAATGTATGTGAAATGCATTGAAACAGCAATGTTTTACTATGTAATAATCATTTTTTAAAAAATGACATTTTTAAAAAATTTCAAATTTGGGTCAGTTCCGGCGCCCGTACGTCCCGACGTCACAGGGACCGGAACACGGAAGCCGGATGCCGGCATCGGCCGGGAATGCTGCAGGGGACACATCGTGGGAGCGAAGGACAAGGTAAGTGCTGCAGGGACTCCCTGAGCAACGCCGCATGGTAAGCCCGAGTGTAGCTCGGGGTTACCGCTCTTGGTACTCAAATTTTACCCCGAGCTACACTCGGGAATACCGCTAAGGAGGTTAAACTAATACTTTGATGAATCACCTTTTGATTTTATTCCAGCACTCAGTCTTTTTGGGTATGAGGCTATTAGCATGGCACATCTTGACTTGACAATATTTGCCTACTCTTCATTGCAAAATCACTCCAAATCTGTCAGAGTTTGAGGGCATCTCCTGTGCACAGCCCTCTTCAGATCACCCCACAGATTTTCAATCAGATTCAGGTCTGGGCTCTGGCTGGGACATTCCAAAACTTTAATCTTCTGTTGAAGCCATTCCTTTGTTGATTTGAGTGTTTGTTTTGGGTTGTTGTCATGCTGAAAGATGAAATTCCTCTTCATGTTCAGCTTTCAAGCAGACGCCTGCAGGTTTTGTGCCAATATTGACTGGTATTTGGAACTGTGCATAATTCCCTTTACCTTTCCCAAAGCATGATGATGTCACCACCATGCTTCACTGTGGGAATGGTGTTCTTTTGGTGATGTGCAGTGTTGTTTTTGTGCCAAACATATCTTTTGGAATTATGGCCAAAAGGTTCAACCTTGGTTTCATTACACCATAACACATTTCCCACATGCTTTTGGGAGACTTCAGATGTGTTTTTGCAAAATTTAGCCAGGCTTGGATGTTTTTCTTTGTAAGAAAATGTTTCCGTCTTGCCACTCTACCTCATAGCCCAGACATATGAAGACCACGGGAGATTGTTGTCATATGTACCACACAGCCAGTACTTGCCAGATATTACTGCAGCTCATTTAATGTTGTTGTAAGCCTCTTGCCAGCCTCCAAGACTAGTTTTTTTATTGTCTTTTCATCAATTTTGGAGGGATGTCTAGTTCTTGATAATGTCACTGTTGCGCCATATTTTCTCCACTTGATGATGACTGTCTTCACTGTGTTCAATGGTATATCTAATGCCTTGGAAATTGTTTTGTACCATTCTTCTGACTGATACCTTTTAACAATGAGATCCCTCTGATGCTTTGGAAGCTCTCTGCGGACCATGGCTTTTGCTGTAGGATGCAACTAAGAAAATGTCATGAAAAACCTACTAGAACAGCTGATGATAACAGGTGTGTACTGATTCCTATTCAACATGATTTTGAATGTGATTGCTTAATTCTGAACACAGCTACATCCCCAGTTATAAGAGGGTGTGCACACTTATGCAACCATATTATTTTAGTTTTTTATGTTTACTCCCCACCCCCTAAAAATATTTGTTTGTTTTTCAATTGAGTTGTACAGTTTATAGGTCACATTAAAGGTGGAAAAAGTTTTGAAATTATTTCTCTTTGTCTCAATTTTGCATCACAGAAACCTGACATTTTAACAGGCATGTGTAGACTTTTTATATCCACTGTATGTTGTTAGTATTTTGAATTTAGCTCACTGGGCAATTGAAAGCCAGTGGAGGGATTGGCAGAGAGGGGTGGCAGACACTGAGTGGTTGGTAAGGTAGATGAGTCTGGCAGCAGCATTCATGATAGACTGAAGAGAGGGTAGCCTATGGAGAAGTAAGCCTATGAAAAAGGAGTTACAATAGTCAAGGCAGGAGATAGCAAGGGAATGAATGAGTTGCTTGGTGATTTCATTAGTTTAGTTTCATTAGGCTTGGATTTTAGAGATGTTACAGAGGTGAAGTCTACAAACTTTTTATAGCAATTGGATTTGGGGCCAAAAGGATAGGTCAGAGTCTAGGATTCCACCTAATACCCTGGCATGAGGGGAGGGACTGATAGTTGCATTATTGATCTTGATAGAAAAGTCTTGAAAGAGGGCACGAACAAGGGGGGGAGTGGGGGGAAAGGGGTGGTTGGGGTTTAGGGGGGGATGGGAATTTTATCAGCTCGGTTTAAGAGAGATTTAGATTAAGGATGTGGTACAATATCAATACTGATATGTCAGTAACTTAGTAATATAAGAGGAGACTGAAGGGCTGAGGTGAGTAGTAAAGAGGTAGACTTGGGTGTTATCCACGTAGAGATGTTGTTGGGAGGTTATCAAGTAACCAAAAGAGGAGGTGTAGATAGAGAAGCGAAGGGGTCCAAGAACATAGCCTTGGGGGACCTCTACAGATAGAGGACATGGAGAGGAGGAGACAGAGTTAGAGGTAATAGTGAAGGAGCACTGTGATAGATAGGAGGAGAACCAGGAAAGAGAAGAATCTTGGAGGCCATGGGAGTGGAGTTTATTGAGAAGGATCAGGTGGTCAACAGAATCAAGGGCCGCAGAGAGGTCTAGTAGTAAGAGTATGGAGGAGTGGCCATTGGTTTTAGCAGATACTAAATCATTAATGAGTTTTAGTAAGGCAGTTTCTTTGGAGTGCTGTGAGCGGAAGCTAGACTGTAAGGGGTCAAGAAGGTTGTTTTCCGTGAGGTAGCAACTTAGATGGTTGTAGTCTAACCATTCTAAAAGTTTAGAGGTGAATGGGAGCAACAAGATAGGTCTTAAGTTGTTCAGCTTTGTGGGGTCCAGTGAGGGATTTTTAAGTATAAGATTGATCTGTGCAAGCTTTAGAGGGGAGGGGAAGGTGCATATAGATAGGGAGAGATTGAAGATGTGAGTGAGAGAGCATAGGTGTCAGGAATGGACTTGCCAGTAATGGTGGGACTCACCTGCCTTGTGGGCTGCAGTACCAGGGCTGGCCAGCGGGTGCTCCCAGCAATCAGAGACTCAACCCTGCAGCCAGCCAAACACCTGAAGCTGATCATGCAGGTGTATTTAAGGGATGGCCAGACCTGCAGTCTCTGCCTTGGTGTGTGTTTTTCCTGGGCCCCTGCATCTTGTTACCTGCATCCCTGTCCCTGTCCGTCTGACTGATTCGTTGCTGACCCTGCCTGATCCGGACCTCTGCTGACTTCTCCTGTTGATCCCTGGCTTGTGACCCCGACCATTCTCTGCCTGACCCCCTGTTCCTACCTGCCCGATTGTTATTGACCCGGCCTGCCTGACGACGCTTGCATTGTATATATTGTTATCTGTGCGTGGTTTGGTTCATTTGCACTGTGTTATGTTTTAGTATTGCACTTCGTTTATGTTTGTATTGTTAGTCTTTAATAAATTGTCTTATTGTTTATAACATATCTGAAGCCTGCGTTTCCCTGCGTCAGCTCACATACCTCTGGTCATACCCTGGAGCCCTGACATTACACCAAGGCCAATCCTGACCAGAAGTGGCTGCACAGGGAAGCCATCTTGGCTTGTTGCTGGGAAGGATGGATCTTGATGAGGTTGTGTATTTGTCGCTGCTGGTTTTTGATGACAGAGAATATGCTTATCAGGCTCTGAGGGAGTATACCCGGGATCAACTGCTAGAATGTATACGGATCGCTCATGTTCTAGTAGATCAGGGCACAGAGTTCTCTGAGGTGCAACCTTTGATTCAGGTTTGTGTAGAGTTGGCTTCATCTGGTACCCCTGAAAGCAGGAATGACTTTTTGCCACCATTTAGTGCAGACCAGGTAGAGTCCCTGGTATGGTTATTAGAGGATGATGTGGATTGCTTCTTGGAGCATTATGCTGCATGTTCACCACAGGTATTAAGGGATTGCATAAACGCAGTGCAGTCTTTGGTCAGACAGGCTTTGTGTAAGCTCAGCTTTGTTCAACCCATACTGCAGACATGGTCAGACTTGTTGCATCCAGCCTCAGTCAGCTTGCAAAAACCCAGTCCTGCTTCTAATCTATTTCTTCAAAGCTCTATTCCTGCATTCCCAACAGCACCTCCAGTGACAGCCCAGTATACCCTGCTATCTACCGCATGTCAGTACCCTGTTCCCACTCGCTGCACCTATCCTGCCTTTAACCCTGTAAATATGCCCTCTGTAGCAACTGTTCCCTCCCCTGTTCCATCCTCCAGCTCTTCTCTGTCTCCAGCTGCTCCATCCATTCACAAACCTGTGCTTACTTACAGTGCTCCGGTAACTAAAACCAGGAAAAGGCGAAAGTTCTTTCCAACCAATACCATCCTGCCAGTATCCAAACCGGTCAGCCTCCCATCTGAGAACCTGCCTTCCGTGGTGCAGCCTGGTTCCTCGGCGCCCACAACCCGGCCTGATGCCTCTACCCAGCCTGATGCCTCTACCCAGCCTGATGCCTCTGCTCAGCCTGATGCCTCTACCCAGCCTGATGCCTCTACCCAGCCTGATGCCTCTACCCAGCCTGATGTCTCTATCCAGCCTGATGAACTGATCCAGCCTGATGATTCCATTAGGCCAGTTGACTCGATGCCCGCTGTCGATCCAGACGATCCGGTACCTGATGACCCAGTGCCCGCTGTCATGCCTGGTGACCCGATGCCCGCTTTCGAGCCAGACGATCCAATGCCGGATGACCCAGTGCCCGCGGTCATGCCAGTTGACTCAGAGCCCACTGTCGTGCCTGGTGACTCGGTGCCTACTGCCTTGCCAGAAGACGCGGTGCCCGCTGTCGAGCCAAATGACCTGATGCCTGGTGACCCGATGCCCGCAGACGATCCAATGTCTGACCCAGTGCCCATGGTCATGCCTAGAGATGAGCGAATCGAACTTGGCGAAGTGGAATTCGTTTCGAATATTAGGAAAAATTCGATTCGCACCGAATCCGAAAATTAGCAAACTTCGGATGCACGAATCGAATTTTTCCCGATCGGCCGATTTTCATCCCTTCTACAGCCGACAAAAAGTGTCCCTGCAGAGAGCTCTGCTATTTCTGAGAGTTCTCTGACAGTTCCTTCACATTTACAGCGGTTGAAACATTGTATCTATTTGTTTCCATTTAGGATACAGATGTTTTTATTCGGAAACAAATAGATACAATGTTTCAACCGCTGTAAATGTGAAGGAACTGTCAGAGAACTGTCAGAAATAGCGGAGCTCTCTGCAGATACACTTTTTGCTGTACTGGAATTCTTCTTATTTTCATTCTACTTCTTCCTCTTCTTCTTCTTCTTCTTCATCCTCATCCTCATCTTCCTCATCTTCTTCTTCTTCTTCTTCTTATCCTTTTTCTTCTTCTTCTTCTTCTTATCCTTCTTCTTCTTCTTCTTCTTATCCTTCTTCTTCTTCTTCTTATCCTTCTTCTTCTTCTTCTTCTTCTTATCCTTCTTCTTCTTCTTCTTCTTCTTCTTATCCTTCTTCTTCTTCTTATCCTTCTTCTTCTTATCCTTCTTCTTCTTCTTCTTCTTCATCCTCATCCTCATCTTCTTCTTCTTCATCCTCATCTTCTTCTTCTTATCCTTCTTCTTCTTCTTCTTCATCCTCATCCTCATCTTCCTCATCTTCTTCTTCTTCTTATCCTTCTTCTTCTTCTTCTTCTTCTTCTCCTTCTTCTTCTTCTTCTTCTTCTTCTTCTTCTTCTTCTTCTTCTTCTTCTTCTTCTTATCCTTCTTCTTCTTCTTCTTCTTCATCATCTTCTTCTTCTTCTTCTTCTTCTTCTTCTTCTTATGCTTCTTCTTCTTCTTCTTCTTCTTCTTCTTCTTATCCTTCTTCTTCTTCTTCTTCTTCTTCTTCTTCTTCTTCTTCTTCTTATCCTTCTTCTTCTTCTTCTTCTTCATCCTCATCTTCTTCTTCATCCTCATCTTCTTCTTCTTCTTATCCTTCTTCTTCTTCTTCTTCTTCTTCTTCTTCTTCATCATCCTTATCCTCATCTTCCTCATCTTCTTCTTCTTCTTCTTCGTCTTCTTCTTCTTATCCTTCTTCTTCATCTTCTTATCCTTCTTCATCCTCATCCTCATCTTCTTCTTCTTCATCCTCATCCTCATCTTCTTCTTCTTCTTCATCCTCATCTTCTTCTTCTTCTTCTTCTTCTTCTTCTTATCCTTCTTCTTCTTCTTCTTCTTATCCTTCTTCTTCTTCTTCTTCTTCTTCTTCTTCTTCTTCTTCTTATCCTTCTTCTTCTTCTTCTTCTTCTTCATCCTCATCTTCTTCTTCTTATCCTTCTTCTTCTTCTTCTTCTTCTTCCTCATCCTCATCCTCATCTTCCTCATCTTCTTCTTCTTCTTCATCCTCATTTTCTTCTTCTTCTTCATCCTCATCTTCTTCTTCTTCTTCTTATCCTTCTTCTTCTTCTTCTTCTTCTTCTTCTTCTTATCCTTCTTCTTCTTCTTATTCTTCTTCTTCTTCTTCTTCTTATCCTTCTTCTTCTTCTTCTTCATCCTCATCCTCATCTTCTTCTTCTTCATCCTCATCTTCTTCTTCTTCTTCATCCTCATCTTCTTCTTATCCTTCTTCTTCTTCTTCTTCTTCTTCTTCTTCTTCATCTTCTTCTTCTTGTTCATCTTCTTCATCTTCTTCTTCTTCATCTTCTTCTTCTTCATCATCTTCTTCTTCATCATCTTCTTCTTCATCATCATCTTCATCTTCTTCTTCATCATCATCTTCTTCTTCATCATCATCTTATTCTTCATCTTCTTCTTCATCATCTTCTTCTTCATCTTCTTCTTCATCTTCTTCTTCTTCTTCATCATCTTCTTCTTCTTCTTCTTCATCTTCTTCTTCTTCTTCATCTTCTTCTTCATCTTCTTCTTCATCTTCTTCGTCGTGCCCCGTGACTGCCCAAATGAGTGAAGTGTGCGGTGATTCTAAGATCGACGGCACTCATCTGCATGTCATACTGACTGACAGTATTATTTCTCTTCCCCAGCAGACTCCAAGGGCATTTAAATTAAAGGTACAGTGTTCTGCACTAATATAAAGGCTCTCTGAAGCCTAGAAACCCTTTTAATAAGTTAAATTCGCAGCGAATAAATTTGCATCGAATCGAATTTATTCCACAAATTCGGCGAATCAGCCGAATCGAATTTTTGAATAATTCGCTCATCTCTAGTCATGCCAGTTGACTCGGAACCCACTGTCGTGCCTGGTGACTCGGTGCCCACTGCCTTGCCAGATGACGCGGTGCCCGCTGGCGAGCCAAGTGACCTGATGCCTGGTGACCCGATGCCCGTTGTCGTGCCTGATGACCCGGCACCCGCTGCTCCACCTGGGGGCCCGGCGCCCATCGCCCCGCCTGGGGGCCCGGCGCCCGTCGCTCCGCCTGGGGGCCCGGCGCCCGTCGCTCCGCCTGGGGGCCCGGCGCCTGTCGCCCCTCCTGGGGGCCCGGCGCCCGCCGCCCCGCCTGGGGGCCCGATGCCTGTTGCCCCGCCTGGGGGCCCGATGCCTGTCGCTCTGCCTGGGGGCCCGATGCCTGTCGCTCTGCCTGGGGGCCCGATGCCTGTCGCCCCTCCTGGGGGCCCGGCACCCGCCGCTAAGCCTGGGGGCCCGGCACCCGCCGCTCTGCCTGGGGGCCCGGCGCCCGCCGCTCCGCCTGGGGGCCCAATGCCTGTCGCCCCTCCTGGGGGCCTGGTGCCTGCCGCCCCTCCTGGGGGCCCGGCGCCCGCCGCCCCACCTGGGGGCCCGGCGCCCGCTGCCCCGTCTGGGGGCCCGGCGCCCGCCGCTCTACCTGGGGGCCCGGCACCTGCTGCTCCGCCTGGTGATCCGGAGTCCAGCCCGATGTGCCTCTGCCCGGAGTCCAGCCCGATGTGCCTCTGCCTGGAGTGACAAGCCCGATGTGCCTCTGCCCGGAGTCCAGCCCGGTGTGCCTCTGCCCGCAGTCCAGCCCGGTGTGCCTCTGCCCGGAGTCCAGCCCGGTGTGCCTCTGCCTGGAGTCCAGCCCGGTGTGCCTCTGCCCGGAGTCCAGCCCGGTGTGCCTCTGCCCGGAGTCCAGCCCGGTGTGCCTCTGCCCGGAGTCCAGCCCGGTGTGCCTCTGCCCGGAGTCCAGCCCGATGTGCCTCTGCCCGGAGTCCAGCCCGGTGTGCCTCTGCCCGGAGTACTGCCCGGTGTGCCGCTGCCCGGAGTCCTGCCCGGTGTGCCAGTCTTTGATATCCCGCCAGTTACCAGACCCGGGTGGTGGAACATTTTGCCCAGCTAGGACTGTTTGGAGCGTCCTGAGGCCACTCCTTGAGGGGGGGGTACTGTCAGGAATGGACTTGCCAGTAATGGTGGGACTCACCTGCCTTGTGGGCTGCAGTACCAGGGCTGGCCAGCGGGTGCTCCCAGCAATCAGAGACTCAACCCTGCAGCCAGCCAAACACCTGAAGCTGATCATGCAGGTGTATTTAAGGGATGGCCAGACCTGCAGTCTCTGCCTTGGTGTGTGTTTTTCCTGGGCCCCTGCATCTTGTTACCTGCATCCCTGTCCCTGTCCCTGTCTGTCTGACTGATTCGTTGCTGACCCTGCCTGATCCGGATCTCTGCTGACTTCTCCTGTTGATCCCTGGCTTGTGACCCCGACCATTCTCTGCCTGACCCCCTGTTCCTACCTGCCCGATTGTTATTGACCCGGCCTGCCTGACGACGCTTGCATTGTATATATTGTTATCTGTGGGTGGTTTGGTTTGGTTCATTTGCACTGTGTTATGTTTTAGTATTGCACTGCGTTTATGTTTGTATTGTTAGTCTTTAATAAATTGTCTTATTGTTTATAACATGTCCATCTCAACAATGGCAGGAATAGAGAGGGAGGGGTTGGAAGGACTTGAAAAGTGGAAATAGAAGGAAACCAACTCCACCAGCTTTCTGTCCACTGGGTCTGGGTGAGTGAGTCCACTGAAGGCCACCATGACAGAGGGCAGCAGGAGATGCCAAGTCAGAATCTTGAAACCAGTTTTCAGAAATGGCAAGTATGTTAAAGCAATGGGAGATAAAAAGGTCATGCATAGATGTGATCTTGTTACAGGCAGAGTGGGCATTCCAGAGGGCACATGAGATTGGGGGGCTGCTTTTGGAAGCAAGGGGATAGAAATTAAACTGAGTGGATTGTGGCTGTTACCAGAGGAGGAAAGGCGCCTGATATGGGGGTTGCAGTTAGATAATTGGGGAGGGCAAGGAAAGGGGGAAATGCCCCCAGAGATTAGGAGAATAAGAAGGGTAAGGAAAGTAAGATGAAAGATACATAGTTACATAGTTAGTCTGGCTGAAAAAAGACAAAAGTCCATCTAGTTCAACCATAAAAAAAAGTTATAATCCTATACCTACAGTTGATCCAGCGGAACGTAGAAAAAAACCAGCAAAGCATGACTCAATTTGCTCCTGCAGGGGAAAAAAATCCTTCTTGATCCCCTGAGAGGCAATTGGATATTCCCTGCATCAATTTTACCTATAAATGTTAGTATCCAGTTATATTCTGTGTATCTAGGAAAGAATCCAGGCCTTTTTTAAAGCAATCCACTGTGCTGGCCAGAACCAAGTCTTCAGGGAGTTTATTCCACATTTTCACAGCTACTTTCTGTATTTGGAGATTAAAATGGTTGTAAACTTGCAGTGCATGCAACATAAGTCACCCTATTAATGTGTCCACATTGCAAAAGCATATCGCTGTACACTTACCTTAACATTTTTATACCCTGCGCCTGTCTGAGACCTCAGAATATCGCTGATCAGTGGGCGTATCTGCATGCTGGAGCTCGGGAGGTGGAGTCGTGACCTCACTGGACTCTCTTCCCATCTCTACACTCCCTCCAGCCTGACAGTGTGAACCCCAGGCAGCTGGCCACACCCCCTCACAAATACCAACCAATTGGAACTTGTGGAAGGCACCTTCTGACTTCAGCATGGCCAATAATGCTGAGGTGTGGAGCAGCCAATCGTGGGTGATCCAGAGGAGGTAGGGGGAGTGATCTGTTGCTGGAATGCTAGACGTACGACCCCTTCTCTCATGATCATGCATGAAAGAATTATGTAGTCTGTCAGTCACAGGAGTGGGGGTGTGGCAACACCATTTTTGTCATGTGTCGCTTTTCAACCATGCAAGAAAGCGGAGAGGATTTAGCAATGCTGGATTCACTTTTCTTTGCAAGACTGGGGAGAGATGGCTTCTGCGTAACTGTACCAGGTAAACTGTTTAGTTTATTTTTTATTTTTCAGGTTTATAACCACTTTAAATTTTTTTTCCTCCAGACATAAAGAGTGTCCCTTGTCCTCTGTGATGACCTCAGGGTGAATATCTCTACACCGAGTTCACTATATGAACCACTGATGTATTTATACATGTTGATCATATCCCCCCTTAATCTCCTCTTCTCACAAGAGAATAAATTCAGTTCCTCTAATCATTCCTCATAGCTGATCTCCTCCATGCCTCGTATCAGTTTAGTTGCCCTTCTCTGCACTTTCTCCAGTTCCCTAATGTTCTTTTTGTGAATTGGTGCCCAAAACCGAACTGCATATTACAGATGAGGTTTTACTAATGATTTGTACAGGGGTAACATGATATCTTTCTCTCTGGAGTCTATACCTCTTTTAATACAAGGGAGGATTTGGCTCGCTTTAGAAACCGCAACTTGGCATTGCATACCATTGTTAAGGTTATGATCTATCAGAACTCCCAGATCCTTCACCACCATCGATTCCCCCAGTTGTACTCCCCCTAGTATGTATGGTGCATGCATACTCTTAGCCCCTAAGTGCATAATCTTACATTTATCAACATCATTTGCCACATAGTTGCCCAATTAAACAGTGCATTGAGGTCGGCTTGTATGTTGGAGACATCCTGTAAGAACGTTATTCCACTGCAAAGCTTGGTGTCATCTGCAAAGACTGAAATGGGATTGTTAATCCCAGACCCTATATCGTTTATAAATAGATTAAAAAGTAAGGGTCCCAACACTGAACCTTGGGGTACACCACTGACAACCCTAGACCATTCAGAGTATGAATCATTAACCACTACTCTATGAATACGATATTTTAGCCAGTTTTCTAACTTTTTACATACTGATTTTTCAAAGCCAGTAGACTTTACCCTACACATTTGCCATGTGTGGGGAACTGTGTCAAACACTTTTGCAAAATCCAAGTATACAACATCCACAGCCACCCCTCTGTCCAAGGTTTTGCTCACCTCCTCATAAAAAGAAATCAGATTTGTTTAACAACTTCTGTCTTTCATGAATCCATGCTTTCTGTTGCTTAAAATATTTTTTTCCAGCAAGAACTCATCTATGTGGTCTTTTTTTAAACTCTCCAGCATCTTCCCAACAATAGATGTTAAACTATCAGGTCTATAATTACTTGGTAAAGATTTTGATCCCTTTTTAACCTCCCTGACGGTCTGATGATGTCAGTATTTTTGAATGTCAAAGCGGTACATTGTTTTGCATGGAAATTTGTTGTTTTATACAGTAGGCCTGTAATTCTTTGGAATAACTCACATAAATCTGTCTAAACAAGAGTCTAATAAACATCCCTGGTATGATAAAGTTTGAAACATGAATTCATAAATTATAATACAATAAATAATTATAAAAAAAAATAATATAATAATAATACATTTAATTCAATAATGTAATCAAACCACAAACACTGAAATTTGTCCAAACAAGGGTGCAATATTACTAGACACTGAATATTGGTTTAGTAAACATCCCAGGTATGAAAAATTTTGAAACATGGGACTGAACAAAGTCCGACGTCACAATCAAGATAATGGAACCTGGTTTCCTTTCTGACTGTCTTTCCACTGTCATCTCACTTTGAGCAACAAACCACGCACATCCTTGTAGGTACTAACTTTTTCTTGGTTTGTGGTATGTAGTCCACGAAGTGACGACCAGTCAGGTGTTCCAGGTTGACAACGCTAACAGCACAACAACCTCTATTTACAGCTATTGATGGTGTTTGGTGGTTCACAAAGATATGTTCAGCAATTTTCCAAATGAAGTCAGAATGAATCCCAGGCTTGTCACTTTTTTTTTTAGCAGAATATAGGCATGCCACAAGTGTTGTTCAAGAAGATGCCTGAAAATCTTCTTGTAGTACTTCTTTTGCTGTTTCCTCATTGCTGGGTAGAATGTCATTGCTTGGTCAGCTCTGTCGACACCTCCCATGGTGTTATTGTAGTCTATCAGTACTTGTGGCTTCATGATTTCTTTCCCACCTTTAGTGTGTACCACAACAGTGGAGGTATTAGGAATTGTACTCATTAGGCACACATCTTTCTTGTCACGACATCACAGTACCATCATTTTGCCTTTCTGCCAGGCAACCATTTCTCCAGTCTTCAGCTTCTTATTGCCAAACATTGGTGGCATGTCGCTCTGGTTAGCCCTAACGGTTCCATAGGCATCTGTTTTGTTTTGCATAAGAAATTCATAAAGTTCAGGAGATGTATAAAAGTTGTCGGTTGTTACGCAATAGTCCTGATTTAGCAATGGCTCAATGAATGAAAGAATGGAAGATGTTGTCATTCCATAGTTGCTGTATTTTGGATTGAATTTTGTTCCTTTTCCAGTGTTTATGACTGAGTTTCAAATGTAGCCAGTTGACAATTCACATAGCATGTAGGATTTTCCGCCAAATCGTGCTCTCTTTGATGCAAAGTATTATACCCAGCTGAGCCTTCCCTTGTAGGCCATTAGACTTTCATCTATGCTGATATTTCTTTCTGACACATAGCTTCATTGGAAATTCTTTAGAATAATTTGAGATACTTCCCAAATTTTCTTTAGTTTTGGTGCAGGATGAGTAGTTTCATCCAATTCTTCGTTGTTTTTGAAGTGTAAAAATGTAATGATCAGGGAAAATCTGTACTCTGACATAACCGTGCCAAAGAATGGAGTGGCAAGAAATTTATTAGTTTTCCAATACCATTTCTGTAGGGGTTTCCCCACCACTACCTGATGTATTAATAGGCCCAGAAATTTCCAAATGTCATCTTTGGTCACTGGTTCCCACTTTCTGCTTCTTGAAAACTTCAGTTGCAGAGTAGTCAATTGTTGCTCTTGGTACCGGTTTGTCTCTATTTATAACAATTTTTTCAATAACCTCATTGGTCAGAAACAATTCTAAGGATGCCAAGGGGTTGTCATGTTCAATGTCTACTTTCATACCAGATGCTCCAGTAAATGGGAATCTTGGGGGCACTGCCTGATCACCTACCACAGTTAACAGAGCACCAAGTTCGCACATCACTGAGCTCAGTCGCAGAATCGTCGCTGTCATCACATTCGGTGTCTGATGATGAATTTCCCCATAAATCACTATCGCTCAATTCTGCAAGTGATTCTAATTCACTGTCACTGTTTTCTAGTTGGTCTAAAACTGCTTTTGACCAAAAGGGATGCTTTTTGGATGTCATGGACGTTCTCAAGTTTCCAGGAAGAAAGAACGGTAAAAGTGCAGGCAGTGCACTGGACAAAGCACTAGGGACAAAACTGAGGTGAAATGGTTTGATACAGTAATGTAATCCTAACAGATTACAATGTATTGTGTGTACATCATATTTTTACTTTTTTGAATCTCCTGCTGGTTCTGTCGCAACGGCCGGAGGACATAGCAGGAGGACATCGGGGTATTGCAGTACAAGGTAATGATCGGGGTATCGCAGGACAAGGACTACAGTGTAATCCCGAGTGTGGCTCAGGGTTACCGCTTTTGGTACTGAAAATTAACCCCGTGCCACACTCGGGATTACAGCTAGGGAGGTTAAATACAGGCACCACATTGGCCTTATGCCAATCCAGCGGTACTGGGTGATTTGCAAAAGCTGTGGGGTATAGAGGAGGGTTAAAGAAAGGACAATTTGAGAACCTAGAACAATGTGAGAAGGAAGAGTAGAGGGAGCATATTAGAGGGAATAGAGAGTGTGAATCAGACTTCAAAAGAAATTAAATATCAAATGTTGGTTTTCTTCTTTCCAGAGTGCAGCAGAGTTCTTGTTGTATCCTTATATTGCTTTAGTTATCTTGTTTTAGTTAAACTGCTGTGTTGAAACTACAGCACTCGTTCAAGAAACACTCAGGCAAGAAACATGGTATTTGCGACTGACTCCTGTCTGTCCAGTGTGTCTGGTAGTGACATTAGGTTGTCATCTGCCATGTTGGGCTTCCTGGTTCTTATAAGGAGATAGGATTAAAGAGGAAAAGAGAATAAGCAAAGTCTGGCATTCCAGAAGACACAGGAGGGGAGGTATATAATTCATTTGAATCATTAACACAGACACTCTGGAATGCTGCAATGCGTTTTCTACTAGATACCTCAAGGTCCATCCATACCAAAGGTCTTTGGTAAAATACTAGTGCTAGAGAAATTTGACCATGCAAAGTCATTACACAAAGTAGATTAGTTTGCACTGAAATTGCTTCAGTTTTGGTGAACATTTGCAGTTCTGTCTGATCATTTGGATTCCTCCTATTGATTTCTTCTTCTTCAGCTCTTTCATTTGCTGCTCGGTGTGTCAGAAGACAAACCAGTAAAGTCAATGCAACTGATGCTTACAGAATAATTGAACCTAATTAGGCAACTGTTTAAGATGCTAAGGCTGGCCATAAATGAGTAGAAAATAGTTAGAAAATTTGTTTGCATTTGAAAAAGAACAAGTGTGCGATGACGCCATCATTCATACAAATGTTTTCCACTCACTTGTGGACATATTGTCATTCATGGTACATTTTTTGTCGTTTGATTACAGGATAAACGCTCATGCTCATGCGCACTATGATTTATCGAGTTATTCTCAATCAATTTTGCTCAATCACTTTGAAAATCATTAGCTCATACTAAAATATTGCGACATGACTATTCTTTTTTTTTCAGAAATCTTTGCAGAAACGATATGAACCCACTAACATTTAGCTGTTTCGAACAAAATTTAAAACAATCTTCTACTCATCTATGGCCAGCTTAACCTTAAGAAATGACTAAACATAATCAGCTTAAGGACCCTTTATGTAAAATAGACAATTTAGGTGACATCAAGATCCAGAAAGGTCACTTGGTTGAAAGGAAACTCTTTGGCATAACTAAACAGAAATCATTATCCTTTACTAATCCCTTCTGGTGGCATCAGGCTACACTGACTGAGACAATTTTGTGATAGACCTGCAGCTCCACTGTCTCCAGAGTACAATAGCTGTCCTTTAAAGTTTAAATTTAAATTTTTTTAAAGCATTTTATATAACAGTTGACAGTGCTTTGCTGTCTGATACCCTCGCAGGACAACTGGCTTGTCCCACTTGATCAGACAGATGACACAGCTCATGCAAGGGCAGAGCGGGAAAGCTTGAAATTCTTATGACTACTACTATGACTAAGAAACCGTGCATTGTTGGTGAACAGGCAGCTGAAGTAAACCGTGCATTGATTAGGGGGAGCTAGACGCTAATGGCTCGTGAGGAGATGATTAGCAGCTCAGGTGAGATAGTCAGAGGGTTCAAATTCTGGTCAGGACTGAAACACTCTGCAGGCCAACCCCACTGGAATCTCCCCCTGCTCTGAGGCTTTCAGAGGGGGGCCTTGGAGGTGGATCTGAGGAGTAGCTGGCTACACTCTGGGGGGGCATCAGCCAATCCCCAACAGGAGGCTTGGCAAGGGGCTGGACTCCCTTAAAAGTTTGCTGCAAAGGAGGAAAACGCAGGACTCGCTGGCCCCCTAAGAGAGTACAACATGTGCGACTGGGAAGGAGCAGCCCAGCTGATAGGCCTGGTGGTAGCAGCCATTCTGCAAGAAGTGAAGGAGAGGATCTGAGTGAGTACACCTGCACCCCCTAAGCGGATAGGGGAAGGAGCTCGCTAGTGGGAAACCAGATTAGCCATCTTCTAGTGACAGTTACCAATTTAAAGGAACAGGAGCCAGATCCCCTGCATAGGAAGAAGTCTCCAGATTGATGGGTGAAGTGGAGTTCATCTAGGGTCTGGGGTAGTACAAATGGAGCGGCTGGCTAGCACTCTAACAGAGACTGTGACAGAGAACAGAAGCTGTGAATAGTTCAGAAAGTTATCTTCAGATTTCGTTTCCCTTGGGCATCCTATACATCCCTTACCCTATCCAAGTTCTAATTCCCTCAATCAAATAACAAGACCAACGCTGGCCTGATTTCTGTCTACGAATAAAAGCCTGTGTGGAAAATGCTAACTGACTGGCTGTGCAGGACTGTAGGGAGACCCAAATTCATCAGCCACCCCTAAGGGGGTAGTGCTACAGTGAGTTGAATACCTAAATGATCATCTGGTAAAACTGTTCGGGTGAGGGAATTTTAGAGCCTCTGAAAAGGCTCATTGCAAGGTATGTGAGCTGCTTGAAGATAGGATGAAAAAATGGCTGCCAAATAGTCAAATTTATTATTGTGAATCTATATATTTTTGGTTTTAATTTTAATGTGTTTGCAAGTTAACAATTTATAGGTATATTTTACATCTATTTTAATTGTTTGTGAAAAGCATTTACTGAAAATGGAACGCTGAACAAAAAAAATACAATTTCTGTGTGTGGCTCTGTTAGCAATATTAATTTTCACTTTCTATTCCAATAATACTCCTAAAATGAGAAACGCTACAGCTGTCATGCCAGGAAGTAAGGTAAATCTCCCATTGGTAACAGACACCAATTAAAAACTTAACATGTCTAACCCTTCCCCGTTCTAACTAAATCTAAAAACAGATTTTTTTTAACAACTGTGTATTGATTATAAGCTACATACATGGCACTCAGTTTGAAAAGTACACAGCCTGTATGCTTTTAGCGTAAATATGTATTCAGCATATCCTGTAGGTTCAGCATAAACACACTGATTTGAGCTACACACATGAAGGCAAAAGCAGTGGGAATATTGCAGATGAGAACTGCAAGTGAAATAAAAATCACCACTTTACTGGTGCTCTGTTTTACCGTAACATGTATAGATCACCCTATTTAACAACTGTAGAGCTGTAAAATCTATTACTGCAGATAAGCAGCTATACAAAGGGGGAGACCTGATTTCTATTATAAAGAGGGGGGCAAAAGCAGGCAGTGAATTTCTAGCTGTCCTAGAAATCTAAAGCTCTGATGCTTCTGTTGCTAAGCCAGGTTACAAGGGAAGAGATGCAAGAACATGCCATCTATTAAGGATGACAGAATAGACTATCAGTGTGACATGTTTATGGCTCTGCAGTGTCACTCTCTATTTATGATCTGCTGTCTGCAAACACAAAATTAACCTACTCATAGTGACATAGAAAGTGCAAGTCAAAGCATAGACAGAAGAAGGCAAATACTGCTCTTAGGCCTCATTCACACTTGCCCTCCTGTGTTTAGCTTTTCTAAATGCAGGAGATATGGGGGTGTTATTACGTAAAGCAAAGAGACTGTGGACTTTGCAGTCATTTTCTAAATGCAGGAGATATGGGGGTGGTTTTATGTAAAGCAAATAGACTGTGGACTTTGCAATCATTTTCCCCAGAGCTTAATAAATGCGGTGAAGCTCTTCTGATTTTCATCATCCAATCACATGCAAGAAAAATGCTGTTATTTTTATTTTCCATGCACCTGAATGGGTATTCTTTTCAAAGTGAAGCTTCATCACATTCGCTCTGAGGAAAATGAGTGCAAATGCACTTGCAGAGTGCACAGTCTATTTGCCTACCACACCATCTGGGAATATTTATGCTTCCTGTGTTCAGATGCTCCTGCTTTAACCACTTGCCCTCCAGAGGATTTATCCCCCTTCCTGACCAGGCCATTTTTTGCGATACAGCGCTGCGTTACTGTAACTGACAATTGTGCGGTCATGCAACGCTGCACCCAAATAAAATGTATATCCTTTTTTTCCAAAAACGGAGCTTTCTTTTGGTGGTATTTGATCACCTGTGCATTTTTTATTTTTTACGCTATAAACAAAAAAATACTGACAATTTTGAAAAAAAAAACAACAATTTTTGACTTTTAGCTATAAAACATATCCATTAAAAAATGTAAAAAAATCTAATTTCTTCATAAATTTAGGCCAAAATGTATTCTGCTACATGTCTTTGCTAAAAAAAAATCCAAATACATGTAAATTAATTGGTTTTACGTGAACGTTTTAGTGTCTACAATTGGTGCTATATATACTGGAAAAAAACTTTTTATACTAGTAATGGTGGTGATCAGTGACTTATAGTGGGACTGCAGGACTGTGGCAGGCATTCTGACACTGGGTGGGAACTGACTAACTGCCATTGACATCCCAATGACACTAATACAGTGATCAGTGCTAATAAAAAACTACAAATGACACTGGGCAGGAAGGGGTTAACATCTGGGACGATCAAAGGGTTAACTGGGTGCTGTTTAACATAATGTCCTGTGTGTGTTTTACTAGAGAAACATGCTGCTGTGTATTTTTCTCTGATGTGCAGAGAAATACAAAACAGCATGTTCTTGCTGGCAGGAGAGAGACCTGTGTCGTTCACACACAGGTCTCTCCCCTGTCAGTGTTATTCGGCGATTGCCAGGTGCTGGTGGGGATCTCCCGCCAGGACCTGGTGATTGACATCTGTAGCCGCCAATGGTTGTGCGGGTAGGGCGGTGCACGGCAGCATGTCCCTACCCGGAAATGCTAATTTTATATATATATATATATATATATATATAAATATTTTATTATACCTTTTCATGTGACAACACTGAAGAAATGACACTTTGTTACAATGTAAAGTAGTGAGTGTACAGCTTGTATAACAGTGTAAATTTGCTGTCCCTTCAAAATAACTCAACACACAGCCATTAATGTCTACATCGCTGGCGACAAAATTGAGTACACCCCTAAGTGAAAATGTCCAAATTGGGCCCAATTAGCCATTTTTCCTCCCCGGTGTCATGTGACTCATTAGTGTTAGAAGGTCTCAGGTGTGAATGCGGATCAGGTGTGTTAAATTTGGTGTTATCGCTCTCACTCTCTCATACTGGTCACTGGAAGTTCAACATGGCACCTCATGGCAAAGAACTCTCTGAGGATCTGAAAAAAAGAATTGTTGCTCTACATAAAGACATAAAGATGGCCTAGGCTATAAGAAGATTGCCAAGACCCTGAAACTGAGCTGCAGCATGGTGGCCAAGACCACACAGCAGTTTAACAGGCCAGGTTCCACTCAGAGCAGGCCTCGCCATGGTCAACCAAAGAAATTGAGTGTATGTGTTCAGCGTCATAACCAGAGGTTGTCTTTGAGAAATAGACGTATGAGTGCTGCCAGCATTTCTGCAGAGGTTGAAAGAAAGCCCGCAAACAGTTTGCTGAAGGCAAGCAGACTAAGGACATTGATTATTGGAACCATATTCTGTGGTCTGATGAGACCAAGATAAACTTATTTGGTTCAGATGGTGTCAAGCGTGTGTGGCGGCAACCAGGTGAGGAGTACAAAGACAAGTGTGTCTTGCCTACAGTCAAGCATGGTGGTGGGAGTGTCATGGTCTGGGGCTGCATGAGTGCTGCTGGCACTGGGGAGCTACAGTTAATTGAGGGAACCATGAATGCCAAAATACACTGTGACATACTGAAGCAGAGCATGGTCCCCTCCCTTCAGAGACTGAGCCGCAGGGCAGTATTCCAACATGATAACGACCCCCCAAACACACCTCTAAGATGACCACTGCCTTGCTAAAGAAGCTGAGGGAACAGGTGATGGACTGGCCAAGCAGACCTAAATCCTATTGAGCATCTGTGGGGCATCCTCAAGATGGAGGAGTGCAAGGTCTCTAACATCCACTAGCTTCCTGATGTCATCATGGAGAAGTGGAAGAGGACTCCAGTGGCAACCTGTGAAGCTCTGGTGAACGCCATGCCCAAGAGGGTTAAGGCAGTGCTGGAAAATAATGGTGACCACACAAAATATTGACACTTTGGGCCGAATTTGAACATTTTCACTGAGGGGTGTACTCACTTTTGTTGCCAGCGGTTTAGACATTAATGGTTGTATGCTGAGTTATTTTGAGGGGACAGCAAATTTACACTATTATACAAGCTGTACACTCACTACTTAACATTGTAGCAAAGAGTCATTTCTCCAGTGTTGTCACATGAAAAGATATAATAAAATATGTACAAAAATGTGAGGGGTGTACTCACTTCTCTGAGATATTATATATATATATATATATATATATATATATATATATATGCGTGATTTAGCACAGCCCTGCTGCCCTATAGCAGTAGTTCTACTATAGGGCAGTGGAGAAGTGGTTAAATCAGGTTTTGCAGCATTTAGGCATATTTAAATGCTTTTTATGTGTTTACAACTTTTTAGCCACATTTAGAGGTTCTAAATGGATCATGGACACACACAATTATATTTTCTCTAAACACAGCTAAACCTACCAAAGGGGCCAATGGACACAGACAGCGGTGCTCAGGATCAAGCCTACAGGTGTGCCACAAATGGAAGCATGAGTGCTGGCAGGGACCTGAGAAGAGGAAGTACAGGGCTGCTTTGTGAAACTCCATTGCACGGAGCAGATAAGTATACACCTGTTTGTTATTTGAAAAAATAAAACGTTAGACTTTACAATCACTTTAGCGACCCTGTCAGTAGACTAAAAAATATAAATTAAATTCATCCTATGAAGAAAAATAGTTTATTCTTGCTTTTCCTGTGGGCAGTGAGTCAAATCTTCTCTCTCTTTAAGAATTAAGGGTCCCTCTGTGGTTCAATCTTCTACCCCCTACATCTCTACCTGACACCGTAGTGATAAAGAGGTCAGCGGAGGGATGTGTCATGGCCCATAGGTTTGAAACCTTTTCACTAAAAACACACATATTTCTGGTGTAAAACTGAGTAATCAAGTATGATATTAAGTTATACATTTGTATTTTTAGCTTGGTGGTATTTCTTCTTGAAACAACTAAAATTAAAATTGTGCAAGTCTTCAGCTAGTTTCATACTTTGTTTTGTGAAACATATTTCTTAGGGTATAGCATGACACATGATTTACAGCGATAATAAAAAAATCCATAAGGAACTCTTTACAGAGGTGTCTTGGTTGCAAGACATAGGAACCTTTCCTACGAAAATTAATGGACATGTTTTGGTTTGATAAATCTATTTTTTACACCATTCGCCCCCATTCTGCCCCAAAGGAGATTTCTGGAAATCTGTGCTCTGATGGAACGCATGTTCCTAAATTAGCTTATTATGGGTTTGTATTGCTAGTTCTTGGCTGTTGTAAAACAGTCTTATTACAAATAGCTTTTTTTAACTAAAAGGACATGTTCCTATTTGTATATTGTCCTTCCCTTCAGTGATGTGTTTCCTCAATAAAGCTAAATGCCTGGATCTGGTAATTCTAGTATTTAAAGCCATGTTATCATACTCAACTGCTCCTAGCAATTTAGTGCAAAAAGTTAGCAAATCACCTGTGTAAGATAAAAGTATATTCAAAGGTAAAACCTTTTTTCAAGTTTTAATAATATGTGGAAACCCTTGTCAGACTTTTATGCCTGTTTGTGTTCTCTCTACAGAAATTCTATTAGACCTGGTGATGTAAAAATTAAAAAAATGCTACTTTACTGTTGTCACTGGAACAGGGGGTGAGGGGCAATCATCTGTGGACTAGAGACAAATGTTCTATTGGCATGTTAGCTGGCATTTTTCCTCACTTTGAAAATAAATTATCCCACTTCCTGAATTGTCTCCAGGATAGGAAGTGCAAATAAATGACATAGCAAAATTTAAAAAGAAAGAATGTTTTTTCTGTTTAGAACTACAAAAAAGTTTTGGCTTTAGATATACTGTACTTTAACCACTTTTCCATTCCCTGTTGTAAAATATCCTTCCGCTCTCGTCACTTGTGGCTACCCTCTAGCATGAGCAGCTGCATGCCCTGTGATCACTGTGTCCTTGAAACACAGTATATCACAGATCAGGGTACAGGGCCAATGAAACCTAGCCCTACACCATGTGATTACTGTGACCAATCACGGGAAGCACATAAGTCAACAAAGCTGCATTTTGTTTGTGAAATAAAATTAGATTTAATTTTCTTTCTTCATTTTCCAAAAAAACTTCAAAAAAACACCATTTCTTACTAAATACATTGGACTTTCTACTTTCCAAAAAGGGATCATTTAGTGGATACATGTACCATCCTGGCATTTTAGGACCTGTAGAGAGATAGATGAGATAGACAGTCAGAATATCAGAACTGATCAAATGTCATATATATATATATATATATATATATATATATATATATGCCATAGTTTGTGTACAGTATACTATATACAGTGGGGATCGAAAGTTTGGGCACCCCAGCTAAAAATTTGTATTAATGTGCATAAAGAAGCCAAGGAAAGATGGAAAAATCTCCAAAAGGCATCAAATTACAGATTAGACATTCTTATAATATGTCAACAAAAGTTAGATTTTATTTCCATCATTTACACTTTCAAAATAACAGAAAACAAAAAAATGGCGTCTGCAAAAGTTTGGGCACCCTGCAGAGTTAATATCTTGTACTGCCCCCTTTGGCAAGTATCACAGCTTGTAAACGCTTTTTGTAGCCAGCCAAGAGTCTTTCAATTCTTGTTTGAGGTATCTTTGCCCATTCTTCCTTACAAAAGTCTTCCAGTTCTTTGAGATTTCTGGGCTGTCTGTCACGCACTGCTCTTTTAAGGTCTATCCATAGATTTTCAATTATGTTGAGGTCAGGAGATTGTGAAGGCCATGGCAAAACCTTCAGTTTATGCCCCTTGATGTAGTCCCCCGTGGATTTCGAGATGTGTTTAGGATCATTATCCATTTGTAGAAGCCATCCTCTCTTTAACTTCAGCTTTTTCACAGATGGCATCAAGTTACCATCCAGAATTTGCTGAAATTTTATTGAATCCATTTTTCCTTCTACTCGTGAGATGTTCCCTGTGCCACTGGCTGCAGCACAACCCCAAAGCATGATTGATCCAACCCCATGCTTAACAGTTGGACAGAGGTTCTTTTCATTAAATTCTGTGCCCCTTCTTCTCCAAACGTACCTTTGCTCATTCCGGCCAAAAAGTTCAATTTTAACCTCATCGGTCCACAGAACTTGTTTCCAAAATGCATCAGGCTTGTCTATATGTTCATTTTGCAAAGTTCAAACGATGATTTTTGTGGTGAGGACGTAGAAGAGGTTTTCTTTGATGACTCTTCCATGAAGACCATATTTGTACAAGTATCTCTTTATAGTGGAATAGTGTACCACAACTCCAGTGTCTGCCAGATCTTTCTGGAGGGATCGTGCAGTCAAACGTGGGTTTTGAATTGTTTTTCTCACAATCCTGAGAGCTGTTCTGTCTGATATTTTCTTGGTCTTCCAGATCTTGCTTTAACTTCCACTGTTCCTGATGACTGCCATTTCTTAATTACATTCCGAACAGAGGATATTGACATCTGAAAACACTTTGCTATCTTCTTATAGCCTTCTCCAGCTTTGTGAGCGTCAACTATTTTCAGTTTCAGTTTTCTAGACAACTGCTTAGAAGAACCCATGGTGCTGATTGTTGGGGCAAGGTCAGATGAGTCTGGGCATTTAAAACCTTTGAGATTGACATCACCTGGTCTTCCCAGACGATGATTGAGAACAATCCATGACACTGGCAGGTCTCAGCTTGGCAAAGGGGGCAGTGCATGCTATAAATTCTGCAGGGTGCCCAAACTTTTGCAGACGCCATTTTTTTGTTTTCTGTTATTTTGAAAGTGTAAATGATGGAAATAAAATCTAACTTTTGTTGACATATTATAAGAATGTCTGATCTGTAATTTGATGCCTTTTGGAGATTTTTCCATCTTTCCTTGGCTTCTTTATGCACATTAATACAAATGTTTAGCTGGGGTGCCCAAACTTTTGATCCCCACTGTACATATTTGTTTGTTTGTTATTTAGCATAGAAATGTAGCAGGAAACAAATTGGCCTATATAGATTTATAAAGAAAATTTTATAGCAGAAATTAAAGGAAATTATTATTATTATACAGGATTTATTTAGCACCAACAGTTTACTCAATGCTTTACAACATAAGGGCAGACACTACAATTACAATACAAATTAATACAGGAGGATTCAGAGGGTCTTGCTCGTTAGAGCTTACAATATAAGAGGGAGGGTTGAGAGGTACAAAAGGTAATAACTGTGGGGAATGGGCTAATGGACAAAATACATGTACAGTTGTTAGGTGGGGGCAGGATAGGCCTCTCTCAAGAGATGAGTTTTCAGGGATCATCTAAAAGTGTACAGAGATGGAGATAGTCGGACACATTGGGGAATGGAGTTCCAGAGGATGGGAGCGGCTCTGGAGAAATCCTGAGGCGAGCATGGGAGGAGATGACAAGAGAGCTAGAGAGCAGAAGTTCTTGGGAGGAACAAAGAGAACGATTTGGTTGGAATTTAGAGATAACGTTAGTGATGTAACTAGGGGCTGGGTTGTGGATGGCTTTAAAAGTTGTTGTATTTTGAATATTATTCATTGGATGAGTGGGAGCCAGTGGAAGGACTGGCAAAGAGGGGTGGCAGACACTGAACGGTTGGTAGGGTGGATAAGTATGGAAGCAGCAGTCATGAATGGACTGGAGGGGGGATAACCTATGCAAAGGTAAGCTAGTGAGGAGGGAGTTGCAGTACTCAAGGCGGGAGTTAGAAGCCTTTTGTTGTGTCATTGGTTAGGAAGGGTTGTATCTTGGAGATGTTGGAGAGTCCAGGATTACACCTAGTACCCTGGCATGTGGGGACGGGTTGACGGTTGAGCCATTTATTTTGACAGAGAAGTCAGTGGAAGGGGCATGTAGGGGAGGAAATATTATGAGCCCAGTTTTGGATAGATTAATTTTCAGGAAGTGGTGTGACATTCAGGCTGATATGTCTGTTAGTAGATTAGTGATGCACAAGGAGACTGATATGCATAGAAATGGTACTGAAAGCCATGGGAGGCAATCAACTGACCCAGGGAGGAGGTGTACAG
The DNA here is from genome assembly GCF_062004578.1 of Staurois parvus. NCBI lineage: Eukaryota > Metazoa > Chordata > Amphibia > Anura > Ranidae > Staurois > Staurois parvus. The sequence continues at coordinate 2,820,814 of NW_028318025.1, forward strand.
TAGATTGAGAATAGGAGGGGTCCCAGAACAGAACCTTGGAGAACCCCAATGGAGAAAGGAAGAGGAGAAGAGGAAGTAGAATTATAAGTGACACTGAAGGTGCGGTGGGATAGGTAGAATGAGAACCAACAAAGAGCACAGTCACGTAAACCAAAGGAGTAGAGTTTTTTGAGGAGGAGGGAGTGGTCTATTGTATCAAAGGCAGCAGAGAGGTCCAGGAATACGAGTACAGAATAGTGTCCATTGGTTTTAGCCATTAGTAGGTCGTTTGTAAGTTTGAGGAGAGCAGTTTCGGTCAAGTGCTGAGAGCAAAATCCAGACTGAAGGGGATCAAGAAGGTTATTCTCAGTGAGGTGGTTGCTCAGCTGGTTGTAGACCAGGCATTCAAGGAGTTTGCAGTAAGGAGATGGGTCGTAGGTTGTTAAGATTGGTGGGGTCTAGTGAGGGCTTTTTAAGTATGGGAGTGACTAGTGCATGTTTTAGAGAATTGAGGAAGATGCTGGAAGAGAGGGAGAGATTGAAGATGTGAGTTAGAGAATGTAGGATAGAGCCAGAGGGTGACTGTAGCATTTGTGACAGAACAGGGTACAGGGGGCACATGGTTAGGTGGGCATTAGAAAAAAGTTCAGCAACCTCGTCTATAGTACTGGGGTTGAATGTGGGACATAGTGATTGTCCACGTGGTTGTGGAGTGTTAAGTAGGGGAGGTATCTGCGTGTCAGAGATCTCTGCATGAATTGTATTGCTTTTCTTTTTGAAGTGATTGGCCATCTCCTGGGGAGTGAGTGAGTTAGTGGGTGGAGGCAGTGGAGGATGAAGAAGCGAGTTGAAGGTAGAGAAGAGTTGACGGGAATTGGATGAGAAGGTGTTAATGAGAGTAATGAAATAGGTCTGCTTGGTAATGTGGAGGCAGGAATAATATTTCTGGAGAGAAGATTTTTATTGGTTGAAGTCTTTCTGAGACTTAATCTTATGCTACAGATGCTCAAGAGTGCGGCTATGTTTTTTGGGACCTCTGGTGTCATTTGTTTGCCAAGATTGTAGGGTTGGGGCCTGACTGTATATGTACTGAGGGACGTGAGGTTGTCTAGGGAGGATTACAGTAAACTGTTGTAGACAGAAGTGGCTAGATCTGGGCAGGACAGGGATGATATTTTGTCATAGAGGTGGTCAGTAGCAGAGTAGAGAAGAGAAGGGTTGAGGTGGAGAAGGTTTCCATGGGTAACTGTTAGGTGGTTGGAGGGAGAGGAGGTGGGAGACAGGGAGAGAGTGAAGCTAATAAGGTGGTGATCAGAGAATGGGAGAGGGTTGTTGGAGAGGTTGTACAGAGTGCATAGATAGGAGAATACAAGATCAAGGGTGTTGCCATCAGAGTGAATAGAAGCCTGTATCCATTGCTTTAGGCAAAAAGAGGAGGATAGATTAAGAAGCTTAGAAGTAGCAGGAGTTTTAGCATTAAAAGGGATGTTGAAGTCACCAAGAATGATTGTGGCAATTTCAGAAGAGAGAAAGAAGGGTAGCCAGGCAGAGAAGTCATCAAGGAAGGTAGATACCAGTCCAGGGGGCTGGTAGATCACAGCAATTCTTAGAGAAACAGGAGAGAATAGATGTATACAACGTGCCTCAAAGGAGGAGTGTGTCAGAGAGAAAGGTGGGTGAAGTACCTGACAGGTGCTCTGTGGGGCAAAGAGGATTCCTACTCCACCTCCCTTGCATCCACTGGGTCTGGGAAAGTGAGTCCAGAGAAGGCCACCATGGGAAAGGGAAGCAGTATCAGAATCATTAAGCCAGGTTTCAGTAATGGCAAGTAGGTTAAAGGAATTTGTGATAAAGAGGTTGTGGAGGGAGGTGAGTTTGTTACAGACAGAGCAGGCATTCCAGAGGGCACAGGAAAAGGGGAGGCTGGCTTTGGGAAGAAGAGGAATGGAGACTAAGTTCTGTGGATTGTGGCTGCTGCCAGAAGGTGTAGGGTGATGGAAGCATTGGGCACACTTAATTGATGGAGGCCCAGGGTTTGAGGATATATTTCCCGACGTTAGGAGAAGCAGAAGGGTGAGGGAGGTAATATGGGAGTGCAATTTATATGAGGGGACATGCTTCAGAGTCCTGGAGGTTTTATGAGCATGTGGATTTAGAATTAATAGAAGTTGGTGAGTGCAGTAATAGAGAGAAGACAGAAGGGAGGGTGACGTATATAAGCTGTGGGGTGGAGAAGAGGGATGAAGGAACTAGACTTTAAGGAGAACAGACACAACTGTCTGAAGGAGTGGTAGAAAGTGCATGCTACAGAGTAGGAGAGCAGAATATAGAGTGTCACCTGCAGCCTGTTTGCTATGTATGCTTGCTTCATGCAACTCCAAAGTGAAAATCACTTCTAGAAAGAATCACTAAAGGAAAGAACCCCAGCAACATTCCCCCCAGCAAAGTGCTTCTCCATAAAGGTGCTCTAGATTTATACTACTAGGGTGGGGGTGGTTGGTTGTTAATGAATTAATCATGAGCTAATATGAAGATGGCCGGCTAGCAAAGCAAGCTTTTGACATCTGAGCCAGGCTTGCAAGAGGGCAGAAAGAGTTGTAAAGATAAGACCAGCTATATTCCTTTATATAGTAAGAAATAAAAAACCCGGTGCAAAAACTCTGTCTCACAAAAATTATATAAAATTAATTTGGGTACAGCATTGCATGACCAAGTAATTGTTAGTCAAATTATCACAGTGCTGAAAACTGGCCTGGGAAGGAAGGGGAGTAAGGTTCCAAGCACACTAACATTTTTTTGAGCTTCTGAAAGCTGTAATTAGCATTTTTTCTGCTCCTAAAAGCTAAATAGCATTATGCTATGTGTCCATGTTCACTTTAGGCTAGTAGCATTTTTTGAGCTTCAGCGTCAACCAGTAGATAAAAAATAATTTTTGCAGAGTCTTTTGGAGCATTTTTCCAGCAGAAAAAAACACTGAATGATCCTAAATGTTACTAAATGTTTCTAAATGCTCCTAACAGCTTTTCTCTAGCTTTTTTTTCTACATGGTCTGTAAAAACACTAATAAAATGCTAATGCTCCTAAATGCTACTAAAGCACACACACAAAAAAAACTTTTTTTAGCCAATGTTTTTTTCCAGCATTTTTTTAGCTGAAAAAAATGCTAGTGTGCTGGTGGTTCAAAAAGCAACTCAGCTTAATATTATTAAGCAGACAGATTTTAAAGGTCATCTTTCTAATATAGCCATCAAAACCAAAATGTTGCTTTGTTCCATTCTAATTTACCTGCTGTACTTTCTTGTGTTAAAAGGAACCTATCAGATTAGACACAGTGACAAAATGTAGCAGTGCTTCCAAAATCCAAAATACATGTATAACTTCAGCTCACAAGTATCAAAATCATTTGGCACATTTCAGACTCAGTGTCTTTAGTCATAACAAGTAACATTCTAATAGGTCTGTTCTATTCTGCTATATTACAAGGATCTTGTCAGGATAGATATACTGGAGCTGCGTTTCCTGCCTTGATTTTAATTGTGTACGCTCTGCTCCAGAGAATCGCTAAGCATCACAGTTAGCTTATGCTAACTGTTCTGCCTAGTAAGTCACTCACTTAGAAGAAGCAAGTACAAATCAGAATTCCCATATACACGTACAAGGATGTACAAGGAGCATTCAAGTCAAACCAGGACTTTTAATTGTACAGGTATAAAAAGGGATTTTACAGGTATAAGAAGTGGCAAGTGTTTCCTATTACTGATAGGCAGAGCACAAGTCGCGGGCCAGTCCAGAGACCGTTAATCAAGATGGCAGACAACAGTATTAGTGTGTGCATGGACTGCGTATTGTGATGACGTTTCTTGTGAAGGGGTAAAACTCACGAATATCTACAGAAGACTTCAAGTACAGTACAGTAATGAGATGCTCAGCTGCAGTAAGACATTTGAATGGTGTAAATGTTTCAAAGATGGCTATATGTCTGTTAGTGACAATCTGGACCGTGGTGGTTCCCAGCCCACAGCAGTCATTCCTGTGAACATTCAGTGCGTGGAATGTCTGATCCTGTCGTGAAATTCCCATCTTTCTGTGGGGAAGCTGAACACAATCATTCATGAACATTTGCATTTTCGAAAAGTTAGCCCATTTTGGGTACCAAAACAGCTTTCCACTTTTGCCCGGCACAGAAGAGTTGAAGTCTGCACTGCATTGAAGGAGGGTTATGACAGGGAAGCACAGGCTTTTCTGGATTGCATCATTACATGTCACGAAATCTGAATCTGCACAAGCTCATACTGCTCAATGCACTACGTGCACATTACAGCAACTTGACTGGGAGGTATTGACACATCCCCCTTACAGCCTGGACCTCACTCTGAGTGATTTCTACCTACTTTGGACCCCTAAAAGCTTTCCTAAGAGGTTAGCATCTTAGCACTGATGATGAAGTGAAGCAGACTGTCTTAGAATCGTTCAGACGTAATGAAAAATGAGTACGCCAAAGCTTTCCAGGCATTAGTTAAATGCTGGGATAAGTGTATAAATGTAGCAGGGGAGTATGTAAAAAAATAAATGCAGTTTCCACTCGTTGAAATGTGTTTTTTTATTATATAAACTCAAAAGTCCCAGTTTGACTTGAACGCCCCTCGTACTAAGTGGGTGACTCAACAGCTGTAGAGCAAGGCTAAGATTGACAGCCCTGGAACATGTATATTCACAAAAGTCTGAAATAATAGATTCCTTTTTTCTTCCTTGAGAGTTTCCCTGTTAGAAGAGAACAACATGAAAGCAAATTGTCAAACTGCTACATTTTACATATGGCTAATAAATTCTGCATATTTGATATACATACTGATACAAAAATCAGCCATATTCCATTCAAATTAAGGGTATTACCAAAAGGTATTAAGCAGTTATTTAATATACATGTGAACCTGTGCTATGCTCATACTAAGCAAAGTACTAAGTTCACATTATGCAGCCATTAAGGTGCATTCACACCAGAAACTCCATGTCTACTGGTGATTTTGTCACGTACATTTACATGCATTGGATGAACATTTTTATATGCATTAACATGCAGTGGATTAATGTTTTTTCATCCTTGTCAGTCCTTTGAGGTCACTTACTTCTCCTTTCTTTCTTTAGGCATTTATGTGCACTGCAATGTGTTGCGATGCATTTGTGGTTGTGCTTACAGGCATTTGCATATTTGTGGCGTGAAAAAATTGTAGCTTGCTGTACTTTTCTAACTATACTGCACTGTAATGGTGTGAATTATGTCCATAGGATAACCTGGATTCTGGATTGTCTATGCAGTTGGAATGCAGTCACAAATGCATCCAACTGCATCTTGTTCGAATGGACCCTTAAAGGATATGCTTGCCTTTGACTCATCCATGCCATCCCTGTTCACTGACAGTCCCATGTGAGGTTTAATTTTAGCACTCAGCATTGATGATTAGCACTTGCTTAAGCAATGAGCAGGGGTGGACTGACCATTTGGAAACTCAGGCACCGCCTGAGGGTCCAGGGTCAGTAGGGGGCCCCATGAGATGCCCCTGGTACCTTTTTCATAGGCTTTTTTGAGTTTGGGCAAGGACACAGGGGCCCCATGATCCCCTATTGCCCGGGGGCCCCATGAGTTGTCAGTCCGCCCCTGGCAATGAATGCTAAAATGTAACAAATAGTGGGCAGTGTCACATGCTGTCATAAACCTAGACTCACATAGGATTTAAAGCCCAACTACAGCAAAATGTTTAATTTTAGACAGAATAAGGAATAGTTAGAGCCTGTGTCAGGCTTTGTATACTGTCTGTGTTCCTATTGGGGTAGTCTCTCTTCACTACCTGTCAATTCAGGAAGTGATGAAAAAACTCTCAAAAAGAGACACAGATAAAATAAAATAAAAAACATTTAGTAGAATGAGAAAGAGTTAGAACTTCTGACAATGCTTTTCTTACTCTTTGTGTGTTGGTGACAACTACACCCCCAATAGTTAAAGGGTCATGGCTATGGGCAGCACAGTGGCTAAATGGTTAGCATTTCTGCCTGGCAGTACTAGCAGGCAGAAATCCCTACCGTGGCACCACCTGCCTGGAGTTTGCATGTTCTCACTGTGCCTGTGTGGGTTTCCTCCCGCACTCCAAAGACATGCTTGTAGGTAAATTGGTCCTAGTATATGAATGTGAATTAGGGACCTTAGATTGTACACCCCTTGAGGGTTAGGGACTGATGTGAATGTACAATATATATGTAAAGCACTGCGTACCTGTAATTAAATAATAAATGTCACAGAGTCAGCATGTAGGGATGAGCAAACCTGCCAGGTTCAATTTACTTAGGGATCAGCAAATCTTGTGTAAAATTATAGAGCTTACAGAACCAAAGTCTGGGGGGGGGGGGTGAATCTTGTTAGTACGTACTGGCCATTTTTAGGGCTGACAGGCAGACTACTGTCAAAAAAGAAATACGAAGATTGGTTATGCCAAGGTAGACATATACTAATGCAAAATAAAAAAGGGGTTGCAGGAAAGAAAATTGCACAATTCCCCCATCAGCACAGTCAGTATTGACGGGGGATCCCTCCCACAGCTCTATTGTGTTCTGCTGGCAGGGAAGGCTCTCTGCCAATAGAACGCAATGATTATTGCTGGCAGCTATAGCTGTCAGGAATAATCATATGCAAGAAATCCGACAGGCTGCTTGTACGGACGCCAATCAACTTCAGTACAACCAGCCTGTCCATTGATGGAGCAAATCTCAATCGGTCCCTGCTTAACCAGCCAAGATTCAATCCATTTAAGACTGGCTTTACAGAATGGTACAATTTTTTGCTATTACAGTTAGCTTGTCTACACACATTTAGTGCCAACCCCGCAGGGGCACTTTCCTCACACTGTCACAGTGTGAGGAAAGTACTGCCAATAACCGGCAAATATGACAGGGGAGATCTGCACTGATAATCACGGCACTGATTATCAGTGCCCTGATTATTAGTATGGCCAAGCAGTGCCCAGCAATGCCACCCATCAGTGCCCAGCAGTGTTACCCATCAGTGCCCAGAAGTGCCACCCATCAGTGCCCAGCAGTGTCGCCCGTCAGTACCCATCAGTGCTGCTCATCAGTGCCACCAGTCAGTGCTGTCTGTCAGTGCCTCCAGTCAGTAAGGTCTGTCAGTGCCCTCCAATCAGTGCCACCAATCATTGACGCCTATCAGTGCCCAGCAGTAACACTTATCAGTGTCCATCAGTGCTGCCTATCAGTGCCCATCATTGCTGCATATCAGTGCCACCTCATCAATGCCCATCAGTGCCTCCTCATCAGTGCCCATCACTGCTACCTATCAGTGTTGCCTCATCATTGCCCATCAGTGCTGCCTATCAGTGCCCATCAGTGCTGCTTATCAATCCAGCCTCATCAACGCACATCAGTGAAGGAGGAAAATTACCTGTTTGCTAAATTTTATAATAGAAACAAAGAAAAAAAATGATTCACATTTTTTTCCTCTTTTTTTTGTTTATAGTACAAAAAAAAAAAACCCCAGTGGTGAATAAATACCACCAAAAGAAAGCTCTATTTATGTGAAAAAATTGATAAAACTGTCATATGGGTACAGTGTTGCATGACCACGGAATTGTCATTCAAAGTGCAACAGCACTGAAAGCTGAAAATTGGCCTGGGCAGGAAGGGGGTGAAAGTGCCCGGTAGGCTAGTGGTTAAAAAAGCTTTATCAGGTAGTTTTAGCAGAGATACCATACATGCTTTTGTATATAGCAGCTTTAGTTCTGCTGTGAACAGCACAAAGAAATTGGTCAGTAGATCACTTAGACTGTCCTTGTTCTTGTTGATGTTAAACTGTCCTGCCACTAAACTATTTTGATCAACCTTCCATTAAGAATTAAAAGATGGAAATGATACAGCAGTGTAATACTAGTCAGTGCAAGACATTTTTAACCGGTTCCCACCCAGTCTATTATACAATGATGGCCGGGCAGGACAGTCCTCATATAACGTCCTCTCATTCTTGTCGCACATGCGCTCCCCCAGGGGTGCGCTGCACGGCGATCAGTGGTGAGCTGTGTCCCTATGACACAGCGCTTCACCAATCAGGTAAAGAGCCAATGATGTTTGCTCTTTACCATGTGATTAGCTTGTCCAATCACAGCTGGTCAAATGTAAAAAAATTCAGTTTATCAGAATTTCCTCAGCGCTATCACTGTCTGAGAATAGGAAATCCGATAGCTGGCTTTCCTGTGACAAGGGACATTTACGCTGATAATCATGGCACTGATCATCAATGCCCTGATTATCAGTGCAGCCCCATCAGTGACAAGCAGTGTCCATCATGCAGTGCAGCCTTATCAGTACCTCTTCATCAGTGCCTACCAGTGCAGCCTATCAGTGCCCATCAGTGCCGCCTCATCAGTGGCCATCATTGCAGCCTCATTAGTGCCCATCAGTGCAGCCTCATCAATGCAGCCTATCAGTGCCCATCAGTGCAGCCTCACCAGCGCACATCAGTTTAGAAGTAGAACTACTACTTATTTGTAAAATTTAATAACAGAAATTAAGAAGATTGTCAGCCTTTTTTTTCGTTTATTTAGCAAAAATGTTAAAATCCAGTGGTGATTAAATTCCATCAAAAGAAAGCTCTATCTGTCTAAAAAAAATTATAAAAATTTAATTTGGATACAGTGCTGCATGACCATGCAATTGTCATTCTAAGTGAAACAACACTGAAAGCTGAAAATTGGCCTGAGCAAGAGATTTACTACAAGTTTTGTCTTTTTGAAAAAGCTGCAAACACAGAAAAATACCTATTGACCTGCCAAAAATTCACTGAGCTCTCAACTCTCTGTTTAGGCTGATAACTTAGTTTCTACTGCTGTAAGCCGTGTACCGGAGTGGGCTCCCCGGGATACAGTGAAGTCACGAACGAGGAAAGCAACCCCAACACCAGCTTTTGCCACAACAGAATTTTACTTAGATGTGGCAAATAAACACAACCACAAATGCTGAGAACATACAATAAATTTACATACACCCAGCCCAAAGGCTGAGACCCTTGTGCTGCACGGCGCCTCCTGATGGATGAAGGTAGAAGGTGTAGTAATTTACCTACTGGCGGGCACAACTAAGCTGCCACACCTTACTCGTTATTACCCTAAAAGTGCAGGAATCAGTGTATGGGTGTATGGTATGGGCTAGCCTGAGGTGCAGCACAACAGCTTACAATCTTACACAAATCTACTGTATTCCCTCTCCCATAACTGGTCCTGTAGCACGTGCCTGAGTATTCCTTCTGAGCAAAACGCCAGTCTGGCTTGAGTTTTTGGGATGTTATCAGCTCTCCAATATGAAATGTCACATTAAGTTATGGAGTCCTTCCAATGATCAGTAATAACACTTGTGGCCTGACACAAACAGAGACCCTAACTAACTAACTATAGGCCTGGACGCAGTCTCTAGGTGCCAACACTTAAATGAGGTGCGTGCACGATCTTACCGACCCGGGTCTGCTTTTCATCCGCTGTTGACTCTGAACAGAACAAATGTCTCTCCAACAAGCATGCAGTATCGCAGTGTATGTTGCTTTGTTCCTCTGCTCTCATCAGCATTCCTGGCAGCAATCTTCCTTTCTCTGAACAGGATCAGGGTCTTGGACACGATCAGCTTCACTTAGCTGCAGCTCTGGTTACTGAGGGATGTTCTCACACCTGGATGCCATCATATTCTCTGCTCACACGGCTCCTGCATTCACCATCCTCCAAAACATGGCTTCTGTCTCTCTCCTTCCTGTTCTCTAAACTCTGTGTGAAAAACCCCACCTCTTCATGAATATAGAAATATCTATGCAGTCTGAGGCTGCGTTAGGAAAACAATGGCATCTTGTGGCTAAACCACAGAATGTCACTCCAGAACATTTAATTTACTCCACACAATAATTTACTACACACAAACAGTGTTCAAACAATGAGAGCTGTTTCCCCATCTCACTGTCAGGGATCCCCTCGATCCCCGCCGTGATGGTCCCGGCGCAGGCGCAGTGTGCCGCCCTGTGCAGGGACTCGAGCACTAGGTCCGGGCCGGCCGCGGCGTTCGAGTTCGCGCATGCGCAGTAGAAGCTGCGGCCGCCCGCTGGGCACCAATGGCAGCGCAGGGCGGGATATTTAAATGACCCTGAGCTGTCATTCAGTGCCTTCTGGTCTTACCTGTATCCTGTATCTGCGAACCTGTGTATTGTAAGTTGCTGACCCGGATTGTACCTGACCTTGCTGTATTTCTCCTGCCCTGACCCTTGCTTTGCCTGACCTCTCTCCTGAATGCCCCCTATTGGATTTGACCTGCTGTTGCTGACCTGGCGTGTGACCCGACCATTCTATGCCCGCTGCCTTGTACCTTGCCGTCCTCTCTGTTACCGACCCGGCCCGTCTGACCTTGGTCATCCATCCATCCATCCCGTGCAGTGGGGTCTGCTGACCTCCTCATATCAGACTCTTCCCCGTGGGAGCCCTTGGCGCATACCACTACCACTGACGGACGCACCCAGTAGCCACGACCTGGTCTCAGGGGGCTCCAAGTCCATCCCCACCATCAGGGGCCCTGGTGAACAAGCACCCTGGGACTTAGACTCCGTGCGCTGGGGACGCCTATTCAGTGGAGTGCTAGTGGTACCGCCAGGCGGTCCCTTACACTCACACTGCACTGAAACCCCAAGCAATGTTATGAGCCCTGCCTAGCTTCTCCTTTGCAAAACTATAGAATACCCCTCTTCACATTTAAGGAGAGGGGAAGGTGTTCTCTAGTCCAACAGAGGAGAACTGGCCAAAGCTAGCACCCCTTCTTCAGATTTATATTCATTGAAGACGCCAGGGGGTTGATTTACTAAAATTTGGAGAGTGCAAAATCTGGTGCAGCTCTGCATAGAAACCAATCAGCTTCCAGTTTTTTTTTACAAAGCCTAATTGAACAAGCTGAAGTTAGAAGATGATTGGCTACCATGCACAGCTGCACCAGATTTTGCACTCTCCAGTTTTAGTAAATCATCTCCAATGTGTTGACAGCTTAAACAGGAATTTAGGAGCACGCTGGATTTGTGTCAGATCAACACGTATTCTTCTGTACTAGCTGTGTTTTTAGAGGGATACAAAAATTAAGAGTATGCATGCATTGCAGCAATATTCTCAATATGTGTTTTGTTTTGTTGGATTTTTTTAACACACATACAGTATATATTCAATTGCTATTAGCTTATAATCTGCAATAATTGGGCACTTCTGTTACTTGTCTATTGAAGGGAGTAAGTAATGTTGATGATTATCACGATTAAGATAAAATAATGTTTCTGGAGACAAAAATAGAGATTCATTAGAAATAACAGCTGCTAAGAAATTACTTCAAATTGAAAAATAATAGTTCCACACCTACAGTATCTGATACTGAAGGATTTAAATTGATCATTTTAATGATGAAATTATTATGAAACAAAATATTCAATGCAATTAAAACAAAAATTTGTACATAGTTACCGAGGTAATTGGGTTGAAAAAAGGGCATTTGTCTATTAAAGGATAAGTTCACCTTTTGGACAAAAATAATAAATGCACATTTTATTGCAGGTAAAACAAAATGTGCATTTATTATTTTTGTCCAAAGGAGCCTGGAAAGCATTGCACCAGTGATCAGTAGATAACTGATACCATGCAGGTTTCCTGTAGATCAGTCAGAATATCTGCTTGCTGTATGGGATGTATGGTCAAGCAGATATTCTGACAGGAAGCTTCAATGAACTACCATGGTGCTCCACAGCGCTGTGGTAGTTCATTGAAAACTACAAGCCCACAGCCGCTAAGGCTGCCAAGACTTGCAGTTCATTAATTCACGGAAGTCTGTCAGAAGTACTATCTGTCAGAAAGAGGGGAGGGCAGCAGGAACAGCTGCGACTATGGGAACATGTTACATGTTCCGCCCTAAAAATTGGTGGAGCATGCAACATGTTCCCAAAGGTGAACTTATCCTTTAAATTCAACCAAAAAAGTAAAAAATCCTAAAACTGCATTTGGGAGAAGGAAACAATCTTTATAAAGCGTGCTTCAATTATCTCCCTGAATCGACATTCTACAATGTTATTTCTTACAAATAGTAGCCAATTATGTTTTATACACTTAGATACACATCCAGCTCTTACAGCAAAGAACCCTTTCCATATGGAGAGATTAAGCCTGGGTTCACACTGATGCAGTGTGGAATTTGCAGCAGTTTCTGTGCAAATTCCGCACCACATCACAATCACACCCCATTTGTGTGCATGTTAAGTTAACAACACCCCAAAATCAGTCCTCAAAACACAGTGCGATGTGCAGAATCGGATCACATAGGTGTGAATACCCATGTGATCTGATTCTAGTGTGGACCAAAAAAAAGGGTCCTGCACCTTTTCAGTGTGGATGCAGTGCGATTTGAGCCATACAAAATGTATGGCTCAGATCACACCGCACAGAATTCGCATGTGATTTGCACAGGAATTCGGTGAGGTTCCTGAGTGAATCACATGCGATATGCCGCAGTATATGTAAACCCTCACCTTGTAAAGCAATCCATTCAGTTTAAAATAGAAATGAAAGGCAAAACATTTGTGTATAGATATAAACAAAAAAATTATAAACACATTCCCTCTGTTCTGTGCAGGACAAGCCTGCTCATTGGAGGAGAGCAGGCTGAGTTCCCAACATACTCAAGAGAACTGACCATGGTGTCCTCTCCTGCTTAGTGTGGTCAGTTTTCAATAGGAAAGCAGAGAGACTGGCAGGACTGCCAGGGATTTCAGACAAAGAAAGCATTACAAAGAGAACATGATACTTTTTCATACAAGTACAGCAGGCACATATCAGAAATATGAAATTTGGGTTTACATACATACAGTACATACATTTATTATATGGACCACTTAATATTTACACAAACATTTTTTGGCGACTTCTCTGCTTGGCTACTCTATTTTCTCTCCACAGAAATACCTACTATTATTCTTGGTGAATTTAACATCCCTGTTAATGTTAACAGCCCGGCTACTACTCAACGTCTCAAGTTAACCTCATCTTTTGACCTACTTACACTCACTCGAATGGTAATACCCTTGACCTTGTATTCTCCCATCTCTGTACTCCTGGCAACTTTACCAACACCCTCTTTCCTCTCTCTGAGCACAACCTCATCAATTTTTACAGTATCCTTGTCTTCAACACCTATATCTCCAAGCAGCAAATGGTTACTTGTAGAAACCTTCACTACTTTAAACCTTCACTTCTCTATTCTGCTACTGACCACCTCTATGATATAATCTCTCCCCTTCCTGTCCTAACCTGGCCACCTCTGTCTACAACAGTTCGCTCTCATCCTCACTGTATGCACTTGCTTCTCTAACTACACAAAGAATCAGGCCCCGACCGTTACAACCCTGGCAAACTGACAACACCAGAAATCTTAGGAGACATTGTGCTCTTGAACGACTGTGGTGTAAAACCAAATCTCTGCAGAACTTCACCCTATATAATCTGCTCTCCTAAAATACCATTCTTCTCTCCATGCTGCCAAGCAAACCTACTTTGTCACTTTTATTAATACCTTGTCATCCAGTCCCCATCAGCTCTTCACTACCTTTAAGGCTGGCCATAGACGGGTTGTTTATCGGCCGAATTTTCAGCCGATAAACAAAAAATTGATAGTTGCTGGCACCGATGCTGCCATCAATGTCCACAAAAAATGCTTGTTTTTCGTGAATTTTCCAGCATAACCGATAAAAGTAAACGAGAAGATCCACGAAAAACGGCCGACAGGCTGGCCCCACTAACGGTGTGAATATCGGCCGATTTTCCATGCGTTCGAAAAATTTGGCCGATAAATGACCCGTCTATGACCTGCATAACTCTCTGCTTTGTCCCCCACCTCCTTTACCCACTAACTCACTCACTGCCCAAGAGATTGCCCATCACTTCAAAGACAAGATTGATGCAATACATGATGACTCATCCACTATACAGATATCTTCCCCACTTAACATACCTTGTTCAAAAGCACAGTCAACACTTTCCTCTTTTGACCCGACTACTACTGAAGAGGTTACCAAACTGTTCTCAGATGCCCACCTAACCAATTGTCTCCTGGATCCTGTTTCCTCACAACTACTATGGTCACCTCCTTCTATGCTATGTGCTCTCACTCGCACTTCAATCTCTCCCTCTCTACTGACACCTTCCCCTCCCCCAAAACACGCACAGATCACTCCCATACTTAAAAAGCCCTCACTGGACCCTACCAACCTGAACAACTCAAGAACCATTTTCTTGCTCCCATTTACCACAAAAGTTTTAGATTGCTTAGTCTACAACCGCCTTAGCTCCTACTTCACTGAAAACAACCTTCTTGATACCTTACAATCTTGCTTTTGCTCACAGCACTCAACAGAAACTGCCCTACTAAAACTCACTAACGATTTACTAACTGCTAAAACCAATGGCCACTACTCCATACTCTTACTACTAGATCTCTTTGCGGTCTTTGATACTGTTGACCACCCACTCCTTCTCAATAAACTCCACTGCCTTGGTCTCCGAAATGCAGCTCTATCCTGGTTCTCCTCCTACCTATCACAGTGCTCATTCAGTGTTACCTCCAACTCTATCTCTTCCTCTCCACTTCCTCTTTCTGTAGGGTCCCCCAAGACTCTGTTCTTGGACCCCTTTTCTTCCTCTATCTACACCTCCTCTCTTGGTCACCTGATAACCTCCCATGGCTTCAAATACCACCTCAATGATGATGACACCCAAATCCTTCTCTCTACTCCTCACCTCACTCCTTCACTCTCCTCTTACATTACTAACTGACATCAGCATGGATGTCCCACCACTTCCTTAAACTAAATATCCCTAAAACGAGATGAAAATATTCCCTCCTCCTCATGTACTCCTACATGACTTTTCAATCAAGATCAATAATACAACTATCAGTCCCTCCCCTCAAGCCAGGGTACAAGGTGTAGTCCTAGACTCTGACTTATTCTTTCAGCCGCAGATCCAATCACTGTCAAAAGCTTGTAGACTTCACCTCTGTACCGTCTCTAAAATTTGCCTCTTTTTAACCAATGAAACCACCAAGCTACTCGTTCACTCCCTTGTTATCTCTTGCCTTGACTATTGCAACTCCCTTCTCATAGGCCTTTCTCTCCGTTGGCTATCCCTCTTCAGTCTATCATTAATGCTGCTGCCAGGATAATCTACCTTACCAACCACTCAGTGTCTGCCACCCCTCTCTGCCAATCCCTTCACTGGCTTCCGATTGTCGAATGACAAAATGCTAACAACAACATACACTCACCCTTTTTTTTACCTTTTTTTGCATGTCTGAGCTGCTGATTGCTTTCAGCCTCTTTCATCCACTTCATACTTTGAACATCATTACTCAGGACCGACCTACTAATAGTGGTAATGTTTGACCATGCCTGCCCAATGCACTGTCATAGCCACTTGTAGTCTCCATCAGAAGCACATATGACATGATAACAACACCGGAGCACAGATGACAGATAGCTGTTACCCAATAAAAGAAAGTGACTAAACAGGGACCTCCTTGGCACAATTACCAACTGTTCTTTTAATTATTAATCTTTTAATTATTTCCAACATATTATTATTAGCAGTATTATTATTTTTGTATGTGGTTGGGTTCCCAGGTTATATTACACATGGTACATGGTTAGTTAGATTTCATAAGTCTTTTAACAGCATCTAATTAGCTTCAGAACCTGTATTCTCAACATGCTTCCTGGCAGCCATGACTACTCCGTTTCTTGATGGCATATTTCCAAATCTGTGTGATCAAATCCTTTTTTTTTGTTTTTCATTGTACCACTCTTCTTTAAAATATTAACTGATGAACAGAGGATAAAAGAAAATTAGGTTTCCTTTATGACACGAGAGAGAGGCAATATCAAGGGAAAGATTTTGGAGCAAAAAAGTAGCTGATAGAGAGAACTGCAGCTGCTTGGTTTGTCACTAAGTAATGGAAAATCTACCATTTAATGCCTTAACAATGTAATTGTCCTATATTCTTCAACATCATTCTAATTATCACTTAAACCTAATGACTTTCAGTCTATGTAATTGTAACTAACGGCATGCTTAGATACTAATGCTACAAAGTACCTGACGGAATGTTGGAAACAATTTGATGTAGCTGTTTTTAATTAAAAATATACACATGCTCTCTCTAAGGACACAGCTGGGTTTTTACTATCATAATTATGAATATGGTGTGTGCCTAGATGAAAAACCAAGTCAGTAAGCACTTTATACGGTGTAGTATTGCTCTCTTTTTCCTGGAAGCTCAGATTTATAATGTAGTCCGTAATTGTCACTATCCATGTAATATCAAAACTCATAAAATATTTACGCTGTGGAACTTTCAATAAACTTTTCTTAACCTACATAGCCTGGCCACACAATGCATTTGTTAAATTATTCATAAAAAGTTCACTGTACACATTTAAGTTACCTTTTAGCATATTGTACAATTTGCAAACATTCTCACAAACTTCTGCAATAAATAGAATTTGGCAGTTTTGTCACTTTCCTAGCATATCAATGTCAAACCCTGTTTAACTCTTGGCTGTTCTGAAGAATATATGAATACTAGATTTTGATGGTGGCTTAGCAGCTATATAAAACTCAAACTTCTGGTTTTCTATTAATTTCCAATTGTTTTCGGGAGAACAGTTGTAAAGTATACTGAGAAAGAATATATCTCATTTTATGTCAGGTGTTGCAAGCAGCTTATATGATTTGGTTCCAAATTCATGGTGGCCACAGGCAATAGAGTTCAGTGTGGGAATCATATTCAAGTATGCTCGATATCAGAATCCATACAGCTGAAATGGTCTAATTTTGGCTGCCATTCCTTATTTATTGTAATGATACTAGTAATGGGTGCCCCAATGTTGCCTTTTTTAGCAGACGATGGAAACTTATGGAAGTCAATTCCAAAGGACAATGATGGCTATGTGAACCGCTAATAAATCTTACAATGCTACA
Source organism: Staurois parvus (assembly GCF_062004578.1). Classification (NCBI taxonomy): domain Eukaryota; kingdom Metazoa; phylum Chordata; class Amphibia; order Anura; family Ranidae; genus Staurois; species Staurois parvus. Next base: position 2,837,877 of record NW_028318025.1, read on the forward strand.
GGGGCAGTATCTTCATATTACAACTTGGTACTTAAGTGAATTCTTAATAGTGATACAATTTTGGCAAATAGACTTCACTGTTTCAGTTAGTTATGGAGAATCACATTTACAGGCCTAAATAGTATTTGATGAGTGATCACATGACTCATTCCATACTTTACATCAACGAACCGATTCCTGTTGGCAGCAAACAGCAGTAAAATGCATATTGCTAAAAATGATAGCCTTGCTCAAGGGAGGGCATTCAAGGTAATATCAATTAAGCCATAAATATGAGGGTCTAGAATAACATGCTTTTTGTTCCCTTTTACGGTGAATTGGGAACCCTGTGTGCCACTGTGTTGGGGTCCCCTAAGGCACAGAGCTTAAGGAGTTTCTGAACTCCACCAAGAAAGCTGCCCTTGTGATTGGTCTTTGAAGATGCATGTTCCAGGTCTATCATTTATATCTTTGCTTCTCCACTTAGTAAGTCACTGAATGGGAGCAACCATGCACATCAGGAGTGATGCATCAGGTGTACACACCCTTGGAAGGTACATGCTTGTATCAGCTCAGTAACTTCCCTTTTTGCAAAACAAAAACCATAAGAATGACAACCTCACTGCTTACACCTTAAGGGCTAGTTTACGCTGCATCCGAAATGCACAGAAAGTAGGTTATATAGTCAATGTCATAGTTCACATCAGTGCTTACAGTTGCAGAAAAAAATTAGAACATGCTGCATTTTTCATGCACAGAACTGCATCATAAATGCATCGAAACGCACTGGAATGCACCAAAAATGCACTGTAACGCACTAGAACTCACATGTCCCTATTTCAATTAAAGAAAAATAGAGGGAAAAAATGAACTGGAATACATAAAAAAACACACTGGAATGCGTCAGAAATGCACCAAAACACGTAAAAAATGCACATGCGTTTATATAGTGTGAACCGGCCCTAAAAATCCAGCAGTGATGGCTACTGTATTTTTATCCTGACAATTTCTTGAAAATGCTCAATATATTTCGGAGAGTAACAAATTAATTACGTACAGTAGATCAAGCTGTGATTTCAACTACAGCTTCCCAAACCAATTCTGACAATTCCGTCTTGTAAAAATCAGCATTGTTTGCTAGAAAATTACTTAGAACCCCCAAACATTATGTATTTTTTAAGCAGATTCCATAGAGAATAAAATGGTGATTGTTGCAATTTTTTATCTCACACTCAAACGCAAACGTTTTGGGGAAAAAATACACTTTAATAAAATTAAAGTGAACACCAACACAATATAATACCTATTTTATGGTAAAATATAAAATATAAGATGATGTTACACCAAGTAAATAGCTACCAAAACATGTCACGCTTTACAATTGCGTACACCCATGGAATGACAAATTTTGGTACTTTAAATAGGTGACACTGTAAAAGCCTTTGCAGGTTACCAGTTTAGAGTTACACAAGAGGTTTGGCCCTAGAATTATTGCCCTCACACTGACGTTAAAGGTGATACCTCACATATGTGGAGCAATCGCTATTTACATATGTGTGTGGGACCGACGTGCACTCACCTTTGCATGTGACCATGGTGGGACAAGAACACTTTAAACATTTTTAAAATTTCATTACTTATTTTGTTTAATTTTTTTATTTTTACATTTTACCTTTAATTATTTTTAGCACTTTTATTGCTATCACAAGGGATAAACAACATCCCTTGTGATACCATGTATTGTGACAGGTCCTCTTTATGGAGAGATCTGGGTTCTAATAGACCCCAGATCTCTCCATAAAGAGGACCTGTCTCAATACTTTTCCTTTGGCCTCCAAAGCATCAGATCAAACCAAGACTGGTTTGATCTGCTGCTTCACACGCCGGCAATGGCTTTTTAAACCCAATATTTCTGACGTCACACAGTGGGAGGAACAACATCAGTTCCTCTCACTTTTCCTGAGGAAGCAGATACCGTCAGTCACATCCTTACCAGGCTCCCCGATTGGGCGGAAGTAATCCAGCAGCTATATAGCCACTAAAACAAGCTTTCAGGGTATGTCTCCTTCTTCAAGGTCCAAGCAGTACCAATACTCAAAGTTTTAGCAGAATGTTAAAGTAAGACAATCTATATATATATAATATATATATATATATATATATATATATATATATATATATACACGTGATTTTGCATTTCCGGGTAGAGGGTGCCCGCGCGCCCTACCCGAGCCACCATTCGCGGCCGCAGATGTCAGTCACCGGGTCCTAGCCAGTAATTACCCGCTGGCGCCCAGTGATTACCAAGCATCTCCGATGAGGAGGAAGATTGTTTTGTTTACAAACAATCTTCCTCCCTGTCAGCTCGAGCACACTGCAGCCATCCCGATCAGTGTGCTTACAGTGAAGAACACCCCCCGTCCCCTAGTAAAATACTCCCAGCACACAGTTAACCCTTTGATCACCCCTCACATGAATCCCTTCCTGCCAAATGCCATTATTACAGTGTCAGTGCTTTTTGTTTAGCACTGATCACTGTATTGGTGTCACTGGGCTGTCAGTGACACCAAGTTAGTTCCCCCCCAGTGTCAGAATGTCCGCCACAGTCCCGCAGTCCTGCTAAAAGTCGCTGATCGCCACCATTACTAGTGGAAAAAAAAATCCCATTATTTATACCGCCATTTGTAAACGCTATAACTTTCACATAAACCAATTAATTTACATTTATTTGGATTTTTTTTTAGCAAAGACATGTAGCAGAATACATTTTGGCCTAAATGTATGAGGAAATTTGGTTTTTTAAATTTTTTTTCTGGACATGTTTAATAGCAAAAAGTCCAAAATATTGTTTTTTTCTCAAAATTGTCTTTTTTTGCTTATAGAGCAAAAAATTAAAAAACGCAGAGGTGATCAAATACCACCATCTTGATGGTCAAGATGGTGTTAATGATGTGATTAAATAATAAAATGTAGAAGGGGAGGTTGGGTGTTTGTTTGAAAGCCAGTATTGGGGGTTGATGGAATATTTCTTTCAGAGTTTCATCCTCTGTTATGATGGGTTGTAAATCTTTGATTATCTTTCTTATCCCATCTAGTGCTGTATTGTATGTGGCTACAATTAACATTTTTTCTCTTTGTATTTGAGTAGATTTTCTGTTTGGGTTTTCAAGGCTGGGTTTATGCTGGTATTGATAGTTTTGTTCTTGTAACCCTTCTTATGCAAAGAATCTGACAGTCTCTGAGATGTTTTTTTCTGTCTTCTGGATCTGAGTGTATTTGGTGGTACCTGATGGCCTGGCTGTGTATGATGGCCTGGTTAGTGTATTAGGGTGAAAATTGGAACTATGGAGATAGTTGCATCTGTCAGTGGGTTTCCTGTATATTGAGATGTGAAGATGTGAAGCTTGTCATCCCTGATGTGTACTGTAGTATCTACGAGGTTGACATGTGTGTTTGAATACAGCTACAATCACCTTTTACCATGTAGGAAATTGCTTACTGTAAACAATTAGAATGTGATCAATGTTGTAGCCTCAACCATAATTCCAATATTACCACTTCAATACAAGACCGTATATATACACGTATAGCCATATTGAAGCAATTAAACATGTACAGAAGTCCCTTTTTCTGTACATTACTAAATGTTGTAATATACACAGGTACATCACACTTCATCCCTCTTCCCATTGTAGTAAAACAGGCATTTGGTTATCGTTCATCAGAAATAAATACAGAATTAGTGACTGTATTCAATTTATATAAATGTAATGTCAAAGTGTTTTTAGAAATGAACTTGACACTGCGGACCTTTGGCACCTATTGTGTGGTCCTCAGACCTTTGAAGATAATAATGGTGGAAGGATCACTATAAGCATTGAAGATTCTCAATCAAAAGTTTTTTCGGGGCATTGGACTTTTCTTTTTTACAGTCATGGCCGAAATTGTTGGCACCCTTGATATTTTTCCTGAAAATCAAGTATTTCACACAAAAAAGGTATTGCATTAACACATGTTTTGCTATACACATGTTTATTCCCTTTGTATGTATTGGAACAAATATAAAACAGAGGCAGAAAAGCAAATATGACATAATGTCACACAAAACCCCAAAAATGGGCTGGACAAAAGTATTGGCACCCTTAACTTAATATTTGGTTGCACACCCTTTGGAAAACATAACTGAAATCAGTCGCTTCCTATAACCATCAATAAGCTTCTGACACCTCTCACCCGGAATTTTGGACCACTCTTCCTTTGCAAACAGCTCCAGGTCTCTCTTATTGGAAGGACACCTTTTCCCAACAGCAATTTTAAGATCTCTCCACAGGTGTTCAATGGGATTTAGATCTGGGCTCATTGCTGGCCACTTCAGAACTCTCCAGCGCTTCTTTGCCATCCATTTCTGAGTGCTTTTTGACGTATGTTTGGGGTCATTGTCCTGCTGGAAGACCCAGGATCTTGGACGCAAACCCAGCTTTCTGACACTGGGCCCTACAGTGCGACCCAAAATCCTTTGGTAATCCTCAGATTTCATGATGCCTTGCACACAGTCAAGGCACCCAGTGCCAGAGGCAGCAAAACAACCCCAAAACATCATTGAACCTCCACCATATTTTACCGTAGGTACTGTGTTTTGTTCTTTGTAGGCCTCATTCCGTTTTCGGTAAACAGTAGAATGATGTGCTTTACCGAAAAGCTCTATCTTGGTCTCATCTGTCCACAAGACGTTTTCCCAGAAGGCTTTTGGCTTACTCAAGTACATTTTGGCAAACTGTAGTCTTGCTTTTTTATGTCTCTGTGTCAGCAGTGGGGTCCTCCTGGGTCTCCTGCCATAGCGTTTCATTTCATTTAAATGTCGACGGATAGTTCGCGCTGACACTGATGCTCCCTGAGCCTGCAGGACAGCTTGAATGTCTTTGGAACATGTTTGGGGCTGCTTATCCACCATCCGGACTATTCTGCGTTGCAATCTTTCATCAATTTTCCTCATCCGTCCACGACCAGGGAGATTAGCTACAGTGCCATGGGTTGCAAACTTCTTGATAATGTTGCGCACTGTGGACAAAGGCAAATCTAGTTCTCTGGAGATGGACTTGTAACCTTGAGATTGTTGATATTTTGCCACAATTTTGGTTCTCAGGTCCTCAGACAGTTCTCGTCTCCTCTTTCTGTTGTCCATGCTTAGTGTGGCACAGACAGACACACAATGCAAAGGTTAAGTGAACGTCTCTCCTTTTTATCTGCTTTCAGGTGTGATTTCTATATTGCCCACACCTGTTACTTGCCCCAGGTGAGTTTACAGGAGCATCACATGCTTGTAACATTCTTATTTATCCGCAGTTGTGAAAGGGTGCCAATACTTTTGTCCAGCCCATTTTTGGAGGTTTGTGTGACATTATGTCGAATTTGCTTTCTTTCCTCCCTTTTTTTGTTTTGTCCCAATACACACAAAGGGAATAAACATGTGTATAGCAAAACATGTGTTAATGCAATACGTTTCGTGAGAAATACATGATTTCCTGGAGAAATATCAAGGGTGCCAACAATTTCGGCCATGACTGTATGTGTTACTTCTTCTTTTTTATGTGTCACTGATTTTTTTCTTTTTTTCTTTTTGTATGGGTCACTTGATTTTTTTATTATTTTATGTACCACTGGACTTTAAATTTATTTTAATAATTAATTAATTTTTTGTGTGACACTTATACCAAAATGTAATGGTTATTATTTATTATTGCTCACTTATTGTTGTGAGGTAATTTGTGTTTTGTGCTGGTTTATATTGAAAAAATTAACTTTGAAGATAATAGTCTGTGTTTTGGTGCTTACTGAAGCCACAGTAAAGGAAAAATATTCTTTAGGCTGACTTCTAGTAGTCAAAGTTTATCTATAGCCAAAACAATTATTCTTTTTAGTTTTGCATAATGTGGGGAAGGGTAAGAGTCCCTGCCAGGTTTTTTCTTCTACTCGCAGCTCTGAAGGCTTTCCTTCACTTCCTGTTTGGTGAAAAGAATGTCCTTGAGACAGTGAGTGAGGATAAATCTCCCTAATGTACACTCGGACCGCAGAAATACCTAACAGGGGTCTCACCCTTCCTTGCTTCTGTTCCCAGTCTCCAACAACTAATTATTTATGTTTGAAATCTCTGATCTGCAGTCTTTAAACATTTCATGTAGGATACCCATAGTATCATTGGTTAACCACTTCCCGTCCGACCCATGTACATAAACAGCCAGAAGGGAGCAGTGCAGGAGCAGATTGTCGTTCATAAATGGTGCCCGCATTTTCAGCCTGGAAGCGCGTGGCACCACGGTTCAGTGCCCACTGGGTCCTCCGGACGCAGCAGAACACTGATCGCTGTACGGGACCTCTGTGTGAGGTCCCGATCATGTGGTCACGGATTGGCCAATCAGTGATCACATCAATAGCAGTAAGCAAGATGTCACTTCTGACATCGTTGCTTACTACTAGTGAAATCTGTGAATGATCACAGAGGTCACACGGTACAAGATTATTCACAACAGCCTTGTATCATGTGACAAGCTGTGACCAATCAAAGCTCTCACAGTATTTCTCAATGACTGCAAGAATGCAGCCAGAGAGAAGGAGAAATGATTGCTTTTACAGCCTTTATGGGTGTAAAAGCAATCAGTGTAAAAAAAAAAATCTTCATCACCCCCCACAAGTAGTACAGTGGCACTATGGCGACACTGTTCTACTAGGGTGACAGTATGTTAAAAAAAGCAAAAAACAAAAACAAAAATATTAATACAAAAAAATACAAATATAAAAAAACTAAAAAGATAGCTGAACACATTTTGGCCAAGATTTATGAAGAAAGATTATTTATTTGCAAAATAAAAAAAACACTTTTTTTCAAAATTTTGGGATTTTCTCATTTATATAGCAAAAAAAAAAATACAAATCCCAGTGGTGACTAAATACCAACAAAATAAAGTTTTATCTGTCTCAAAAAATGCTGAAAAAATGCATATGGGTACAGTGTTGCATGACCACACAATTGTCATTCAAAGTGTGACAGCTCTGAAAGATGAAAATTGGCCTGGACAGGAAGGGGGTAAAAGTATCCAGACTTGAAGTGGTTAACATCGCATTCACTGAATACTATGTGTGGTCCTTTCATAATTATGGAAGCTGCCTTTGAGGTACCCTGTATTAAATAATTTGGCCACCACTGCTTTAAAGGGAATAGCTATTTTCAGGATTGTCAATTGACAACATATAAGTAGTATCCTGAATGTATGATATGCTATCACTCTAAAACGTTGTTTTATAAGTCAGAGCTTTTCTTCCCTTTTTATTTATTCTTTAAAGCTGAATCTTGGCACTTTGATAACCAGAATGCCCTCATTGCCCTTATATTTGAGTTTCAGTTCTCCCAGTGGAAAAATAATTCTAAAAATGTTTTTTGCTAAAAGAACAATATGCTCACAAGTCAACCAAGATAAACCAGACACGTTGACAGCAGATTGTTGTACTTTTCTCAACAAACAAAATATTTCCTTGAATAAACTTTTATGAAAAAGTTCTTTAATAATATTTCATTGTTTAGTGTTCTAAATTGAACACATCGCAGATGAAGGAAGATCACTGAGTGGTGGAGCAGGCCAAAACAATGCAGAAACTGCTTGTGCTTTTTAAATGCATGCTGCCGTTGTATGACTGTACAGTGGTAAAGCTCTAGCCATAATGAAGAACAATATTCCAAAGGCTACAAGTTGTATTGGTATTACATTCTAATATTTATCTGAACACTGACACTATAGGGGAGATTTACTAAAACTGGAGCACTCAGAATCTGGAGCAGCTGTTCATGGTATCCAATCAGCTTCTAACTTTAGCTTGTTCAGTTAAGATTTGACAATAAAACCTACATGCTGATTGATTTTTCTGCAGAGCTTCATCAGATTTTTCACTCTCCAGTTTTAGTAAATAAGCCCCTATTGGTGAAACGTAGCACTTTTATTCAGGAAACAGCTGCATACAGAAACTTGCTTTATTGTGGCATGTTCTCTTCAACTAATATCTTCATTTTGAGTACATTTATTGTAAAACTGGTTACAAATTCCTGGCATATACAAAGTTTAAGGGAAGGGTTTTCAAGAAAATAGAGTGATTTCTGTGTTTGATTACAGTCCATTTTATATACTGTATATTCAAAAATGTATGGTTTGGAAGACTAAGGGCTCATTCACACATATGGGCATTGACCTGGATTTTTCTGCACTAAATGAATGCAGATTACCACACCCCGTTCACATCACAACACTGGTGTGTTGTTGTAGTCATATGGATATGTACTGTAAAAAAATGCAAGTAGGGTTTTTCCTGTTAAGATGAAAAGTGTTTGACCAACCAACCAGATTGCTCTACATTTATGGGGAGAAACTATATATCAAGGAAGGAGTTTGGACTGCTGACACAATAGTATGGAAGGTTCATGATCTAAGAAATTATCATTAGGAAGCACAGATCTAGAAGATAATATACATTACTACATGCATGGAATCTACTAGTGCATAGAATAGGTTGGATATACAGAATATGTTGGATGGGTGGAGTGCCTCTATGCTTGCCATGATAGAAAGAGCAAAGAGAAAGTATTTTTAATGGGACTCTGAGGGCTTCTTAGCATTGCAATATTAACAAATACTCTGCTGGATTTTGTCATCTGTTCTGGAATCCAATAAATGCTAATCTCTCTGGTAAGAACCTTGTTGCTACAGGGATACCTATTAATCATCATCTATATACTGTATTTACACACTGGCAAAACGTTGGCCGGTTTCTGTTGAACCAGCCGATACCTGCCAATATTTGGCCAGAGTGTACCAGCCTTTACGGTGAACATACAGAGAAGGCCCAAAAGGTGTTGTCTGACAGAGATATTCATACAAAGTAGAAAGCACATACATGATTGGTCAACAGTGTTTACATACATTAGACAGCTTTATAAGAATAAATAATTTGGATGGGATGTCACACTACAGATAAACAACAAAGTACAGGATAACCTTTGACATATGCTAGCAGATGGTCATGTCATAAAATATTCTAACTTTCCTGTTCTGGCTACCTCAAAAGGTCTTGAAGAGTTCATGACACAAGAGTCAACTATTGATTAACTCAAGGCTATTTTTATATTTTTTTTGATAATCAGGGTCATTTCTTTATTACTTTCCCCTTTGCATTAGCTAACATTTAATACTCATATATACAACAATCATGCCTTCCCTAGGTTTGTCAACTGATTTACCTCAAGAGGTTTTCCTGGCCACACAATTTACAATGTAGTATTCATTGGGAAGAAATACTGTACCTTCTTACCTACCTTAAAGGATAAGTTCACCTTTTTTGTTGTTGTTGATAATGCTTCATATATTGTATTGTTACAATATGTCCTATAATCTTTCTCACATTTATTGAACAATAAATCATAAATGACCATGAAATAAAGATTTTTTAAATTTAAATTAAATGTGTTGCATTTTTTTTTGTTTGTTTTTTAATTATGTTTTTATTGAAATTTCCAGCAATACAAAATAAATATGTTCACCTTTTGACAAAAAATAATAATTCACATTTTTTTCAGGTAAAATAAAATTTGCATTTGTTATTTTTTGTTGCAGGTGCCAGTAACGCATTTCACCAGTGATCAGCAGATCGCTGGTGATATGCAGGTCTCCTGCAGACCTGTCAGTATATCTGCTTGCCCGTATGGGATGTACAGGCAAGCAGATATTCTGGCAGGAAGAATCAATGAACTACCACGGCATGTGGAGTGTTAATTGAGAACTACAAGCTGACAGCTGCTAAGGCTGTCAGCACCTGGCACTTGTAGTTCATTCATTCTCAGAACTGTGAATGAATGACACACTGCTTGGGCAGAGCCCCACACGGCCGTGCTGTTTTTAAAAAGTGACAGCTTTTTACTGCTGTCATGGGGGGGGGGGAGGATCAGGCAGTGGCTGTAACATGTTCCCAAAGGTGAACTTATCCTTTAGAGCGGAATTCCGCCCCCCCCCGCCAGCTCTCGCAAAAACAGTTAAAAGTCAACAGCTACAAATACCGTGACTGCTGACTTTTAATAATAGGGCACTTACCTGACCATTCTTTAATCGGCTGTTGGGTACTAGCGCCTCCATTTTGACTAAGGGAAACTGGCAGTGAAGCCTTGCGGCTTCACTACCAGTTTCCTACTGTGCATGTGCAGAGCATGCTGTGCTTTATGAATGGGCTGCAGTCCTCTGGGACCTTGGAAGTGTCCCAGAGAGGAGCAAGGAGTGCTGAACTAAGTGGGAGCAGGTACCTTTTAAAACCAGGAACTTGCTCCCCCTCCCCCCCCAGAAGGTGCCGAATGTGGCACCTGGGGGGGGGGGGCAGAAAAGCAGAGCATCCACTTTTGGATGGTACTCTGCTTTAGGCAACAAAGCTAAAGGCAGCACATAAACAGCAGCAAACAACATACATCTTCCTTATTGGAAGATTCCCTTTGCCAGTAAGCCAGTTGCTGAAACTGCCTAGAGTGCTGTCATCTCAGATGGGAGGTAAGACCAGCTGGGATCCAGCTAGGCTTACTCTCACTTTTGAGAGGACTTGGAGAGGTTCCTCCCAATCAGGATGCGGGGGCTCGGCAAGGTGTTGCTTAACTATTTCTCAGTCTCCGATACTAAGATAAGACTATGGCTAATAAAAGCATAGTCAATATGCTTTTAGAAATAAATCGGCCAACAAACATATGGAAAAATTATAAATCGTGTCAATACTTGCCCTACTCTGATTCTCACAAAGGATGTGAAAAAAGTAATGCATCACTTATGACAGTCAATCCCATTATTTGAGTATGTCAACAACCATGCACAAGCTACACATGTCTGAAGTACCTATCAAAAAATATCCAACATGAGAATTTTGTTATTGGTTATGTACATTTTGCATTACCCAAAGAGCAAATTAATTACTGCAAGAGACATCTGGTAAAGTCATATAAACACTCAAAGATGCCCTCAAAGTTCTGATGAGCATGGCCAGATCAAAATATTTACATCTAGCACTGAGCTCTCCATTTAGGCCTATGTATGCATTTGGAATCCCTCCTCTTCCTACTGTTTTCACCAATGAATCAACTGAACAGTGTAAGTAAGATGAAGAGAAGAATAAAAACTTTGAGCCCCATTTGTTATGATCACCCTAAATTTTTACAAAACCCAGGACCCTGCATTCACTCTATCTGGTCTCCCACAGTACACAGAACATTTTATTTATTTATTTATCTCAGGTACTTATATAGCGCCGTCAATTTATGCAGCGCTTTACGTATATATAGTACATTCACATCAGTCCCTAACCCTCAAGGGGCGTACAATCTAAGGTCCCTAACTCACATTCATACATACACATACTAGGGCCAATTTAGACAGGATCCAATTCACCTATCAGCATGTCTTTGGAGTGTGGGAGGAAACCAGAGTACCCAGAGGAAACCCACGCAGGCACAGGGAGAACATGCAAACTCCAGGCAGGTGGTACCGTGGTTGGGATTCGAACCAACAACCCTAGTGCTGCCAGGCGGAAGTGCTAACCATTTAGCCACAAATGAAATAATTTTAGTCAGGGCCATCTTTAACTGTCATTATTGTGGGGCCCAATGCAGCTGCTCCCTGAGCCCCTTGTCATGGAGAGTCCAGTAGCGGCAGGAAGCAGGGCAGCTTAATTTGGTGCTGACAGCAGCGTCCTCAGGGTGCAGGCAGGAAAGTAGCGCCTTGCTCCACAAGGCTATCGGGCAGCCCTGGAGGCAGAGGCCGCAGGGAAGGCTTCGCAGTACAAGGGTGGCTATGACCGAGAGCCTGGGAGGAAGAAGAACTTCACCACCAGAGACCAGAGACCTCTGAAATATTACCTGTGCAATGCGCAACTCAGGAAAGACAGGGGGAGATTAGAGAACTGAATGCATGGCTGAAGACCTGGTATAAGAGGGAAGGATTTGGGTTTCTAGAGTACTGGGCTGACTTTTCATTGTAGTGCAACCTATATGCTAGAAATGGTTTGCAAATAAATGGAAGGGGGTCTGCTGTGCTGGGGGAGAGGTTTATGGGAAGGCTGGAGGAGTATTTAACCATTTCAATACCGTGCAATTTTACACCTTCCTGCCCAGGCCATTTTTCAGGTTTCAGCGCTCTCACACTTTGAATGACAATTGCGCGGTCATACAACACTGTACCCAAACTAAAATTTTATCATTTTCTTCACACAACTAGAGCTTTCTTTTGGTGGTATTTAATCACCACTGGGGTTTTTATTTTTTGCTAAATTAACAAAAAAAGACCAAAAATTTTGAAAAAAAAACACATTTTTCTTTGTTTCTGTTATAAAAGTTTACAAATAAATAATTGTTCTTCATAAATTTAGGCCAAGATGTATTCTGCTACATGTCTTTGGTGAAAATAACCCAAATTAGGATGTACTATTTACTTTGTAGTAAAGTTATAGAGTTCACAAACTATGGTATAGATCTGAATATTGATCAATCCTGAAGTACTGACGGCCAATCTAATTTCTTGAGGTCCAAGAATGTCAGAATAGTACAGATATCCCCAAATGACCCCTTTTTGCAGAGTAGACAGTCCGACGTACTTCATAAGAGGCATGACGAGTTTTTTGAAGTTGTATTTTTTTTTGTCATAATTTTTCGGAAAATGAAAAAATTAAAAAAAATATTTTCACTATTTTTTTTTTACATACTGTCACCAGTGCAGTACAGCGTCATCATATAACTGGCATGGTGGTGAACAGGGACACTGACTGGTGACAGTATGAAAAAAAAATATATTTTTATTTTTTATTTATTTTTTTATTATTTTTAATTTTTTATTACATTTGTTTTATTTTTTTTAAGATTTTTTTTCATATTTTACTATGACCAAAGTAGTACAATGTTACCATAGTAACATTGTACTACTTTGGGGAAGTGATCAGTATTTTTTTTTTTTACACAATTTGCTTATAGCAAAGAATTACTTTGCTATAAGCAAGCATTTACCTGAATGAAATCGATTCATTCAGCTTTTTTTTTTTTTTTTTTTTGTGCTTAGCTGTGATTTGGTCACAGCTAATCACATGACATGTGCATGTGATTAGCTGTGACCATTCACAGCTAGGCACTAGTATACAATGGATGGCATGAATGAAGCCATCCATTGTATACAACTGTCATGTGACCTGCTGTGATTGGTCACAGCAGGTCACATGGTACCAACAACGGGAGCCGGTACTCGGATCTGTCATCGGCCGCTGCTGTGCAGCTCTGCATTAGCGCAAACTGTGCATGTGCGGGAGCACGCCAAATGGCGTGCACCCGGAATGCAGCAACACATTTGAAGCCGCCAAACGGCCATTGGCCGGGCGGCAAATGGTTAAACTAGGATATAGGGGGGAGAGAGAATTAGATTATAACAGGGTAGACAGATAAGACAGGGGTCAGTACTTATTGGTGGGTGGAATGGGGAAAGATAGGGGTAAGGCTATGGCAGATAAGAAGGTTCCCATGTTACAAACAACCAGTGGAATTGGTACCATTTGTATAAAAATATGCAAAATACATGTGAACAAGGTGTCAACAAATTAAAGTGTTTGTCTACCAATGCCTGACAAGACTGACAAGCAAAATAGGTGAGTTGGAAGCTTTGGTGCATGAAGAGAACTATGATTTAATTGGTATTGCTGAATCTTGGCTTCATTCTTCACATGACTGGGCCATTATTATTCCTGGCTATGTTCTATTTCAGAGAGACAGGGTAAATAGGAAAGGTGGTGGTGTCTGTCTCTATGTGAGAAGTGATCTCAGAGCGAGTGTGAAAGAGGACCTAGTTGATGGAGAGTGTAATGAGGCTGAAGTATTATGGGTTGAACTGCACATAGGGGTGCGTACTACAAAGATAATCATTGGAGTTTGTTATAGGCCTCCCAGTGTTAATGAGGAGGTGGAGACTCAGCTCCTTGCACAGATCGATAGGGCTGCAAGGGCTGAGACAGTGATAATAATGGGGGATTTTAACTACCCGGAAATTGACTGGAGTAAAGGTACTGCAGGAACAGTTAAAGGGCAAAAGTTTTTAAACCCACTACAGGACAATTTTATGGTACAATTCATAGAAGCCCCTACTAGGAATGATGCGCTGCTGGACCTGGTAATCTCAAACCATGCAGAGCTTATTACGAATGTCCATATAAAAGAACATCTGGAAAGCAGTGACCATAACATGATTTCATTTATTGTTAGCTGTAAACAGGAGCACATACTGGAAAAATAAAAATGCTCAATTTTAAGAGAGCTAATTTTCCAAGGCTGAGAGCTGCTCTCTAAGACTTAGACTGGGAAGGAATATTGGCATCGATGAACACAACACAGAAATGGGAGTTCTTCAAAAAGACTGTATGTGAACACACTACAAAATATAATCCCATGGGCAACAAGTTTATAAGGCTAAAAATCAAACCTATGTGGCTTACGGCCAAAGTTAACAAAGCTATAGACCTTTTAGTTTAACTTCTATAGTTGGGAAGATACTGGAGAGTTTAATAATAGACCACATAGATGAGTTCTTGCTGGAAAAAAATATTGTAAGCAACAGACATCATGGATTCATGAAAGACAGAAGTTGTCAAACAAATCTGATTTCTTTTTTATGAGGGGGTGAGCAAAACCTTGGACAGTGGGATGGCAGTAGATGTGATATACTTGGATTTTGCAAAAGCATTTGACACACTTCCCCACACACAGCTAATGTGTAAGGTAAAGTCTTCATACAGTAAATGGATAGAAAACTGGCTAAAAGATTGTATTCAGAGAAGTAGTGGTTAATGATTCATACTCTGCATGGTCTAGGGTTGTCAGCGGTGTACCCCAAGGTTCAGTGTTGGGACCCTTACTTTTTATATTTTTAAACGATATAGGGTCTGGGATTAAAAATCCCATTTCAGTCTTTCCAGATGACACCAAGCTGTGCAGTGGAATAACGTCTTTACAGGATGTCTCCAAGTTACGAGGCGACCTCAATGCACTGTTTAATTGGGCAACTATGTGGCAAAATGTAAGGTTATGCACTTGGGGGCTAAGAATATGCATGCATCATACATTCTAGGAGGGTACAACTGGGGGAATCAATGGTGGAGTAGGATATCTGAGTTCTGGTAGATCACAAGCTTAATAATGGCATGCAATGCCAAACTGCGGTTTCTAAAGCGAGCAAAATCCTCTCTTGTATTAAAAGAGGTATGGACTCCAGAGAGAGAGATATCATATTACCCCTGTAAAATCATTAGAAATACCTCATCTGGAATATGCAGTTCAGTTTTGGGCACCAATTCACAAAAAGAACATTGGGGAACAGGAGAAGGTACAGAGAAGAGCAACCAAACTGATAAGAGGCATGGAGGAGCTCAGCTATGAGGAAAGCTTTGAGAAACTGAATTTATTCTCTCTTGAGAAGAGGAGATTAAGGGGGATATGATCAACATATATAAATACATCAGTGGTTCATATAGTGAACTCGGTGTAGAGCTATTCACCCTGAGGTCATCACAGAGGACAAGGGGGCACTCTTTACATCTGGAGGAAAAGAAATGTAATCTCCAAACACGGAAAGGTTTCTTCAAAATGAGAGCTGTGAAAATGTGGAATGGACTCTCTCAAGAGTTGGTTCTGGCCAGCTCAGTGGATTGCATTAAAAAAAGCCTGGATTCTTTCTTAGATACACAGAATATAACTGGATACTATCATTTATAGGTAAAATTGATCCAGGGAATATCTGATTGCCTCTCAGGGAATCATGAATTTTTTTCTGTGCGGGAGCAAATTGGATCATTCTTTGCTGGATTTTTTTGCCTTCCTCTGGATCAACTGTGGGTATAGGATTATACTTTTTTTTTTTTAATGGTTGAACTGGATGGACTTTTTTCAGTCAGACTAACTATGTAACTATGTAACCACCTCCCTGACTGAGACGAGCTGCAGTGGGCGCAGCAACTCTGGCACCTCCCAAAGACTGGACTCCTTATTCAACCTCCTCTCCGCTCCCAGCTCCAACATCAACAGAAGGACAGGCTGACTGGTGGACCTGTACAGAGGACAAGGACAGACGGGAGGTAAGCACTAGGCATCACACTCAGCTATCCACTGACTTGAACTGGGACAGGGGGGCATAGGAGAGACTGCAGATAGGGGCAGATATAGGGGTCCCTCTCTCACCTCCCTTTCTGTTTCCCACCCCCTCTCTCTCCCTCACCCTCTCTCACCCCCTCTCTCTCCCACCCCACTCCCTCTCTCTTATCCCCCTCTCTCTCACCCCTTCTCTCTCTCACTCCCCCTCTCTGTCAACCCCCCACACCCCTCTCTCATTCTCACCCCCCCTCTCTCTCTCAACCCATCTCTCTCTCCCGTCCCCCTCTCTCTCACCCCACGTTCTCTCTCTCACCCCCCCTCTCTCTCTCTCACCTCTCCTCTCTATTTCACACCCTCTCATCCCCTCTCTCACCTCTCTCTCTTTCTCACTCCCCCTCTCTGTCACCCCCCCTTGCTCCCTCCCTCACTCCTTTCTCTCTCACACCCCCTCTCTCACCCCTTCTCTCTCTCTCTTAAACCCCTCTCTCTTTCTCACTCCCCTCTCTATCACCCCACTTCTTCTCTCTGTCATCCCCCTCTCTCTCCTTCTACTCCCATACCACTCCTTCTATCTCACCCCCCCATCACTCGTCTCTCTCTTTTCCCCGTCTCTCACCCCTCTCTTTTTCTCACTCCCCCTTTTTGTCACTCTCACACCCCTCTCTCTCCTTCCTCCCTCCTTTCTCTCTCTCACCCCTCTCTGTTTCTCACTCCACCTCTCTGTTTCTCACTCCCCCCTCTCTCCCCCTCTCTCTGCCCCTCTCTCACCCCACTCCCTGTCTCTCACCCCCCTCTCTCTCTCAACCCCCTCTCTCTCATCGCCCTTCTCTCACCCCTCTCTTTCTCACCCCCCCTCTCACCCCTCTCTTTATCACCCCCCCTCTTTCACCCCCTCTCTCTCTCATCCCCCCCTCTCTCTTTCTCACTCCCCCTGTCACCCCCACACCCTTCTCTCTCCCTCCCTCCCTCCCTCCCTCCCTCCCCCCTTTCTCTCTCTCACACCTCCCTCTCTCATCCCTCTCTCTTTCTCACCCCGTCTTTCTGTTTCTCACTCCCCCTCTCTCTCACCCCACCTCTCTCTGCCATCCCCCTCTCTCTATCACCCCACTCCCTCTCTCTATCACCCCCTTCTCTCTATCACCCCATCTATCTAACCCCCCCTCTGTTTCTCATTCCCCTCTTTGCCACCCCCCACCTCCTCTCTCTCCCTACCTCCCTCCTTTCTCTCACACACCCCTCTCTCTTTCTCACTCCCCCCCTCTCTTTCTCACTCCTTCTCTCCCTTTCTCATCCCACCTCTATCTCCCATCCCCCTCTCTCTCCCCCTTCTCTCACCCCACTCACTCTCTCTCATACCCCCTCTCTCTTACCCCCTCACCCCCTTTTCTCTCATCCCCCTTCTCTCGTCCCTCTTTCTCACTCCCCCTATCTCTTACCCACCCCTCTCACCCCCTCTCCCCCCTCACATGCAGGCAGGGGAAACCGAGTGGACACTGACTGACAGGTGACAGAAAGTGAGTGTTATTGATCCCACCCCCCAGCACTGTCACACATCCCATTCCTCCCTCCAGCACTGCCACTGATCACACCTTCTTCCCCCGTAGCCCTAGCAACCAATGGGTGAGCAGTAATGATGTGCAGTAATCTCTAGCAACCAATTGGTGAGCAGTAATGATGTGCAGTAAACTCTAGCAACCAATAAACAAGCAGAAATGATATGTTGTAACCTCTAGCAACTAATCAGTGAGCCATAATGTGTGCTGTAACCTCTAGCAACCAGTCAATGAGCTGTAATGATGTGCAATGACCCCTGGCCAGCAGTCACAATCGCTGCCTGATCTTCTGCAGTAAACTAATTTTGAGTCTAGCTGCTATTTATTGTATGTCTTCAATCAAGTCGAGAGTGAAATTGCATGCTAGCAGGGGGAGGGGCCCAAGAAAATGTTTGCCCAGGGTCCAATCAATATTAAAGACAGCCCTGATTATACTAAATATAAACTGCTAAATACCTTTTCTCATCAGCAGTTAGAGCAGTCTTGTGACTTCTATCAGTGTCCAGCAGAGCACTGGTTAAAGCTTGTAGGAGTTTTGCTTCTTCTGTAGAAGGATACAGGACCCCTGACCTCTGTCTGGACAGTTCTGATTGGCCCTATGCTGATCACATGCACTCTCCCAAAAAAAAAAACCTCTCTAGCAATACACACCAAACTGAGCATCTGCAACTTGCCCCTGATCCTCTGTTCTATCAGGAGATATTTAGGAGACACTGGAAGAAGGGGAGGATCAAAGAAGACAGGATTACGCATCCTTTTTACACAATGGGGAGGATTAAGCCCTTAGGTTCCACAGTGAGTATAACAAGCATGCTTTACTGCATATATAGACTGATTTTACTGTTGTAGGTTTAGCAACACTTTAAATACCACTTAAAGAATGCCAAAGACATTTTACTTCTTAACTGCAATAGCATCTGAACTTCACTGAATAGCATCTAAACTTCACTATTGCAGTTACGTAAGCATTTAACCTGTCTTTTGCAATCAGTATTCAGTTTTTTCACTTTCACGTGCTATCAATCAAATTTCTTATTGCTGATGGTTGTAAATTTTCTACTAATCTTCTTAATACCTCATATCACTTAAATTCTGGTTCATGAAAAAAAATATATATAGCTAGCCACTGTCAGTGTTATTTCATTGTCCCTTATGAATGAATCAATGTAAAGGTCAATTTACAAGGTTACCACACAGGACTGTCACCCCATAAAGGATAACACTGGCTTTAATAAAGCAGTGAAATAAAACTCCAGAGTTAAGATAACAATTTATGAGAAAAATAGGGATCTCATTAGACAAAAGTTCACCCCTATATGGAAAAATAAAGATCACATACCTTGACATTTATGGTTGTGAATTGAATGAGGCAAAATAAGTTTTGGTGTCATAATACCCCATCAGTCTTAGTGATTTCAACCATTTGAATATACAGCAGCGTTAACGAAAGTTACATATCTTCCATTTCTACCTCTCAACTCTAAATTGTACACATTGGCAGGTTAAACAATTTGCCCAAGTTTTATTTCCACAGTTACAATACATAAGCTTTCTCTGTAGATCAAAACAGACATTATTGCATTAGCTCCAAGTCTCATTTAGCCACGCCAGTGATAGATTTGGTCCAGAAGGGCACTAGCCTGCATAAAAGCACATTTTCATTTTACAGCTTCTTCGTGCAGTTCTTTATAAATACTGCACACCAATCATTAAATATAAACCAACCCAAAGGAGTTGAATGCTTTTCAAAATTTTCCCATCAAGGGGCCCCATAGCAAAATCATCTCTTTTGAAGCACAAAGTAAAACTGGCCATAGATTATGCAATTTTCTTATTTCCTCCAATTACGGGTTACAGGAAAGAAAATCACATGATTCCCCCTTCAACAAAGTCGGGGGGGGGGGTGCAGAGGAGAATCCGCTGGAGAACACAGTGATTATTTCTCTATAGCTAGGGGCTATACTTGCTGGCAAAAATTGCACAAACAATCCGACAGGCTGGTTGTACCCAAGTCATACAACAATCGAATCGAGTACAATCTGCTTGCCCATAGATCGTTTGAATCTTAGCAGGTCCCTACTGCATTGGATCACAGGGTCATTGTCAACAACAGCCTCTTCAATGAGGCCCCCACACTATGGCTATAGCCACTAGCATACAATTATGAAAAACGGTTTCATCATTCCCTACTTCCACGTTAGGAATGCCCAACAGGGCTGGAAGGTATGGAAGAGGAGAGCTGGGTACAAACCAATTAAACTATTGGTCATTTGCACAATGGCACACACAGGCATAAAAAAAGACCCCCCCCCCCCCTTACCTCTGAGTTTCACCTTTGCAGCCTGAAGCTAAAGGTTTGGATTCTGAGAGAACCAAAGAGAGGACACAGTACAACTCAGCCATGATAGATTGCTGTACCCATTGATAAAAACAATTACACCAACATAATGGACAGGAGAGAGTTTCCTATTCTCTCTCTCTCTCTCTCTCTCTCTCTCTCTCTCTCTCTTGCACCATCAAGCACTGTTGGCAATACACCCACAAAATGCATTTCAAAAAGAAAAACTTACGAGTCACAGATTTAGAACGTCACTGAATCCATCAAAATATTAAATAACATAAATAAAGAAGGGCCTAAAATTCAATTTTATCAATTCATCTCTATTGTGTTATTATTATTATTATTATTATTTTTTTTTATTATTATTATTATTTTTATTTTTCAATCTGCACAGTACTCAGTTGAACAGTGGTTAAGAGTTGAAGACTGTTCTGCTTACAACATAATAAAGGAGAGGAACCCCAAAACTTCATACATTAAGCGTACAAAAGAAGAAAAGACAAGCAAGTTATGTAAATTATGTAAATGCACAAATTTCCAGACTATATATGGCAAAGATGGAAAACTGTTCAATTCCTATGGAAGAAACTATTAACGCAACACTGCCATCAGGAAACCATGCATGGGGGTTGATTTACTAAAACTGGAGAATGTAAAATCTGGTGCAAGTGTGCATGGTAGCCAATCAGTTTTTAATTTCAGTTTGGTTACTTAAGCTTTGATGAAAAAATCTGGACGCTGATTTATTTCTATGCAGAGCTGCAATAAATGTGCACTCTCCAGTTTTAGTAAATTAGCCACACGGAGTCTGTAGTCTTCCGTTGACCTGTAAGATTTAAGGACAGACATGCAATTCAGCAACATTTAAGAAATAACTAGCTTGAAAAAGGTTTCAGAAACAAAACAATTCAGCTTTTCTCCTATAAACAGATGGTTAGGTACTTCAGCAAATCAACAAAACATGTTTTTCTAGAACAAGTTCTTAGGAACATTTATAAATTCAAAGGATGTTTAATATTAATTTGGTACAACATGTATTTAGCTTAAATTAAATACGGTATACATATCATTGAAAATATGTATTGCTTAACCGTGGTTAAGAAAGAAATTCAAAATGACTGTGATCACTTCATTACAAAACATTGTTTATCAACATATTTACCTTACAAGGGTTCCAATAATATTAAGGAATGCACAGATCAGGATATAATTTTCAATAATTTCTTACCCGTCCTAATGCTCTCCCTGCTCCATCTGCACATTTGCTATTTTGAAAAGAGGGTAGGGGGATTCAAAACAATGTGCTGAGTGCTGGTGTAATTAGTACAGCAAATAAGTCAGCAGATCCACTTATCTGCATTCCGAAAACACACTATCTCTTCTTTTATTTTTCATGTTTATCATTGGAGGGGGAAACAACAATCAACCCCAGAAGGGAAACTCTAATGTAGGGAGTGAGTAGACAACATGAGGGATTAGAGAAGAGGAAGGGAGAAGGTGTGGGTAGGAGAAGGGATAAGCAGAGGAAGGGAGTGAGAACAGTAAACAGACAGGTAAATAAGCTGGGGGAAAAAAAGGGTGGGAGGAAGAGGAATCCATCTATCCTCCTGGTTTTACACCCATAGCAATCCCATTGTCCCATCAGGGAGCATGAGAGGTATTGTGATTGTTCTCCTTATCTCATGGTTGGAAGGCCAGCACAGTCTGGTCATTGTAAAAGTATGGGGTCCAGATTTTCCAATACTTTTCTTCTTGCTCCTTAATTTTCCATCTCTTGAATCTTATTGATTTGGGTGAGCCAATGTGTTTTGTTAGGAAGTAGATGACTTTTCCATAATGCTGGAATGCAGGCTTTTGCAGCATTAAGGAGGTGTTTCAATGGAGAGTTTTTAAAGCTTTTATTTGAAAGAGGTGTGTCATTAAAGAGAAAAGCCACGGGTTGTCCTCCAAGAGATACTCCAGTATCTCTTGGAGGACAAGTATACTCTAGTCCACCATGGCCTCACCATGGTCTCGCAGCTTAGGGCACTCCCAAAATATGTGGAGTAAAGACCCCACAGAATTCTTGCATTGCCAACAAGTATTCTGGACCTGGGGGAACATGCGATGTAACGCCTCCGGTGTCCTGTACCATTTAGTAAAAAGTTTGTATCCTCCCTCTTAGTACCTGCTAGCCAATGAGGCCTTATCAGCAAAGAGCAGAATTCTGTCTTTCTGTTTTTGGGAGAAGGTTGTATGCAGGTCCCTTTCCCAGCGTTTTAGGAATGGGAGCTCTTGCAGTGCATGAGAAGCTATCAGTGAGGCATAAAGAAGAAAGTGAGTGCCGTAAATCTCACCAGCCAGATATGTACATTCGAACGAGGAAGGTTTCCGCAAAGTAGTGAATTCTGTGGCTAAAGAGTGCAAATATACTCCAATTGCACCCTCATTAAACAATCTAAATTGAGTGAGAAGGCCTGCTGTATCTCATGGGTTGTCATCAAGTGATGATTCCTGGAAAAATGCAATATACGAAAATGTCCATTCTTTAAGAGAGGAGATTAAGGGGGGATATGATCAACATGTATAAATACATCAGTGGTTCATATAGTGAACTCGGTGTAGACTATCCACCCTGAGGTCATCAAGGGGGCACTCTTTATGTCTGGAGGAAAAGAAATTTAATCTGCAAACACGGAAAGGTTTCTTCACAGTGTGAGCTGTGAAAATGTGGAATAGACTCCCTCAAGAGTTGGTTCTGGCCAGCTCAGGGGATTGCTTTAAAAAAGGCCTGGATTCTTTTTTGGATACACAGAATATAACTGGATAACATTTGTAGGTAAAGTTGATCCAGGGAATATCCGATTGCCTCTGGATTGGATCAGGAAGGAATTTTTTCCCCTGCAGGAGCAAATTGGATCATGCTTTGCTGGGGGTTTTTTTGCCTTCCTCTAGATCAACTGTGTGTGTAGAATTATCTTTTCTTTTTTTTTTAATGGTTGAACTGGAAGGACTTTTGTCTTTTTTCATCCAGACTAACTATGTAACTATGTGAAATGAGGGGGGGCGTGGCTTGATGGCGGACCTGGGCTCACGTTAGTTCCTTGTGCTCCGACCTCTACTGTGGATCCGCACAGTCATCCTGCAGTTTTTTCACCCATTTTTGCCACCTACCACCATCTTCTTGCTATACTCACCCTTCGGTCCCCTTCATGGTGAAGATTGGGCAAAACAGACACCCTTTGTGATAAATATAAATAAACAGCGCAAACATAGACCTTTAAATCAAATCAATATACAAAGTGCAAACATATATAAAAAATTATATTAATAGTGAAGTCCATCATGGTTAATAGACAACAAAAGTTCAGAAATCTCAAAAAAATATTTTGTGCAAAAAAATTTTTCAAATTCTTCTTCTAATGTAAAGAAAAAAACTTCCACCTTCCACCCGTGCAAACCAACATCAAATGCACTCACCAGATTTAGGTGAATGAAACGCCTTTTAGGAATTTATATGGGATCCTAAACCCTCTTTCGTATCCACTCTATAGGAATCCTCACCTTCAGTGTAGGCTCCACCATACAACCGGGGAGAGAAAAATCTCAGATAGTGTAATATTGCAAAACACCATTTATGAATAAAATCAAGGATTAAGGCCACTCACATTTAAATCACTTTAAAAAGGCATATTTATTAGGACAAGCTTCTTCCAAATGGACAATGAATGTAAGACAACCTCCCATGGAATCTCACATCACAGCTCCAGGATACAGCAGAAGTTCCACAGAGACCAAACATACACAGATCCCAAAATATGGCCGCTGGAATGCACCGCTCAGCGTGCGCTCCACTCACCGGAAGTGACGTCAGACGTACGGGGTAACAACCGGAAATGCGTCAACGCGTTTCGCCCCTCCCATCGGGCGTTCTCAAGACAATGTTCTCTGCCTTCCATGATGGGACAGTAATAGACCTTACTAGATTAGTACTGGCTACTCTTATCTTCACTTCCTTTAACCGCTCTGATGGTGCGGTGTCTAGGTCTCCGTTCCCTCCCTGTAGTCCTGCTGACTAGGCCACCCAGCAATTGATGCCTTCTATGGTTTCCTGCACCCTCTATACTTGCTGACCTGGTCCTGTTCCTGATGTGCCCTCATCTCATCTGATACGCCTATTTGGCTGATGCCCAACTAGACATCCCCTTCTTGTGTTGGTCATATCTCTTTTCCCTTCTCCCTATATCCTTCCTTCTCTCTCTTCCTCCCCCCCCTTTCCCCCTTTCCCACTTTCCCTGCACCCCCTCTTCGCACCCCCCTCCTACCCCATCTTACTTCCCCCTCCTCCCCCTTCTTCCCCCTTTTTCTTTCTCCACCCCCCTCTTCCCCTTATTTTTTTTCTCTTCCCTTCTTCTTTCCTTTTTCCTCTTCCTCCCTCCTTCCCTCCCCCCCTCTCTCTTCCCCTTTCGCCTTCTACCCTGGCCTTCCCAGAGGTCTCACTGTTACCTCTCCTGGCCTCCTGGACGCAGGACACCTTCTTGGCTAAAGCACTACATACTTGAGATTATGTTCTGGTTACTGATACAATTTTGGACATTACTGTGGTTGTAATTGTTTACTTCAAGAAAGCAACGCTTTTGCACCCAATTCTCTACTTAGTGCGAGTGGGTCACAAGTATGTTTTAGGGAGGTTCAACTGCATCAAGCCCCCTCCTCCTTGCCTTTTGACAATTGTCCATTGTTAGGAGAGGTAAGAATCCCCCCCCCCTCCTTTTCTTTTTGGTTCTATGGTCTAAGGCTCTTTGTGTTTGGGATGAATGAGCTGAGTGGGAAGGTTCAGCTTTTCAGTTGTTGTTTTTTCTTACAGCCTAATACTGATGCCTCTTTCATGTTGTAGTGCTCTGGTGCTTCCATATTGGATGAGTCTATTCTTTTGTTCTATTCTTATGTTCAATGTCACATTTTTTACTTTACTATGTTACCTGATCTTGATTTCTTGGAATGTTTGGGGTCTGGGTTCCCATCACAAGCGGTCTTTGGCGTTCTCTTTTCTTAAGACATGCAAAGCATGCAAACCATATAAACCATATATTATATGCCTCCAGCAAACCCATCTGGTAGACTGCAAAATTCTGTCCTTGAAGAAGCCGTGGATAGCCAAAGTTTTTCATGCTGAATACTTGGCTTATTCTAGAGGCGTTACTATTCTATTATTCTCGGGTGACTACAGATCTATAATCTCACTGATGTTTGGAGATGGAAGCATCCTGATGTGTGTCAATTGTCCAGAATATACAGTACTTAGCCTTTGCAACATCCTCCTCGCTTGCTTTAGTATCCCAAATTGAATTTCTTCCATGCGGAGTATCTGACCATGCCCCCCCTGGCTATTGACCTCTCCCTTCTTCCCCCTGCCAGTAAGGGCGTCTGATGTATGAATGCACAATGACTGGAAGACCCTACAGTTCTTACGGCCTGTGCCAATGATATAGCTGTGTACTGGACAACTAATGCTAACTCAGCCTCCCCACACATGGTATCGGATGCCTTTAAGGCCTCCTCTAGAAATAGTTTATGTCCATTATGGGCATCCTTAGAAAGAATAACCAGATCACTATGGAGGAGCTTGAACAGGACCTGCTTCATGCAGAAAGGTCCTACTCTCAATCTCCATCTCCTGACACTAGAACGACCTGGTTGCACAAGCTCAGGACCTATGAACTGTGACTGTTAGGCCTGAGAAAGAAAAACATGTTGTATGAGACTCATAAGCTTTATGAAGATGGTAATAAGCCTCATCTACTACATCTACTAGTATTTCCTGCTCGCCCTGTGTACTCCCCAATACCCATCTCCTCCATTACTACTTCTTCAGGGATAGTCCGTACAACCACACCTGATATTCTGGATGCCTTCACCTCTGTTTACTCCTCATCATATACTTCCTGCACTGCTTATCAGGATTCGCGGCCCTCTCCACTTACTTAAGTAGGGTCTTTCTGCCTAGGCTTGCGGACCATCGTAGACAGATGTTAGATGCCCCTATTTCTACCTTGGAGACTGAATTGGCTTTTCCCTTACTCCTCCGTTACAAAACTCCTGGCTTAGGAGGTATCCCAGATGAATGGTATCTTAAGTATAAATATATGCTAAGCTCTTTTCCTCTTCAAACATATCAATCTGCCTTAGATATTGGTGTGTTGCCGCCTTCTATGCGGAAAGCTCTTATTGTATTGCGTCTGAAACCACAAAAGGACCTGACCCAATGTGATTCATATAGACCAATCTCCCTCATAAATGTGGATGTTAAGGTACTGGCAAAAGTCTTGGCTAATTGTATTAATTTATTTATTTCAGGTACTTATATACAGTAGCACTGTCCATTTACGCAGCACTTTACATATATATTGCACATTCACATCAGTCCCTAACCCTCAAGGGGTGTACAATCTAAGGTCCCTAACTCACATTCATACATACATATACTAGGGCCAATTTAGACAGGATCCAATTAACCTACCAGCATGTCTTTGGAGTGTGGGAGGTAACCAGAGTACCCGGAGGAAACCCACACAGGCACAGGGAGAACATGCAAACTCGAGGCAGGAGGTGCCGTGGCTGGGATTTGATCCAATGACCCGAGTACTGCCAGGCGGAAGTGCTAACCATTTAGCCACTGTGCTGCCCACACTGTCAGTTCTAATAATTAATAAGGTGATTGTTAAAGTGGTTGGTAGTGATCAGGGAGACTTCATTCCTGGCCGAACCACTAGAATGAATATTAGAATTATTTCTCTGGCTTTCAGGTCAACTAGGACAAATCTAGACTGTTTCCCCTAGATCCAGGGGCATTACACTGTGTCCATCCAGACTCCTGTCTACAAATAGTGGAGTCTTTCCAATACATAGGAGTGACTGTGCAACTGCCATTGCCATCTTGCTATCAATGTCTTTCCCCTGGTGTCCCTCCTGCCAGCTAAGGTTGGGCAGTGGATGGATCTTCCGCTTGACTTACTGGGGAGGGTGAACCTTATCAAAAGGTTTTTTCTCCCTATGTTTTTGTATGCCATGGTTAATTCCCCATGTAGAATCCCTCTGAGTATTTCCATGCAAATGGACTCTATTTGTTGGGACTTTTTATGGAAACGTCAACGCCCCAGAGTAGCCTTAGAGATCCTTAAACTTCCCACCCACATGGCCGGCTTGGCCTTCCTAGACTTTTATTAATACTATTTAGCCTCTCAATTAGTACACATCCATGACTGGCTTGTCCCCTCCCCTGGCAACACCTGTACTGAAGTAGAGGAAGCTATTGTCTCTTCCTATGAAACCCTACATAATATAGCATATAGGCATGCAGTCCCAACCTCTGAAGGCACCACTGTTCTCTTACTTTCCTTTACGTTACTGACCAAAATTTAAAAGAGGTTACAGGAATCTACTTGGCATACCTCTCCAAACACTCCACTTTGGCATAACCCTGCTCTTTCTGAACTATTTTCTATCTATTTCTCACAATGCTGGTCTGCCAAAGGGGTTAAATATTTGCAACACCTCTATACAGGTAAAAAGTTTAAATCCTTTTACCCAATTACAGGCTGATTTTTGTCACCCCACTGCTTACTTATTCTACTACTACCAAATCAAACTCACTATTCGGAAACAATTTGGCTCCTTGACTAATCCCACTAGTATATCCCCTTTAGAAAAGCTCCTTAGATCCTTGGGCCCACATAGACTTATCTTATACAGGTTAACTTATGATCTTCGTAAACGCCCTAGGCTCTTTTTGAACATCTCGGGATGTTGGCTGGACAGCCCTCACACAACCGCCAATACGGATCCAGAACCGTAGCTTTTCATTGTTTCTATTTACTTAATTTATGTAATTTTAACTGTTTTGATGGCACCATGTTTGTTATACTGTTCGCTTTATATTCTGTATGATTATTTGTCTGCGGACTACACTAAGGCTGTACTTGTTTTTTAAGTAGGGCTTTCTGTTCCCTTTTTTGTTTCTGTTTTTGTATGTCGTACAAAATTCAATAAACATATCTTTAAAAAAAAAAAGAGATGTGAAATGAGGGTCTTGAAGCCCAGGTGGAAATCCAGTCATTCCTATTATGCTTATCATAGGTGCAGAGAGATATTAGAGGTTTTGAAGACAGTTTTGGTCACCTGGAGTGTAGTTCAAACTAATCAATGTTGATTAGGTTGAACTACAACTGGGGTAGGCTTCTTGTGGCTCTGGAAGTTCCAAACAGAAGGGAACCACCACAGCTTCACAGTCCAGGAACTGAAACAGCTGTTGGAGTTGAGCTGGGGGGTTGGAGATGAAAATCGTGGTTATCTTTTTTGATCGCAGGAGGTCAAGTAAGGGCCTCATCTGGTGAAGGCGATAAAGCGAAAAGAGGACATGAGTCTGGAAAGAGCTGTATAGTGGTGCCATCAAAGTCCAGATAGCCTCTTTGCCATGCAGCTCTCAGGATGTCTTCCTTAATAGTATAGAAATGTACCCTGCATAATACATCACTTTGTTCAGATTGTGAAGGGTTAATGGTTGTCGGGACTCTGTGCACCCAGTCTAATTCCAGATGTGTGTCCATGGGGTTTCTCAGTAATATGTTGAAAGTACTCGTCACCGTTGTTTGCAGGTCAGCCCCTGTCGTGGCCTCTGGAATGCCTCCGAGCCAAAATGTTGTTCCTTCTGCTCCTGTTCTCCACATCTTCTTGCTGTAGCTCCATGGCGAGAAAATGCTGATGTTGGAGATGTAGATGTTCCTCAATAGTGGACAATTTGGACGTAGAGTCTTCCTGCTGGGTTTTCAGAGTTGTCAAACTTTGATCTGCTGGAGCAAAGTTCAGCAGTCTCTCTCCTAAGAGCCCCCGTTAGCTGTTCAAGCATCTGCTGAATGTCTCCCTTGGTAGGCAGGGCCTGTAGGATCAGGTGAATGTCCTGCTCTTCTGCAGGTGATAGTGTGACTGGGCTGCTGCTCCTGGATGAGTTACCCTGTGAGTCTATCAGTAGCAGTATTGGGGTAAGGATGGGTCCAGGTCGTCTGTAGCAGGTCCATAGCTCTGATTCAACTGTGTTCCCAGAGACAAGAAGGTTGGAGGTGGGTGATGTGGAGGCACAATGTTGGAATTTGTGGCGGCACACAAATCTCCCCATACGAATAGATATTGAGTGATATATAAATGTTGGGGTTCCGGCTGTTCCTGTGGATCTTCCCCACTTCAGCTTGGATGATCAGGGCTAGCAGTATAGGTGGTCTGCTGTAATATCCCCCACTTCAACACAGAGCGCTAGACCTTCCTCACGTCACCATTGTTGAGCCACACACCCCAAAATATCATTCTGACTTTGCAGGGCATCCTATAATTGTAGATATAAAATTCCCTCTAAGGGAATTTCTCATACACATTTGACTTCACACAGGCAAAATCTTGAGACCCATACTTTCTGTGAAGATATGTACACAGACTCAAAGTGATATTAAAGGCAGATTTTTTTGTTTAAAAATAACAAACATGTCATATTTACTTGCTCTGTGTAGTGGGTTTACAGACTGCTATGGGGGCACCGGAACAGGCTTGCTCCTGAGCTGCTGCTCCATGTGTCCATTCACACACGGAGCGTGGCTTGGTCCCACCCCCTGCTCTCTCCTCATTGGCTCACTGTCTGCTGTCCAATGAGGAGGGAGAGACCGGAGAGTTGTGCACATCGCTGGATTGAGATGGGGCTCAGGTACGTTTTAGGGGAGCTGGGGCTGCTGCACACAGAAGTGTTTTTACCTTCATGCAAACCCATTACTGCTTCAAATACAGCTACATTCAGTCTTGCATATTGGCCTGACAGCATGTAGATGTGAGAACCTCAGCAGGTCCTGACAATTAGCTGTGGGAGACAGCCCCATTGAAAGCAAGGTTCTCACATGTATATGCCGCAGGGCAAATTTCCAAGTGTGTATGTGGCCTATAAGTCTATTTAAGGTCACTCGTGCTTGGGGGTGAGGCTATTACTCTGCTTTGCCAGGACAAAGCACTGCACGTTGTGTGCAGTAATGTTTTCATTGAAAGTAAAAGATGTTTTAAGGCATTTCCAAATAAAATTTAGTCACAAATCATAACATGCAGGGGTAATGGACTATAAAAGGATAAAAAGGTATATAATTTCAGCTGGTTGCTTTCACCACTTAGAACAATGAAATCATTAGTAAATTAATAAAAGTATAAATAATTAGCAATGGCAGTGTTTCCTTGTTTCCAGTAGAGTGCATAATTCATTTTTCCAAAGAACCTCAAATGCAGGCCATACATGGTTCAAATTTCGAATGATTTTTCGTCCGAAAATCGAAACGTTGTTCGTTCTGTAATCCGATGGTGCCACCAATGATTTCAAAAATCGGCCGACCAAGTCATAAAATTCATCACATATAACAGGAAATTATGTCATTTTTGACCTTTCAGACCCTCCACCACTATAAAAAGAGGCTGACTGAGCAAACATCGCAATCGTTTCGCACCCACAAAAAATCTGTCAATATTGCACGAAAATGCCCAGCAACATCTCCAAAAGAAAAATTGCCATAACGGTGCTTGGCTTGGTAGCACCGGAGGAGCAAAAAAAGAAAAAAAAAAGGAAGAGCAGAATATGGTCCAAAGACTGGCTTCTTCAACGGGCCATGTTTTCCCACATGAACCTGCTGTCAAATTTAAAAGAAAACAATCCAATTACAATTACAAACATTATTTAAGAATGTCATAACAGTCGTTTGAGCTCCTCCTAAACATGGCTGGACCACACATCAAGAAGACAGACTCTTTCATGAGCAAATCCATCAGCGCTGAGGAAAGGCTCATTGCAACCCTCCGTTACCTAGCAACGGGAAGATCCTCAAGACCTTAAGTTTTCAAAGGGTATATCAGCACAGTCCTTGGGTAGGATAATCCCAGAAATGTGTGTAGCAATATCCAATGTGCTGAAAGCTGACTATTTGAAGGTATTTATTATATAGAGATATATATGTATATACGACCGAATGATTAGAACATATATTTCCAAATATAGGCCATTTGCGCCCTCGGCTATCAATGACTGGGTCCCAGCTGGTGATTACTTGCTGGCACCCTGTGATCACTGAGTATTACTGATTGTGCCAGGAGAACTGTATGTAAACAATAAAGTTCTCTCCCCTGTTAATGCCTGCACACTTCTTCGTATGGCTCTGCTTATCCGAACCATACAAACCAGTGTGCTTACAGTGAAACACACACACAGCATATAATGTGAAACAGCACACAGTTAACCATTTGATCACCCTACATGTTAACTCCTTCCTGCCCATTGCCATTAGTACAGTGTCAGTACTTCTTATTAGCACTATAACACTGTATTGTTGTCAATGGAGATGTTTGTGACACCAAGTAAGTTCCCCCCATTGTCAGAATGGCCACCCCAGTCCTGCAGTCCTGGTATAAGTCACTGATTGATGCCATTCCAATTTAAAAAAGTTTTTAAAAAATATCCATTATATATAATACTATTTGGAACGAGGAAAATGAATAATTTACCATTTACTATAATAAATCTTTTGGGTTTTACTGAACATGTGTAATAGCAAAATATCTGTTTTTTTAATCCAAATTGTCAGTGTATTTATAGTTTTAGAACCCCCCCCCCCCCAAAAAAAAAGTAAGCACCAGTGATCAAATACCACAGAAAGAAAGCTCTATTCCTGTCACAAAG
Organism: Staurois parvus; assembly: GCF_062004578.1. Taxonomy (NCBI): domain Eukaryota; kingdom Metazoa; phylum Chordata; class Amphibia; order Anura; family Ranidae; genus Staurois; species Staurois parvus. Next base: position 2,869,661 of record NW_028318025.1, read on the forward strand.
GCCTAAAACGCAATTTGGGTGCAGTGTTGCATGAACGCAAATTTACCAGTCAAAGTACCACAGCGCCGTAACACAAAAAATGGCCTGGTCAGGAAGGGGGCTAAATCCTCTGGAGGATAAGGGATTAATATTATAGAATATGATTAATTAAAAATTAGCAAAAAAAAGAATCAATGCAAAATTTAACAACAATTTATAAGTTTATTAATTGAAATACAAACAAAAAATAATACATTTCAAAGTTTGTACAGTGCACAATGACATTAGGCATATATCTAAAGAACAAATGTCTCAAAGGTTTGTGTATTGCACATCATGAGACCAGGAACTCTGCATTTGATCATGCATTTGCCAGTTTGCAGTTGTATTAGATTGGGGGGGGAGTAATCTGGGATTGTGGGCCCCTAACCTGAGAATGGGTGGGCCTATTGTGTAAAAGAGGGGGCATACATTGATAGGGGTTTGGAATACCCTGTGATGGATGGGGCATATTAGTAACACTGTTCTGTGCACACATTAGTGTCTGGCTAGAACTGAGTGCATTATATCCAACAATGTTTGTATTATAGGTTTCTTGTTCCCTTTGACCTATGGTTAAAAGTTTGTAGATGAGTGGATCTCTTATTTCCCATTGCTGTTGGGTCATCTTACGCAGCTTGTGTGCAATATGTTTTGAAAATATGTCACATTTTTCCTCCTTTTGAGCCAGAGCAGCAGATGCTTGTCTCAAAAACTTTGCTTTGTCATACTCGGTAGATTTTCTCTTTTTCCCTCTGTTTATTCTCAATGCTGGGCTTGTTCTTTCCTGTGTACCTTTACTTTCTTATACCAAAAAAGCAGTGAAAATATGTTTAATGTTCAAGAAACACACATTAAAACATTTGTATCTTTATCTTTTACAGTTTCAAAGTAGCTCTCAAGAATGGCTGCAGACTGCCAAAGAATTTCATGACCTTTGGAACTTTCCGAACTGTGGGGGTGCCATAGATGGAAAACATGTGCGCATCACACCACCTGCACATTAAGGATCATATTACTACAATTACAAAGGTTTCTTCAGCATCATCCTGTTGGCCATTGTAAATACAAAATATGAATTCCTCTACCTTGATATTGGTAAAAATGGCCGGAATTCTGATGGCGGTGTTATGGAGCATACTGAAATCCTACAAAGAATGAAGGGTGGACTTCTAAATCTTCCTACATTAGCTGAGACAGTTGAAGGACTGAATTTTGTCTTTATTGGAGATGATACATTTTCTTTGCATGATCATATGTTGAAACCATTCCCATGGAGAAATATGACTCATGAACAAATAGTTTTCAACTACCGGCTCTCACGAGCAAGGTGCGTGGTTGAAAATCTATTTGGTATAATGGCAAGTCGGTTCCGCATTTTCCACACTCCCATCAATGTGGACATAGACACAAACAATTGATGCAATTGTGGAGAGCTGCTGCTTGCTTCATAATTTTTTGAGGTATACTACCATGGCCTATATGCTACCAGTATCACTGGATAGAGAAGATCTCTTAAGTGGTGAACTTCTCTTTGGAGAATGGAGAAATGATAATGGTGGCCTAGAAAACTTGGCTTGCGCACGACCTGTTTTTCCGACAATGACAGCACGTCAAAACCGTGTGAATTATATGCATTATTTTGTGGGGAATGGTGCAGTGTCTTGGCAGGATAATGTGGTGTAAATATATATACTACATCTGAATTGATGATGCTGTGCATGCGTACAATGTGTATGTGTGCATATAACTATTAAATATAGTTTTGAGAATTGTTGTCAGTGCTTTAATTGTTCATTTTCTGGGTACATATGTGTATACATTGCAAATATAGATGTTTTATTTCAATTACCTGTATCTATGGTATATCGAGGTCCACCTGTGATAGAGGTGACAAGGACACGTTGGATGTGTCATCTGAGGGACCTGGCTTCAAGGAGCAATGTGACTCTCTTGGAACATCAGAGTCAGCTAAGAAGAGCAGGCTATCAAAATACCACAACCATGGCACATAAACATCATCGGCCCCTGCACCAGATTTCTTGGAATCCTCAATTTTCTATAATTCCTTTTTAAAGACTGTGCGCAGGTTGGCAATCTTGTGCTTTACATACACCTCATCAGTCAGTGAGCAAACTGTAGTACATAATTGTTCCAATTTTTTTAAAGCCTCATCACGCATCAAGCGATTTGAATATTCTTTGGATTTAACGTTCCATAGGCATGGCATATCACGGAACATGTCAATAAATTGGGGCAAAAATGCAGGAGATGTAAATTTCTGGGCCATAGCTGAAAATAAACAGAAATCATATTTATAAAATGCACACAAAGTATATTTAGAATACAATCCAAAAAAGTTAACTTAACACATTATGCTGTTGCTGGGAATACTAGCAATGGTAGACAGCATACTGTACATGGGAAGGGAAGGCCTTTGTACAAAATGCAGTATAAGCACAGAAATTTGGAGACATGAACTACCTGTATTAAATGCTGACAGACAATATTGAAGAAAGAAATTTTGTTCTTTCGTTCATTTATCGACGATATTTCGTTCTCTCAAATAGCGTTCTTTCTTATGAAAAGTCGTTCCCGCTGAAGAAATTACATGCTTTGCTGGTGCCTTTGAACACTCTAAGCTCCACCTCTTTTTTCTGGCGCCCTTTGTGGGAACAAGATGGAGGAGCAAGAAGACAGCACAGGTAGTGAGAGCAATCATGTTGGCTCAGTGCAGCAGCTGGAGAGTGGCAGATCCAAAAATAAGAAAAAAGCCAGCAACATGTCATTAGAAGAGATGGTTGAAATGGTGAGAATCCTGCTCCGGAAGGATTATGATTGCAAGCTCCAAGTATACAAGAATACAAATCAAAGGAAGGATGCAATTATGGGAAAAATCCTCAAAGTCCTTTTGAGGAAACACGGAGCTCAACGAACAAAGGATCAACTGAGAAAAAGATGGTCTGATCTCAAGTTAAGGGAGGTTGATCAATTCAAGAAAATAAGGAAAATTCTCTGAAAAAGTGAATTTATTCTTTAATGGAATACCATATACAGTTGCAAGAAAAAGTATGTGAACCCCTTGGGATTATGTGGAGTTTTGCATGAATTGGGCATAAAATGTGCTCTGAACGTCATCTAACAACAACAATAGAAGAACACAGTCTGCTGAACATAATACTACACAAACATTAGATGTTGCCATGGTTTAATTGCACATAACATGTAAACATTCAAAATGCAGGGAGGAAAAAGTATGTGAGGCCCTAGCTTAATGACTTCTCCCAGAGCTAATTGGAGCCAGGAGTGAGCCAACCTTGACTCCAATCAGTGTGATGATATTGGATGTGTTGCTGACAGCTGTCCTGCCCTTAAAAAACACACACCTGTTTTGGGTTTACTGGTTTCAAGAAGCACTGTCTGATGTGAACCATGCCTCGCAGAAAAGAGCTCTCAGAAGACCTACGATCAAGAATTGTTGACTTGCATGAAGCTGGAAAGGGTAACAAAAGTATCTCCAAAAGCCTTGATGTTCATGTGTCCACGGTAAGACAGACTGTCTACAAATGGAGAAAGTTTAGCACTGTTGCTACTCTCCCTAGGCGTGGTCGTCCTGTAAAAATGACTGCAAGAGCACAATGCAGAATGCTGCATGAGGTAAAGAAGAATCCCAGAGTGTCAGCTAAAGACCTACAGAAATCTCTGGCACATTCTAACATTTTTGTTGACACATCTACAATAAGGAAAACATTAAACAAGAATGGAGTACATGGGAGGACACCACGGAGGAAGCCATTGCTGTCCAAAAAGGATATTGCAGCACGTTTGAAGTTTGCAAAAGAGCACCTGGATGTTCCACAGCACTACTGGCAAAATATACTGTGGACAGATGAAACCAAGATTGAGTTGTTTGGGAAGAACACACAACACTATGTGTGGAGAAAAAAAGGCACAGCACACCAACATCAAAACCTCATCCCCACTGTAAAACATGGCGGAGGGAGCATCATGGTTTGGGGTTGCTTTGCTGCCTCAGGGCCTGGACGGATTGTTGTCATTGATGGGAAAATGAATTCCAGAGTTTATCAAGACATTTTGCAGGAAAATGTACGGCCATCTGTCCTCCAACTGAAGCTCCGCAGAGGATGGGTGATGCAACAGGACAATGACCCAAAGCATACAAGTAATTCAACAAAAATATGGCTGCAACAGCACAGAATACGCTTCTGGAGTGGCCCAGTCAGAGTCCTGACCTCAACCCGTTTGAAATGCTGTGGCATGACCTTAAGAGAGCGATTCACACCAGACATCCCAAGAATATTGCTACACTGAAACAGTTTTGTGAAGAGGAGTGGTCCAAAATTACTCCAGATCGTTGTGCAGGTCTGATCTGCAACTACAGGAAACGTTTGGTTGAGGTTATTGCTGCCAAAGGAGGGTCAACCAGTTATTAAGTGCAAAGGTTCACATACTTTTTCCTCCCTGCACTGTGAATGTTTACATGTTATGTGCAATTATACCATGGCAACATCTAATGTTTGTGTAGTATTATGTTCAGCAGACTGTGTTCTTCTATTGTTGTGACTTAGATGACGTTCAGAGCATATTTTATGCCCAATTCATGCAAAACACCACATAATCCCAAGGGGTTCACATACTTTTTCTAGCAACTGTATATTTCTTTTGTTTTATATGTTACATAATGTTTGCAATGTGCTTTATTCATGCTGCATGTACTATATGTCTCAGCATGAATCTGTTATGTGCTGCTTTTCTGATGCATTTAATGAGACATATGTGCTGTGTGTTGTATATGTCCGTTGTCTATGCCAGTGTTTTTCAACCTTTTTTGTGCAAAGGCACACTTTTTTCATGAAAAAAATCACGAGGCACACCACCATTAGAAAATGTTAAAAAAATTTATTGAAAAACTTTTTGACTTGAGGGCCGCAATGGGTTCATATATTGGACCCGGGGGTCGGACCAAGAGTAGATGAATGATGTGTATGTGTCATCCATAGTAAGTATAGTAATATTCCCCCATAGTAAGCATAGTAATTAATCCCCCATATAGTAATTCATCCCCCATAGTAATTCATCCCCCATATAGTAATTCATCCCCCATAGTAATTCATCCCCCATAGTAATTAATCCCCCATATAGTAATTCATCCCCCATAGTAATTCATCCCCCATAGTAATTAATCCCCCATATAGTAATTCATCCCCCATAGTAATTCATCCCCCATATAGTAATTCATCCCCCATAGTAATTCATCCCCCATAGTAATTAATCCCCCATATAGTAATTCATCCCCCATAGTAATTAATCCCCCATATAGTAATTCATCCCCCATAGTAATTCATCCCCCATATAGTAATTCATCCCCCATAGTAATTCATCCCCCATAGTAATTCATCCCCCATATAGTAATTAATCCCCCATAGTAATTCATCCCCCATATAGTAATTCATCCCCCATAGTAATTCATCCCCCATAGTAATTCACCCCCCATATAGTAATTCATCCCCCCTATAGTAATTCATCCCCCATATAGTAATTCATCCCCCATATAGTCATTCATCCCCCATAGTAATTCATCCCCCCTATAGTAATTAATCCCCCATATAGTAATTCATCCCCCATAGTAATTCATCCCCCCTATAGTAATTCATCCCCCATAGTAATTAATCCCCCATAGTAATTAATCCCCCATATAGTAATTCATCCCCCATAGTAATTCATCCCCCATAGTAATTAATCCCCCATATAGTAATTCATCCCCCATATAGTAATTCATCCCCCATAGTAATTCATCCCCCATAGTAATTAGTCCCCCATATAGTAATTCATCCCCCATAGTAATTCATCCCCCATAGTAATTAATCCCCCATATAGTAATTCATCCCCCATAGTAATTAATCCCCCATATAGTAATTCATCCCCCATAGTAATTCATCCCCCATATAGTAATTCATCCCCCATAGTAATTCATCCCCCATAGTAATTCATCCCCCATATAGTAATTAATCCCCCATAGTAATTCATCCCCCATATAGTAATTCATCCCCCATAGTAATTCATCCCCCATAGTAATTCACCCCCCATATAGTAATTCATCCCCCCTATAGTAATTCATCCCCCATATAGTAATTCATCCCCCCTATAGTAATTAATCCCCCCTATAGTAATTAATCCCCCATATAGTAATTCATCCCCCATAGTAATTCACCCCCCCTATAGTAATTCATCCCCCATAGTAATTCATCCCCCATAGTAATTCATCCCCCATATAGTAATTCATCCCCCATAGTAATTCATCCCCCATAGTAATTCATCCCCCATATTAAGTCCCCAAGCCCCCCCTGTGTCAATTCACTTACCTTTGCTCCGCGCGTTCCTCTCGCCGTTCCGGTGTAGCATGAAAATCTGTCTCCTATGAGGATCTGTCCCCCTCGACGTATCTGCGCATGTGCCAGTTTCAGGCATTAGCAGCCGATCGGCGATCTCCGGCACATGCGCAGATACGTTGAGGGGGACAGATCATCCTGACAGTATCACGCTCCGCGGGCCGGATTAAAAGGTCCGCCGGGCCGTATACGGCCCGCGGGCCGTAGTTTGCCCATTGCTGTTCTAATGATTGGTCTATTTGTGAGCCGAGGCCACATGTTACGGATGAAATTGCAATTTTTCCCACGGCACACCAGACAATATCTCACGGCACACTAGTGTGCCGCGGCACAGTGGTTGAAAAACGCTGGTCTATGCATCTATCTATTAGTTGTTGTGTGTCTATTCCATGTATGTTTTATATCCATGTATGTAAAGTTATAATGCTTACAAATGGCGGTATAGACATTTTTTTTTATATACTAGTAATGGAGGCGATCAGCGACTTATTGCAAGACTGCGGCTAACATTCTGACACTGTGATAAATGAATTGGTGTCACTGACATCCTACAGTCATCAATCAGTCATCAATACAGTGATCAGTGATAAAAAAAGCACTGACACTGTGCTAATGGCACTGGGCAGGAAGGGGGTAGAGGGAGGTGCAATCAAAGTGTTAACTGTGTGCTGTGAGTGTTTTACTGGGGAGACCCAACACATTGTCTATATTTCACTATGTTAACTAATTTGTGGGGCCCACATTTGAAATTTCTTGCTTTAAAGATTAATTCCAAATATTTTAACACAGGGAAATGCATGAAGAAGCAGGATACAGAGCAATCTGTCTGCGAGGAGACTGAAACAAAGGGGATAGATGTTAGTGCAAAAGATATATATATCTATTCTCAATTAATATAAAAAAATATCAAAATTATGTGCAAAACTATTTTTTAGTGCATAAGTAATTTAAATAATTAAATTTGTGAATATAAAAAAAATGTCCAATTCTGAATTTCTTCAAATGTCCAAACAAATCCTTTTCAAATTCAGGTGCTCTCAAAGAAATTGTGCCAAAATCCACCACCAAAGTAAAGTTGGGTAACTCACCAGAGCTCCATGCTGATCAATCTCTAGATCAGCAAAAAGAACTTTTTGCTCTGGGAGCAGATGCAATGAATCAAATTCTCAGGTGTGATGATCAATAGCTACACAATCATCCATAAGGTAGGTATCCACCACTCAATATAATGGTTCCAGGAGCATTATATCACTCTCTCTTTTTATATCTCTCCACCGAGGTCATGTTTGGGAATGAAAGAGAAAATCATGGTGCAGCCAGTTTTTTTATAAAAGTATCCAACAATTTAATAAAGATTTACACTCACAAAAGGGTGTCTTCACCGACACCAGTATAACAGCATAAAACAGCAAATGGTATAACAGTCTCCTGTTCCCCGCACACTCACTACAGCGCTCGTGACTCAATCCTCTCCACAGACGTCAGCATCCAGCAAGCCAAGCCCTACTAGTTTCGTCATGAATGACGTCTTCAAGGGGCGGTCCTTGAAGACGTCATTTATGACGAAACTAGTAGGGCTTGGCTTGCTGGATGTTGACGTCTGTGGAGAAAATTGAGTCACGAGCGCTGTAGTGAGTGTGCGGGGAACAGGAGACTGTTATACCATTTGCTGTTTTATGCTGTTATACTGGTGTCGGTGAAGATCTGGAGGTGTTTGTAATCATGGTGGCTATATGGTGGAGGACATCTATTTCACTATTATAGTGAATAAATCAAAGAGTGAGCTAAATATAAGTAAATACAAAAATTATTAGTTTATAATAATGATGTCCGTGATAGAAAACATTTTATATAAAAGTCCATCCACCATAACAAAGTAATTAAACAGTTCTGAAATCTTGTATAAATCAAACACCATGCAAAAAACAATCCACCACCGAATGAAATGGGTACACTCACCAGAGCTCCATGATGACCAGATTATAAATCAGCAAAGATAGCGTTTGCTCTGGGAGCGATGATCAGCAGAAGTAATCCAAACTGGGAGCAATATACTGCAAGCAGCCAGTCAGCACAATATGGAATAGCCTTAACAGCAGGTAGTCATCACGTCTCCATACCATAGATCATGTTCGGGGAATCAAAAAAGGAAATCATGGTGCAGTACGTTTAAAACCAAAATGTTTTATTAAAACGTCAGAAATGCACTCACAAACAGGGTGTCTAGCCGACACCAGCAATGACAGCCTCAAGAAAACAGGGACGAGCCTCGCTCACCGCAATATCACAGCCGACAGTCTACGAGGAACGTCCAGACGTCACATCCAGAAGAAGCCCCGCCCTACTAGTTTCGTCATCCGAATGCATATGAAAATCTGGAGGTGTTTGTAATCATGGTGGCTATATGGTGGAGGACATCTATTTCACTATTATAGTGCAACATATCTCCCATGTGCATCACTGCCTTTTGTACCCCATCTCTGAAGCCTGTCTAGGTAACAGGGTAAGGACAAAGCTTGGGTTACTGTACAGTGCTAGTTGCATATCTCAAATTATTGATTTCCTATTTTTGGATTGCATATGTTTGAGTTAGCTGCAAAAGATTCTAAACTCTAAATCTCGACATACACTATACAATGTGATTGTACACATTGTATCATGTATCATAAAATATATAGTGCAAAGGGCAGCCTGATTGGATACAGAGTGATTAGAATAATAGGTGCAGTCCTTGTATGATATATTATTTTTGGAGATCGAAACAAGATTGTACAAAAATTGTAACAGCAAATTGTATAGCGTATTGTCACTTTTAAAATTACAACATTTTGTAAAAAAATACACAGGAATAGATTTTGTGAATTCAGAAGCTGATGAAGGTTTACATGCTAGCCAATCATCTTCTTGTTCAATTATGTGTTGTATATCAAACATGGAAGATGATTTGTTTTTCTTTCTTGATGCCCCAGATTTGCCAGCCTTCATGTTTAGTACATAACCCCCACATGTTAGTAGCAGTTGGCCATAAATATGTGTATTGACCAGGAGGCTGCTACAAACATGTGTATTGTGTTCTTTATGTAATTATGTCTTTATTTTGGATTGTACACCTATCTCTACCTTTAGCAGACAACATGACAGCAGACATCTTATGGCTGGTCATTATTACTAGCTTTCATGTTTATACAGCATAGATATTAACAAGTTCCATTCCTAACAGGAGTAAACAGAATCAATACATTGTCCCATAACCTGCAAAGGGGAAGTCCATCTTTCCTTCAAATTTACAGTGTCCATTTTGAACAAGCTGCCACAAACAAGCGATGTCCCTCACTCACATGCGAGGCCACTGAATGTGCTGTCTAAACTGTATGTGATTGAGGCAACATACGGCATACATCATTGTGTTCTGTTACAAGTAGAGACCGTCATATTTCAGAAAAGGAAAACATTGGAGCCTGTCTCAGGAGCACTCAGCCACTCCTATGAAGTGATGTGTCATCAATGAGTACAAAGCTTCCTCTGATTGGCTAATCAATAGCCTGCCTCTGTGACTCACCCAATCAGACGGAGCATTGTACTCATGAATAGAATACTTCCGTTTATGTGTGTGGATGAGTGCTGCTGAGAGAGAACATTGTGTTCCATGTATGAGGTGGGAAGCCCTCACCTGACACCCAGAGGACCATGCCATATGCTGTATGTAACCTACATACACTTTATAAAGCAATTCCAGTGGCCTCACGTCTTTTATTGAGCTTACATCGTTCATTATGCCAAGTTTGCCAAATCTAAACTATGTAAAGTAAAGTGTAACCAAAGCTGGATTTCTGCTTGAAACTGGATTAGGAATCCAAAAGCACTCAAGTCATGTGAACCCTGCTTAAAACGTATGTGAGATGGGGAAACAGCTCTCATTGTTTGAACACTGTTTGTGTGGAAGTAAATTAATGTTTTGACTGGCATTCTGCGGTTTAGCCACAAGATGTCACTGTTTTTCTAACACAGGCTCAGACTGCATAGATATTTGTATAATCATGAAGAGGTGGGGTTTTGCACTCAGAGTTGGAGTTTAGTGAACAGGAAGAGGAGACTGCAGCCATGTTTTGGAAGATGCTGAATGAAGGGGCTGTGTGAGCTGAGAATCCAATGACATCCAGGTGTGAATGCGTCCCTCACTAACCAGAGCTGCAGCTCAGTGAAGCTGATGAGATTGCTGCCAGGAAGCTGATGAGATTGCTGCCAGGAATGCTGATGAGATTGCTGCCATGAAGGCTGATGAGAGCAGAGGAACTAAGCAACATATACGGCAAGACCGCATGCTTGTTGGAAAGACATTTGTTCTGTTCAGAGTCACCAGCGGATGCAAAGCAGACCCGGGTCAGTAAGATTGTGCACGCACCTCATTTCCGTGTTGGCGCCTTGAGACTGAGTCCAGGCCTACAGTTAGTTAGTTAGGGTCTCTGTTTGTGTCAGGCCACAAGTGTTACTGATTATTGGAAGGACTGTACAACTTAAAGTGACACTTCACATTGGAGAGCTGATAAAATCCTACAAACTCAAGCCAGACTGGCGTTTTGCTCAGAAGGAATACTCAGGCAGGTGCTACAGGACCAGTTTTGGGAGAGGGAATACTGCAGATTTGTGTAAAATTGTAATCTGTTGTGCTGCACCGCAGGCTAGCCCTTACCGTACACCCATACACTGATTCCTGCTCTTTTAGGGTAATAACAGGTAAAGTGTGGCAGCTTAGTTGTGCCCGCCAGTAGGTGAATTACTTCACATTCTACCTTCATCATCAGAAGGCACCGTGCTGTGCAGCACAAGGGTCTCAGCCTTTAGGCTGGGTGTATGTAAATTTATTGTATGTTTCCAGCATTTGTGGTTGTGTTTATTTGCCACATCTAAGTAAAATTCTGTTGTGGCAAAAGTTGGTGTTGGGGTTGCTTTCCTCGTTCGTGACTTCACTGTATCCTGGGGAACCCAACCCGGTACACGGCTTACACGTACACCATTCTGAACAGACACCAAATGCATCAACTCCAATCTCAGGCTACTATCACTTTGCATAATGCAACAGATTACAGAGTAAAATCAAAACGTGCTCCTATATAGGACAGCCCGAGCATTCAATACTCCTAAACACACTTCATGTTCCAAAGGATGTAGGACAGTGTGCACCGAGTGTCACTATGCTGCACAGGTATTATTGTATCATGTCAATGTTCTCCAACCTAACATTGCAACTATGCTGCCACTCTGTATACATACACTGTATGGTGAGTGCTATTTTGCCTTTTCTGTAAAATAACATAAGTCTACTTTGTTTAACTGACTGTCAAATATATATGGCATGAGTGGAATATCCAAAAATGTGCAAATCTTTCAGCCACATCATATCTATGTAACATTTGTCTGAATATTTGTCCAATATTGTATAAACAATGTACAGTGTGATTACTGTTATATTTCATCATACAAAACAGAATAATTTAATATTTCTATAAAAATATATTTTTATAAAAAATATCTTAAAAAAATATTCTATTTTTGATATTTCAATAAATAGTTCAATAAAGCAGTGTTGCTTAAAAAAATTTTTTTTAATATACCAATTACATTTTTGTGTTTGTTTTTATATTTCACATTTTGGAGGTGAATATATGGATAATGTAAACCAAGGGTGTCAAATTGGTGGCCCTCAAAGTCACATGAGGCATTCCAAGGCTGACAGTTACAAGCATGTACTGTACATGTATAAATTATGGTGTCACCTACCACTACAAAATAACCCTTCACATACTATAAAGATCACTCTCACCCTTGATAGTGCAAATTGTTATATCACGAGAACTAATATGCCAGTGAACCCCCCACTATAATAAAACTCTGAACCTCAATTTCCAAACATGAACACAATACACAATCCAATATTCAAAATAAAATAAATAAATAAAACGAAAATCTCCAAATTAACATGTACAATCACTCAAAATTATAAGTCAATTGATAAAGTCACTTCAACAAATCAAGTGTCTTAAATCCAGCTTGTCACTTTCTTTGGTGCTGAGCCCCTCCACTGGCTCATAAAAGACAGAAAGTACCTCAAAAAAAGGGAAACACATATATATATTCTGGTAAGAGTATATATGCTTTTCCACTATAGAAGTTTACACCTGTGTGGTCACTTATTTTTGTTGTACTCACAGAGTGACGCACCAACTTTCACTTTGCACAGTGTTCACGATTTTGGCACTAATTTTTGAAGTTTTGCACATTTTTGTGGAAGTTATTATATATTTTGGTGATTTATGGTAATACACTATGAGTTACAAGTATGACTTCCAAAGGCAGAGGTATGATGGGACTTGGAGTTCTGCAACAGCTGGAGGGCTGCCAGTTTGACACCCCTGATGTAAACAACAGCCCTCCTGAGGAGTTTTACCCCCCATCCTGACCTGTCCATTTTTTGCCTTCTGGCACTTTAACTGACAATTGCACGGTCATGCAACCCTGCATCCAAATTATGTTTACGTTCTTTTTTGAAACAGACACAGCTTTCTTTCTTTTCTTTTTTTTGGGTCACTTGTGTGTTCATGTTTTTGAGTTAGGCCCACAAAAAAGGGGACATTCATTGTTTTACAGGAAAGTTACAGCAGTTTATAAATGGTGGTATATAGACACATTTTTGGGGTTTTCTAAGTTTTAGTAGTAATGGTGGTCATCAGTGACTTATAGCGGGACTGCAGTGGACATGGGGTGGTATCACTGTGTTAAGGGCACTAAGCAGGAAGGTAAACATGAGAGGTGCTAAAAGGATTAACTGTGTGGTGTGTCTTTTAAACTGTGTGGCTCTGTTGGTGCTTCACTGTAAGCACACTACTATGCAGATCCATGCAACGCAGTGTGCAGGAGCTGAAAGAGGAGAGTTCTGTATTGTTTCCAGTTCTTCCCTCCATTGGAGATGCTTGCCAATCAGCGTGTGCCATTGAGTAATCACCTTGCATGACTTGGTGATTGACTGCTGCAGCCATGAATGGCAGCACAGGTAGGGTGTGCACACACCTTGTGTGTGCACCCTACCTGGAAATCAAAAAATCATATATATATGTCATTTTGTGCACCTGTGCAACGCTGTTTTAGGACTTCTACTATAGGGTATATGGGAAGTGGTTAATATTAAAGCATGGTGCCACATCTCAGGCAATTCTGCACATAAAAATATTAGGTTCATAACAGGGGTGGACTGACAACTCATGGGGCCCCCGGGCAAAAGGTAATCATGGGGCCCCCTGTGTCCTCTCCCACACTTAAACCACACCCAAAAAAAGCCTATGAAAGGTACCAGGGGCATCTCATGGGGCCCCCTACTGACCCCGGGCCCTCGGGCAATGCCCCAGTGGCTAAATGGTCAGTCCGCCCCTGGTTCACAACAAAGCGGTGTGTAAAGTTCTGCAAATGTCATGCGTTTCATACATGTTAGCCGATTATACACATTGCACATCATTTTGTGAACCAATTTTGGGTTGTTCTTAACTTGACACACCTCCCCCACAGCGTTTTGCATTAATTAGGTGCGATTTGGATGTGGTGTGGACATTGCACAGAAACCGCTGCAAATTCTGCACCGCATCTTTCTGCAGTACATTATGAGTTGACCACTTTTACTACATCCCCATAACTATTTCTACATTTTTGCATGTGGCTGGCCTTTTTGGGGGGTCAATACATAGAGCCTTTTACCACATCATTGCATGGTCGGTGAGAATGGACATAAATTGATGTGACTTTGTGGGGTATTCTTTAGACAGTTTAGCACATAGCAAATGCATGTGCTGTACATTTATTCACACACAGGAAGCCATCTACTAATGTTTTGTTGACATTAAACAGCTTTGACCTTTGTTCCGGAACAGAAATTTCATACAGGTGAAACTACTTTTCCTTCCAGGTCACAGCTCATGCGCATATTCTTTTCAGGAAAACAATTGTACGATTTGACCATCATTGAGTCGAAAATCTGTCATTTTTCCTGAATTTCCCAAATAGAGGAGGAAACGCGAAAATCGGCCAGTGCCATTGACCCACTAACAGTGCGAAAATCGGCTGATTATTCTTTCGGACGAAAAATCAGCCGATTTTCGAACCATGTATGGTCTGCATAACTTATGGTTAAATGGGTACCATGAATTTACTTGTTTCCACAGAAATATAAAAGTTTTTCTTTCCTACACCCATTGCACAGAAAACAATATTCAGATGCTGTTACATTCAATAAACCTTTAAAACACAATGGTGTTCAAAGACCGAATGGTGAATTGGACATACTGTCAAAATCTTGTTGTCCGTAATGCAAACAAATCAGTGGAAGTTAAAGGAACAGGCAAAGTCTGTATAGTGCCAGATGCTGAACCCGCCAGATGCTGAATTCTTAGCTCATAAAATTGTCTCCATGGCTTGCTATGTTAAAATTAGAAACCATATATACACGTTGCCATGCTAATTAAAGTATGTTTAGAAGCCAATATATTTTATCATTTTCACCTTGGTTGTGATTTAAAGTTGAATTCCCAGGGGTGTGGACTGACACTGATGTGAGCAGGTGTGTGTAGTGTAACTGCTGCTCCCTTATCCTGACAAGCCAGGCTTCCTTTCCTGGAGTGCTGCCATGGTTGGATTAGAGTTTGTGGCAACACAGGCAGTGTAACAAGGGAGTGGGACTCAGGCTGGCATGGGCAGAGAAAAGCAGTGGTTGGCTGTGCTTGGCTTTGATCGGCATTCTTCAGTAGTCTATTGGCTGCTTTCATCCCTGCCGGTCCCTCAACGTAGCAGTCAAGAGACAGAAGCTGGTGTAAGAAGAAAGGGGTCTGTTGTGAAAGTTGAGCCTTTGTGGTGGGGGTAACCTGATTTAAGGTGGATATTATTTGATTTGGTTTTTGTGCATATTTTGGCAAACTGCACATCTGCTAACCGCTTTTGAGTGCCATTAACAAATAATGGCACCACAAACATGACATGCATTTTGCATGTGTTTCCAAAACACACACAAACACAAAAAATTAGCCAAAATACATATTAAAAAAGCTCCAAAATGCACATAAAAATTTCAAATCACATTTTTTTAAAATGTGTGTTGAAAAAAGCAAAATGTTTGTTAAAAGCTTCACCAAAATGTACATTAAAAAGGCTCAAAAAAGCCAAACTGGACCTTTTTTGGACATGGAGTGTTGTTTATTTGTTCAATACACATTTTGATGCGTTGATAGGATATTTTTCAAATGACAAAACATGTGGCAAAATTCATGTCTGCTAACAGCATTTGGGGTGCCATTAACAATGAATGACACCCAAAAAGCGCACAGCGTGTTTTAACACAATTTGGAATTGCGGCAAGAATTGTGCAATTTTGCCCACAAATATACATATATTCATACATAAACATGTATAGTTATAATTTATATCAATGTTTAACCCCGCTGGTGCCAATATTAGGAAGAAAGAAGCCTTCTTCCTCACATCACAGCAGCTTCTCACCAAGATTCTCCAGCTCTGGGCTGGAGAATCTGGGACATAGATATTTTAAAGAGATGGCCAGTGAGAGCTTCAAATCTCACCTTCATAAACTGGCCATCTCTGTAAAAGTGAATGACAGAAGGGTGTGTCCTGTGATGTGAAGTGAAGAAAATGTTCTCAGCTTCATAAACTGGCACACCTGAGAGATCAGCTATGATCATCAGGATCTTGGCATTTCTCTCTTTCTTAATTGGACACCTATGTTCATAATCAATCACAGAGCACTGGTAAAGCACAACAAAAGTCCAAGGTACCATTATCACCATCGGCACCTTCTAAACCGTCAGACAACCACAGTGATCTCCCGAGACAGCATTGCCACCCTTTACTCCAATGGCAGTGCGAACAGATGATCTTTCGACCACTTTAGATGTCTCTCTAGCAGACCATCTTAAAGAGAAGTATGGATTGTGGTTAATGCCTGTGAATCTGTCTTGGCCGAAATGACTGACCAATTAAAATGTATTAATGAGGAAATGTTTTTCTTAAGACACGTTTTGCAGAAAGTGAGAGAACGCACCGGGGTTCTGAAAGGCAGAGTCAGTGGAGTGGAGGACATTATAAATACTATGAAACAGGAGCTTGAACTCTTAAAGGGGAAAGTGGAAATGCAAAATCATAAATTGGAGGATATAGAAAGCATAGACACATTAGTTTTGAATGGGAAGAAAATAGTTTGGTTTGGATTAAAGAGAGATTTAAACATGATGGCACGACAAAAAATTATAACACCTTTGAGGCATGCTTTGGAAGCTTGGGGAGATAGAGTGTTAAAAATGTATGGCATTTTTTGCATAGGGATGATCACAATTTTGGTTATATTAATGTTTTATTTGTACTTTTTAAGATGAGCAAAGAAGTGACTATGTTCCTGGAATGTGAGGGAGTTGGGAGACCCGGTAAAAAAAACAGCTCAAAGCTTCAAACACTTGTTAAAGAACCAATGACACTCTTGAGACATAAGGGATTTTCCCATCAGTATCATTCGGTGTACCCTCCTTTTTCGCAAGGAGCAAGTATTTTAATATATAGATCTGTGCCTTTCTCTTGTAGGCAGGTAAAGATACCTGCCAGTAAACAATATTTATGTATTGTTTACTGGCAGGTAGTTCATGTATTTTGATAACTGTGTATGTCCCTCCTCCTTTTACGTTGGAGGCTATTATGCTTTTGTTAGAATTTATAGTGATAAGCCAAGGGTGTCAGTCTTGGTGGTAGGGGACTTCAATACGGTGATGAGTGTGCAGATGGATAAAATTCTTCATGGAGAAGAAAGTTAGACAGGGCTCATACACTCCATTATATAGGGTATTTACAGAGGCATGGCTGAAGAATGTTTGGAGTGAGTGTCATCCAACAGCCCAAAATATTTTTATTTTACTCTGGTATTTATTCTTCCCTCTCTAGAATTGACCTGACATTTGGGAATGACAGACTCTTACATTTAGTAACAGATATAAGAAATACAGCCAGAGGTTTGTAGGACCATTCTACATGGTCCTGACAATGGGATTGGGGGATGGGGCAATGTCAATGCAGGAAGTGGAAAGTAAATCCCTTTTGGATACAGTTGATTGCATCTAAAGAGTATATGATAGATACTCTGGGAGAATTGTTAGGGCATAATAGGTTATCAGCATCTCAGGGAATGGTATGGGATACACTTAAGGCCTATCTTAAGGGGTTTATAGTTCAGAAAATGTCTAATAAAAAAAAATCTACTAAGGATTGGGAATTGTCAGTTATGAAGGAGGTAGTTGAGGCGGAATAATCCAAGGAATGAACAGTAAACAGTAAATGTAATGTCAAAGTGATCTGATAAATTAACATACCACTAATTACCATCTGGCATTATTTATATCCCTGGTGCCCAACCTGCAGCCCTTTGTGAGGTACTCACTCCCTTATATAGTAGTCTGTGCTTCATGTTCCAATCCTCTCTTAAAACTGCCATTGATGGTTCAAAATTTGACCTGTTCAGAAGGGACCGGCCGAATTTTGATACTCTATGAGCAGGCTGGTTGTACAGAAGTCAATCTCTCTATCAACTTCTGTACAAGCACCCTTTTGGGGATTTTTCATTCAATCAGTGCCGCAAGCTAAAGGCGGCAAAACTGACCATTGTATTCTGACAGCATAGAACTCTCCCTGCTGTCAGAATGCAATAGCTCCATGGAAGGGATTTCTCCATTAACACTGGGTGTGTTGATGGTGGAATCAAATAATTTTTTTTCATTCAACCTGTTGTCAATGCTACAGCTCAACTCCCTGAAGTGTACACCTCTACCCTAGCCAGGGACAGTTAAGTTGAATACTGAGAATATAGTATTTACCCGATCAACAGTTTGTCTGTTTGCTCAAGCCCTGGATAGAGGTCTCTCTGTTTGACTTCTGTCTGACTGTTCATTCCTTGGATTATTCCTATGTATTCTTTGGACAGTCTCTGTGCTCATTATTATATTATTATACAGGATTTATTAGTGCCAACAGTTTGCGCAGTGCTTTACAATATGAGGGCAGATGGTACAGTAACAATACAATTCAATACAGGAGGAATCAGAGGACCCTACTCATTAGAGTTTACAATCTAAAAATCTGGTCAGCACTTAATCTGATCATCAGCCTGTTAAAATGGCCATTCATGGATGTAATTGATGGCAATTTGATCAATATATGGGCTGACTGGCTGTACACAAGTCAATCTATAGATAGACTTGTGTACAACTAGCCTGTCTGTTTTTTTCCCCAACGATCAGTGCCACTGGCTATAGCCATCAACACTGATAATTGTATTCTGATAAAAGAGAAGACTCCCCACTGTCAGATTAAAATACCACAGTGGAAGTGATTTCCCCATCCACCTCGAATGATTGGATGGTGAAACCCGGCTCATTTTTTTTTCATTCCACCCTCTGGGTGAATAAAAAAAATGAATGATGTATGTCCAGCTCTACCTCTGGACTTGTGGGGTTTATTTAAAAAAGCTGGAGATTGCAAAGAGCTTTGACAATAAAGCCTGGAAGCTGATTGGTTTCTCTGCAGAAGCAAGCCTGATTTTGCACTTTCCAGCTTTTGTAAATAAACTCCTGTTTGTCTGCTTGACTTGGTCATCAACCTGCTGACTCTGCTGCTACCTATAAATTGTTCTGCCCACCTTTTGGAGGGTTTATTTTGCTCTAACATCTGCCCTGCCTGTTGCTGGGTGTTCCCCTGGCCTAGGAACATAGAGGGTGTAATGAACTCAGCAAACTGTATGCTCACAGAATTGCTCACAGAAATAAAATTATTATTTTCTCCACTGTTTCTGAGTTTATCTTACCACTGTTAGTGTTTTAAATGTGCATACCTTACAGGAATACAATGGCATCAAGTGAGTACTTTTAATAATAAAGGAGACAGTAATAAATATATTTTTTTAAAAAGCTTCAAGTGAATGTTAAAGTCATTTTTTTAGAATAACAAACATGTCATACTTAATTGCTCTGTGCAATGGCTTTGCAAAAAGCAGCCCTGAACCTCTTCTTCTTGGGTTCCTCACAGATGGTCTCCTCTTCACTGTGTTAAACTACAGGAAGAGGCTTCCTATGATGCACTTGTGTGGGATCAAGCCCAAGCCATGCTCTGTGTGTCCATTGACACACACACTGTGTGGCTTGGCCCAGCCCCCTGCTTTCTCTCAGGATTTGATTGACAGCAGCAGGAGCCAATGGCCAGTCCAGTAAGGAGGGAGAGCCACTGTTCTCGGAAACAGTGCTAGATTGAGATTGAGCTCAGGTAAATATTTGGGGGCTGGGTGACAATAGTAGGGTTTTTTTTTTACCTTAGGGGACCTTTCACACTGTTGTTGTTTTATCTGCTTTTAAATTTAAAAAAAAAGGAAGATAAATGCATAAAAATGCATCCCTTTAAGTCCTATGGAATTCTTCACACCAGTCTGTTGCATGTTTGGCTGTTTTCACACTGCTTTGTTGCAAAAACACAGTAAAAACACATGTTCTTCCAGTATTAACTGAAAAACTGATTAGTGTGAAATTTTCCTAACATGTACCGAGCACAAAGCAAAAATGCACCAAGCAGGACATTTTAATACGCAACTGACCAGCGTGAAGAGTTCTAAAGGATTTAAAAGAATGCATTTTTCATGCATTTTTCTTCTGCTTTTTTAACCTGAAAAACTGATCAGTGCCTAATGCAAAGAACGCATTAAGGTATAAAAAACCTTCAGCCTTTACAACCACTTTCAGTTACCGTACTTCATTTGCTTTAGTACATCAGGTCCAAAGTATTACACAGAGGACATGACATGGTTTAGTTTCTTTAAGTTAGTAAAATGTTATTTTGTTCTTATGCAGCTACTAAAGTAATAATGGGTCACATAATGTCTACCTGTCCTAAGATATTAGCTTACGGAATAAAAGGATACAACTCACTAAAGCATCAACAATCCATCTAACATAGGTTTTTCTACAAATATCTGTTAAGTTACAGGATTTTTTTGTCTTTCATTTTCATAGCAACTTCTCACCCTGATTTGATGTGTATAAGAGAATACATATTATACAGTTTCTGATCTAGAAAACCTTTACTTTATTACATTTTTGTTGCCTTGGTCCCAGATATACAAAATGACTCGTAACATAGGAAACAAAAACAGAATGTTTACTGTAGTTTGAAAAATTTTGTAGTTCACATATGGTGTTGACAAATAGAACGCCATACATTTAGGGTTTCTTAACTGAATTCATAAAGCCTAGAGTTTATTCTAGGACATTATCAAAAACCATTTTACTTACATGATTAACTGGAAAGGATTTCAAATTCTGTTCTTCATATTGAGCTATTTTTCCATTTGTTTATTTATGTTTTCAGTGGAAAACAAGAAAAAAAGATATTCTTGTTAGGAAAATAGTCTAAAAGACTTGAATATGACATAGGAGATTTACTCTGAAGCCACAAACAGAAATATTCTTTTGATTAACCAACTAGGGAACAAACTTAAGAAAACACAATTTCTCATATTTGTTTTTAGGATTGTAGTGTCTTGAGGGAACATTTTCATATACTTATTCTGCTCCAGTTAACTGCGTTATAGATATACTTTAATTTTTTTCTTTCACTGCAGTCTTGTGAACTTTTGCTGTCATTAAAATCACAGAAGTCCTTACATCAGCCAGTTCCCATAAATAATTATACAAGTTTTTTTTCCATTTTCCTCTTTTTGTGTAATAGTGAATTCCAAGCATAAAAGATTTTATTGCATTTATATTGCAACTAAAATGTACTTATTTCATTTTAAACAAAATAGTCTTGGGGGAGGGGAGGGGAGTTAATGCATAATATTTTATTATATTAATTATTTTACAGTACAATAAATTTAATCTAAATATATTTCCTTCCTTGATAAAAAAAAAATCTCATCTAGCAGGTAAAAGCTTGCAGATGACCAGAATTTAAAACGTTAACACTGACAGTTCATATCACTTCTAGTAATTGAAATGTTAACATAGATGAAAAATTTTGTAGCTTTTTTCCTTTTAACCTGCAACCTATATATACATGTAAATGTCTAAAACTTCCCTAAAGCATTTTTTTTTTCCCGAGGATCATCAATCAGAGAAAAATGACCTTTTTTGAAGAACAAAATCTTCTAGCTCATGTCTTCTAAAATATGAATGATGTTATGCTGGGATAGCAAGAAAAATGACAAGATTTATCATGCTGAGAAGAGGCTGCTTGATCTATAAGGCAACCTCACATTCTTTGAGGAATAACCAATTGCAGATGTAATTGTTTGTGCATTCTTGTAAAGGCCAAAAAAATCAAGCATCTGTCAAGACAATATAGAAAGCACAACTCATTTAGTGTACTTAGCATTCCTTTCATCCATAGAAAAGGTCAGTTATATTTTAAACATCCATTTAGGGTCAACTCATGCTTGTGTAGTTTTTTAAAGTTTAACATGTCCCTCCATTGCAGGTAACCTGCCGGAGATTGGTGAAATGGATAGAAGTCAATAAAAGTTGTTCACAAATCCACTGCATTGTACAGTGTTAACTACTGTACCTCTATTAACCACATTTGTTGAAACATTTTATTGAGCCCATTTGAGCTACTAGGTGAACCATGCTTTGGGTTTTCATTTTCTTTGTACTGTTCAGTGAATTGCCCTGTCCAACTGCACCATTACATTTTTGTAACATTTATTGAGTAGCTGTCATCTTAGCTTTGTCGGATTTGCTGCAGACATACACTGAAGGTCTTCAGCTTACTTGAGTATTTCTCAGCTTCTGGTCTGTTGTTGCATCTGTAAGGAGAATGGAATAGGGTGGGATAGCTCCCAAGCATGCCTGGTTTCAATTTATTTAGTGATGTCTGTATATATATTCATGGTTGAGGGGTCAGATAATTTAGAATTTGGGACCACACTTTGGAGAGGTGCCTTGACATGGCAGTGTGGGTTTAAACATATTTGCAAAAATATGCAAAATCTAATTTCTTCTTATCTGACTCTGCTGATATTTGTTTCTTGCTGGTGCTACTTTCACTAGTGGAAACCAGGGGTCCATCACTACTACCTCGGCCAGCCCATGACTGATCTTATTACCACTCCTATGTGATGTCATCATGACTCTGCTGCAAAATTCAGAACCTGTGAGAAGCCCAATGATGGCCAATGGGAGGTGTTTTCATCATCAGGCAGTAACCTGGACAACTGAAGAAAGGCCTTCCCACTCTGCAGTGAGGAAAGTGAAGACACAGGACCCAATAAGTCACGTAAACATGAATTAAGATACATATCTGGAGTATGAAGATTAGTATAAAGCAGTAATAAACCCACAAACAAAAATGTATTAAGATGCAACTTCACAATTCTTAGATATAGTGGCTGCAGTATTTTCTTTCATTGAGGCATTTTTCTTTTATTTTCACCTTATAATTCAGGCAGTAAATCTATTATTTTTCAGCTCACTTTAATAGACCAAGCTCTCCAGACAACTCAGCTGTTAGGAGGTTGAGACAAACTATTTACCACTGACAGCGGTGCTTACTCACTTGAAACGTAGGTACCCCAAAACTTTGCACCCCAAATATTGTAGGGCAACGAACCTCAAATCAATGTGTAAATAGTGATTTGAGCAAAATATTACCCTGTTCTGTCTCACAATCCAGTTATGGCATATGCATTTAAAAATACTGAATCAATAAACAAAGTCTTGGCATTGAAGGAATTGTTGTTTGACCACTTGAGCTTCAGAAGGTTTTACCCCCTTCATGACCAGAGCATTTGTTTGTTATTGAACACTGAGTGACTTTAATTGGCAATGAATGCAGCAAAAGATGTTGCGTAACCCACAAACCTTCACTACAAAATGAAAATAAAGTCCAAAACATAGTCCAAAGTAGTAAGATCTTCCACCAAATTATCCACATGTCCCAATGTCTACGTGCACCAATATCTTCTAAGACTAAACACCAGTGCTACTTACAGT
Organism: Staurois parvus; assembly: GCF_062004578.1. NCBI lineage: Eukaryota > Metazoa > Chordata > Amphibia > Anura > Ranidae > Staurois > Staurois parvus. Next base: position 2,893,152 of record NW_028318025.1, read on the forward strand.
ATGCATACACCTCCCATGAACAATATATGCTCTCCTCCAGACTAGACTCTGATGGCTAGTCAAGGGTCACATGCTCTTGTGCCCCCTTCACGGGTTGCAAACAAGATGGCTCACTCCACCACAGATGGCTCCGACTGTTCCAGGTATCCTCCACTCACTTAAGAAAAGTTATTTCATTCATTAAGAAGAATACGGACTGACAGTGCTCTCCGTACAGTAAAAACATTTATTTAATATTTAAAATGACACTCACAAGTCAGTGCAGACACAGTTCTATGTACAGAGCATATCAAATGCACGCAGCTCTCTATCTCATCACCTCCAGTGCCGATGATCTGTGCCCTGGTGATCAGTGCCCTGCAGTGCCGCTCATCAGGGCCACCCACCAGTGCCCAGCAGTGCCACCCACTAGTTCCCAGCAGTGCTTCCCATCAGTGCCAAGCAGTTCCACCCAGCAGTGTCTCCCATCAGTGCACAGCAGTTCCACCCATCAGTGCCACCCATCAGTGCCACCCATAAGTGCCCATCAGTGCCACCCATCAATGCCCAGCAGTGCCTCCAGTCAGTGTCATCAGTCAGTGCTTCCAGTCAGGGCTGTCAGAGCCATCAGTCAGCGCCACCCGTCAGTGTCACCCATCAATGCCACCTATCAGTGCTATCAGTGCTGCCTATCAGTGTCCATCATTGCCAACTGTCAGTGTAGCATCATCAGTGCCTTCTCATCAATGCCCACCAGTGCCGCCTCAACAGTGTCACCTTATCTGTGCTGCATATCAGTGCCCATCAGTGCTGCCTATCAGTGCAACCGCATCAACGCACATCACCGAAGGAGAACAATTACCTGTTTGCTAAATTTTATAATAGAAACAAAGGAAACCTTTTTTTATTGCTCTTTGTTTGTTTATAGTGCAAAAAATAAAACATCCAGTGGTGATTAAATACCATCAAAAGAAAGCTCTATTTGTGTGAAAAAAATGATGGGTACAATGTTGCATGACCGCGCAATTGCCATTCAAAGTGCAACAACGCTAAAAGCTAAAAATTGGCCTGGGCACAAAGAGGGTATAAGTGCCCAGTAGGCAAGTGGTTAATAAGAGGCATGGTGAGTATTTTGCAGATCTTATTTTTCATTACAAGATTTTGGAAATGAAAAAGGAAAATAAAAAATAATTTTTTGTTTTATTTCTTCATTTTCCAAAAACATGTGGCAACAAATGAGATCTGCAAAATACTTGCAATACCTTGGAGTGTCTACTTTCCAAAAATGTGTAATTTGGGGGGTGTTTTGTGATACCGTGGAATTTCAGGGCCTCTGAAACTGTGATACGTAGTGAGGAAGTGAAATCAGTAAATTACACCCTTTGAAAGCCTGAAAGTGGTCATTGGATTTTTTGTCCCGTACGTGGTTAGGCTGCCAAAAACTTTCTCACATGTGGTATCCCCTATACTCAGAAGAAGTAGCAGAATGTGTTTTGGGGTGTAACTTCATGGCATATGTGAGAAATATCTCATTAAAGCGACAACTTTGTGTAAAACAAAAAAGAATCCATGGATCTGAGCAAGTACCTTGGGATGTCTAATTTCAAAAAAGGGGTGTTTGAACTGTCCTGCCATTTTATACCCAACATTAGAAGCTTCCACCACACATGTTCCACTCTTCTAATGTTGGGCATACATGCAATGTTTTTTTCATGCAGACTAACAGATTCCTCCATTCACATTAATCAATGTGGATAAAAAAATCTGGGCCCAAAAAAGTGAAAAAAGTATATGCATAGGAAGCATAGGAACTACTGCCTACTGACCACCTCACGCTTCTAATGCTTGGGTATACAAAAAAAACCTAAAAGATTCCTTCATCACATCGATCGATGTGGATGAAGAACTCTCTTCCAGAAAAAGTGTGCGATATACCCACCATTAGAATCTTCTGCCACCCATCAATCCACTCCTAATGTTGGGTATACATGTAATGTTCTTTTTTTTGTTCAGCCCATGGGTTGAATGATCAATGAGGATAAAGAAATCTCTGCCAGAAAAAAAGTGAAAAACATATGATATGCCAAAGAATTGGAGCAATCTGCCCACTGATTACCCCAGGCCCCTCATGCTTGGGCATACCCATTCTTTTTTATAACTACAGATGAGAAATCTCCACCTGCAGTGCTGCAGGCACTGATGTATGTATTCTGAGAGCAAGACCCTGCTGCTCTCAGAATACACAGATCAGTGCTGCAGCTGATTGGCGTTCCTGAAAATCACAGAGAATATACAGTTTGATCCCAGATCTGGCATGCTTGATGGGAAGATACTACCTGAATACATTCTGGTCAATGAAATGTATGGGGTACTCGTTTATGCAGATGTTTTGTTGCAGGCGTATACACATCTGCAAATTTCTCGGAGAGGTCATTTTTTAGGGGCCGAATTTTGTGGAGCCGATCATATTCAGGGCCACCCAGAGGATAACAGAGAGCATTGTTATTGAAATGCACGAAAAGCATTATTGTCTCATATCTTTACCTGGCCATTGCAGCAGAGAACATGGGTGTATAATGAATCGGGTCTGTGGACTAATATGACCAAAATCCATTCTTTTTTGTAATGCTCATGTTAGGGTTAGGCCTAAAAAAGTCTTGAATTTGGAAACCATGATAGGTTTCCACCAGAATGGCTTGGCAAGGTATAAGTTTGGGTTGGTGGTGATGTATTGAATAAATAATACTTTGGTTCACAATCAAATTATAGAGGTCTACAGTGAAAAACAGCTCAAAAACATCAAGGGGGAGAGGGGGTTGTTAAGTTGGCTGTTTCCACCTGAACCCCAGGATGGACTGTGAATGGGAGGATAGAGGGTGCAGCTGAATCTGGGAGCAGCCAATTAGGATTTGCAAGCATTTCTGGAAGGCTACTATGTGCTCTACAGGCCAGTGCTTGAATTCTTGGTGGCTGCAGGCGCTACTATTGCTAGCTACCCCACCAGCTTGTACTGTACCACTTGTGCTCACTACTTCGCTACTAAATACTGCAGTGCTGGTGTCAAAAAGGCCAGGATGTTCTAGGCCACTTGTGCGTGCCAGCTCACTAAAAGGTAGTGCAGTGCTAGTACTGGCACTCTGCTGCATCTGAGAATGAATATGCGTTTCTAACACTTGGGGTCAGGGGTCCATATTCTGAGCCGGATTCTGACAGAGCGGACTCCCCTTCGCTCTCCTCCATCATGCTCAAAATCCTGTACCTTTTTTGGGACATTTTGGGCACTAAATTTACAGGTACCTAGTGCGACTATGGGAAAAAGAACTCCTGGTTGTCAGGGACTTCTTGCATGCTAGAAATAACATTTACCTGCTAGTGCCAGCAGAGATCAGGCATGAGGTTGATAACATTGCAGTTTTGTGTACAATGTATCAGAAATGGCAGTGGGAGTTAAACACAAGCATTTTTGGGGACACTATACTATTGGGGACACTAATATAGTTCTGCTCATGATCAAGATACTGATCTGTACAGACACTATGCTAGTAATGGCAGTTATAGTGTGACTGTGATAGTGTGGCAGGCAATCAAAGGGTTAACTATGGAGGATGGTAATGTGGGAGGCAATCTGGCACTATCTGATGCTAGCAGGGAGGGACACTAACTGACTGAGGTTGATAGTGACACTAATACACAGTGATCAATAAAAAAAATGCTGTACACTGTACTAATGACACTGTGACAGGACACTCAAAGGGTTGACAGAGGATTATCAAAGGGATGAAAGTGCCTAACTAGTGTTTGCAAGTGTAGATGTGCTGGTTTTATTCACACAGGACCTGGCTGGCTTCACTCCATGAATGAAAAGAGCTCATGGAGGAAGATCCAGTCAAATCCTGTGTGTAATATTTGTAAACACGGGGGATCTGTGTGCTGTGATTGATCACAGCCAATCAGCAGGTCTAAAGCCAAAATCTTTGTCTGTAGCCTGTTGACAGACTTGTGCTGTGAGTGGTCCACTCACAGCACAGTTTGGCAGGGGGTGCGCACTGTGTGCTCAACAAGCCAGATCACAGGCACGACTTACAGTTAGCCTGCCCGCCCACAATACATATACTGTAGGTGGTCCGAAAGCGGTTAAAACAACTTTGGTTTTCTAATAAACTAGGAACAGTTCAGTTTTGGGCCAGTTAACGAAAAAGATATCAGAGAACTGGAGAAAGTGCAGAAGGCAAGTAAACTGATAAGGGGCATGGAGGAGCACAGCTTTGAAGAAAGATTAACTGAACTGACTTTATTCTCTCTTGAGAAGAGGTGATTAAGGGGGATATGATTACTATGTATAATTACATAGGTGGTCCATATAGTAAACTTGGTGTTGAGTTATTCACTTTCAGGTCATTTCAGAAGACAAGGGAGTACTCTTTACTTCTTGAAGAAAAGGGATTTAACCTCTATATACAGCAAGGTTTCTTTTCAGTAAGAGCTGTGGAAATATGGAATAGACTTCCTACTAGTTCTGGCCAGCTTAGTAGATTGTTTTATAAAAGTTGCACAAATACAAACGTTTATGGGTAATAACTAGAGATGAGCGAATTATTCAAAAATTCGGTTCGGCTGATTCGCCGAATTCGCCGAATAAATTCGCTTCGAGCCGAATATATTCGCTGCGAATTTAACTTATAAAAAGGGTGTTTCTAGGCTTCAGAGAGCCTTTATATTAGTGCAGAACACTGTACCTTTAATTTAAATGCCCTTGGAGTCTGCTGGGGAAGAGAAATAATACTGTCAGTCAGTATGACATGCAGATGAGTGCCGTCGATCTTAGAATCACCGCACACTTCACTCATTTGGGCAGTCACGGGGCCAAAACCAGAGTGTGGAGCCACAGTGTGGTGGTGGAGGCAGCAGCAATGGGAGGCCATACAGCACCCTATGACAAAATGGAACCCACCAGCAGTGTGAGGAGACCTGAAAGTGGCACATGGCAGAGTGTGGCGATGGAGACAGCAGCAATGGGAGGCCGTACAGGGACCCATGACACACTCTGGACCTGGCAGCAGCATGAGGAGGCGGTACAGGGGCCCATGACAGATTACGGGCCTGGCAGCAGCATGAGGAGTCGGTACGGGGGCCCATGGCAGATTACGGGCCTGGCAGCAGCATGAGGAGGCGGTACAGGGGCCCATGGCAGAGTGGCGGAGCGTAAGCAGCTAAAATTGAAGGCCATACAGAGGCCTATGTTAAAAAGTCCCCCCAGCAGCAGCGTGGGGAGACGACTATCAAGAGTCCAATGGCAGAGTGGCGGAGCAGAAGCAGCTTCAAATGAAGGCCATACACAGGCCTAGGTTTAAAAGTCCCTCACAGTTAATTCCAATAACGAACTCTACTCCTCCGTGCAATCTACTTACGAGACCCTGGGCAGGTCTGGGTCCAATTTGTGGCAGAGACTGGTTTTGTTCAGCCATGCTTGAGCGAGTAATAACAGGTCTGTGCTGCCCTTTGGTGTCTGGCTTAATGCGCACAACACTGAACGTCCCAGCGTTTGTCAACGATTTGCCGTTAAGTGATGCAAACCCGCTGAACCACGTTCATGAGGAGCCGGTACAGGGGGCCATGAATCAGTATGGACCTGGCAGCAGCGTGAGCAGACGACAGAGGCACATGGCGCAGGGTGGCGGTGTAGGCAGCATTATTCTGAAGCCATACACAGGCCTAGGTTAAAAAGCGGAAGCCGTCAGCAGCGTGAGCAGACGACAGAGACACATGGTGCAGGGTGGCGGTGGATGCAGCAGTATTCGGAAGCCAAACACAGGCCTCGGTTAAAAAGCGGAAGCCGTCAGCAGCGTGAGCAGACGACAGAGGCACATGGCGCAGGGTGGCGGTGGAGGCAGCAGCAATGGAAGGCCATACAGCACCCTATCACAAAATGGAACCCACCAACAGTGTAAGGAGACCTGAAAGTGGCACATGGCAGTCTCTGGCGATGAAGTCAGCAGCAATGGGAGGCCGTACAGGGACCCATGACACACTCTGGACCTGGCAGCAGCAAGAGGAGGCGGTACAGGGGCCCATGGCAGAGTGGCGAAGCGTAAGCAGCTTAAATTGAAGGCCATACAGAGGCCTATGTTAAAAAGTCCCCCCAGCAGCAGTGTGGGGAGACGACTATCAAGAGTCCAATGGCAGAGTGGCGGAGCAGAAGCAGCTTCAATTAAAGGCCATACAGAGGCCTATGTTAAAAAGTCCCCCCAGCAGCAGCGTGGGGAGACGACTATCAAGAGTCCAATGGCAGAGTGGCGGAGCGGAAGCAGCTTCAATTGAAGGTCATACACAGGCCTAGGTTAAAAAGTCCCCCCAGCAGCAGTGTGGGGAGACGACTATCAAGAGTCCAATGGCTGAGTGGCGATCCGGGAAGTCAGCGTTGTGATTGCAGATGCAATGCAGAGATTCTATGAGGTGATGCCGTGGGTGCGAAGAAGATCATATACCGTCGTACTTCCATCCATAAGACGGAACAACCTGCGAACCGGGAGCTTTATTGCCCTGGCCCGCTGAGCAGCTTCTGGGATACCCAAGAGGCCCATGGCAGAGTGGCGGAGCGTAAGCAGCTTCAATTAAAGGCCATACAGAGGCCTATGTTAAAAAGTCCCCCCAGCAGCAGCGTGGGGAGACGACTATCAAGAGTCCAATGGCAGAGTGGCGGAGCGGAAGCAGCTTCAATTGAAGGCCATACACAGGCCTAGGTTAAAAAGTCCCCCCAGCAGCAGTGTGGGGAGACGACTATCAAGGCCTCCCTCTCAACAGGTGTGAAAAAGGCCACCATTTTTGAACGGTAGCGAGGGTCCAACAAGGTGGACAGCCAAAAGTCATCCCTCTGTCTGATGGTTATTATTCGGCTGTCGCTACGCAAGCAACCGAGCATGCTATGAGCCATTTGTGCCAAGGAATGCGAGGGACTCCCTGCCTCCATCTCCACAGCATACTGCCACGGTGCGTCTGGGTCCTCTGTCTCCTCCTCCTCCTCTACCAGATGCTCCTGCTCCTCCACTCCTGTCCGCTGAGTGGAAAAACCACCCATTTCACTCAATAATTCCTGAGCACCAATGTCCTCCTCTACCTCCTCCTCTTCTTCCTGTCCTGCCCCCACAGGGGTCATGTGGCGTTGAGATCTGTGCGCCACGTCTACCGCACCCTGACCAGCCATTGTTAACAGCATTTGTTCCAGGACGTGCAACAGAGGAATGACGTCGTTCATCCCATAGTCCTGCCGACTCACGAATAGCGTGGCCTCCTCAAAGGGCCTGAGCAAGCGGCAGGTGTCACGCATGAGCTGCCAATGGCTGACATCTAAGTTACACAGGGGAGTACCTTTATCCGCTTGTAACATCAGGAAATCGGTGATGGCCTTTCGCTGTTCGTAAAGGCGGTCTAACATATGTAGGGTTGAATTCCACCTTGTTGCAACGTCGCAGATCAGGCGATGCTGTGGAATTCCGTTCTGCCGCTGCAGCTCAAGGAGGGTGTGCTTTGCGGTGTAGGAATGGCTGAAATGCATGCAAAGTTTACGTGACATTTTAAGGATGTCTTGCAGTGGGATGGTGGATTTTAGGAACTGCTTGACAACCAGATTGAACCCGTGAGCCATGCATGGCGCATGGCACAACCTTCCTTGACGCAGAGCAGACACCATGTTCTTTCCGTTGTCGGTCAACATGGTTCCGATTTTCAGTTTGCGCGGAGACAGCCATCTGTCGATTTCTCTGTTCATTACACTCAGAAGTTCCTCCCCTGTGTGACTACGTTCGCCAAGGCATACCAGGTGCAGCACAGCGTGACACCGTTGCGCCCTGCACATGTGATATGCCGGTCGGGTAATGGGACTTGGCACGGGGGTGGCGGCTGAGGACACGGCGGAAGAAGAGGTGGTAGAGGCGGACATCTTTGCTGGACCAAGGACGTGCAAACGTGGAGGCAAAAGCGGCGTGACCTGTCCAAGTTGCTGGTGCGGCTGTGCCGGCACCACGTTCACCCAGTGGGCCGTAAATGACATGTACTGTCCCTGACCGTAGTTACAGCTCCACACGTCGGCGCTGCCGTGCACTTTGGCAGAGACCGACATGCTCAAAGACTGGCCCACCATCTCTTCTACATGTGAATGCAGGGCTGGCACTGCCTTTTTGGCGAAGAAATGCCGGCTTGGCACTCTCCACCGCGGCTCGGCACAAGCCATCATTTCTCGGAAAGGTGCTGATTCCACCACTTGGAAAGGGAGGGACTGCAGCACCAGCAACTTGGACAGGAGGACGTTCAGCTTCTGCACCGTCGGGTGCGTGCTCACAAACTGTTGTCTCTTGGAAACGGATTCCAAGAAAGACTGCTGACGGAATCCGTGAAGAGGAGTAGCAGGAAAAAGGAGCATCTGAACGAGTGGAAGATGCCAATGAGCGACAACTCCCCTCAGCAGAGGTGTTGGAGCCTTGACTGGCTGATAGAGGGCGATTGACGTCGGGTGACGGAGCAAGTAACGGAGCGGGTGATGGAGCGGGGGCTGGGGCAGGCAGAACCGCCGTATCTTTATCACGGTTTTCCCAGGCCACCGAATGGCGACGCTGCATATGCTGACGCAACGCTGTAGTCCCAACATTGGCCCCCTGGCCACGCTTGACTTTCTGGCCACATAGTCGACATACGGCTACGTTTACTTCCTCGGGCGGCTTGACGAAAAATTGCCACACCGCCGAGTAGGAAACTTTGCCCCCGCTACTCCTCACTGGCTGACTGCTACTTCCTCCGTGCACACCGGCACCACTACTGGCCGTGGTGGTAGGCTGCAGTGGAGCTGGTGCTCTACTCCGTGGCCGTTTGGCTCCACTGACACTGCTGCGACCCTGCTGCCTCCTGGGCAACCCACCGACTGTTTTGCTCGCTGGCAAGCTGGCACCCTCTTCTCCTGATGATGCGGAAGCAATAGCCTGATGACGACGAGGCTGCCAAGTGCGATCAGCCTCATCATCATCAATTAGGGTCTCCGCGTCACTACTAGCCCCCTCGGCTGCGTGTGGGTCAGGAGACAGACCTGTCTCTAGACCGGCTACCGAGCCACTCTCCTCGCCAGTACTTCTTCGCCTGGCTGCTGAAGAGGCGGATGTCTCCCCCCGTTCCTGACCGCCCTCTGTTAGCTCTTCCTCACTGTACAGTGGGGCTGAGCCCACAGCATGCGATACTTCGCCTGGTGAGGGAACACCAAAGGACAGGGGCAGGTCGAGGACACGTGATTTCAGTGGGCTTGCTCCCGGGCCATGCCAACTAACGGTTGTGTCTGACGTACCCACCGACCGTTGGCTGTAGGTGTCAGAGGTGACCTGGGAAGAGGAAGACGACCGAGTCAACCAATCGATGACGGCAGGGTTGTCAGTGGAGACACGACCGCTGGATGACACCGGGAGCACTGGCCTCTGGCTGCGACTAGTGCTGCCTCGACCCCTTCCTCTGCTGCCACGTCTGCTCGCTCCTGAAACATTGCCTCCTCTGCCACTCCTCTGCGTGTTGTCTGACATACTCTTTAATTCAATAAGCACCCCAAAAATAAAACCGGATTTAACTCTTTGAACGTACAATAGTGGTTGTGAAGCAGAAAGTCAGTTTATTTAGCACAATCGGTCAATTGCAGCTTGCCGTTGGCTGGAAACTGTACGTTTAGGTCACTGGAATGCACTAATCACCCAAAAAATATTACCGCCAGCCGGCGTGTAAATGGATTTAACTCTTTGAACGTACAATAGTGGTTGTGAAGCAGAAAGTCAGTTTATTGTACACAATCGGTCAATTGCAGCTTGCCGTTGGCTGGAAACTGTACGTTTATGTCACTGGAATGCACTAATCACCCAAAAAATATTACCGCCAGCCGGCGTGTAAATGGATTTAACTCTTTGAACGTACAATAGTGGTTGTGAAGCAGAAAGTCAGTTTATTGTACACAATCGGTCAATTGCAGCTTGCCGTTGGCTGGAAACTGTACGTTTCTGTCACTGGAATGCACTAATCACCCAAAAAATATTACCGCCAGCCGGCGTGTAAATGGATTTAACTCTTTGAACGTACAATAGTGGTTGTGAAGCAGAAAGTCAGTTTATTTAGCACAATCGGTCAATTGCAGCTTGCCGTTGGCTGGAAACTGTACGTTTATGTCACTGGAATGCACTAATCACCCAAAAAATATTACCGCCAGCCGGCGTGTAAATGGATTTAACTCTTTGAACATACAATAGTGGTTGTGAAGCAGAAAGTCAGTTTATTTAGCACAATCGGTCAATTGCAGCTTGCCGTTGGCTGGAAACTGTACGTTTATGTCACTGGAATGCACTAATCACCCAAAAAATATTACCGCCAGCCGGCGTGTAAATGGATTTAACTCTTTGAACGTACAATAGTGGTTGTGAAGCAGGAAGTCAGTTTATTGTACACAATCGGTCAATTGCAGCTTGCCGTTGGCTGGAAACTGTACGTTTCTGTCACTGGAATGCACTAATCACCCAAAAAATATTACCGCCAGCCGGCGTGTAAATGGATTTAACTCTTTGAACGTACAATAGTGGTTGTGAAGCAGAAAGTCAGTTTATTTAGCACAATCGGTCAATTGCAGCTTGCCGTTGGCTGGAAACTGTACGTTTATGTCACTGGAATGCACTAATCACCCAAAAAATATTACCGCCAGCCAGCGTGTAAATGGATTTAACTCTTTGAACGTACAATAGTGGTTGTGAAGCAGAAAGTCAGTTTATTTAGCACAATCGGTCAATTGCAGCTTGCCGTTGGCTGGAAACTGTACGTTTATGTCACTGGAATGCACTAATCACCCAAAAAATATTACCGCCACCCGGCGTGTAAATGGATCTAACTCTTTGAACGTACAATAGTGGTTGTGAAGCAGAAAGTCAGTTTATTTAGCACAATCGGTCAATTGCAGCTTGCCGTTGGCTGGAAACTGTACGTTTATGTCACTGGAATGCACTAATCACCCAAAAAATATTACAGCCACCCGGCGTGTAAATGGATCTAACTCTTTGAATGTACAATAGTGGTTGTGAAGCAGAAAGTCAGTTTATTGTACACAATCGGTCAATTGCAGCTTGCCGTTGGCTGGAAACTGTACGTTTGTGTCACTGGAATGCACTAATCACCCAAAAAATATTACCGCCAGCCGGCGTGTAAATGGATTTAACTCTTTGAACGTACAATAGTGGTTGTGAAGCAGAAAGTCAGTTTATTTTGCACAATCGGCAAACTGCAGCACCAACTGTGCACGACAGCCACCAAAAAAAAAAAGGGTGTATGTCACTTTAAATTTTCGATTCTTTGATAGCTGTGGCCCTAAGTAACGATTCTGTGTCCCTGAGTAACGATTCTGTGTCCCTAAAGTCTCTGTGGCCCTAACTCTGTCCCTTAATACACACAGGTCTGTCTCTCTTGAATGACCGGAGGCTAATGGAGAATTCTAAGATGGCCGCGATTTATAGCTCCACCATTACACAGTGCCAGCTGGCTGCTGATTGGCTAATGCGATCACATGTCATGAATGCATTATGGGTCAGCGCGCCTTGTCTGCGCGCCTTCCCAGAGATCCCCGCCCCATCTTCTCTGTCCATTTTCTCCGTCGCCACACATGTCGCCGCCATTTTTGGGAAAATTTGATTCGTGCATCCGAAGTTTGCTAATCTTCGGATTCGTCGCGAATAGAATTTTTCCAAATCTTCGGAACGAATTCCACTTCGTCATGTTCGATTCGCTCATCTCTAGTAATAACATCAAAGGTAGTTAATACAGGGAAGGATTTTTATCCAACACTATATCAACACTATAGCAAATTGTGCCATTCTTTACAGGGTTTTTGCCATCCTCTGGATCAGCTGTAGGCATAGAGTTGTGTGTATGATGATTTTCCATTTGTTTTGTTTTTTTCTGTTGGTTGAACTAGATGGACTTATGTCTTTTTTTTCAACCTAATTATGTAACTATGTAACATGTGCTCAAACATGTGCCATCATACATATTTGATTATCCAAGAGCAGTGCAGTACGATTAATATGGGTTTTGGCAAGAATTCACATAAGCATTATAATAAGTAAAACAGAACTTTCCCAACATCTGTATAAGCTAAAGGGGAACTCAGACTTTTAACTTAAGATAGAATATGTATTGCAAGCATATGCTTCCAATACAAACAAACACCAAACCCCTGAGTTCTCCAGAGACACTAGCATTGGCATCTAGGCTCATAAACAGCATTCTGAAAAAGCTAAAACCCATGTAAGTGCACCTAGAGAAATGGTTATCCTCCTGAGCCCTAATAGTGGTGATGTTCTACTGAGCCTTTGGCATACAGTTTTCTCTTTATAAAATAATAAAATTATTTTACAATGTACTGTACAGCAGCAGTGGTAGGGGCTAAAATCTGTTAGGAAATAAACTAAACAGCACCATGTATTTTATTACACAGATACACATACTTTCTGACACTAGACCCCAAGCGCAGATGACCAGTTTCAGCAAATGGCCAACATAGGGATGCAATTTTTTTCAACTAAGTGTTTCATTATTTTGAGCCCCTCCTGCCTTTTCTATTCTGTCACCAGCTGCATTCTTCATTTGATGTCTTTTAGAGATGAGCGAATTATTCAAAAATTCGATTCGGCTGATTCGCCGAATTTGAGGAAGAAATTCGATTCGATGCGAATTTATTCGCTGCAAATTTAACTTATAAAAAGGGTTTCTAGGCTTCAGAGAGCCTTTATATTAGTGCAGAACACTGTACCTTTAATTTAAATGCCCTTGGAGATGAGGAAGGAGAAGGAGAAGGATGAGAAGAAGGAGAAGGATGAGAAGAAGGAGAAGGATGAGAAGAAGGAGAAGGATGAGAAGAAAGAGAAGGATGAGAAGAAGGAGAAGGAGAAGGATGAGAAGAAGGAGAAGGAGAAGGATGAGAAGAAGGAGAAGGATGAGAAGAAGGAGAAGGATGAGAAGAAGGAGAAGGATGAGAAGAAGGATGAGAAGAAGGAGAAGGGTGAGAAGAAGGATGAGAAGAAGGAGAAGGATGAGAAGAAGAAGGATGAGAAGAAGAAGAAGGATGAGAAGAAGGAGAAGGATGAGAAGAAGAAGAAGGATGAGAAGAAGAAGAAGGATGAGAAGAAGAAGAAGGATGAGAAGAAGGAGAAGGATGAGAAGAAGGAGAAGGATGAGAAGAAGAAGAAGGATGAGAAGAAGAAGAAGGATGAGAAGAAGGAGAAGGATGAGAAGAAGAAGAAGGATGAGAAGAAGAAGAAGGATGAGAAGAAGGAGAATTCCAAGCCGGCAAAAAGTGTATCTGCAGAGCTCCGCTATTTCTTAGCGGAGCTCTGCAGATACACTTAGCGGAGCTCTGCAGATACACTTTTTGCCGGCTTGGAATTCTTCTTATTTTCATCCTACTTCTAAAGAAGAAGAATGAAAAGAAGAATGAAAAGAAGAAGAAGAATGAAAAGAAGAAGAAGAATGAAAAGAAAAAGAAGAAGAATGAAAAGAAGAATGAAAAGAAGAAGAAGAATGAAAAGAAGAAGAAGAAGAATGAAATGAAGAATGAGAAGAATGAAAAGAAGAAGAAGAAGAATGAAAAGAAGAAGAAGAATGAAAAGAAGAAGAAGAAGAACAATGAAAAGAAGAATGAAAAGAAGAAGAAGAATGAAAAGAAGAAGAAGAAGAATGAAAAGAAGAATGAAAAGAAGAATGAGAAGAATGAAAAGATTCTTCTTCTTCTTTTCATTCTTCTTTTCATTATTCTTCTTCTTTTCATTCTTCTTCTTCTTCTTTTCATTCTTCTTTTCATTCTTCTCATTCTTCTTTTCATTCTTCTCATTCTTCTTCTCATTCTTCTTTTCATTCTTCTTCTCATTCTTCTTTTCATTCCTCTTCTTCTTTTCATTCTTCTTTTCATTCTTCTCATTCTTCTTTTCATTCTTCTTCTCATTCTTCTTTTCATTCTTCTTCTTTTCATTCTTCTTTTCATTCTTCTTTTTCTTCTTTTCATTCTTCTTCTTCTTCTTTTCATTCTTCTTTTCATTCTTCTCATTCTTCTTTTCATTCTTCTCATTCTTCTTCTCATTCTTCTTTTCATTCTTCTTCTCATTCTTCTTTTCATTCTTCTTCTTCTTTTCATTCTTCTTTTCATTCTTCTCTTTCTTCTTTTCATTCTTCTTTTCATTCTTCTTCTCATTCTTCTTTTCATGAAGAAGAAAAGAAGAATGAGAGAAATGAAAAGAATAATGAAAAGAAGAAGAATGAAAAGAAGAATGAGAAGAAGAATGAAAAGAAGAATGAGAAGAATGAAAAGAAGAAGGAAAAGAAGAATGAAAAGAAGAAGAAGAAGAATGAAAAGAAGAAGAAGAATGAAAAGAAGAATGAAAAGAAGAAGAAGAATGAAAAGAAGAAGAAGTAGAAGAATGAAAAGAAGAAGAAGAAAGAAAAGAAGAAGAATGAAAAGAAGAATGAGAAGAATGAAAAGAAGAAGAAGAAGAATGAAAAGAAGAATGAAAAGAAGAAGAAGAATGAAAAGAAGAAGAAGAAGAATGAAAAGAAGAATGAAAAGAAGAAGAAGAATGAAAAGAAGAAGAATGAAAAGAAGAATGAGAAGAATGAAAAGATTCTTCTTCTTCTTCTTTTCATTCTTCTTTTCATTCTTCTTCTTCTTTTCATTCTTCTTCTTCTTCTTTTCATTCTTCTTTTCATTCTTCTCATTCTTCTTTTCATTCTTCTCATTCTTCTTCTCATTCTTCTTTTCATTCTTCTTCTCATTCTTCTTTTCATTCTTCTTCTTCTTTTCATTCTTCTTTTCATTCTTCTCATTCTTTTTTTCATTCTTCTTCTCATTCTTCTTTTCATTCTTCTTCTTCTTTTCATTCTTCTTTTCATTCTTCTTCTCATTCTTCTTTTCATTCTTCTTCTTCTTTTCATTCTTCTTTTCATTCTTCTCTTTCTTCTTTTCATTCTTCTTTTCATTCTTCTTCTCATTCTTCTTTTCATGAAGAAGAAAAGAAGAATGAGAGAAATGAAAAGAATAATGAAAAGAAGAAGAATGAAAAGAAGAATGAGAAGAAGAATGAAAAGAAGAATGAGAAGAATGAAAAGAAGAAGGAAAAGAAGAATGAAAAGAAGAAGAAGAAGAATGAAAAGAAGAAGAAGAATGAAAAGAAGAATGAAAAGAAGAAGAAGAATGAAAAGAAGAAGAAGAAGAAGAATGAAAAGAAGAATGAAAAGAAGAAGAAGAAAGAAAAGAAGAAGAATGAAAAGAAGAATGAGAAGAATGAAAAGAAGAAGAAGAAGAATGAAAAGAAGAATGAAAAGAAGAAGAAGAATGAAAAGAAGAAGAAGAAGAATGAAAAGAAGAATGAAAAGAAGAAGAAGAATGAAAAGAAGAAGAATGAAAAGAAGAATGAGAAGAATGAAAAGATTCTTCTTCTTCTTCTTTTCATTCTTCTTTTCATTCTTCTTCTTCTTTTCATTCTTCTTCTTCTTCTTTTCATTCTTCTTTTCATTCTTCTCATTCTTCTTTTCATTCTTCTCATTCTTCTTCTCATTCTTCTTTTCATTCTTCTTCTTCTTTTCATTCTTCTTTTCATTCTTCTCATTCTTCTTTTCATTCTTCTTTTCATTCTTCTTCTCATTCTTCTTTTCATTCTTCTTCTTCTTTTCATTCTTCTTTTCATTCTTCTTCTCATTCTTCTTTTCATGAAGAAGAAAAGAAGAATGAGAAGAATGAAAAGAAGAATGAAAAGAAGAAGAAGAAGAAGAATGAAAAGAAGAATGAGAAGAAGAATGAAAAGAAGAATGAAAAGAAGAATGAGAAGAATGAAAAGAAGAATGAAAAGAAGAAGAAGAATGAAAAGAAGAAGAAGAATGAAAAGAAGAATGAAAAGAAGAAGAAGAAGAAGAATGAAAAGAAGAAGAAGAAGAATGAAAAGAAGAATGAAAAGAAGAAGAAGAATGAAAAGAAGAAGAAGAATGAAAAGAAGAATGAAAAGAAGAAGAAGAATGAAAAGAAGAAGAAGAAGAATGAAAAGAAGAATGAAAAGAAGAATGAGAAGAATGAAAAGATTCTTCTTCTTCTTCTTTTCATTCTTCTTTTCATTCTTCTTCTTCTTTTCATTCTTCTGCTTCTTTTCATTCTTCTTTTCATTCTTCTCATTCTTCTTTTCATTCTTCTCATTCTTCTTCTCATTCTTCTTTTCATTCTTCTTCTCATTCTTCTTTTCATTCTTCTTCTTCTTTTCATTCTTCTTTTCATTCTTCTCATTCTTCTTTTCATTCTTCTTCTCATTCTTCTTTTCATTCTTCTTCTTCTTTTCATTCTTCTTTTCATTCTTCTTCTCATTCTTCTTTTCATGAAGAAGAAAAGAAGAATGAGAAGAATGAAAAGAAGAATGAAAAGAAGAAGAATGAAAAGAAGAATGAGAAGAAGAATGAAAAGAAGAATGAAAAGAAGAATGAGAAGAATGAAAAGAAGAATGAAAAGAAGAAGAAGAAGAATGAAAAGAAGAAGAAGAATGAAAAGAAGAATGAAAAGAAGAAGAAGAAGAATGAAAAGAAGAAGAATGAAAAGAAGAATGAAAAGAAGAAGAAGAATGAAAAGAAGAAGAAGAAGAATGAAAAGAAGAATGAGAAGAATGAAAAGAAGAAGAATAAGAATGAAAAGAAGAATGAAAAGAAGAAGAAGAATGAAAAGAAGAAGAAGAATGAAAAGAAGAATGAAAAGAAGAAGAAGAATGAAAAGAAGAAGAAGAATGAAAAGAAGAATGAAAAGAAGAATGAGAAGAATGAAAAGATTCTTCGTCTTCTTCTTTTCATTCTTCTTCTTCTTTTCATTCTTCTTCTTCTTCTTTTCATTCTTCTCATTCTTCTTTTCATTCTTCTCATTCTTCTTCTCATTCTTCTTTTCATTCTTCTTCTCATTCTTCTTTTCATTCTTCTTCTTCTTTTCATTCTTCTCATTCTTCTTTTCATTCTTCTTTTCATTCTTCTTCTCATTCTTCTTTTCATTCTTCTTCTTCTTTTCATTCTTCTTCTTCTTCTTTTCATTCTTCTTTTCATTCTTCTCATTCTTCTTTTCATTCTTCTCATTCTTCTTCTCATTCTTCTTTTCATTCTCCTTCTTTTCATTCTTCTTTTCATTCTTCTTTTCATTCTTCTTCTTCTTCTTTTCATTCTTCTTTTCATTCTTCTTCTCATTCTTCTTTTCATGAAGAAGAAAAGAAGAATGAGAAGAATGAAAAGAAGAATGAAAATAAGAAGAAGAATGAAAAGAAGAATGAGAAGAAGAATGAAAAGAAGAATGAAAAGAAGAATGAGAAGAATGAAAAGAAGAAGTATTCCAGTACAGCAAAAAGTGTATCTGCAGAGAGCTCCGCTATTTCTGACAGTTCTCTGACAGTTCCTTCACATTTACAGCGGTTGAAACATTGTATCTGTTTCCGAATAAAAACATCTGTATCCTAAATGGAAACAAATAGATACAATATTTCAACCGCTGTACATGTGAAGGAACTGTCAGAGAACTGTCAGAAATAGCGGAGCTCTCTGCAGGGACACTTTTGCCGGTTGATCGGGAAAAATCCGATTCGCACACCCGAAGTATGCTAATATTCGGATTCGCCGCGAATCAAATTTTTCCTTAAATTCGAAACGAATTCCACTTCGCCTGGTTCGATTCGCTCATCTCTAATGTCTTTATCGAAACTTGAAATACTTTAAAGCACTTTATCTTACCCATTTTGTGTCTGTTCTATCCCATGTGTCCTTTCCACTGTGTACCTCTACCCCTTATGACACATCCATACCATTGGATGCTTTGGTTTTACAGTTTGCAGCACAGAAGCAGTTGTAGGGTCTAAAAACTGTTACAGAAAGAGCTAAACATCCCCACTTACTTTCTGACACAAGATCCCAAACAGAGAAGACCAGTTTGGGCAATTGTCCAATATAAGAAGTCAGTGAAGAATTTCTTGATTTTTGGCCCCTTCTTTCTTTTCTTTTCTACTGTCACCAGCTGCATTCTTCATTTGAATGTCTTCACGAGTACTTGTCAACACTCTACCTGTCAATACTTTTGTCAATACTTTTCAGCACAATCTTACCCATTTTGTGTCCCTTCTGCTTCCCATGACTTTTCCACTGTGTACCTCTTCCCCTTAGTTCACATCTGTACCAGTGAACGCTATGTGAATTTCATAGTGAACTGACTTTATCCTCTCTTGAGAAGAGATTAAGGGAAGATATGATTAAGGGAAGATATGATGGACCTCTCTCCACTCCAAAAACATGCCAAAGATGCTCATGTACCAAATTTTGGAACTGAGCCAGGGTCGTTTTGCATTGTATGTTTTGTTGTGAGTTTTGTGCATTTTGTCGTATGACAATAGCAGCAAAATCGCACTGCATTTGGGGTGCCATTAAGAAACAGTGTCACTACAAGCGCATTGCCTGTTTTGCTGCAATTCTTCAATTGCAGGCAGAATTGTGTGATTCTTCCCGTGATTCCAGCGCACTCAGCTGTGAATGGGGCCCAATTCTCTGCCCTATATAAAAATTCTGACCTGTCAATGGTGCCAGTCACCATACATCTCCCCAGGAAACACAGGACAGTGAGACAATGGAATTTCCTTCCAGACTGACATTCCAGGCCTAGACAATTCTTTTTTTAATTGTCAATAGATCTGTAGTTGTCATAAAAAATCTTGCAAGACAATTTAGCATTGTTGTGACAAAAATGTAAAATCCATTACAGGGTAAGTTCACCTTTGGTAATATATTACATGTTCCACCTATTTTCAGGGTGAAACGAGTAACATGTTCCCCATCCTGCAGCTGCCACCCTCCATGATAGCAGTACTGGGAGAAGTTCCCCATTCCAGCTGTCACTTTTTAAAAACTGCACAGACATGCATACGTTGCATACAGCCGCATAACACTTTGAAGAAATTCATGATTAAAACTACCTAGAATGACAAGTCATTTACCATAGTGTTAAACAGTGTGGTGTTTTAGATTTATATAATGATATGTTAATGGATACTAGAGTCTGCAGGGCTGTTAGCACTGCAAAAGCCGTACTGCCTAGTAATGGGCAGTGTAGTGCCAGGAAGTACTAAGAAGACTTAAGATAGTGCAGGCCACAGATATGTCACCAAAATAATGTGTTGAGGCAGTGCCACAACCTGGGCAGAAATCTGGTTCTGCAAAATTGAAAAGTTTTATAGCCTGAATTGATAGTGGGGCTTGGCTCTTTTTAATGACACTTTAATTATATATATATAAGATAAACAGATACAATATATTTCCAAAAGTATTGGGACACCCCTCCAAATCATTGGATTGGGGTGTTCCAATCACCTCCATGGCCACAGGTGTATAAAATCAAGCACCTAGGCATGCAGACTGCTTCTACAAACATTTGTGAAAGAATGGATAGCTCTCAGGAGCTCAGTGAATTCAAGCATGGTACCGTGATAGGTTGCCACCTGTGCAATAAGTCCATTCGTGAAATTTCCTTGCTACTAAATATTCCACAGTCAACTGTTAGTGGTATTATAACAAAGTGGAAGCAACTGGAAACAACAGCAACTCGTAGGCCACATAAAATGACAAAGCGGGCTCAGTGCATGCTGAAGCGCAGTGTGCAGAAGTCGCCAACTGTCTGCAGAGTCAATAGCTAAAGAGCTCCAAACTTCATATGGCCTTCAGACTAGCACAACAACAGTGCATAGAGAGCTTCATGGAATGGGTCTCCATGGCTGAGCAGCTGCATCCAAGCCTTACAACACCAAGTGCAATGTCAAGCATTGGATGCAATGGTGTAAAGCACGCCACCACTGGACTCTATAGCGGTGGAAATGTGTTCTCTGGAGTGACAAATCACTCTTCTCTGTCTGGCAATCTGATGGACATGTCTGGATTTGGCGGTTGCCAGGAGAACAGTACTTGCCTGACTGCATTGTGACAAGTGTAAAGTTTGGTGGAGGCAGGATTATGGTGTGGGGTTGTCTTTCAGGGGTTGGGCTTGGCCCCTTAGTTCCAATGAAGGGAACTCTTAAGGTGTCAACATACCAAGACATTTTGGACAATTTCATGCTTCCAACTTTGTGGGAACAGTTTGGGGATGGCCTAGGTGCGTGATTTTATACACCTGTGGCCAAGGAGATTGGAGCACCCAAATCCAATGATTTGGAGGGGTGTCCTAATACTTTTGGCAATATAGTGTATTTTTAAACTGGAAAGGTACAGTTTGACTTTTTTTTCCTCTAAAACCCCAATATAGTGGTTTTGTTTCTAGCCTGCAACTGCAGTAAAGAAGTAGATAATGAATTTCTATAATGATAAAGCCAAACTTAGCATATAACCTTCTAAGATGCCAAAACACCTAACAGATCAGCTGCAAACACTTAGCTAAGCTCCAGGGAGGATACATTTCAAGGAGTTGTTGATATTTCCAGTCAGAATCTCACAGTAAATATCAGTGACATTAACTTGCAGACGGGTAATTTCAGCCAGACAAAATCAGATGTTCTAATTTTTTTAATTAAATCTGATTTTTTTCCATATTCAGACTACCATCTGATATATGTTTATTCCCAGCAAAAATATAGCTCTGCCCTAAAGTGCACACATCATCCTTCGCATACCACTTGTTATTCTGTCCCTTGTCTGCAAGTTAACAGTAAACAGCATGACTTCACATCTCATAACTGCCTGCAATTTCCTATAAGTGTCTCCTGGAATCTGTCTTGTTTGTTAGCATATAAATGGTAAGATCACACTACCACTTTTAAGTGTTGTATCAACAAAATTCAATTGTCCTTGGCATTGCTTTAATATCTTTCTGACATTCCCAGCTTGCCACCCACCCATGCTGCTAGGCTAGACAAAGGACTGTATGCCCTTTCTCAGCAATTTAACCTGTCTGAGTGTCTAATAGGCATTGGAATGAGTCTGAGAAACAGTCTTTACAGTTCTTTACAGTTAAACAATTTCTAGCACTGGCAAATCTATTTTCGGGACTTTATAGGACATGGATATCCCTGCACATCAAAATCTAAAGAATTTCCAAAGTGATTGAAGAGATTCCCTTTAAGTTTATTTGCTCTTTTTCTGCTAGTCTGACATGATCACATTTCCTGAAAGAAAAAAAAAATTGTAGGTACCCTCTCACTGTAGTGTGACAAATGGTGGAACTTGTACCAGTTGGTAAGGTGTATATGAATCTGTCCCAATTTTGACAAAACTGTCACAAGCATCTCTCCTGCAAGATGGGGGAGTTTTACAAGCATAGAGTCTATTTGTAGAGCAATAGAAATGTATAAAATATCAGTTCCAGAATTGTCTCAAAGATTTGACACAGCAATTACACTAGCAACACAATCAATAGTTTACTCCAACATGGAAGAGGTTTTAATTACCCACACTTTCCTTATCACCGATTTGGCAGAATTTCTTCAAAAAGTTTTCACAACAGTATCATACAGTAAAAGTGTCACAAATTAGAACTACCTAAATTTGTCGCACATACAGTATCTGTGCTAACAAAATGAAAATGTTGCAGGGATTTCATTAATTTGGTGAAAGAATTCCCACTACATGTCCACAACTAGAAATGTGCTGCAAACGCCTTATTGAGTTACACTCCATTTTTTTGCAGGGAGTAAAGTTGGGTATACATAGAGAGTTTTTTTAATTTAACCAGCATTTTGAACGAAAAAAAATGACAAATTCATACATACACACAAGTGATGTGACTGCTGAAATCTCTTCCGTTGCACTATTGTATTCTGACTGGCTTCTGTTGAACAGAGAGGGATACACACACATATCCTGTGTATATCCTGCTTAAAGTGGTTCTAAAGCCAGGACATTTTTTACCTTTAAAGTAGAACTATAGGTAAAATGTTTTTTTTTTATTTTGGATAGAGTAAGGGAGGGTTATAAGCCCAGTCAGATTTTTTTTGCCATCTGTGTCCCATAGCAGAGATTTCCCTTCACTTCCTGTCTCACAGCCAAACAGGAAGTGAGAGGAAATTCCTGCAAATTAAGGAGATTCCTTAGGGACCCCCAGGTCACCAGAACTAGTGTCCACATTGGAAGATTTCTATTACTTTCCTAGGGACAACTCAGCATTTGGGATATTCTTTTACTTTCATTTTCAATGATAATGGTAAACAGGACCAATAGAGAGATTGAATCTCCTTAACAGGGGCACAGACAGTAATAAAAACTGTCCTAATCCATCTCCCCTCTATCCAAGACTAAAACAAAGTTTCGCCTTTAGTTATACTTAATGCATTCCCTGAATTAAGGTAATACATATCCCAATATTTGTATGCCCCCCCCCTTTTATACTTACATTCACAGCACAGAGAGGCAGCAGCGGGGGTCATTGGCTCCTGTTTCTGTCAATCAAATTCTTTGAGCAGAGAGAGGGGCGAGCCATTCCACAGAGCAGGCAAGTATAACATGTTTGTTACTAAAAAAAATATCTTAGCCTTTAAAATCAATTTAAGGCACGATAATATTGTATGACAGCTGCAGACATTTAATATATTGCGAGGAAGGATTCAGGCATTTCCATAGTTCCTCCATCTTTGTTTTTAGATTTATATTCTTCTGCTGATAACTGCAATAAGAAAATAAGAGAAATGCTATTTTTTATGGCTAGTAATGGGGCTATTATTGTTTCTTTCAGTTGTGAACATAGACTGCTGGGGGCTTATCTGCTGAAAAATGGTGTTGGGTCCTTATTAGAATTATATGTGTTACATTTTTCTACTGCTGCTGTGGATCTCTTTCAGAACATTCCGTAAGCTCTTTGCATTCAGAGCTTCCATCTGCTATTTTATTTGCACTGGCCATTGGATATGGATGTATTCCATACTTGCAAAAACACCATGGTGTCTTCTAATGAGTTTAATTAAGAGTTATGATCTTTATTAAGTGGACCAGGTGGACCAGTTGTGATCCAAAAAGACCAACTACACTGCTCAAAAAAATAAAGGAACACTTTTTAATTAAAGTATAGCATCAAGTCAATTAAACTGAGATATTGATCTGGTCTAGTTTTGCATTTGGCTAGGGTCAGGGTCACTACTGGTAGCATGATACGATACCTGGACCCTACAGAGGTTGCACAGGTAGTCCAACTCCTCCAGGATGGCACATCAATACGTACCAATTGCCAGAAGGTTTGCTGTGTCTCCCAGAACAGTTTCAAGAACATGGAGGAGATTCCAGGAGATAGGCAGTTACTCTAGGAGAGCTGCATAGGGCAGTAGAAGGACCTTAACCCATCAGCAGGAACAGTATCTGTGCAAGGAGGAACAGGATGAGCACTGCCAGAGCCCTATAAAATAGCCCCCAGCAGGCCACTGGTGTTAATGTCTCTGACCAAACAATCAGAAACAGACTTTAAGAGGGTGGCTTGAGGGCCTGATGTCCTCTGGTGGGTCCTGTGCTCACTGCCCAGAGCCATAGAGCTCAATTGGCATTTGCCATTGAACACCAGAAGTCTGCCGCTGGCGCCCTGTGCTTTTGTGCTTTTCACAGATGAGAGCAGGTTAATCCTGAGCACGTGACAGACATGAAAGGGTCTGGAGAAGTCGTGGAGAACATTATGCTGTCTGTAACATCGTTCAGCATGACCATTTTGGTGGTGTGTCAGTGATGGTCTAAAGAGGCATATCCATGGAGGGGCACACAGACCTCTACAGGCTAGACAATGGCACCCTGAGTGCTATTAGGTATCGGAATGAAATCCTTGGACCCATTGTCAGACCCTATGCTGGTGCAGTGGGTTCTGGGTTTCTCCCGGTGCACAACAATGCCCGACCTCATATGAGAGTATGCAGACAGTTCCTGAAGGATGAAGGAAATGATACCATTGAATGGCCCCCACACTCACCTGACCTAAATCCAATAGAACACCTCTGGAATATCATGTTTCGGTCCATATGACGCCACCAGATTGCATCTCAGACTGTCCAGGAGCTCAGTAATGCCCTGCACCAGATCTGGAAGGACATATCCCAGGCCGCCATCCGTCGTCTCATTAGCAGCGTTGTCAAGCATGCTTACAAGCATTTGGGGGCCATATAAACTACTGAGTACCATTGTGAGTTGCTGCATTGAAATTTCAGCAAAACGGATTAGCCTGCTGCATTATTTTTTCGCTTTGATTTTCGGGTTGTCTTTGAATTCAGTCCTCTGTAGGTTGATCATTTTAATTTCCATCAAACGATGGGGCATCCTTACATTCCTAACACATTACCCAGTCCATATCAGTATAGATATCCAGCAAGATATTTCTGATGTGTTTTAAAATTGTTCCTTTAATTTTTTTGAGCAATGTACTATTTAAAATGTTACTAAACTCAGGACCCTACAATCACTATATCTGGTGTCCCACCGTACACAGAACATGGAAGTGCAATTATTTTAGTAAATATAAACTGCTAAATACCTTTTCTCATCAGCAGTTAGAGCAGTCTTGTGACTTCTATCAGTGTTCAGAAGAGCACAGGTTAAAGCTTGTAGGAGTTTTCTTTCTGCTCTAGGAGGATATAAAACCCCTGTCCTTTGTCTAGAAAGTGCTAATTGGCCCTGTGCTGATAACATGCACTCTCCCAAGAAAAGAAAAACCTCTCTAGCAATATACACACTAAACTGAGCATGTGCAGAATGGCTGCGGGTTCAGTCTGTCTTATCAGGAGATAAGATGTGAACATTTGAACAAGAGGAAGAGCAGAGAAGAAAGGATCAAATAGCCTTTTTATACAATGCAGAGAATTAACCCCTTAGGTTCCACAGTGAGTATAACAAGCATGCCTTACTGCATCTACAGACTGATTTTACTGTTATGGATATATTAACACTTTAAGGCCCAAGCATCCCACTGAGTTCTTTTTCATGGCCCCTCACAACCATTTTGGTTACCTGTATAGCAGAACTGGCAAAAACTCTCTGTTTGAGTCTCAGGAAAATATTATATACTTTTCATGTCACAACCAAGTTAAAGATTTTTAATTGACAGGAAGATGGGAGGAGCAAGGTCCCTTATGACTACAACTTCTTGTTAGATGATGAAAAGGGTAAACTATATGTGAAAATAATGTTTCAAGTTAAAGTTTAAATCTGGGAAAAATTAAAAAAAAAAAAATCTTCAAATCACATCTACAATGTCTCTTAGTTATGAGCACTGTAGACCCAACTTCTCACTCTCTATATTCTTTAATAAAGGAAATGCAGAATATGTCCCAAACTTCACCAGCCTCTTGTGTCTCCTCCTGACACCATATTCTTCATTAGTACTGCTTTGTATATGAAATTCACTTCACCCTTTGGGCACATAAAACCAAAAGCCACTGTACTTTTACTGATGCAAGGCCTTGCTCTCGTGACTCTGTGCTGATCCTGTGCGACAGCAGTCTCCAATATTACAAATGAGCCCTCACCAGCAGGGCTGCCATTACCCTCCACAGTCACCCCCTTCCTCCTCTGACTGCCCGCTACTTCTTGTAAATGTGTTCCAATCTTGAAGGTTGAATGTGTGATTCACCATATGTACTTAATCACAAGGGTTAACATGGTACAAAAGTTCTGCAGCAGCACAGGACTGTTTAACCTGGAGGATTGAATGGCTTTTACTCCCATAAAAATGTTCTTGTGGTCCACCATAGTTACATTTGCTCTTTACTTAAACACTTCCTCCCAGTAAGAGACACAGACAACTTCTTTACTTAATTAAAGTACTCTTTACTTGCAGACTTGAAACATTAACATAGCACAACACATCACTCTTCAATACATCTTTCCATACAGTACATGCACAATTGATTAACATACAATTGACTGTGCAATATTACTGAGGTAGAATGGCTGTACTGCTGAATCGATACACTGTCCCTAGCAGTTAACATAGAATAGGTGCATAGAGAACTTAGGTACCTCCCCTTGATGACGTTGTGGTGACGAAACGCGTTGGGAGTGGCCTACTCGATGCTGATGTCAGGACGTTCTGTTCCTATTGTGTGTCGGAGGTGATCCGCGGTGAGCGGGGATCCTCGTTTCTCAGTTGCTGTGTATCGCTGTTTAAGCTGGTGTCTGTCTGGACACCCTTCTTGTGAGTGTATTGGAGATTCTATTAAATATATACTTTTTATAAAAACGTATTGCACCATTATATTTCTTTCTTTTGTCCCTGAGTGCACCTTATACATTATGGAGAGATGGATTTGAAAGGAGAGATATAATATAAGACCTTTGGCTGCAGAGTATTGCTTCTGATAGAGATATGCTGTTCTTTATACCGACTGCCATTATTGATCATCAGGATTTGATTACTTATTTCATCTAATATTTGGAAATCGTTGCATTCATCGCTCCCAGAGCACAAGCGCTGGTGCTGGTCTATAATCTGATCAGCATTTAGCTCTGGTGAGTTTATTTAATTCATTTGGTGGTGGATCACGCACAGTTCACAATGGAATTTCAAATTGATTTTTTGGACTTTCACAGTTTTAATATGGACACTTAATTATTTGGTGTTGTATATTTTTAGCGCATGTCTATATGTTATATTGTTTAAATTTGCCAAATTTATTACTTATAATTTTGGTGGGGTGTTGCTGCTTTATACACAAGTTTTATATATTTTTTTCTTTGACACATATAGATTGGCGCTTTTTTCTATTTTTTGTTGTTGTGTATATATACTGTACCCCCAAAAAAGACAGGATATAACACATATGCACATGTGCAGAGGAAGCAAGTCACACACGACCTGACCCCCACAGCAATCAGCCATAAATATTCACATCACACCAAAATAAATAACATGGACAAAAATAATTGTAGCACCCCTCCCCCCGATCCTCGGTGGCATGGTGGCACCTTCGGAGACAGGGGTGGGCCAACATTCCACCCCAAGGATAGGTACATGGCTAAGATGGGGGACCAAAAATTAACAATGGGAGGCACTCACTTTCTGTCTTTTAGAAGAATTATTGGACAACACACAAGGAGGTGAGGTTAGGGATCCCAAATATCCAAGCAGGTTACGTACAGAATTGTCCAGGTTTACAGTGTCATAACCTTTAAGCTGACACTGTAGGTAGTATCCTAGCTGGTTTACAGGCTTTGCTCTCTCTTGCTGGTTTCAGTGCCCTTTGTTATGTTCCTTATGTTCCTTAGGCTTCAGTGCTTCCTTCTCCAAGTGAGTCACCAGGCACCTGCGACAACAAGGTCCCCCCACCTGATCTCAATCTTGGCACAGCTTCCTCCTTCAACAGGCAGGACAACTTCAGGACCCCTCCTGCCTCTCTCCAAATCTAGAACACATGGCAGGGCCCACACAGGATATTGGGCCTAATGGGTCAGATCAGTAGAGCAGCACCTTCCCAGGCCTCAGCCTGGGGGAAAAATGAGATCAAAAGGCCTGCCCCAAATATTTATATCCTCTCATGGCATGTTCCAGTAGCCTGAACCTCCTACTGGGTTGGCTGAAGGAAATATATTGTTGTATATATATTGTTATGAAATTTCATGCAGTGACACCTATTGGCAGCAGTTAGAAATCACCATTCTATTAAACTTAGGGAAAGACCAAAAACTATAAAACAATCTATACAAATCAGTGTGGACTGACTGTCACCCAGCCAAAAAATAAATTTGGGTAATAGCCCCAGTATAGGATAGGGTGGATATATAATGAAATAATAGCATACAGTAGGCACCTGCCTACATCATTGCTTGTCCCTCATAAATGTCCCTAAACAGCAGCAGCAATGAGGTGGGATCTCCAAGCAATCCTCTATCACTTTCTATTTAAATACATGCAGGTGTACCTTGCAAGACTAAAGCTTCCAAGATCCCTCTGTCTGTATGAAGGTACTTACCTTTTTTGATTGCCATTCATGCAGGGTATTATGGGCGACATTTCGATCCTTTTTTAAATTATTCATACCTTAATATGGAAGGATAGTTATTGATTGCTATGGATTTAACTTCTCAGCGTTATCAGGGGTGGACTGACAACTCATGGGGCCCCCGGGCAATAGGGGATCATGGGGCCCCTGTGTCCTTGCCCTAACTCAAAATAGCCTATGAAAAAGGTACCAGGGGCATCTCATGGGGCCCCCTACTGACCCCGGGCCCTCGGGCAGTGCCCAAGTTTCCAAATGGTCAGTCCACCCTTGAGCGTAATTTAGTTCCATAACCCACTGCTACTCCTGTCAGTCAATAAAAGCATTGGCTCTCACTCACACTCATACTTCACCTGGCTTAGTCAGTGACTTTAGGTATTATCTGTTATCTGTAGATTTCTTAAATTCAGTATACATCCCAGCTTGCATGGACCCAGCCACAAAGAAATAGTTACTGGACCCTGACCAAGTGACCATATTTATTTATCATGTGAAAAAGTGTAGAAACAATAAGCCAAATTTGACACATTCCACGCAAAACCCCCAAAGTGGACTGGACAAAATTATTGGCACCTTCTCAAAATTGTAAAAAAGTATTGCATTCCAACTTTGTGATGCTCCAATAATTTGCAATTAAACTCACCTGTGTAAATTAACAGGTGCTGACAATATAGAAATCACACCAGCAACCAGTTAAAGTGGTTAAAAATGGACTCAACCTTCCTGTTGTGTGTCTCTGTGTGATACATGGAGCATGGAAAAGATCAAAGAATTGTCTGATTATTTGAATACACAAATTGTGGAAAAGCATGGGCAACCTCAAGGTTACAAGTCCATCGCCAGAGATCTTAATGTTCCTGTATCCACGGTGTGCAACATTGTCAAGAAGTTTACAGCCCATGGTACTGTAGTTAATCTCCCTGGATATGGATGAAAAAGAAAAATTGATCAAAGATTGCAATGAATGACTGTTCAAATAGTGGCTAAAGAACCTTGATTAACTTCCAGACACATTCAAGCTGACCTTCAGGAACAGGGTACAACAGTATGAGCTCACACTATACTTTGCCATCTGAATGAGAGGTGACGCTATGGTAAGAGATCCAGGAGGACCCCACTGCTGACACAGAAACATAAAAAAAGACGGATTGGAGTTTGCCAAAACTTACCCGAGGAAGCCAAAATCCTTTTGGGAGAATGTGCTGTGAACAGATGAAACAAAATTACAGCTTTTTGGTAAAGCCCATCATTCTACTGTTTTCAGAAAAAGCAATGAGGCCTTTAAAGAAAAGAATAAGTCCCTACAGTCAAACATGGTGGAGGTTCACTGATGTTTTGGGGTTGATCGTGTTCACTGCATTATGAAATCTGAAGACTACCAAAGAATTCTGAGGTGCAATGTAGGGCCCAGTGTCAGAAAGTTGGGTCTCCTTCAGAGGTCATGGGTCTCACAGCAGGACAATGATCCAAAGCACATGTCAAGAACCCAGAAATTGTTTCAGACAAAGCGCTGGAGAGTACTGAACTGGCCAGCAATGAGTCCAGATCTCAATCCCATAGAGTACCTGTGGAGAGATCTCAAAACAGCATGTGAGATGGGGAAACAGCTCTCATTGTTTGAACACTGTTTGTGTGGAAGTAAATTAATGTTTTGACTGACATTCTGCGGTTTAGCCACAAGATGTCACTGTTTTTCTAACACAGCCTCAGACTGCATAGATATTTGTATATTCATGAAGAGGTGGGGTTTTTTGCACACAGGGTTGGAGAGAACAGGAAAGAGAGGGAGAAGCCATGTTTTGGAGCATGGTGAATAAGGAGCCCTGTGAGCTGAGAATCTGATGATATCCAGGTGTGAAAGCGTCCCTCAGTAACCAGAGCTGTAGCTAAGTGAAGCTGATGAGATTGCTGCCAGGAAGCTGATGATATTGCTGCCAGGAATGCTGATGAGATTGCTGCCAGGAAGGCTGATGAGAGCAGAGGAACTAAACAACATATACGGCGAGACCGCATGCTTGTTGGAGAGACATTTGTTCTGTTCAGAGTCACCAGCGGATGCAAAGCAGACCAGGGTCGGTAAGATCGTGCACGCACCTCATTTCAGTGTTGGCGCCTTGAGACTGAGTCCAGGCCTATAGTTAGTTAGGTAGGGTCTCTGTTTGTGTCAGGCCACAAGTGTTGTTACTGATCATTGGAAGAACTCCACAACTTAAAGTGACATTTCACATTGGAGAGCTGATAAAATCCTACAAACTCAAGCCAGACTGGCGTTTTGCTCAGAAGGAATACTCAGGCACGTGCTACAGGACCAGTTACGGGAGAGGGAATACTGTAGGTTTGTGTAAGATTGTAAGCTGTTGTGCTGCACCGCAGGCTAGCCCATACCATACACCCATACACTGATTCCTGCTCTTTTAGGGTAATAACAGGTAAGGTGTGGCAGCTTAGTTGTGCCCGCCAGTAGGTAAATTACTTCACTTTCTACCTTCATCCATCAGAAGGCACCGTGCTGTGCAGCACAAGGGTCTCAGCCTTTGGGCTGGGTGTATGTAAATTTATTGTATGTTTCCAGCATTTGTGGTTGTGTTTATTTGCCACATCTAAGTAAAATTCTGTTATGGCAAAAGCTGGTGTTGGGGTTGCTTTCCTCGTTCGTGACTTCACTGTATCCTGGGGAGCCCACCCCAGTACACGGCTTACAAGCATTTGAGAAAAGGAACCCTTCCAAGCTGAGAGACCTGGAACAGTTGGTGAAAGAAGAGTGGTCCAAAATTCCAGTAGAGAGGTGTAAGAAACTCATTGATGGTTACAGGAAGGGATTGATTTCAGTTATTTTTTCCAAGGGTTGTGCTTCCAAATATTAAATCGAGGGTGCTTATATTCTTAGATATTCCATTTTGGGGGGTTTTGCGTGGAATGTGTCAGATTTGGCTTTTTGTTCTCCACTTTTTTTGTGTCATACCAATACAAACAGAAGAAATAAACACGAGAATGCCTAAACATCTGTAATTGCAACAATTTTGTGGGCAAAGTGGTTCATTATCTGACAGAAATGCAGGGGTCCCAATATTTTTGGCCATGACTGTAAATGTTCAAATTGCAACCCATCAGAAATATAAAATGTGCAAAATTATTTTTTTCAGTTACACAAGAACATATAATTATCACCGATGAAGAAACATTTTAATATATATTTGAAAAGTTGTCATTTTGTCTTATCAATTGTTTTCAAGGGCAAATGCAAAAATTGTTTTCTTTACCACAGAGCTTATTTGTGTTATTTTGGTTTCCATTTAGAGCAAAAACCTAATGTAAAATAACCTCTCTTCATTAGCATCAACGACACTAATGTTAAACTCCTGCAAACATATTGATAGTCATCTGTATAAGGAGCACATTTTCTTGTCTTGGAAAGATTGTCTACAGCACAGTTTTAAAGGTTTATTGTGATAGATAAAAACTAACAACATAAACATGTAACCATTAGAGTCCTGCTGGGCACATCTCTCCATTCAACAAAGCATTGATGGCATCTGTAAAAGATGTAATATATCTCTGCTCTGTCCTTCTCATCGGTGAACCATTTACATTACAGCCCTCAGGCATTCTTTTCAGGATATTGCTTATTTAAATTGACCCAATAATACTATAAACTTACTGCTAGGGGGTATGGCTATTACTAAGAACCAGAAGGACAATTTGACTGGTCCTATTTGATTTGGGGTTTGTTCTTCTTCCTCTATGCTAAGATTCCAATATATACCAATAAATACCAATATACTGTATATACCAATAAATACCAATATGTTGTTATTATTGTAATGTATTTGTAGTTTTCTAAGAGTTACTATGCCCTCTTTTATCAGTGATAATATAAAGACATTTTAGGACCTCTGTGCTTCAAGGGAACATGACTCCCATTACTACATTAGAAGATTAAACCTTTTCCTGGAGAGATATTTTTTTTCATTACCTGCATTTTATACCAAAAGTTTTACCCCATTTTATCTTCATGAATGCTGCGTGTCGATGTTCTGCAGGCTCATGCATGTCCTGTTGTATGTCCTGTATGTCCAGGTTTGCCTTGCGTCTGGCTGCCCAGGTGTCCATGGTAATTTTACAGAGGTTGTACTTGATTGTTTTTCTTTTCACTAAAGAATCACATGTAATCACATTAGCATGTATTCAAAGCCAATATTATTTTTTGTTTCTTTGGATGGTGTTGAGGTTAACAGAAACCCTGTCAGGTTATTATTACTGTTTCACTGGGGCTAAAAGAAAGGAAAAATAAAAAACAGTGAGTTGTCACAAAAACAGGAATAGAAAGGAATCTTCTAATGATGGTACTTTACTCCTTTACAAACTAAGAGGTGAAATCCCTCACTTTGAAGAGTTTTCCTCTCACTTCCCTTTGTGTCTTTAACCCCTTCACGCCTAAGGGTAAAACAAATCTAAATGCCTAAGCACAAATTTGCACCGTAGACATGTGTTAGTAAAACTGTACATATCATCACAACTATTTTGTACATCCAGGTGAATTATACCTTTTTTTTTTTTTCAGGACAAATTGGGCTTTCATTTGGTGGTAAATGGTAATCTCCTGATATCTCCTGATTTTTTTTTTTATTACCAAAGGAAAACTGGCCCAAAATAGTAAAAAAAATATTTTTTTTAAATGTAGCTATGTATTTCTTGTTACTACCATAACCTACCACCAAAGACCAACCCAAAATAAATTTTCTAGTTCTTGACAATCACAGCAATACCATACAGTGGGGCAAAAAAGTATTTAGTCAGCCACCAATTGTGCAAGTTCTCCCACTTAAAAAGATGAGAGAGGCCTGTAATTGGCATCATAGGTAGACCTCAACTATTAGAGACAAAATGAGAAAAAAAATCCAGACAATCACATTGGCTGATTTGGAAAGAATTTATTTGCCAATTATGGTGGAAAATAAGTATTTGGTCAATATCAAAAGTTCATCTCAATACTTTGTTATAGATCCTTTGTTGGCAATGACAGAGGTCAAACGTTTCCTGTAAGTCTTCACAAGGTTGGCACACACTGTTGACGGTATGTTGGCCCATTCCTCCATGCAGATCTCCTCTAGAGCAGTGATGTTTTGGGGCTGTCGCTGGGCAACACGGACTTTCAATTCCCTCCAAAGGTTTTCTATGGGGTTGAGATCTGGAGACTGGCTAGGCCACTCCAGGATCTTGAAATGCTTCTTACGAAGCTACTCCTTCATTGCCCGGGTGGTATGTTTGGGATCATTGTCATGCTGGAAGACCCAGCCACGTTTCATCTCCAATGCCCTTGCTGATGGAAGGAGGTTTGCACTCAAAATCTCACGATACATGGCCCCATTCATTCTGTCCTGTACATGGATCAGTCGTCCTGGTCCCTTTGCGGAGAAACAGCCCCAAAGCATGATGTTGCCACCCCCATGCTTCACAGTAGGTATGGTGTTCTTTGGATGCAACTCAGCATTCTCTCTCCTCCAAATACGACGAGTTGTGTTTCTACCAAACAGTTCTATTTTGGTTTCATCTGACCATATGACATTCTCCCAATCCTCTTCTGGATCATCCAAATGCTCTCTAACAAACTTCAGAAGGCCCCATCATGTACTGGCTTAAGCAGGGGGACACGTCTGGCACTGCAGGATCTGAGTCTCTGGTGGCGTAGTGTGTTACTGATGGTAGCCTTTCTTACATTGGTCCCAGCTCTCTGCAGGTCATTCACAAGGTCCCCCCATGTGGTCCTGGGATTTTTGCTCACCGTTCTTGTGATCATTTTGACCCCACGGGGTGAGATCTTGCGTGGAGCCCCAGATCGAGGGAGATTATCAGTGGTCTTGTATGTCTTCCATTTTCTAATTATTGCTCCCACTGTTGATTTGTTCACACCAAGCTGCTTGCCTATTGCAGATTCAGTTTTCCCAGCCTGGTGCAGGTCTACAATTTTGTTTCTGGTGTCCTTCGACAGCTCTTTGGTCTTCACCATAGTTGAGTTTGGAGTGTGACTGTTTGAGGTTGTGAACAGGTGTCTTTTATACTGATAACAAGTTCAAACAGGTGCCATTGATACAGGTAATGAGTGCAGGACAGAGGAGCCTCTTAAAGAAGATGGTACAGGTCTGTGAGAGCCAGAAATCTTGCTTGTTTGTAGGTGACCAAATACTTATTTTCCACCATAATTTGCAAATAAATTCTTTCCAAATCAGCCAATGTGATTGTCTGGATTTTTTTTCTCATTTTGTCTCTCATAGTTGAGGTCTACCTATGATGCCAATTACAGGCCTCTCTCATCTTTTTAAGTGGGAGAACGTGCACAATTGGTGGCTGACTAAATACTTTTTTGCCCCACTGTATATGTGTATGTGTTTGTTGTTTGTACCCTTAGTTCAGCCCAGAATCAATAGTGCACATTTTGTTTTGTTTTTTTTTTAAACCTAAAACACACTGACACTAACTTACACTGATAACAATTTTTTTAATCCTGACCTTTGACCCTGACCTTTTGACCTTGACCTTTGACCCTGACCTTGACCCAAACCCTTACCCTGGCACTGAACTAGATCAAACCTTGATCTAGGTATTTTTTCTTTATTTTGTTTATTTTATTTTTTAATATTTATTTATCTTTTTTTTTTTTTTTACAAACATTTTTTCCCACTATGCCAGGAGTTAGAGAGATACAATGTATTTCTCTAGACCATTCATAGAGAGGAAAAAAAAACACAAGGGGGCTGGCTGTACAGTGACTGATCACTGTGATAGCCAATCAGAGGCTATCACAGTGATCATATGACCCAAAATCAGGAGTCCCAGGTCCCGATTGTTAAAACGGGACCCAGTCTCAGTGACACCGCGGTCTTTGTGCTGGGAGCGCGCTGTGCGTCGCGCTCCCAGCACATAGACAGCTAAGCAAATATGCAGCCCCATGGATAAAAACCCAGTTCTGTGAGGCAGCATATTTGTTTTACATCGGCGTCAAGGTGTTAAAACAGAAAGGGAAGGAAATTATTCCCAATTGGTTAAATATAGCATAAAACCAACAAGGTGTTAGGGATCCGGGTATGACCAGAAATGTGTGGACTGACACAGGGAAACACAAGCTTCAGGTATAGTATAAACAATACAATTTATTAAAGACTAAACAATACATAAACGCAGTGCAAGACTAAACATAAACACAGTGCAACCAAACCTCCAACAGATAACAATAAGAACAATACTAAATGTAGTCGGGCAGGCCGGGTCGGTAGTAAACAGGCAGGCAAGGTACAAGCATAGTCAGTAATAGCCGAGGTCAGGACAGGCAGAGTTCATGCAGAGTCAGGATTAAAGCAGAATCAGGATCAGGCAGGAAGCAGACAGGATGCAGGTACAGAGGCTCATGGGAAACATACACCAAGGCCCTGATCACAGGCCTGGTCATTCCTTAAATACACCTGCTGTAATCAGCCTCAGGTGATGGCTCATTGCAGGAGTGAGCCTCTGGTTGCTGAGAGCACCCGCTGGCCAGCCCTGGTACTGCAGCCCACAAGGCAGGTGAGTCCCACCACCACTGGCAAGTCCATTCCTGACACAAGGTTTCCAACCATAGCAGACTCTATGTAGCACTATCTCCACAGGAGCCCCTTGGTATTTTGGGTTATCTGTTCTTTGCCTTGACTCAGAGAACAGCCTCAGCCACTCTGGCACACCTGGTTGAACCAAAGTGGCTGCTCTCACTTATAGAAACACCAGTATGGAATCAATGCACCCAGATGCGATTCAGTACCAGAAAATAAACACCAGACTGGTTAACAGTAAGTGAACTTAGTGTATTGTAATGGGTTGAAGTAAAAGGCAAAAGTAAAAGGCAGTATGACCTTCCTGCAGAGGTACCTCTTACTCTAGACAACAAGTAAAGTCTTTATAGAACAGCTATCTGAGGAGACAGTTCTTTGCCCTAATTCTTCAGCTGGCTAGCGTTGGGGCCCAGTCTTTCTGGTGGAGTAGAATCCCTGCAAAGTTTCCATGCAGTTGGTAAGGCTGCTAGTTAGATGGCCATTACCTATGTGCTCAGTCTCTGCTAGCTATGAAAGGGTAATGGCAACAATAACCTTTCACCAGTTACAACGATACAGAGTCACACTCACACAGCCGGCAGGGCACCCAGATATAGCTATCCAAAATGAAAAATAAAGCTTTGGATTTAGATATACTTTATTGTATTACTGGGTACATGTTGTTTTGTGTAATCTCTATGTGGTCACATGCACAAGCCTAACAAACAAGAATAAACAGCATTTAATAGAATCTTTTATACAGAAAACCTAAAAAAAAACCTCTAGTACAGAACCTCAGTGGGATTTCTCATTACTTTGGTATAGTGACAAAACAACTACACATTATAGAACCATATGTTCTTTTTTTAAATAATGTATACATAATATCAGGTGAATAGAAATACATAGATGCAAATGCATATATTTACAGCTGAGAGCAATATTCTTGAGTAGACTTTTATATATTTATGTATTTAATTCTGCAAAAAAGTATTCTATTAAATGTAAAAAATTATCACTTCTTGACTTCAATAACTTTTTCAATTTATACATTCATAGGTATCTCTCTTCCACCTGGTCCATCTGTCATTTTATAAATTTTCTTGCAGGGTTATCACTTTTTAATAAAAACTTAATTACTCTAGCCTACACTGCACATTCAGCTGCAGATATACTATAACAAAACTGTGATATTCTCTTTGAGGTTTGATTTTTGTCTTTTAAAGGCTGTCATTTGTTACCTTCAGTTACTTAACTATAAAGTTTGTGCAAATATATTGTGGAATTTAAAATAAACAGTGATGGTGTTTATAAATGTAAAATTAACTAAAACTAAAAAAATATTTAAAATCATATAACGTAAAAAGATTAGATTTTGGTAGCATTGTATCTGTAATGCCTTATGTACGCCAATATATTTTAAATGAGACCATATATGTTGTTAATATATTCTATTTACAAAAAACTGACACCAGGACAATTTTAACTCTCAATGGCTACAGACTGGCCCCCCTAAATTTTGAAAGACAGTAAACTGGCCCTTTGTTTAGAAAGTTTGGAGACCCCTGATCTAGAATACTAAATTCATCTTTTGGCTCCTGCCAGTATGTCATGCAGCCATCTTGTTATATTTGGTACAGGTTAAGGATATGATATCTCTAAGAAGCTCTTACATTTGGGACTACATTTGGGAAGTTCCTTATTGTTCTATAGTTGTGTACTAGCAGAACATGATCGGATTCTGTCAAACAATCCTGCTGGAAAACCAGCATGCAATCAGCTGCAGCACTGATTTGAGTATTCTGATGGGGGGGGGAGATCCCTATATCCACATTGCTTGTGAGGATGAGGGTGAGATCCCTACATCCACACTGTTTGTGTAGATGCAGGGATCAGTGAGGTTTTTTCTTTGTGTTCACCTTTGCATATAAACCCAACTTAAGGATTGTAATGAAGTTGGCTTTTTGAAATTTAGAGTTCTTGTCATATAAACATGCTTCTGTTTCCTCTAACTTATGGCAAATGTGATTGCACCATTATCACTATTACCCAAGTTGTCTCTAACATGCACATCTGTAATAAGCTTTGTGTTGTGTCAAAATTAATAGATCCTACAGTGCATTTTTTCTTGTTGGGGCTTCCACTATCTGTTACATAAAATTATTCCCAATGTGTTTAAAAAATGGCAAACCTTTATTGATTGTGCAGTTCCGTTTTACTAATCAATATTATGGTAACTAAAATCTCCCACAATAGCATTGACCTGCATCCCAGCCATTTCAATCTGTGAAAGGAGCTGAGACTGTTCCTCATCCTTTATGTTATGAAGCTTTTACAATTTTCTCACAAGTAATTTACTATTTGCTGGACTCCTATGGACCTATGGATAATGACCCTGCACCCAGTTCTT
The DNA here is from genome assembly GCF_062004578.1 of Staurois parvus. Classification (NCBI taxonomy): domain Eukaryota; kingdom Metazoa; phylum Chordata; class Amphibia; order Anura; family Ranidae; genus Staurois; species Staurois parvus. The sequence continues at coordinate 2,931,083 of NW_028318025.1, forward strand.
GTTAGTGGTATAATTTATCAAACTCTTTTTCAGATTGCTATTCATATACTTACACTACATTCCCCCCCAATCTCTTCTGTTGTCTAGTTTCAGCTGCACTCCCCCACTCTTCTACCCCCTCTATATTATGTTCCCCCATAGACCCTTGTGCTTCATGTGGCATATTATTTTCGCACCCCTCCCCCCCCCTTCTAGATCCTGATTGAAAGCTCCTTCAGCCTTCTAACAAGTTTTCCCTCAACAGAGTTGCACCTTCCCCATTTGGATGCAGTCTGTCCCTGTCAAGGTCCTACCTTTTCCCTGAAGTTTTGTTACTCCATGTGCTGGCGTCCATCTTGGATTCTGCTGTGCATGGTGGGAATCCTTTTATGCCTTCAGGTCTCTGAGGTCCATCCCCCAGAGGGGTGTGGCTGATGACATATAAGCCTGTGGCCCGCATATGCTCTTTGCACTTGTGTCTTGTGTCTTTGTCTTCCTACAGCTCTGTGTTTACGCTCGTGACTCTTCTGGTATTCTGACTCGGCTTGTGATTAAGACCATTCTCTGTGTTTTCCTTCGATCTGACCTTCCGTTGCTGAACCCGGCCCGTGACCTGTGATTCTCCGTCTACTGTTCTGTACCGTTTTGTCCCGTTGTTGTCGACCCAGCTTGCCTGACTACGCTATTGTCATTCTCACCAGCTACACGCCATTGGCGGCGGCCATTACCGCAGCCGGGGTGTCTCGGGGGCCGCGACCTGGTACCTGGCTGCGTCAATTCCATCCCCACCATCAGGGGCCCTGGTGAAGGGCAGCCTGGAACTTAGACTCCGCGCCCTGAGGGACTTCCGTCTGTTGGTGGTGGTTGTCGTCAGCCAGTGCGTTACCCTGCCACTAGGCCTACCTGTCCGTTCCACAGCCCTGTCCTGACAGTCCCTACAGTACAGCCAATAACTGACCAAAACATCTGCCCAGTTCTTCAGGAACCCAAAACCCTTCTTCTTACACCAGTTTCATAGCCATTCATTCAACTCCCTAAGCTCCTGAATCCTTTCTGGTGAGGCCCGTGGCACAGGTAATATCTCTGAAAATACAACCTTAGTCACTAAGGTTTTAAGATGCTTTATCTTCCTCTAATTTTATAATTTGTACCAATGTGTACAAAGACAGCTAGGTTTTCCCCAGCCCCACCGAACAAGCTGCCAACATGTCAAACTTGAGCACAGCAAACTGGTGACCATTTCAAGTATTTTTGACAGATTACCTTTTCTGCCCTTCCGATAATTGAGTCCCCTACCACTAGTATCTACCTTTCTTTGCCTACACACCTGTTCCCATCCTTCCTAGAGCAGTCATTCCCTTAGATGCTAGAGGAGGTAGACCGCTCCAGCAATGCTACTCCTGAATTGTAATCCCCCAAAATCATGCAACTGGACCTATCTATTGAAAAAAATGACAGGGGTTATGGATCTTCCTTACTCTATCCAAAATGAAAAAAAGTTTTGGCTTTAGTTCCACTTTAACAGTTATATACATACATATACATTTATGAGTGCACAGGTATATAACGCTACGTGCACACTGGCTTAAAAATTGTTGATTCTACGGGCGTTTTGTGTTTTGCCTGTAGAAGCAGTTCAGTATTACCCTATGTGTCCATACATATTAGGATGTTTAGAGGCATAGTTTAAGCTCAGCATTTAGAGGCAGACAAAAAACCCTTCTGGTTTGAATTTTTGATTAGAGTTTTTTGGCAGGAAAAAATGCTAAATACTCATAAATGCGCCTAAACATGTGTACATGCCAAGGGAGTATTTTTTTTGGTCCAGTCCAGTGTGCATAGAGCCTACAGTTGCAGGCTGCCAACTTCTCTTTCTCCAGGTTTCTCTATGACATGAAACTGCACCCACCTCCTGCACTTCAATTCCCAGCCCCGAGGTTGCGGGCGGGACTACCTCTCATTTCCACTTCTGGGGTTTTGGCTTTACTATAAATACAGTGTTTTTATATATATATATATATACAGTATATATAATGTGTAGCGATACCCCCGAAGGGGCTGCTTAAGTTTGTTCACTCCGCCATTTTGCCTCTCAACCCCAAGAACTGTCTCAGCCCCAACTGACACACCTGGCAATAGTGTAAGTGCAAGGACCAATGAAAAGCACACACTTTATAATAAAACACAGAAATCAGATTTACTGTAAGACCTCTATGGGAAGTAATAAACATTAACAACAGGTATACATTAGATGAATCAAGAGAACAGAAAATACTGTGACCGAACGCAATATAGCTCACTTTTATCACAAGTGTAATAAAAGCGCCACACCCTTAATACTTTAAAGCAGCAATTCCACCTCAAAGAAACCAAATAAATTTCTTAGTGCTATAATAAAAATAAAGGAATGCGCTAAAACCACAAACTATTCCTAATTTAGTGTAGAAACATTAGTGCAAAAGATATATATATCTATTCTCAATTAATATCAAAAAATATATCAAAATTATGTGCAAAACTATTTTTTAGTGCATAAGTAATTTAAATAATTAAATTTGTGAATATAAAAAAATGTGAATATAAAAAAATTTGTGAATATAAAAAAATGTCCAATTCTGAATTTCTTCAAATGTCCAAACAAATTTGTGAATATAAAAAAATGTCCAATTCTGAACTTCTTCAAATGTCCAAACAAGGGGCGGACCGCCCCTTGAAGACGTCATTCATGACGAAACTAGTAGGGCTTGCTGGATGCTGACGTTTGTAGAGAAAATTAAGTCACGAGCGCTGTAGTGAGTGTACGGGGTACAGGAGACTGTTATACCATTTGCTGTTTTATGCTGTTATACTGGTGTCGGTGAAGACACCCTTTTTGTGAGTGTAAATCTTTATTAAATTGTTGGATACTTTTATAAAAAAAACTGGCTGCACCATGATTTTCTCTTTCATTCCCAAACATGACCTCGGTGGAGAGATATAAAAAGAGAGAGTGATATAATGCTCCTGGAACCATTATATTGAGTGGTGGATACCTACCTTATGGATGATTGTGTAGCTATTGATCATCACACCTGAGAAGTTGATTCATTGCATCTGCTCCCAGAGCAAAAAGCATTTTTTGCTGATCTAGAGATTGATCAGCATGGAGCTCTGGTGAGTTACCCAACTTTACTTTTGGTGGTGGATTTTGGCACAATTTCTTTGTGAGCACCTGAATTTGAAAAGGATTTGTTTGGACATTTGAAGAAATTCAGAATTGGACATTTTTTTAAATTCACAAATTTTTTTATATTCACATTTTTTTATATTCACAAATTTAATTATTTAAATTACTTATGCACTAAAAAATAGTTTTGCACATAATTTTGATATATTTTTTGATATTAATTGAGAATAGATATATATATCTTTTGCACTAATGTTTCTACACTAAATTAGGAATAGTTTGTGGTTTTAGCGCATTCCTTTATTTAAGTTATAGCTCACTTTTACACTCAGGCTGCTTTCAGGGGATTCCAACCGTGAATAACCCCAACAGCAGAGGCAAACACTTAAATGGCAACCTCAAAGTGGTTTACATAAATTTGGCTCTATGATGTCCAAGAAGGAGGAGAATAGAAGAATGACTTTCTGTTGTGTCAGACTTCTCCCTTCTAACCCCCGACACCCCAACCCATTAGGCAAACACTGTACCCAACTGATGCTTAATAGCTACTTTCCAAGGTAAAGCTATTCCCTCACACACCATGCAAGATAGAGGCCTGATTACGCATGCGCGTGCCTGTATGGCACCAATAACTTCAGTCTCTTGGTAACAGGATGAATCTTGGGATCTTCAGCTAGCCACTTTCGTTGGTGCACGTAAACTCCTATGGTAAAGTATAATTGTAATCCCATGGCAGTATTTGTATAGCATAGCAAATACTGTGTCTGTTTAGCAGGGCCATCTACACAACCCAGTGCCTGGTGAGTATGGGCAAAGTGTAATGTCTCTCTCTGTGTGCAGTGTTCCTCATCTGCCAGTGGGCAAAATCCCTCTCACCAGATCCTGTGACTAAGGTCCAAACGATTGTCCTGGAAATGACAGGCTCCTCTGGTCACCTCATGATGAGTGCTTTACGCTGTCTGTGTAGGCACTGTACTATAGGCCCACATCTCTCAGTTTGGGTGTCCCCTTGATTGATGCAGATAACTAAACATGCAGTGAACTGACCCTAAGCTAGGTCCAGACTGTTACCTTGCCACATGCAGACTGCCTCCCCTCAGGAAAAACAAGATGGAGTCCTTCACTCTGCTCTCTCTAAGCATTCTGCTCTGTGTAGTTCCATTCCTCATATAAGCCTATCAGGCTGTTTCTGTTCAAGACTGCATATTCCACAATGCTTTGCAACTGCACCTCCTGCTTGAGAAGGTCCCTGTCATTGGCTCTTTTATTGGCTCTTCTGATTGGCTCTCTCTCTATTACAGCCTGAGAGAAGAAGGGAGGGGCTGAAATCCCTCACTGTGCAAGTGTCAGAGTTCAGAGTAGATGCAAGTCAGCAGGTTACAGCAGTTACAGATAGGATTCATTTCCTCCGCTACAAATGTATATACAGTACCTAATGTATAATATTAAGTGCAGCAATCCCTGTTTTAACTTTCTTATATATGGCCTTTGGGAGGGCCTGACCGAGAAAATCACTGATATGCACTTTGCCTCACCTGTATGTATGTATAGTTAGTATATACAGTATATATAAATATATACAAACTGTGAGCTTTGCTCATTTTAAAGTGGCGTTCCACTCAAAAGCGGAAGCTCCACTTTCTTGCCTCCCCCCCTCCACTACCATATTTGGCATCTTTTGTGAGTAGGGGGATATGCGGATACCTGTTTTTGACAGGTACCCTCTCCCACTTCCGGCTCAGTTCAAGAGAAGGGGAAAAGGGACAGCGTGGGTGAGAACTGGACTCTGGGACAGGTAAGTGTGTGTTTATTAAAAGTCAGCAGCTGCAGTTTTTGTAGCTGCTGACTTTTAATAAACACAAAAACGACTGAAACTCCACTTTAAATAGTGAAGGACATACATGACAAAAGAAAAATAGAAGTAAAAACACCATCAACTTCAATCACCTGCTCAAGAATCCAGACCTTTGATATTGTATATGTTCACAAAATACAAATTGGCTGCAGGCTCTATTGTATTCTGTGTACTAATCAATTGTTCATACTATGCCTGCAGTTTCTGGCTTGCTTGTTTCAGTACACCACTGAGATGAGTTTTACAGAGGCAAGGAAATATTCCACTTCTGTAAACTCAATGAAGAAATTAAGGCTTTTTATATTTCAGAATATCATTAGACCAAGGAAAACGCATAATCAATACAGTATTATGTCCAGGAAAAAAGAAAAATACAATCTAAAAATTATTTTGTTTGTTGTTCTAGTTTGATAAACATGAAATATTGTATGTGAATGTTTCACTTTCATAGTTCCAGCCAGCAGGTGGCACTTTATGCTGCTTTTCATCTGGCTTTACTGGCTGTTCTGCTGAAACACTCCATTGCTTACAATGCTCAATACCTAAAGCTGAAATCTGCACACACACAACAGATGAATTGTCTCATTTACCTCCCTCCTCCTCCTCCTCCTCTTCCTCCTCCTCCTCCATACGTGCTCTGTTTAGATAGAGATGTATGGGGTTTCAGTCAAGAAGAAACAGGCTGCTGTGTGCCACTAGTTTGTGTGAACCTTGTGTTGAATGCTTGTCTGTAAAACAAAGATTTTTCGTAAATAGTAAAACAAAAAAGTATAGCTCTTTTTAAAGATGAACTGCAGCTTGTTAACTGCATGTTAACTCCTCCTGACCCACCCTTAGCACTACTAACTTAGACATTGACAACTTCCCTACTCAATATCGCACTATTGTGCTACATGCACTATTAGCGGCCAAGTCATTAATCACCAAAATGTTGTGAATGAACCTTGTACCCAATATATCAGAACTCGCCATCATCAATCTCCAATACACTTATGAAAGAATGCTTGCTCTTAGGGTCAACACTTTACCTAGATTTGAACAGGCATGGAGGTATTGGGTTCATATATCTGCTTGACCATACTGATATGTATACATGGATGTTGCCATTTGATTCTTGCTCTTTACAAGTTTGATACTCTTTTATTTTCATCTTACTCTTCCATCTCCTTATCGGACAATCTATTGTATTCATCTTGATGAAATTAAGCTGTATTTAATATTACCTCTTGGTGTTTCGTACCTTTTACAGATATTTGCAACTAATTCACAGTTTTCTATATACAGTAAGTCCGATTGTTGTATGGCTATCCTTCTTCAAATTAAATAAAAATGTATAATATTAAGTGCTGGGATGCTGGGAGAGCCCATGTCATGGGAGGAGAGTATCCTGGGAGCCAATGTGCGCTGTGTCCTGGAAGGGAGACCAGAGTGGGGGGTTGGAGAGCGGTGGATGCACCCCAGTGACGGCGGTGGAGTGCACCAGGTGCCATAACAGGGCCACGGTGAGACAGGGCACAGGACACCCGCAGCCCCCTTACCTACTGAAGGTGACCCCTCCACACCATCAATGACTAGTGACCCCCAGTGTGTCAAACACCTGCTCCTGAAACGGGACATTAGACAGGAGGAGTAAGATGCGAGGTCCCCCTCAAATTCAACATGGACAGCAGGGGTGAGTTACAGCGAATAGTAGCAAATTCTTCTTTTCTTCCTTTTATCTCATCAATATAGTGTTTCTGTATGGGAGGAGTGGGTGTTAAGACGTTATAGGAGGCTCCAAGAGAGGTCCTGGGGATAGTAAATATGAGGAAAGGAACAAGGAAAAGAGAGGGGTCACCCAGCGGGTATAGAAGAAAAGGAGCAAGAGGCTGAATTACTTTTTAAATAATTTTTCTGAAGTGCTTTACCTTGTATAGGAAGAGGAAGAGAGTACTTGTCTGGACTCTCTGAACTAATTTGCAAATTAGGACTGGAGTCATAGTGTCAAAGTGATGAAACTGGTAACAGCATTGTAATAACATGAAGAGCAGATCTGTTAAAGGAGGAGGGACGAAAACTCCCCAATCGTGTACAATAGGGAAATATATGCCCCCACAGGAAAAAAGTCCGGAAGGTCATTCCACTGAGAGACAACAGGGAGTAAAGTGGAGGCACGAGCTGGAAAATAATAATGGCAACCAAACTAGATTATCATTAGGAGCACCAAACATGGACCAGATTAAAGAATTGAATAATAGGGAAAATGGAACAGACTCTAGAGATATAGGAGAACAAAGATCAAGCTTACAAATACCTACGGAAATGGAAATGGCAGAGATATTTGCGAAACTAGAACACTCCCTAAAGAAAGAAATGGCCGTATTACATAATGATTTTGGACAAGTTCTATCTCGACTAGAAGAGACGGAGGAAAAATTAGAGATACAAGCACAAGTAATTACAAAGTTAGAAACGCAGGTGAAGGTTATGTGTAAGGAGCAAAGGAAGTTGGCATATAGACTAGAAGATCAAGAGAATAGGGACAGAAGAAACAAATTGAGGATTCGGGGCCTACCAGAAGTAACATCAGAAGAAGATCTAGTGAAAGAAATGAGAAAAATATTTAATCCGATAATGGGTAGGCCAATGAGAGAACAACTGAAGATAGATAGAGTCTATAGCATTAAACAAACCCAGGAAGTAGCTCCAGATGTTCCTAGAGATGTAATTGTGCATTTCCATCATTTTGAAGATAAAGCCAATATTTGGAAGAAATTGCATGGAGTTCCACAAGTAAAATGTGGAAAAGCAAGTTTGCAAATTTTTGCGGACATAGCATCAGAGACTAGCTAGGAGGAGAGTTTTGAAACCATTTCTGGACTTGATACGCAAGGGGAACGTTCGCTATAGCTGGGGTTTCCCAGCATGCCTGATCAGATGAAAAGATGGACAATCGGCAGGCTAAAGTTGCCAGAAGATCTAAAACCCTTTTGTGAAAGAATGGACTTGCAGATAGTAGATATTCCAGGATGGTCTGAAGAGACTAAGGAGAGTGCAGAATTAAGGAAAAAATAGGTGGCAGCGGGTTTCTAAATATAGAATAGGATGGAGAAGATAGAGAGGCTGTAGTCTAGTTTTCTCATGAGTCTTTTTCTTTCTCCTCTTTCTCTCCTATACAAGGTATTGAGGTTGGCTACAGTAGGGAGGCTGGGGGAGGGGAGAAGAAAAAGAGAATGAAGAGGGAAGGAAAGGGAAGGGAAGGAGAAGGGGAAAGAAAGGGAAAAGAAAATTTAAAAGAAAGGCATCGGGAGGCTTAATTCAACATGGGTCAGTTTAAAGTTTGGAGATACTGGACCAGATAGACATACAGTAGGTGATTCCCCCAAGAGGAATCAAAGGTGGAAATTAGCCACAACTGCAGCTGTGCTCTCTGTCACCGTTTACCGCCGATCGCCGGGACATAGCCGCTAATGAGCGGCTGTGACCCGGCAACTGACATCTGCGGCGGTGATCCACAGGACAAATAGGGCGGCAGCGCGCCTCGCGCGCACCCCCTATTTGTTTACAAAACACACATTTTAAAACGTGGTTTTGCCTGTGAGTGCCGCCCTGCCACTGTGTATGTACAGTGGCTGGGCGGCATGCGGTTAATTGATGTTGTGTTCCAACAGGAGACATATCTATCCCAGGATACAAATATTAAGCTATACTGCAAACATTATCCAACTTGGTTTTATGCAGACTCACCTATTAAATGTACAAAAGGGATGATAATTGGGATAGCAAAAAATGTCAGCTTTGCTGCTTAAGATAGAGCGGTAGACCCAGGAGTTTGGTTCTGTTCCTGAGAAGGAAACTACAAGGAGTAGAATGTACATTAGTGAATATCTACTGCCCTAATAAGAATCCAATAGTATATCTGGAGGGCGTTTTGAAAAACATCATGGATTTTAAGAAGGGTCAGTTGATTGTGGCAGGATATTGTAATTTTTGTATGGACCCATGGATGGATACATCATCACAGGTGCAGTGGGACGTAGGTAGTAGTCTTAAGTCGGTTAAGAAAATGTTTTATCAGTGTCAAATGATGGACATATGGCGAATTAAACATCCAAGAGATAAAGACTACACCTTCTTCGCTCCGGCTCACTGGATGCATTCAAGGCTGGACAATATGATAATAAAACATAGACTTTTGGAGTCTTTGGTAAATTCTAATATTGAAGTAATGTCAAATCACGCACCTGTTACAATGAGATTAAGGTGGGGAAGGGAAAGGAACTGAAGTAATATGTGGAAATTAAATGAAACGCTTATTTAGGATTTGGGGAAGGAGATAAGATTAAAGAAGGAGATAGAGCAATGTTTTATTCTCAATGAGATTGAAGCGATACCTGTGGTGACAGTGTGGGAGGCACATACGGCGTACATTAGAGGCATTTTGATCTCGATAGAGGACAAAAAAAAGAAAGAATGGGAAAAGAAAAGAAAACTGTTAACTAAGGAATAATACGATCTAGAACAATTACATAAAAAAGAAAAGAGGAAAAGAGCCCAGGACCAGATGATTATACACTGAGATATTGTAGGAAATTCAAGAACAACTTTTACCCAAAATGTGCCTGTATATGAACGCATTGGGAGGGGGGATGGAAATGAGGGAAGAGTCATTGCAGGCATACATTACAATAATACCAAAAGAGGGGAAAGACCCATCCCAATGTGCTAGTTATAGACCTATATCACTCTTAAATATAGACACAAAATAATATGCAAAGGTTCTAGCAAACAGGATGAAGGAGTTGATGTCAGATTGGATACATACAGTATAGATCATGTTGGATTTGTACCAGGGAGGGAGGGAAGAGATAACGGATTAAGATCACTACTTCTGCAAAAGAGTAAGAGAGAGATTGGTTTTACGTTGGTTGTGTTGAAAAAGCCTTTGACAGAGTGGATTGGGGATTTATGATTGACACACTGGAGGTATTAGGAATTGGATCTAGTATGATACAATGGATTAAAAAAATTGTATAGTTTTCCATCAGCAGTGGTGAAGGTCAATGGTGCATTGTCACAACTTTTTAAAATGTACAATGGAACAAGGCAGGGATGTCCACTCTCTCCACTGCTTTTTGTTATTTCTTTAGAACCACTATTAGCGACTGTCTGAAAAAGCATAGATGTAAAGGGAATCTTGATAGGAAATGAAGAGCATAAAGTTGCGGCTTATGAAGAAATGTTATTTTATATTGTGAACCCCAGAGTAACATTACCCAATCTATTGAAAATGTTAAAATATTATGGGGAGCTATCAAATTTGAAAATTAACCCCTGAAAATCAGAGATATTAAATATTACAGTTTCAAAGACAGAGAAACAGATCCCACAGAAAGCTTTCTCCTTTGTATGGAGAGAAAGAGAATTAAGTTATCTAGGAGTAAAGCTTACCCCCTCCTTGAAAAATCTTTATCAGATTAATTACATCCCATTAATAAATTAATTGAAGGAAGAATTGAGGAAAATATCCAATGGGTCATTTTCCTAGGTGGATCGTATAAATAGGATAAAGATGGTAATAGTTCCAAAGATCCTGTATAAATTCCATATGCTTCCAATATACCTACCGGGGTCCTTTTTTAGGATTATGAAAAAATGATACTTAAATACATATGGGTAAATAAAAAACCAAGAGTTAGTTATGAAGTATTGTGTAGGGATAAGGCAATGGGCGTTTCGGTGTGCCAGATTTTAGCAGATATTACCGTTCTGTGATGATCTCATGAATAGCGGATTGGATATATAATACACAAGGGAAAACTTGGGTAAAAATGGAAAGTACACTAAGTGGGTCACAATTAGATGAGCTAATTTGGCTTCCACAACAGTATCAAATTTTTTCGGAAAATACAAGCACTTTAACACAGAATGTTATAAGGGAGTGGTATGGAATTCATAAGCAAATGGGGTGGGAGTACAATTCACTGTTAATACCGCTGGAGGGAACAAATTTTTTCTCTCAGGGGAAAGAGAATATAGCAGGTGAATGGATAAAAGATAAAAATGCACATTTGAAAGATATCACTGAAAAAGGGGAATTATGGTTTTTTTTAGATTTAAAAAATAAGAAAGATTTATTTTTCAGGTTAGATGAGTGGCGGTATTATCATGTATCCATTGGAACATCTTTTTAGTCAACAAATAACATGTAAGCATATAATTTCTTGTATTTACAGGATTTTAACTAATATATTTGGATTTTTTCTCCACCGTTCTTGAGAAAGTGGGAAAAAGAGCTTGGAATTAAATTGGAGTAGCAAGAATAAAAGAAAATATGCAAACTGGCACATGGTGCTATAAATATGAATATAGTAGAAATTTACTACAAATGCTTAGTAAGATGGTATTGTACATCAAGTGTGGCACATAAGCAATGACCACAGACCACTTTTATGTTGGAGGGGTGTGGCACGGAAGCAACTATGGCACATATATAGTGGGAGTGTCCTAAAATTCAAGAGTTCTGGCAAGAAATAATGACAAATTCAGGAGATAACGGGAATTATAATACCAAACAACCCTTGGGCATGTGTATTTCACAACTTGGATTTTACAGTGAAGCATTATAAGAACACGATAATATTTCATTTAATAAACACTGCTAAAGAACTGATTCCAAGATTTTGGCAGAGACGGGAAACCCCCAAAATAAAAGATTGAACAAACAGAGTGGAATATATATACAGGATGGAGGAACTATACCATATTGGAGATGATAAAATTACAAAATTTATAAAAATCTTGGAAAAATAGATAAGTTATAAAACAACTAAGAGATATTTAGAACAGATAGGAATGTATAGGAGGAGAGGGGGAAAGATTGAAGGTTTCCTTTTCCTCTATTTAGTATTTTTATGAAGCGGAGTAGGAGGTGGAGGATGGAGGAAAGAGGTAAAGAGGTTAATAGAGGATCAGGGTGTCACGTGGGAGGTGATGGGCCAAAGGAGGGGGGATTGAAGGGGAAAGGGACTTTGTAAAAATTTTTGATATTGAAAATGTATGATTGTAACATTTGAAATAATTGTGTGTTTTATAGGTTAAAATCAATAAAAGATATAAAAAAAAAAAACAACGTCAGAAAAAGCATGCATACAAGACAGATTATGAAATCTGCACAAACAGGAACTCTTCACAGCATTGTCTCTGTGTCTAAATAAGGATAACATGTGGCTGCATATTGTAGTCTCCATAAGACTCTATAACTCTATAGAGATTCTAGCTGACAATCACTGCTTCAGTAATGCAGTTCGTTCAGAACACAAACAGTTACTACGATAAGCTACAAAACAGCACCCCTTACAGTGAAGTCCAGGGAAGCTCTGGAAACACAGGAGAACAGTTGGAGGGATCAGGAATTGAGGACACTGGTGGGCCACCCCACCACTGGAATGGGAGTACTCTGGTAGCAATTGGAGAGTGGCTCCTCACAGTAGCTGGGTCTTTTGGAGAAGCTGTATGCTATTATACTCCAGCCAGGCTGACCACATGCCAGTTCTGAAGGGCCATTCACTTGCAGACCACTTGCCCGCCTGCCTCTACCTCATCAGATGTGGCCTCTATGACCTGCTGAGGGAGGAAAGCAGAAAAACATGTCATCTTTGGCCATGCCTAGGCACCTACATCTAAGCATGGTGAGTAAATGGACACTCCATTACAGGATCACAGACAGTAATAACAAGTGAATATTTAACTCTTCCATATTATATCTAAACTTAAAAAAGACTGGCGATAGGCTTTTAACCTTTTTGCTGCCATGTACATAAGACTTATTATAGAACCACACAGCTGCAAGCTGGCTAGTTTAGTAAACCTTATGTCCATGGCATTCCTCTTCTGCTATAAGTTCATAGTTGCTTCAATTTATAGCAAAAATGTGATATTTTTCTGAATAAAAGAATAGCTGTGATTCCAGCCATTAATGAAAAAAAGTGACATTTAATTGCAACCCTGCCCGTCTGCTCCAACACTATGGGCTGCCCTGAGGACATAGGAAAAAGGGCACATGACAGGGTGGGCTGGAAGGCAGGAGAAGGGTTAAGAATGGGTGCAGAGTGGTTTAAGGATATGAAGTAGAAAGCAGGGAGGATGTGGTTATAGCTTATGGAAACCTCAAGGAGGTGCAGGAGGTACAGACAGCATGGTGAGCAATTTGAACCATCCACCCATCCTCCTGGTAATTGTGTGAATATGCTTATGATTGAAAGTGCAAACATTTGCACAACTGAGGTATTAAAAAAGGATGGTGGATTTGTGAGGCATATTGTGTTTTTGTCACAGCATCGGTGAGTCCGAGATGGTGTTAAAAAAGTAAGATCGTTGGTAATGTTTGGATGAGTGGTTTAACCTTTATGGTCACAAATATGTATGATTATGTGTTGTTCGTGAAGGCAGTACCTACTAAGGTTTATTCCAGGTGAAAAATGGTGTAAGAACTACTGCTGTATACCCACTGAGCTGGTGGTAGATGGCTGAAGGCTGGAATGGGTTTACAACAGAACATGATATTCCAGGTAAATAACAGTGTAAAAATTACTGGTGTGTACCCACTGAGCTGGTTGTAGATGGCTGGTGGCCAGTATGGGTTTTACAACTGAACATGTTATTGGGTGGCACTGTCAAGGACCTTGCTTTAATGGTTGTATCAGAATTCTTGAATGTTTTTGGAGAACTGGTGTCTAAATCATGTTATTGTTATCTTATTGTTATATAAGTACCTGAAATAAATAATGAAAGCTGTGGTCATATTACTCCAGTGAAATTAATTTGTGTCATATTGTATTGTTTATGAGTTTTAATGTGTTTGAATCATGCTGTCTGCACTGTTCCTCTGCACTCTGTGCCTGCAATATGTGTCCTTTCAGATCATCGCTGCTTTCCTCCACCTTCATGTGTCAACTTCTACCCTTCTTGTCCTCCTATCCCCTCATATCAACCTACCCCCCTCTGTGTGCATTAATGCAACTGCAGATTTTTGTACCTGTTCCGGCTTCTCACAATTGCCCCCACTCCTGACCTGTAAGTAAGTGTGGGCACCCCGAATGGAGAATAATTCTATTCAGGAGGATGAGCATACAATTGGTAAACCTGTTTCTCATGTTTACCAACCCCCAACCTCTGAATGAAAACAGGAATGCTCTAAACAGAGCAATCTGTATTCATTCATAATGTATGACACAATAAACATCAGTCACATGTTTACTATGTGTCTTGTTTGTGAATGTTTTGTACACAGGCTGCAGAGGAGAAAGAGACTGAGGACTGTGTGTCCTCAATCTCTTTTTCCATGTCTAAAGGAAAACATCTTTTAGACCCCTGATATTTCCCAAATGCCACCTGATAATACCAAAGAAAATTAAATTAAATTATATAAACACTAAAAGCCTTTTCACAGCACGTGTTATGGTGTGCATAACGTGCACATGTGTGCATTGTGTACACGTACTGCAGTGCTTTGCTACAAAACATTGCAGTACTTATTTTTTCTTTTTTGAAAACTTTTTTAAATTGTACAATTATAGGTTTGATAAATCTGATAAATACCTGAGTAAAAATTACAGGAACTTCCAAATCAGTAACACCATATTTTTTATTCTACTTGTCCTGTGCTTTCAGAAAACGTATGGTTTGGGGGTCGTTTACAAACTATAAAAACTGTAAGTTGAAAATTGCAAAAATGGTCAGGCCATCTCAGTTTAAAAGTGAATGGCAGGGCATGGCAATAACAGGGTTTTAAAATACACGAACCTGAAATTTGATGCTTCTGGAGTCGCTTACCCTCTATGAATAATGAATTCATACCACTGTATAAGTAGTCAGAGACTAAAATCGCTGAGTACTATTGCAAGACACATTTGGACAGATAGATCCCACTCTCAGCTGTGGTGAAGAAATGGAAGTATCATTTTTCATGGGTACAGTAAGAGGAGCATTAGATTTAAGTCTTCTTTAAAGCAGCCGAATGCAATACAGCGTGACAGAATGTAATTCAACACAGTACATAAAACATGTATTTCCTCCAGGTTTGGAGGGCTTTGTCAAACATTTGAGATCCATTAGAACTAAAGCAAATTAAGCGGATCACATAATTTGACTAAAGCTTTAACAAATGTATGCATTTGTGTCCTGTGTTACTTGTTTTGCATTGTTTAAAATTCAAAATTTATGTACAGTAGTCTGTAGCATGTAAAAATAATTATTCAATATATGTGTTTTTAGGATTAAAATATTATTTGGTGTATAAACATGATTTTGTTTTTTTTAATTTAAACTTTTATACAGAAACATTTTTCTATTACTTCTTCTTAAGAACCTTTTTCGATTTACAGAGTAATATTTAAGGTCCAGGTCATACTATTTTATTAATAATAGGTAATAAACAACAACAACAAACAAAGCTCTTTTATAATCTAATTATGCTTCAAAGTTTTACTGAGAACCTTATGTAACCATTGATACCTTGAAGTTTATATACTAAAGGCAAATAGACTAGTCACTTTGCATGGGCGTTTCACTTTGCATGAGAGTTTCACTTTGCAAAGAATACCCAATCATGTGCAGGAAAAATTCCATTGCAAAGTGCACAGCCTATTTGCCTTTAGTGAATCAACATCATACAATCTCGGACTATATGTAACACTTGGGAAATACTTGGGACAAACAAAATATGATGAGCAGTAAAGGACAAGCAGAGCGCTAGAGTGCTGGAAGTAACTGTACAGTAGTGCAGCAGTTCTGCCATCTTGGATAGCTGAGTTGAACATCATTTATTTCCTAATCTTCCATAAAATTTAAGTTTTTTAAGTTGAATATCCACAGAGGCAAGGTCTCTGTGTACATTATTGCGTTTACTATACTCTATGTTGCAAAAGTGGGATTTTCTTTAAACAGGCTTCTCCATTCTTTCAACCCCCACCTCACCATTCGTCTCAAACTCTCCTCTCATGCCAAGACAACTATCCTCGCTACCACTGCCAGCTCATACTAAACATTCTACCATCTCCTACTAAATCCCTTATTATTTCAATCATTCTTTCCTATATTATTAACTCAGTCTTCCTTTTTCAGCTAACTCAACATTCTGTAAATTGTTTTGTAAATCACCATCAACAACATCTATCCAATACTCACAGTTATTTCCAGATATTCACAATTATTATTATTATTATTATACAGCACTTATATAGCGCCGACAGTTTGCTCAGCGCTTTACATTATGGAGGGAGACAGCACAGTAACAATACAGTTCAATACAAGAGGGATTAGAGGGCCCTGCATCTTAAAGCTTACAATCTAGTAGGGAGGGGATAGTGGTACAAGAGGTAATTAGCTGTGGGGGATGGAGTGGTAGGAAGAATAGAGGATTACAGTATTAGCTGGGGTCAGGGTAGGCTTCCCTGAAGAGATGGGTTTTCAGAGTGCGCCTAAAAGTGAGCAGAGTAGGCGATAGCCTGATAGATTGGGGTAGGGAGTTCCAGAGGATGGGTGAAGCCCTTGAGAAATCCTGGAGACGGGCATGGGAGGAGACAAGGGAGCTAGAGAGTAGGAGGTCTTGCGAGGAGCGGAGAGTACGGTTTGGGTGGTATTTAGAGACAAGGTCGGTGATGTAATTAGGGCAGTGTTATGGACGGCTTTGTACATCAGTGTTAATGTTTTGAATTTTATCTGTTGGGCAATTGGGAGCCAGTGGAGGGATTGGCAGAGAGGGGTGGCAGATACAGAGAGGTTAGTAAGGTGAATGAGTCTGGCTGCAGCGTTTATGATGGACTGGAGTGGGGATAGCCTGCGATGAGGTAGGCCAGTGAGGAGGGAGTTACAGTAGTCAAGGCGTGATATAATAAGGGAGTGAATGAGTTGCTTAGTGGTTTCCGAGGTTAGGAATGGTCGTATCTTGGAGATGTAGCGGAGGTGAAGTCTACATGAGTTTTTCAGCGATTGGACCTGGGGCTGAAAGGACAGATTGGAGTCTAGGATTACACCTAGTACCCTGGCATGAGAGGTGGGACTGCTGATAGTGTTGTTGATCTTGTCGGGGGGTGCACGGGCTGGGGGGAATACTAGGAGCTCAGTTTTGGAAAGGTTGAGTTTGAGGAAGTGGAGTGACATCCAGTCCGATATATCACTTAGTAGGCTGGTGATGCGATTGGAGACTGAGGGGGTGAGGTGAGGGGTAGAGCGATAGATTTGTGTGTTGTCGGCATAGAGATGGTAGTTTAAGCCGTGGAAGTTTATCAATTGGCCAAGGGAGGAGGTGTAGATGGAGAAGAGGGGGGGTCCAAGGACAGAACCTTGAGGGACCCCAACAGAGAGAGGGAGTGAAGGGGAGGTGGCAGCATTATAGGTAACCCTGAAGGAGCGCTGCAATAGATAGGAGGAGAACCAGGAGAGAGCGAAGTCTCTGAGGCCAAGAGAGTGTAGTTTTTTGAGGAGGAGGGGGTGGTCAACCGTGTCAAAAGCCACAGAGAGGTCAAGTAGAAGGAGTATAGTATAGTGGCTTTAGGGTTTGGCAGTTAGTAGGTCATTGCTGAGTTTGAGTAGGGCAGTTTCGGTGGAGTGTAGGGGCGGAAGCTGGACTGTAAAGGGTCGAGAAGGTTGTTGTTGGTGAGATGGGAGCTCCGGCAATTGTAGACTAAGCGTTCTAGGAGTTTAGAGGTAAATGGCAGTAGGGAGATGGGTCTTAAGTTGTTCAGGTTGGTGAGGTCCAGGGAGGGTTTCTTAAGTATGGGAGTGATGTGCGCGTGCTTTAGAGGGGAGGGGAAGGTACCGGCGGAGAGGGAAAGATTGAAGATGTGAGTGAGGGAGCATAGGATGGAAGAGGAGGGGGACCGCAGGAGTTGTGAGGGGACCGGGTCCAGGGGGCAGGTGGTGAGGCGGGCTTCGGAGAAAATCTTAGTGACCTCTTCGGTGGTAGTGAGGTCAAGGGAGCAAAGTGTTGAGGGGGTTATTGTGTGAGGAGTGCTAAGTGGGGTGGGTGTCTGAGCAGTGGCGAAGTCCCTACGAATTGTGTCAATCTTGTTTTTGAAGTGGTTAGCAATCTCGTGGGCGGTAAGTGAGGTACTGGGTGGAGGCGGAGAAAGTAGAGAGTTAAAAGTGGAGAAGAGCTGGTGAGGACTGGAGGAGAAGGTATTAATGAGGGTAATAAAATAGGCTTGTTTGGCAGTGTGAAGGGAGGAAGTGTACGTTAAGAGGGCAGATTTATAGCGGGTGAACGCTTGTTCGGATTTGGTTTTACGCCATAGTCGCTCCAGCGCACGACTATGTCATTTGAGGTTTCTAGTGTGGTCGGTCTGCCAGGGTTTGTAGTGGTCGGGGCCTAATGCTTTGTGTTGTTGGGTGTGCGAGCGAGTCTAGAGCGGCTGAAAGCGAGTTGTTGTAGACAGTAGTGGCCAGTTAAGGGCAGGACAGGGGATGGATGCTGTTGTAAAGTTGGTCAGTTGCAGAGTGGAAGGGAGCAGGGTTCCAGTTCCGGAGGTTTCTGCTGGTAATTGTTTGCCGTTTGGAGGGATAGGTGTTTGAACACGAGGAGATGAAGAAGGTGATGAGGTTGTGATCAAAGAGAGGAAAGGGGGTGTTTGTGAGGTTGCAGGGAGTGCAAAGGTGAGAGAAGAAAAGGTCAAGAGTGTTCCCGTCAGAGTGAGTGGAGGACTGTATGCACTGTGCTAGTGCAAAAGAAGAGGTTACGTGGAAGAGTTGGGATGTAGCCGGGTTATTCATGTTGATAGGGATGTTGAAGTCTCCAAGAATGATAGTGGGTAGCTCAGAGGAGAGAAAGAAGGGTAGTCAGGCGGTGAAGTCGTCAAGAAAGCGGGACATGGGTCCAGGAGGCCGATTAATCACTGCAATCCTCAGAGAGATTGGGGAGAATAGCCGGATGCAGTGGGTCTCGAATCAAGAGAAGGATAGAGTGGGAGGGTTAGGGAGGACTTGGGAGGTGCTCAGTGGTGACAGGAGCAAACCAACCCCACCACCTTTCTGACCATTGATGATGTGATGTGCATCTGAATCATCTGAAAATGATGTGTGTTGTTCACAATATAGATTATTGTAGTATTTATTACTTTGTAGCTATGTTACAAAATTTGCAGAGGGAAGGTCAATTGCCCATTCATTACAAAATGTTAAGTGCTTTATATAAGGCCAGATATTTCAATGAACCTCCAAAGGTACAAATAAAAAAGTCACACGAATGTAAACATAAAAAACAATGCAACAAAAAAGAAGCATTATGCTGGCTAAACACTCATCTAGTCATTTGATGAATGAATTGTTTCAGGAGTTCACTAAAATTGATTGTTTTTCACCATTATTTTCAGAGGTAGGGGATGACATTCTGATCTTTGTGTAGCACCCTCCTAGTTTAGCCAAAGGGAGCTAGTGTTTAATTGTTAATGAGGAAGGCTGAGTAGCAGCCAGGGTGTAATAGCCAGAAGGTCAAACCATGGTCAGGAGCTGAGAGGTTCTACCAGCCAACCCCTCTGGAATTTCCCCCTGCTCTAGGGCTTTGGATGAAGTCCCTGGAGGCAGTGGGTGGATCTGAGGAGTGGCTGGTTTGCACTCTTGAGGGGTTCTAGACAATCCCCAACAGAAGGCTTAGAAAGGGGCTGGATATCCTTAAAAGTGTTGGAGCCTGGTCAGTTGCAGGAGAATTGGAGTGGAAGATGGTGAGGAAGATGTGAGGCTGAAGGCAGGAGGCTGCGAGGAGACTCAATGATATGGGGCCTACCTGCAAGCTTGCAGCTGGAAAGGAGGAAAGCTCAAAGCTCACTGGGCCCCAGAGTGAGGGTCACTTGCATGGCAGGGAAGGAGAGGCCCAGCTAAAAGGCCTTGTAGCAGCCACCAACCCACCAGCGGTACAGGAGAGAATCTGAGTGAGTACACCTGCACCCCCTGGGCGGATAGGGGAAGGAGCACTCTAGTGGGAAACCAGATTAACCACCTACTAGTGACTGTTCATCTTTTAAAGTGACAGGGACCGGATCCCCTGTTCAGGCATACATCCAGATGGCTGGGTGAAGAGGAGAAGTTACTATAGGATCTGGGGTGGTACATTAAAGAGAGGCTGGCTAGCTCTCCAACAGAGACTGTGCTTAAGTGAAGGCTTGTGAATAGTTCTAGGAAGTTGTCCTCAGTTCATCAATTCCCTTGGGCATCCTGGACACCCTTAACCCTATCCCAGTTCAAATCCCCTAAATAAAATAACAAAACCAAACCTCAAGGACTGATTTCTGACTCTGGATGCAAACTTTTGTGAAGATGTGTGATGCCTGATGGTGCAGAACTATAGGGAGACCCAAATCTTCTAGCAACTCCTAAGGGGGTAGTGCTACATTTGCAAACAGTCACTGAAGAGATTATTTGTGACAGCAGTATTTCCTTTGGCTATGGATCAATGGGAGCAGTGCTTGTACAGTTTTGATTTGAACCAACTAATTATTCAAAGTACCAATTGTTTTCAAGTAACAGTAAATGATCTGATTGATATAGGCAACTGTACCATTGCTACTGTTCTGAACAACTGTTTTACAAGATACTATTGATTTAACAGTCAGATTGAACAGTCAATGAAATGGAAAATCACTGCATGCATATCCAGCTTAGTGCACTACAGAAAACCTTAGGTTTCTATGGATATGTAGAAGAATATCTCCATGCATGTGCTCATGACTGTAAAAGCAGACACTTTCCTTAACAAAACCAAAGATCATGGCCACAGAACAGCTACCACAACATTTATGTATATGGCCAAGCTAGCTATTGGCAGATCTTGCTAATAGTATTAGGATTAATGAAAACAATCCAGGGGCTTGCTAAACAAACAGGAAACATTGCAGAAAAAACAGCAATCATTATTATGATATGACAATATTATGATTTTTATGCCTTTGATTCGTCTACCTGAAGAGTAGACTTCTCAGTCTAACTTTTTCACGTTTACCACTGTCAGTTCATTGATGGACACGTGTGATTCGTTTCATTTTGATTCATTTATAGCAAAATTAACGATTGTATTTGCTTCATTTGTTTAATTCACATAACATCACATGATGCAATAGTAATTCAGGCCCATGGGAAAATGAATTACATTTTTTAATTAAGTTGATAATTCAGATTCTGATAACGAATGGATCTGAATTTCGTTCCGTTCGTCAATTCAGATGCACATGACGCCAATCGATATTGTCCTATCAGCTCATGCCATTTCTGTTGATGGGTTGGATTAGAGTCCTATTGATTAAAATCCGTCCAATTTGACAATATATGGAATATATAGAAATCTTCCGGAAAAACTGCAAAATTTTTCAAATCCACCCTGACCAATGAATATACGAAAGAAATGCTGAAGATACTAAATGAATTACAAAAACAAATCAGGTGAACAGAACAAATATGACAAAACAAAATTTTTCAATGAATGAATGCATCTGAAAAAAAAAATTCCTGTGTGCACATGTCTATTCATTTGACCTAATCTAGTAGATGTATGAGGACTGATTTACTAAACACTGCTCACTTTGCATTGCCTTGAGTTGTGGTGCGCTGCATTAAAAACAGAATTCAGGTCTTTTTTTTTTCTGTTGCCATGCATCTGCAGCCAATTCTTGATGAAATGGCTGGTGTAATGCAATACAAGCTAACATGTATGCAGTGGAATTACATAGTGTGACGAGGGCCTTATTATTTTGAGCTGCACTGCAGGCAGTGTGATATGTGGACCATATGGATTTAGCAGGGAACAACCAAAAATTGCAGGCAGTATGTACTGTGCTTTCCATGTGTTTTAAGAAGCTTCCAGCTTACTAAATCTAAGCTACTATACTATAATACGAAATTTTAGCAAATACTGCGTGTGTTAAAGAAGTTAAGGGTTTTTAAATTGGACACTTTTGCTGTTTAAACATTTGTCATGCAATTTATTGAAATACTGTACATATATAGAATTGCCTTATAATTGATTTTAACTTAATGGATAAGGAAACGCTCAAATAGCAACAACTCCCCCCCCCCCCCCCCCCATCCCCACTGTGCTCATCTGTGGCCAGTGCATCTCCTACTTCCAATTGTAGGTGCTACAAATAAGTTATTAGTGATGGGAGACAGCTCCTTGCTCAGGCATCACACATCACCACAGCACCAACACCCTCACCCCATTGGCAATATGCCTTCACTCCCCTTCTCACCACCATACCTGAAACCTCTTACCCACTGCTCCTTTACGTCACCCCCCCCCCCCCAACCCATTCCCCCAACTCTTTCACAACCTCAGCTTAACTCCATCCTCCTCCTCCTGCACCGCACATGCACACCAACTCCCACTCTCACCATTGCACCTGACACCCATACCTCCCCACTTCCCCCCCCATCTTACAAGCCTCCACTTCACTCGCCACTGCACCATCCCCTGCCTCTGTGTTCACCGCCAGTAACTGACACATACTTCAACACTCACTTCCACTGTGCCATTGCACACTTTTTCACTTCTTTTTCTGTTGAATGCATGTATTTATAAACAGAGCTGTAAATAATGTCTTAACTCTCCTGCATTCTGTGAATAAAGAGTGCTTTGAAGGGCTTCTTTGTATTTTTTGAAAGAATATGCAGAACAAGACAAGAGCACTCAAAACCTTTTCAGTGCCTGTTACATGTAGGAGAGAAGTGTCTGAAACAAAGTAATCTTATGACATGTGGTGTTCAAATAATACATATATTTCCATGCAATAGTTCAAGATAGGGATGTGTTGTCTAAAGTCTTTACCAAAGAATAAAACTGGGTTAACATTAGCCCACAGGCTGAGGGCTGGTTGCGTGTGCAGGAATTGCACCTGTTCCAGCACCCAAAACCACTGGCATCAGAATCACGGTTCTCTTGCTCATTCTGAATGGCACCTCTATGCATCTCAGCCTGTAGCATTATTGCAGGTGTAGGAACATCAGGGAAACCACATGGTCAAAAAAGACATTTGGTTTCCCTGAGTCTGCATTTTTAAAAAGCTGCATGCAACTTTTTTGTGTGGGACTAAGCAAAAGTTCAGCACTAGTGTGAACCAGGCAGGCAGTACTATTGTGTGTTTTATTTATTTTTTTTAAAGAAAGCTCACCTAACATAACAGATATTTACAGGTTGACACTGCCAATCTAAAAATTCTAGATGCTTCTTTCTGGCTCCAATTATTTCTGAGTTTCTGACCTGTCAAAAGTATGCAGACAGAAGTCAAAAGTCTTGATCTTGACCCAACGTGGCTCAAAAGGTATTGAAGCCAGTTGCAGCATAACACCAAGGAAACTAGTATTTTTGGGACAGGTCTGCATTGGCAGCCAACATATTTATTTTAGTACAGGTTTCTTTTTTAAAAAAAAAAAGTTCAACCCATTCATCTTGCTTGTGCATCCAACAGTGGGAATAGAATTCCCTTTGTTAATGTCTGCAAGTGGGCGGCTAGCTGGAAAGTCTCCATTGGTAACCATGCAAACCACATGTGTTGAGAAAAATGATGCCCTGTAAAAAATACACCTTTCCTGTTTCAGGGCTCTCTCAACTGCATTGTAGAATCTCAATGGTTCCCAAAGCTCTCTCTCAAACACTTCTTTCACAGATGCAGCTGGCACTGAATGGAGACAGGCTGTGAATGCTCTTGCCTCTTCTTCCCACTTCTTGCACACAGTTTTTGCTGAGAGTATTGAAGAAGCCTTCCAAAGCTCTCATTACTCATTGATTGCAGGAGTGGGTGAGCTAAGACATGATTTACAGCTTTATGAATAAATGTATGCATCAGTGAGAGTAAATTTTTTCTAGCCACTACATACCAGCCATGCTTTGTGATAATATTGGAGTCTTTTAGTGCTCTTAGTATACTGCAATGGAAGGGATGAGATGAGATACAGTAATTTGGGCCAAATATTTATTGTTTTGTTATTAGAAAAAAATAGATTTTTTTCTTTCCAGTGATAGTGCCAGCTAAATGTCCTAAGAAGTTCTTCTTTTATAAGGGTCTATTATACAAAAAAGGCCATCATAATATTAAATACATGAGTACAAAACAGCACATAGTAAAACAAAGAAAAATGTTGCTGTATATTTTTATGCATTATACAATAAATATGGACTGGTTGGTGTGACCTCTAGTAAATCAGTATTTGAAATGTTAGCATGGGAAAATACAATGCATTAAATGAAAACCTGTCAAAGCTATTTTCAGAAAAAAAAATGTTACACAGCAGCACAAAAAAGAACACTTGGAAAATGCATGATACTTTCCCCTTAACTAAATTTTGTCACTGATAAATAGAAAAAGTAAATAAGGTTGTATAACAAACAGGTGCAGTATGTTCAGTGACATTTATTTTTTATTTTGCCTCTTTTCCTATACTGACATTAGCCAGATTACTTAACGGTTCAGGTTGAGTAGCTCTTGGAAGAGTTGCGTGTTGTGGAACATAATCCAGCAGGAGTTCTACTGGCAGAAAGATAAAATACGGCAGTGAGGAGTAGTAAAGGCAGTGAAGTAGAATACAGAATACCTAATAGTAAGGCTGGCAAATGTCAAACTAATACTGAAACAAGTTACAAAACGCAATGGGGTCATAACTCCAGAGCAAAGTAGAGGAGCTACATAAAGCCTAATGGTCAGCGAAAAATAGATGGCTTACAGACCTTCTTCTATGTGAGCCGTAACTGTATCAGAGCCAATGAATTTGGTTACTGTACTGTTTATAAAATGAGAAAACCCTGGTCTGATGGCTATTACTGTTCTTACTTAAGGGATGTGAATATATATTATATACGCACTTCTGTCATATAGATATGTTCTTTTACATTAATTATTGACAATATAAAAGAGGGATTGTTTTATTATTGTGTTCCATTACATGCTGTGAATAATGCAGATATTTTTAGCAAATAATAGTGACTAAAAGGTCAAGTATAACATAGAGCAGCCAGAGATTTATATAGCCCATGGTCCAAGCTAAGAAATACAATATATTGCAAATAAATATTTCTTCTTAATATTTTTTTTTATTAAAGCCTTAGTAAAAGCTATTGGGACTATCTAAAGACCTAAGCTGTAAACAATGGCCAGGACTGGAATATTTCCTTAAAATACTGTAGGCATAAGCCCTTACTGAATAACATTTAGTTTGATAAAGCACTGTGGGGTCGATTTACTAAAACTGGTGAAGTCAGAATCTGGGACAGTTGTGCATGTTAGCCAATCAGCTTCTAAAGTCAGCTTGTTAAGCTTTGACAATAAAACCTGGAAGTTGATTGGTTTCTATGCAGAGTTGCACCAGATTTAGCAGTCTCCAGTTTTAGTAAATAATCCCCTGTGTGTCACAAAACAATTGCCTTTTTAATAAATAACTTTTTTCATCTTTTTGCCATCCTTTCTTGCATCTCAGTGTCTCTGATCTCATCCAGCCTAACATCAGCCAGTTCCTGTCTACATGCACGCCATCAATGGCTGCATAGCATTTCTCAGGGTGTATTTCCTGAGAGCGACAATAGAGGACATACCTGCATAATGTGTGTTCCAACAGCTATTTGTAGTCTCCATTGTGGGCCAGGATGATAATGCAAGAGCACAATTGAAAGACAGAAACAGAGTGTTGTCATCTTCTAATAGGAAATGCTAAGGAATTCATTGAACTTTATTCACTAAGCATTGTCATCCTATAACAGGAGGTGTTAAGGAATTAAAAGAGAAATATGGCTTTGGTTTTTTCCCCAAATTGTACTTACCTAGGTGGATGCAGTATCAGTCCGATGCTGTATCTGTCCTCTGCGGGCTCTAAGTGTGAGAACTCACGATCGCATGAATGCTGATCGCTAAATTCTCACCACCACTGTGAGCAGAGAGTGGTGACTGCTGTCTGCTCTGCCCCCCAACGCTCACTGGAGTGGTGGGCTGTGGAGGGGGAGTGAGCAGCTGGCTAAGGCTCTCAGTGGCTTGCTGAGAGGCTGTGCCTGGTGCCGCTGCAGACTCTAGAGTGGATCCTGACTTTAAAGTCGGGATCTTTCCCCAGCCTGGATCAGTTGAGTGATGGCGGTTGACAGCAGGCTTCAGCTCACTGTGAGCTGAAAACAGGTCACAGGATTGCAGAATGAACTGCACACATGTGATCCACAGGAGAAATACAGCCTAAAGAGCTGTACTTCTCTTGTGGATGCAGTTCCTTCTTTATATATCTGATAAAAATACACATCATTAGTAATTCAATTCCTTTATGTTTTTAGCACATATAAAGTAGGAAATTCAGTGTGTGCGTGTGGGGGGGGGGGGGGGTTGGGTGTCATCAAAGCTGTAGGTTGTAGGTTGTAGGTTGCTCAGTACTGCTGATTTTTGGTCGATCACAGCTGCTAGAAATTTTGGCTTGTCCACTTTTGATACTTTACACAGTATTCTTGTACATGGCAGAAAATATAGAAATGTGTACACAACTGTGGCATACATTTGTCACCTTTGATTACTTATCTCAGCATGACTAATAGAAGTTTTTCTGGAGACACTGGAAGCCTCCGTTTTGTTCTGCTGCGGATCAACCAGGGTCTAAGAATCTCCAGCAGTGCATCTAAGGATGTGATTCTCATGCGGGCATAGTCGTAAAACTTCTGAGGGTAGGTGCATAAATCATGATACTGGCCATGAAAGTGTCTTTTAGAATATCTCTGAGAGCCAATGTACCCAGTAGCACCTGGATGCCCTTCTCCTCTTCCTCTGCTCAGCCAGTTGCTCATACATCAGCATCATCTGCAGGAGACCAAACATGAGATAAAGCTTGGTAAAGGAATCCATTCGGGTTCCTTTCTAATGGAGTGTGCACAGGAAACATTTACCATGACAAGCCACACCTCAATTATGTCAAACAAAAGAGGCATTTGTGGAGCATTTATAATGCTTGAAAAATGCTTGTAAAACCACGCATATGGCGTTTGGGGAGCATTTTTAATGCCAGTCTACCGCCCATAATAAAGTTCATTAATACCTGTCTAACGCCAGTACTAACGCTATACAGTAGGTGCATTTGTAAAGAGTTAGAAATTAGTAAAGTGTGAACAAGCCCTTAGGGAACTAGAATAACTCAATAGTTTTTAATATAAAGAATGAGAATGCAAAAAATGTTTAAGAAGTAAATGGCAGAAGAGGTTGTACTGGCTTTAGAAATATAACTCTCATGCTCCCCAAACATGTTAGAATCTGACTGCAGAACCTTTATTAGATCTACAAACACCTATAAAGTGTATGGTCCTGCTTGAGAGGTACCAACTGAATGGATAGTTTAAGTAGGTATTAATATTACATCATTTTATTAACCACCTCCCGCCCGCCATATAAGGTAATGACTGGCACAAGGCGGTTCTCTCGTTCTGTGAGGACGTCATATGACGTCCTCCCACTCTAACCGCGCATGCGCGGCTCTGGTAGCACGCAGCACGGCGATCGGTGGTGCGCTGTGTCCCTCGGACACAGCAGATCACCTATCAACGGAAAGAGCTGAAGATCTTGGCTCAGTCATGTGATCAGCTGTCTCCAATCACAGCTGATCGCATGTAAATAGGGAAATGCCGGTTATCGGCATTTCTCTCCTCACGAACTGTCACGGTGACAGCTCAAGAGGAGAGGAGAGCTGATAATCGGCATTCCTCAGAGGGCACATGTACACTGATCATCAGGGCACTGATGATCAGTGTGCCGTGATGATCAGTGTAGCCCCAGCAGTGCCACCTGTCAGTGTCCATCAATGCCAGCTATCAGTGTCCATCAATGCCAGCTGTCAGTGCCCGTCAGTGCCACCTGTCAGTGTCCATCAATGCCAGCTGTCAGTGCCCATCAGTGTCACCTGCCAGTGCCCATCAGTGCCACATCAATGCCACATATCAGTGCCTACCAGTGCACATCAAAGCCACATAACAGTGCCCAACTGAGATGCCTTTAAGTGTCACATATCAGTGCCAGTCAGTGCCACCTATCAGTGCCAGTCAGTGCCGCCTGTCAGTGCCCGTCAGTGCTGCATATGAACTTCTCTTATTTACTCCATCTCTTATTTACTCCCACTTAGTCTGGAACTGCTAATAAAGTGTTTTGTTTTTTGATTAGTGACAAAAATGCATGTTGATCCCATCAGAAATCCAGTGTGCATGCAAATTCCTGTACACTCTGCAATGTCATTTTGAACAGTTAGCCCTGCCCAGTCCACCGCTGTGAACTACAGATCACTCCACCCCATGATATAGAGATGGGATGGTTGTTTTGTAGTCCTAACACGTTTCCTGTCCTAGAGTAACAAAACCGATCCTCTATAGATAATATAATAATATGTACTGTAAATGTGTGTTGTCACACTAGGACAGGAGTGTGTGGTGGAAATAAAGAGAAAAGATAGTGAAAAACAGCAGACTAATTCACCACCACATATAAGGACTGCTTAGATGCAATTTATTACATTTTTGTTTAGGTACATTTTAAGACTTTTATTGCAGTCCAGTATAGAAAAACTGCAGTCATGGTTAATGAATACTGTGTATACCCTGTTATGTTCGGTTACATGCATTTTGCAAGTCTCTTTTTTTATTGCGATTCCACAACATTTCTGGACTAAAAGCTAAAGGGACTCTCTACCAGAAGGCAATATAGTATATTAGTACCACTGCTTGTCATGGAGAATAATTGCCTGCTTATCTCTCTGCTTGTCCCAGGTTGATGGCTTTCAATCTGAAGCAGGTGTAAAAATGAGCATTCCAAGAAGAATATATATGTATATATGAATATATATATGAATATAAATATGTAAAAGGCTACTGAGAATTATCCAAAGGGTTTGAATGTCTCTGTGGGCACTCTTGCTTCAGATTATATGGAATGGATACAGCATTAAACAAAGGATGAACCAATCTCTTTGCACAAAACGGCCATTCTGTTATGATCAAAAGTTCATTAGTGAAGTTCACACCATTGTGTAAACCATCTTTTCTGCCAAAGGTGCACAAGGGGCTGCCATTGGTGTTCTCTAGAGGTGAGCGAAGTATTCAAAAATTCGATTCGACTGATTCGGCGAATTCGTAGAAAAATTTCGATTCGAGTCGAATATATTCGCTGTGAATTTAACTTAAAAAAGGGTGTTTCTAGGCTTCAGAGAGACTTAATATTAGTGCTGAACACTGTACCTTTAATTTAAATGCCCTTGGAGTCTGCTGGGGAAGAGAAATAATACTGTCAGGCAGTATGACATGCAGATGAGTGCCGTCGATCTTAGAATCACCGCACACTTCACTCATTTGGCCAGTCACGGGGCCAAAACCAGAGTGTGGAGCCACAGTGTGGCGGTGGAGGCAGCAGCAATGGGAGGCCATACAGCACCCTATGACAAAAATGGAAACCACCAGCAGTGTGAGGAGACCTGAAAGTGGCACATGGCAGAGTGTGGCGATAGAGACAGCAGCAATGGGAGGCCGTACAGGGACCCATGAGAGACTCTGGACTTGGCAGCAGCATGAGGAGGCGGTATAGGGGCCCATGGCAGATTAGGGGCCTGGCAGCAGCTATGGGAGGCCCGTAATCTGCCAGCACCCTATGACAAAAAATGTAACACACCAGCAGTGTGAGGAGACCTGAAAGTGGCACATGTTTGGGGCATGATTCATGGCGGATTTAGTCAGTTGTGTCAGGAACTGGTGGTTTGAAATCCAGACTAATCCACGCCTGATTCATTTTCACAAACGTCAGTCTCTCCACACTTTGGGTGGACAGTCGTGTCCTCCGCGGAGTTGCAATACCTCCTGCCGCACTAAACACGCGCTCCGATGCCACGCTACTGGCCGGGCATGACAGCCTTTCAAGGGCAAATTCAGCTAGTTGGGGCCAAAGGTCAAGTTTCGTTGCCCAGTAGTCAAGGGGATTGTCTACCTCGGTTGGCAGGGTGCTGTCCAAGTAGGCCTAAGCCTGTTGTTTGAGGTCCTGCTCCAGGTCCACCTGATGCTGCTGCTGCTGCTGCTGCTGCTGCGGCTGGTTAGTAGTTTCCTCACTGCGCTGGTGAAGAAAGCTACTCATCATCGACTGCAGACTGAGGCAGCCGCTGCTGGTGGAGCTGCCACTGCTCCTACCACCCCACCCCTCCCCTGCTGCCATGGCAGCGGAACGCGAGCGCACAGGGCCCACAGTGTCTGAGGATGGACGTTGGCGCAGACAGGCAGAGACCAGCTGACTACATAGGTGGTTTTTATAGTACGTTATTTTGGCCTCCCTCTCAGCAGGTGTGAAAAAGGCCACCATTTTTGAACGGTAGCGAGGGTCCAACAAGGTGGACAGCCAAAAGTCATCCCTCTGTCTGATGGTTATTATTCGGCTGTCGCTACGCAAGCAAGCGAGCATGCTATGGGCCATTTGTGCCAAGGAATGCGAGGGACTCCCTGCCTCCATCTCCACAGCATACTGCCACGGTGCGTCTGGGTCCTCTGTCTCCTCCTCCTCCTCCTCTACCAGATGCTCCTGCTCCTCCACTCCTGTCCGCTGAGTGGAAAAACCACCCATTTCACTCAATAATTCCTGAGCACCAATGTCCTCCTCTACCTCCTCCTCTTCTTCCTGTCCTGCCCCCACAGGGGTCATGTGGCGTTGAGATCTGTGCGCCACGTCTACCGCACCCTGACCAGCCATTGTTAACAGCATTTGTTCCAGGACGTGCAACAGAGGAATGACGTCGTTCATCCCATAGTCCTGCCGACTCACGAATAGCGTGGCCTCCTCAAAGGGCCTGAGCAAGCGCAGGTGTCACGCATGAGCTGCCAATGGCTGACATCTAAGTTACACAGGGAGTACCTTTATCCGCTTTTAACATCAGGAAATCGGTGATGGCCTTTCGCTGTTCGTAAAGGCGGTCTAACATATGTAGGGTTGAATTCCACCTTGTTGCAACGTCACAGCATGAGGAGTCGGTACGGGGGCCCATGGCAGATTACGTGCCTGGCAGCAGCAATGGGAGGCCCGTAATCTGCCAGCACCCTATGTCAAAAAATTCTACACACCAGCAGTGTGAGGAGACCTGAAAGTGGCACATGGCAGAGTGTGGCTATGGAGACAGCAGCAATGGGAGGCCGTACAGGGACCCATGACACACTCTGGACTTGGCAGCAGCATGAGGAGGCGGTATAGGGGCCCATGGCAGATTAGGGGCCTGGCAGCAGCAATGGGAGGCCCGTAATCTGCCAGCACCCTATGTCAAAAAATTCTACACACCAGCAGTGTGTGAGGAGACCTGAAAGTGGCACATGGCAGAGTGTGGCGATGGAGACAGCAGCAATGGGAGGCCGTACAGGGACCCATGAGAGACTCTGGACCTGGCAGCAGCATGAGGAAGCGGTATATAGGGGCCTATGGCAGATTAGGGGCCTGGCAGCAGCTATAGGAGGCCCATAATCTGCCAGCACCCTATGTCAAAAAATTCAACACACCAGCAGTGTGAGGAGACCTGAAAGTGGCACATGGCATGAGACACTGTGGACCTGGCAGCAGCATGAGGAGGCGGTATATAGGGGCCCATGGCAGATTAGGGGCCTGGCAGCAGCTATGGGAGGCCCGTAATCTGCCAGCACCCTATGTCAAAAAATTCTACACACCAGCAGTGTGTGAGGAGACCTGAAAGTGGCACATGGCAGAGTGTGGCGATGGAGACAGCAGCAATGGGAGGCCGTACAGGGACCCATGACAGACTCTGGACCTGGCAGCAGCATGAGGAGGCGGTATATAGGGGCCTATGGCAGATTAGGGGCCTGGCAGCAGCTATGGGAGGCCCATAATCTGCCAGCACCCTATGTCAAAAAATTCTACACACCAGCAGTGTGTGAGGAGACCTGAAAGTGGCACATGGCAGAGTGTGGCGATGGAGACAGCAGCAATGGGAGGCCGTACAGGGACCCATGAGAGACTCTGGACCTGGCAGCAGCATGAGGAAGCGGTATATAGGGGCCTATGGCAGATTAGGGGCCTGGCAGCAGCTATAGGAGGCCCATAATCTGCCAGCACCCTATGTCAAAAAATTCAACACACCAGCAGTGTGAGGAGACCTGAAAGTGGCACATGGCATGAGACACTGTGGACCTGGCAGCAGCATGAGGAGGCGGTATATAGGGGCCCATGGCAGATTAGGGGCCTGGCAGCAGCAATGGGAGGCCCGTAATCTGCCAACACCCTATGTCAAAAAATTCTACACACCAGCAGTGTGTGAGGAGACCTGAAAGTGGCACATGGCAGAGTGTGGCGATGGAGACAGCAGCAATGGGAGGCCGTACAGGGACCCATGACAGACTCTGGACCTGGCAGCAGCATGAGGAGGCGGTATATAGGGGCCCATGGCAGATTAGGGGCCTGGCAGCAGCTATGGGAGGCCCGTAATCTGCCAGCACCCTATGTCAAAAAATTCTACACACCAGCAGTGTGTGAGGAGACCTGAAAGTGGCACATGGCAGAGTGTGGCGATGGAGACAGCAGCAATGGGAGGCCGTACAGGGACCCATGAGAGACTCTGGACCTGGCAGCAGCATGAGGAGGCGGTATATAGGGGCCTATGGCAGATTAGGGGCCTGGCAGCAGCTATGGGAGGCCCGTAATCTGCCAGCACCCTATGTCAAAAAATTCTACACACCAGCAGTGTGTGAGGAGACCTGAAAGTGGCACATGGCAGAGTGTGGCGATGGAGACAGCAGCAATGGGAGGCCGTACAGGGACCCATGAGAGACTCTGGACCTGGCAGCAGCATGAGGAAGCGGTATATAGGGGCCTATGGCAGATTAGGGGCCTGGCAGCAGCTATAGGAGGCCCATAATCTGCCAGCACCCTATGTCAAAAAATTCAACACACCAGCAGTGTGAGGAGACCTGAAAGTGGCACATGGCATGAGACACTGTGGACCTGGCAGCAGCATGAGGAGGCGGTATATAGGGGCCCATGGCAGATTAGGGGCCTGGCAGCAGCTATGGGAGGCCCGTAATCTGCCAGCACCCTATGTCAAAAAATTCTACACACCAGCAGTGTGTGAGGAGACCTGAAAGTGGCACATGGCAGAGTGTGGCGATGGAGACAGCAGCAATGGGAGGCCGTACAGGGACCCATGACAGACTCTGGACCTGGCAGCAGCATGAGGAGGCGGTATATAGGGGTCTATGGCAGATT
Source organism: Staurois parvus (assembly GCF_062004578.1). Lineage (NCBI taxonomy): Eukaryota > Metazoa > Chordata > Amphibia > Anura > Ranidae > Staurois > Staurois parvus. The sequence goes on from NW_028318025.1 coordinate 2,964,276, forward strand.
AGGGGCCTGGCAGCAGCTATGGGAGGCCCATAATCTGCCAGCACCCTATGTCAAAAAATTCTACACACCAGCAGTGTGTGAGGAGACCTGAAAGTGGCACATGGCAGAGTGTGGCGATGGAGACAGCAGCAATGGGAGGCCGTACAGGGACCCATGAGAGACTCTGGACCTGGCAGCAGCATGAGGAGGCGGTATATAGGGGCCTATGGCAGATTAGGGGCCTGGCAGCAGCTATGGGAGGCCCGTAATCTGCCAGCACCCTATGTCAAAAAATTCTACACACCAGCAGTGTGTGAGGAGACCTGAAAGTGGCACATGGCAGAGTGTGGCGATGGAGACAGCAGCAATGGGAGGCCGTACAGGGACCCATGAGAGACTCTGGACCTGGCAGCAGCATGAGGAAGCGGTATATAGGGGCCTATGGCAGATTAGGGGCCTGGCAGCAGCTATAGGAGGCCCATAATCTGCCAGCACCCTATGTCAAAAAATTCAACACACCAGCAGTGTGAGGAGACCTGAAAGTGGCACATGGCATGAGACACTGTGGACCTGGCAGCAGCATGAGGAGGCGGTATATAGGGGCCCATGGCAGATTAGGGGCCTGGCAGCAGCTATGGGAGGCCCGTAATCTGCCAGCACCCTATGTCAAAAAATTCTACACACCAGCAGTGTGTGAGGAGACCTGAAAGTGGCACATGGCAGAGTGTGGCGATGGAGACAGCAGCAATGGGAGGCCGTACAGGGACCCATGACAGACTCTGGACCTGGCAGCAGCATGAGGAGGCGGTATATAGGGGCCTATGGCAGATTAGGGGCCTGGCAGCAGCTATGGGAGGCCCATAATCTGCCAGCACCCTATGTCAAAAAATTCTACACACCAGCAGTGTGTGAGGAGACCTGAAAGTGGCACATGGCAAAGTGTGGCGATGGAGACAGCAGCAATGGGAGGCCGTACAGGGACCCATGAGAGACTCTGGACCTGGCAGCAGCATGAGGAGGCAGTATATAGGGGCCTATGGCAGATTAGGGGCCTGGCAGCAGCTATGGGAAGCCCGTAATCTGCCAGCACCCTATGTCAAAAAATTCTACACACCAGCAGTGTGTGAGGAGACCTGAAAGTGGCACATGGCAGAGTGTGGCGATGGAGACAGCAGCAATGGGAGGCCATACAGGGACCCATGAGAGACTCTGGACCTGGCAGCAGCATGAGGAAGCGGTATATAGGGGCCTATGGCAGATTAGGGGCCTGGCAGCAGCTATAGGAGGCCCATAATCTGCCAGCACCCTATGTCAAAAAATTCAACACACCAGCAGTGTGAGGAGACCTGAAAGTGGCACATGGCATGAGACACTGTGGACCTGGCAGCAGCATGAGGAGGCGGTATATAGGGGCCCATGGCATATTAGGGGCCTGGCAGCAGCAATGGGAGGCCCGTAATCTGCCAACACCCTATGTCAAAAAATTCTACACACCAGCAGTGTGTGAGGAGACCTGAAAGTGGCACATGGCAGAGTGTGGCGATGGAGACAGCAGCAATGGGAGGCCGTACAGGGACCCATGACAGACTCTGGTCCTGGCAGCAGCATGAGGAGGCAGTATATAGGGGCCCATGGCAGATTAGGGGCCTGGCAGCAGCTATGGGAGGCCCGTAATCTGCCAGCACCCTATGTCAAAAAATTCTACACACCAGCAGTGTGTGAGGAGACCTGAAAGTGGCACATGGCAGAGTGTGGCGATGGAGACAGCAGCAATGGGAGGCCGTACAGGGACCCATGAGAGACTCTGGACCTGGCAGCAGCATGAGGAGGCGGTATATAGGGGCCTATGGCAGATTAGGGGCCTGGCAGCAGCTATGGGAGGCCCGTAATCTGCCAGCACCCTATGTCAAAAAATTCTACACACCAGCAGTGTGTGAGGAGACCTGAAAGTGGCACATGGCAGAGTGTGGCGATGGAGACAGCAGCAATGGGAGGCCGTACAGGGACCCATGACAGACTCTGGACCTGGCAGCAGCATGAGGAGGCAGTATATAGGGGCCTATGGCAGATTAGGGGCCTGGCAGCAGCTATGGGAGGCCCATAATCTGCCAGCACCCTATGTCAAAAAATTCTACACACCAGCAGTGTGTGAGGAGACCTGAAAGTGGCACATGGCAGAGTGTGGCGATGGAGACAGCAGCAATGGGAGGCCGTACAGGGACCCATGAGAGACTCTGGACCTGGCAGCAGCATGAGGAAGCGGTATATAGGGGCCTATGGCAGATTAGGGGCCTGGCAGCAGCTATAGGAGGCCCATAATCTGCCAGCACCCTATGTCAAAAAATTCAACACACCAGCAGTGTGAGGAGACCTGAAAGTGGCACATGGCATGAGACACTGTGGACCTGGCAGCAGCATGAGGAGGCGGTATATAGGGGCCCATGGCAGATTAGGGGCCTGGCAGCAGCTATGGGAGGCCCGTAATCTGCCAGCACCCTATGTCAAAAAATTCTACACACCAGCAGTGTGTGAGGAGACCTGAAAGTGGCACATGGCAGAGTGTGGCGATGGAGACAGCAGCAATGGGAGGCCGTACAGGGACCCATGACAGACTCTGGACCTGGCAGCAGCATGAGGAGGCGGTATATAGGGGCCTATGGCAGATTAGGGGCCTGGCAGCAGCTATGGGAGGCCCGTAATCTGCCAGCACCCTATGTCAAAAAATTCTACACACCAGCAGTGTGTGAGGAGACCTGAAAGTGGCACATGGCAGAGTGTGGCGATGGAGACAGCAGCAATGGGAGGCCGTACAGGGACCCATGAGAGACTCTGGACCTGGCAGCAGCATGAGGAGGCGGTATATAGGGGCCTATGGCAGATTAGGGGCCTGGCAGCAGCTATGGGAGGCCCGTAATCTGCTAGCACCCTATGTCAAAAAATTCTACACACCAGCAGTGTGTGAGGAGACCTGAAAGTGGCACATGGCAGAGTGTGGCGATGGAGACAGCAGCAATGGGAGGCCGTACAGGGACCCATGAGAGACTCTGGACCTGGCAGCAGCATGAGGAAGCGGTATATAGGGGCCTATGGCAGATTAGGGGCCTGGCAGCAGCTATAGGAGGCCCATAATCTGCCAGCACCCTATGTCAAAAAATTCAACACACCAGCAGTGTGAGGAGACCTGAAAGTGGCACATGGCAGAGTGTGGCGATGGAGACAGCAGCAATGGGAGGCCGTACAGGGACCCATGAGAGACTCTGGACCTGGCAGCAGCATGAGGAGGCGGTATATAGGGGCCTATGGCAGATTAGGGGCCTGGCAGCAGCTATGGGAGGCCCGTAATCTGCTAGCACCCTATGTCAAAAAATTCTACACACCAGCAGTGTGTGAGGAGACCTGAAAGTGGCACATGGCAGAGTGTGGCGATGGAGACAGCAGCAATGGGAGGCCGTACAGGGACCCATGAGAGACTCTGGACCTGGCAGCAGCATGAGGAAGCGGTATATAGGGGCCTATGGCAGATTAGGGGCCTGGCAGCAGCTATAGGAGGCCCATAATCTGCCAGCACCCTATGTCAAAAAATTCAACACACCAGCAGTGTGAGGAGACCTGAAAGTGGCACATGGCATGAGACACTGTGGACCTGGCAGCAGCATGAGGAGGCGGTATATAGGGGCCCATGGCAGATTAGGGGCCTGGCAGCAGCTATGGGAGGCCCGTAATCTGCCAGCACCCTATGTCAAAAAATTCTACACACCAGCAGTGTGTGAGGAGACCTGAAAGTGGCACATGGCAGAGTGTGGCGATGGAGACAGCAGCAATGGGAGGCCGTACAGGGACCCATGACAGACTCTGGACCTGGCAGCAGCATGAGGAGGCGGTATATAGGGGCCTATGGCAGATTAGGGGCCTGGCAGCAGCTATGGGAGGCCCATAATCTGCCAGCACCCTATGTCAAAAAATTCTACACACCAGCAGTGTGTGAGGAGACCTGAAAGTGGCACATGGCAGAGTGTGGCGATGGAGACAGCAGCAATGGGAGGCCGTACAGGGACCCATGAGAGACTCTGGACCTGGCAGCAGCATGAGGAGGCAGTATATAGGGGCCTATGGCAGATTAGGGGCCTGGCAGCAGCTATGGGAGGCCCGTAATCTGCCAGCACCCTATGTCAAAAAATTCTACACACCAGCAGTGTGTGAGGAGACCTGAAAGTGGCACATGGCAGAGTGTGGCGATGGAGACAGCAGCAATGGGAGGCCGTACAGGGACCCATGAGAGACTCTGGACCTGGCAGCAGCATGAGGAAGCGGTATATAGGGGCCTATGGCAGATTAGGGGCCTGGCAGCAGCTATAGGAGGCCCATAATCTGCCAGCACCCTATGTCAAAAAATTCAACACACCAGCAGTGTGAGGAGACCTGAAAGTGGCACATGGCATGAGACACTGTGGACCTGGCAGCAGCATGAGGAGGCGGTATATAGGGGCCCATGGCATATTAGGGGCCTGGCAGCAGCAATGGGAGGCCCGTAATCTGCCAACACCCTATGTCAAAAAATTCTACACACCAGCAGTGTGTGAGGAGACCTGAAAGTGGCACATGGCAGAGTGTGGCGATGGAGACAGCAGCAATGGGAGGCCGTACAGGGACCCATGACAGACTCTGGTCCTGGCAGCAGCATGAGGAGGCGGTATATAGGGGCCCATGGCAGATTAGGGGCCTGGCAGCAGCTATGGGAGGCCCGTAATCTGCCAGCACCCTATGTCAAAAAATTCTACACACCAGCAGTGTGTGAGGAGACCTGAAAGTGGCACATGGCAGAGTGTGGCGATGGAGACAGCAGCAATGGGAGGCCGTACAGGGACCCATGAGAGACTCTGGACCTAGCAGCAGCATGAGGAGGCGGTATATAGGGGCCTATGGCAGATTAGGGGCCTGGCAGCAGCTATGGGAGGCCCGTAATCTGCCAGCACCCTATGTCAAAAAATTCTACACACCAGCAGTGTGTGAGGAGACCTGAAAGTGGCACATGGCAGAGTGTGGCGATGGAGACAGCAGCAATGGGAGGCCGTACAGGGACCCATGAGAGACTCTGGACCTGGCAGCAGCATGAGGAAGCGGTATATAGGGGCCTATGGCAGATTAGGGGCCTGGCAGCAGCTATAGGAGGCCCATAATCTGCCAGCACCCTATGTCAAAAAATTCAACACACCAGCAGTGTGAGGAGACCTGAAAGTGGCACATGGCATGAGACACTGTGGACCTGGCAGCAGCATGAGGAGGCGGTATATAGGGGCCCATGGCAGATTAGGGGCCTGGCAGCAGCTATGGGAGGCCCGTAATCTGCCAGCACCCTATGTCAAAAAATTCTACACACCAGCAGTGTGTGAGGAGACCTGAAAGTGGCACATGGCAGAGTGTGGCGATGGAGACAGCAGCAATGGGAGGCCGTACAGGGACCCATGACAGACTCTGGACCTGGCAGCAGCATGAGGAGGCGGTATATAGGGGCCTATGGCAGATTAGGGGCCTGGCAGCAGCTATGGGAGGCCCATAATCTGCCAGCACCCTATGTCAAAAAATTCTACACACCAGCAGTGTGTGAGGAGACCTGAAAGTGGCACATGGCAGAGTGTGGCGATGGAGACAGCAGCAATGGGAGGCCGTACAGGGACCCATGAGAGACTCTGGACCTGGCAGCAGCATGAGGAGGCGGTATATAGGGGCCTATGGCAGATTAGGGGCCTGGCAGCAGCTATGGGAGGCCCGTAATCTGCCAGCACCCTATGTCAAAAAATTCTACACACCAGCAGTGTGTGAGGAGACCTGAAAGTGGCACATGGCAGAGTGTGGCGATGGAGACAGCAGCAATGGGAGGCCGTACAGGGACCCATGAGAGACTCTGGACCTGGCAGCAGCATGAGGAAGCGGTATATAGGGGCCTATGGCAGATTAGGGGCCTGGCAGCAGCTATGGGAGGCCCATAATCTGCCAGCACCCTATGTCAAAAAATTCTACACACCAGCAGTGTGTGAGGAGACCTCAAAGTGGCACATGTTTGAGGCATGATTCATGGCGGATTTAGTCAGTTGTGTCAGGAACTGGTGGTTTGAAATCCAGACTAATCCACGCCTGATTCATTTTCACAAACGTGAGTCTCTCCACACTTTGGGTGGACAGTCGTGTCCTCCGCGGAGTTACAATACCTCCTGCCGCACTAAACACGCGCTCCGATGCCACGCTACTGGCCGGGCATGACAGCCTTTCAAGGGAAAATTCAGCTAGTTGGGGCCAAAGGTCAAGTTTCGTTGCCCAGTAGTCAAGGGGATTGTCTACCTCGGTTGGCAGGGTGCTGTCCAAGTAGGCCCAAGCCTGTTGTTTGAGGTCCTGCTCCAGGTCCACCTGATGCTGCTGCTGCTGCTGCGGCTGGTTAGTAGTTTCCTCACTGCGCTGGTGAAGAAAGCTACTCATCATCGACTGCAGACTGAGGCAGCCGCTGCTGGTGGAGCTGCCACTGCTCCTACCACCCCACCCCTCCCCTGCTGCCATGGCAGCGGAACGCGAGCGCACAGGGCCCACAGTGTCTGAGGATGGACGTTGGCGCACAAAGGCAGAGACCAACTGACTACATAGGTGGTTTTTATAGTACGTTATTTTGGCCTCCCTCTCAGCAGGTGTGAAAAAGGCCACCATTTTGGAACGGTAGCGAGGGTCCAACAAGGTGGACAGCCAAAAGTCATCCCTCTGTCTGATGGTTATTATTCGGCTGTCGCTACGCAAGCAACCGAGCATGCTATGGGCCATTTGTGCCAAGGAATGCGAGGGACTCCCTGCCTCCATCTCCACAGCATACTGCCACGGTGCGTCTGGGTCCTCTGTCTCCTCCTCCTCCTCCTCTACCAGATGCTCCTGCTCCTCCACTCCTGTCCGCTGAGTGGAAAAACCACCCATTTCACTCAATAATTCCTGAGCACAAATGTCCTCCTCTACCTCCTCCTCTTCTTCCTGTCCTGCCCCCACAGGGGTCATGTGGCGTTGAGATCTGTGCGCCACGTCTACCGCACCCTGACCAGCCATTGTTAACAGCATTTGTTCAAGGACGTGCAACAGAGGAATGACGTCGTTCATCCCATAGTCCTGCCGACTCACGAATAGCGTGGCCTCCTCAAAGGGCCTGAGCAAGCGCAGGTGTCACGCATGAGCTGCCAATGGCTGACATCGAAGTTACACAGGGGAGTACCTTTATCCGCTTGTAACATCAGGAAATCGGTGATGGCCTTTCGCTGTTCGTAAAGGCGGTCTAACATGTGTAGGGTTGAATTCCACCTTGTTGCAACATCGCAGATCAGGCGATGCTGTGGAATTCCGTTCTGCCGCTGCAGCTCAAGGAGGGTGTGCTTTGCGGTGTAGGAATGGCTGAAATGCATGCAAAGTTTACGTGACATTTTAAGGATGTCTTGCAGTGGGATGGTGGATTTTAAGATCCGCTTGACAACCAGATTGAACACGTGAGCCATGCATGGCGCATGGCACAACCTTCCTTGACGCAGAGCAGACACCATGTTCTTTCCGTTGTCGGTCAACATGGTTCCGATTTTCAGTTTGCGCGGAGACAGCCATCTGTCGATTTCTCTGTTCATTACACTCAGAAGTTCCTCCCCTGTGTGACTACGTTCGCCAAGGCATACCAGGTGCAGAACAGCGTGACACCGTTGCGCCCTGCACATGTGATATGCCGGTCGGGTAATGGGACTTGGCACGGGGGTGGCGGCTGAGGACACGGCGGAAGAAGAGGTGGTAGAGGCGGACATCTTTGCCGGACCAAGGACGTGCAAACGTGGAGGCAAAAGCGGCGTGACCTGTCCAAGTTGCTGGTGCGGCTGTGACGGCACCACGTTCACCCAGTGGGCCGTAAATGACATGTACTGTCCCTGACCATAGTTACAGCTCCACACGTCGGCGCTGCCGTGCACTTTGGCAGAGACCGACATGCTCAAAGACTGGCCCACCATGTCTTCTACATGTGAATGCAGGGCTGGCACTGCCTTTTTGGCGAAGAAATGACGGCTTGGCACTCTCCACCGCGGCGCGGCACAAGCCATCATTTCTCTGAAAGGTGCTGAGTCCACCACTTGGAAAGGGAGGGACTGCAGCACCAGCAACTTGGACAGGAGGACGTTCAGCTTTTGCACCGTCGGGTGCGTGCTCGCAAACTGTTGTCTCTTGGAAACGGATTCCAAGAAAGACTGCTGACGGAATCCGTGAAGAGGAGTAGCAGGAGAAGGAGCATCTGAACGAGCGGAAGATGCCAACGAGCGACAACTCCCCTCAGCAGAGGTGTTGGAGCCTTGACTGGCTGATGGAGGGCGATTGACGTCGGGTGACGGAGCAAGTAACGGAGCGGGTGATGGAGCGGGGGCTGGGGCGGGCCGTATCTTTATCACGGTTTTCCCAGGCCACCAAATGGCGACGCTGCATATGCTGCCGCAACGCTGTAGTCCCAACATGGGCCCCCTGGCCACGCTTGACTTTCTGGCCACATAGTCGACATACGGCTACGTTTACTTCCTCGGGCGGCTTGACGAAAAATTGCCACACCGCCGAGTAGGAATCTTTGCCCCCGATACTCCTCACTGGCTGACTGCTGCTTCCTCCGTGCACACCGGCACCACTACTGGCCGTGGTGGTAGGCTGCAGTGGAGCTGGTGCTCTACTCCGTGGCCGTTTGGCTCCACTGACACTGCTGCGACCCTGCTGCTGTCTCCTGGGCAACCCACCGACTGTTTTGCTCGCTGCCAAGCTGCCACCCTCTTCTCCTGATGATGCGGAAGAAATTGCCTGATGACGACGAGGCTGCCAAGTGCGATCAACCTCCTCATCATCAAGTAGGGTCTCCGCCTCACTACTAGCCCCCTCGGCTGCGTCTGGGTCAGGAGACAGACCTGTCTCTAGACCGGCTACCGAGCCACTCTCCTCGCCACTACTTCTTCGCCTGGCTGCTGAAAAGGCGGATGTCTCCCCCCGTTCCTGACCGCCCTCTGTTAGCTCTTCCTCACTGTACAGTGGGGCTGAGCCCACAGCATGCGATACTTCGCTTGGTGAGGGAACACCAAAGGACAGGGGCAGGTAGAGGACACGTGATTTCAGTGGGCTTGGTCCCGGGCCATGCCAACTAACGGTTGTGTCTGACGTACCCACCGACCGTTGGCTGTAGGTGTCAGAGGTGACCTGGGAAGAGGAAGACGACCGAGCCAACCAATCGACGATGGCAGGGTTGTCGGTGGAGACACGACCGCTGGATGACACCGGGAGCACTGGCCTCTGGCTGCGAATAGTGCTGCCTCGACCCCTTCCTCTGCTGCCACGTCTGCTCGCTCCTAAAACATTGCCTCCTCTGCCACTCCTCTGCATGTTGTCTGACATACTCTTTAATTAAACGATTATGTGTCCCTGAGTAACAATTCTGTGTCCCTGAGTAACAATTCTGTGTCTGTGCGAGTAACAATTCTGTGGCCCTAAGTAACAGTTCTGTGGCCCTCAGTAACAATTCTGTGTCCCTGATTAACGTTTCTGTGGCCCCAAGTAACAGTTCTGTGGCCCTCAGTAACAATTCTGTGTCTGTGCGAGTAACAATTCTGTGTCTGTGCGAGAAACAATTCTGTGGCCCTAAGTAACAGTTCTGTGGCCCTCAGTAACAGTTCTGTTTCCCTGAGTAACAATTCTGTGTCTGTGCGAGTAAGAATTCTGTGTCTGTGCGAGTAACAATTATGTGGCCCTAAGTAACAGTTCTGTGGCCCTCAGTAACAATTCTGTGTCCCTGATTAACGTTTCTGTGGCCCCAAGTAACAGTTCTGTGGCCCTCAGTAACAATTCTGTGTCTGTGCGAGTAACAATTCTGTGTCTGTGCGAGTAACAATTCTGTGGCCCTAAGTAACGGTTCTGTGGCCCTCAGTAACAGTTCTGTGTCCCTGTGTAACAATTCTGTGTCTGTGCGAGTAACAATTCTGTGGCCCTAAGTAACAGTTCTGTGGCCCTCAGTAACAGTTCTGTGTCTGTGCGAGTAACAATTCTGTGTCTGTGCGAGTAACAATTCTGTGGCCCTAAGTAACAGTTCTGTGGCCTTCAGTAACAATTCTGTGTCTGTGCGAGTAACAATTCTGTGTCTGTGCGAGTAACAATTCTGTGGCCCTAAGTAAAGTTTCTGTGGCCCTAAGTAACAATTCTCTGGCACTCAGTAACAATTCTGTCTGTCCTTGAGTAACAATTCTCTGGCACTCAGTAACAATTCTGTCTGTCCCTGAGTAAAAATTCTGTGGCCCTAAGTAAAGTTTCTGGGGCCCTGAGTAACAATTATCTGGCACTCAGTAACAATTCTGTCTGTCCCTGAGTAACAATTCTCTGGCACTCAGTAACAATTCTGTCTGTCCCTGAGTAAAAATTCTCTGGCCCTAAGTAAAGTTTCTGTGGCCCTGAGTAACAATTCTCTGGCACTTCGTAACAATTCTGTCTGTCCCTGAGTAACAATTCTCTGGCACTCAGTAACAATTCTGTCTGTCCCTGAGTAAAAATTCTGTGGCCCTAATTAAAGTTTCTGTGGCCCTAAGTAACAATTCTCTGGCACTCAGTAACAATTCTGTCTGTCCCTGAGTAACAATTCTCTGGCACTCCGTAACAATTCTGTCTGTCCCTGAGTAACAATTCTCTGGCACTCAGTAACAATTCTGTCTGTCCCTGAGTAACAATTCTCTGGCACTCCATAACAATTCTGTCTGTCCCTGAGTAACAATTCTCTGGCACTCAGTAACAATTCTGTCTGTCCCTGAGTAAAAATTCTGTGGCCCTAAGTAAAGTTTCTGTGGCCCTGAGTAACAATTCTCTGGCACTCAGTAACAATTCTGTCTGTCCCTGAGTAACAATTCTCTGGCACTCAGTAACAATTCTGTCTGTCCCTGAGTAAAAATTCTGTGGCCCTAAGTAAAGTTTCTGTGGCCCTCAGTAACAGTTCTGTGTCTGTGCGAGTAACAATTCTGTGTCTGTGCGAGTAACAATTCTGTGGCCCTAAGTAAAGTTTCTGTGGCCCTAAGTAACAATTCTCTGGCACTCCGTAACAATTCTGTCTGTCCCTGAGTAACAATTCTCTGGCACTCAGTAACAATTCTGTCTGTCCCTGAGTAAAAATTCTGTGGCCCTAAGTAAAGTTTCTGTGGCCCTGAGTAACAATTCTCTGGCACTCCGTAACAATTCTGTCTGTCCCTGAGTATGAATTCCGTGGCCCTAACTAGCGTTTCTTTGTCCCTAAGTAACAGTTCTGTGGCCCTGAGTAACAATTCTGTGTCTGTGCGAGTAACAATTCTGTGGCCCTAAGTAACAGTTCTGTGGCCCTCAGTAACAGTTCTGTGTCTGTGCGAGTAACAATTCTGTGTCTGTGCGAGTAACAATTCTGTGGCCCTAAGTAAAGTTTCTGTGGCCCTCAGTAACAGTTCTGTGTCTGTGCGAGTAACAATTCTGTGTCTGTGCGAGTAACAATTCTGTGGCCCTAAGTAAAGTTTCTGTGGCCCTAAGTAACAATTCTCTGGCACTCAGTAACAATTCTGTCTGTCCCTGAGTAACAATTCTCTGGCACTCAGTAACAATTCTGTCTGTCCCTGAGTAAAAATTCTGTGGCCCTAAGTAAAGTTTCTGTGGCCCTGAGTAACAATTCTCTGGCACTCAGTAACAATTCTGTCTGTCCCTGAGTAACAATTCTCTGGCACTCAGTAACAATTCTGTCTGTCCCTGAGTAAAAATTCTGTGGCCCTAAGTAAAGTTTCTGTGGCCCAGAGTAACAATTCTCTGGCACTCCGTAACAATTCTGTCTGTCCCTGAGTATGAATTCTGTGGCCCTAACTAGCGTTTCTTTGTCCCTAAGTAACAGTTCTGTGGCCCTCAGTAACAATTCTGTGTCTGTGCGAGTAACAATTCTGTGGCCCTAAGTAACAGTTCTGTGGCCCTCAGTAACAGTTCTGTGTCTGTGCGAGTAACAATTCTGTGTCTGTGCGAGTAACAATTCTGTGGCCCTAAGTAACAGTTCTGTGGCCTTCAGTAACAATTCTGTGTCTGTGCGAGTAACAATTCTGTGTCTGTGCGAGTAACAATTCTGTGGCCCTAAGTAAAGTTTCTGTGGCCCTAAGTAACAATTCTCTGGCACTCAGTAACAATTCTGTCTGTCCCTGAGTAACAATTCTCTGGCACTCAGTAACAATTCTGTCTGTCCCTGAGTAACAATTCTCTGGCACTCAGTAACAATTCTGTCTGTCCCTGAGTAAAAATTCTGTGGCCCTAAGTAAAGTTTCTGTGGCCCTAAGTAACAATTCTCTGGCACTCAGTAACAATTCTGTCTGTCCCTGAGTAACAATTCTCTGGCACTCAGTAACAATTCTGTCTGTCCCTGAGTAAAAATTCTGTGGCCCTAATTAAAGTTTCTGTGGCCCTAAGTAACAATTCTCTGGCACTCAGTAACAATTCTGTCTGTCCCTGAGTAACAATTCTCTGGCACTCAGTAACAATTCTGTCTGTCCCTGAGTAACAATTCTGTGGCCCTAATAACGTTTCTGTGGCCCTAAGTAACAATTCTCTGGCACTGAGTAACAATTCTGTCTGTCCCTGATTATGAATTCTGTGGCCCTAACTAGAGTTTCTTTGTCCCTAAATAACGATTCTGTGGCCCTCATTAACAAGTCTGTGTCCCTGAGTAATGGTTCTCTGTCCCTAAGTAACTTTTCTCTGTCCCCAATTATCGTTTCTGTGGCCCTAACTCTGTCCCTGTCCCTAGTACAGAGCGGTCTGCCTCTGTTCAATAACTGCAGGCAAATGAAGAATTCCAAAATGGCCGCTATTTATAGCTCGACCATTACACAGTGCTGACTGGCTGGCTGCTGATTGGCTGATGCGATCACATGTAGTTGAGGAATGCATTATGGGTCAGCGCGCCTTGTCTGCGCGCCTTCCCAGACATCCCCGCTCCGTCGCCGCACATGTCAGCCGCCATTTTCTGAAAAATTTCGATTCGCGCGTCCGAATTAGGCTATTTTTCGGATTCGGCACGAATCGAAATTTTTCCGATATTCGACTCGAATTCCACTTCGGATACTTCGATTCGCTCATCTCTAGTGTTCTCCTTCTCTAGATGAGTCACCCACTTGACATGCTGATTCTCTGGATAAAGTACTTTCTGAGTCGATGATCTGAAACAAATATAGAGATCAGGAAAAAAGTCAGAAATAATATTATTATGCATGCTTATTGTGGTCCCAACAGAAAATTGCAAGAGGAGAAACCACTATTCATTTAGTGATTACATTTTATTATATTGTATTTATTAACTTCCTGAAATCTCATGCCCAACAGCTAAACTGATTAAATGTACCTTATTTGAACTGATGTGTGATAACTTCTCTCTAAAGGATGGCATTATCTTTCACATATATTCAAGTCTAACTAACGACTACCTATCTGAATATCCTGCAGAAGACCCAATTAGTTCCAATTTTATTCATATGGCATGACTTATATAGCATAATTTCCTATAACTCTATCATGGTTCTGTACAAAATAATATATAACACAGAAAGCTAGTACAGATAATACAATACCTAAAATGTTCCAAAGATTAGTATAAACTATATACAGTTCAATAGCAATATATAACAAAAACAAAAAACAATGAAGCCCTATCAATACAAGGCTGCAATCTAAGCTATACCTTATCTGTAATAAATAAATTCTAAAGGTTTCAGAAGTATATAATATTTGATATTTGCTGCAGCTTCTTTTGTAGTTTCCATTCTTTGAATGAAGGTAACCCATATTTTTTCCTTCAATTTTAACAAGGTTTCTCCTCTTGACCTCTCTATCCTTTTATCAGTAAATAGAACATTACAGATCGACTTCCCAACCCACAGGTTAATACAAATTGCTAGAGTGACTAGACTCAATATTGCTGTAAGTTGTAAAAATAAGTAAGGAGTAAGGTCAAATTTACTCCATCAGCTCCATGGAGCAGTTCAAAAGACTTAGAAGCATAGATTTTCCTAGCTTGCAAGCTTGAAAATGGACATGGATGTCCTAAACAATTTATGTTTGAGAGCATATAAAGCTAAAACTTTTAGAACCTCTGCTTTTTTGCTGTCTATGTTTGCACTGGAGAGAGTCACCCTCACTATTGGTCTTTTTGACCATTTTCTCTGGTGTAGCAGGTAAAAGAAAGTACAAAATGTATGATTTTCATGAGAACGGGAGGGCAAATCTTCCCTTGGCTAAACCATTTCAAATGACACCTGTCTAAGAGGGGATCTCTTCACGTATCTGCTCTTACTTACTGTGTGCCTCTTTGACAGAAAGTTAAAAGAAATATCCCCAATGGGACACAGATAAAAAACTGATAGGGGTATTAAAGTGCAAATATACAAATTGTTAATGTTAACCAGTTCTGGACCTGTAATGTACTGCATAGGAGCGGCCTGTGTACGCATAGCAATGCATCTGTGTGTCACAACCTTCTTCCAGGTGTGCATGCATATGGACTCCCCCCAATCCCATAACCCCCTCTGTCATTTGCTGCAGGAGCTGCTTGTCAGTGTCCTGGCTAATAATTTTTATCGCCTGCAGCAAATGAGAAGGCAGACCTGTAACTATATTTGTAAATACAGGCACACTGTCTAGATGGTTCCTTTCTTTCTGGACCTTTTTTGATCCAGGAAGAGAAGAAAGACAGATCACAGTAAGTTGAAGCAGCACACTTTACACACACACACGTTAGATTAGGCACATTTAACCCCTACATTGCCCTCACTACACCTTTGATCGCCCCTAAGATCAGCCAGCCAGTGCTGGGATCTACTATCTGCCTGAGAAGTTTACATGTTAAAAGGCTTGATATCTTTTTTCAAAATGTGAGTGCAATATGGGCATCGTTTTTTAATTATTAAAGGTTTATGCAGTATTATATTATTGGTGTTTCTGTTATCTCTTTGCATTGCTATCCATATGGGGGTGATCGTTTGGAGGTTGTCAAGCAAGGATTTCCTGAGTGGGATACATCTGTGGAGGGTATACCCCACCTTTAAGTCTGTTTTGACTCTTAAGCCCTACAAGCTAAGAGTCCATTCTATTTGGTGCAGGCCAGATTGGAAGTCACGGATGGTGTGGGCATGTTGGAGAAGTTTTTTTGAGCACTGTCTTCTGATTGGAGCACATTTCTCACTACTTATTTGGGACTTCTGGACTTTGTTCATAAATATATGTTATTTATTTTTTATTTATACTGTATGTATTTTTGTACACGTTCATTTATTTGTTTCACTAATGCCCCACTACCTTTTGGTTTCCCCAATGGCTTGTAAACACTCAAATTAGAAATGGGGAGAAAGCCTGCTTGAGAAATAATGAATTGCTTGCAGTGAAGTGGAAGGACAAACAAGATGTTTTGGTCCTGTTTTCCATTTACACAGACACGATGATCCAAATTATATAAAAAATGGTGCAGCGCTGCTAATAATAAACCAGCATTAAATCCACTTAGACAATGCATACAAAGGAAATAAAAACAGCACAAGTGAATCAACCCCCTTGGTGACAGCGTAAAATGACATATATCAATCACTGGTGTCAAGGTGCAAATTGACACACACTTAGTAAGTGACTAAGGGGTGATAAACAGTCCAATTTGAGCACACAGGTGAGGAACTCTTCAAACACGTGGATGTGTCATACGTGCCACAGAAATCCCAAACCAATCTGAGTGCCCCCTCACCTCCTTGCAATGACCTCAAGGGCCAACCAGCGTTCAACAGATAATCAGGCAATCTCCTGCTGATCCCTTCAGTATGACCGGAATGATGGTAGCTTTTGCCAGACCTCTTCCTGCACTCCACCGCTCTGGCAACACCTCTATCTTCCACTCAGAGACATAAACCAAACAGGCTCCATAGTGCAATATATCCAATTTATTAAATAAAAAACAAAATACCCACTTATGTAGGCAAACGACCGCAAACAGTTATCAGCTGTCCTCCTGACATGCGGCTTCATGGAGTCCCAATATGGCGCGGACGCCGGAAGTGACGTCACCGCGTTCCGGAATAGACAATGGACGTACCAACGCGTTGCGTCACGAATATCACGTGACTTCATCAGGGACCCAAGCTAATTCCTTGGGGTGTCTACTTTCCAAAAAGGTTTCATTTAGGTTTTTTTTCATACTGCCCTGGCATTTTAGCAGCTTAAGAAATGTGATAAGCAGTCAGAATGTAAATTTCCTTAAATTCCAGTATATATACCATACTTTGTAGATGCTATAACTTTCACACAAAACAATTAATATACACTTGTTGGTATTTTTTTTTATGAAATACATATAGCAAAATATACTTTGGCCTAAATTTATGACAAAATTTGAGTTTATTGGATATTTTTATAACAAAAAGTAGAAAATGTATTTTTATCAAAAATGTCAGTCTTTTTTAGTTTATATTACAAGAAATAAAAAACCCAGTGGTGATCAAATACCACCAAAAGAAAGCTCTATTTGTGTAGAAAAAAATTATCTAAATTTTGTTTATGTACAGTATTGCATGACTGGGCAATTACCAGTTAAATTGGTTGTAAAGGCTGAAGGTTTTTTACCTGCATAGAAACCTTCTGTGTTAAGCAGCTCCCCCAGCCCCCTCAATACTTACCTGAGCCTCATAGTGATCTAGCAATGTGAATGACAGCCTCGGCTGTCACGGGTCTCTGCCTCCTCATTGGCTGGGAAAGCAAGCGGGAGCTATTGGCTCCTGCTGTGGTCAATCACAGCCAGTCAGCCAATGAGGAGAGAGGGGGTAGGGCCAAGCCATGGCTCCATGTGTGAATGGACACAGGGAGCAGTGGGTGCCCCCATAACAAGCTACTTGCTGTGGGGGTACGTGACAGACAGGAGGAGCCAGGAGAGCCTGTGGGAGACACGAGAAGAGGAGGAACCAGGCTGCTCTGTGCAAAACCACTGCACACAGCAAGTAAGTATAGACATGTTTGTTATTTTACAAAAAAAGAAAAAAAATGAACCTTTAGAATAACTTTAAAGAAGCGCAGTGCCAAATTGCAAAATACGGCCTGGTCATGAAGTCATGAATAAAGTCACCCAGCCCCCTTCAACACAGGAAACTATGTCACCCCACAGCAGGTCTTCATTTATTTTCTTCAAAAGTTGCAGCCAGAGGCTACAGTTGCAAGAAAAAGTATGTGAACCCCTTGGGATTACGTGGAGTTTTGCATGAATTGGGCATAAAATGTGCTCTGAACGTCATGTAAGTCGCAACAATAGAAGAACACAGTCTGCTGAACATAATACTACACAAACATTAGATGTTGCCATGGTTTAATTGCACATAACATGTAAACATAAACAGTGCAGGGAGGAAAAAGTATGTGAGGCCCTAGCTTAATGACTTCTCCCAGAGCTAATTGGAGCCAGGAGTGAGCCAACCTTGACTCCAATCAGTGTGATGATATTGGATGTGTTGCTGACAGCTGTCCTGCCCTTAAAAAACACACACCTGTTTTGGGTTTACTGGTTTCAAGAAGCACTGTCTGATGTGAACCATGCCTCGCAGAAAAGAGCTCTCCGAAGACCTACGATCAAGAATTGTTGACTTGCATGAAGCTGGAAAGGGTTACAAAATTATCTCCAAAAGCCTTGATGTTCATGTGTCCACGGTAAGACAGACTGTCTACAAATGGAGAAAGTTTAGCACTGTTGCTACTCTCCCTAGGCTTGGTCGTCCTGTAAAAATGACTGCAAGAGCACAGCGCAGAATGTTGCATGAGGTAAAGAAGAATCCCAGAGTATCAGCTAAAGACCTACAGAAATCTCTGGCACATGCTAACATTTTTGTTGACACATCTACTATAAGGAAAACATTAAACAAGAATGGAGTACATGGGAGGACACCACGGAGGAAGCCATTGCTGTCCAAAAAGAATATTGCAGCACGTTTGAAGTTTGCAAAAGAGCACCTGGATGTTCCACAGCACTACTGGCAAAATATACTGTGGACAGATGAAACCAAGATTGAGTTGTTTGGGAAGAACACACAACACTATGTGTGGAGAAAAAAAGGCACAGCACATCAACATCAAAACCTCATCCCCACTGTAAAACATGGCGGAGGGAGCATCATGGTTTGGGGCTGCTTTGCTGCCTCAGGGCCTGGACGGATTGTTGTCATTGATGGGAAAATGAATTCCAGAGTTTATCAAGACATTTTGCAGGAAAACGTACGACCATCTGTCCGCCAACTGAAGCTCCGCAGAGGATGGGTGATGCAACAGGACAATGACCCAAAGCATACAAGTAATTCAACAAAACAATGGCTGCAACAGCACAGAATACGCCTTCTGGAGTGGCCCAGTCAGAGTCCTGACCTCAACCCGATTGAAATGCTGTGGCATGACCTTAAGAGAGAGCGATTCACACCAGACATCCCAAGAATATTGCTACACTGAAACAGTTTTGTGAAGAGGAGTGGTCCAAAATTACTCCAGATCGTTGTGCAGGTCTGATCTGCAACTACAGGAAGCGTTTGGTTGAGGTTATTGCTGCCAAAGGAGCGTCAACCAGTTATTAAGTCCAAAGGTTCACATACTTTTTCCTCCCTGCACTGTGAATGTTTACATGTTATGTGCAATTAAACCATGGCAACATCTAATGTTTGTGTAGTATTATGTTCAGCAGACTGTGTTCTTTTATTGTTGTGACTTAGATGACGTTCAGAGCACATTTTATGCCCAATTCATGCAAAACTCCACGTAATCCCAAGGGGTTCACATACTTTTTCTTGCAACTGTATAACCAGCTCCGTATTGAGACTAAGTACTGCTAAATAAGAGAGAGTTCACCTGGCTAGATATGTGCATGCTGGAAATTTTTGTTTTGTGTTGGATGAATTGGTTCTTTGAAAAATTTAGTTTCATCATATTTGTTATGTTCAAATGATTAATTTTCAGAATTTGTTTCGTAGATTCATTGGTATGGGTGGATTTGAAAAATGTTGCAGTTTTTCCAGAAGATTTCTATATATTCAATATATTACTGAATCAGACAGATTTGACTCAGAAAGATTCAAAAATATTTTTGGACGCTAGTCCAACCCACCAAAAGAATTGGCATGAGCTGATTGGACAATACCAGCTGGCATCATGTGCATCTGAATTAACAAATGGAACAAAATTCAATTCCATTCATTAACCAAATCCAAATTATCGAACACATTCAAAAACTGAATTAATTTCCCCATGGGCCCAAACTACTATCACAACATGCGACATTGTCCTAATGAAATGAATGAAACAAATGCATTTGTTTGTTTTGTTATAATTTTTTTTTTAATCCTTGACATTCATTACTATATCCATTCAGTGGTTCGTATACATCTGAAACTCTAAAAATGAAATTTTTGTCCGAAAAAATAATCAACTGGCTGCATAAGACAGGTGTGTCAAGCAGGGAGGACCACACCCAGGAAGGAGCCTGACCATGGCTTGGAGCGGGAGCAGGAGCTCAATGTGAGGGCTCCCGGCTCCCAAGCACCTCCAGTGTCCTGCCGAGAAGGGGAGAGATGTGCAGGAAGCCCTGGAGAGACTAGCCAGGGAGAGGGGGGGCTTGCCTGGCGGGGTACGTGGACCGAGGACCTCTGGGAGTGGCGGCTATCACGACGGGTCTTCCTGTGCTCTCGGCTCGGCGCTATGTGTTCCCTGGAGCTCAGTGGATTCCGGGCGATCAGGTGATCTGCCGCAAGGGAGCTCTGGGAGGCAGAGGAGCATTTCTTGGAGCAAGGGAGACGCCGGCTCTCTTCCTCCTGCACACAGGACCGTGGCAGCTGGAGAACCCCCCTGCAATCTACTCATTGTGTGAGGGGAATGTCGAGTGCAATGTTCCCCAGAAGAGAGTACCTGGAGCTGCCTCACCCTCACTTGGAGTAAAGGAAGAGATGTTCTAAAGTGCGGGAAAGTCTCTCAGAGAAGTTCACTCCCATAGAAACAAGAGATCGCACTTGAGGGAGAAGTGCTGGAAATGTCTTTCATGTAAGTCCTATTTTTATATATACCATTGATAATACAAGAGGGAGCAGCCATAACGTTGTTCAGAGTGCGGACAATGTTTTTCACAGAAGTCCCGTCTGCATATATATCAGAGACCTCACATGAGGAAGATGCTATATCCCTGTTCTAAGTGCGGGAAATGTTTTCTCAGACAAAACTAGACTTTACATATATCAGAGATCTAACACAGGTGAAAAGCCATATGTTTGTCCTGAGTGGGGGAAATACTTTTCAGTGAAGCTTAGTCTTCACACACATCAGAGATCTTACACAGGGGAGAAGTTGCATACCTGTCCGGAGTGCGGGAAATGTTTTTCATGTGAGTCCTATTTTTATATGCCAGTGATAACATAAGAGGGAGCAGCTATACCCTTGTTCAGAGTGCGGGAAATGTTTTTCACAGAAGTCCAGCCTGCATATATATCAGAGACGTCACATGAGGAAGATGCTATATCCCTGTTCTAAGTGCGGGAAATGTTTTCTCAGATAAGTTTAGACTTTATATATATCAGAGATCTTTTCACTTTTCACAGGTGAAAAGCCATATGTCTGTCCTGAGTCATACTTTTCAGTGAAGGCCAGACTTCACACACATTCGAGGTCTTACACGGAGGAGAAGTTGTATACCTGTTCGGAGTGCGGGAAATGTTTTTCAGAGAAGCC
The DNA here is from genome assembly GCF_062004578.1 of Staurois parvus. NCBI lineage: Eukaryota > Metazoa > Chordata > Amphibia > Anura > Ranidae > Staurois > Staurois parvus. Next base: position 2,985,036 of record NW_028318025.1, read on the forward strand.
CTTTTCTTCATATATGACAGGGATCTCATACGAGGAAAAGCCGTATTGGGGACAAGAGGGTGAGTGAGAGCGGCAAAAGTATTGAGATTAATATATTGCATGGGAACTGAACTGCATGTATTGAACTATATGTTTAAACTGAGGAGGGATTCAGCCAGGGGTCTTAGAGGAAAATCAGAAGGAGGACAATGTAAAACAGATAAAGACCTAGAAGAATAGGACCAGGGTAGATGAGTTCGGGAGTGGGGGGAGAGAAAAAGGAAGAAAAAAACTGAGAGGGGGATACCCATGGAAGACAACAAATTTTGATATCAAATCAAAAATAGGCCTCCCCCCCCCCAAAACCAGAACTGCGGAAAATTGAAATAGTCTCTGACAGCATGAAAAATAAAGTATCAAAGGGAGGAGGGCCTAAGGCTTCCCGAACAGGGTTAATTAAAAAATATATACCTTCACAGACTCCAGAGAGACAACAGGGAATAAGTGTAAGAGGTGAGAGGGAAAAAGGCGGGGAAAGTTCCAGACTATCCCTGGGAATAGCTAACAGTGGTCAACATATGGAAGGAGAAGTGGATATGGATAAAGTAGAAGAACAAGAGGAGAGCTCACAGATGCCTACATGCCCAAATTATACAGAAATTAGAAAAACGGGCGATGGAAATGAGAAAAGAACAAAGAAATCTGTTATATAAATTGGAAGACCAGGAGAATAGGGGTAGGAGATGCAATCTAAGGATACGAGGCTTTCCAGAGATCTCCCAAGGAGAAGATTTGACGGGAATAATAACGAGAATGCTGAATACTATAATGGATAGAATTATAACAGAACCTCTCAAAATGGAGGGAGTGTATAGAATAGGAAAATATATACAAGAAAATAGAAAGGAAAAGCCAAGAGATGTAATAGTGCAATAGCATAATTTTCAGGATAAAGAAGAGCTTTGGAAGAAGATAAAAAGAAGAGCAATGATAAAATATGGAGAAATAAATATACAGATCTTTGCTGATTTAGCAGCTGAAACATTAACAAGAAGGAGAACTTTGAAACCGTTATTGGAACAGATGAGAAAACAGAATGTTCAAAATAGCTGGGGGTTTCCAGCGTGTTTGATTGGATGGAGAAATGGATGTTCAGCAAGACTGAGATTCCCCGAAGATCTGAGAGACTTCTGTGAGAGACTTGATATACAGAGAATAAATATCTCTGGTTGGGAAGAAGAAGAAGGAAAAATGTGGGCTATGGAAAATGAGGGGAGGCAGGTAGCTCTAAGGAGAAACAGAGAGTAGGACTAGTAAAGAGACAAGCTTATTGGGGAAAAGTTCATGGTCGGAGTTTCACCTTAAAAGCTTAATCAAAGGTGGGGTTAGGACCACAAATGATTCATAGGCAAAATGTAAGCCTAAAGGGAGATGGGGGGGTGGGGGGCGGGGGATGAGTGGGAGGAAGGGAGGAGGGGTGGAGGAGGGTATGGGGTGGGGATAGGTAGTTTAAGACTCTGCGAAATAGTGGGAGAAACATCAGGAGAAATCCTAGAGATCAAAGGGGAAGATGTGGAGGAAAGAGGAAGAGTAGTGATGGGGAAGATAGAGGTGTGGAGAGGAGAAGAATGGAAGAGATTCACTTTGTGACCTATAATGTTAAAGAGTTAAATAGCCCTGGGAATAGATTTGGGATTTTTAAAGAAATTCAACATAGATTTTCTTCAGTGTTTTTTTACAGGAGACACATTTGGTGCAAGAATCAAATGTGAAATTAAATTCCAGATATTATCCAATGTGGTTTTATGCAGATTCCCCAATTAAACATGCCAAGGGAGTGGCAATAGGTTTTGTGAAAAATATAAGGTTTAAGCTGCAAGACAGATTGGTAGATCTGGAAGGGAGATTTCTGTTTCTGAAGGGAAAATTACAGGAAATAGACTGTATATTAGCAAATATTTATTGCTCTATTAAGAAACCAAAGGTATTCCTAAAAAATACTCTGAGGAAGTTAATTGATTTCAAAAAAGGCAATTTAATTGTGGCAGGTGATTTCAATCTCTGCATGGATCCCCAGATGGATATGACGTCCCCTGTGCAGAGAGATGGTAGTAGGTCTCTGAAATCCTTGAAAAAAATGATATACCAATGTCAACTTGTAGACATATGGAGAATTAAGCACATGAAGGACAGAGACTATACGTTTTATTCTCATGCACATGAGATGTATTCAAGACTGGATTATATATTGCTGGACCATCAACTTATCAAGTCTCTGGTCAAAGCAAAAATAGAAGTGATGTCAATATCGGATCATGTCCCTGTCACAATGCAATTATTATGGGGAAATGAGCAGATCGGGGGAAATTATGGAGGTCAAATAAGACACTTCTCCAGGATTCAGAGATGGATCAAAGAATTAAAAAAGAAATAGAGCAATTTTTAAGGAAAAATTATTCTGGGGAAGTGTCCGTAGCAACAGTGTGGGAGGCTCATAAGGCCTATAAATCCTGATAGCGATTGGAGAAAAAAAGAAGAGGGAAAGAAGAGAAAAAATAAACACGCTTCCTAGTGAACTCTGTGAATTAGAGCAGATACATAAACATAAAGTAACAAAAGAGATTATGCAGAGCGTAATAAATAATAGAGAATAATTAAATACATTTCTGGAAGAAGATAAGAGAAGAGTGTTCAATAAAATAAGTGAGAGATACAGATGGTGTCAGGAATGGATTTGCCAATAGTGGTGGGACTCACGATGCCTTGTGGGCTGCAGTACCAGGGCTGGCCAGCGGGTGCTCTCAACAACCAGAGGTTCACTTTGGCAATTAGCCATCACCTGGGGCTGATTGCAGGTGGTGTATTTAAGGGATGGCCAGACCTGCAGTCGGTGCCTTGGTGTGTGTTTTTCCATGGGCCCCTGTACCTTGTAACCTGCATTCCTGTTCCTGTTCCTGTTTCTGCCTGACTTGTTGCCGACCCTGCCTGATCCTGACCTCTGCTGACTTCTCCTGTTTGATCCCTGGCTTGTGACCCTGACCATTCTCTCCGCCTGCTCCTCCTGTACCTACCTGCCCGATAGTTATCGACCCGGCCTGCCTGACTACGTTGTGCTCTATATGTGTATGTACCTGTGTATCTATACCAGTTTAGGTTTGGGTTTGTTTCACCTTGTTGTATGTATTTGTGTTAGCTTGGGGTTTGGTGCACTGCGTTTATGTTTGTATTGTTAATCTTAATAAATTGTCTTGTTTATACCATATCTGGAGCTTGCGTTTCCCTGTGTCAGTACACACATCTCTGGTCACACCCGCATCCCTGACATTACACCAAGGCCAAAAACCTGACCAGAAGTGGCTGCACAGGGAGGCCATCTTGGCTTATTGTTGCTGGGAAGGATGGATCTTGATGAGGTGGTGTATTTATCTCTGCTAGTGTTTGATGACAAAGACTATGCTTATCAGACTCTTAAGGAGTATACCCGGGATCAACTGCTAGAGTGTATAAGGATCGCTCATTGTCTAGTTGATCAGGGCACAGAGTTTTCTGAGGTACAGCCATTGATCCAGGTTTGTGCTGAGTTGGCTCGGTCCTGTACCCCTGAAAGCAGGGATGACTTTTTTCCCCCATTTAGTGTGGATCAAGTGGAATCACTGGTATGGTTGTTGGAGGATGATCCAGATTGTTTCAAGGAGCACTATGCAGCATGTCCATCACATGTGCTTATGGATTGCATAAACGCAGTGCAGTCTTTGATCAGACAGGCTAGGTGTAAGCTGAGTTTTGTTAAACCAGTACTGCAGACATGGACAGATTTGTTACACCCAGCCTCAGTCAGCTTGCAACATCAGTCCTCTGCTCAAGGCACTCTTCCTGCATCCCCGACAGCACCCCCAGTGATGGCCCAGTATACTCTACTAACTACCACATACCAGTCCCCTGCTCCCACTCGCTGCACCTATCCTTTCTTCAACCCTGTAAAGAAGTCCTCTGTAGCAACTGCTCCCTCCTCTGTTCCATCCTCCAGCTCTTCTCTGTCTTCAGCTGCTCCATCCGTTTACAAACCTGCGCTTACTTACAGTGCTCTGGTAACTAAAACCAGGAAAAGGCGAAAATTCTTTCCAACCAATACCATCCTGCCAGTATCCAAACCGGTCAGCCTGCCATCTGAGAACCCACCTTCCGTGGTGCAGCCTGGTGCCTCGGCACCCACAATTCAGCCTGATGTCCTTACCCAGCCTGATGTCCTTACCCAGCCTGATGTCCATACCCAGCCTGATGTCCATACCCAGCCTGATGTCCATACCCAGCCTGATGTCCTTACCCAGCATGATGTCTCTACCCAGCCTGATGAACTGATCCAGCCTGATGATCCTATTATGCCAGATGACTCGATGCCCGCTGTTCCGCCAGATGACTCGGAGCCCGCAGTCTTGCCAGACAACTCGGTGCCCGCAGTCTTGCCAGACGACTCGGTGCCCGCAGTCTTGCCAGACGACTCGGTGCCCGCTGTTCTGCCAGTTGACTCGGAGCCCGCGGTCTTGCCAGACGACTCGGTGCCCGCAGTCTTGCCAGACGACTCGGTGCCCGCGGTCTTGCCAGACGACTCGGTGCCCGCAGTCTTGCCAAACGACTCGGTGCCCGCTGTTCCGCTAGTTGACTCGGTGCCCGCGGTCTTGCCAGACGACTCGGTGCCCGCAGTCTTGCAAGACGACTCGATGCCCGCTGTTCCACCAGTTGACTCGGAGCCCGCGGTCTTGCCAGACGACTCGGTGCCCGCAGTCTTGCCAGACGACTCGGTGCTCGCAGTCTTGCCAGACGACTCGGTGCCCGCTGTTCCGCCAGTTGACTCGGAGCCCGCGGTCTTGCCAGACGACTCGGTGCCCGCGGTCTTGCCAGACGACTCGGTGCCCGCAGTCTTGCAAGACAACTCGATGCCCGCTGTTCCGCCAGTTGACTCGGTGCCCGCAGTCTTGCCAGACGACTTGGTTCCCGCAGTCTTGCCAGACGACTCGATACCCGCAGTCTTGCCAGACGACTCGGTGCCCGCAGTCTTGCCAGACGACTCGGTGCCCGCTGTTCCGCCAGTTGACTCGGAGCATGCGGTCTTGCCAGACGACTCGGTGCCCGCAGTCTTGCCAGACGACTCGGTGCCCGCAGTCTTGCCAGACGACTCGGTGCCCGCAGTCTTGCCAGACGACTCGGTGCCCGCAGTCTTGCCAGATGACTCGGTGCCCGCAGTCTTGCCAGACGATTCGATGCCCGCTGTTCCGCCAGTTGACTTGGTGCCCGCAGTCTTGCGAGATGACTCAGTACCCGCAGTCTTGCCAGACGACTCGGTGCCCGCTGTTCCGCCAGTTGACTCGGAGCCCGCGGTTTTGCCAGACGACTCGGAGCCCGCGGTCTTGCCAGACGACTCGGTGCCCGCAGTCTTGCCAGATGACTTGGTGCCCGCTGGTCTGCCAGTTGACTCGGAGCCCGCGGTCTTGCCAGGTGACTCGGTGCTCGCAGTTTTGCCAGACTACTCGGTGCCCGCAGTCTTGCCAGATGACTCGGTGCCCGCAGTCTTGCCAGCCTGATGTGCCTCCGTCCGGTGCCCAGCCCGACGTGCCTCCGTCTGGTGTCCAGCCCGACGTGCCTCTGTCCGGTGCCCAGCCCGAAGTGCCTCCGTCCGGTACCCAGCCCGAAGTGCCTCCGTCCGGTGCCCAGCCCGACGTGCCTCCGTCCGGTGCCCAGCCCGACGTGCCTCCGTCCGGTGCCCAGCCCGAAGTGCCTCCGTCCGGTGCCCAGCCCGAAGTGCCTCCGTCCGGTGCCCAGCCCGAAGTGCCTCCCTCCGGTGCCCAGCCCGAAGTGCCTCCGTCCGGTGCCCAGCCCGAAGTGCCTCCGTCCGGTGGCCAGCCCGAAGTGCCTCCGTCCGGTGGCCAGCCCGAAGTGCCTCCGTCCGGTGGCCAGCCCGAAGTGCCTCCGTCCGGTGGCCAGCCCGAAGTGCCTCCGTCCGGTGGCCAGCCCGAAGTGCCAGTCTTTGATATCCCGCCAGTCACCGGACCCGGGCGGTGGAACATTTTGCCCAGCTAGGACTGTTTGGAGCATCCTGAGGCCACTCCTTGAGGGGGGGGTACTGTCAGGGATCCCGGGCTCGTGGCGGTGCGCGCATGCGCAGAGCGCTGGGTCCTCGGCGATCGCGGCGGCCGCGCATGCGCACTAGCGATCGCGGCCGCACCAATGGAAGAACAGTGCGCTCTATTTAAACGGCCCTGTGCACATCCAAGTTGCCGCAAGGTCTTGTTCCTGTCCTGTAAGTACGTTTCCTTGTTGCCAAACCCTGCCTGCTCTGATTTACGCTGACCCTCTCCTGCTCTGACCCCGGCTCGTTCCTGACCATCCTTCTGCCTGACCCTCGGTACCACGCTGCCCGCTACCTGCTGAACCTGGCTTGTGACCCCGACCATTCTCCGCTTACTCCCCCTGTACCATGCTGCCCGCACGATACCGACCCGGCTAGTCTGACCTCGCTTACTCCTGACAGTCGCCCATCCATCCCGCTCGGATCGGGATCTGTCATCCCATCCATCCCGCTCGGAACGGGATCTGTCATCCCATCCATCCTGCTCGGATCGGGATCTGTCATCCCCTTCACAGCAGGCTCAACCCGGGCACATACCCTCAGCGGGACCCCTCTGCCACTGCCGGGGGTGCCCAGGAACGCGACCTGGTTTCAGTCTTGCACCAAGTCCATCCCCACCATCAGGGGCCCTGGTGAAAAGGCAGACTGGGACTTAGACTCCGCGTCCTGGGAAACCCCGTGCCGTGGACCACTAGAGATCCCGTTGGGCGGAGCCTGACAGGTACTGTCAGGAATGGACTTGCCAATAGTGGTGGGACTCAGTATCAGGGCTGGCCAGCGGGTGCTCTCAACAACCAGAGGTTCACTTTGGCAATTAGCTATCATCTGGGGCTGATTGCAGGTGGTGTATTTAAGGGATGGCCAGACCTGCAGTCGGTGCCTTGGTGTGTGTTTTTCCATGGGCCCCTGTACCTTGTAACCTGCATTCCTGTTCCTGTTTCTGCCTGACTTGTTGCTGACCCTGCCTGATCCTGACCTCTGCTGACTTCTCCTGTTTGATCCCTGGCTTGTGACCCTGACCATTCTCTTCGCCTGCTCCTCCTGTACCTACCTGCCCGATAGTTATCGACCCGGCCTGCCTGACTACGTTGTGCTCTATATGTGTATGTACCTGTGTATCTATACCAGTTTAGGTTTGGGTTTGTTTCACCTTGTTGTATGTATTTGTGTTAGCTTGGGGTTTGGTGCACTGCGTTTATGTTTGTATTGTTAGTCTTAATAAATTGTCTTGTTTATACCATATCTGGAGCCTGCGAGATAGGCCAGGAAAGTATTTAATGAGGGCTCAGAGAAAAAAAAAATCTAGGAACAATATAGAGAAAGTAAGAGACCACAAAGGAGATTTAATGCATTCAACTAAAGATATAGCTAAAGTGTTTAAAGAATATTATAATAAGCTATATAATATTACCCCCACAGCTCCATAAGTAAAGATGAAGTAGGAAAAACAGACAAAAGACAGACATACTTAAAAAAGACAGGATCCAAAATTAAGCGAGGAGCAATTAAAATCCCTAGAATCAGCAATAATGCAGGAGGAAATACACTTAGCAGTAAAGAGCACTATAGCTGGGAAAAGTCCAGGACCTGATGGATACAAAAAATATAAAGAATTATTAGTAACTAAACTGAGGATATATATGCATGCATTGGGAGGAGAGATGGAAATGAGGAGGGAATCCCTACAAGCCCATGTAGTTCTCATATATAAGGAAGGTAAAGATGATACTTACTGTTCAAGTTACAGACCGATTTCCTTATTAAACACAGATACCAAATTATATGCAAAAGTTCTGGCAAACAGGATGAAAGACCTAATGTCAGAATGGATACACATAGACCAAGTAGGCTTTGTCCCAGGGAGAGTAGGTAGAGATAACGGACTGAGATCTCTGTTTCTCATACAAAAAAGTAGGAAAGAGAAAATCCCTGTGGTGGTACTCTCTATCGATGCTGAAAAGGCATTTTATAGAGTAGGTTGGGGATATATGTTGGATACATTGGAAGTATTGGGAATGGGACCTAGAATGAGAGAGTGGATAGGAAAATTATATAGTCAACCCTCTGCAGCAATCGTGGTTAATGGGGAATTGTCAGCGTATTTTGGGATGCAGAACAGAACTAGACAGGGATGCCCTTTGTCTCCATTGCTATATGTTTTATTATTGGAATCTCTTTTGGCTACAATAAAGAATAATATAGATATAAAAGGAATTTGGATAGGAGGTATGGAGCATAAGGTGGCAGCTTATGCAGATGACATGCTGTTCTATGTGGGAAACCCAAGGATAACATCGCCAAATTTAATGAAATCACTGAAAGAATATGGGGAGATGTCAAATTTAAAAATTAACGCAACAAAAACAGAAATTTTAAACATAAATCTTCCAAATAGAGAGAAAAATAGGTTACAGGAGGAATTTCCCTTTGTTTGGAGAGAAAAAGAATTGAAATGTCTAGGAATAAAATTAACTGTATCCTACAAGAACTTGTATAAATTGAATTATATCCCATTGTTAAATGAGATCAGGGATGAACTAAGGAAATTAGGAGGGGGAACCCTGTCATGGCTAAGTCGTATAAATTTGATAAAAATGGTGATTGTTCCAAAAATATTATATAAATTTCAAATGATACCAACTAAAAACTACCAAAAGTATACTTTACATCAATTATAAAAATGTTAAGATTTATTTGGAGGAATAAAAAACTGAGAATAAGCCAGGAAATCTTATGTAGAAATAAAGAGAAAGGAGGATTGGGAGTCCCAGATTTAAAAAGATATTATAACTCAGTAATAATGGCGAGAATTTTTTACCGGACATATAATGCAGAGGGGAAAAGCTGGGTTAAAATAGAAAATATACTAAGTAATACTAAATTAAGTGGAATTGTATGGTTACCTCCACAACACAGAGGATTAGCAGACAGTACAAGTTTGTTCACATTTAATGTTTTAAGAGTTTTGGAATGTTTTACACAAACAGGTGGGATGGGAATTTAATTTATTGTTAATGCCCTTAAAGTCCACAGAGTTTTTCCCCCTGGGTAAAGAAGGTATCACAGGGAAGTGGATTAAGAAGAAAGATGCACAATTAAGGGATATAATGGTGGGGGAGAAAATAGGATCACTTAAGGAAAGTTTTTACGAGGATGGATGAGTGGCATTATTTTCAATTGAAACACTTTATAGGAAAGCTTCCAAAGCCTTTAAGAATAAGAGAGGATTGGAATCCTTTTGATCACTTATTAGGTACATGGGGAGATGGGAAACACGGAACCTCTAAAATATATAAGATTCTCACTGAAATAAATGCAGATATAAGTCCTCCATATATAGAAAAATGGGAAAAAGAAATAGGAGTAACAATAGATGCGGAAAAACAGAGGAAAATGTATAGAATAATCCACGGAAATATAAATATGCAGGAGGTAGAAATGAATTATAAGTGTTTGGCAAGATGGTATATCACACAGAGTGTGGCACACAGATTGAGTGGAGATAATTCACCTTTATGTTCGCGTGGATGTGGCGGTAGAGGCACAATGTATCACATATGGTGGGAGTGTTCTAAAATACAAGAGTATTGGGGGAAAATAGTAAGCTTGATTCAGAAAATTACAGAGGTTGATATTCTAGTAGACCAAGAGATTTTCTTTTTTCATAGTACTAAGCTTTCAGTTAAAAAATACAAAGAATCTGGTTTATTGTACTATTTGAATGCAGCAAAGGGACTGATACCCAAGTATTGGAGGAGACAGGAGGTGCCGAAAATAAAGGACTGGGTGGATAGAGTGGACCAAATATGTAAATTGGAGGAACTTTATCATTTGAATGAAGATAAGATGGAGTCACCATACAAGATGGAACAAATGGGAGGAATTCAAAAAGTCAAGGCTAGCCTTAGAGGTTATGGGGGATTAACATAGAATATTATGGAAACATATTTTATTCTTCCTTTATAGGGATTGCGATCTCCAGAAATGAACAGGAAAAAGCAGAGCAGAAGGGGTCAGGGACTGGATGGGGGGCGGGGGGGATGGGTGGTATATAGGTAGGGGGTGGGAGGGGGATGGGGGGTAAGGGATGAAATGATAAATGTTTTGATAATATGCTAAGATTTTAATGAATATGTTTGTATTACTTGTTTATCTGAAAAATTAATAAATATTTAAATTTAAAAAAAAAAGACAGGTGTGTCTGCAAATTTCTGTGAGTCTGTTCTATTTCTATTAGAGACTATGAGAACTACCAAGTTGTTGCTGCACATTCAAACTGAGAGTACCTGTTATTTTGTCAAGCCTAAGTACCTGATCTGCTGATTATGAGTCCTGCTATGCTAATACATTACAAGAGATCCAGAAGAAAACGTTTTTTGCATACAGTCAAATAAGTCTGTCCAGTTAGTTGAAGTGCACAGCAAAGACCCTAGGCACTGACAGTCTGTGACAGCAGAGTTTGGAGAGTGTTAACAGAACAGGGTGAGGTCTGAAATAACCACACAATTGTGGTGACGCCATGAAAGGTTGATGCTTCTTCCCTTCACCCAGGTCTTACACATTGCTACAAGATTCTAAAGGAACTGGACTGCTGGGTAAGGATGTGAATTACATTCGACAGTGGAATTGAAACTTCAGCACCTTCATTCGGAGAGCCTCTAAGTGCAGCATGTGAGCTTGGGCTTACTGAGCCATGTTGAAGTGCTCCATTGCCTAAAGAGAAAGTGTGGTCACTGCTGCTCCAGTTATAATTAGCTCCATGCTGTGCCTGCTGCCGAAAACTGCAACTCCAGCTCAAACACACAGAGGTGGAATGACAGTTCATAGTTCATATACTAAGCAATCTGTGATTTTCATGATAGAAAATAGCAGGATTCATGCCCTACACTCTAAAAAATAATGTTTTGGCTCAACAAAAAAAATTAACGCAACAGTTTGCATCAAGCTTTTTAAGTTATGACAATGTCTGGTGAAATTAAGTTGAAGCAACAAACTACATTGCATTGAGGTAATTAGCTTTTCTGATAGAAATGAATGCATTTTTATTTACCGCCAACTTAATTACTGGCATTATAAACACATGTTTTTAAGTTGAGTACTTAAACATATTAAGTTAATTCAAATAGTTTTTCCAGTTTTTATAAGAAACCTTCAAGTCACGTGTACTTAATTGCTACAATTATGAGCAAGTTTTTTAAAGTTAAAAAGCAGTTAAAAATCAAGTTGATCCAAATTGATTTTCTGTATTAGTTTTTAGCTTTGTTTTTTTTATACTAGCTTTCAAAAATGAATTAATCAGTTTAGGCTTACACTAGAATGTGTTTCAGAAACCCGCAATCTGTGTGCATTTCGCGCACCGCATTCAAATCGCACTACCCTTGCAGTCTGCAGTGGATGTCAGTGTTGCAAACACAGTGCATTTGCCGGCACCAGATTGCATGGTACAAAACAAAACATGCAATCTGGTTGCACTGTGGTTCAAAAATTGGTGCATGCATGTCTATGGTGCGATGTGGTGTGATTTGAGCTCATTCAAAATGAATGGGCTTAAATTGCATTACACTGAACCACATGTGAATTGCACAGGAATGTGTTGCAGTTCCTTTGTGATTCACATGCACTTCATTGTGTATACCAAGGCCCAACAATCCAATTGTTAAACAATTGACATTTTTTGCACACCAAAATCAAATCCTTAAAGTTGTACTGATGAATGAGTAAGCACTTTGCATTAAGATTTTTTTAATATTGTCTGTCTGGTGCAGAAACTGTTTCTCTACAACACCTTTGCTATTTTGTGCAACAAATTGTGGCAATATAGTGAAGTTATTGGAGGATATTGAAAGTTGATATTTTGTGAGCTTTCTTACAATTTGCTATATGCTTTCCGCATTACCCTGCGACAACCATTTTGTGAACTGAAATAAAAGTGAAAAATGTCATCTGAGTATGACTGTGCTATGGAACACATACAGTCAGGTCCATAAATATTGGGACATCGACACAATTCTAACATTTTTGGCTCTATACACCACCACAATGGATTTGAAATAAAACGAACAAGATGTGCTTTAACTGCAGACTGTCAGCTTTAATTCTAGGGTATTTACATCCAAATCAGGTGAACGGTGTAGGAATTACAACAGTTTGCATATGTGCCTCCCACTTGTTAAGGAACCAAAAGTAATGGGACAATTGGCTTCTCAGCTGTTCCATGGCCAAGTGTGTGTTATTCCCTCATTATTCCAATTACAATGAGCAGATAAAAGGTCCAGAGTTTATTTCAAGTGTGCTATTAGCATTTGGAATCTGTTGCTGTCAACTCTCAAGATGAGATCCAAAGAGCTGTCACTATCAGTGAAGCAAGCCATCATTAGGCTGAAAAAAATAAACAAACCCATCAGAGAGATAGCAAAAAACATTAGGCGTGGCCAAAACAACTGTTTGGAACATTCTTAAAAAGAAAGAACGCACCGGTGAGCTCAGCAACATCAAAAGACCCGGAAGACCACGGAAAACAACTGTGGTGGATGACCGAAGAATTCTTTCCCTGGTGAAGAAAACACCCTTCACAACAGTTGGCCAGATCAAGAACACTCTCCAGGAGGTAGGTGTATGTGTGTCAAAGTCAACAATCAAGAGAAGACTTCACCAGAGTGAATACAGAGGGTTCACCACACGATGTAAACCATTGGTGAGCCTCAAAAACAGGAAGACCAGATTAGAGTTTGCCAAACGACATCTAAAAAAGCCTTCACAGTTCTGGAACAACATCCTATGGACAGATGAGACCAAGATCAACTTGTACCAGAGTGATGGGAAGAGAAGACTATGGAGAAAGAAAGGAACTGCTCATGATCCTAAGCATACCACATCATCAGTGAAGCATGGTGGTGGTAGTGTCATGGCGTGGGCATGTATGGCTGCCAGTGGAACTGGTTTTCTTGTATTTATTGATGATGTGACTGCTGACAAAAGCAGCAGGATGAATTCTGAAGTGTTTCGGGCAATATTATCTGCTCATATTCAGCCAAATGCTTCAGAACTCATTGGATGCCGCTTCACAGTGCAGATGGACAATGACCCAAAGCATACTGCAAAAGCAACCAAAGAGTTTTTTAAGGAAAAGAAGTGGAATGTTATGCAATGGCCAAGTTAATCACCTGAACCTTGCAATGCAGCTCTCAATGTAGAGCAAAATTAAGTTACCAAGTCAAATTTATTAAGGTACCTTAACTTAAATTTCATTGTACAACAATGAATGCAGAAATGTAACTGTACATGACACACAATAATAAGTTGATGTAATTTCCAACATTATCATTTCAACACAACTCATGAAAGTAGGTTTTTAAATGAAAAAGTTTATTTAAACCAATAAGTTAGGATTTTTATCTTGGAAATACACATTTAATTAAGTGGTGGTAACAGGTCGCTTGAGTTATTTTTTAGAGTGTATGCTGGGTTTTATTAATTCAGTGTAGTATGGAAAGGTAACATCCCACCATATCACCATGTGGGTGCTGGGAAGAGAGAAATCCCAATGCAACATGAAACATTGCAGATCACTTTACCCCTACATGAAAAAGTGAAAAATGATTTTTTATTTTTTTGTGCTGAGCCCAGCTTGAGGTAGAGACTTGTGATGAGCAAACTGATGTTTGTGAAATTGATTTTGGCACAAAACTATGGTAATTACCAAAATTTCACTAGCTGGGATGTTTTTTTCTGTGAGAAAAGTATAACATATGACGCTTATGAGGGCCAACTTTTCGGCAGAAAAACAGGCCCAGGATAGTCAAAAGGGGCCCCAGGAGCCATTTAAAGACCAAGTGCACCTCCAAAAACTACCTTAATTCTACCTTCCAAATTGACTACATCGTATTTAGTCAAAATACAGAAATTTAATTTGGATATTGCACTTTTCGTTGACATTTTTGGGAAAATGAAAACTCTTATTTTTACTTATCCCTATTATAGACACTGCTACTTTCTAAAACTTGCAGCACATCAAACTCCTCACCCAAAGGGCCTGTTGACACTACCACATTGCTGTAACATGCATGTTACTGCAAAACACTTTGCATGTATTGGTGCAGTGCCATTTAGTATGAAAGACATCCCAACACACCTTGTCAATGGACTGACATGTATTGCAGTGCACTGCCAGAAATTATATATGCACCAGTTTTGTTGTGTTGGCAGCCCATTAATTTTGATGCACTGCAGTGGTGTGAATGAACCGGGTGGTTACAGATTTGTGTGCTGCTGAGCACTTTAAGCCAAAACCCAGAATGCACAATCTACATGGTCACATGTTATAACACAATATCAAATAAATGACAAGCTTTCTGTGAAAACATACCATGTCTCTATCTGTGAAGAATGTGGATTTAAAGGCATGAATATTAGTTTGTGTAGATTGTCATGAATCAGGAAAAAAGCTTATCTTCTGTAATCCTTTGAGAATTTTCCCTGCATGAGATACGTCAGTCAGAATGATAATGGAGGAGGTCATCTTATACAAATAGTATGTGAGGATGTAAGTTTCTTGATATTCCTAATAACTATTGTTCTATAGTAAGAAAAATAAGTAAAGAGTTAACTGGCTGTATAAAATGATTCCAATTGCTACTGTACTTCCGTAGAACTGCAATTTCTGCTTTGCTGACAGCTCCCCTAAAAACACCTAGACAAAGCTGTCAAAAATAAAGCCTTTCATGAAAAAAAAAAAAGAAAGAAACATACCTTCAACTTGGGATGCAACCATGTTCCTAGGGGGCAGATGAACTTACTGTGCTTCACGTGTTTCTTCTGGAAATTATGGGTGCGGAAAACCCAACAAGAATGCACTCCAGCATATACAGGACTGTGTTCTGGCAGGCTTTCAACACCCAGCTTTCTCAGGAGGCAGTGGTGAGACACAGTAATATCACCTGAGCTTCTGTGAAATGGGCAAAAGCCAAGTTCAAGGTATTTTTTTTTACTTTTAATCTTTATTTTCTTTTACAAAATGTTTATTAAATGTAAAATTTTTCAAAGCATAAATAAAATGGATACAGTAAGCTCACATTCACTTTGTATGCTGTACAAGATGGAAGTAGGCATGTATGAAGCAAAGAAAGGTTTGTTTGATATAGATTAACATTCATATATAGAGAGGAAAACACATAGGGGTTGATTTACTAAAACTGGAGCACTCAGAATCTGGTGCAGCTGTGCGTGGTAGCCAATCAGCTTCTAACTTCAGCTTGTTCAGTTAAGCTTTGATAATAAAACCTGAAAGCTGATTGTTTTGTATGCAAAGCTGCACCAAAGTTTGCACTCTGCAGTTTTCGTAAATAACTCCCAATGCAAATGTAACAGTTAGCAGAATGCTAATATGGTAAAATCAGGAATAGATAGCAAAATGGAAGAAAGGATAGGGGCATCGGATCAGCCTGAGGGTGAGCCTCGTATCAAGGTCACCCACAGCAAAATTGTAGATATTCCATTATGAGTAGAGGGTGACAGCATATGCCATAATAGCAATCTATGATGGTGATTCGGCGGGTGGGAGCATAAATAAGGCAATGTGCAAGGAATAGGGAAGCAAAGTAAAAATATGCCAGGTTCGGTGGTGGGGGATCTCAGTGTTAGTTGATTGGTATTGGAAGGGAAAGGAATAAGAGGGAAAGGAAATAGAAGGAAGTAAACAAGTAGAAGAAGGGGAAAATGGAATTTTCTGTGGGGAAAGAAATAAGGAGAGGGGTCTTGGCCAGGTGCACAGATTATTTAACACACTAAAGGAACAGTAAAGATCTGTCTAAGTTGAGGTTGTGATTATACCTTAGCCAATGAGACTTTGGGGTTGATTTACTAAAACTGGAGAGTGCAAAATCTGGTGCTGCTGTGCATAGAAACCCATTAGCTTCCAGTTTTTTTTGGTCAAAGCTTAACTGAACAAACTGACATTAGAAGCTGATTGGCTACCATGCACAGCTGCATCATATTCCAAAATTTAGAATGAGCAGCATTCAATATTGATGTGAGTTATTTTTAATAGCTTTGATTATTTTTTTTATTTAGGGGTAGGGTCAAAGTGACCCTTGAATTCCCATGCAAGGTTCATTTCAAGACAATTTCCTGTTTTTCTAGTGGCCACTATATATTTTATATTACAGTATTTATGTATCTACTATACACTACAATTTACAGGATGTTTCATGCTAGAAATAATAGATTATTGTAATATCCTACACACCACAGTGAAGGTTCATGTGACAAACAGCTCTGCATACATGCAGTTGATTAGAATGACATATATCACAAGACAGGGCAGGAATATTCTACGTGTCGCTCAGTTCCTAAGTCTGACAGGAAATAAATATCTTTCACTGTTAATGGCTTATAGATCAAGATCCATTCTCATTCCTAAAGCATCATACAGGCAGAGAGAATTATGTTTACCAGCAAACGGCAAGAGGGAAACACATAATGGCAGATATATATCAAGAACACCATTTTAAAGGATCCCCTGTAAGTTCAGTGATAGTGATGCATGATACATATTGTAAATACTTGTAAGTTACAGTCCTAACATTCTGCGAAATAAATATGTTTCACTGCATTCTCCCTGCATGGCACAGTGGCTGTTTATCCCTTGGTCCTCACTAAGGCTAAATTTGTCCTGCAATGAAAGCAATATATACAATCCTGTAAAGCATAGCTTGGAAGACAGAGCATAATTCCTACATTTAGTAGCAGCTAATAGGTCAAATTCTAATAGAAGACTCAGGGAATAATAAATAATGCTCTTTTGCATTAAAATGCCTTAGGAAATCTATTAGCTGTGGTCCAGTCAGTCATTTAATGTGCTTTTAAAGGTTTGTTTTATGAACTGTTCCTCCTGTGTTCACTTAGGCCAATGCTTCTCCATTAAAGGTACATATGCCCAAGAAGGTGCTTCTGATGGGTTTTGGGGTACTTCTGATGCTTATAGTACATTCAAATAACAGTTTAGAATTCTAACAAATAATAAATTGTATAAAAGTGAATATTAGCAAGTATTGTAGTTCACTGGAAAAGTATAGTGATGTTTTGAAAGAGTTTGTTGTAGAATGGGTTCACTACCTGTTAACATACAAGTGTTTATGTTTGATAGGAAGTACTGTCTCAAAAAATGTGGTGCATCTCTGGGTGCAAAGTTTTCTCCCATTTATGCCAATGCCTATATGAAACTATGCAGGGAGCAGGGGCGGACTGACAACTCATGGGGCCCCCGGGCAATAGGGGATCATGGGGCCCCTGTGTCCTTGCAGAAACTCAAAAAAGCCTATGAAAAAGGTACCAGGGGCATCTCATGGGGCCCCCTACTGACCCCGGGCCCTAGGGCAGTGCCCGAGTTTCCAAATGGTCAGTCCGCCCCTGGCAGGGAGCACCAAGTCTTTGAAGATAGGATCCAGAGAAGAGCAAGTCTGCCAAGGTTTGACATGTGACCAGTTTTGCAAAACATCCTCAAAATTCATAAAATCTGAACATTTCCAAAGTCCTGTTGAAGTCTATGGGGAACAAATTTTGATAATCAATTTTTCATTTTGTGGTACTAATAAACAAACTATTGTCAAAAAAAGAGGTACTGCCATGAGGGGACATGTACAGTACCACCAGCAAACTATTAAAAAAATGTAATGTAAAAAGGGAAAGGTCCTTTTTATGTGACTTCAAGAGCTACAATGAAGATACACAAGAACTTTGAATTACAGTTCTAGGGGATATGTAGAGTTACAGAACAAAAGAGTACAAGAAGGTGCATCTAAGTGCAGTATTTCCAGTAACTTTTTTAAGAACAGTTAAAGACACTTACAGCAATGGTAAGGATAACAAGCTCATCAAAACATTGTCATTGCGGGGCACCTGTCACTATGAAACAACCTGCGATGCCAGCCAGCAGCAGCAGGGGGAGCTCTGTTGTGGTTCTCACTTCTGGTTTTGCGCTCCACGCAGACAGCATGCGTTCTAACGGTCCAGGAAGAGCAATGGCCATCTTACCATCACTCACTGAGCTCCCCCTGCAGCTGCTGGCCGGCATCATGGATTGTTTCATAGTGACAGGATCCCCGCAACGACAATGTATTGATGAGCCTGTTATCCTTACCATTGCTGTAAGTGTTTTTAACCATTCTTATTAAAGTTACTGGATATACTGCACTTAAAAGTGCCTTCTTGTCCTCCTCTCTCTCCACACCAGAGTCTGCTTCATACTCTCAGAAATGCTGCCCAGTGCATGATCCAAGTTTTTAGTATACCAGCTGTCATTTCCAAGTTGAAGGTCCCAGAGGCAGATGCACCCTATAAACTCTCCAGTGTTACAGAACAGCATGGAGATCACAGACAGCTTTAAAAAGAAGATGGGGGAAGAGGGCATTCTAGCAATGCCAGCAGACAACTTACTGCTCTGCAGCTGGGACGATGTAGGTCAACTCTCTGTTGGGTGTTTTGTGACTGTATCAGTTGGCCAGTTTGGAAAAAATGTATACATCTCCTGTTTGTATGACCCTTCAACTGCTATTTCCTGTAAGAACAACCCTTTACTACCACCATGTGCAGAAACTCTGACTCTCAAGTTAGACCAGCCTCTCAGTATTGCATTTTTTTCAGAGGTACAGTTGTGTTCAAAATAATAGCAGTCAAACATCACTAACCTGATCAATCACTGTTTTTGTTAGAAATGATATTTCAACATGGCAAATAATTTACTAGCAGGTGTAGTAGAGTAATAGAAATCCAACAGACCCAACAGTCATGACATGCATGCTGCTGATTCTGTGTAATTGAATCACTAATTGAAAGGGGCATGTTCAAAATAATAGCACTGTGGAGTTCTATTAGTGAGGTCATTCATTCTTTGAAAAACAGGTGGCAATTATTGCCCTTATTTAAGGAAGGAAGGCAGCAAATGTTGTACATGCTGGTTACAGTGCATTTCTCTCTGAAATTCTGAGGAAAATGGGTCGTTCCAGACATTGTGTAGAACAGCGTACCTTGATTAAAAGGTTGATTGGAGAGGGGAATACATATAAAGAAGTGCAGAAAATGATAGGCTGCTCAGCTAAAATGATCTCAAATGCTTTAAAATGGCAACCAAAACCTGAAAGACGTGGAAGAAAGTGAAAAACTACCATTCGAATGGATAGAAGAATAGCCAAAATAGTAAGGACTCAGCCAACAATCAGCTCCAGAAAGATCAAAGAAGGTCTAAAGTTACCTGTGAGTACTGTTACAATTAGAAGACGCCTATGTGAAGCCAAGCTATCTGCAAGAAGCCCCCGCAAAGTCCCACTGTTGAAAAAAAGACGTGCTGAAGAGGTTACAATTTGCCAAAGAGCACATATGACTGGCCTAAAGAGAAATGGAGCAACATTTTGTGGACTGATGAAAGTAAGATTGTTCTTTTTGGGTCTAGTTGCTAGAGACAGTTTGTCAGACAACCCCCAAACACTGAATTCAAGCCACATGTGAAGACAGTGAAGCATGGTTGCGCAAGCATCATGATATGGGGATGTTTCTCATACTACAGTGTTGGGCCTATTTATTGCATACCAGCGATCATGGATCAGTTTGAATACATCAGAATACTTGAAGAGGTCATGCTGCCATATGCTGAAGAGGAAATGCCCTTGAAATTGGTGTTCCAACAAGACAACGACCCCAAACACACCAGTAAACGTGCAACATCTTGGTTCCAGACCAACTAGATTGAGGTTATGGAGTGGCCAGCCCAATCCCCAGATCTTAATCCAATAGAAAACTTGTGGGGTGACATCAAAAATGCAGTTTCTGAGGCAAAACCAAGCAATAGAGAAGAACTGTGGAATGTAGTCCAATCATCCTGGGCTGGAATACCTGTTCACAGGTGCCAGAAGTTGGTTGACTCCATGCAACACAGATGTACAGCAGTTCTCAGAAACAGTGCTTATACAACTAAATATTAAATGATTCAAAGGAAAGCAAAATCTTCAAACATTTTTCAGTTTATATAGTGAATGTTTGAGTTTGTAAAGAAGAATACAAACACTGCTATTTTTTTGAACAGTCTAATATTCACTTTTCTTCCATTTTTTTAGAGGAACAACACAAATTTGATATATTTTTCTTCATGTTTTGATTTGGAATAGAATGTGTAGTGTTCCCAATGCATTTGTGTGTATGGAAATAAAAGCTATTAGAAGGATTTTGAGCTTTATTCACTTTTTTCAACACACTGCTTTTATTTTGAACACAACTGTAAATGTATGTGGGGTACACAAAGATATGTAGCTCACCACACTGCATTTTACACTATAGCACTGTATAGCAATGTATCTCTCCCTACACAGATTTGTCAGTTTTTCCTAAACAGCTCCAACACATACTGGCAATATGGCTGCTGGAAGGCCACCCTTATACAATGAGGGGGGCTGGCTTGTCCATTCTTTCAGGTTATTAACCATCAGGGATCCATCTGACCATGGACAAGGGTTTTTTCAATGCATTATGGGTTCAGGTGCAGATTTTTGGGCCATAGTTTTGGAGACATGGATTTCCCCTCACTTAGGAGAGTTTTAGGCTCACTTCCTGTTGTGTCCCTGGAACACAGCAAAAATAACAATAGAAAACCTGGTAAGGTTTTTTTATTTCCATCCCCTACTTGTCTAAAACAAAAGAAATAGAATGGCTGTAGATGCACTTTAATAACACTGAAATCAAAGGTTTGCCTTCTAATGCAGCAAGATATTTTAGCATGTATCTGGGCCCAAAGCTAGCTTCATTTTATGGGAATTGAAAAGGTTAGCACACGAAAGGGTGGCAATTTCAATTAAATTCTAGATAGAAAGAAAGTAATGGGGATCTATAAACTGTGTAAATTATCCTCTTTGAAATTACTGTATATACTGTATATAGAAACAGATGATTAGAGTAACCACTCCATTGTTATCTAGCATGTACAACATAATAGCTTATGTTCATACTTGATTCATGATTAAAATGTTTCTCCCTTTAGGCTGCATTCACACTTAAGTGATGCAATTTGCATCATGCATTTTAGCATGCTTTTGGCAGGACAGCCCATTGACTTCAAAAGGCTGCCTATTGCACAGATAAGTTGCCAAAGAAGCTCATGTGCCAACATTTGGCACTAAGCCAGGTGCGCTTGGCGATGTACATTTTTCTACAGTTTTTGCATTGTTTGTCGCCAAAATCACACTGCGTTTGGGGTCCCATTAAGAAATAAAGCCATATTTCTGAATATAAAGGGAAGAAAGCGACCAAGTGTAAATGCAGCCCAACTTAGGGTGTTATGGATACAGTTTATTTTTCTCTATCAGTATATGAATTGTATGAATAATACAAGTTATTGCTGTTTTACACTGCTGGCAGAATTAGAGTGGAAGAGAAAGAGCAAGAAGTGTGAGTGCAATTTTGTTTCCTAAGGAGCAAACTATTTTTAGTGTCCATTTAATATGTGCATTTAATAACCTTTCATAGCCAGCTTTGCCAAGTTTTAATAGTGTATAGTTCAGTACACTACCTGGGTACATAAAGATGATGGATTTGGATTGCAAACCTTACTAAAGCTAAATAGTGTTGATTTATTTCATTACAGCATATTGATTTTATTGATTTGATTTGCAGGATTATATTTACCTTAATTAATTTAATATTTCTTCATTATGTTTTGATTACTATTCATGTTTATGGTGCTTTATTGAGCTTTTACTATATCCACTCACTTAATTGGCTTACTTTGAATTTCTGCTACACATTTGAGGCCTGTTTTTACATCTAAACATAAATAGAACCTTCCCCAAAGCCACCCATGAAATTTTCACTTAAAGGATAAATATATAGCATTTAAGTGAAAAATAATGTTCACTTAAAGGATAAATATATAGGAAATTTAAAATAAAATAATATAGCATAGACAATTACGACACAAGCGATATTGTAATTTAAAAATCAGTGATCCAATCACACAGGAAAATTAGAGTAGCTGCAGATTGAAATGAAAAGGTAATTTTTGATAACATAAAATTAGCAAATATCGCCTTTTTTTCAATCTGCAGCAATTGTAATGTTCTGTAAAATTTAATGCAATATAGCAACCTGGAGGCGTTCTGTACATAGTGGGTATAAAGTGCTTCCCCAAAAATGAAATTTCCTGACTGTGTGATTGGCTCGCTGATTTTATCAAAAATCTGCACTAAAATACAAGTACATTTTTAAGCAACCCCTACTAGTGATGGGCCGAACACCCCCAAGTTCGGTTCACAGTTGAACGTTCAAACCTAATGAATGTTCGACTGTGAACTTCAAATTCAAAAGTCTATGGAACTCGAACTTGTAAATTCAAAAGTGCCCATTTTGAAGGCTTATATGCAAGTTATTGGCCATAAAAAGGGTACTGCCCTGAGGGACAAGAATCGATGAAAAAAAAATTAAAATAGTAATGTTTTTAAAGGGGCAGTCATTTTCATTGCTTAAAGTAAAAAAAAAATAAAGAAAAATTCCTTTAAATATCATGCCTGGGTGGGTCCCCTTAAACTACCTGCAAAGTTGCACATCAGTACAATGAATAGAATCTGCTGCACCAGGACTGACATTTTTTTTTTAAAATGACATTGTTATTAAAAAAAACCCACAATTTTAGGTCTGGTAGGAAAGTTAGGAGGGACCTCACAAGAAATCATTTTTTTTTTTAAAGTGCGTGGGGTTTTGCCCTGGAAGCCATACCAGGCCCTTTGGGGGGGGGAATGCGTGGGGTTCCCCCTAAAAGCCATACCAGGCCCTTTAGGCCTGGTAGGACTTTTAAGGGGAATCCCACCCCCCAGAAATTGGGGGGAAAGCATGGGGTCCCCCCTAAATTCCTACCAGACCCTTGATCCAAGGTCAGGCCTGGCAGGGCAAGAAAGGGAGGGGGCGATCGAGTGCCCCCCCCCCCTGCAACTTGCCAGGCCATGTGCCCTTGGCATTGAGATGGTGTCCCCATGCCATTGGGGACAAGGGCCTCTTCCCCACAACCCTGGCCCAGTGGTTGTGGGTGTCTGCAGGCAGGGGGGCTTTTTAGCATCAGGGTGCCTAATGCTGCCCCCCTTGTGAATGAGTAAGGGGTACTTGTACGCCTACCCATTCACTAAAGGGTTAAATTCAGGAAAAAATAAAGAGACCAGTCTTTTCAAAAGTTAATTTAATTGAACAAAAAAACAAAACAACAATTAGACAAGTCCTACCAGACTGAAAGAGCCTGGTATGGCTTTTAAGGGGAATCCCTTTTTTTTTTTTTTTAATTTTTTACTGTGGGGTCCTTCCTAACCTTCCTACCAGACCTAAAGGGCCTGGTAGGGATTGGGGTTGGAAGGCCATGCTGTTTCTTTTTTAATGTATTTTTTTGTTTTATTTTTATTTGTTTTTAATATTTTTTTTGTGGGGGGGGGGGGGAGTATTCTCCCCTCTGTCTTCGGCACTGTCCAGCAACATATTGCATAAGGCTGTAGTGTAAGCAGCCTTATATAGTGTGGGGACTTAGCTGTGAGCCATGATTAGTCAAAGTCACCGTGCATTGTGCTGTGATTAGCCAAAGCATTGCACCTGACCTGTGGTCTGGTGCTTTGATTTAGCCAATCATGCATTTCACAATGCACTGTGAGAGTGCAGTGCATTGTGGGGTGCTCGGCGGGTGAACACACGAACGGCTGATGTTTGAGTCGAACTTGTGTTCACTGGAACACTAAAATTGCACCGGGTTATTATAACTAACCAGATCCTTACATTAAGCATCCATCTGTAAAGGACATGATATAACAAACAGCTATTTCTTCAGAGCACAAATAGGTAGTAATCCATAAAGTAGATTCCCACCCCCGCACACACATACACATACCAACACACGCACACACACACACACAGTTTTTTTTAAACCCCTACTTACTGGACTGTGGGTTCTGCAAAGTTCAGATACTTACCCACCCAGGGGATATAGCATTATCCTGGAGAATCCTCTTGTCTTCTGTGCCGGGCTCAGCCACAGGCCCCCCGATAATGTGCTGTTAGACTATGCCACCTGAGATATGTGACATGCATATCTTAGCAGGCACAAGAAGCACAGTGAATGTAAATCACCTAGGTGAGTGATGCATGGACAGCGGCACCACAAGGTGCTTGTTAGACATGTGCGATTCCTTTAGTTATTAATTCAATTCTGGCAAATTTCTGCTTTTATTTTGCATTAACATTTTTCATGAATGATCCAATGATTCCTACTTATTGTGTTTGGGTTGGATGGAGGTGGATCCATCAGAATCTCCAAATCATAACATTAACGAATGAATCCGAAATTCATCCATTCCTTACTTTATTATGCACATGACTCCAATAGATATCGCCCAGCCAGCTCATTCCATTTCTCTTTGTGGGTTGGACTAGCAGGGATGACTCAGAGGGCATAATTAATGTCCCGAAATAAGGAATTAACACTTTAAAACAAATATAGCCAATCTTCCAAAATAACTTCCGAAAACACAAATCGATTCAAAACAATGAATATACAGAAGAAAACTAAACAAACCACTTGGCGCTAAATCCCACAAATAGACATTGTATGAAAAAGGAGAGAAGGGCTGGTCCCACAGCTGCTCTGATGACCATTAGGAGTGATGTGTGAATAAATGAAAACAAGAGAATAGAGCACTCATGGTGAAAGCCAGAATGATAAGGTGATGACATATCCAACCGACAACCAACATGTTCAAAAACATGTCCAAAAACAAAGTGTTTTAATAGTTCAATAAAACCAACAGTATAAAAATTATACTCCAGGAAATGCAGTGTAGTAATATGGCACTATGAAAAAACTGGCACAAGTCACATACTGGTGAAGAGTAATAAGAGTGGCTTACTGCAACAATGACATGGCTGTGGAGGGTCCTGATAATAAGCTCAATGGATGGAAAGGTTGGACAAGGGCAGCGGATAGTGATGTGTAAATCTACAAACAAACGCCCGATGTATCTCTCAAGAAAGCCAGGGGAACCTCCACATTGTCAATGAAGAATGAGCACTAGAAGTAATGTCACGGTGCCCCAGAAGTGACATCAGTGAACTGCAACTGCAACGGCGCTCTTAGCTCCTTGCCCCTGCAGAGTGCCCTCATAGCAAACCACTTGCTATGGGGTCACTTGTTCTTGATCGCTTCTGAGCCCCATTCTGTAGGTCCACAAGACACACAGAACAGGGCTTGGCTCCATCCCCGCTCCCTCCTCACTGTCTGCGATTGACAGCAGTGGGAGGCAATGAGAAGCTGCATACTAAAGGTTTTTTACCTTCATGCAAAAAATGCAGGATGGTAAAAAACCTTCAGTCTTTTACAACTACTTTAACAAATTAATTCAAAACCAAACAAATTTTCCTCATGCACATTTCTAGTGCTTGCTATTAAGTGTGAAAACCATAAAAACATTTTCTTTTCTTGCCTTTGACTTTAGTTTTATTGTGTTATAAGGGTTTTATTCTCATGGTTTCAGCTCAGTGAGTAGAGTCCACACCAGTTGTGCTGTTTAAGAGCTTGTTGGCCAACTTTTATTAAACAAAATTAAAAGGTCCATCCAGAATTCTGATGCAGGGGTTGCAACTTTACACAGCAACAATTTTAACAAAAAAATACCGATCCACCTGGCTCTCCGGTTAGCATCACTGCTCAGGATTTGTGTTTTGGTCCTCCTGACCATGTAACAGTGTCCCTGTATTCCTGTACAAACTGTGTACCTCTGCTGGCAGCCTTCTTACAGCTCCCTGCTGCTCCAGCCCTCAAGCTTGGGCACTCTGTCTATTCTATCAGACTGCATCATGCAGACATGCACACTTGTAGCTGCTCCCTTGCACCCACATGGACGCCTCTGGAGGGTGGAACCCAGAACCCTGGGCCTGACTCTACAAAAGTACCCACACACACCTGCACAATCAGTCTCCTGGCTATTGCAAAAACCTGGTCCCATGATTGGATATTTCCTCCCACCCAGATCATTGAGAAATCTCTGGGCTCTAGGTCCCAAACTGAGATTTATGAAAACACAGTTTCCTCCAAATTAAACAAGCACCCTGGAGCCCTTCAACCTGCCTTGTTGAGAATCCCAGGTGACATGAACCATCACAGAGAACTGCACTGTCACAGTAGGCCGTTCTGAACTCAAGGAGTTCTAGCCCCAAATAAAAGTGTTCAGTGTGGGGCACAGAAGACAATTTTCTTGATACGAAAGGTAATACCAGTCCTGTGATTTCAAACATCAGTCATCCTGTGATGTCTCTTATGCAATGTCTACTTTTGAAAACCTATGAACATGTATATATTTATTAAAGAGATGCTTAACAAGAAGTGAATCCAATGCTATAAAAAAAAAGAATACAGAAAGAATGAAAGAAAAAATTTAGATGTTAGACTTAAAGAAAATACCTGGTGAATGCACAGTAGCAACAAGAAGGTATTAACACTGTGTTACTGCTATACCTGCATAGTAGCATTGATTATTAAATGTAGACTAGCACCATCCACAACAGCCATACCCAACAGGAAGCACATCCAAAGTGGTTAATGCAGCAGGTGAGTCTGTGTTGCATTAGAATATGACTTTCTAATCTCTGGTCCTCTCAGCTCACACCGCCTGCCTACCCCCTTACTTCTGCTGTCATTTCTACAGAAACTGTAACCTCTGCCCTGGCAGCTCATACCACCAAGCCCCTCTCCTGACCTTTTGAATGGGAGGGATGTATTTGGAGTTGCAACTGGAATCTCCTTGCAGAGGCACCACATACCACCAAGCCTGCAACCACCTCCCTCACAAAGTATTGTGCCAACACACCACATCACCACTGTGCCTGCAGTCCCCTTCTCACCACCATGCCTGAAACCTCCCCACCATTGCACCTACAAGCTAACCACCCCTGCTCCCAGACTCCTACCAGTGCAGCTTCCCCTTATCCTCCTCCTCTGGCACTTCACTTGCAAAATAACCTCCACTCACATCCCCATGCTTGATTCCCATCCTCCCTCCCCTCCTTTGCTCTCATCACCTATCCTACATGCCCCCACTTCACTCGCCATCTCGCCATTGCAAATACAAATTCTATAACACTGCCACTGAAACTGATGCATTCACCACCACAGCGCCTGCAGACTGTGTATTCAGTCCATTCAAAAAATGGGAACACTTTTACCTAGTTAGCTTTAAAACAAACCCTACTCACCTCTGTAACTCTAGACAATATAGAACAATTCATTTTAAAATTTTACAGCAGAAGCACTGAAGTTTATGTTATCTCAGTGCTTTCTGCTCCCTCATCCCTGCAGTAGCTCAGCTGCCTTCCTGCTTTATAATCTGTAATATAAACATACAGAAATAGCTTTGGGCAGGGACATCAAAGGGACTGTTAAAAGAACAACTTGAATGACTTCAGTTCATCTGCTGTAAATTTTAAGCATGCTCTGTAGTGCCTGCAGCTACAGAGAGGTGTGAGAGCTTGTTTTAAAGCTCATTTACTGCTTATGAAAAAAATATGAAAATATTTGAAATCTTGCCCATAGGCTTTCAATGGCTGACAATGGATTACCCTCCCCCTCCTTTTTTCTCTTTTCCTCTTCCCCTCCCCCCTCATCTTCTCTCTTTTTTCCTTCCTTTTTATCATTTTTTTGGTTTTGGGTCTTCCTAAGCCCCCCTTTTTTGGAGGCTTATACAGAACGCCTGGATCAGCCTCTCCTCCCGGATTGTGGGTGGTTCCAATCATGTATGATCTGCAAATTCTGTATACCTGAACACTTTTTTGTATTTCCACGCATTCATGTTCTGGTTGTATTGGCTACACTGGCGGTTACTGTTGTACCACCCATCTGCCTTTGTAACAATAGGCCTGTCAGCCAATTTCTTTCTTCTCTTTCTCTCTTATTGCCTCATTGGCACTTGTTACCATTGACACCATTGTCTTCTGATGCCTGTTTACTTTTTTTAAACTTCAATAAACTCTTTATAAAACTAAAACTAAAAATACAGAACACAAGATTTTAACGCTTTTTTTTTTTTTTACATAACCAGTGAAAATGGAGTACAACAGATTGGACTAAACAATACTGTACTGATACACTGCTATTGTCATATTTACTGAAAGGAACTCATGGACAGATGCTTGAGGTTGCAGGGTAAGGCGGTTCATTACTATTGTATTTGCAGAACAATCTTCTTTGATGGAAAAGAACAACATCACCAAAGATGTGGCAATTAATTACAGACTTGTCATACCTTCAGTCATAAGTCTATAATTTCAGAAAAAATACTGTAAAATGAAAATCAATACTTTGTACACACAAGGTGTTTTCAGGTAGGTATACAAAAGGAATACTCAGTATATAAAAAAAAGGAACTATTGAAAACATAAATAGTCGGTGTAGATAATATAAATACTTTATGTGTATTGTGTTGCTAAAAGAATCAAATGTTATTTCTTGAGCTCCTTGGAAAATTGAAAGAAACATTTGACTAGTTGCTAGAGACAGAAAATACTCTTTTTTGTATGCAAATTTATGTTCTCATACAAGAAAGACAGGAATCATAGCAACATGTTGATCAGAGATGTTGTTAGAAAAAAGATTCCCCAGACATTTCTATTAGTCAAAAAATCCAGTATTATTCCATACTTGAATTGGCAAAATTACAATAGTATCATTTAGTTTGACTTAATAGCATATCTTTATAAAAGCCCATTTACACCTAATAAGCTGCAGGAATACATATGAGGCCATTCACTTTACCACAGTGTATGGGAAGGCAAAGTTTTTATGTTTTACAAGCCAAAGCACATACACAACACACTTGTGCTGCAAGGCACTGCAAGGGTACCAAAATGCACAATGTGGATATGGGATATGCTGAGGTTAAAATAAAATACTGCAGGCACGATTTTTCTCTGCTGGTGCCCATTAAAAATGAATGGGTTGTAGTAACACACTGTGCCTAAATGCAGCATAGTGTGAACAGGCCCTAAAAGTGTCTTATTAAAGACATTATCAATATGCTAAAGTGCCCTTGCAGCTTAGAATTGGTTGTATTGGCAGTATTAAACCCAAGAGCAAATGTATATTATATTGCAGCTTGCCAATTCTTAGATGTGATGGCTGTATTAGTTTCCTTTTTTAGGCTTTCTTTCTTCTATTTTTATCTGGTGATTCAGCCAGCAAGTCTGTTGTTTTTTTCAGAAGCACAAGTTTTCCAACAGGATACATCACTTTACATGGTTAAGACAATCCATTTCCCACTGGCAGGGGTGATTAAAATGATCAGCTTTTATTTATTCATGCAAACTTTTATCCCAAAAGGAAAAACAAACTGTTTGCTGCAACTGATTATAAAGTGTGAACCGGAGTTTGGCTCCAGTTTGTTTAGTGTATTTAAATATAATACATTTAACATTACCCTCCCCACATACTGGCAATGCTGCTGTCCGTCGTGCTTCCTGTGCTCATTCATCCAGAGTTGTGTCTCTTTAATACGGGAGGTATGTTACTGGCCAGATCTTTAGGTGAGAACAGAGGGATAAGGCCGGAGAATAGAAAATGAATGCAGCCACCGCATCTAATGATTTGTAAGCTACAGCATAATACATTTTTTGGTTTAATGCCGCTTTAACAAAAAGTAAGGCATTTGTGCACATTAAAGAACACAGATCTGATGATTCCCACACTGCAAGGGTTAAAGAATATGTAAACCAAGTAATTCGTATTCCTGATATGTGTTTGTTGTTTGATGTACTTGTGTAAAAAAGTATCCTGTTCTCTTTTTATTGCTTCCTTTGTGTGAAATCTCCGAAGTTTCTGGCAGTCCCTCTCATTTACTATTGAAAACTGGCCACACTAAGCAGGAGAGCACAGCGTGGTCAGTTCTTTACCTATGCTGGGAAAACTGATCCAATGATCAGACTTCTGCTGACACCTCCTCTGCACAGAAATTCAGTGGGAAGATTAGTGTATGCTATTTCTCCTCCCCCAGCTGTTATGCAGCTGAGAACAAAGGGTATATGATCACTTAAAAAAGGTATTTATAATGCTTATTATATATCTATACTCAAATGTTTTAACTTTCATTTCTGTTTTAAACTGAAGGATGTGTTTACAAAGTGGGGGTTTACAATCATTTTAAATGCTCGCTTATGCCTGGAGTTTTTCTTTTTAGGGCTGAATCTTTACCGCGGTACTGGGAGTAGAGTTCGACTAGCGTAATTGCCTTATCTGCTCTTTTTCCCTCCTTTTTTACCCACCTTCCCCTCCTACCTTTCCCCTCCCCCCCCCTCTTTTTTTCTTTTTTTTCTCTTTCCTGTCCCCCTTTCTCTTATTCCTCTAAATTGGCTATTCTTTTTTGTGGAGTATAATTGCTGTCTTTTTATTTTTTGCACCCAGTTAACACATGTAATTTAGTTACGTGTAACCAAGGCCACTATTACCTTGGGCTGGTAGCTTTGCTATGGTGCCATTAAGGTTTTTAAGGCTCTGGTTAATGCCTGTATGAAAGGGTGTCCGTTTATTGTATTGCTGTTCCTTTCCCCTATTCCACTCCCCCCCCCTCACACACACACACACTCTTGTATTTCATTTTTTTCTTTTTTCTCATTTTTGTATGTATGTATTTCATTATTTGACCTTATGCACAATTGTGTTGCATATTTTCTCTTATTGTATGAAAACTGCAATAAAAGTTTATGAAACAAAAAAGAAAGAGGGAAAAGGTACGTAAAAGTAATTTTTACTGATACTCTGGGTATAAATTAACATTTAACCCTTGCAATACCAGAGGAGGGTATTGTTTTCGGCAGACTTCAGCTTTAAGCATACGTTAATCAGTCAGGTGTGTCATACATTTGGGCTAATATATTAATGCTGGACTATTGTGTGTATATATGTATATAACTGTTAGAAATTCTGTATATAGCCCTACAGAACAGACAGTGCACAGTCCAGTCCATATGTGCTTTTATGCTTCACTGCAACAAGGAAACAGGAAACTTTTATTCAGAGACAAGAGTTTGCAATAGATGCAGCTACAAGCTTATAAACACTGCCATCTACTGGTTGAAGAATATATCTCTACTGAATACTGAATACTGATGTAGTTGTTGCACAAAATATATGAACGCTGTATTCCAACAATAACTTTTTACAGCAGTAAAACTTGCAAATGAAGACACTGAAGGAAACCAACAAACCAAGATATGCAGTTCCTCCACAGGGAGAGGATAGTAGGCTTTCTTGAGGACATGAATGTACAATATATATGTAAAATGCTGTGCAAATTGACAGCGCTATATAAGTGCCTGTAATAAATAATAATAAATAAGTCAATATAGACACAGAGAAAAGGCTGTGATAACTCTCTGGAGCATACACCTTCCCATAATTGTTCAACGTTGACACACATGCCCCAGTAATAAAAATATCTATTTAAAGGGATAAAGATTAGTTTGTTACTACCATCTGTATTACATGGCACACTTCCTTTATTATGCCACCATAAACCTCTTTTGATTTAATCCAAAACGTAATTTCCCTGTCTCTTATTATCTCACTACAGATCCTTTATGGTTTCTCCCAGCGCACCGTGGAGTGGGGAATTCGAAGATGGAGTGTTTACTGCACAGCCTTGGAAAGCTAACCATATTTCATCGAAAATAATTTTGTTAGGCAAGTCTGCTGTCTGGAAAATATGTAACATACAGAACAATAAAAGTGTGAGCCGAGTTAATGTCACATTTCTTGTTCTTTATTGAAATATTCACCATCTGTTTCCCAGTTTGGCAAGAAAAATCTGTAATGGCAGAATCCGGGATCAACGGCTATTTATTTTCTCATTTGAGCAGTATTTCGGAATTATAATCAGTGTATCAATTTCTATCGGGACTTAATAATAGTGGTACTGCATCTGCCATGCTGTTTGCTATAATGCATTGATCTATATTTTCAACATTTTATCTAATGATTAAATTGGCAGTCATAATGGAAAGTGCTGTGTGCTATCTAATTCTATTTAATTGCATTTGCTAAAAGCTATAGAAAACTCAGTTCCTAATATACATCAGTGATTTGTATTAAATTGTCAAGGGCATGCTATCTCTGCGAGACGCTATCAACAGAAAATATGGTGTTTTGACAGCGACTGATGTGAGCATACCTTAAGGATACATCAAAATACGGCCCTCCCCTTCTTATCGCACTCTGTTCTACAAACAGTGTACATTTGTGCTAAAGCTGCATAAGTAAATCTTTATGAAATCATAGTAAGGTGAGGATTACTTATTAGGAACCCAGAGAATTTCAATGAATACAAATATGATTACTTTTTGTAAAAAAATGAAAAAAATCATATAGAGCTTGGAAATTCCAAACTTGCCCAATGCTGCCACCTACAGGTGCGAGTTTGCCTTAGATAATGAAGAATTGAAAAGTATTACTCGATGATTCAGGAACCTTTCATATTGCTGAACTGATTTTTTTTCTCTTATGCATTGTCACCCCTGTGCTTCCTTCCATGTCTGAATGCAGAATGTGAAGCCAATTTGATACAATTGGAAATCAAATAGGAACAAAATAAAGTTGTTGTGAAAACAAAGCAATTGGGATTTACCTTTCATTATATAGGAAATTTAAAGTGGTTCCAAAGGCCGAAGGTTTTTTATCTTCATGCATTCTATGCATGAAGGTAAAAAAACTTCAGTGTGCAGCTCCGCCCTCCGCTCCCCCTAATACTTACCTGAGCCCAATTTCGATCCAGCAATGTGCGCAAGAGCAGTGGCTTTCCCAGGTCTCTCTCTTCATTGGCTAAGACACAGCAGTGGGAGCCATTGGGAGCCATCCACCTGCTGTAATTCACAGTCAGTAAAGAGGGAGCAAAGGGGCAGGACTGAGCTGCGCTCTGTGTGTACCATAGACACAGAGAGTCGGTTTAGGGGGCACTCAGCAAGGGGGAGGGGCCAGAAGCGCAAGTGTGGGACCTGACCAAAGGAGGACTGGGAAGTACTTGGACTGAATTCCAGGTATGTTTTTGTTTTGCATAGTTTTGATCTAGCTTGTACCAATGTAAGTATACATATTTCATACCTGGCTGACCCCTGTGGAAACAAAGAATCACTGTAGTAGCGGCCACTGTCTTCCAGGTCCTGTGCCATTGCCCTGCTGTATAATAGACATAGGGGGTGACCTGCTCAGTATGGGTGCTATTTAACCACTTCCTACCTAAACCTATTGTAATATGATGGCCGTGTGGGGCTTATGTCATTCCAGGTGGACGTTATATTATGTCCTTCAGGTGCGTGTCTTCCTCATAGCTGCTCTGCAGGCGCCATCTGTCACTCGCTGTATCCACTGGACACAGCCAATGACAGATCACTGTAATGGCCCACTGGTCACAGCAGATCACATGACAATAGCAAAAATGAATGGCTTCCCTTAATGTCATTCATTGTGTACAATTATGTTGCTAGCTGTAATTGGTCACAGTGATCACATGGTACATACAGGGCCAATCAAAGCTCATCTGTACCATGTGATTAGTTCTGGCCAATCACAATTGATTTCATTCAATAAAGTGCTTGCTTATAGCAATTACATTTACTGCTATAATGTGTACAAAAAAAAATCCTGATCACTTCCCCAGAGTATTACAGTGTTATTATGGTAACATTGTATTGCTCTGGTCACAGGTTGTTAAAAATAAATAATAAATAAATGAAAAATAATTGAAAAAGCATTTTTTTTCCATACTGTCACCAGTCAGTGTCCCTGATCACTGCCAAACCAGTTATATGATGACGCTGTACTGCACTGGTGACATACAAAAAATTGTGACTAAAGAGGGTTCTTTTAAAATATCTTCATTTTCCAAAAAATTAGGACAAAAAAATGAAACTAAAAACTCGCCATGCCTCTTACTAAATACCTTGGATTATAGTACTGTCCTGACATTTGTTGGCCTCAAGAAATGAGATAGGCCATATTTCATACCTGGCTGACCCCTGTGGAAACAAAGAATCACTGTAGTAGCGGCCAGATCAAGACTGATCAATTTTCAGATATATGACATAGTTTTAGACTCTATAACTTTCCTACAGACTAAATAATAAACACTGGTTTGGGTTATTTTCACCAAAGAAATGTAGCATGTTCATTTTGGCCTAAATTTATGAAGCACAATTATTTATTTGCAAAATTTTGAAATAGAAATGAAGAAAAATGTGGGTTTTTTTTTCACAATTTTTGGTCTTTTTTCATTTATTTAGCCCCCCCAAAAAAAACCAGTGGTGATCAAATACTACCAAAAGAAAGCTCTATTTGTGTGAAAAAAAGAAAAACATTTCATTTGGGTACAGTGTTGCATGACTGCACAATTGTCATCCAAAGTGAAACAGCGCTGAAAGCTGAAAATTGGCCTGGGCAGGAAGGGGGTGATAGTGCTCAGTATTGAAGCGGTTAAAACACACGTTTCATTTGCATGCAGAACACTCTTTGATTGGACAAAGAGGCAGGTGGTAACATCATGACATCAATAAATAAATTTGTGTAGCGCTAAATAAATACTACCATGTGTTAAAAAGAAATACATATATATAATAAATAAATAAATACCACTCTAAACGTGTTTACATAAAAATATATAAATATATATATATACACATGTGATATAATACTGCAAACACAGCAATAAATATATGTATAATGATTCCCCCACCTGGGGGATCAAAATAAATGTGAACAATATAATAGTGCAAGTATACAAATCCACATTCAGTGAAAAAAATAGATAAAAGTCCAATAAAGTCCACACACTGCACAAATCATACTAAGTGCTCCACAAGAAATAAATAGCTCGCATATAAATTCAGCACAACGTGAAGTGAATCCAGTGCCAAACAAATCGTGAATCCACAATAGCCAAAATGCCCCCTCACCTCCTTCCAGTGACCACAAGGGCCAACTCGCTTTAAGGGTAAGCCACACTTTCACAGGAATAGCCTCGTCTCCACCAGATGGACCCTCCTGGATATTCCCACAGACTAATAAACCTCCTGAGTTCTCCAATCCCCTGATACTTTAAATGATCGTTCATCCACAACGGATCATATCAGAAACAAATAGAGATCCTCCATATTGTAAATCTCTCTATTGTGCGTAGGTGGGGGAATCATTATACATATATTTATTGCTGTGTTTGCACTATTATATCACATATTATATCACATGTATATATATATATATTTATAT
The DNA here is from genome assembly GCF_062004578.1 of Staurois parvus. Lineage (NCBI taxonomy): Eukaryota > Metazoa > Chordata > Amphibia > Anura > Ranidae > Staurois > Staurois parvus. Next base: position 3,020,441 of record NW_028318025.1, read on the forward strand.
ATTTTTATGTAAACACGTTTAGAGTGGTATTTATTTATTTTATATATATATGTATTTCTTTTTAACACATGGTAGTATTTATTTAGCGCTACACCAATTTATTTATTCATTTATTACACTTTGTGGTTGAAGTATGGTGTTTAGCAGCTTAGGGTAGGGATTCATTTAAGCGCTGGAGATTGTTCTTATTAAACATCATGATCTCCACCTCATTCAATTAGATAGTTCCTTATCTTCATTGAGAAAAATACAAGGAGTTCTTTGAATGGTGCCCATGCCAAGCAGGCGACGCCCTGTGGGTACTATGCAGAAGTGCCACACCCAGAAGACATCGGGGATCATCATAGCAATGGCTACTACAGTGATTCTCCACTTCCAGAGGGATCATCCCGGTATGAAATGTGTATACTTACAGTTGTCCAACTTGGGCCAATGTAACTGTGCAAAATAATCCATACCTGGAATTCAGTTTTAAAAATAAAAATGCACCTCCAGCTGCTATACTCACCCTATCTTTGGCACTGTTCTCTACAGACTGTTCAGTATCTTTCAACCCAATTCCTCAGAGCCCAAAGTGTCAAGGATCTGCCCCCCCCCCAATCCTGGATGGACATTGTTGTGATTACATGATTATTATATTTATTACAGGTACTTATAGAGCGCCGTCAATTTACGCAGCGCTTTATATATATTGTATATTCACATCAGTCCCTAATCCTCAAGGGGTGTACAACCTAAATTCCCTAACTTACATTCATTCATACATACATATACTAGGGCCAATTTAGACAGGAGCCAATTAACCTACCAGTGTGTCTTTGGAGTGTGGGAGGAAACCAGAGTACCCAGAGGAAACCCATGCAGGCACAGAGAGAACATTCAAATGATGATGCTCTTTGCAGCATTTAGGATCCACAAACTGCAGAAGAACAATAAAGCTGACTAGGACCTGTGAGTGGACCAAAGACACCTGAAATAAAGGTAAGTTAATGATTTTTTAAAGGGTGCATTGAGATGGGAGGAAAATAAGGGTGAGGGGCCTCTGAGCCTGGAGTTAGGCTTTTAACAACACTTCTGTTTCTTTGAGCAATCCTTTTTTTTATCTGTGTTTCTCCGGTTTCAGTGAATCTGCCTACTTGTCTTCTGTATAGGAATTAGGCAGTTTTAAAGTGAACCTCCCAGTGCTGATCTCTTAAAAAGGCCAATTGCCCATCTGTCATGTAAATCCAATAGGTTGAATACCCTTATAATCTCATGTACAGACCTGGAACAAATAAAGAGATTAGGATTTGTGACTTTATGTAAGGTCAGTAACATACAAAGTACTGTGACAGCCATACAGCTAGTATTTTTAGGAGACTAGAAATGGCTGCTCCTTTCCAGTGCAGGTTTGGTTTATTACACTAGGCAATGCAACAACAAAAAAAAGTTGAAATATATAGTGATGAATACAGTTTGTAGTTAAGGATGTTATCAAAATTGAACATATACAGTACTGTATAAAACGATGATGGATTGAAGGGAAGTGACATTTTCAAATACACAGCTGGCTTCTTAGGCACTGATTTCATACAAGAGCTCTACACAGTGTCATGTTGTTGCCTTCACTTGTATATAGTGACAGCTACCACTGTGCAGCATAGCTGCCCTGTGAGGTTACATGAATATCACGTCTCATTGTCTGTGCAGTATAGCTACCTTTACAGCAATGGGAATGTTAGTTGTGGTTTTCTTTCAAAGGCTTTGTTTTTTTCACAAATCTGTCTTCTGTACCCTTTATGCATTAAAACGCAGTGGTCCAATGTGCAAATTGAAGTTATCCATAAATAATCTAAATGTTCTACATTGACACAAGGTGAAAGACGATTGCGCTTTACATCTTTGTAATTCGTACTGATCTGCTGAATAGGTCTACAAGTATAATAAAAAAAAATCACTCATGTGCAAGTATTTCTGTAATCATTGCTGCATACTGTAATCTTTGTATGCAGCAGAAAAAATGTATACAATACAAATAAACAAAACAAAAAGAACATACAATATATTCCATTTATATTTTAATTGATTGGTTGATTGATTTGCTCAGTGCAGTGCCTTAAGCAGTCAATTAACAGTATTTGTTTTCTGTTATAGCATGCAGATATGGATCATCCTGCACAGGGACACCCATGGGTCTGCTATCAAAGAAACTGAACCAACTTTCATATGTCAATTTACTGGGAATCAGATATACCACTAAGCCCCACAATGATCAATATTATTATTATTACTATACAGGATTTATATAGCGCCAACAGTTTATGCATTGCTTTACAACATAAGGGCAGTCAGTACAATTACAATACAATTTACTACAGTAGAAATCAGAGAGCCAGGCTCATTAGAGCTTACAATCTAAAAAGGAAAGGTCAAGAGATAGAAAAGGTAATAACTGTGGGGGATGGACTGATAGAGAGCATAAATGTTAGGCGGGGCAGGATATGCCTCTCTGAATTGATTAGTTTTCATGGATCATCTAAAAGTGGACAGAGTAGGAGATAGTCGGACTGAATGTGGTAGGGAGTTCTAGAGGATGGGAGCGACTCTGGAGAAGTCCTGGAGGTGAGCATGGGAGGAGGTGACAGAGAACTAGAGAGCAGAGCAACTACCTGCCCGTCCCCCACTGTATTTCCACTGTCTGTATTGGTTTTATCTTGGTTCAATTAAGTGGATTGTTTGGAGTGCAGCTGATCGGACTTCTTTTGTTCTCATCTATGCAGCACACGCGCTGGGCTAGCACCTTCAGGATGAGTTGTGCTTGGAGATTGGGAGTCTGTCTACCTTGAGCAGAGGTAAAGATATATAGAAAGCAGGAGGTCTTGAGAGGGGCAAAGAGAACAAGGTTAGTGATGTAGCTGGGGGCAGAGTTGTGTATGGCTTTGTAAGTATTTTCACCAATATTGCTTCAGCTGAGAAACGGCCTTCCTCCAGTAGCATAGCAGTGGTCATAGTAGCCCATGTGGTTGCTGTGGGTTGAAGGGGGCCCATTAGGGTGGCTCTTGAGGAAAAATACATATTAAAAAACTGTGCATGTGAAGACAACACATATACTGTACATCACTGTATTATTAAGGATTGCAGAGATTTCTGCTCACTCTGAAGCTGTACCACATGTGACATTACCAGTCAAGAACAGCTGACGTCAGGCACACAGGGAGAGATATTAGAACTGTTGTCACTTGTCACAGATCCCCTTTTTCAGGCTGTGCAGTAAGAAGAATCTGTTTATTTAGTAGTGTAGATGTATTGCCCTCAAAGCTTCAAGTAATGGTAAAGGCTTGCGTTTTATTTTTTTAAAAATAAAAACATGTAATTCTTACCTGCTCTGTGCAATGGTTTTGCACAGAGCAGCCCTGGTCCTCCTCTTCTTGAATCCCTGACTGGAGCTCTAGGCTCTACCCCCTCCTCCCACCGATTGCCCCCATAGGACGCCACTTGGGGGCATGTCTGTATCAAAATCTGGATCAGTTAATTATTAGGGGGGTCTGGAGGGCAGCTGCACACAGAAGGTTTTTTACATTCCATGCCTTTATAACCACTTTCAGGCCATCCAAGTCAGCACTGAAACTAAACCTGTATGCTGACACAGTCTTTTCAGGCTGTAAAACATCCTAGAGTGTCTCCTCAAGTAAAAACTGACTGTAGTGCTGGAAACAAAGCCACATTTTAACCAGTTGTCCGCCGCCCCTAGCAGATGTACTGCTACAGGGTGGCTTCGCTGTGCAAAATCACATAACTATACGTGATGTGCGCACACACCCCCCTACCCGCACTGAGGTAACTATACGTGATGTGCGCACACACCCCCCTACCCGCACTGAGGCTTCTGAGGATATCAATCACCGAATACCGGGCGGTGATTCCCGGAAAGGACTCGCTAATCAGCGGTGAAGCTGAGAGGGCAGAGACCTGTGTGTAAACAAGATCTCTCTCCTGTCAGCATGGATGTACTGCTTTCTATTTCTCTGTACAGCAGAGAGATAGAAAGCAGCAGGTCTGCTTAGAGAAACAGCACATAGTACACACAATAAAAACACTCCCTAACACACAGTTAACCCTTTGATCGCCCCAGATGTTAACCCCTTCCTCCCCAGCGTCATTATAAGCACTGATTAGTACTATTAGTATTAGTGTCACTGTATTAGTGTTGCTGGAGATGTCAGTGACAGTTAATCAGTTCCCCCCCAGTGTCAGAATGCCCGCCGCAGTCCCGCTATAAGCTACTGATCGCTGCAATTTCTAGTTTAAAAAAAATTCCAGTATATATACAGCACTTCCATTTGTAGGCGCTATAACTTTCACACAAACCAGTTAATATACACTTACTGGGATTTTTTTTTTTTTAGCAAAGACATGTAGCAGAATACATTTTGGCCTAAAGTTATGAAAAAATGTTATTTTTTAAAAATTTTAGTGGATATGTTTTATACAAAAAGTCAAAAATATTTATTTCCTTTTCAAAATTGTCTGTCTTTTTTTGTTTACAGTGCAAAAAATAAAACACGCAGAGGTGATCAAATACCACCAAAAGAAAGCTCTATTAATGGGAAAAAATTACATCAATTTAATTTATGTACAGCGTTGCAATTGTTAGTTAAAGTATTGCAGCCGTATCGCAAAAAACGGCCTGATCAGGAAGGAGGGCAAGTGGTTAAAGACATTTGTATTAGGGTTATCAAGTAATTGTGTGCAGGAGTACTAACAAATATAGCATAATAAAAAAATATTGTGATGCTTATTATTGCTACTACAGCTGATTTTTACCTTCTTACCAGACAGCTTGTTCAGCATTTGCTTGCTGTAATGGTAGAAGGACCTGGAATTTACATTGAGGCCCTGAGATGCAGGCGAGGACAGATTAATTAGCTGGAGAATAAAGGTAAAAAAGTAGTTCCATGAACTGATGCCACCCCCCCCACTCTTTCCCTGACACCTTCTGTCCACAGATCAGGTCCCTTGTAGCCTACTGACTATGATGACAGCTCTCCTGCTACTTCTCCCCTATATAGACATCGCGATCTGTAATGCAATGACATCATACACCATGGCTCCATCGTACGCATTTCATCATTAAAAAGATGTCGACGAGGCCCCTGACGATGTCTTTTTATGACAAAATGCATTGGATGGAGCCATGGCATATGACATGCTGGTTGGAAACATCCTTTGATATATTTTATGCTAAATATATTCCAATGTTCTCCCCCCCTCCCCACCCGCTGGGAGAACCCAATAGCTCAGCAGGAGGGATTCCCCCATCAACACTGCCTGTGTTGATGGGGGAATCAAGCAATTTTCTTTCCTGCAACCTTGCAACCTGTGATTGCAGGAAAGAAAATCACATCATCTATGGCCTGCCCTAGCTGTTGCTATCAGCTGTGGGGTAAGGCCTCATTCAGACGAATACTGCTTCTTTCCTCTATACATGAGGCTCAAGGCGGAAACATACATGGCTCATGCACACAGGATGGGTGCCAGCCACCATCTGAATGAGGCTCAATGAGTCTGGCCACACATCCCCTAGCTGGATTGGTCCTAAGTGCAGAAGGTGCCTTCTATAAATCTGTACCTCTTTGCTTGTAATAGTGCAAGCTTCCTGGCTCCCTGTTTGTTTCCTTGTCTGACCCAGATCTGCTATTATCTTGGATTCCTTTGTTGCCTTATACCCAGATTACTCTCTGGATTGCTGCCTGAACTTGACTTCAGATTGTTAACTGGACTACACTTGCTTTCTACAAGCCCTGACCTCAGAACTACTTTTAGACTACATTTTCCTAGACCTTGGACTGTCCCAGTATTCCGCTACCAGCCACAGTCTACTGCCTGACGAACCTTGGGACCACAAGTACCCTTCATTTTCTCAGTCACTCATTCCCAATGATATCTGACCAAACACCATAGCATCATGTTTTAAGACTTGGGGGCTCTTCAGAGAATGGGGGGCTGCTATAGACAGAAGAAACACCAACTAGCTATAGTTCCTGACCTAGGCTGTGCATTATACCTACATCTAAATTGGTATCAGTCTGGTGCAATCTTGTGTAATGCAGAGCTCAGACCAAAAGAGGGAGAAACAGCACAAGAAGCCAATCAATTGTGCTGCAGTGCTTATGTGCTAACAAATAATATGCTGGCAGGAAGAGAATAGAGTGTCATATATATCAGAGCTTGTCAGCAGGGGCGTAGCTACGGGGGTGTCAATTGAGAGCCAATCCCATGTCGCAGTGGCAACTGCATATAGAGGAACTGATCTCTCCATGTTCCGCCTGCTGCTGCTGAATGCCTACAGGAGAGGAGGAGCCCTCCTATCTAGCTTCTACTAGCTGCCTCTGAGCTGAAAGTGTTAGCACTGACAGTTCCCCCCCTGCATGGACAGGAGAGGAGAAAGAGCTGCTTCTACTCCATGCTGACAGTGCCCCCCCCCCCCCCCCCCCCCATGGATGGGAGAGGGGAAAGAGCTGCTCCTACTCCATGCTGACAGTGTCCCTTCCCCACCCACCCCCATGGACGGAAGAGGGGAAAGAGCTGCTCCTGCTCCTCCTCCTCTCGTCCCTCCCTTTGCTTCTGTGTCTGCCCCACTCACGGTGCATGGGCAGGAGGTTTGAAGCCCAGGCAGAACAGGAAAGGTGTAGCCGGCCAATTCACTGTTAGTGAAGTTTCCCCCTTCCTTTTCTCCCCTGCCTCCCAGTGAGTACTGTAATGTAAGAGAAACTCCTTTCATCCTTCCTTCCTTTCCTTCTTTTATTTTTCTTTCCTTCTTTCGTTTCTTTTTATTTCTGTCCTTTGTTCCTCCTTTTCTTTTTCCTCTCTTTCCTTTTCATTGCTTCCTTCCTTCCTTTTTAGACTCCTGATATCTCACTCCAATGGGGCCCCTAAAAAAAAAAAAAAAATTGTAAAAAAATAATATTTAAAAACAAAATTAGAAAAACTACTGACACCAGTGGCAGAACTACCAGTGTCACAAAGGTCGCACTTGCAACCGAGTTCTGGCATCCCGCCACTGAGCTTAAAGGGAAGGGCTCTGGCCAGGGGGACCCTTCATGGTTTCTTGCACTAGGGTCCTGAAGGTTCTAGTTACGCCAATGCTTGTCAGTATTCTGCTTCATTTTAACACTCCAGTCACACGCTGAGGGTAGGGCCAGATCTAGTTGTATTACTTAATGACAGTAGAGAAATGTCCAATCTATAGCCCTGCTAGACAGAGCTGGGTTGTGTGGAGGAGCAATGTAAAACTTCAGAACTGCATAGAAATAAATAAAAATCCTATGGCTGGTAAAAAAAAAAAACACAAACACTTGATTGCACTCACTACTCAGAAAAATAACATAAAAGAAAATTGGGATGCCCACAAGGATATATACCCAAAAAGAGGAAAATCTCAAATATTATTAATAATTGGCCGACTCACCAAATCCCATGGTGGGGTAAAAGGGGGAAACTAGGGGGGGGGACCCACTGGAGCAGAAGTCCCAATGAGAACAAACAGCGGCTAGAAAAATAATGTTTATTAACAAAATTAAACACAATTGAAAAGGCAGACGACCTCCACCTAACACAGAGATTAAAATTAAATGACGTTGTCATATAAAAGACAACCCACGTTCCGGGATCCCGGCACCTCTGGCATGCACACACTCACGCCTACAAAGAGGAATAGAATAGCTGGCTCAGATGGAAATGATAGAGCAATGGAGAGATGAAAACAAGAATCTAGTAAAAAAAGAAGAAGATTGAATGGATATAGTTGGAAAGGAATGTGAAGGCAACATAAACTGCAATATCAATACTCAGGAAATACCCTAAACACTGAGTATACATGTATGGTACTGAGTCTCAGTATGTGTACACATCCTGTATGGCGTAGCAGCAGAAAGCTAATTAGGGCAAAAATGTCCAATAAAATGAGTAGAAATGGATGTTGTACACAATGGCTCCCCAAATTGGGGGTAAAGGGTCACTGTATACCAGGGGCGGACTGACCATTTGGAAACTCGGGCACTGCCCGAGGGCCCTGGATCAGTAGGGGGCCCCATGAGATGCCCCTGGTACCTTTTTCATAGGCTTTTTTGAGTTTGGGCAAGGACACAGGGGCCCTATGATCCCCTATTGCCCGGGGGCCCTAGGAGTTGTCAGTCCGCCCCTGCTGTATACTGCAAATTCTTCAAACTTAGGCATAGCCTTGTGCAGAGGTAAATTGTGCACCTGGATTGGCACTATATGGACAAATGGAGAGGCAGTGAATGACTATGATCTGCAGATCACACAGTGAACATGAAAATCTTGAATAGTTGGGAGGACATCATGCCAAGCTTGGTATAGACCAGATGGAATCCTATAAAGATGACATATACACAGGGGAGTCCAGCAGGGTACACTTGAAGTGTATTATGTGAATGTTCATTAAATTTTTCCTAAATTGAATAAATAATAAAGATGGTCATATATGGACTGCCATAATTCCCAGTGTGGAGTGGTCACCCAATAGGGTATAGCCGTGGCACCTGAATAATGGTGCAGCACTCAGTATAGGAAAGGCAGTATATATAGTTAATGACCTCGAGTCCTGTGACATGCACTCACTACTCACCAGGGTGGATTTGATTTAAATAAAGTTGATTTAAATCATGATTTTTAAAGAGCAACTGTCATCTCTGTCCCACAGCGGCTCCTCCTCTGACCCAGATAAATAACTAAATGGTGTAGCGCTAATAAATAACTGATACTAGTGCATAACATAAACATACAAATACCAATCAGTAAATAAAATAATAAATCACACGTGACACACAACAACTGAATAATGCCACAAACCTATAAAGTGAATACACAAGCAAAACCCCCCCCCCCCTAATCCCCAACTGGGGGATCAAATCACAAATAACATCAGCGAATAAAGCGATTCCCTCTTAAAGGGAACGCAATACACAGAAGTAAAAGGTGCACCCCTATTGGGGAAACAATTCATACAAAGTGATTGGTATAAAAGGTGGGTGTGAGCAGCTTAGGTTAGGGAATATCGATCTCTTCAGGGAAGCCTACCCCACCCCCTGCTAACTTGCCGACCTCCTCCACTCTTCCTACCACTCCATCCCCCACAGCTATCTCCTCCTGTGCCACCATCCCCTCCCTCCTAGATTGTAAGCTCGAAAGAGCAGGGCCCTCAATCCCCTCATGTTTTGCATTGTATTGGTATTGTTCTGTCACATGTTCTGTCCCCCTTTGTAATGTACAGCGTTGAGCGAACCATTGGTGCTTTATAAATACTGTATAATATTAATAATAATATCTATTAAAGTGCAGGAGGATTTTTTCTTTATTTCCTCCTCTGACTCGCTGTTGACTCACCGACAGTCCCATTCACTTTAATGGGATGGCTGGTGATGCAGCAGTGACACAACAAGGTGAGGGATGTGGCAGCAGCAGGTGAGTGGATGTCCGCTAACAGGCGCTGCCATGATGAATCTAAAATGACAGGTGCTCTTTAAATGTAAGGAATCTGACTCATTCTTACTGGTAGTTAGAATCTTTAATATTTGCAAACCAAATGAAGGTTTCCTTTTTAGAATAGTAAGCTGTCAGGTTAGTAAAACAGCGATATCAGAACTGATTTTAGGTTAATAGGTTAATCACACATAGTTGGAGAACTACTCAAATTCTTTTATTTCATGTTTTTTCTCATGGTTACTGGGAAATTGGGTGAATGCATCAATGTAGTGCATGTTATCTCAACTTGCAGAGCTTGGATTCATTGAATGAGTTTACCAAAAATGTAAATATTGCAGAGTATACAGCCTCATGCTCAGGGGCGGACTAACAACTCATGGGGCCCCTGGGCAATAGGGGATCATGGAGCCCCTGTGTCCTTGCCCAAACTCAAAAAAGCCTATGAAAAAGGTACCAGGAGCATCTCATGGGGCCCCCTACTGACCCCGGGCCCTCGGGCAGTGCCTGTGTTTCCAAATGGTCAGTCTGCCCCTGCTCATGCTACATAACTAAGCTCCATTTCATGCTGAATAAACTAAATTATTAATGGATCTTAAATAGAAAACTATCTTTAGATAGATTTTTACTCCAAAAGTATTAAAATAAATTTGAAAAAAATCCAATTTAAGTAAAAAAAAATCTGATTTTTTTCTATTTTTTTTTTTTTAAATCATCAATTTTTATCCACCCTGCTACTCACTGAATCCTGGAATGTAAAACAATCTTTCCAGACATTCAGTATAACATGAGAGTTAATGCATTTAACATGAGTTATCAGGCATCAGTATGTATCAGCTTTAATCAACAAACTGCTGACTGCTATTCATGGGTGATTTAGTAAGCCTGGGGATAGGGCAATTGGTAAAAGCTGTGCACCTGCCTGTCACTTCAGAAGGGAGGATGCATAAGTAGGCAGTTGGTGACTGACAGACAGGCCATGGCAGTAAGGACAATGCGGCTTCTCTGTACCTGCTGCACGCCTTATTAATGTCAAACAAAGGGAAAGAGATGGGGGTATCAAAGTTTCTACCTTACCCCAATTTGCCCTCTTTTATTTATGATGAAACATGTTAATGTTACATTTAATGTAGCATTGTACTGAAACATGCGTTACAGAAGGGTTTATTTAATTATTGCAATATGTTTACCCTCTAGGAATTGCCTTGTGGCATTATCATTAGCAAGCAGTATAATCATACTTCGCGAACCCTAAGGAATAAGGCAGCTTTTCAGTTTGTATATTTTCCACAAAGCAGAATAGTTCATTTACGTCAAAGGGGTATTTAACAATATTGACAATTTGCCATCTATGCTGAAATTCAATGAATAAACAGCAGTCAGTGGAAAATCCATTAAATCAAGAAGACTGATATGTTGTATAATGATCAATTTCAGACAGCCTTATGAATAGTAAATGACCACCAAATTGGGCAATGTGTCTACGACTGAAAGAAGTGAGATAAATTGTAATGTGTAAACTCAGAGATGAAGACTTTATAGAGAGTAACTACTGAATAAGATCTGTCAGTTAGAGAAGAAAAGATGTGTTTAATGAGACAATTCCATTACCAAGCTGTCACCAAAATATAACCATTAGTCTAATAAAAGAGATGTGAGTGGGAATTTCCCATTGTCTTTGCATACAAAATGCAAGTGTTGCATATTTATATTTCTAGTTCTGCAATGGCCTTGCACAGTCCAAAAAAGTGGTGCCAAGGATTGAGCAACACTTTTGTCATTCAGAAAACATGGTCTTTAAAGTGCCCAAAAATATAGTGCAGTTTACTAGTTGTAAAATGTGGTGGCTGTATTAGCTTTCTTTTTTAAGCCTATTTTTAAACGTATTTTCACCTCACGATGCTGCCAGTAGGACACTTCCTTTTGTAGAGTGACAGTGCACAGAAAGTTACAAGCTCAATGGATTTTTGGCAGGGCCATCAAGTATTTTCCTACTAGCAGTGGTTTTAAAGAGACTAAATATTGTGAAATAGGCATGCATTAGAAAAAAAATTTTTTTTTGCCCTGTCATACACTTTAAAAATCAGAAGAGAGAGATCATAAGCATTACTGAGAGCTGAAAGCATTTATTGTGTACAAGTTTCCACCATGTTGGAGAATCTCTACATGATCAATCAACCTGTCACTGTATGCGGGCAGCATCTGTTCATTCAGACTATACTGAAGCAAGTTGTCAACTTCATTACAAATAAAAATATGGAAACATACACACTGGCATCTTTGCTACATACCTTTGGGGGCTCTTCTTTTTTTTTTCTTTTTTTTTCAAGCAAAGAAGACCATGGTAACGTCTGGTATCTGTAATTGATACAGTAGTCTTTGTCACATGGAATGTTTGGGCCAAGAAATTTCACCCTTGCACACACCTCAATATAAAAAAAAAAAAGTAAAATTATTGTTAAAAATGATGTATTGTACCTGTGGTTCAACAGACAGTGGTCATTCCCTATAGAAAGATTGCCACTAAATTTTTTTGTTCACACTTAATATCTGGGGCAAAATGGGACACGGTTTCTCATCATGCAGGATTCTGATATAGTCTTAAGATTAGTAGGTTTCAGTCACATAATTACATAGTTAGTCTGAAAAAAGACACATGGCCATTTAGTTCAACCAATAGAGAAAAGAGAAATAGAAAATATCCATATACACAATCCTATACCAGGGGAAAGGAAAAAAACCCAAATATAATAATGCATGATTCAATTTGCTCCAGCAGGAGAAAAAATTCCTCCCTGATCACCCGGGAGGCAAGTGGATATTCCCTGGATCAACTACTCCTGGTGTTAAGATAAAATAGTAATCTAGAATAATATTAAAAAATAAAAGAATAAAGAATGTGGTACCTAGAATATTTGACACATAAATTGGATTATATTTTGATACCCTGCTGCTGTAAATGATTAAATAATTTTGAGTAAGGCCTAATGCACACTGTACAAGTCAAAAAGGTTTTTCCCCTACAGGAGTTTAAAGGAGTTTTCAGCATCAAAAATGTGGTTAAAGGCCACATTTCTGCATGCTCATTAATGGACACTAATGCGCGTTCACATATGTGCGTTCCTGCATCTAGCACTAATGCCTTCTATTGGTCAGATTTAGTTGCTCCAGTGACAATTGGCAAAATTCCCTCACATTGGAAAGATTGATTCCTGTTGTCTTTACGGGACAAGAAATAAAGGGAAGTCTCCCAAATTGGACACAGATGGCAAAAAACATCAAAGGTTTAAATAATTTCTAATGTGCAAAAACTGAAAGCAATTTTTTTTCCAAACAGATAAGGATCTAGGGGTAGACTGGCAATGTAGATTGCAGAAAGAAAGAAACAAACCTCTCTCCTTCCATCTTTTTCCCGTCTTCCTTCTTTTCTTCCTTTTCTTGTTCTTACTTTTGTGTTTTCTTTCCCTTTAGCAAAAGCACTAGTAGCAATGTTGATTATTGTCAAGGTCCTACCTTTTCCCAGAGGTTATGCTGCTCCATGTGCTGGCATCCTTCTTGGATTTCTACAGAGCATGGTGGGAGTCTTTTATGCCTTCAGGCCTCTTCGGTCCATCCCCCAGAGGGGTGTGGTTGATCATATATAAGCCTGTTGTCCGCACGTGCCCTTTGCATTCGTGTCTTGTGTATTAGTGTTGCAACAGCTCTGTTTATACTCTCGTGACTCTCCTGGAATCTGACTCGGCTTGTGACTAGACCATTCTCTGCGTTTTCCTTTGATCTGACCTCCCGTTGCTGAACCCGGCCTGTGATTCTTGTCTACTGTTCTGTACCGTTTGTCCCGTTGTTGTGGACCCGGCCTGCCCAACTACGCTATTGTCTGATCTGATTCCTCCCAGCTACACGCCATTGGCGGCGGCCATTACCGCAGCTGGGGTGTCTCGGGGGCCGTGACCTGGTTCCTGGCTGCGTCAAGTCCATCCCCACCATCAGGGGCCCTGGTGAAGGGCAGCCTGGGACTTAGACTCTGCGCCCTGAGGGACTCCGGTCTGTGGGTGGTGGTTGTCGTCAGTCAGTGCGGGACCCTGCCACTAGGCCTGCCTGTCCGTTCCACAGCTCCTGCCCTGACAATTATACAGTAATTGCCTTGAGAAGGGCGAGATGAGTGCTAGAGGGTCCAGCAGGGGGACTGTCAGGGACCATCGCGACGCATGGGTCTACACAGGCGTAGGTGTCTGCTAAGACGTGTAGGTGGCAGGGCACTAGGACCCAGGCGCACCCGTCTTGACAGTACTAGGCAGGCACTAGGACCTAGGCTGCACCTGTCAGGTGCAGGGCGGCCTATTTAAGCCAGCTCTGCACAAACACTTGTTGCCGAATGGTCTTGTATGCTGTTACCCGTGTTTGGTGGTTTGGTCTATTGCTGGGAGAGCTGCCGGGGGGGTTCCCTTTTTTTTTTTTAGGGGCACCCTCCGGGTGTTATTCTATCTGGAGGCGAGACACGATTGGGTGTCGAACATGGGGACTCGTGGAATGAGAGATTCAATGAGAATTTAAGGATGTCGTGGATTTAAGGATGGTCGTGGTGGATTTGTTGCTGGATTCCCTAGGCTTGGCGGTATGGGATATTATGTGTTTGCAGGATTTTCCACAGCAGAGAATTTACGACATTACTTTTATATCTACCGAGGTGTGTTGGAATGCGTACGAGAAGGCCAGAGGAGCTGTGGATTCTGCTGTCATGGGAAAGTTTGAGGTAACACCACTGTTCATGCAAGAAGAAAAGGTAATAACTGTGCATATGTACAACCCCTTTGCGGACTTACATCTGGTGTGGGCATTCTTGCACACCTACTGTGATGAGTTGAGAGGGGGAGAAAGAGTCCTGAACAGATATGGGATTTGGTCTGGAAAGTATCGTTTCATGGGAAGGTTTAAAATGGATCCTGACTGTAGGAGGGGTGCGGAGGCCCCCTGCAGTCTTTACCATTGGAGGTGAGAGGGGCTCTCTCTTTTACCCAGGGCAGCCTAGTTACTGCAGGAAATGTCTTGTGTATGGCCATACAAGTGGAGACTGTGAACTGAGACCTAAGTGCAGATTTTGCAAGAAAGAGGGTCATCCCTCGGGACAGTGCAGAGATAGGAAGCTCTGTGACATTTGTAAAAAAACAGGCCATTTGGCTAAACAGTGTGAGGAATACTTTGCAGCGAAGAGATGGGCTGCGGTGGAGAAGAGACTTACTGGACAGCAGGAGAAGGTGGGAGCTAAAGGGCAGTCGAGGCCGGGGAGGAAGGCATGGGAGGTGAAGGATGGTGCGGGACCCGTTGGTAGGGATCCGCCTGTCCAGCCCCCTGTCTTTTCGGCTGATGACACTGCGCCCGCCGAGGTTGCAGCGGAAGTGAACGGAGCCGGGGGTTCCGGTGTAGCCACCGGGTGTGCGGGGGTGAGCGGGAACGCCGGCTCCGGGAACACTGTGCTCGAGGCGGGGGAAGCCGGCACCGTAGTGGAAGGGGGCGTGCCTAGAGTCTTCGGTGGAGAGGAGGAGGAGCGGCGTCTACTGTTGTCTCCGCCGGGAAAGGAGGATGTGCAGCGGGAGAAGGACTTCATGTTAACCAGTGCCTCCAGGCCTGGAGTGTTGGAGGCGCTGATGGGTGGTCTCTCCTCGAGAGACGAGGGGGAGGAATTTGAGGACGTTGACAGCCAAGCTAGCCTGGAATGTGGGCAGCGGCTGGTGGTGTATGTGCCGGGGGCGGAGGCTCTGTCGGCCAGTCAAAGAGCGCGGGTGGAGGTGCAGGAGGCGGGCGGTGGTAGCAGCACTCCCACACCATTTGATGGGGATTCCGAGGCGGAGTCTGCCAGCTCTCCTGTGCCGAGGAGACGTCAGAAGAGTCATGGGAATGGCTTGAGTTTGAGTATGGATGGGTCACAGATGGACCATTAATATTCTGTATGATGGCTGTCTGTGAGCTCATTTATTTCATTATGATGGCGCTGACCATTAGCTCCATCAATGTAAGGAGTGTCGTTTTTAGGGAGAGGATGGGCGGTGATCTTGGAGGAGTTAAGTAATGTGAAGGCAGATGTGATTTGTCTGCAGGAATGTGGAATGGGGAGAGGTCTTGAAGCGGAGTGGAAGCAGGGGGCATCCTTCTGGGCTCCTATGTGTGGGGTACGGAGTGAAGGTGTGGGGGTTCTAATTAAGAATGCTGCTGTGCAGTGTGTGTCCCATGAGGTGGTGGTGCCCGGTAGACTGCAGGTGGTGATGTTGGAATTTCTGGGGAAGAGGTTTCGTGTGTTGAACTGCTACGCCCCGGCTGATAAGAGAGAGCGGTGTGATTTCCTGAATACCATGAAATTGTGGCTGCCTGGAAGAGTCCCAACAATGCTTGTTGGAGACCTTAACTGTGTGAGGACGAGTGCGGAGAGAGAGGGGGTGAGTGGAGAGGGAGGGAGAATTGATGTGTCCTCTAAGGTGCTAAATGAGATGGTGGGGGACTTTCATTTGAAAGATGTGGGGATGGAGGTGGAAAAGGGGAAGCCTTCCTCTACCTTTTTTTCAGATAAGGGATCAGTTAGGTCCCGGATAGATTTTATTTTTGTCTCACATTTTGTTAAGATTAAGGGGTACCGTGTGGAGCCTACTCTGTTTTCTGATCACTGCCTGATTACTGCTTCTTTTGATTTGGAAGCAGGGGTGCAGTTTGGAAGGGGGCTGTGGAAGTTGAACTGGGCTTGTTTGGAGGAGGAGGGTGTGTTTGAAGCCTTTGTGTCCTTCTTTGAGGGACTCACCTTCAGGAAGCGGTTTTTTGAGGATGCTTTGGAGTGGTGGGATTGGGCAAAGAGATGGATTGCAGGTTTTTTTAAGAAATTGGGGAGTGAGAAGGCACGGAAGAAGCGGGAGGAGAGTCTGAACTTGATAGACAGGCTGCATTTTTTGCTACAGTGTAGAAAGATGGGAGTGGAGGTGGAAAAGGAGATAAAGGAGGTTCGGGAGGAGAGGAAGGTTTTTCTGGAGAAGCGGGGCAGGGAGATTGTCTTCCGGGCTAAGATCCAGGTGATGGAAGAGGACGAACAATGCTCCAGATTCTTTTTTAAGAAGACCTTTGGCCCAAAGAGGGTTTTTCAGACTGTACTGGAAGGAGGCGAGGAGGTGTGTGGGGCAAGGATGGAGGAGGCAGTCAAGGCGTTCTATGATAGATTGTATGATGGGAGTGGAGGTGGTAAGGAGGAGGAGATTGAAAATTACTGTGCTGTGGTGGAAGGAAATCTGGGTGATGAGGAAGCTGAAACTCTGTTGGATCCTGTGACGGAGGTAGAAGTGGAGGGTGTTGTGAGGAGTATGAGCAGGAACAAGACCCCAGGGGAGGATGGATTGCCCATAGAGTTCTATGTGAAATTCTGGCCAGTGGTGGGAAAGTATGTGGTGGAAGTGATGAAAATATGTTTTGAGAGGAAGGTGGTGTCCAGATCAATGAGGGAGGGTATAATTACATTGTTATACAAGAAAGGGGATCAAAGGGAGGTTAAGAATTGGAGGCCAATCACGTTGCTCAACTGTGATTATAAGATCTTGGCAAAACTTCTGGCCAATAGACTGAGTGGTATTATTTCTGGAGTAATTGGAAAATGGCAGGTGTGTGCAGTGCCTGGCAGGCGAATCTCTGATAACCTGATCCTCTTGAGGGATCTGATATATTACGCTCAGAGCAATAACACCCCTTTGGCGGTGGCTGGCATAGATTTAGAGAAGGCGTACGATCGGGTGTCTCACAGGTATTTATTTGCTGTATTGAGGCGGATGGGCTTGCCTGGAGGTTTTGTGGCTATGGTGGAGGGTCTGTACCAGGGTGTGCAGAGTAGGATCCTGGTAAATGGCACTTTGACGGGGGCGGTGGAGGTGAGGTCTGGGGTGCGCCAGAGGTGCCCCCTGTCGCCGATCGCCTTCATTTGTGTCATGGAGCCATTGCTGAGGCACCTGCAGAAGGACAAGGGATGTTTGTACCGGGCTGTGGGAATGAATGCTCCAAGGCTCTCTGCTATATGGATGATATCACGCTCTTGTGTGGGTCCGCTAGAGATCTGGGAAGGGCTGAATTGCAGCTTAAAAATTTTGGTGGAATGTCTGCTTTGAGGATTAATTGGAGTAAGAGCAAGGTTTGTGTTCTTAGCGGATCCTGTGATGTGTCCCGGAGTAGTTTGGAGAAGGTGGAGGAGTTGGATGTCCTGGGAGTCCATTTTGAGAGGAATTTAATGAATCAGGTGAATGCTGAGAGGAGTATAGGGAAGGTGGTCAAGAAGCTGGGGCTGTGGAAGATGAGGAGGCTGTCCTTATCTGGAAAGACTCTTATTGTTAAAGCAGTAGTTCTCCCTGTGTTGTTATACTTTGGGGTGATCTTTCCATTTAATAAGAGGATGTGACAAACTGTGACCCAGATGTTATTCCAGTTCTTTTGGGGGTCCAAAATGGAGAGAGTGGCTAGGGAGGTGGTGATGAAGGCTGTGTCTTTGGGAGGTTATGACTTTCCCAATATTGCCCGGTTCCTGGAGATACAGTGGTGGTTGGTGCATTGGAAGGCCTTTGACACGGGTGGTGCTGTAGCTGCCTTAATGAGGTTTTTGATAGGATGGCCTCTGTTGAGATGGGGGTGGTGTGAGAAGGATCTTACGCGGCCCATGTCCCTAGTGTCCCCTGCATATTATCTTGGCATGGGGAAGTTTTTTTTTGGGACCACTCTCTGGGTGAGTTGGGGCAGGAGGCGGGGAAGAAAGAGTCTTTGGAGATGGCTGAGGAGGGCAGAGCTATTAACTAACATCAGGGGCTTGGGCTCGAAACAGATGGAAGATTGTTGGAGGAATATGGGAATGGTAGGGGTGACAAATAAACAGAAGGAAGTTGTATGGATGTCGTTGCATAATGTCTTGCCTACAATAGATTTCCTGAAAGGGAGAGATTTGGTGAGGAGTGAGAGGTGTCCAAGAGAAGGTTGTGGGGGAGTTGAGAATGTCAGGCACGTTTTTTGGGATTGTGGCTTTGCAAAGGAAGTGTGGAGGAGGTTGGGTGGATTTGTGCATAAGGTGGTGGGTGTTCAGAATATTACTTTTGAAGCTGGAGTGTTTGGACTAGTGGAAGGAGGGAAGGTGGTACAAAGGCGGGCGTATGTGTTTTCGGCTATTTTTAGAGAGGTGATGTGGGAGGCCCAGTGCGCTTTGCAATAGAGGAAGTTGGATCTGTCGGAAAGTGATTGTGTTGACTGGTGTTTTGCTAAATTGTACTGTATGCTAGTGGTGGAAAGAAAGCGGATGGGAGAGGATGGTGCGAATGCGTTATGGAGGTATAGGAGGTGGTGGGAGGGGAGGCGGGAGCCTCCCTGAGAAATTGGGGTCTTTTAGCTTTTGTATTTGCCTTTTACTGTCCTAGATGATGCAAGGAACACAGCTCAGTTAAGTTTTTGTCAGTTGCTGCTGAGTAGTTGTGATTCAGTCTGATGGAAAAAAAAAAAAAAAAAAAAATCTTGATCTGGATTGTTTGACCTTGCTGCCTTCTCCTGTCCTGACCCTTGGCCTACCTGACTCTGCTCCTGGATGTTCCCCTTTAAATCTGATCTTTTGGTATTGACCCTGCGTGTGACCCGACTATCCTTTGCCTACCGTTTTGTACTTCACCGACCCGCTAGTTGCCCACCCGGTCTGTATGACTCTGATTTAGCTCATCCATCCATCCCGCAGGGATCACTAGGCTCCCTCACATCAGACTCTTAGCCCCTTGGAGCTCCTGCCAGACTCCTCTACCCCTGTTGGAGATACCTAGCAGCTGCGACCTGGTACCGGAGCGCTCCAAGTCCATCCCCACCATCAGGGGCCCTGGTGAACAAGTGCTCCGGTGCTTAGACTCCGCACTCTGGGGAGGCTCTGCCAGGGGATTGATAGAGGTGCTGTCAGGCGGTCCATTACAGGGACAGTGACAACATGACTTAGGTTTTGGCAAAAGCATCCCCTCAAGTGGCAAGATATTACTGTCTACTTGGCAATCATCTGGAAGTTAAAAGAATATGTTTTATAGCCCTGTTATATGTATACAATGTATATAAAAGATCCTCAAGTTTGTGCAGATACCATTGAATAAAACAACTCTTATAATACCTAAAATGATAGTATATTATGGCTTAATGTTTTATTGTAGCTGTCCTCGGAAAAGGCTGGCAGTATATTACAACTCATTATTCAAAAACAAGTTAATTCACCTGGCCATCATGATTTCTGTGGATACACTCTTTCCTTTATAGTCACAAGATCTGAAAATAAAAATACATTCAGGATTTCACAGAAAAAGGAGAAACATTACTTTACAAATAGAATTTTTAATATATTGTATTTGTGTTAGTAGCCTCACGTAAATGGTTTGTAACAAAACGATTTATCTAAAAGCAATTTTCAGCTCATATGGGTTCCCTGGACTGGTACATAACAAAAATATGATAGGATGTGGTGATCATGTAACTTTGGTTAAAAAACAATGATACAAGCCCAGTGAACCTTGGGAAGCTGTCACGTATCCCAGTTTCTTGTGATGTTCCAACATTCATTAGTATCATCCATTATAGAGATCCAAAATGCACAATTCTGAACATTTATATTAAATTACTATATAATAACCTAGGTTTCACATAATCTGCTTTTCAAGTTTTGAAATGTTGATACAGGCTAAAACCATCACCTAAATACTTCAGTGGTAATATTTTTAATAATATATTGTTAGTAGTATCACAATCATTTAATTTTTATTGGCATTTTTTAAAGAATTATCTTCAGAATTTTATTATAGATAGAATTGTTATAGTAAATCAGTACCTTAATTAGCTCTACACAGAAGTTCGGGAAGTGTTAGTGAAAAAAAATAGATTCAATTTAACTATAAAGTATATTTAAAGCCAAAACATTTTTTTTTAATTTTGGATATGTTAAAATGTGTAAGGTTTGGCATCTGAGTGCGACTGGGGAGATTTCCCTTCAAATTTCTTTAAAAACAACAACAGGTATTGAGAGGAAATCTCTGCAAAGTGTGGGAAATGCCTTCTTACACAGTTGTTATTGGAAAAAATTGACCCTATTGGAAATTTTCTATATACTGCTTCTAGAGACTGTAAACTACACATTTCTTTTTTATTTTCTCTTAGTTTCATTGTCAGTGACAGTGGTCACTAGGACAGATAGAAAAAAAAAAGCTTTTGGCCCTAGGTGCTCATTAAAATGAAGAGAAACAATCACCACTTATACCATATGGCAAGCACATCAAGACCCACCCAAAACAGCATGCTCTGTACTGCAAATAGCTGCTCAGGTTTACTAGTCTTTGGCACTACCCCAAACTTTCCCACCAGATGCCCCTTACTTGTCACGGTGTAAGGCCAGGTTCAGAGACTAGTTGCTATAGCAGTAAAAGGCTTACCTGGAACCAGCAGGATAGGTACACCAGCGGATCCCCCTGGGAATGACGCAGGCTCACCTGAGGTGCGGGGTCTAAGTATTAACCGGTATTCACCAGAGCTCCTAATGGTGGAGATGGATTGGGCTGCGTGTTAATACCAGGTCGCAGATCTCAGGATCACCCCACCAGGGAATGAGCAGACTGGGAACCAATAGCGGATCAACAGGTTAGGGATCAGACGAAAGCAGAGTCGGTCACAAGCCAAGGGTCGGTCACAAATGGTAGCAGATCAATCGTAGTACGTTAGGATGAGACGAAATCGTGGTCAGGAACAAGCCAAAGATCAGTAGCGGAGGTGTAGACAGCAGCAACAGTAGCGGGATATTGGCTGGAAAGGCACAATAATCTGGCAAGGAGGAAGTCCAAGGACATGGCTTATATAGGAAGTTCATGGGAGGAGCAAGGAGTTCAAGGTTCAAGAGCAAACAAGGCACAAGGCAGGATTATCCAATAGAGGAGGCAGAGTGTTGTCCAGCATCCTAGGTAGCTCAGTGAGAAGAGTTACTGCCTGACACAGTAGAAGTCCCAGGTTCAAGTCCAGGCCCTGACATTACTATTGGTTGCAGTGATGGGCCAGATGCGTGGATGTTTGCTTTCTTCACCTCTCCCAATATTTGGAGAGGTGATTACCCCACCAGTCAGATCACCAGCTACCAGCTCTGACATGGGGAAGCAAGATGGCAGCCTCCACAGAGAGACACAATGCAGAAGGTGTGTCATGTCTGTAATAGGGAAAAGATCAGAAGTATGAAAAAAATGTACCAGCTGCACTTCACCCTTAGCTCTTCTTGTGTATTTATTAGTTATCAACAAAATGACTGCAAACAGCATTGTCTAGACTTTGGAACCAACTTTCTTTGTTGCATTTCATCACTCCTGGCCCACTCACAAGGATAGCTGAAACGCATCAAGGAATGTTGGTTCCCAGGTTGAGACATTACTGTATGAAGTCATTTTGTTGATAACTAATAAATACAGCAAGGGAATGTGCAGCTGATACATTTTTCTTAGTTCTGTTGGGAGGTGGAGATAAAATTACTACATACAGCAATGTCTCCACCTGGAAGCCAATCTTCCTCAATGCATTTCACCACTTCTGGCTTGCTCACAAGGATAGGTGAAACAAGTCAAAGAAGCTTGGTTCCTAGGCAGAGATATTGGTGTTTGCAGTCATTTTTTGAAAACTAATAAACATGGCATGAGGAACTAAGTTGAGTGGAGTGGAGTGCAGTGGAGTGCAGCTGATACATGTTATCATACTTCTGTTGGGAGGTGGAGATGGACTGCAGTGAGCAGCACCCAAACTGTCCATGTACAGGAGGCATGAGTCTTGAGAAGAGCTGTGGATTTAGGGGAAAGAAAAGCTACAGGGATACTACAAGCAATACAGATAACTAGCCCTTTGCTTCCTTTTTTGGGGCACAACTTCCACAGTTCAGGTTCTCTCTCAGGAAGAGGTGCTGACACACACATACAGAGGAAACAAAGTTCAGACTGCACATCTGCCTAGCAATCCGAAGCAGAGGAACACCACCTTTTCACATAAATGGTTGTTGATATCCTACATTTAAAAGTATTATGTTATGGGAATAGAGATAATGTTTAGTGAAGGTTTTACATATCAATAAAAGGTTCACACTAGGGAAATTGTTCTGCTGGATTCCTTTTGGAATGAAAAGACAAATCCTGCAGGTGTTTTCTAATAAGACAAACTTGAGAATGCTGGGATCAGTCTACATTGTGAAATATAACAAACCATGTACAAGGCAGATCTGAGAAGATTTAGAGTTATTAAAGTTTGTTGTTTTATTCCCTTTGCTTCCCCCTGAGACATTTTGTTAGGTTGCTGTAGTAGAGTGTCGTTATTTACATTTTATTTGATGTTGGAGAATGTCCCAGAATGCAATCATTACACTATGACTGAAAAATTGGCACAAAGATTACATTTCCTAGTCAGTGTCTGTAAAAAAAAATAGATATATGTTTTACGAAACAGTTTATTACTCATGGATGAAATTTTTTTTTATTTTTTTGGAGCTTAACTACTTTTATATGATTATACCTCTTCATTCGATTACAACAGTTATCTCCTGTATTAGTGCTGCAATGACTTTGCATAAAGAATAGCCATAATGTATCTGGCCAACTGTTAAAAACAGTCCATAAAAAAAATCATTATATGTCTGTCACAGAGCAGAAAATAAAATTTAGATATACCATTTGAGATCAATCCGTGGTAAAAAAAAAAAAAATAAAACAAATTTGCTGCCATCAAGCTAATGTAAAGTGTATCAGCATTAGCGAGCTGACGCTTCATCTTATTTTGCTGAAGCATGCAAATTTTAATACATATTCTACCCCACTTATATTTGCACCACTACGTTTAATGTGTCATAATTTCTTCTCACTTAACATGATTAAAACTTTTCAAACTTTCAGAGCTAAACATTTTTAAGTTAAATCTAGAGTTTTCCTATTTTACACATGCTGCCCTAAGACCTAAAAGTTTACTGTGCAATGTACCACATGTCAATGCACTGCAGTGCATTGCAAGGAATTGTGGTGCATAAAGTTGAATGAAATGTCATTTTGTGACATTTTAATAAAGTTTAAAAAAAGTAATATTAAACAGTGTGAAACAATGCATCATATTGCCCTACACAATGCACATCAGCCTTTGTGTTATATGGAGCATAATGCATGCAGGCGGGTGTGAACTAAGCCAGTTTTTACCCGTTTCTCAAGTTTCGTAAAATATTGCAACTTCACTTCTGAACTTTAACAATTAGATTTAACTCTCAGATTTTAGCACTTTTCAACTTCAACTGAAGTGCTGCCACACTCAGCACAAGACTGGTCATGTCCTTTGCACAGATATAACATGCGTAAATTATGGGAGCATTAGGGGGGATTTTTGTGTAACCCAACAAAAGGTGTGCAGCGCCAATGTTAGGTGGCTTTCTTAAAGCAAAGTGATCTGGATTCATGTTGCAATTGTACTCTAGCCATGGGGACCATGTTTGGGAAATTTGGAATGGGTATTGTTAACCCCTTAATGTTGAACCTCCTGACCCTTTAAGAGGTTTCTGATGCCAGAAGGTGGGGTGGGGTTTATGACCATGTGACCACTGTGATTGGCTGTCACAGTGGCCACATAATCGGAAAGCTCCAGATCGCAAGTAGCAATCGGGAGCTTTCCATTAGGCTCTGGTAACTGTTTTGAGAGTGTGCTCTCAGTACAAGTTTATTTACAAATATGCAGCCTCTTGGCATCATGGCACACTCAATGAGAGTTTTTGTACACTCGGCAAAAAGGGATTACGAATGGCTGTAGGTTTTTCATTCACCATAGTGCCCATCACCCTCTGCCTTACCTCTACAGTATTTAGAGTTGGCTGTTTAAAAACGTTAGCTATGGTTTGCCTTGTGGGGACTAAGATCAATTTTTCTAATTTCTTTATATGTTTAGAAAGCTTGGAAATTGGCCCAAGAAACAAGGATTCCCAGAGGTTCTGGACTAGGTTTAGGTTAAACTGATTGTAAAGATCTATTTTATTTTTTTCTTAAGTTTATAAAGATAGTATACTTACCTCCTCTGTGCAATGGTTTTGCACAGAGCAGCACCAACTCTCCTCTTCTGTGGTCCCCTGCCAGCACTGTGGTTTCCCCCTCCCCTCCAAGTGCCCATATCGAAAGCTGCTCAATATCAGGTTACTTGTGTGGGCTCAATCCCAAGCTGAACTGTGTGTGTTTATAGACATGCACAGCACAGCTTGGCTCTGCCCCCCACTCCCTCTTCGCAAGATTTGATTGACAACAGCAGGAGCCAATGGCTCCTGCTGCTGCCTCTGAGTCTTGTAAGGAAAGAGAGCAGCTCTACTGCTCTTGGGCACAGCGCTGGATTGAGATTGGGCTCAGGTAAGTATTTGGAGGGAGAAATCTGGGTGGAAGCTGACCAACTAAGGTTTTTTACCTTAGTGCAGAAATGCATTAAGGTAAAAAAAACCTTAAAGTGAAATAAATCAAGTATTAAAAAAAAAAGAACAAACATTTCATACTTAACTGCTCTGTGCAGGGGTTTTGCACATAGCAGCCCCGTTCCTCATCTCAGGTCAACCTTGCCCTTCCCTGCTGCCAAGTACTCCCAGAACAAGCAGTATGCTATGCGGGCAACCAAGCAGCCTCACTCCTGAGCCGCTGCGCTGCATGTCCATTCGCACCCCGCCCCTCTCCCTCCTCATTGACTCTGGCTGCTGTCTCAGTGAATGAGGAGGGAGAGTCCGCAAAGAGCCAAGGCTCTTGTGCACATGGATCATGTTGGGGCTCAGGTAAGTATTGGGGGAGGGTTGAGGGGCTGCTGAACACAGAACGCTTTTTTACCTCCATGCACTCTTAAAAAAAAACCTTGAGACTGTACAGCCACTTTAAGCCTTTGCAACCATTTAAGAACCATGTTAATAAGACTTTATACACATATCTAAAACTGTTGGGACTTGGGACATTGCCACCATATAGAAAAAAATGTGCCATGTTCCCGACATCCCTGAAAGCAAGCTGGGGGTTGAATGTAGTAGTGCAAACAAGACTTCTTCTGTCAGGTTTTTATCGCTTTCTATGTACCCCTGGGTAGATTCTCTTGTCCTGATCACCATTGTTACCGGGACAGATAGTGATGAAAAATGCAGTTATTGTTGTCACATGTAATATTCCATTGGGGGAAACCTGTTCTGGTGACCACTGTCTGAGAGGAAAATTCACTTTGTAGATATGTGGAACTGAAGGAAAATCTCCCCACTATGGCATATTAAAAAACTGACAGGGGTTGTAACCCTTCCCTATTATAGAAAAGTACATACTGTACTACTAAAATTATAATGCAAAGAAAAAAGTTGTGGCTTTAGAAACACTTTAGTAACTTTGAAATAATTCAACTTCTTATCTGTATCCTCTAATGCGGACATCTGCTGAATACATTTCTGCCTGCAGGAATAAGCATAGCCTCAGAGAGTAATTACCAATCGATATACATGTAATGTGCTAATGTTACCTATCACAAAACCTGGACCTAACTTACAGTAAATGCTTTTTTTTCCAGCAGGTCACTTACACAGTGCCCTGTACTGCAAAATCTGCATCAGCATTTGTAACCCCAGAGGCTAAAATATTGACACTTCCACAACTTGGAGCCTGGCAACAGCATAGTGTACATTTTAATCGTACTATCTGTCTTTTCCTTGTCGATCTCCATTGTCTACGTATTGGTGTCATGCAGCAATATCTGACACAAAAAAGGAGCTGTGCATTATATTAGTACATTGTGCGTTGTATCTAGAGCAGTAAAGAGAAGAAAAGGAACAAGACTGAGCAGCCTCGGGGAGCCTGCAGTATACATAGTTTCTGCCTGTCAGTCAGGCGGCGCAGTATGATGCAATTATCAGTATTCATAGCACACAAGCCCCGGATCCAAATTGTTTCAAGTAGCATCCAAGTGTTTCCCCCTGTTTACACTGCCAGTTTGCAAAAAAAAACAAATTTGCATGAAGAGCGTATTAAAGAAAATACAGAGCAATTATACAACCATTTACAAGTAAAATCATATTTAATCCTAGTGCTCAGCCATGTTTAACAGTATTAGATTAGATGTCATATTGTCTGTTCATGACCCATAATAATAGATAAATTCACTGCATAGAAACTATAACCAGTTTTTTGTATTCATTTTAAATAACAGGATTAGTTACTGAGGAAATAATGGGGTAATGATTAAAAAAATGGAACTAGCATTAGTTTTTACAGTTATACAAACTGAATATAGTTCCAAATATTCTACCAAAAGAATTGTACTGTCTTTTACATTATTATTGTGTTGATGATTAACCACTTCAATTCCGGACACTTTTACCCCCTTCCTGCCCAGGCCAATTTTCAGCTTTCAGTGCTATCACACTTTGAATGACAATTGCGCGGTCATGCAACACTGTACCCATATGAATGTTTTACCATTTTTTTTGAGACAGATAAAACTTTATTTTGGATTTTTTTTTTTTTGCTATATAAATGACCCAAAAGTCCCAAAATTTTGAAAAAAAAGTGTTTTTCTTATAAAATTTTGAAAATAAATAATCTTTCTTCATAAATCTTGGCCAAAATGTATTCTGCTATCTTTTTAGTAAACAAAATAACCAAAATTAGTTTATAACCAAAAATTATAATTTTTTAAAACATTTTTTACATTTTTATTTTTTTTTTTTACATTATTATTTATGGTTTTTTTTTTTTAAACATACTGTCACCCTAGCAGTGCAGTGTCACCATAGTGACACTGTACTACTTTTAGGGGGTGATGAAGATTTTTTTTTTTTACACTGATTGCTTTTACACCCACAAAGGCTGTAAAAGCAGTCATTTCTCTTTCTCTCTGGTTGCATTCTTGCAGCCATTGAGAAATTCTGTGTGAGCTGTGATTGGTCACAGCTTGTCACATGGTACAATTGTGAATAGCCTTGTACCATGTGATCTTTGTGATCATTCACAGATTTCACTAGTAGTAAGCAATGATGTCAAAAGTGACATCTTGCTTACTACTATTCATGTGATCACCGATTGGCCAATCAGTGATCACATGATCAGGACCTCCCACCGATCAGGTCCCATACAGTGTTCGGTGTTTTGCTGTGTCCGGAGGACACAGCGGTCACCAGATCGCAGTGCTGCATGCTCCCAGGCTAAAATGGCAGGCACCATTTATGAACGGCAACCCCCTCCTGCACTGCTCCTGTCTGGCCGTTTATATACATGGGTCGGACGGGAAGTGGTTAAGCCATTTATTGGCTGTTCACTGCAGTTTCCTTCTGGAAAGAAACAGGAAGTGTTTTTCATTTGTTAATAAAGTTTTACCCTAACATCAGTGTAGCACCATTTTAGCTACTCTGCCTTACAGGCAACATATTTTGCTTATTAACCACTTGCCCTCCTGAGGATTTATCCCCCTTCCTGACAAGGTCATTTTTTGCATTACAGCGCTGCATTACTTTAACTCACAATTGCGCGGTCATGCAACACTGCACCCAAATTACATGTACATCCTTTTTTCCCACGAATTGAGCTTTCTTTTGGTGGTATTTGATTGCCTATGCATTTTTATTTTGTTGTGCTATAAACAAAAAAAGACCGGTAATATTGAGAAAAAAACTATATTATTGACATTTTGCTATTAAACATGTCCAGGAAAAAAATTTTAAAAATCACATTTCGTCAAAATGTATTCTGCTACATGTCTTTGCTAAAACAAATCACAATACATGTAAATTAATTGGTTTACGTGAAAGTTTTAGCATTTACAAATGGCGGTATAGATACTGGAATTTTTTTTCCTAGTAATGGTGGTGATCAGCTACTTATAGTGGGACTGTGGGACTGTGGCAGGCATTCTGACGCTGGGGGGAACTGACTTGGTGTCACTGAGATCCTCAGTGACACCAATACAGTGATCAGTGCTAAAAAAAAAAGCACTGACAATATACTAATGGCACTGGGCAGGAAGGGGTTAATATGAGGGTCAATGCACAGCCATCCAAAGCAGTGTGCCTGAGCTGACAGGGAGGAGAACTGTTAGTAAACAGTGATTTTTCATCGGAAATCATTGGGCGCCGGCGAATAATCACCAGCTTGGACCAGTGATTGACAGCTGTGTCCGCAAATGGTGGCGCGCCTCACGCGTGCCCCCTACCCAGAAATGCAAAATCACATGTATATACATGATTTTGCACACCCGTGCTGCCCTGTAGCAGTATTTATGGGACCCTTACTTTTTAATATATTTATAAATCATATAGGGTCTGGGATTAAAAATACAATTCCAGTATTTGCAGATGACACCAAGCTGTGCAGTGGAATAACGTCCTTACAGGATGTCTCCAACTTACAAGCCGACCTCAATGCACTGTTTAATTGGGCAACTATGTGGCAAATAAGGTTTAATGTTGATAAATGTAAGGTTATGTACTTGGGGACTAAGAATATGCATGCATCATACATATTAGGGGGGGTACAACTGGGGGAATCAATGGTGGAGAAGGATCTGGGATTTCTGGTAGATCACAAGCTTAATAATGGCATGCAATGCCAAGCTGCAGTTTCTAAAGCGAGCAAAATCCTGTCTTGTATTAAAAGAGGTATAGAATCCAGAGAGAGAGATATCATTTTACTTCTGTACAAATCATTAGTAAGACCTCATCTGGAATATGCAGTTCAGTCTTGGGCACCAATTCACAAAAAGAACATTGGGGAACTGGAGAAAGTACAGAGAAGGGCAACCAAACTGATAAGAGGCATGGAGGAGCTCAGCTATAAGGAAAGATTAGAGGAAATGAAGTTATTCTCTCTTGAGAAGAGGAGATTAACCACTTGCCGACCAGCCACTGTAGAAAAACGGCTACAGGGCGGCACCGCTGCGCAAAATCACGTTTTAAAATTACCCGCCGGGTCCCAGCGATTGCCGGCAAAGAGTGACACAGAGCACAGCTGCATTGTTTACATTGTTTATAGCGCAAAAAAAAAAATGCACAGGTGATCAAATACCACCGAAAAAAAGCTCAATTCGTGGGAAAAAAAGGACGTAAATTTAATTTGAGTACAGTGTTGCATGTATGCGCAATTGTCAGTTAAAGTAACGCTGCGACGTAACACAAACCGCTTCTGTAACCGCTTCCCGACCGCCCTATAGCAGGAATACTGCTACAGGGCGGCTTGGGTGCGCAAAATCATATATTCATATATATATATATATATATATATATATATGATTTGTGCTCCCATGGTTTTCACGCCCCTCCCAGATAGCATCAGTTTACCCATCAGTACACCAGTCATCACATTTAACCCCTTGACTGCTAGGAAGACGCTCATGCAGAATAAACCTCCATTGCTAGTATAGTGTCTGAACAGATTAATATCTTTAATCAGATCAGCACTATACCAGCATTCATATTAGTATAGCGTCTCCAAAAACGCAGCGTTAGTGGGATCAGCCCCGGCACCTGCCAGCACGTGCGTTTAGC
The DNA here is from genome assembly GCF_062004578.1 of Staurois parvus. Taxonomy (NCBI): domain Eukaryota; kingdom Metazoa; phylum Chordata; class Amphibia; order Anura; family Ranidae; genus Staurois; species Staurois parvus. Next base: position 3,050,463 of record NW_028318025.1, read on the forward strand.
CCCTACGCTTACCCCACCTTTCTCCCCCAGCAAGTGCAGTGTCAGTAGGTCACTGTCACTTGATACATTGCACACAAAACCGCAGTGTTCGCAGAATCAGGCCTGATCTCTGTTAGCACTTGCCGGTAAATTTTGATGACGCTCATATGCAGCAGAGTGCCAGTACTAGTGCCGCGCTACCTTTTGGTGAACTGGCAAACACCAGCGGTCTAGTACATGTTGGTCTTTCACATACCTCTTAGATTGTAAGCTCCCAGGATCAGGGCCCTCCTAACTCTCTTGTATTGAACTGTATTGTTGCTGTATTGTCTCCCGTTATACTGTAAAGCACTGAGCAAACTGTTGGCGCTATATAAATCCTGTATAATAATAATAATAATAATAATAATACCAGCACTGCAGTATGACTTGGTGACGTGGCGAGTCCCATAACTCCAGTACAAGCCGGTGCGGTGGCAAGCACATGTATTGTCCCGCACCCACCAAGAATTCGCACACAGGCCCATAGAGCTCCTAGTATCCTTCCAGATGTGCTTGCAAATTCCGACTGACAGCCCACAAATTCTGCAGCACCTGTACTTCCCCCATTCACTGCCCAACCCGGAATTCAGGTGGAAATAGCAAATTTAACTACTCCCCTTGATTTTTGGAGCTGTATGCGTTGATTGTGGATCAAAGCAATTTATATGCACAACAATTTATCGTCGCCAATACAAATTCAAACCTTGCCAGACCAGTCGCATGGAAACTCATTATGGTTTCCGAACTTACATTTTTTTGGGGCCTAACCCTCAACATGGGCATTACTAAAAGAAATGAATTGCGGTTGTATTGGTCCGCAGACCCGATTCATCATATGTCTGTGTTCTCTTCTGCCATGGCCAGGCATAAATATGAGAGTATAATGTGTTTTATGCATTTCAACGACAATGCACTCTGTCATCCTCAGGGTAACCCCGAATTTGACCAGCTCCACAAAATTCAGCACCTCACAAATCACCTTAACCAAAAATTTGCAAATGTGTAAACTCCCCAGCAAAAAATCTGTGTTGATGAGTCCCTGATTAATTTTTCTGGCCGATTTGCATTCAAACAATTTCTCCCCAGCAAGCGTGCCAGATATGGGGTCAAGATGTAGAAGACCTGTGAGAGGACAACAGGCTATACTTATAAGTTTCGGATTTACGAGGGAAAAGATGGAGCCCCCCCAGATGCCCAGACTACATGGGGAGCAGTGACAAGATAGTTTGGGACTTGGTGTCAACCTTTTTCCATATGGGGTACCACTTATACGTGGACAATTTTTATTCAAGCGTGCCACTATTTAGACATTTGTACAATCTTGGAACTGGCGCATGTGGCAAAGTGTGACCTAATGTGTGCCCACCAATAGAAGTGGGTGGATGCAGGGCGATATATTCTAATGGTGGGCATACCACACACTTTTTCTGGCAGAGATTTCTTCTCTTTTCTTCATTCAGTCCACAGGCTGCATACAAAAAAAAAAGAACATAGCATATACACCCAACAAGGATCAGCGATGTACTGGTACATCACTGGACTTTGAATGGTTATACCAGGATGATGCCTACAGCTGCAGGCATCATCCTGGTATTATTTTTTTCATGTAAAATCAATCCTAGTGGCTAATTAGCTGCAGGATTGCTTTTACAAGCAGCGGGATATGATGCCCCCCCTCCCCCGCTGCCTTCCACGGCCTTCTCGGGCAGTCCGTGCCATCGGGGGAACCTGAGAATGCAGCCGGTGTTTCTGCCAGCTGACCATAGAGCTGATTGGAGACCAGAGTGGTGCCAATCATCTCTATAGTCTAAGAATTTGGAAGCTACGAGCATTTCATCACTTCAGTTTCGCAGGATATAAACAGCGCCATTTGTAAATTGGGAAAGCATCTGATCACACCGATCTTGGTTTGATTAGATAATGTAAGGGCAGAGGAGATATCTAGAGTCTGATAGACCCCAGATTTCTCAAAAAATAATATATGACAATGCCCATTGAAGTTATAGGGGTTATTTGCATTCCCTGTGATAGCATTAAAAGTGATAAAAAAAAAGTGAAAGGTACAGTGTAAAAATAATTTAAAAAAATCAAAATACCGTATTTTCCGGCGTATAAGACGACTTTTTGACCCTTGAAAATCTTCTCAAAAGTCGGGGGTCGTCTTATACGCCGGTACACGTCAGGGGGCACTTCTTAGGGGGGCAGCGTGGTGCTGCTGCCATCCCCCCTTTCCGACGGAAAGGACACCAAGTACAGGGGTGGGCAGAGGGCTGCAGTCTCTTACTTGGCTCCCACGACGATCCATCCAGGAAGCGCTGCTCCTTCAGTCACTCCGGCCACTCCCTCACTCCTGCCGCTCGGCCCCGCCTCCTCACCGGTGATTGGCCGCCAGAACTGTAGCTCAGGAAAGGCACACAGGCGGCCAATCACGGGCGAGGAGGCGGAGCCGAGCGGACCCGCGAAAATCGAGTGAGGGTAAGTGTGCAGTGCAGAGGTGCTGCTGCAACCACATATGCTGGCTGCAGCAGTACCATACTAGAACAGGAGTCAGCAAGTGTCATTGGTGCCAGTGGGAGGAATAGTGCCGCATCATTGGTGTCACTGATACTAATGATGGGGCATTATTCCTCCCACTGACACTAATGATGGGGCACTATTCCTCCCACTGACACCAACGATGGGGCACTATTTCTCTCCCCACTGACGGAGTACTATTCCTCCCACTGACACCAATGTTGGGACACTATTCCTCCCACTGACACCAATGATGGGGCACTATTACTCCCACTGACACCAATGATGGGGAGCTAATCCTCCCACTGACACCAATGATGGGGCGCTATTCCTCCCACTGACACCAATGATGGGGCGCTATTCCTTCCACTGACACCAATGATGGGGCGCTATTCCTCCCACTGACACCAATGATGGGGCGCTTTTCCTCCCACTGACACCAATGATGGGGCACGATTCGTTGCTCTGACACCAATGATGGGGCACGATTCCTCCCACTGACACCAATGATGGGGCGCTATTCCTTCCACTGACACCAATGATGGGGCGCTATTCCTCCCACTGACACCAATGATGGGGCGCTTTTCCTCCCACTGACACCAATGATGGGGCATGATTCGTTGCTCTGACACCAATGATGGGGCACGATTCCTCCCACTGACACCAATGATGGGGCACTATTCCTCCCACGGACACCAATGATGGGGTGCTATTCCTGCCACTGACACCAATGATGGGGCACGATTCATTGCTCTGACACCAATGATGGGGCACTATTCCTCCCACTGACACCAATGATGGGGCACTATTCCTCCCACGGACACCAATGATGGGGCACTATTCCTCCCACTGACACTAATGATGGGACACTATTCCTCACACACTGACACTAATGATGGGGCACCATCATTGGTGTCAATGGGAGGAATAGTGCCCCATCATTGGTGTCAGTGGGAGGAATAGTGCACCATCATTGGTGTCAGAGTGAGGAAGCGTGCCCCATCATTGGAATACCATACCATATTGAAATCAAATCTGATGTTTTTTTAATTTTTGGTGTGCGTTGGAAGAGGGGTAGTCTTATACGGCGAGTATAGCCCAAACCCTATATTTTAACAGGAAAAGTAGGGGGTCGTCTTATACGCCGGCAAATACGGTAACTTAAAAAAAAAAAAAACTCACTCCTCCCATGCACGCACACCTGTGTGCACAAGCATTGACCCTGTGCCGGTATGTAAACAGCGGTTGCACCATACATGTCATTGTATCGCTGTGAATGTCAGATCAAGGGCAGTAATTTAAACACTAGACCTCCTCTGTAATGTTAGCTTTTGAAGGCTTTTAAAGCATTGCCCATGGATATTAAAAATGTGTACAGTTTTTCGCCATTGCACGGAGCATGCGCAGTTTTAAAGCATGTCATGTTTGGTATCTATTTACTCGGCATACCATCATCTTTTATATCTTACCAAAATAATTGGCCAATATATTGTGCATTAAAAATAAAAAGTGTATTTTTGAAAAACAAAATTGTAGTACCCACTATTTTATTCAGTAGGGTGTCTGCTTTAAAAAATATATAATGATTGGGGGTTTCAATTAATTTCCTAGCAAAAAATACAGTTTTTTTCATGTTAAAAAAAAATGTCAGAAAAGGCTTGATCTTCAGGTAGTTAGAAGAGTGAGTGATGTGTGGCATAAACTTCTAATCCTGGGCATAAAACGCCCCCACCCTCCAAAGCGACCCCTTTTTGGAAAGTAGACACCCCAAACTATTTTTTGAGAGGCATGTTGAATCAATAGAAGAATTTATTTTTTTACCACAAGTTTTTGGAAAATTACATTTTTTTTTTTTACACAAAATTGTCACTTAAATGATTTACTGCTCACACATGCAATGGCTATATGTGGAATTACTCTCCAAAATACATTCTGCTACTTCTCCCGAGTATGGGGGTACCACATGTGAGAGACGTTTTGGCAGTCTAGCCAAGTACAGGACCCCAAAATCCAATAAGCACCTTCAGGCTTTTAAAGGGCTTTATCTCCTCATTACACTTCCAGACTACCTATCACAGTTTCGGAGGCCCTGAAATACCAGGATAGCACCTAACCCCCCCAAATGAACCCTTTTTGGAAAGTAGACACCCCAAGGAATTTGATAAGAAGCATGGTAAGTATTTTGCAGATCTAATTTGTTGCCATACATTTTTGGAAAATGAAGAAAAAAAACAAAAACATATTTTTTCTATTTTTATTTATATTTCAAAACCTTTTGAGAAAAATCTAGATCTGCAAAATACTCACCATGCCTCTTTTTAAATTCCTTGGGGTGTCTACTTTCTAAAAGGGGTCATTTGTGGGGGGTTTGGTGCTATCCTGGCATGTCAGGGTCTTCGAAACTGTGATAGGTTTTGAGGAAGTGAAATGAGGAAGTTACGCACCTTCAGGCTTTCAAAGTGGTCATTGGATTTCAGGCTCCTGTATCTGGCTAGGCTCCCAAAAAGTCTCACATGTGGTATCCCCATACTCGGTAGATGTAGTAGAGTGTATTTTGGGGTGTAATTCCACATATACCCATGGCTTGTGCTAGAAATAAATCATTTAAATGACAACTTTGTGTAAAAAAAAAAAAATGTTTTTGTCATTTTCCAGAAACTTGTGGAAAAAAAATAAATGGACTCAATATGCCTCTCAGCAGATAGCGTAGGGTGTCTACTTTCCAAAAAGGGGTCATTTGAGGGTTTTTGTACTATCCTGGTATTTTAGCACTACAAGAAATGTGATGAGCAGTCAGAAAGTAAAAGCTGTGTAAATTCCATTATCTATACCATAGTTTGTAGACGCTATAACTTTCACGTAAACTAATTAACCACCTCCCGTCCGGCCGTTGTATATAAACGGCCGGACGGTGGCAGTGCAGGGGCGGGTGGCCGTTTATAAATGGCCTCCCCGCCCCCGGCTTGTGCACACTCCCTGGGAGCACGCAGCACCACGATCCGATGCCCGCTGTGTCCTCTGGACACAGTGGAACACCAATTACCATATGAGACCTCTGTGTGAGGTCCCAATCATGTGATCACTGATTGGCCAATCAGTGATCACTTGCAGAGTAGTAAGCAAGATGTCACTTCTGACATCATTGCTTACTACGTGTGAAATCTGTGAATGATCACAGAGGTCACATGGTACAAGGCTATTCACAACTGTCTTGTACCATGTGACAAGCTGTGACCAATCACAGCTCACACAGTATTTCTCAATGGCTGCAAGAATGCAGCCAGAGAGAAGGAGAAATTTTGCTTTTACAGCCTTTGTGGGTGTAAAAACAATCAGTGTAAACAAAAAAAAATAAAAAATTATCACCCCCCACAAGTAGTACAGTGTCACCATTGTGACACTGTACTGATAGGGTGACAGTATGTAAAAAAATAAATAAATAAATAATAATATAAAAAAATAAAAATTTAAAAAAAAATGTTTTAAATTATACATTTTGATTATAAACTAATTTGGGTTATTTTTTTTTTTTTTAAAGGATAACTGAATAAATTTTGGTCAAGATTTATGACGAAATATTATTTATGTGCAAAATGTTATAAGAAAAACACCTTTTTTCAAAATTTTTGGACTTTTTTATTTATATAGCAAAAAAAATTTAAATCCTAGTGGTGAATAAATACCACGAAAATAAATCTTTATCTGTCTAAAAAAAAATGCTAAAATATTCATATGGGTACAGTGTTGCATGACCATGCAATTGTCATTCAAAGTGTGATAGCGCTTAAAACTGAAAATTGGCCTGGACAGGAAGGGCGTAAAAGTGTCCGGACTTGAAGTGGTAATGAACCTTGGTAAATTCCCTGTGTGTGTTGATCCCCCACTCAGTAGTGATCCTCAGTAGTGAGCCTCTTCTCAATCCAGTCCCCATTCACCTCCCGCTATATTGTAACCATGCTTCTCACTACATGTGACATCTGCTAGTTTCCTCAGCTCAGACCCCGCAACTCTGCTGATCCTTCACCACTCAGTCCTCTCTAACCAGTCCCCACACACCCTCCGCTATAGCATTCTTACTTTGCACACCACGTGTGCCGTCTGCTAGTTGCTCTGCTCCAGTTTGGACTTTTCTCACCTTCCTACTGCTCCATGCTGCAAACCAGATGTGATGTCTGCACCAGACACTACCATAATATATAGTATACCCACGAACCAGATGTGACTGCTCATGATGTCTTTAAGGTTTGCTTCTTGGTTTCCCAGTACATCCTGGGATATCTCATACCTCCAAAATAAAGCAAAGCTCTGTATAAATGCCCATCAAATGCTGCAGGTGCTGTTAGCGAGCATTGTGATAGACTTCTATGGAGGCTTTGGAGATGCTTTGAAGCACCAAGAAAGCAATATGGGTATATTTTTTGAAGCAAAGCAGTAAGAGGAGCTTTGATTGGCATTCAAGCATGTCAAATGCCACATTTTAAAGGAAGTGTAAACAAGCCCTAAAAACACCGCCTGTAAAAGTACCTCTGTGTAAGCCGATGTGCCCATACACACATACAGTAGGTGTTTACAGGAGTATTACAAGAGGAGCCCATTTTAATCTGATATTTAAGTGATAGGGGAAATCTTTGATCTGTAAAGAAGCTGGTATTAATTTTCCAGCAAGGGCAGTGACAGGTGTGCATCCTTTTTTTTCTTTTAGGACATCTTCACTAGCCTGTAATAGCAATAACCATAAAGACTTTAATGAAGCACAACTGATGCACAAATAATTGCTAATCAGGAACTGGGAAATCACTAACTAGCTCATGCACTAATTATAGACATTAACTGTTTAAATGCCGAAATGAAATCACCCAAACTATGCCTGTATGTTTTTTTATTTTCAAGCGACAATAACACTCTACTCTCCATATTAAACCAAGGGTTACACCTATTTTTCCTTTTTTTTCCTATTGATCTTTTTAGGCTTTTAGATCAGAATGAGTATAGGCATTTCACTTTTGAAATATAATTATCTTAATAATGCTTAACACTGATGTTTTTGTGATAAAGGAAAAGTTGATTAGTGCTGTAGTTTTCGGATGGATCAATTAAACAAGCATTGCCAGGGAAACAATTCTGTAAATGTTACATTTCTGTTTTATTCTAGAAGGCTGCCAATTCATCTTTGCAACGGCAGCAGCATTTGTAAAATGAATATGAAATTCCACAGTGCTTTGTTTGTTAATAAGACAAGCTTTATTTTATGAATTTAAAGAGAACTTTTCATGCATTTTAAATCTTGTCAAGCAAAACTTTAAGAGTGCATTCACACCTATATGTGAATGAGATCTTACATGCATAAATACATACATCTACTCCCACCCCCATTTTAAGCCATTCTATCTACCCTGTGAAAGTAAAGATCTGTATACCTTCCTATTCTGAGGGCGCTCCAATCTGGACTTCAGCGTTGACTTCATTGTAAAGTAGGAAGAGGTGACAATTGATGTCCATAGAAAGCCTGTAAGGGTAGGGTAGGCAGATGGTACCTCCTCCATGTTCCCCTCTTCATTGGGTGCCAAGTGTGGGTCACACAAAAGACCTACCACAGAGTGGGTTCTTCTGGGCTATGCTAGGCATCTAAGACAGGTCATTGCTTTACACATGGAGTACCCATACTTGAGATGACAACTGAACTCTAATAAACTCTGATGATGTTAATATATACAGTGCAGGGCTTAAAATTTAGAGTCTAGACCTACTAGACAGGCACAAATCGTACTCTCCATCAGTTGCACCACCCAACCTTGCCCAGGTCCGCCTCCAACCCCACCTCTGGCCCATCTCCAAACCCTGCCCCCAGCCCTGCCCCATCCACGCCCCCTTAAAGCTTATGAAATTACATTTTTCTTTAGAATAAAGAGTCCAAAATATAAAAAAACTGCAATTATAACATAGCTTTATTATGTAAATTTAAACATAACAGCAATAGCTTAATAGCAATAGGGTGCAATCAAAATATCAAGTTTTACAGCTTTAAACCTGTAGTGAACATTTTGTATTTTTTTGTTTATCTTCTGAATCTTTAAAAAAAGACTTTTTAATATGACGATATGATTTTTGTTAGTGAGCACATATTTTCAGTTATTATTGCAGTTTTTCCGTAAACTGATTTTTGTATAATACTTTTATATTTTTATTATTCATTTAATAAAGTCCAGTCGTATTTTAGCAGAAAATTATACAAAGAATATCAATGTGTTTTGGAACAGTAAATAACAAGTGTCTTACAGTTTATTTTGTAGCCCTGTGCTCAGAGGTATGCTGCAGTATACTAAGGCCACTGAGCTCTGTGTGAGGGCAGTGCAGTGGTTCCTCTACAGTGATCCCCCAAGGTGGTGGAGAGCGGGCCTCTCCTCATGTCCCCCATGGCGGGGGAGAGCAGACCTCTCCTTGAGTCCCCCGTGGTGGTGGAGAGGGTGTCACCTCTCAGCGGAGGAGAGCGGACCTCTCCTGCACTTGTCCCCTCAGTGGCGCTGCCGAAGAAGCTGGAAACTGGCAGTTGGAAACCGGAACTCGGCTTCACAATGAGGCTTGGAGCGCAGGTGCAGCCGCTAGCTCCATCATCTTCGCCACACAAGAATTTCTCCTCGCATTTGGCGAGCGGGCGAGTGGCTTTTTCAAGCCCTGATATGCAGTATCTCACAGAAGTGAGTACACCCCTCACATTTTTGTAAATATTTTATTATATCTTTTCGTATGACAACACTGAAGAAATGACACTTTGCTACAATGTAAAATAGTGAGTGTATAGCTTGTATAACAGTGTAAATTTACTGTCCCCTCAAAATAACTCAACACACAGCCAACAGTCTAAACTGTTGGCAACAAAAGTAAGTACACCCCTAAGTGAAAATGTCCAAATTGGGCCCAAAGTGTCAATATTTTGTGTGGCTACCATTATTTTCCAGCACTGCCTTACCCTCCTGGACATGGAGTTCACCAGAGCTTCACAGGTTGCCACTGGAGTCCTCTTCCACTCCTCCATGACGACATCACTGAGCTGGTGGATGTTAGAGACCTTGCCCTCCTCCACCTTCCGTTTAAGGATGCCCCACCAATGCTCAATAGGGTTTAGGTTTGGAGACATGGTTAACCAGTCCATCACCATTACCCTCAGCTTCTTTAGCAAGGCAGTGGTTGTCTTGGAGGTGTGTTTGGGGTCATTATCATGTTGGAATACTGCCCTGTGACCTAGTCTCCGAAGGGAGGGGATCATGCTCTGCTTCAGTATGTCACAGTACATGTTGGCATTCATGGTTCCCTCAATGAACTGTAGCTCCACAGTGCCGGCAGCACTCATGCAGCCCCAAACCATGACACTCCCACCACCATGCTTGACTGTAGGCAAGACACACTTGTCTTCTGAATCTGACTCACTAACTATTTTTATTCTACTGGATCTTAGTTCTGCCTTTGATACTGTAGACCACAATCTTTTACTCTCTCACCTTGAAACCATATTTGGAGTCTCAGAATTGGCTCTGAAATGGATAAAGTAATATCTTACTGATCACTGTCACTTTGTTTCTCTTGGTGGATTTCAGTCCGAACTCGGTCTAATCAAGTACGGTGTTCCTCAGGGCTCAATCTTGGGTCCCTGAGTTTTTAGCCATAACATGTTTCTGCTTGGCTAGCTGCTTAGACCACATGGGCTCAATTATCACTTTTATGCTGACGACACTCAGATATACAGCCACACTTAATCGGATTTTACTTTGGCTGCTTCTCTCCTATCTAACTGTATTTGTAATATAAAAACTTTGATGTCCCATAATTTCCTTCAATTAAACTGACAAAACTGAAGTCATGCTTATTGGCACCCCCCATCAATTGTGTTAGGCCAGTCCTGGTAGCCTATCTATCGCTGGCATTGTACTTGAGGTTCAGACTAAATTGAAAAATCTAGGGGTGATATTTGATGCTAGCTTAACCTTTGATCCACATGTACAAAATGTTGTCAGAACAGAAAAGATGATTCATTCATCCTGACATATATTGCAACGCTCTACTCGCTGGTGCACCTAAATTCACTTTTAATCAACTGCAATATGTAAACAATTCTGCAGCCAGAATCCTCACTAGCAAAACAAACAAAAGATTTCCCAGCAACAGTTACCAACCAGCTTGCGAATCAACCAATTTGGCCCTGCCTAACAGTATGCATTAAAAACAGAAGGTTTTGTTTTCACACATTTGCAAATACATACGTAAGCCACAGTCCCACGTCAAGGGTCCTCTGTATACTGTGGAACTAACTAAAATTTCCAAAACCTCCATAGTGGGAGCACATGTATAAATGGATAGGGCTCTGAGGAAGAGGCTAGGTCCTAACGCGTTAGCCAGTTGGAAGTCCAGGGTTCCATTGTTTTGGATTTATATGCTATATAGATTGGACACTACTGTTTATTGTGATGTGCCTTTGTTTTATATGTCCATTGTGAGTATGATACCTACTTTTTTTCCTTTTAAATAAATATTCTTAACGATAATGCACTAGGTCGGTGCGTCCTCTTTTTGCTTTCTTTTTTATCCAGTGACTTTGGACTACCCCGGTCCATTGAGGGCAGCAAGGAGTACCATATTTTCCGGCGTATAAGACGACTGGGCGTATAAGACGACCCCCTACTTTTACTGCTAAAATATAGTGTTTGGGCTATACTCGCCGTATAAGACTACCCCTCTTCCAATGCACACCAGTGGGAGGAATAATGCCCCATCATCGGTGTCAGTGGGAGGAATAGTGCTCCATCATCGGTGTCAGTGGGAGGAATAGTGCCCAATCATTGGTGTCAGTGGGAGGAATAGTGTCCCATCATTGGTATTAGTGGGAGGAATAGTGCCCCATCATTGGTATCAGTGGGAGGAATAGTGCCCCATCATTGGTGTCAGTGGGAGGAATAGTGCCCCATCATCGGTGTCAGTGGGAGGAATAGTGCCCCATCATTGGTGTCAGTGGGAGGAATAGTGCCCCATCATTAGTGTCAGTGGGAGGAATAGTGCCCCATCATTGGTGTCAGTGGGAGGAATAGTGCCTCATCATTGGTATTAGTGGAAGGAATAGTGCCCCATCATTAGTGTCAGTGGGAGGAATAGTGCCCCATCATTGGTGTCAGTGGGAGGAATAGTGCCTCATCATTGGTATTAGTGGAAGGAATAGTGCCCCATCATTGTATTAGTGGGAGGAATAGTGCCTCATCATTGGTATTAGTGGAAGGAATAGTGCCCCATCATTGGTATTAGTGGGAGGAATAGTGCCCCATCATTGGTGTCAGAGCGACGAATTGTGCCCCATCATTGGTGTCAGTGGGAGAAATAGCACCCCATCATTGGTGTCCGTGGGAGGAATATCACCCCATCATTGGTGTCAGTGAGAGGAATCGTGCCCCATCATTGGTATCAGTGGCAGGAATAGTGCCCTATCATTAGTATCCGTGGGAGGAATAGTGCCCCATCTTTGGTGTCAGTGGGGGGAATCGTGTCCCATCATTGGTATCAGTGGCAGGAATAGTGCCCCATCATTAGTATCAGTGGGGGGAATAGTGCCCCATCATTGGTGTCAGTGGAAGGAATAGTGCCCCAACATTGGTGTCAGTGGGAGGAATAGTGCCTCAACATTGGTGTCAGTGGGGGGTGGAATAGTGCCCCATCATTGGTATCAGTGGGAGGAATAGTGCCCCATCATTGGTATCAATGGAAGGAATAGTGCCCCATCATTGGTGTCAGAGTGACCAATCGTGCCCCATCATTGGTGTCAGTGGGAGGAATAGCACCCCATCATTGGTGTCAGTGGGAGGAATAGCACCCATCATTGGTGTCAGTGAGAGGAATTGTGCCCCATCTTTGGTGTCAGTGGGAGGAATAGTGCCCCATCATTGGTATCAGTGGCAGGAATAGTGTCCCATCATGGGTATCAGTGAGAGGAAAAGTGCCCCATCATTAGTATCAGTGGGGGGAATAGTGCCCCATCATTGGTGTCAGTGGGAGGAATAGTGCCCCAACATTGGTGTCAGTGGGAGGAATAGTGTCCCATCATTGGTGTCAGTGGGGGGTGGAATAGTGCCCCATCATTGGTGTCAGTGGGGGGTGGAATAGTGCCCCATCATTGGTGTCAGTGGGGGGGGAGGAATAGTGCCCCATCGTTGGTGTCAGTGGGGGGAAGGAATAGTGCCCCATCGTTGGTTTCAGTGGGGGGAATAATGCCCCATCATTAGTATCAGTGACACCAATGATGGGGCACTATTCCTCCCACTGACACCAATTACACTTGCTGACCGATGTTCTAGTATGATGCTGCTGCAGCCAGCATATGTGGTTGCAGAAGCACCTCTACACTGCACATTTACTGGCCGCTCCTTCACTCGATTTTCGCGGGGCCGCTTGGCTCCGCCCCCTCGCCGGTGATTGGTCACCTGTGTGCCTTTCCTGAGCTACAGTTCTGGCGGCCAATCACCGGTGAGGAGGCGGAGCCGAGCAGCTGCGCGAACATCCAGTGGCCGAACTGAAGGAGCAGCCGCGCTTCCTGGACCGGATCGTCGTGGGACCGGATCCAGGTAAGAAACAGCAGCCCCTGCCCACCCCTGTACTTAGTGTACCTTCCGTTGGAAGAGGGGGCGGCGGCGGCACCGCGCCGCCCCCCTAAAAAGTGTCAGTATGCCGTATACCGGCGTATAAGACGACCCCCGACTTTTGAGAGGATTTTCAAGGGGTAAAAAGTCGTCTTATACGCCAGAAAATACAGTACATATTCCAGGATATCTGAACTGTTACCATAGTCTCCGCTGAGTCCATCCCTAGCGCAGGAATTTAGAGTTTGCTGTGTTTCACAATATCTTGGCCATGCTGCAGTTCTACTTTTAGAGCATTTTTGCTGGGCAGAGTGCCGGTTGGTGCTTAGCGTGGAAACCTGAGTTTCCAGCCTAGCCTAATCTGGAAACCCTAGCAATAAAGTAAAACTAAATTTCATATATGTATAGAAGTTTTTTGTTTTATTCCCAGCTATTAGAAGGATTTAGAATTATTTCACCTAATTATTGACAACTTTATCATTATATTTGGTTATTCTATATGAATTTGTTATTCTAGTGTGTTTTAGTGGTTTAGTATTATATATTTAGATTCCCTGACAAGAGTTATGTTTTTGTTGAACATATTTTGTATTTGACATGTTTTTATTGTTAGGGCTGGGATTTTGGTTTTTCGTACATGATTTTTGAATATAAATTGGATGATACCAATAAATTATATGTGATCTTTTGGTAAGAAATGCTGATCTTGTGTTCATTGTGAATGTTCATTGTGAATGCATATTGTTGATATCTTCCAAACATATTCTCTGCCACAAGGGTCCATTTATCACATGAAATGTTATCTCCAGGAAATGTCACAGCCCAGGTGTCGATTGAAGATAAGTTTACATAAAACATTTTCATTTATATGAAATAAATTCTCCTTATTTTCATAATTAAATTTAAAAATTTCATTTTATTTTCATCATTGAAGTATTCTTATTTACACAAATTTTCCTTTGTAATCCTGAAATGTTCAATAATACGAGAATAAGAATAGCTTTTAATATTTTTCTAATGTATGCTAATATAGCCTCATGTGTCTTGCTACAGAATTGTTTGGAATAACAACTTTTTAATTTTAATTTCATAAATTAGACAATTATTCAAAGTTACACGTGCCTAGAGCTTATCATTTTTAATTTGCACATGTGCTCTGATGTTTAATTTTGCCAACACCAATATTTAAGCACAACGGGATGTGTGAATTAAAAATCCTAATTTGCACCTTTGATACATTGTAGTTGATTTATATGAAAAGGCTTTTGGTTGATCTGAAGTTCCTTTCCTCTTTCAGCTGCTGAATTTAGAAAGCAAAAATATTGTGTATCTTCAGTGAAGATTCAGTGGTTTGTTATTGCAGTATTTATCTTAAACACATTTTAATGTAACAGGAGGGGTAGCCCAAACTGATTAAACATTGTGCCACATCCCAAAACTGAATAAGTAAAAAAAGGAGGCAAAAACAAAAAGGGAACTTTAACGACAACCATTAATGAATAATACCAGCTAAAAAATGAAAAAGTTTATTGCAAGAGCATAATACAATTATTAAAACAACATACATATAAGTACATGACATAAAGTCAGTCCATGAAAAAAACTTACAACCATCAGGAGGCATATGAGCATATTAATGCGTATTACAACCCCAACACGTTTCAATTCGTGATACAAATCTTCATCAGGGAGTAATAACAGAGTGGTTACATTGGACCAAAACTATAGAGTAGTAACGATTCCCAAGGGGTGAAAATTCAATCCCATGTTAACAGGATTCAGGCTATTGGAGCATAAAGGACGCCAATGACTTTCTCGCTCTGGAGTTGCTTATACAGAAAGAAAAAGAAACTTCAAAATCCATTAAAAATTAATGTCCAGCTAGGTTAATGCACAAGCCATTGAACCATCAAAGAATCAAGGCAGTGGAAAATTCTCAAAATGTAAATGAATTGAAGTGAAGATATTATGTATCCCCACCAACTTACAAGCCAAGTTAACAAGTTGCAGTCCCGCAGCCAGCAAGTCCAGAGAGCCAACCACTTGTGCTGAGCTCAGCTGGATAACACTGCACACCAGCTGCTACACTGCAATGCAGCGGCTGTTGTTAACCACCCCTAAAGCAAAACCATGTGAAGCATTACAAAGCAAGAAGCTGAGACTGGGGTAAATAATGAGCTATTACAGCTATTCCCATGTACATATATAAATAAGGATAAGAATATTTTTTTTATTGTGCCCTTGTAAACTTCAGTGAAATTCACTTCTAAATTTAAACAGGATTCACTGAATCCAAGACAAATTGACCCTGGGGCAGGTTCACTGATCACTACTCATGACTGGTGGAGGAATTTTCAAGAAGCAGCAGCAGAGGTTCAGAAAGCACAAATCTACAGAATAAATCATAATTAAATAAACAAAACAGAGATCTTGCAGTGCAGCTTTCTCTCCAGCAAGGAGACCAGTGGCATTACCAAATTTCACTTTATATCTCTTGAGACAGGACACAGGCAGCAGTACTTTAGATGACCCACACTGCAGATATACAGTCAAGAGGCCCAACGCACATGAATGCCAAGGTACAGGATGTGCTCTGCTGTTTTTAGTAAGAATTTGAGACAAAAGGTAGATGTTTCCTTTAAAATAGTAAATCTTCCCTTTTTGAGTTCAGGTCCACTTTAACAAAGTTATGAAGCATTTACACACATGAATAACAATATTACCATTAGCAGATACTCTTTTAAATATATATGTTGTTGAAAAGACTTTCCATTCCATTTAAAAAACTTTTGTAACTACAGTATACAGTACATACTGTATATGTATTGCGAAAACTAGGGTAATTCATTTACAATTTCTATTAATGATCTGTCACGCATGAACTAGATCTAATTACTGCAACTAAAATGCGTTCTTTAGAGTGGATCTTTACATTTATATAAACACATAGTCAGTGGCCAATAAAAACGGGCTCTGTGCTGGGTCTCTACAGACACATTTTGCTATTAAATTCAAGTCCCTAATACTAATGGGCCACATTTACATCTATAGTGTCCTGTTGGCCAGTTCTGCAAAGCATATCAGTTAACACAAATCTCATCTCTCTAAACCTCATATTACGTCTATAAAAGGCAGCTTGGCACCCATATAATAAGCTCAGTGCAAGGCAAATTGCAATGTGCACTAACCTGTAGCAATCAGAAGTCATCGTTCATTGGTCAGACTTCAGTAAACCTAAATACAATTGGCAGCCATGGATTACTTTGCTTTGTTCATTATCCATGCTGTTTGCCCTCAGAAGTGGTGTCCTGGGTAGGTAATAGAATGCAATGACTTGCCAAACTGAGTTACGTGCCCCCTTCCAGCTCCGGGAAGAAACAATTAAAGTTTGCTGAGCAGTTACCAACCTGTCTAATTTTTCAACCTCCTTCTCCTGGCCAAGCCTCCCAGTGTCCCACAGTGCTCAGATTTTTTCTAACAATATGCCGTACCTAACATTACAAATGTGAATCGTGACTTATAAGTAAACCTAATGAGAGAAATATGGAGGCTGCTGCTATGCACCTTTTAAAATGATAGTTGCCTGGCGACAAATTATGTGTTTGGTACACGCATGAGAGGTCTTTAGCTGCCATAGACTGTGATCAGTGCTGGGACAAGGTCCTCTGGCACTAAAGGCAAAAATGCCAAATCCCTCTCCACCCACCTTAACCTTTTTAATTTGGTGCTACAAAAGCTAACTCATCAGTACAGTAATGGAATTACAAACAATAGCTATTTGGGGCAATCCTATACAAGTCTACTTGAAAAATCTTCTTTGTTGTGATTGCTGCCTGCCTGTTGGCCATCTCTTTCCACAACTTCCTGGATTCCCTGCATACTTTGCAGCTTCTTCTTTGGTCAATCATTTAGTTTAATTTCAATTAATACATATCCCATGGTACCTTGCTGCCTGCAAGCAGTGATTCCTGTATTGAGTCCGCCTCCTTAAACTCCTCCTCTTATCACCTTTGTAGTCCAGAGAGCAGGCTCTGTGACATGTGTGGCACAGCAATGCATATTCACAGGGCATACTGCATATGTGTCACTGCTTTAAGAAAGTGTGCAGGAATCGTTGCAAAGTAAGTTTTCAAACTTTGAAAAAAGGCTAGGTAAGTTTAAAGAAAGGTTAAAAAATGAATAAACTGTCACCCAAGACAGTGTCTCTTCTGCATAATGCCTGCGTATAATTTATATGAGTCACTGCACCTCTGAGGTCCTCATTCAAAGTGATATGATCAGCAAAGAATATACCAACGATTAGCCCTGTTCCTATTAGCATCAAATGTGTACAAAACTACAGCATGTGGACGGAAGAGCCTATGGTACTGTGATAAATGAAGTCATCCTACAGAAAGTCATTAACCACTTCAATAATGGACACTTTCAACCCCTTCCTGCCCCAGCCAATTTTTAGCTTTCAGCACTGTGGCATTTTAAATGGGCACTGCACTGATGAAGCGGCACTGATGGACACTGATGACGAGACACTGATGAGGCTGCACTGATAGGCATCACTGATGCGCACTGATAGGAGCCACTGATGGGCACTGATAGGTGGCACTGATTGGCACTGATGGGGTTGCACTGATAATCACAGGATTGACAGTTATCAGCTTTCCTTTCCTCACATAGTGGCAGCACGTGAGGAAACGAAATGCCAATATTGGGGTAGCACAGTGGCTAAATGGTTAGCACTTCTGCCTGGCAGTACTAGGATCATTGGTTTAAATCCCAACCATGGTACCACCTGCCTGGAGTTTGCATGTTCTCCCTGTGTCTGCATGGATTTCCTCTGGTTACTTTGCTTTCCTCCCACACTCCAAAGACATGCTGATAGGTGAATTTGCTCCTGTCTAATTTGGCCCTAGCATGTGTATGTATGAATGTGAGTTAGGGACCTTTGATTGTACAACCCTCGAGGGTTAGAGACTGATGTGAATGTACAATATATATGTAAAGTGCTGTGTAAATTGACGGCGCTATACAAGTACCTGAAATAAATAAATAACTGGCATTTGTTTAGATGGGATCAGCTGTGATTGTACACAGCTGATCACATGGTAAAGGGCCTCTGTGATTGGCCCTGTACCTGAATCTGTGATCAGCTGTGTCCAAAGGATGCAATCCCCAGGGGCGCGCAGAAGGCGGGGTACTGGGAGGACATCTATAGTCGTCCTCCCAAAACTAGACGATCACTCTAAAGCCATCTTTTGGCTATGGCGTGGTTAGGAAGTGGTTAAACAAACCTAAGCTGGAAGACTTATAAATGTTGAAAAATTATCAAATGTCCTTCTATAGTGTGCACTTGCCTCTATCCAAAGCACTTAGTGTGATTTCTCTCTGCTACCTAGTTCGTCTGCTGTCTTCATGAGTCAATTCTGACAGGTTTTCCCAACTCCAAGAGATAGAGGGGGATGGGGGAAGGAGCACACAGCCTGTGATTGACAGCCTCAGCTATGCATTGTTTCCTGTGTGCTGCTTGGAGGAGCTGTGCCCCTTCCCTCCTATTAAGGTTCCAATTTCATTGTGTCTTGTGCTTTAGCTCTGTAGAGTGTGAGACATCAAATCCCTGCTCCCTGTCTCTTAGAGCTAAGAAAATCCTTTGACATATGTGTTTTACGAGACTGTAGAGGTTTGAGGACTGCAGATAAACATGTACAACTTATGTAGAAGGATTTGTTTTAGCTCTGTGTATCACCTGAAGCCAGTCACTTCACTGAATTTACAATATTTAAGGGTTTACAACCAATATTAAAAATGCACATGAGAGGTATGTTTACTTAGTAGAGACATTTATTTTCTGCATAACAGGAATATGCTGTGCAGTAACAAGGCAAGCCATGGTAGGGGGGTACCATCCCCTCTGCTCAGTATCTACAGCCAGCTCTGTTTGCGTTTACTCTTAATAGGTGGTGGCAAAAAATAATGGCCGCATGAAAGAGGTTTTTAACAATGAAGTGATTATATCACAAATGCAGACAGGATACACAGCTGTACAGGTGAGGGATATTAGGTTGATTGCCAATTATCAGTATGTGTCAGCTGTAAAAGAGTGTCTTAATTAGCACTTTAATATTTGCTTTATCAAGCCAACATTTGACAGCTGAGTTACAAACAGGCTAAATAGTCAGTGCTTAAATTGCAGGTGCATAAAAAAAAGAAAACTAAAGAAAAGAAAACAAAATAATTTAACATGTCAAACACCACATCAGCAAAAATAATGATGGCATATGCCAAACAAAGCTGGAATTTATGTCAAGGCCACCATTTTGAAAACTGTGTTTGTATGTAAGGCAAGCATATAAACGAACATGATCTGGTATAGGGAGCATAGGCTATGAGAAAAGTTATATGATCTGATGGTTAATCTTTCTTCTTACAGTACGTCCAGATAGGTTTATGTTTGGAGAAAGCTAAAGCATATCTGCAAACTATAGCTTTTATATAGGTTGGAAGATCCACATTGTCACATCTAGTCATTTTATCAAGCTTATGATTGCTTTGCAGCAAGAAATATCAAGCTGATTTACAGGCCCAAGTGTACCCTGCATTGCAAAAATTGTTTGCTCACAATGTTCGCATTGTTTGTTGTAGTTGTACCCCTGAAGAAACCGCTGGATTTGTTTAGGTTCTCCTGCCTTTCACGAGGTGACCCACCCTATACCTAGACCCAAGAAACATGGACACACCTGGAATTGTTGGAATGGGCTTTATTAAACAGACAAAAAATCCTGAAAAGGAAGTGTGAGTTATACAATTAAGTAAATGCAGAGACAATTTGACATGTGACACAGATTACCAAACTAATACACAGATCATTCTCTAGGGCTACCTGTGAAATAACTGGTTCAGCACACACAAAGCTGGCATAAGGGCATGGCATTGACCCATAAAGCAGTGCAAAGGCAATGTCCAATATGGCTGTGTCTGCTGACTGCAATATCACTCCCTATAGCAGAAATTCTCTACCTAACTATTGGCCAATTGGCACACAAGCTGACATTGGGGTCCTTGAATTATTCATAGGAGTGCTTACTCTGCACTGGCATAGTTGCCAATAGTCATGGATTGCCCAGGATGGTCCCGGATTTTAAAGCCCCGTTATGGGCTGTCTTTGTCCTGGGCTCTGTTCCGAAAATTAGAAATATTCCCGGATAGCTGTGACAGCTGATCTGCCTCTTAAGCCCACGTTGCCTGCACAGCGTCTCCACGGCTGCCCATTCACTTCACAGCATGGCTGGGGGGCGGAGACTAGTGGTCAGCTGACCCATGACCAGCCTCTCTGTGGCCGCTCATTCAGTTCACATCATGGCCGGGGGGGGCAGAGACTAGAGGTCAGTTGACCTGTGATGACCATGAAGGGGGAGGAGCTACAGGAGACCCCATCTCATGATCTCGGCATAGGTGTCACTGCTGCAGACACCAAGGAGCTAGAAACAAAGTGAGTACCCCTGTCAGTGATAATAGTTGCCATCAATAGTCCCCACTACAGTCCTCAGATCAGCAGATGACCTGAATTTCCACTGAGCACAGTGCTTTCCTGACCTTTTCTTCATAGAGCCTAATGGAGAAGCCACCTGTCACTCATCCCATCCCCCCAGCACTGCCACTAATTCCACCCCCTCCTTAGCACTGCAACTAATCCAACCCCCCCTACACCCAGCACTGCCACTGATCCAACCCCCCCACCCAGCACTGCCACTAATCCCCCCTCCCTCCAAGCACTATCACTAATTCCACCCTCCCCCCCCGCACTGCCACTACCCCCCCCCCCAGCACTGTCACTAAGTCCACGCTTCTCCAAGCACTACCACTAATTCCACCCTTCCCCTCAGCACTGCTATTAATTCCACCTTCCCCCAGCACTGCCACTAATTCCACTCCCCCTCCCAGCACTGCCACTAGTCCCCCTTTAGCACTGTCACTAATTCCACACTCCTCCCAGCATTGCCACTAATTCCACTGCCACTAATCTTATCTCCAACCAGCACTGCCACTCTTTCCATCTCCCCCAGCACTGCATCTGATCCCACCCCCCCCCTCCAGCACTGCAACTGGTTTTATCCCCCCACCAGCACTGCCACTCATTCCATCCCACCCCCCACCACTGCCACTGACCACCCTCCCCAGCCCAGCAACCAATGGGTGAGCAGTAGTGATGTGCAGTAACCTCTAGCAATCACTGAGCGGTGACTGCAATCAATCAGTGACTGCAGCAGGCTAAATATAACAATAAAACACTGAGAAACTGACAGTTGTCATTATTTGTCATTTGGTTTAAAAAAAAAAAAAATGGGCAGCTCAGTCTAAAATGCCCAGGCCTAGTTTTCATCCCAGTCCGTGCATGGCCGGTGTCCCCACTCTGCTCTGTGCACTATGAGCTTTTTACATTGTCATTCAGGTGCCAGCACACAGGGGAACACATTGTTGTGCTTCCGGGTGGGGAGAACAGAGAAGTGAGGACAGATCACTCCTCCTCCCTCCTCCCCCAGCAGCTCTGTCAAGGCGCTCTGATTGAGGACTCCTTGTGAGGCTTTACAGAGTGAGGGGGCGCGGCTTAGTCTTGCCTAAGGCAGCAGAAAACCACTGGTACACTGCCCTACATACTATTGACCCCTGTACACTGCCCTACATACTACTGACCTCTGTACACTGCCCTATCTACAGTATAGTATATTCTATATTTAACATTACCACATTCTCCACTATGTAATTCATCTCAGACTCTATTTACCCACACCCCTTTAAGCCACGCCCAGCATGTAGTGTAATTGTAACCACGCCCATTTTCCACCACGGTGTTGTGCGCCGCATTGTTCCCGTTAATGTTGAGACACACCCACAATTGAATGCCCCTAATTAAAATGTTACTCCACTCAAGTTCCCAAAATTTTTTTTTAGAAAATGTTGGCAACTATGCACTGATAGTAGTATTTGTAGTAGTATTTATAATGCAGACAGTCGAATCCACTCTAGGCAGAACTTCTCAGACAGCAACAATGGCAACAATAGACAAATAAATACTTTAGAGACCAGTAGGCTTGTCGCCACTCCAGCAATTCAGTGAAGTCCATCCATTCCTGGATAGATTCAATGGATTAATGCTAGGCTGCAGCTTCTGGGTAGATTCAGATAAAAGGTAGCCTGTAGCACTGAGCCTCCCTCTCATGCCTGAAACTTGGTAATCTGTTTCTTGCAGCTCTTTCTTTCCTGCAGCAGCAAATTCATGGCCATCTTGCAGCAGCAGGCTTGTGGTCCAGCACTCAGCTCATCTCAGCACTTAGACTTACATCTCAGCCCTGAACAAGTACAGTACAGTGGTATTCTCCCAGGGTTCCTGCTGGTCAATCTGAACTCCTAGTTGTCAATGATCAATGCTCTACTGGTTGGTTTAAAGGGACCTCCAGCAAGTCCAAACTAGTATGATACTGTCACCATATACACTGCCAAACAATTTCAAGACTAGCTTAAGGATGAACAGGATATAGATCCTAGATATATCATAGAATGAATACATTGTTTTGGACACTCTGGAGTACAGAGTACAGATCAGATATCATTCAGGCCTTAAAATCCAAAGGTGTCTTATGGAAGAATTATGTAAAATCTGAATTGACTGGAATTTATTTACAGCATAATTTAGGTGTCACACTGTAATGTAAAACTATGTATGCCACTTCCTGGCTAATGGATTGTTAGGAATTGATCCTGAAAGGAGGAAGTGGTAAAAGAAAGAAAAGGTCTCAGTCACATGTCCTGTCCAAGCTACTAATATCAGATCAGAAGAGATGATTATTGCCAGATAACTAAAACTGCATTCCAGACCAGTTGGGTAATGACTGGTGGGTCTCCTCATTAACATAGATCTTATCTTCAGGTCTCTGACACAAAGAGATACACCGCATCATCCTTTAGGGACCCCTGCAACAGGACTTTTTCTGCAACATTCATTTGGAGGTATCTCTATGTAGCACTATCCCCTCAGGGGTCGCTGAATAATTTTTGCCTTCCCTGTCTTGCCTGACCCCACTCTGGAAGCCGAACCCCTGCTGACACCACCTTAAAGCTCTGGTCAGTGGAACCCTCTGGTTGCAACCAGAAAACAAACTCACAAACAGTTTCGAGTGAACTAATATCTTGGTTGTATTGAGATCAAATGTAAGCATAGTAAAACAACTGAAACATGCATAAAATAATGGCTATCACTTGTAGTTATTTCAAGTAAAAGACAAACACGAAATCTCAATCAGTTATGGATGTCCTGCAATTCAAAATTTAGCCAGTAACCCTAGTCCTGAGATGTCTTTCCCCACTGAACAAGTACAACTACCAAATAGCTCATAGCTCACTTTTGGCTTTCAGAGACGGGTGACAGGGTTCAATTCTGAAGTAAAGCTCTTAATTGACCGAGTTGGTGCACTTTAAGAATTCAAAGCCCTCTGAAAGCACAGGTAGACGTTTCTTAGTAAGGGGTGAATGCAAAGGAAAGGATCTGCCCTTTCAAATGGTAGATAGCTTGGGCATTACCCCTGTAACATATACAGGGTAAAATGCAGGTTTAAGCAGGAACACACACAAATATGAGCAGTAACCCTTTCTGTAAGGATTGACTCCTCACGGGACCCCCAAGGCAAACTGCAGCAAGGCAGGAGCTCTTTGGTGAATGTGGGTCCGGTGCGGTGAAAGCAATGATGCAGCTTAATTTGCAGAGGGCACGGCAGTGGGTTCCTGTGATTGGATTATGCTAAAGATGTAGAAACTAGTGGGTTGGGTGAACTAGGCATCAGCATGTGTAACTCGTCTAAAGTGTCAGTTAAGCTAGGCAGAAAGCAGCAGACTTTAGCAATGTCACTGGCAACTTGATTTGTTTGAAAATGGAACTCTATCACCCAATCCGTGGCATTGGTAAGATGGTTTTTAGTCTCTGCAGATGGGGGGGCCCCCAGTTTTCCTGCAGTTCCTCCTTCAGAGATCCCTTCGAATAGCAGCAATCTGGACCATGGACCCACAGGACAGTCCACGAGACTCGTCAGCGGTGTCAGTGGTCAGCAACTACTGCTTCTTCCTTTACTCTCTTTGAGGCCTAGTCAGGTCCGGTTCTCCGGTGTCCAACACAGCCTTCTCCTCCACACCTGTTCTCCAGCTCTCAACCCTCACTTCATGCCCCGAGTTCCCAGGCGCCTGTATTTATTTGACTCTGCCCACGTACCATCTCCTCTGGGAAATGGAGTTTGTTAGCATGTTGTCAAACAGCAAAGTCCTGCAGTCAGCCTACGAATCCCACAAAGCTTTGCAACAGAGTCTGCACAATTGGGATGCAGGATACTGCCATCTTGTGTCCATTTAACATCCTGCAGCAGTGTCACAGCAGGATGATACATCTATATATAAATAACTACAGTATATATACACCCAGGTATATGTACACAATTCCACCAGAACTCCTATTGGACCCTTGCTGATAATATATGTTTGCACATTGAATGTATGTACTGTGATTAATCTTTTCTTATGTAAAGCTTGTATTGTTCCTATACTAGTGTGCTTCTAAATGCATATGGTCAGTGTTATATGTTGGTTTCAGTAGTTCTTCTGATTCTAATTACTTTGATGAGATTACTGGTTAATTTTCCAGGATGGAAATCCCCTCTGTTCACAGAGGCCCTATCCTGGGTGAAAGCACTACCAACTTTATTGTCAGCCCCACTTTATTGTTGGTCCACTTAGCGAGGCTACTGGTTCTCTTGTTTACTTAAGGGTTTACCGCAATATGAGGAGGGCCATTTTTCATAACCCCCTTCCCCAAAAGAGGGCTTCATGTCTGTAGGTGCCCCATCAGTGGCAGTGTGAATGCCAATGGGAGTCGGTGTACTGGGTTGGATTTTCCTAGCCATTTCATTTGAACTGGTTGACTGGCAAAGCAAATCAAAGGTTCACTTTCTAGAATGCACAGTAGACCATCCTCTAGGAAGGGAACAGCAGGGTGCATGCTACCAAACTGCCTTGGAGCTCACATTTCATTTTACTAATTATCTGGAAGCAAAAAGGGGAATTTGCCTATTGAATAGATGTTATGCTTTATAATTAAAGCATAAAGAATATGAATAAAGAATATGTTTTATAAAAAAATAATGAACGGACAGCTGGTGAATACTGAGGAAGAACAAGACAAGAATCTCAGTTAACCCTTTATTATTAGGCTGCTTAAAGAGGAGTTCCACTCGACCTACCAAAAAGTAAAAGTCAGCAGCTACAAAAACTGTAGCTGCTGACTTTTAATACACAGCCACTTACCTGTCCCTTGGTCCAGTGGTGTGTCCCCCGCAGCTCGTTTCACCAGCCATCCTGTACTCCAGGAGGCCGGCATCTTCAGTGTGGGCACCCAGCTGTGATAGCTTGCAGCGGGTACCCACTGTGCATGCATGAGTAGCGCTGCGCTTTGTGAATAGTCCTGTAGTCTTCTGGGACCTGTCACGTGTCCTAAAAGACTACAGGGAGGGAGGACACCTTCCGCTTCCGATCGCCTAGGCGATTGGACTGGAGGTGGGAGCGGGTACCTGTCACATAAACCCCCCCCCCACTTCCCAAAGGTGCCAATCCTTAATGTGGAGCGGGGGAGCAGTCCTTAAAGCGGAACTTCCCTTTTTGGGTGGAGCTCCGCTTTAAAAGTAATAGGCTTAGCAATCTATCACAGAATTACAAAAGCATCATTTTGAAGAATCACTGTAATAATGTAGCATCTGGAAGATGAAACAAATGGATCTTTTGTAGTGGAAGATGCTGCTTCTACAACTATACCTCTTCCTTTATGTTATCTGCTGGGTGTGTGTGTGTTTAGACTCCACCATTTTATTAGCTTTCCCTATACAGCACCATCATTTCTCTACGCTGTAATGAAACACCAGATGAAAAAACTTCCTTGAAACGAGCAGTGTAATATTATTAGATAACTATTGAATCAAGCTTGGCCTTTCCACCTTAGAAGATAGAATGACCTTGCAGAGATTTCAAGTGGACATCAGTAATTTTCTCCGATACATAGTGTAGACTGACTGGCGAGATAGCTAAGCTAAGCCTTTTTCCCCTCTAACACCCAATTTTGGTTTTCAATAGGAAACACGGGGTGTTTATTGGCATGGAAAATGACCTTGTCACTCATTATTCACCTCTGTCGCCTACACATAGAAACAATGTGTATCTCGGAATGGCCTGTTAATGAAAACACAGGATGAAAAACGTGCCCACGGATGCCTTGGAAGAAGGACTCCCCTCAAAGCATTATTACTTCACTTTGTACTGTCACACTCACTAAATATTTCTTTATTCTGAAATGGAAAAAAAATAAGGTGAGATTTTTAACTGAACTCTGATTTAAGTCGATACTTTGCATTTAGAGAGCTCTTTCAGCCACAGTAATGGAAATGAATTTCAAAAGATGATGCTTTAATGAAAGATTCAATCTTTTATGGTACATTGAATTTCCACAGTTTACAAGAGGAGGGACAGTCATTTTATGAAGCTTAAATCCTTCGTAGGCCATTTGACTCAGCAGACTTGTTTTAAATTGCTGAGCTAAGGAAACCGACATTTGTTTCTTTTGCTGGAGGTACGGGTAATGGATTTTGTTACAGGCTGAAATTAATTGAAACATCCCCAAACAAACTGTGTACCATTATTTGTTATTTGCTAGCATGTGATATCATATGCTCTTGCCAAAGTTAGCAGAAAATGAAATTAAATGGATCACTGAATTATGATTATAGTAGGCCAAGATGTTAAAAGATAATTTTACAAAGGCAGTTTAGAAGACAACAGATTACACAGGTTCAAGAATCCCCTCTTATATTTCCCTACTTTTGAATATAAGAATTTGCTTGAAGCTAAGCCTACCATTAAAATTTTTAAAAATTAGTAGATGCTTATACAGTACATTAACATCCAACCTTCAAACCTTTGAAGCTTAAGAAGTACATATTTTACCTGCCCAAGTTCCTGTCACTACAAAAGAATTGGCTAAGCTTTAGGTCTCCCAGTAGTGTCACAATCACATTGTTTGGTTCAACATTGGAAAAAAATACAATAGATGTTTTGCCCACCCCCAGGGACCCTAAGAAAATGAATAAGAAGTTTTTGAATTACACAATCTGCCACCATCTTCTCAAAGTGCTTGTAATTAAACTCCAGAAATGTTACAATATAAAGAAATGGCATAGATGTTCCTGATGGCAAGGATGAAATTTTATGCACGGGTTAACACCCTCCCTCCCAACATCCTTTGATTGATAATCATCGGACCAATAGTGTCTGCATCCACTGTTTGGATATTTTGACAGCTGGAAGTGCAGGCTGTCAGAATACAATTGCTAAAGTAGGAGATTCACCCATTTGTATGGTTTAGCATGGAGCAAGGTATCTGATTTTTTTTTTTTTTCAGTCCATAGTCTGTGTTTATGACGGACGTTAGGCCAAGATGAGCTAGCATTTCTGTGCACAATGTAGACAATGGCCTTGAATATTGCTTTCTACTGGAGTTTAAACAGAAACAGGCATCATTTTCTTACCTCTGTAAAAGAAAAATCCACTTTAAGACTCTACTATAACCATTAATAGAAGCAATGTTTTAAAAATGTTAGAGAGGAAAAACATATTGGACGTGGTGTGCCTAAAAAGTAACACAAACTACTGAATATTTCCATTTTTACTGTTAGCAGTAACTTTTCTCAATATGTTTGTAGAACCAACATCTGCTTCTGCACCTGCAGCAATGGTAGTACAATTTTAATCCACATAGACTTTAATTCACCTGCAAAGCTCTTCCTTCCCCTGCTTTCTGAAATACCATGTTCTGCTATTTTTCATAAAATATCTGTTGGAAGATCTTGTATTTATGCAGACTATAATATCCTTTATATACCTTTGGCACTCAGCATTCCCCATACATCACTTGCACAAAACACTGCCAAATGCTTTGCCTTTGGGGTTCTGTGCTGTCAATTTTATAATTTGAAATTCTTACCTGCCTTGTGAAGTACTGTCATTCGCAGAGAAATACTCTCTGATTTTGAGTGCATGATGTAGAATGTAGAATGTATATTCTCTATTTTCCAAAGCCAATAGAAAACTCAGATTGTATCCACAAAAAATCAGTTTATACATGATCTTTTGACTTTGTTGCTGTAACAGGCCACTGCCGGTACCATGTGATCGCTGTGATCAGTCACAGAAGATCACATGACAATTGTAAACAATGAATGTCCTTGATTCATGCCATTTATTGTGTACAATTGTATTGCTAGTTGTGATTGGTCACAGTGATCATATGACACAGACAAGGCCAATCACAGCCCATCTGTACCATATGATTAGCCATAACCAATCACAGCAAATCACAACAACACACACTGAATGAATCAATTTCATTCAGTAATAATGGTTGCTTATACCAGTGAAATTCATAAAGTACAAATAAAACCTATGGTAACATTATATCTCTGGTCACAATGTGTTAAAAAAAAAGAAAAAAATTTTACAAAAAAGAAAAAAAAAATGTTTAAACATTTTTTTTTCACATACTGTCACCACCACACCAGTTATATGATGATGCTGTATTGCAGCGCTGACAGTCACTAAAAAAAATGTGAAAACATTTTTTTTAATTTCTTAATTTTCCAAAAAAGTATGACAAAAAATTACAACTTCAAAAAACTTGGCATGCCTCTTACTAAATATCTTGAACTGTCTACTTTCCAAAAATGGGTCTTTTGGCAGATGAATATGAGGAAAAGAAGTAGTGGCACTCTAATATTCAAACAGCAGTCTTCTCTATCATTCAATTCATGAAAACAAAAAGACACAACTGCAACACACTGCTCTGGGAACATCAGCAGATGCACTCCACACTCCCTAATGAATAGACACTGGCAGAGTGTGCATATTGTATATTGGAGTGTCGCTACTTCTTTTCCTCATGTTCACCGATTGTGGTTGCGGACCAATTAGGTACACTGACACATCCAGCAGCATAGAATCTCTTGCAGGTTAGCCTTGAGCGGTGAGTACCCTGTATACTGTTTCCTTGTTTTTTGGGGCAATATTTGTACTGTACTGACATTTGTGGACTCTATAACTTTCCTACAAACTAAATAATAAACACCGATTGTGTTTTTTTCACCAAAGAAATGTAGCAGAATACATTTTGGCCTACATTTTTGAAGAAATATTATTTATTTATTTATTTAATTATTTATTGTATAAAAGTGAAATAAGTTGATTCTTACATATTGTAAATGGAGGTGGGCCCATCAGAATCTCTGAATCATAACATAACAAATGAATCAGAATCTTTGGAAAATAGGAATCGATTCACAACAACTAATATACAAAATGAATCCAGATATATGAAATTAATTCCGAAAAGGAGTCATTCTAGCATAACGAATATGACAAAATGAAATGTTTAACTTAAAGAATGAATCAGCAACAAAACAAGACCATATTTTTTCATCATGCACATCTCTACTGACTTCTGCACATCTGATCCCAGATATAATACTTTCAATACTGTGTTTTGTAATGTGCAACACCTGTCATTGTGCCATCACTGTGTCCTCGCTCTGTTGACTGGCCGACCCCTACTTGTCATCATGCCACTATGGTTCACCTACTTTAGAAAGAGGTGGTTGATTTTTCAGTATACAAGATGGATATGCCCCTCTTTCCCTCTGTATTTCTCTGCACCTTTCCCTTTTTATTAACCCAATGACACCATGATACAGTGGAATTTTTTTCCTCCCACTGGCACCACTAATGTTACTGTGGTACACTATTCACTAGAGAGTGCAAAATCTGGTGCAACGCTGCATAGAAACCAATCAGTTTCCAGGTTTTATTACCAAAGCCTAATTGAACAAGCTGAAGTTAGAAGCTGATTGGCTACCATGCACAGGTGCACGAGATTCTGAGTGAACCAGTTTTAGTAAATCTACCCCTCTGTGTGTTCTATTAGTAAATCCCAGTTTGATCAGATGCGTTGGAGGGCAGAGGAGAGATATGGGGTCTAATAGACCCCAGATGTCTCATTAAAGAGGGCCTGTCACTGCCCAGGCTATCATAAATTATGCTGTTTATTCCTTGTGATAGCAATAAAGTTGATAAAAAAAATGTAAAAAGACAATGTAAAACAAAATTTAAGTAAAATAATTAATAAATGTAACACCCTACTATAAATGTCTAATGCAAAATGTTGAAACCAACACAAGATGGCAGTGTTCTACAGAACAGTTGCAATCACATATTGAAAAATAGTCATGTGGAACTTGTATGCTGAATTGCAGGACTTTACTGAAGAACAGTACACTGGGAAACTACATTTCCCAGAGAAGCTTGCGTGTGGGCAGGGCATATAAATATCAAAGCCTGGGAGACTGAGGGGAGAGATCAAGAGAGAAGGTGGTGTGCTGACGGCTGGAGTGCTGAACCAGGCCACGGAGCCAAAGTTGGAGAGAGGGAGGAGGAGTGGAAAGAGACTGCTGATTGTCAGTCTTGCCACGCTGCCCAGCGAGCCAATCTGTTAGCAGGAGACTCAGCAGGATGCCAGACCAGGACCAGAGAGTCTGTGGGGGCCCCCATCTGCAGAGAAAGATGGACTGCTACGATCTGCCGGATATCATTGACCTGGCGAGAGAGTCCGGTACACCCACTGACTAAGTGAACACTGACAGTTTAATCATATCAGCTATCTACCCGCACGTAGTTGTGGGCATTACACATAGTTGCCCCAGTTTGCGGCCTAGTTCTCCCAGGCACCATCGTTGGGATACGTCTGCATTACAGTCTCATCTTCCCCAAGCTGATAGGACACACAGCTGCAGGCCAAATTACAGCAGTGCCAACTGAAACAACAATTTACCCTTCCAGCACAACAGAATTTCTAGAAAGACCAGTAACACAGATACAACACCTCCTGCGCTCAGGGACCCAGATCTGTAGAGGACCGATGGACCAATATAAAGTATGATATATAGAAGTTCCTCCAGTGCTACAAAAATAATAAAAAATTTAATCGCTGCCACCATTCAGTGCTAAAATGCAAAAGAGAATGCATATGTAGGTTCTGCACAAATATGTACATGGTGATTGCACCACACATAAGAGGTATCGTTATGAACGTCAGAGTGAGAGCAATAATTCAAACATCAGGTGCATCTCTCCCATCACCTATTTCCATATGCTCTCACCTGGATGCTTTGACCCAAAGTTAGGTCTCATGTGCCTTCCCCTTATAGTGGGGTCTTCTTTATCCTGGTTCTTTCTCCTCCTCTCCACTGGTGATTTCAATCCATCTCTATCCTCCGCAATCCTGCGATATACACATGAGATTCTCTACAAAAATAATAAGATATATAGTGCTCTCCGTGTGGGTACCAATATTTTATTAAAAGATTAAAATATTCTCAACATTGGTACATGTTTGTTAGAACAATGCAGTTTATATTTTAGAGGGATTAATGCACTTTATACTGTGTGACACTGTCACAGAGGTTTATTTATTTATATCATTTTCACTTGTGGGAACACAAGATGTGTTAGCAGCAGTACATGCATTTTTTTATTGTTGGTTATTATTTAGTACGAACTGGGCCCCAACAAGCATGCTCAGACTCCACAGTATTCTTAAAGGGACATTGGTCAATTATAAACAAGAGCTCTCTACACTTCAAATCTAATCCTTGCCATCAGGTTCTGAGGACCCACAGTGAGCTCACCTGTTCCTTGATAGTTGTTTTCACTCACTGGGGATTCCACAGTACCCTCAGATTGGAGGCATTGGATTATTTCTGGAAGCAGGCCTGCTAACAGTCACTGGCATTTTACTGTGGATGCTGTCACTTTGCCTTATGGTCACTAGATTATTCATAATAGTTGTATTTACTATCATATAGCACTTTTATTAGAGTGAAATAAGTGGTAGCATTATATTCTTCTTTTCAGTGACTGCGCTGAAGTTTTTATGGTTTCATTAATTCAAACACCAGACCTCCTGTTTAACTGTAAATTGGTAACCTATAAAGTCTTTTAAAGCATCGCCTATGCAGATGTAGCACTAGTTCCTTAAGAGCCGCTGAATTTGGGTCTCCTTTATCCCTGCACAACCAGGCAACACGCATTTTCCAACTTCCTTTCAGAGTCAGTAACTAGTCCATGGGCTTGTTTTTGTTGTTTTATTTGGGATAAACAACTTGGATATGGTCTAGGGGTATATGGGATGCCCAACTTGAATTGGAATAATAACTTTGAGAATAAACTTCCTATCCTTAATTCTGTACAAAAAGGATGGATCCTGGACTTTCTACTCCCTCCGGAGAGGCACCAGTTACTTGATGGATCAGTAACAGTCTCTGTAAGGAGCACTTGGTCCCCTCTGTATATGAACCTCATCAGACACCATCTAGAAACTGCCCATCCACCTGGCTGCCTTTAAAGAGTATCCCAGAGCAAGAAATTCTAGAACAGACTTGTAGCACTGTACCAGTGAGAACTGGTTGGGTATAGCACCTAGCAGCCCTCTCTCTTGTAGGCCCTGGGGGAGTCGAAGTATTCACACTGTCCTTGTGTCCTGTAGCTTTGAGTAAACTGCTTCCAGGCCTTTCACTGAGCTAGTTTCTTTCCCAGATTGCAGACTGTCCTTCCTTAGTAGACTGCAGGACAGTTGAGCTCCCTCTGCCAATGTCCATCTCCTATTCCTCAAAGAAAAAAATATCCTTTATGGGTGGGTTATTCCCACCCATATAGTATATTTCTTTCTTTCATCTTTGTTAGCTTCAAGGGATGATGACAGCTACAGACCCATATCTCACCATACCATTGTAATTCTCCTATTCTTCCAACCTTCAGCCTCCTCCAGGGTCCCCTCCCACGCTACACAGCAGCATACCTCAACACTCCATATTCCACCTTAATCCTCTGCTGGCCAGGCTCTCTCATATTTATTGGCTGATTCGGACACCTTGCCAGGCCACCTGCCTGGGGATTGGCCATATTACCATGAATATGCAGATCAGCACCTTCTAGCCCCCACCCACTAGTTTCTAGAAACTTCTTCAAGCTTTTGGAACCAGGGGGAGGTACCAAAGACCTGATCTGTAGAGCCCTCCAGCCGGCCCTAAAGTAAACTCACTGACTCGCACCCAGGCTTCTAATAAGCCTCTAACTATACAATCAACTACTGTATGTACACCAGAGGGCACTACACAGATTTTTATCCAGGGCCTTTTCTTTCAAAAAATACGGTATACAGTATAATGTTTGGGGGTTCTAAGTAATTATGTTATAGTTGGACATCCAGGAGTGCCATGCCACTTAAGGTTTTCAGTTTGTGTAAAAGTATGTTCCAGGTGTGCTGTTTTGGAGGACCAAAGTTGTTCAAGAATGATTGGAGAGATTTAAAGTAGGTTACAGGAATATGGATCCGGATCGTCTGGAGAAGTAAAGTATACAAGGCAGAATTTTCTGCTTAATAACAATACATTTCCCCATCCATGAAAAATGTACCATAAGCCATGTCGACACCTCCATGAGAAGAGAGGGTATGAGTGGGGCAAAGCCGAGGGCAAATTGATGTAGATGCAGGGACTTTTTGATGTGGTTATGCGTGGGAAAGAAGAGATGGGAAATTAAAGTGGTTCTAAAGGCCAAAGGTTTTTTACCTTTATGCATTCTATGCATGTTGGTAAAACCTTCAGTGTGCTGCTCTCCCCTCAGCCCCAATACTTACCTAAGCCCAATCACAGTCCAGTGATGTGCACGAGTACAGCGGCTGTCCTAGGTCTCTCCCTCTTCATTGGCTGAGACATAGCAGTGGGAGCCAAAGGTTGCCAATAACAGCCAATGAGGAGGGAGCAGGGGGGGAGAGGTTTATAGACACACAGAGGTGGCTCGGGAGCAAACATGCATGAGTCCCCCCAGAGCAAGCTGCTGCACTCAGCAGGAGGAAAGAACCAGGAGCATTGTCGAGGGACCTGAGAAGAGGAGGATCGGGGTTGCTCTGTGCAAAACCATTGCACAGAGTAGGTAAGTATGACATGATCGTTATTAAAAAAAATGTTTTGAACCTTTAGTATCACTTTTAGCTGGTGGTATTCATGCAGGTGTGTAGAACCAAGACCTTCAACTAAGGTGGTCCATGGAACCATGAGCATATAAAGGATGCTCACTCCTCTGGACTTCCAGGCTATAGGAAAAGAATTCCTCAGAGCAATGATTGTCTCATCAGGGAGGGGCTTTACCTTCAGCAAAGTGTGTTTCCTTGTGTTTCCAAGTCACTTGGGTTTACGCTTCAGGTATGTTATATGACATTAAATTTGGTCTGTTAGAAGGAAGGCTTGCCATACCACATGGGAGTCACTCTCGGCAAGGCAAGAAATCAAGAGAAGGCTCTTGACTAAACAGCATACAATGTCATAGGTCATACCAGCAAGAACAACAACACTGGAACATAACCTGTGAATTTTAGGCTTCTGGGGGCAATTGCCACTGTTGGCAGTTTCCTGGTGGGGGTAGCAGTAGTAAACCAAATGAAGGATTCTCGTGCCTCAAGCAAGAGGGTGAGGCACAGTCACCAACAGCTCAACTGGCAGGGTGTCAGTGTAGCTTCCCTGATGGTCAGTGAGGTGTTGCAGGGAGGATGCATGAGGTGGTAAAGTCAGAGGAGGAGTTGATGTTGCAATCGGATCTGGGTTTTTTTTTTTTAACGGTTGCGGATTTGTCTTCTTGCGTCTCAGGTCTATGGGCCGCTGTAGGTTTCACTGTAGACTATAGTCAGAACTATATAGATCAGAAGGCAGTGTGCCCAGTAACCTGATCTCACATGGTAGAGTGAGACAATGCACGTCGGCTCCATCCTTAGATAGGACAGGTCAGGTGAGTCGTTTTTATGGAATAGGAAAAAATGGTGGAAAGCCAGATCCAAGAAGTTCCAGCCTGTTTGTGTTTGGGCAAAGCAGTCTCGCTAAATTTGGAGAAAGGTGGAAAGCACTGTGCAGGTAAAATGTTGATGACTGCTTCACAGCTCCTTTTGTGTGTTGGTCACCTGGCCATACATGCCCCCACAACAATTTTCTTAATACTCTCTATGACCGAAAGTTTTTGGACACCTGATCATGACACCTATGTGCTTTCTTAGCTTGTTGGATACCTCATTCAGAATTAGTTAATGGTTTAAAACAGACTTTACTTATTTGGGAAAACATTCCACAAGATTTTAGAATGTATCTATGGGATATTGTGACCATTCAGCCAATAGACCATTCTTGAGGTCAAATAGTGGTGTCACAGTAGAGGAGTCCTGGCTAACAATTGGTGTTTGCATTTATCTCAATGGTGTTTAAAAGGTTTGAGACCTGGACTCTTGGGTTTATTTACTAAAGGCAAATATTCTATTCACTTTACAGGGAAACTTTTTTTGCAAGGGAATTTTCTCTTAGCCTAATGAGGTAAAGCTTTACTGGCATCCATCATCCAGTCATGTGCAAGAAAAAACACTGTCATTTTATTTTCCTTGCATATGATCAGGGATTCTTTGCAAAGTAAATTTTCACTAAGCTAAGGAAATTTTCCCTTACTTATATGGCCTAAAGTATGTGGACACTGCTCTAACCCCTACGTCAACTGGTTAGGGAAAGCCCTTTTCTGTTCCAGAATGACTATTAGTTGTGCACAGAGCCAGATCCATTAAGACATGATTTGACATGTTTGGCGTTGGAAAATTTGAGTGGCCTACAGAGAGGGTTTTTTTTACTAAAGGCAAATAGGTTGTTCACTGCAAGGGAATTTTCTCTTAGCTTAGCTGAGGTGACATTCTGCTTATATCCGTCCTCAAGTCATATGCAAGCAAAAATACTATTGTTTAATTTTTTTTCAATATTTTTTTTCTAAAGTGAATTTTGACAACATTCAATAAGAGAAAGGGAAAATTATTTTGTAACATGAGCAGCCTATTTGCCTTTAGTGAATCAGTTGCAGTGAATCTCGCAGATACAGGCAGCATTTAAAACCTGACAGTTGTTCTAACTCCTCACCATTCTAATCAAATTTTAATAAAAAGATTTTACCTTTAGTTACACTTTAAGGTCTATTTTTGGTCCAAGGATGTTTACTGTCTGAAATACGTCTAAAAATATCTTGCAAGATTTTTAGGTTGTTGAGAGTTTGTGTGTGTTATCATTAACCAAAACATCCTGTGTTAGTGGCAATCCCTACATGCGCTAGTTAGTTGCCATCATTTTGCAGCACTTAGAGTCACTCATGGCATCTTCCCTGCAGCTTCAGGAGGTAAATGTGATGATGAACAGCAAAATGAATATCTGCAGAATGTTATGTGCCAAGCAGCACATAAGGATAACACTAAAGTTTCCTGAGGGCGATCATCATTACCTACTTCTCTCAGCTGTACAGACCACAGGCTGCTGTTCAAGCTAAGGATAGTCATTACATATGAACAGCTTGGCGTTTTCAGGTATTTAAAAGCATTTTCAGCTGTTAGTAATATTCTAAAAATTAGACTAAAGTCTTCATTTTCTAATGTTGTTTTTCATATCATATTTAAAGGAATCTGATATTTTCTGACATCCAGCTATATTATTGTTTTATATCCAGTAGATATACTGTAATTTCAAAACAATAGATGTTCTATCCCACATGGATATCTCCAATCAAAGTAATTTCAGCTAAGGATTAAAGGGGTCATTAATGTGAGCCTTATATAAAATAATTAACTTTATATGCTGCTGCCATTAAAAAAGGCAATCTGGCTTCCCAGAATACTACCTTTGTCTTGGATCACGGCCCATACCAGATTCTGATAGGCCACTACTTCAGTATCACTTCTGCCTCTCACCTGCCCAAGAACTGGTTCTGTGTGAGACAAAGGCACAGTTTGGCTGCCCTTTTCTCTAGCATTAGCAGCGACTGGCAGGAAACTAGGGGTCTTTGCTCCAGGAAAGAGAAGACAAAAGTATGTGAACTGAAAGAAATAACAGATTATAAATACGTACAGTATAAATGCACACAACCTGTTTATTCTGAGTTTGTCTCTCCTTCTAGAAAAATGCAATAAAATGCTTTGTGAAAAATGCACTTGGGATTTGTATTCCTCTAATAAAAATAATAGTAATAAAATTAAAATAATTGATTATAGTTTATTACAGTTAGCAATTGGTAACTTAAAGAGATATTAAAGGCAGATTTTAAAAAATTTAAATAACAAACATATTATACGTACCTGCTCTGTGAAGGTCTCCTGCCAGCGCTCCTGGCCCCTCCCTCCTGCTGAGCACCCCCAGAGTAAGCAGCTTGCTATTGGGGCACCCGAGCCCCCTGTCTGTCTATTCACACACAGAGCACCCTCGCTCTCTCCTCATTGGCTCACTGGCTGTGATTGTAAGTAGCGGGAGCAAATGGATCCTTCTGCTATCTCAGCCAATGAGGAGGGAGAGACCCGGGAGAGCCGAGGCTCTTGTGCGCATCCCTGGATCGCTGAGGTAAGAGTTAGGGGGGAGGGGGGCTCCTGCACACAGGTTTTTTACCTTCATGCATAGAATTCATAAAGATAAAATGCCTTGAGCCTTTACAACCACTTCAAAGTATGAAAAGTATAAAAATAAATATACATTTCTCAAATCAATATTTTTTTCTCATGTTATATGTCTGCAAGCTCTGAAAAATACCCAGTGATCCTGACAGAAGTACAATCAGCTGCCAACTTTTCTGCAGTGAGCTGATAACCTGCCAGCATTGCACTAGCAGAAGAGTAGGAATAACAGCAAGCAGCTGGTTCTGGAGGGTAGCAAATGCTGAGAATATAATCAAGAAAGAAATATCAAGATAAGAAAAGGGGATGTGATAATGTAGTCCAGCAGAGGAGAACTCAGGCAGGACTGATAAAACCACATGGGATTTCATTTCAGCAGAGGCAGTGATATCAGCTTACTCTAGAAAACTGACTGCATTTTTGGCAGGATCATCAGGTATTTTTCTGCACTTGCAGTGTTTATAAAGAGACATAACAAGGGGTTAATGTGCCTGTTAGATTTTGCCTACACATGCACTTTAACTGACAGTTGGGTTTAAAATTAAAAACATATATTCATTTAATGTATTAGTGTGGGTGCTGGAGGTTTATTTGCTATTCTTTGCATTATCTGTATTGTATTTTTCACAATATTCTGGGTTACTGTTAAAGCGTATTTAAAGTTTAGCTAAAAAAATCCCTACAGTTTAATGCCCGGTACACACAATGAGAAAATCAGACGAAAAAAAAAACACATTCAGAGCAATCGTCCAATAATTTATTTGTTAATACATAGCTTTTGAGAGCCAATCATGACAGTTCATGCAAAAATATCCAAAGGGACAAGCACAAATATTTTTCTCATAAGATAACAGGACAAACGATTTTCGTACAATTAGTATAGTATTTCTAAGAAAAAAATCGAGTGACCAAGACCGCACATGCTCGGAAACAGAATACATTGCAATACAATACAATACATTACATCGCTTCCAAAGCTGTATTCTATTTTCGTAACTTTAGTAACCTATTAATGAGACTAGCATGCAAAAAAAAACCCAGACAATTGTTCATCTGATATTCTCATTGTGTGTACTAAGCATTAGTCACATCATTTATCTGTAATGAAGTATATCTCACATTGCACAGGCACCTGAATCCAGGAGAAATCTTTACTGCAGGGATGCCCTGTCTTCTTCTTGCCTCTTCCTGCCACTGCAATGGTAAATAACTTTGAGTCTTTAGGTAGAACAGGTAGAACAGCAATACAGATTGTCCAACTGAGACAGGCCCCCTTCTTCCTCCTCCTCCATTGGGAATTTTTTTTCCATTGATAACACTGCTTGTAACACAATATATGAATGGTGAGGACCCTGTGACTGACCAAACTCTCCTCCATTCTCAGATCATGTTGTAATAGTGGTTTTATAATATAAAAACTGATTGGATTCCTAATTGTTATTTCCATGGCTCTATGCAAGACAAAGAAAGTCAGATGAGCCAAGCCAGCTCAGATATCAGAAAAGTAAAGCCACTTTCACAAGAAAGCTCCAAACAGGTCCACCTGTTCGTTTTTCAGGTGGACCCGCTTGGAACCTTCATTCTCCTCTATGGATGGAGTGGTGGGTAAAAACGGACACCAATCCCATCTGCAAAAAACAGATGAATGAGGATCTGTCCACCGGATCGAATGGCACATGGGTGTAAATAGACAGGAGGCCCATTTACATCCAATCGTTCATAGAGAAGAGCGTGACCTGTCATTCGTCTGCTCAGTGAGGATCAGTGGACAGATCCTCTGCTGAGCAAGCGGATCACAGCCGGAGTCTGTCCCATGTGAAAGGGGGGGACTAAAGCCAAAGTAGATGAATCGAACCTTGGCCCATTCAGCAGGGACTTTCTGATATTCGATCCATTGACGGTAAGGGCAGACTGGTTGTGCTGACATCAATCCATCCAGTACAACCAGCCTGTTGGGATTTTTTCATGTGATCACTGTTGCAGGCTATGACTGCCGGCAGTGATCATTGTGTTTTGCTGGCAGGGAAAGCTCCCAGCTGACAGAACATAATGACACTGCAGGAAAGATTCCCTATTAACACTGACTTTGTTGATGGGGAAATCAAGCTATTTTTTTTCTTTCCGCGATGGGAAAACTGCATATTCTATGGGCTGCTTAACAGGAGAGAGCAATACATTGTATACATTCCAAGTGTGCTGGGTGAAGAGAAGTACTGAAGTTTACTTTTGGGTTTGACTATGTCAACACTGCTTGCCTTAAAGTGAGGACCCCAGAAAGAGGAGGATCAGGGATGCTCTGTGCAAAAGTATTGCACTGAGCAGGTGTGTATAGACATGTTTGTTATTTTAATAAAAAAAAAAACAAAGGTTTAAAATCACTTTAAAGCACAACAGATAAGAGAGCATCAATGGAATAGATCAATAGAATGATTAGGTATAGTATAATTAATATTTTTTTAAAGTTGATTTCTCACACATTATAGGGGTCAGCCAATTCCCCTTCATGTGATCCCCGAAATGCATTAACTGTTGCATCTCACCCGCAAATTATTATACCTGAACATAGGCCCAGACTGGGACAAAAAATAATCCCGGGCATTTTAGACTGGGCAGCCAATTCTTTCAGGGACCAAAAAGGGGGTGATCATTTGCATGGAAGGTTGGAATATTCATGCAGTCGGTCCTCCGCATTGTAATGTAAAGGGGCATTTTGATATGAAGGGGACTGCACTGTAAAAGGGAACTGTAATGATTACAGTGCCCCTTTACAGTGCAGTGCCCTTAATATCACAGTGCCCCTTTACATTATAGTGCCCCTAGCAATCACAATCCCCTGTCATAGTGCCACTTGCGGTCATGCCCCCCCCCCCCCCTTTTCTCTCTAATTTCAGTGTCCCCTTTTTGCTCTCTGCCTTCTCTGTACAGTCCTACCTTTAGCAGAAACAGGACAGAGACAGGATTCAGCCTGGGTATCCTCTCCAGGGTCTCCCACCCTGCCAATGATGTAATCCTATCAGCAGGGCGGGGGATGGGAGGAGCTGTAGATCTGGATCATATTAACAAGCTGGTGATTACCCGCCTGTTAATATGAAAATACAGTGCAGATCTCCTAGCACTGCACTCAGATCTGTAAAAAAAAATTCCTGGTGAATATTTTCCATGCACATTCCTGAAAACTCACATATACACATGTGTACACACATAAATCAACCCCTTGAAAAAAAAATGCAAGATAAGTCACCAAGATTATCAATTAGAATATTAATTTAATATTTTCATGCAAAAGAGCCTCCTGGAAGGTGGAGGAATTGGACACACTTACATGGATGTCTACACATAAATCAATAAGGAGTAAACGCATGCACTATACAGGTCATACTCAGTTTTTTTGTTCCAGGAAGATGAGTTGCTGTAAAATATCAGTCCTGTGTGCAGGGAGTCTTAGGCCTCGCTCACAGGGGTATAAAGTCTACACCCATGGAGGGCCATGATTACCCGCACAGGGGACAAACAAGTGTGCCATGCATCCATGTGCATTCAGTCCCATTTATGTCAAGAGACTATCAAGACTGACCCCCCCACCCCCATCCACTCAAGACTGGCCCACTCTCTCCCATCTACCCCAGAATGACCCTCCCCACCCCCATCTGAGACTGACCTTCCCCACCCCCATCTACCGCAGACTGACCCCCTCATCCCCCATCCATTCGAAACTGACTTCCCCCACCTACCCCAGACTGACCTTCCCCATCTACCCCAGACAGACCTCCCCCATCCCCATCTACCTCAAACAGACCTCCCCCACCCCCATCCACTCCAGATTAACTCCCCACCCCCATCCATTCCAGATCAACTCCCCACCCCCATCCACTCCAGACCAATCCCCCCACCCATATCTATCCCAGACTGACCCCCCCTCCCCCATCCACTCAAGAGTGACCTCCCCCACCCCCATCTACCCGGGACTGACCCTTTCCCCATCTACCCCAGCCTGACCCCCCCACCCCTATCTACTCCAGACCTACCCCCATCCCCATCTTCCCTAAACTGACTCGACTCTCCCCACACCCCCATCTACCCAGACTGACTCCCCTCACCACAAACTACTGACAGATCCACATTCCCCAAGGCACTAACACTCAACTTCTGACCAACGCCCCCCCCCTCCCGAATGACCCAGAGTAATTAGTTTGTGTCGCACCCATGAAATAACATACCCTGTGCCTCTAATGTCCCATTGGGATTCAGATCGGCGCTCCGCCCTTCCAACCAATCACCGCTTGTAAGACCTGGATTGTGGCTCTCCAGGCATCTGCTACGCCTCATTGTTCTGTTAACGGTGGCCGGGCTAAAGAAACTGAAGAAAATTTCACAAAGCCAGCCAGGTGATTGGATGACTATGTGTGTCCCCTACCCCCTCTGGACACTGACATTTCACTGGTCCTCCCTCCTCCTTCTCTGTCATCTTTGCTGGCTAAGGATGACATCTTTGTCAGGGCGGGAGAGGAGAAACAGGAATGGCCGCATAACGGGAGGTGAGTGGCAACCACGGTCTGTCCGGACTGCGGACGTCGCTTACCTCCCGCCCTCCCGCTGTGGGGCCTGGTCATCAACAGACCCTTTGTTAGGACATGTGGCCCCGGCCCACCGGGCAAATGCCTGGTGTGCCCTATGGCCTGCCTGAACATCCTAATGATTTCTTCAGTTGATGCCCTGTTATTTGTTGTACTGTAAGTCTTCATCCAAGCTCCCCTATTGTTTGGCAAGCTCCTGTGGCCCAAGGAGCCCCCCTAAAACCACACTTATGTTAAAAGTACAACACCAAAAAATCAAAACTCTGCTTGTCTATTTGCCCTGAAAGTGGCAGTGTAGCTAGGTATTACTTACAGACCTCTGGGTACTCCATCCCTGCAGTGTAGCGCTAATTACAATTCACAAAATTCCTCTTCTTAAAGTTCAGTATTTTTTAGTGTCTAGAAGTACAGAGATGCTTGCAGCCAGTGATTTTGTGCACAACATAGCCCTGTACTACTTTTCTAGTTTTACATGCTTGGCGTACAGTAATTCCCAGTGTCTATATTTATACTGTTCGCATAGACTTTGCTAATACAATTCCAATATATTTTATTATGTATAGACAGTACACAGTGGGGTTATTTACTACAACTGGTGAGGGCAAAATCTGATGCAGCTCTGCACAGAAACCAATTAGCTTCCAGGTTTTATTGCCACATCTTAATAAAACAAGCTGAAGTTGGAAGCTAATTGGCTACCATGCACAGCTGCACCAGATTCTGAGTGTACCAGTTTTAGTAAATCTACCCCAGTGTCTTTTGTCTTGGAATTATTTCTTATTTAGTACCTAACTGCACTTTATATACATTGTCTATGTCATCCCAGCATACCTTTTATAAATAAGCTATGTCCTTTAAACAAATTACCCCAGCATCTTCACCATAGCAGTTTACACACTGCATTCTTATCAACCCATGAATTATTTCCCTTGGTTGACATTTCTGTTCCCAGCCAATACCTAAGCTGGACAGCAACACAGTTGAGACTTTGCAATGAGAACATTAGGAAACAATTAGTGTGGACATAGTATGCATGATGTGCCCCTGTTCTCTTTAGAGACAGATAATATCTGACTGTGCCAAGGAACAAAAAGATTCCTTGAAAAGTCTGTACTATGAAATAACAGAATAGATCATGCATTTTTAATTCAAGGTTGTTGGTTTTATTGCCATGTTTTACAATTACTGCCAAAATGGTGAAGCTGAGATTTATGCAAAGAACATTTACTGATGACTGTTGCACTTTGTATATTCAAATATTATATTATGATTATATGATATAATTATAATAAAGAATAAATATAATGTAGTGATTAGTAGTTATGGAAATGCACATCATTTCCAAAATTGCCACAGACAAGTAACTTGTATAAATCCTTTCTTTTGTTCAGACTGTGGGTATTTGCTCAGGCTGTTTAAACATTTTTCCTGCGTGGGCTTAAAAGGCTTTTACTGCCTTCTCCTACAGTTCTAGAAAAAAATAATAAGGATATTATCTTGAAAGCATAGTATACCCCTGGAAATCTAGGTTATGAGATCAGTGAGATATTATCAGTCAGATCTACAGCATATGAATAATACTTTTTGAAAATAACCAGGTTGTTCATAATATGTATTCTTTTGCTTGAAGCCTGGAAAATAAGGACACCTTAGTGAAAAAAAACTTAGTACACATTACAGAGT
The DNA here is from genome assembly GCF_062004578.1 of Staurois parvus. Classification (NCBI taxonomy): domain Eukaryota; kingdom Metazoa; phylum Chordata; class Amphibia; order Anura; family Ranidae; genus Staurois; species Staurois parvus. Next base: position 3,094,496 of record NW_028318025.1, read on the forward strand.
AATAGTATAACTCCCAGGGGCCCTACCAGGTCTTTCTTATTTTAGACAAGAATATTGAAATTATAAAGTGAAAAGATCCAGCTTCGTTAAGCCAAAAACAACTATGTCAGTAATATATAGTACTAAACCATATAGCAAGCTTATTTAAAGTGATTCTAAAGGTTAAAAAAAAATTAGCAAACATGTTATACTTACCTGCTCTGTGCAATGGTTTTGCACAGAGCAGCACCGATCTTCTTTTTAGCTTCCCCTGCCAGCAGTCCTGGCCCCTATACCCAGCTGAATGCCCCCAACAGCAAGCCTGATGGGCCAGTAAATTTTTGTAATAGTAAAGCAGTATTAAACCCAAAAGCAAACATTATTATATTGCAACTTACCTATTCTTAGATGTGATGTCTGTATTAGTTTAGCCTTTTTTCCTTTTTTTTTTCACCTGGTAAAGCAGCCAGTAAGTATGTTGTTTTTCACAGCACAAACTGTCTAGCAGAATGTATCGGTTTACATGGATGAGACCTTTTGCTGTAATTGATTATAAAGTGCGAGTCATGGCCAGATCTAGGGGGTGCAGGGGTGGGCTGCACACCCCCAGATTTCTGTTGTGCCCCCCTTGGCTGACAGCTGATGGCTGGGTATCTTCCCCCATTCCCACACTCAGGGCCAGCCTGGGATGTGAGTGCACAGCCTAGTGCAGTGATCTGTGTTCAGGAGAGAGACTGTGTTGTGCCGTCTCCCTCCTGTCAGTGGAGCGCTCCTACACACAGCACATCACAGGCACACAGGATTGCTAGTTCAGACTGCACACAGTTTAATTACCTGATCCCCGCAAACATTTCCTTCTGTCGGGACTAGGAAGAGGCAGGGTGCAGGTACACTGTGTGCAGTCCGAACTAGTGATCCTTTGTGTGTATGTGTGGGGGGGAGGGCTGTGTGAAAAGAATTTGAGATTTGAGGTGGAGGGATTACCGGCTATTTGCACTGGGGAGGGATATTTGCTAGGAGGGGGGATTGGAGGGGAATATGTGCAAGGAGGAGGGATTGAGGTGGGGTGAAATGTGCAAGGAGTAGGGATTGGGAGGAGTATGTGCAAGCAGGAGGGATTGGGGGGGTGATAGGTGCAAGGAGGAGGATTAGGGGGGATATGTGCAAGGAGGACGGATTGGGGGGATATGTGCACGGAGGGGGGATTGGGGGAGATATGTGCAAGGAGAAAGGATTGGGGGGGGGGCATGTTCAAGGAGGAAAGATTGGGGGGATACATGCAAGGAGGAGGAATTAGGGGGGATATGTGCAAGGAGAGGGGATAAGGGGGGATATGTGCAAGGAGGAGGGATGGGGGGGTGATTTGTGCAAGGAGGAGGATTATGGCGAATATGTGCAAGGTGGAGGGATTAAGGGGATATGTGCAAGGAGGGGGGATTAGGGGGATATATGCAAGGAGGGGGTATTAGAGGGGATATGTGCAAGGTGGAGGGATTAGGGGGATATGTGCAAGGAGGAAGGATTGGGGGGGGCATGTTCAAGGAGGAATGATTGGGGGGATACGTGCAAGGAGGGGGGATTAGAGGGGATATGTGCAAAGTGGAGGGATTAGGGGGGGATATGTGCAAGGAGGAAGGATTGGGGAGGACATGTTCAAGGAGGAAGGATTGGGGGGATACGTGTAAGGAGGAGGAATTAGTGGGTATACATGCAAGGAGGAGGGATTAGGGTAGATATGTGCAAAGAGGAGGGATTGGGGGGGACATGTGCAAGGAGGAAGGATTGGGGGGGGATACGTGCAAGGAGGAGGAATTAGGGGTGCATCTGGTGGTGCACTCACCAGATGCGCAACCTTTATGCGCATATATAAGTATAATGATCTTTTTTAAAAAAATGTGCAGTGAAGTTGAGATATGATGCATGCAGAAAAACAAAATAAATCCCATGGGCACATGATTAGAAAATGCATATTCATGTCATAAAGATCAGTATATCCAGAGATACAAGCAGCTAAACTTATTACAAACAGAAGAATGCAGTTGAAGCTGTTATTTGCTGGCAGTTTAAAAGGCATTTTTTTTTTCTCTTTGTAAATAAGTTTTTCCATAGTTGGTATTATACATCATACAGATGCGCTGATTCACAGGCAGGTTACTGGCATCTCCCAGGCATGTTATTCAAGTGAATTTGCCTTTTTTTCTTTCAATACATATAATTATGGCTGCAGCGGGGTTGAATTCAAACATTAAAGGGATAATAAATGTAAAATTACAATAGGTAGGGAAATGGAATGTCTGTGGCATTGACCCTATAGCGTTATTAAAATCACTGCTCCCCGCTAAGTGGAATTTTTAAAAAATGTTTTTTGCTTTGATGCCTGTCCCCCAGCCCCACATAACATTTTTGACAATCTATAAGCTCTCTATATTCGCCATTACTGTTTTGTTTTTTTTTTACATTGGCTCCCACTTACTTCAGTTTAGTTTGGATTCTGAACCACCATGTTCTGTGAACCCATCTATATGAATATACGATACCTGTGGTAGTGATCTGTGCATTGAATCGTTTGTGATGATGAGCAGACTAGCACTAAACCAACCAACCTGATAAACAGGCAGTGTACTGGTACTTTAATAGAGTTCTTATATTTTAAATGTCAAAATATTTCACATTACTACTAAATTAAGTGGGTATGAGTTTGCCTCTTCTTATGGTACAACTTTGTAGAGCTAATGAAAAATAATCAATGATACTCCACTAAACAAAGGGGTGCCAGACAATGAAGAACCAGTCTGACCACGTGGGCAACCTGTGCAGAGAGGTAAACAAAGTCTGTTTAGTCTCTTGTGAACAGTTCGGTTTCATTGGAAAACTACAGTGTTGATCCTGAATGTCTCTAAGGGCTTGTGTTAAAAGGAAAATTCAGCATATTTCATGTGCATTCAGCTGGAATTTGAGATCAGTTTGAAATGATTCTGAGGTCTTTGCGACCTCCTACTAAGTCTCATTGAGTTGCTTCTTTAACATAATAAGTAATCATATAGGCAGCAGTTTACTAAACAGGTGCAAAGTTAGAATCAATAATAAAAAACAGGTTCAGGATGGCAAAAAACCTGTATATACTGCAGAATAATGAAAGCTGCACAGATGTGGACTCTTCCCAGGTAGTATGTGACAGCATAGCATAGTCTCTATAAGACTGTAACAACGGATTGTTAATCTGAGAATTACTACAAAACAGTTGTAGCTACCTCTTACCCACTGAAGATAATTAGAGAACTCCCATGTGGCTTGGTGGGCTAATATTTCACCTCTGTGTAGAATCCTTGACTCTTTGCAGGGTGGAAGAAATTGGACGCCAGTAACTATAAGACAATTTTATGGAGTTTATTAACCACTTGAGCTCCAGAGGATTTACCCCCCTTAATGACCAGGCCTCTTTTTGCTACTTGGCGCTGCACTAATTCAACTGATAATTGCGCGGTCATGCAATGCTGCACCCAAACAAAATTTACGTCCTTTTTTTCACACAAATAGAGCTTTCTTTCGGTGTAATTTGATCACCTGTGCACTTTTTATTTTTCACGCTATAAACAAAAAAATCCAAAAATTTTGAAGAAAAACAATATTTTTTATTTTCAGCTATAAAAAATATATAGTAAACTCAAAGTTGGTTATAAATTTAGGCCAAAATGTATTCTGCTACATGTTTTTGGTAAAAAAAATCAGAAAAAGTGTATATTGATTGCTTTGTGTGGAAGTTATAGCGTCTACAAACTGTGGTATAAATACTGCAATTTACGCCATTTTTCTGCTATACAGCGCTGCGCTAGTTTAACGGACAATTGCGCGGTCATGCAATATGGTACATCCTTTTTTTTCCCACAAATTGAGCTTTCTTTTGGTGGTATTTGATCGCCTGTGCGGTTTTTATTTTTTGCGCTATAAAAAAAAAAGGCTGACAATTTTGAGGAAAAAAAAACAATATTTTGGACTTTTTGCTATAAAACATGTCCAGTAAAAAAAAATGCAAAAATCAAATTTAGTCATAAATTTCTGCCAAAATGCATTCTGCGACATGTCTTTGCTAAAAAAAAAAACCATTACGTGTAAATTAATTGGTTTACGTGAAAGTTATAGCGTTTACAAATGGTGGGAAAGATACTGGGATTTTTAGGGTTTTTTTTATACTAATAATGGCGGCGATCAGCGAATTATGGCGGCGATCAGGGACTTATGGCAGCAACCAGCAACTTATGGCGGGACTGCGGGACTGCGGCGGACATTCTGACATTGGGGGGTACTGACATCCCCAAAAACACTAATACAGTGATCAGTGCAAAAAAAAAAACCTGACACTGTACTAATGGCAATGGGGAGGAAGGGGTTAACTTTATTTAGCAGGGAAGGGTTATAGGAGTGAGGGGAGTGTTTTACTAGGGGGCAGGGGGTGTGTACTGGGCGGGACTAGGCTGATCGAGAAAGTGAAACTATTCTTTCTCGATCAGCTCATCCTCGAGCTGACAGAGAGGTGACAGACAGCACAGCTACTGCAGCTGTGCTCTCTATCACCGTTTACCGCCGATCGCCGGGACATAGCCACTAATGAGCGGCTGTGACCCGGCAACTGACATCTGCGGCGGTGATCCACAGGACAAATAGGGCGGCAGCGCGCCTCGCGCGCGCCCCCTATTTGTTTACAAAACACACGTTTTAAAACGTGGTTTTGCCTGTGAGTGCCCCCCTGCCACCGTATATGTACAGTGGCTGGGCGGCATGCGGCATACAAACTCAGGGAGAGAGGGATTAGGGCACAAGATACCCAAAAAAGAACAAAAAAATGCAGACTTTTTATCACTGCTCACAAAAATACAGAAAAAGGACTTTTTAAGCCAAACAGGCACTCTTCATTATTCAGACTGTAGAACAGCTTCAATCCAGAACACATACTCCTTGGATAAGCCACTAGAACATCCTGCAATGTCCACCAGCAGTAGCTTGTACCCAGCTGTCCAGGACATTCTTCAGCAGAGGAGACTTACCCTGGTGCTTTAATCAAAGTAATCATCTTTCTGATCCACTTCTTGTGGACAGCAGAAAGCCTCAGGCCCCAGGTTTGGGCTGCTGTGTAGCACAGCACACCCTCCCCAGGCAGCTAGTCCCTGGGAGGGCAGAAACTCACAACAGCTCACATCTCTTCACCAGGCACAGCCTTGGAGGCAAGTGAGTTTTCCAAGATTATTTCCAAATATTTATACCCTTCCCCAGCATTAACCAATGACAATACACCTCCTAGTGGTTGACCAGGGAGAAATACATTTTCATAACTCAAATTATTGTATCTTTTAATATTGCCAAGGACACTCCTCAACAGTAGGCAGAAGCAAACAATAACACTGAGTTTTGTGAAAACCTGAAAGTAGAACTATCAGTTAGAGGCTAACTACAGCCCACCACATCAAAACTTAAACTAGAGACACTACTACATAGAGTAGGAAACCTGAACAGTACAGAACATAACTAGCAGTGAGTATCCTAACAGACAGCATCCCTCACAGTGAAGTCCAGGGTAACTCTAGTAACACAGGCTGACAGCTGGAGGGATTCAAGGCCCAAGGACATATAACCACCTCACTGGAACTGGAGTGCTCTGGTAGCAATCAGGGCCAGATTCCCCACAGTAGGTGGACATATAACCACCTCACTGGAACCGGAGTGCTCTGGTAGCAATCAGGGCCAGATTCCCCACAGTAGGTGGACATATAACCACCTCACTGGAACCGGAGTGCTCTGGTAGCAATCAGGGCCAGATTCCCCACAGTAGGTGGACATATAACCACCTCACTGGAACTGGAGTGCTCTGGAAGCAATCAGGGCCAGATTCCCCACAGTAGGTGGACATATAACCACCTCACTGGAACCGGAGTGCTCTGGAAGCAATCAGGGCCAGCTTCCCCACAGTAGGTGGACATATAACCACCTCACTGGAACCGGAGTGCTCTGGAAGCAAACAGGGCCAGCTTCCCCACAATAGGTGGACATATAACCACCTCACTGGAACTGGAGTGCTCTGGTAGCAATGCAACGTCACGTACGGGGATGGAACTGGCAGGAAATTTAAAAATGTCAAAAAGTGCCATTCACTAAATACACTAAAATCACATAGTAAAACATTACTGTATCAAACCATTTCACATACATTTTGTCCCTAGTGTTTTGTCCTGTGCCCTGCCTGCATTTTTACTGTTCTTTCTGCCTTGAAACTGAGAAACGTCCATGGTGTCCAAAAAACGTCCCTTTAGGTCAAAAGCGGTTTTAGACCAGCTAGAGAACAGCGATAGTAAATCAGAACCACTTGCAGAATTGAGCGATAATGATTCGTGGGGAAATTCGTCATCAGGCACTGAAAACGATTTTGCGACTTTGCTCAGTGATGTGCGAACTTGGCGCTCTATTTCAAATTTCAGTGTTTTTGGTTTGATTATATTATTGAATTAAATTTATTATTATATTATTATTTTTAATGATTATTTATTAAATTATAATGTATGATTTCGTGTATACAATTTTAACATACCCGGGATGTTTACTAGACTCTTGTTCAGACAGATTTCAGTGGAAAAAAAAAAATTACAGGCCTACAATAAAAAAAACTACATATTTCCATGCAAAAAAATTTACCGCTTTGAGCACAAAAATACTGACATAATCAGACCGCTAGGGAGGCTACAGGAAAAATGTATGTGGCATTTATATTTTAGTAAAACTAAAACAAAGGTGCAGTGCTAATATATAAACAGAAACAAATATGTGAACTGGTATTCAATATCATAAATAATAAAGTACAAAAGAAAAGTGCTGTGTCCAGCAATAATGTGTGAATCAATAGTGATCAACGATGTAAAGGGTACATCTGTAACAATCCTCTACCACTATGCACTCTCCAGAAGCAAGAAATAAATAGGCTCTGTATGGAAATCCCTCCAAGAGATGTATCTTTCCACTGTAGGAAATAAATACCCAAATGACATCCACTGTGAAATGGGCTCTATATGGGCATTCCCGGAAATATACCTCTCCTACACCAATCAGCGATCGATCCAAATGTGGCACATCCTAAAAGGATCCATCCATAAATGCGGTGGCTGCATTAGTTTTCTTTTTTTTAGGTTTATCCTCTGTTTTTACCTGGTGATCTGGCCAGTAACACATCTCCTGTATTAGAGTAGTCCCAGTATGGATGAAGTTGCAACAGAGACACATTTGGAGAGCAGCATTGTCCTTTTTGATATTTATATTTTAGTGATTTAGTATTATTATAAAATAAAGGAAATGTTTTTGCCACAAATAAGAAGTTTTTTTAATTTTTATTTTTGAATTAGACTTATTGGATATAGTGTTTAAAATAAGATAATATTTTGGGAATTTTCGTAGTCACAAAGACAGGTATAGGAGTTGCAGAAAAAGTATTGTAAGGCCCCTTTCACACGGGTGGTTAGATTTCAGCTTTTAGCTGCATTTAGAGAAACTCATTTACCGCAGCTAAATGCAGACAATGTATCTCTATGGCTCCATTCACACACTGTGTTTAGCAACATTTACATAACATACAGTTTTATGCGTTTAGGTAAAATAAAGTTGACAGCATCCAGGAGCGATGTACCGCAGTTATCTGTACATAAACGTAGGTAATCGCAGTACGAAGAAAAAATAAGTAAACAGTTGCATAGAAAAGGCAAGAATTTACTAAATGTAGCCGCATGTAAATGCACATAATTGTAGATAAAAACAATGTACAAACACAAGTGATCTCTATGCCAGGACTGTTGGATCTCCAAAATAGAAATAAACATGCATTTACAAGCGGCAGAACAACCACTCGTGTGAGCGGCCTAAGAATAAAAAAAAGCTTAAAGCGAAACTAAACCCTCCTATTGTTTTCATCCAAGGAAACTGCCATCTTTGATCCTCAACTGCCATGATGCCGCACAAATGATCATTTTTGACACCAGCCATTCCATAGTTTGACAGTTTCATTGAGAGCAGAACCAAGTGACAGTTACATTCTTGGCATGTGCCAGTTCTATACTATGATAATTTTACTTTCAAAAGTTGTTTTCAATCTTTAAAAATCTGTAGATTTCATTAACCACTTGAGGACCGGGCTAAAGCCTGTCACAGCGTGAAGAAAGAGAAGAGCCAGTAATCAGCAAATGTATATAGGCAGTTCAGTGCAGCCCGCAGCCCCAACAGTATTCATCAGTGCTGCACCAATAGTGTCCATCAGTGCTGCCAGTCAGTGTCCATCAGTGCTGCCAGTCAGTGTCCATCAGTGCTGCCAGTGTCCATCAAGGCTGCCAGTCAGCGATCATCAGTTCCACCAGTCAGTGATCATCAGTGCCACCAGTCAGTGTCCATCAGTACCGCCAGTCAGTGTCTATCAGTGCTGCCATTCAGTACTCATCAGTGCCGCCTATCAGTGACCTTCAGTGCCGCCAATTGGTGCCCATCAGTACTGCCTATTGGTGTCCGTCAGTGCCTCCTTGCCAGTGCCCATCCGTGCAGCCTATCAGTGCCCATCAGTGCTGCCTATCAGTGTAGCCTCATCAGTGCCACCTTATCAGTGCAACCTATCAGTGCTGCATATCAATGCCCATCAGTGCAGCCTCATCAGTGCACATCAGTGAAGGAGAAAAAGTACCTTTTTGCAAACATTTTATAACAGAAACTAAAAAAAACCTTTGGTCTTTTTTGCTTGTTTAGCAAAAAATAAAAAACCCAGTGGTGAGTAAATACTACCAAAGGAAAGCTCTATATGCTTAACAAAAATGATAAAAATGTCATATGTTTACAGTGTTGTATGATCACACAATAGTCATTCAAAATGCAACAGCACTGAAAGCTAAAAATTGGCCTGGGCAGGAAAGGGGTGAAAATGCCCAGTAGGCAAGTGGTTAAAAAGGCACTTGGTGATAATACAATTGCAGCACCCTCCTAGATAGGTGCTAGTTTAGGCAAGTTTAGTTCCTTAGCTCTTCTGTAATCAGCGCTTATGATTTCTTTCATCTGCTCTGTGTTTCACTTGCTGTGGGTTTGACTGCTTCCCCTTGGATTATGGATAGTCTGGAAAGCAAATCAGCAGTTGAATACTTATGTTTCCTCAAGCAATCCCTGGGGAAGGATATCCAGATGGTGGCTAGGAGTGAGCATAAATAATCTGAAACAAATAAACCGAAACTGGAAGTAACAAAATCGCTTGTAAAATTGAACAGGCAGCTGTATAGCTGCTCAGTTGTTCAAATCACTTTTATATTGTAGGGAATCACAAGCTGAACAAAATGTTATTTAGATCATGGCTCCACATGCAGCCATGACCCAAATATCACTTCTTCCATCCAAGGACTTACAAGTACATCCTAAGGATGGGAAATGGTTAAACTGACTGTGTTTAATTAACTACATTTAAAGAACATACTTTGGGATAAGAAAGCCAAAACACAGCACACCGAGAAAGCCCACAAATAAGACCAATAAAAATGGCTTCAGGGCTTCATCCAAGCCATGACCTCAACATGTTTCCCCCCACCCACAGGGCTTAGTCATGGATCTCCATGATTAAGCCCTGTGGGTGGGGCAAAATGCATAGGGGCGTGAACTGAATAGAGCCAGGCTGAAGCCATTTTTAGTGGTCTAATACTTGGGCTTTGTTGGTGTGTGGAGTCTTGGCTTTCTTATCTCAGAGTGTGCATAGAGCTGGAATGGGCTCTCTCCAGTCCTGCACCCATGAGTATGAGTCAGCAAAGTCTGGGATGGAATCCTGGAGGGGCATCCCAAACTTTACATGGTTACATTTAAGGAACATAGGTAAAATATGTGCCTTTTGTGAGCAATGCATGTGCCTTCAATTCATTCTCAATGAATAAATCATAACTGGAGGGATTGAGTCTTCAAAAATAACCTAAAGGAGTTTTTAAATCTGCCTACTAAGGGAAAATGTTGAAGTTTTCTGCATCAGGAACACTAAAATCTTCTTTAAACATTTGAACTTTTTCATACAATTCCTATTTTCTGTCAGTTAAAGTAGAACCACTGAGGCTTAAAAACGATATTATTAAAGGTTGAAGCGTCTCAGCTATTTCATAATTTCGCAGGACAGAGGTTAAATGATGATTTCAGTTTTTGCTTGGCAAAAGCTCAGAGTGGGAATATCTCTTAGCATATCAAAAATAAATGCGTTGCTTAGACTTTTTAATTACAAGCTTTTCTATTAGGTCATAAAGACTATGCTTTCCATTGGTTCTGAAGACAGAGTTTTAGTTCTCATCTTCTGCATACGAGTATGTTCATTAAAATTCAATAGCTCTTTCAGGCTCAGCTTCTTCTCTAAAGGTGTTTCGATATTAAACACTAAAGTAAAAAATCAAGTGGGCAAAAAATGTCTAGCAGCGGACTACAAAGACTGGGCACTAACCCTTGGCATGGCTCACAGAACCATCATTCTACTAAATTACTATATTATATACACATATTACTATACATATCCTGAATTTAAACCTATCCGGGGGGGAACTTTCAAGGGCATGGCATCAGAGTCTTTAAAATAAGGGAAACACCTCTGAGTTCCACTCAGCAGCCAATACCTTTCTTTCTCAAGGTTATAGGGTCAGTACATCCAAAACAGCTGCTACCATTTTGTGAAAAGGATTTTGTATCATCTGCATGCAGAGACACAACTAGAACCTTCAGGGTCCCAATGTAAAAAACCATGATGGCCCCCCCTGACCCAGGCCTGGGGCCTTTCCCCTTTAATATGGTCCTAAAGTGGGACCCAATCATATGTTCTTCAGCAAGCCTTTACATTAGAAACCCCCCCTTACATCAGGGTTCCCAGCATTCCTAGAGCCACCTTTTCCCTTTACAGTGCATCAGAGTCCACAGGGTTTTCCCTACAGTAAAAGAGTAATCAGCTGAGCTCAGCTTGGGCAGGGGAGTGGTACTCTGGTCAGGTGCTCAAGGAGGGGGCGAGGAAGCTTTGAGACAAGTATAGTTTTAACTGGCACTTTTCTGCTGTTTACAGACAGCAGGAAAGTGCCCTTTTATACTGATAACACTGCTTGGGGCCCCCCACAGTGGTGGAACACCAGGGTCCAGTTGCAAGTGCGACCTTTCTGTCACTGTCTGCATGTATATCTCTATTGTTAAAGTGGCTCATGCAATAAAATGCAATGCCCGCTTATAATGCTCAGGTACTCTCCCAATAAAATATCATTCGAGTAAAGTATGTGCAAAAAGTACCTGCATGTAAAAAAGTTATATTTTACACTTGTGGATGAAAGATGAACTGCAGCTATCCTTTAACTTTAAATAATTCATTTGGCCAAGCTGGCCCAAACAAACACTTTTCCTGACAGCTCCATGTCAGCACAACTGGATAAGGGCCCAGCCCCCCCCCCCCCCCCCCATGCTTCCAGGTCCTAACTCATAAATTTGAGCCCACCTGCAGCTGTTCCTCTTTTTTCTTCCCATGTGCAGGACCTAGGTGTGTTCCTCTATCTCAGCGGTTCTCAACCTGGGGGTCGCGACCCCTTTGGGGGTCGAATGACGCTTCCACAGGGGTCGCCTAAGACCATCGGAAAACACATATTTCCGATGGTCTTAGGAACCGAGACACCGCTCCTCACCGCCGCCACCGCCGTCTCCAGGTGTGGGCGGGATGACATGCCGCCCCTGTCATCTGGACACACCTCGAGATCAATCCTCGCCTGTGATTGGCCGCCGGCACTGTAGCTCAGGAGAGGCACACAGGCGGCCAATCACCGGCAAGGAGGTGGAGCTTGGAGAGGAGGAGCCGAGCGGCACCGCGAAGATCGAGCGAGTGAAGAGGAGGAGAGCGGCCGGAGAAGGAAGACATCTGACAGGTAAGTGTCGGTACCATGGGAGAGAGAGGGAGCGAGTGAGCCCAGGCTGGAGCAGGGGTCTGCAAAGTTAAGTATCATTGGTGTCAGTGGGAATAGTGCCCCATCATTGGTGTCACTAATACCAATGATGGGGCACTATTCCTCCCACTGACACCAACGATGGGACACTATTCCTTCCACTGACACCAATGATGGGGCACTATTCCTCCCACTGACACCAACGATGGGGCACTATTCCTCCCCCAAATGACACCAACGATGGGGCACTATTCCTCCCCCACTGACATCAAGGATGGGGCACGATTCCTCCCCCCACTGACACCAAGGATGGGGCACAATTCCTCCCCCCACTGACACCAAGGATGGGGCACTATTCCTCCCCCCACTGACACCAAGGATGGGGCACTATTCCTCCCCCCACTGACACCAAGGATGGGGCACTATTCCTCCCCCCACTGACACCAAGGATGGGGCACTATTCCTCCCCCCACTGACACCAAGGATGGGGCACTATTCCTCCCCCCACTGACACCTATGATGGGGCACTATTCCTCCCACTGACACGAACGATGGGGCACTATTCCTCCCCCACTGACACCAAGGATGGGGCACGATTCCTCCCCCCACTGACACCAACGATGGGGCACAATTCCTCCCCCCACTGACACCAAGGATGGGGCACTATTCCTCCCCCCACTGACACCAAGGATGGGGCACTATTCCTCCCCCCACTGACACCAAGGATGGGGCACTATTCCTCCCCCCACTGACACCAAGGATGGGGCACTATTCCTCCCCCCACTGACACCAAGGATGGGGCACTATTCCTCCCCCCACTGACACCTATGATGGGGCACTATTCCCCCCACTGACACCTATGATGGGGCACTATTCCCCCCACTGACACCAATGATGGGGCACTATTCCCCCCACTGACACCTATGATGGGGCACTATTCCTCCCCCCACTGACACCAATGATGGGGCACTATTCCTCCTCCCACTGACACCAATGATGGGGCACTATTCCTCCCACTGACAGCAATGATGGGGCACTATTCCTCCCACTGACACCGATGATGGGGCACTATTCCTCCCACTGACACTGATGATGGGGCACTATTCCTCCCACTGATACCGATGATGGGGCACTATTCCTCCCACTGATACCGATGATGGGGCACTATTCCTCCCACTGACACCGATGATGGGGCACTATTCCTCCCACTGACACCGATGACGGGGCACTATTCCTCACACTGATACCGATGACGAGGCACTATTCCTCCCACTGACACCGATGACGAGGCACTATTCCTCCCACTGACACCGATGACGAGGCACTATTCCTCCCACTGATACCAATGACGGGGCACTATTCCTCCCACTGATACCAATGATGGGGCACTATTCCTCCCACTGACACCAATGATCGGGCACTATTCCTCCCACTGATACCAATGATGGGACACTATTCCTCCCACTGATACCAATGATGGGGCACTATTCCCCCCCACTGACACCAATGATGGGGCACTATTCCTCCCACTGATACCAATGATGAGGCACTATTCCTCCCACTGATACCAATGATGGGGCACTATTCCTCCCACTGACACCAATGATGGGACACTATTCCTCACACTGACACCAATGATGGGGCACTATTCCTCCCACTGATACCAATGACGGGGCACTATTCCTCCCACTGACACCAATGACGAGGCACTATTCCTCCCACTGACACCAATGACAAGGCACAATTCCTCCCACTGACACCGATGATGGGGCACTATTCCTCCCACTGATACCGATGATGGGGCACTATTCCTCCCACTGATACCGATGATGGGGCACTATTCCTCCCACTGACACCGATGATGGGGCACTATTCCTCCCACTGACACCGATGATGGGGCACTATTCCTCCCACTGATACCGATGACGGGGCACTATTCCTCACACTGATACCGATGACGAGGCACTATTCCTCCCACTGACACCGATGACGAGGCACTATTCCTCCCACTGACACCAATGACGGGGCACTATTCCTCCCACTGATACCAATGATGGGGCACTATTCCTCCCACTGACACCAATGACGGGGCACTATTCCTCCCACTGATACCAATGATGGGACACTATTCCTCCCACTGATACCAATGATGGGGCACTATTCCCCCCCACTGACACCAATGATGGGGCACTATTCCTCCCACTGATACCAATGATGAGGCACTATTCCTCCCACTGATACCAATGATGGGGCACTATTCCTCCCACTGACACCAATGATGGGACACTATTCCTCACACTGATACCAATGATGGGGCACTATTCCTCCCACTGATACCAATGACGGGGCACTATTCCTCCCACTGACACCAATGACGAGGCACTATTCCTCCCACTGACACCAATGACGGGGCACTATTCCTACCACTGATACCAATGACGGGGCACTATTCCTCCCACTGACACCAATGACGGGGCACTATTCCTCCCACTGACACCAATGACGGGGCACTATTCCTCCCACTGACACCAATGACAGGGCACTATTCCTCCCACTGACACCAATGACGGGGCACTATTCCTCCCACTGACACCAATGACGGGGCACTATTCCTCCCACTGACACCAATGAAGGGGGCACTATTCCTCCCACTGACACCAATGACGGGGCACTATTCCTCCCACTGATACCAATGATGGGGCACTATTCCTCCCAATGACACCAATGACGTGGCACTATTCCTCCTACTGCAAAATTACAGTTATGAAGTAGCAACGAAAATAATTTTATGGTTGGGGGTCACCACAACATGAGGAACTGTATTAAGGGGTCGCGGCGCTAGAAAGGTTGAGAACCACTGCTCTATCTGGTCAGTCTAAAGGGCTGGCTGGCAGTGCATGCGTGTGGGTTTCAGCTGGACGCAGCCCCTGGTGTACCAGCTAAATGACCCATAATCCAGGGAGCTTTTTTTCAGCTTTTTTCACGACTAACAGCCTTGTCTGAGGTCTGCTGGGTCCATGTGAAGTGGACAGCGGTGTGAGCAAAGTCTCCGCTAGGCAAACACACCTACGCAGTGCCAGTGTTTACAGTCGGATAGCGGAGGTTGGGTGAGCTAAATGTAAAAATGCTTTGTATCCAAATTAATGTTGCATTGCTGGCTATTGTTGTGCCTTGCTCCCTGCAGGCGCTGTGCATACCCTGAGCTCCTCCACAGATAGTACTCTGCATAACAGGTGTACAAAGTAATACTTTGTCTGTTCACACTTGGCATTAGCCTGTTGGGGCTTCTCATATTTGCTTTACTAGTGTGCCATTATGCCAACCCCCTCAAAAGACCAGCATTCCCAGAGAAGGTAGAGGAGTCACCTGTGGATGACTACCATAGCCAGCATTGTCTGTTGGAGTATAGTACATTCCTTTAATATTTGTTTGTGGTCTCCAGTTTCTCAAAAAAAAGAGAAGGTCTTTATGTCATCAACAATTCCCTTGGATGACTTATGTACATTGCAGAATATTATTGTAATTCTGATGCACATTCCTACCTTTTTGTTGCTTCTCTTAACAAAACATTTTCATCATGTCCTGTTCTCTGGCAGGGCAAGGTTTGGTTCATTAACCACCTAATGACTTCAGGGCTATGGTTGGAAGCTGAAGTATCGGCATCCCTCTAGCAGTGTGTAACCCTTTAGGGTTTGTTACCAAGCAAGCTATTTTCTACTTCATTTAATTATTAGGGTTTATTTTTTATTTTGTTTTTTTTAGCTGCTTTAAGCAGCAGGCAAAACCCTGTGAAAGGATTATCTTGTCTGACATTGAGCAGTCTCAGAGCTTTCCCAAGAAAGACAACCCTCTTCAGATTTTCCATAAAAGACACAGATAAACATGAATGTAAGTGTTTCACTCACCCTGTGAAGGGGTTATCTGTTCTAACAAGTAGCAGTCTCATAGCCTTCCCAGGCAGAAAAGCCTTGTCAGACTTTCCAAAGGGAAAAAGACAAATGGACATGACAATATGAATCTTGCTTTGTTCAAGCAACCACAAATGAGGATGAGGACACCCAACATGCTGTCACATTCATTAAGTGGCCAGTGCACTCAAAGAGAGTTGTTTTCACTCACCCTGTGAAAGGGTTGTATGTTCTGGCAATTAGAAGTCTCCTAGCCATGCCAGGCAAGACAGCCTCTTCAGACTCTATGGAAAGGAAGAGGTGAATGAGCATGACTATGTATCCTGCTGGGTTAAGCAGCCAGGGATAGAGATGATGACACCTAACAGAATGTCCCATTCAATAAACACATTGTCAATACACTAAAGAAATGGTTTCCACTTACCCTTTGAAGGGTTATCTGCTTTGGCAATGAGAAGCTGCCTAGTCTTCCCAGGTGAAGTATTCCTCTTCAGAGTTTCCAAAGAGGACAATGTGGACAGACATGACTGCATGAATACTGATTTGTTCGAGCAATCAAGGGTAAAGATGACACCAAACATGTTGTCACATGAGGCTAATACACTCTAAAGGAATGTTTCCACTCACATTGTGAAAGAGTTATCTGTTCTATCAATAAGCAGTCTCCTAGCCTTCCAGGTAAACAAACCTCCTCAGAATCTTCCAAAAGAAGATTCAGGTGAGCATGACTGTGTGATCCCTGCTGGTTCAAGCAACCAGGAATAAAGAAGTTGACACCTAACAG
Source organism: Staurois parvus (assembly GCF_062004578.1). Lineage (NCBI taxonomy): Eukaryota > Metazoa > Chordata > Amphibia > Anura > Ranidae > Staurois > Staurois parvus. The sequence goes on from NW_028318025.1 coordinate 3,111,103, forward strand.
TTTACCACATTCATTGACCATGTGGTCAATACATTCTAAAGGAGTTGCTTCCATTCACCTTGTGAAGGGGTCATATATTCTGCCAATCAGCAGTCTCAGAACCTTCTCAGTCAAATCAACCCTTGCCAGATTCATCCAAAGAACATGTGGACGAACATGATTCCTGCTTTAAGTAGACAGTGATTAAGATGATGGTGACCAAGTTGTCAGAATTAAGAATGTGGTCAAGCCACTCAAAAGGAATTGCTGAATTCACCTTCTGCAAGGGCCATCTATTCTGGCAATGTCCAGTTTTCCTTTTAGGGCCATTATAACTAGTCTCAGAGCCTTTTCAAGCCAATCAATCCTCATCAGTTCCTTCTGAACAAGAAGATGATGACCTTTGTACAGGTTGTTTCCTCCTTTTGTAAGATGAAATTCCTTTAAGTAGAAGCAAAGCTGTGAAAGTATTTCAAGTGCCTCCAGAAGACGGCTTGACAATTCCCTTATGGTGACTAAATCAAGCTCCTGTTCTACAAGATTGGAGTATGTTGTCACAGCAGGATGTCAAGGGTATTTGAACTCCTTTGGTCTGTGTGTCCCTTATGGGATTGGCCAGATACATGACTTTACCATCAGAAGATGCTGTGGCCTTCAAGGATGTACTTAATAACTGCATTGATCTTGATCTTGGAAGGTGAAGTCTTAATTAATAGTGGTGAGTTTGACTTCCTGCCTCAAAGCAAGCATTTGTTGAGTTAAAGGAGGCTGGAGTTCAAGAGTCCGTTTCCACGCTCACTCCAGAGAGGGTAGCTTCTGCATTTCTGGCTGGGAGTCAAAGAGAAAGCCAGTACATAGTCCAGTAGTCAGGATGCTTTCTGGAATCTTGGGAATTCTGCCAACCATACATGTCTTATGGGCACTTGGTGGTCCCTCCTTGGACATAGTTACAGCTTTAGTGATGGACACATAGCCACTCAAGGCAGGCATTTCAGGTCATATTTGGGAGATCTTTCATCCTTCACATCTCAGATCCAGCAGGTCAGGTAGACTCCGTTTAACTCACCCCCTATCAAGTTGGGTTTCTGGACTAGTAGCAGTCAGAGGGCAGACGTCAGAAGTATTTGATTACGCCCTGTATGGAAGCAAGCCAAACCTTGAAGTTAAAATAGCAGAATCTTCTGCGATGTCATTCCCATCTGATGACCTGGTGGTGCAGTAAGACACCAGCAAAGTAGGAGTTAAGAACTGAAATTCAGGCTCTCTTAGCCTTCAATGACCTCATCCAAGGTGGACCTGCCCTGGTAAAGTTAGACAGCACGACTGTGGCCTACATCTGAAAACAAGGGGGCACTTAGTGTCTCCCTCCTGGAGGAGGTTTCTCTGATTCTAGAGTTGGTCCAAGTAAATATCCTTCAGCTATCTGCTGCCTATATACCCAGTCGGGGGAATCTTTAGGCAAACAATTTGTCCAGGACAATCCTGGATAACAATGAATAGCCCAGACTGCCGCAAGTCTTTCAAGAACGAACAAGCTTGGTAATTACTTCCAGAGGTAGACCTGTTCACATCCTCAGTCAATATAAAGTTGCTTTCTATTCCAGGGTCTAGCATCCACAAGCAATGGGGGTGGAGGTACTGATCGCAAAGTGGATCTTCAGGACAGCTTATGCCTTTCTTCTTCTCCCTCTGATTCTCAGCTTCCTGCTAAGGCTTGGCAGGGGAAGGTGATGGTTCTGGTGGTGATCCGAGATTGGTTAAAGGAGCCTTGGTACCCTTTGCCTCTCCTGAGTGCCAAGGATCCACTCTGATGGTGATCCCAGATTGGTTGAAGGGGTCTTGGTATCCTCTGCCCCTCTTAATGAGTGCCAAGGATTCACTCCCTCTGCTGGTAAGATCGGATTCTCCAAAGTCACATTCATCCAACACCTGACAGGCTCAAACTCATGGCTTGGGTTTTGAGAGGCAGAGGCTAATAGATCTCGGGGGCTCTGTAAAGGTTGTGAATACTCTTATGAAAGCAAAAAAGAACAGCGCTAAAAGTGCCTATAGTAGAATGACATAAATTCACAGGACTGCTGCTGATCAAGGTTTTTACACTGTGCTCTCCACAAGTCTAACATTCTGAAGTTTCTGTAGGCCGGGCTTGATTTAGGTTTATGCATAAGTACGCTATGGGACCACATTTCAGCTATCTCTGCCTTCACCAGCATACAGTGGGCATCCAACACTCAGTTATACTGTCCTTCAAGCTGCAACTTGGTTAATACCTACCTATGGGATTGTTTGTGAAGTGGGATCTCCCATTGGTGTTGGACTTGCTTGCATCAGATGCCTTCAATCAAAGTGGCCCCTTGTGGTACCTCTTGCTGACAGCTACTTTCCTGGTGGCAATTACATCAACCAGAAGAGTGTCCGTATTAGCGGCCCTGGGGTTTAAAGAACCATGTCTTGCGTTCATCCCGATAGGGTTGTGCTAATGCTGAAGATCATGCCTAATTGGCCTTTATAGTCTATATCAAATGAAAAATCATCCTTCCTACATCCCTCTTGGTAAGTATCCAAGAAGTTAGTCCATCAGATGTGGGTCAAACTTTAAAATTTAACATCAAGGTGACATCTGGCATCAGGAAGTCGGAACACTTGTGTGTCATTCCAGGTGCCCTTGAGATTGGCAATCACTTCAAAAACAAGACTGACACAATTTGCAAGGACATCGCCGCAACTCACACGCCCTCTCAACCCGTCCCCTCTCACACAGCTACCCCCTCATCCCCCCTCTCCCTCGACATAACCCGCAGGGACTTCATTGCTGCTCAAACTCCCTCCAACCCCGTTCCCCCTCACTCAACTACCCCCTCATCACCCCTCTCCCACGGCCCCACCACTGCTCTGACCTCCACTTCCACCCCACCCTACATTCCTCATACTAAAGCCCCCCCAACACTCCGCACCTTTGACCTTACTACCATCGAGGAAGTCTCCAAGATCCTCTCTGATGCCCGCCTCACCACCTGCCCCCTCGACCCTATCCCCTCACAACTCCTACGACCTCCTTCCCCCTCCATCCTACACTCCCTCACCCACATCTTTAATCTCTCCTTCTCCTCCGGCACTTTCCCCTCCCCTCTGAAACATGCACACATCACCCCCATACTTAAAAAGCCCTCCCTGGACCCCAATGACCCGAACAACCTCAGACCCATCTCCCTGCTCCCATTTACATCTAAACTCCTCGAGCGCCTAGTCTACACCCGCCTAAGCTCTCACCTCAATGACAACAACCTCCTCGATCCCCTACAGTCCGGCTTCCGTCCCCTACACTCCACCGAAACTGCCTTACTCAAACTCTCCAACGACCTGCTAACTGCCAGAGCTAATGGCCACTATTCAGTGCTCCTACTCCTTGACCTCTCTGTGGCCTTCGACACAGTCGACCACCCCCTCCTCCTCAAAAAACTACACTCCCTCGGCCTCAGAGATTCTGATCTCTCCTGGCTCTTATCCTACCTGTCACAACGCTCTTTCAGCATTACCTATAATGCTACCACCTCCCCCTCACTCCCCCTCTCTGTTGGGGTCCCTCAAGGCTCTGTCCTCGGGCCCCTTCTCTTCTCCATCTACACCTCCTCCCTTGGCCAACTCATACACTCTCATGGCTTCAACTACCACCTCTATGCCGATGACACACAAATCTATCTCTCAACCCCCCACCTCACCCCCTCGGTCTCCGCCTGAATCACACACCTACTGAGCGACATATCAGGCTGGATGTCGCTCCAATTCCTTAAACTGAACCTCTCCAAAACCGAGTTTCTTGTCTTCCCCCCAGCCCGGACACCACCCCCCATTGACTTCTCCGTCACATCCAACAACGCCAACATCAAACCTGCCCCACAGGCCAGAGTACTTGGTGTCATTCTGGACTCCAACCTATCCTTCCAGCCCCAAGTCCAATCTTTAACAAACTCGTGCAGACTCCACCTCCGCAACATCGCCAAAATACGCACGTTCCTAACCCCAGAAACCACTAAACAGCTCATCCACTCCCTCATCATATCACGACTCGACTACTGCAACTCCCTCCTCACTGGCCTGCCTCGCCGCTGGCTATCCCCGCTTCAATCGATCCTGAATACGGCTGCCAGACTCATTCACCTTTCCAACCGCTCCATCTCCGCCACCCCCCTCTGCCAATCCCTCCACTGGCTTCCGATTGCGCAACGGATCAAATTCAAAATCCTAACACTGACGTACAAAGCGGTCCACCATACTGCCCCGTACTACATCACTGACCTAATATCCAAGTACCGCCCAGCACGTACACTCCGCTCCTCACAAGACCTCCTTCTCTCTAGTTCCCTGGTCTCCTCCTCCCATGCCCACCTCCAGGACTTCTCCAGGGTGTCACCCATCCTCTGCAACTCCCTGCCCCAACCCATCAGATTATCACCTACTCTCCTTTAGGCGCACCCTGAAAACCCATCTCTTCAGGGATGCCTACCCAACCCCCTGCTAACCTGCCGACCTCCTCCACTCTTCCTACCACTCCATCCCCCACAGCTATCTCCTCCTGTACCACTATCCCCTCCCTCCTAGATTGTAAGCTCGAAAGAGCAGGGCCCTCGATCCCCTCATGTTTTGCATTGTATTGGTATTGTTCTGTCACATGTTCTAACCCCCTTTGTAATGTACAGCGCTGAGCGAACCATTGGCACTTTATAAATACTGTATTATAATAATAATAATAATGCCTTCCAACAAGATTATTTCCTCCTGGTTGGAGAAGCTCATCTCCTTGGCCTTGAAAAGGTTGGCTGTGCCAGAGGTGATCACCCAAAGGATCTTGACTTTGTGAGAGGCAGCAGGCTGAGTGTGCCACTATCTACAAGGCAGCTATGTGGGGGTCAATATATACGTTCATGGCTCATTACTGTATAGAAGCAGTCTTAATGACAGTTGAGTTTAGCAGAGGCATCCTAGTTTCTGCTTTTTAGCCAGAATTGAGGAGTGTGTAGCATTATCCCTCCCCAGTGTGTTTAGTTAGTTCCCAGCTGTGCTGATATGGAGCTGTCAGGAAAATGGAATGACAGATACTTACCATAATTTTCCTTTCCTGATGGGCTCCATGTCATCACAATTCTCACCCAGCTTGGTAGGACTAGTTACAGAACACCGAGGCTGCAGGTGGGCTCAAATTTATGAGTTAGGTCCTGGAAGCATGGGGAGGTGGGTTCCTTGCCCAACTGTGCTCACATGGAGCTCGTCAGGAAGGAAAATTACGGTAAGTATCTGTCATTCAATTTTCTGTTTTCTTTACTAAGTGATGTAGCCGTTGCCAGTTCTGTATAAACATGATCTATACAAGCTCTGTGTTTTGACAGGAGTATGGGGACCTCTGAGTGCTTCTCAGGCATTCGCAGGAAGCCTTGTATTTTAATGAATAAATACAAGGCTTGCTGTGATTAGCGGTGGGCAGGTGACATCACAATCTCCACCTCAGCCAGTCAGGAGAAGCCTTTAAACCTTTGATAAAAATTGAAGGCTTCAGGTGAACATCTGAGAAGCACTCAGCACTGCTCAATTTTTTTCTGGCAGCAGATGGAAAGTCCCTGTACTGCTGCTAGAACATAGCACTATACTGTGTACTGTATGCAGCTGATGCTACAGCACAACAGGCACATTTATTACTAAAGGAAATGGTTCCTTTGGGCCAGCTTGAACAAAACAAACTAATTACAGTAAAGGTAAACCCAAGGTTTGGCTTAAAAGTAGTTGTGAACTCATACTATATACTATATAGTTCCCAATAATTACATATGTACTTTTAATTAATCAATCTTTGTAACTTAAAAAATATCTTGCTTACATACTGCCGATAACCGGCAATTGTCAAAACAGATTGGCACTGATCATCAGGGCACTGATCATGAGTGCCCAGCAGTGGTGCCCATTAGTGCCACCAATCAGTGCCCAGCAGTGCCGCCCAACAGTGCCACCAGTCAGTGACGCCAGCCAGTACTGCCAGTCAGTGCTGCCAGTCAGCACCGCCCATCAGTGTCGCCTATCAGTGCCCATCAGTGAAGGAGAAAAATTACCTGTTTGCAAACTTTTATAATAGAAACAAAGAAAAACGTTTTGCTTTTTTTTTTTTGTTTATAGTGCAAAAAATAAAACACCCAGCAGTGATTATATACCACCAGAAGAAAGCTCTGTTTGTGTGAAAAAAAATTATAAAAATTTCATATGGGTACAATGTTGCAAGACCGTGCAATTGTCATTCAAAGTGCGACAACTCTGAAAGCTGAACATTGACCTGGGCACGAAGGGGGTAAAAGTACCTGGTAGGCAAGTGGTTAATATAAACAACACATGTTAAATCCATCAAGAGACAGACATACTGTATGAATTTTTATTTTTAAGGTTACAAACACTTTTAACTTTATCTTGAAAAACAGGCCAAATAATGGAGCAAACAAAAGACGCAATCTGTAACAAGTTGGCACAAAAACATATGTATTGACACAACCAGAGATGTGTCCCCAGAGAGACAATCAGTACCATACTGATACACCCAGAAGTGTGACTGCAGAGATACAGCCAGAAAGATGTTCTGATCTACCACCTTTCGTCTTTTGTTGTTAATTTATGAGTTAATATGGTCCTGCATGTGTTGGGGCTAATTTATAAAATAAAAAAAGAAATAAAATAAAATTAAAAAATCAGAAAATAAACAGGCAATTTGGAGGAAATTCAAATGGCTATGAAAGAGTTATTTCTAATAGATGAGAAGTCTTAAAGACTACAGTTTGGGATCATTTTTCTAAAGTGGCCAGTTTGGTCTGAAAATTTACCAAACGTAATATAATATCGAAGCTGAATCTAAACTCTGCCGTTCTATCTTTCCCACTCTGCATACTTTTCAAATTTAGAAGAACAGTGGTAGGAAGCATGATCTTATTAAAACAAATGCAAAAAAAAAATATTTTTTTCAGAGCCAAATTTTGAATTTAGAGGTAAAAATATTACATTTAGCCAGACCTGAATATACAACATTTACTACCCCTATAACGTTCAACTCCCAAGGTATCCTAGTGGAATAAACTGAAGAAATTATAGAGACATTTATCTTACAAAGACAAAAGCTGCCCATAGACTGTTTGAATCTCAGCCTGTTCAGCAGGGACCAAACCATGTATGGGTAGGCTGAATGTACCAAAGTTGATCGATCAATCAACTTTGGTACAACCAGCCTATCGGATTGTACATGCAATTATTGCTAGCGGTTATTATAAGCGCTAGCAGTAATCGCTGTGTTCTCTTTGTGGGGCCAGCACAATGGCTCCGCAGGAGAGATTCCCCATCAACACTGACTGTGTTGATGGGGGAATCGAGCAATATTCGTTACTGGTTGCAGGAAAGAAAATCGCTACGTTTATGGCCTGCTTTTTTACTAAAGAACAACACACTATACTCCCCTGGATCTGGATGATTATCTGCACACACAGCAGTCCTTAAACTAACATAAATCACTTCTACATAAATGTCAGCCTTGTAAAAACACTTTTACTGTATGTAATGGAATGCTATGTGCAATGTATAATGTGGTTAATGTGGTGGTGCTTTAAAAAAAAGGAATACTTGAAGGGTTTAGTTGACCTCAGCACACAGAAAATGTTTTGGCCATCTTTATACCAAGTATAGAGGTTTACTGTACCTAACTAGCATGATGGGAGCCCGGAATTCCACGTTGATAAGAAGTTTGAAAAGCCTAGCTGACGTTAGAAGCTGACTGGCTACCATGCAAAGCTGTACAAAATGTTTGCACCCTCCAGTTATAGTAAATCAACCCCACTGTCTTCTAACTTGTATCTCACCTCTCAGATTACCTCTGCATAGAAGCTAGCTGTAGCTAGATCTGTCAGCAGGCATCTTTCTCACTCTGTGCCTAAGACACTGCCCATAAAGAAGCATGCCTGGAGGTGGGTGCAGGAGTAGCTGGAGATAGGTAGGAATACGATGGATGAAGGAGAAGGTGATGGTTTGGTTAAAGACTATGTAAGCCTGAAAAATGCAGTGGCCAGCATTTTGAAGTGGTCCGGGCAATGAGGGAAGGGGGGGGGGGGTGATAGGGACATTATAAGCAGACCTTGTATTGTACTTAGCAGACTAAGGTCTGCTTTAAGTTCTCTGCCATTGATTTCACAGGTTTGCTTGTGGATAGGTGCAGTGTGGTGCTGGAAGTAATGACACAGTCCGGGTACAGGAGCAACAACTTGCATTGCAGGAAAGGTTCAACTGTACAGCCAGCCTGACGAGAGAACACCATGCCAGGGAAACATTAGCAGTTCCATTTCTTGTGTGAGATTTACTTGTGAGCCACTGAAGGATGCAAATATCTGTGTATATATAAACAATATGTCGCAGGCGTCCTTGCTCACCCTCACGTGGTGTGCGTCAGTAAGTTAGCAATAAAAGTATTGGGTGCCACGCTCTATTGCAATATAATGCAATATATCATTGCAGCTATACAGTATATGCCATTACAAAAGAGAGTATACTGCATTCATTCTTCTGCTGAACTTTTAAGGAATTTGATATCATCTCAGTGCATATGGGACTATTTATCCTCAATTTAAAGTTATAGTTTGTTTTTTTTATTTATTATTTTTTATTTGTAATCACTATTATTATTTTTATTATTTTTTTATAATTATTTTGTTTTTCATTTATTTTATTGGCACAAGGTGCACGAATGTTTATTCATGGTGATAATTAAGAGAGATTAACACACATTGGTTTAAATAATAATAATTTTAAAACAATAAATAGAGCGCGGCACCCAATACTTTTATTATTAGCAGTTCCATGTAACACCATGGATTCAGATGCACCAACAGCATCTGCCTCACAGGGAATAAAGCAGCCTGGCCAGTCCAAACCCAATGGGGAGGCTTCTGCAGAAGGATGGGAAGTCCCTAACCTGTCCCTCCCTGTCAAAAACCTCTCCCTGTTAGTCGTGTACACTTTTTCTCACCTATCCACTTCGCAGAGTGTGTGCCAAAACCTGGGAGCAAGGTCTTAAAAAGACTGCTGGTCCAAGATGGCTGCAGAGGGACCAGGAAATCATATAGATGCCAAGCTTCTCCTGACTTTCTCTCCAACTGCAGTATTGGCATGGTTGAGCACCACCTACAGTGGAGGAAGCAGACTGCACCTACCTACACACTGCCTAGGGCAGCTATGATAAAGTAGTCTCACTTTCCCTGTTGGAATTCTGTTATTGTAGCTTATTAAGAATGCAATAAGCAGCATAACATTCTAAATAACTTCTCATGGCAGTTTGGGACCGAGCAAATAATTCTGATATAAAGACTTCCTATAACAAAACACTGTTACAGGTAGATTGATTACTGGAGGAAACGAGATTAAGGAAATGCTTGCTCTTCTCTGCAGCAGACATCACCTCAGCCTAAATAGGATCATTTGACTAAATCTCAAAGACAACTTTTTGATGATAAAGGCAAGGGTTTGTTTTTGGAGGGGGGGTTTAATATTACTTATATTGTGCCAGGAATTTATTCAAGCAGACCTTTACAGTATAGCTCTTTAGAAGACTAGATTTTGAGAAGCACTGAATAGTTTTGCTTTGTGCCATAGGATCTTCATGCATCATGGTTCTAATACAGGTGTACTAGAATAAGGATGGTATTCAGGATCCAAAATAGGCACACTACCAAAAACAAATCTGTTTACTGTACTTCTGATTCTAAATCACTGCTATGGATAGTGCTTGCTTATTCATGTTATGGTTGTATTGTCCATAAGTAGTTGGGAAGAACTAAAGTCTTTGCTAAAAACCTTTGTGGTGAAAAATGGTAAAAATACTAAATTTAGCTCAACATACATAACACAATCATATATCTTACAGCTGAACTGCAGACCAATAGAAAATACACAAAATGAATGCAGCTTTGAATTCATTAATATATCCTTAAAGTGGTTTTAAAGCCTAAAGACTTTTTACCTTAATGCATTCTATGAATTAGATTAAAAAAACTGTGTCCATAGTCCCCCCTTATACTTACCTGAACCCGATAATGTAATCTGGCTATTTTGTGATATTGGTGCAGTAAAGGCTTCTTTCTGGCAACTCAACAATGCAGCTCATTTTTGTTCAAGTATCACCTTATTGTCCTACTTAAAACAACCACACCATCTTTTTCCAGAGCAGCCTGTATTTCTCCTGAGGTTACCTATGAGTTTTTCATTGTATCATTTCAATTGAACAATTTTTTTGGCAGTTATGGCTGCAATCTTTCTTGGTCTACCTGACCATGACTTGGTATCAAGAGATCCCCAAACTTTCCACTTCTTAATAAGTGAATGAACAGTACTGACTGGCATATTCAAGGCTTTGGATATCTTTTTATATCCTATATCCTCCATCTTTATAAAGTTCCATTAACTTGTTACACAGGTCTTTTGACAGTTATTTTCTGCCCCCATGGCTCAGTATCTAGCCTGCTCAGTGTATCCACATGAGAGTTAACGAACAAATTGACTATTTGTATACAGACACTAATTGAAATTTAAACAGCCACAGATGTGGGAATTTAACTTTTAATTGCCATTCCAACCTGTGTCACCTTGTGTTTCTGTACCGAGACCAAACATTCCAGGGTATGTAAACCTTCAGGGCTATATCTGTGATTTCTGTTATGATTTAAAAAGGTGTCAAATAACTACAGTATGTGATAAATAAGTGGCTTCATATGATCGCTATCCTTAAATAAGAAATTTTTTTGGCATGATCAGTCATATTTTCAGTATCCATACCAAAACTCCCTGATTTCTGAAACCTGTGAGCACAGCTGTATGTATATATGTGTGTGTGTGTGTGTATCTTGTACTTTGCCTCGAATACAGCTTTTAACTTTCTAAAAAAAACAAGATTTTTTTTCTTATATTTTGATATCTCTTGAATGGATTCTGCTGAACACATTTTGCTCAATATATCTGTGTATTCTCATATATTTCCACATATACTCATAAGTGCATATAAATGAAATACATAAGCAGTTATGCCTCCATCTTGCTAGGATTTTGGAATATATTGCACAGTAGTTCATGAACAATGTTGGATCAATAGACTATCTCATCTTACAAGAAACAGAAAATCAAGTCTTTCAGAAGGAGAAAAACAAAGCAAGCTCTTAATACATAAAATGCGGACTTTGACCAGTGCTGTATTTTTGAGGAAGCAATTGAAAAAGGGATAAAAAAAGGTGTCAGATTAAATACATTGCAGCTGTTCAGTTTCAAACAGTTTTTTTTTTGTACTCAAAGCTCACACTGAAATACAAAATGTTAGCATTTGGGTAGCTCAAGGTTAATTTGTGTTTTGTTTGGAGCATACTTTTTTGTGCCACCTAAGTTGAATAGTTTTATCCAGCACAAAAAGGAAAGTTTCTTTAAAACACTTTTTCCATTTGGAACTCTTCTGAAAGGTTAAAACATTTTCACACAATAGTTGTATTATTTCACATTAGCGTGTTCGACAGGGTTATATAGTAAATGAAATATTTTGAAAATCCTTTTAAACCAGGTCATATGTTCATAACTAGTTTTTTGTCAGTGGACATTACTCCACCAAACCACAGAATTAAAGCTTAAATCTTCTCACCTAGAATTCAATGTTGAAACATTTCAATTGCTTTTTATTCTCAGCTATGCCAACACAATTGCTGTATTATGGTGATAAATGAAAATATATATGCAAAGACAGAACTCCATTTTTCTAGGATATAAATTGAATTCTTTACCTTCTGTATCCCTTGTAATAATATTATTTAAAGAACTTGAATAGCTTCATCATTAAACTAGTAATGATCACGGTAAATGTTTAAGTGTAACTGCTGTCAAAACAGGTTTTCTTTGTCGTGGATAAGATAGAGATTGCTTACAAGCTGTTGGAATTGTGGTGCTGTATTTGTCCTTGTTGGGTAGGTCTTCCCTCAATTTTCTGTTTGGCATGGCGGTCACCAATACAGAAAGTGAAGAAAACCTTCCATGGGACCTATAAAGAACTAAAACACTTTTTTGTAGAAAGTAAAAGGGCTAAACACATTCACCAAAAAGTATTTTTCTCCTTCCCCCAGAGTCAGTGGTAAATAAGGTGCAGTAGATAAGATAAGTAGGGAAATAAGGTAATAAAAACAGCAGGTAAGAGTAAATCTCTTCATTGGGCACACAGGCAGCAATACAAACAAAAGCTCTAAGAATAGCCAGAAGTTCTAAACAATTTCTGAAAAAATGACTGCAGAGCTCAGTCTCAGTCCACACAGGACTCAGTCCTCATGAGACTGAGATTTAGCTCAGCAGTCACACTTGCAGCAATTGTTTTCTTATTCCAGGTCACAATCCTGTGAAATTTCCTTTTGGTCAGTTGACAATGTTGACCATGATTATGCTCATCAAAGTACATTTTCCTGAAACTGTATATGCCATCCCACCCTTTTGATATTGTACCTCACGACAGGGCAAATAAATTGGCAACTTCAGGCACAGAGGTACCAGCCTAGAGTGCACCAACAATTTGCCCTCCTTGAAGCTCCGTAAGCTCTGACATGACTCCGTATTACTAGCAGCACATGTAGTGAATTACGAAAGTAAGGCTTCCCACCTGTTAGCTAGGTGTCTCATCACACAGCAAAAGAGTGTTATATCACTTCTGCTGTCAAGGTGAAACATAGCATCACTTTCACACCTGCAAATAATGTAGTGTTTCCAATTTTTTGTCGAACCCCTGTACAATAACCAATTCTATGAAAAGGGAAACACACCAGCATAATAGAGGCAAATTTATTAAGACAGATACACTGATAAATTGCCTTGACAATTACAATTGTTTCATTAAGCTTATCTGACTGCTGGAGTCCTCTCTGGGGTTCACTCAGCACACGTCAATTTATGATTAATATGTACAAGACCTTTTTAATTATTTGCTCTATTTTTCATTTCATTATGATTTCATTATTATACTTGTAACACACGCCAGGAGCCCTTTAGACAGCTCTGCATAGTGTGAGTTCTTATGGCTCATTGCTCCATTTCCCTGCAATGATGGACACATGTAGAGAGGACAGCACAGAGAAGGACTGAAAGAGACTGCTGCTGCTGCCCTAGGCTCTCATTGACTACTGCTGCTAAAGAGATGTGCCTGCCCCTAGCAGAGGAACAAGGGAGGAACTTGAATGGTTAGTGGGCTGAATGCCAGCTCAGGAGGAGGACCTTTTACTGGTCTTTGTGGACCACCAGAGACTAAGGCAGGCCATAGATCATGCCATTTTTGTTTCCTACAACCACGGTTTGCTGTTGATGGGGGAATCCCTCTCGTTGAGCTGTTGTGTTCTCCCAGTGAGGGGGGCGCAGGGAGATTTCCCTGCCAGGAGAACACCGTGATTATTGATACCAGCTCTAGCTGCTGGCGATAATCGCACGCTAGAAATCTGACATGCTAGTTGTACCTAAGTTGATTGATGGAACGACTTGGGTACAATCAGCCTGCCCATACATTGATTGAATCTCTGCCGGTTTCTGCTAAACTGGCCGAGATTCAAACCATCTATGCCCGGCTTAGGAACATATTTAAGCAATAAGAAACCTCTCAGCTACCTTGTATAATACAGCTGTGGTTGAACAAGGCTGGCAGAGGGAACTAGAGCTTTTATCTATCCTTGGATTACTAACTCTCTGCATTGACTGTAACTATGTGTGATGGAGCCCCATAGCAAGACTTTTAAAGTTGTTACTTAAATACATTTATGAATAACGTTGTTTTTTCTTTGGAGCTGGTAAATACTCAACTTTCTTGCTGCCTGTGCTCCTGAATACTATTTCATTGCAGAGAAAATATACCCTAAAGCTTTTACAGAAACCAACACTTCAGGGAGTGTCAGTCTCCTGTGTTCCCTGTAGCGTGTCCCCTGTAACACCTCTTGTGACATACAGTACATTCATATCATGCGCCCAAAAACCATCTAGAAGGGAAGATGGGCCGAAAAGCAGTGCTTAATTCTTCAACAACCAACAGTCAAGTCTGAACACTGTCATATGCATAGTTGCCAACTGTCCCTAATTGCCCAGGACACTCATGGATTTTTAAACATTTCGACCTTGTCCAGGGCTCTGTCCCAGAAATCAAGGCCTGTCGTGAACTACTATCAAACAGGCAAGCAGAGAGGTGCTCACACTCTCACTGCACTGCCACCGGATGGGCCATCACATTGTTCAACATAATGATGTGGCTGGGCACAGGTCCCTCCCCCTACCTCCTCCCCTCCAGCAGTGATCACTCAGGCGACTATTGGGGACTCCCTGGTTGTGTCGGGATGTGAGGTGGAGCCTGCTTCGAAGAAGGCAGTGATTGGGCAGGACTAAGGGAAGGGGGTGTAGCCAGCCTTCAGTGATCCCGCCCGGTCTGCCCTTCATGAGATGCAAGCTGAGAGGTTGCAGATAGAGCGGACAGAGCTTTAAGTGTCTGTGTGATTGTGGCGACCCTTATTTGCAGGATGTCATACTGAGATGTGTGGAGATCTTGACATGCACTGTGCAGAGACTGTTCTGTCTGTCATGCTTAAGCAATCTGGAATCTGTCAGAAAATCCTGTCCTTTGCATAGTTGCCAGTGCAGGAAGGTCTCTTCTGCTAGCAAAGGGTTAATCACCATGTCTCTAGCCACCACAGGGATCTTACTGTTACGTAGTTGCAAAGAATCATGCACAGCCAGCAAGGATCTGATAGCAATAAGAGGTAATTCTTAACCCTTTTATTGCTAGCAGATCCTTGCTGGCTGTGCATTCTTGGCAACTATGTACTAATAGGCTAGAAGATTCATGTGGTGTCTAGAGACAGGATGATTAACCTTTTGCTAGCAGATGAGACTATTTGATCTGCTAGCAATAAAGGGTTAATCATAATGTCTCTAGCACCACAGGGATCTTAGCCTATTGTATAGCTGCCAAGAATGTACAGCCAGCAAGGATCTGCTAGCAATAAAAGGGTTAATCATGTCTCTAGCCACTAGGCATCTTACTAGCCTAAGATCCCTGGTGGCTAGAGACATGATTAACCCTTTTGTTGCTAGCAGATCCCTCCTGACTGGACATGATTAACTACTTCATTGCTGTCAGATCCCTGATAGAAGCACATGCTTACCTTCTTGAAGAACCCATAACAAATGAAAGCCCCACTCGTAATTAAAGTACATGTTCCACCTACAGCAGCTTTCTGTACACACAGAAAAAAGGTTTCCCTAAAAACATTTTTGAAATGTTGGCAACTATGCATATGGAAGACAGTGGTGTGTGTGTGTAGCCTATATGGCAATATAGACTTTCAGTAAGTTGATATTTACATAGTGTCTTTGGGGAAATTGACAGTTCACTCGGGTGTACAGGTAAGGTTTGTCGCAGTACCTTTATCCTGTCCAGGGGTGGACTGACCATTTGGAAACTGGGGCACTGCCCGAGGGCCCGGGGTCAGTAGCGGGCCCCATGAAATGTCCCTGGTACCTTTTTTCATAGGCTTTTTTGAGTTTAGGCAAGGACACAGGGGCCCCATGATCCCCTATTGCCGGGGGCCCCATGAGTGGTCAGTCCGCCCCTGATCCTGTCTATAGCGAACGTATGTAGAGGTATTCTAGACATGTGCTCTTTAAAAAGAAAAGATATAAATAAAACAGCAATAATCATAATAATAACATAGACTGTCACTTTTTCATCAGCACATACCCCAAACTACTCATAAAACTTGGTAAATATTCTGAATAGATTGATTTGTGAACAGCTGCTCTATGGCACTTTCAAACCCTGTAATTTCCTTTTTTTACGTGTACTACTTTCCTGACAGCACAAGCAAACTTGCCTAAACACATCAAATTAAATCCCAGTTTTGTTTACATCTGATGGATGTGGAAATAATGATGTTTTCTTCTTTATAGTTTTCTAAAGTTGCCATTCATTAACATGTCAGATGGAATTGTGAATGTCTGTTACTAATGAAACCTAAAATGAACATATTCACTTTGATTGGGTATAATTTAAATAGACAATTAATCAGCTTGTATGCTAATTAAACTATGACAATTATCTTGTATTTTGCAATTGAAATGAAGAAATAGTTTGATAACTGATGCCTAATGTTTATTGGCTTCTAAGCACCTAAGGCTGGGAACATTTATTTCTCCTAATTAGGCAATTTAAGTGTAATATTTGTTGGATGACTATGGCAAACTTTTGCTTCAACGGAATGAATTATATTTTAATTAATATTGTAGTGTTTTAATGGTTTTGGGCTTAAAAGCTCATGTACTAATTATCCCCCCACATGGATTGCTCTGACATAGCCTATTGGGTATAGACAATCATTTAAATATCTTCACAGTAGGCTGTCAGCAGAAGAGTACACATAGATATGACCGGGTTTAACCTCATTTTCGGCAGCAGAAGAAACTAGAGACATACATAGAAGAAGCAGGACTTGTAAGGACCTATAGTATGCAAGTTACACAACCATATTCATCTAAAAGGATTTTGGGGTAGTATCTATGCAAAGTTGCATGAATATATAGAGCTGAAGTGAGAACTTTTATTGGCTAACAAATTCATCAGTATACTGATATTTGAGATGCATTAAAGCTGAACTCCAGGCAGATATAAAAGACACAAATTAATTCAGCTCTATATTCATTAAAACACCATTAAATATATCTTGACTAAAAGCAGTGTAAGTGCCTATATTTGACTTGGTATCAGCCTCTTGCAATCTCCTGTGTGGCAGAGCTCATACTGGAATAAGTAGAAGCAGCACACGAAAGCAGTCAGCTAATGTGTCAGTTTGCTGCTGCTCCTTTCACTGTCTAGTCATAGGGTTTGGAATGGACAAAATTTGTAAGTGTTACTTAACTTCAGTGTCTTGTGTGGCAGAGCTGTGGGAACCTCAGAACTGGATGGACAGAAATACAAATCCTTTGGCAGGTTAAAAAACACCCATATATGTATTTCATCAGTGTAGTGTAGCTGTTTGAAGGCAGCACTCAAAGATTGCAATCCACTTATCATTGTGGATTCAGGTGTAAGCTGATGGAGCTCATCAATGCTCCTCACCTAGAACAGAAAAAAAACCTGTCACTCCAATCACATCAACTCTCTTGAGACAAGATCACAGAAGAGTATGTGAGTGGATGGGTGCAGTGTGGTTCGGCATCCACCCAGATGAAGCCTCTCTCTGACTTGTTTTACACAAAGAGCTTACTCATAGAGATTTAAAGTAGATTCTCCTAATATTTGGATAGTTTTAATTTTCTGCCACTAAAGCCTCTGCATATGTCTCAGGGGTGTAGATAAGGGGGGTAAGGGGGGTCTTAACCCCCCTACCGAGGAGAGTTGCCAACCATCCCTGCAGCCCTCGAAAGTTCCACTATCCCATGAATGGAAATAAGGTGTGGGCGAGCAGTGCCGGGATTAGGGGTGTGTGGGAGTTGCGGCGGTGACGAGCAACGATCTCCTGTATAGCTTTCAATGAAGCAGCTGGAAGCTGTGGGAGGGAGAGGAGGAGAATCAGCTTCCAGCTGCTTCATTGAAAGCCATATAGGAGATCGCTGCTTATCACCTCCTCCACCGCTGCACAGAACATACCTGATCGTTCTGTTTTCTTTCTGCCCCCCCACCGCCGCTGTGTTCTTCTCAGTGCCAAGACACTCCCTCCATCCTCTGCACCAATAGTAGAAGAAGGGAGAAAGGCTGGATCTGCTCTGCCTCCCCCTGAGCCCACCCACACTCCAGTCTGTGCAGCTTCAGAGGATGTGTGGGTGGGAAACTGAACACAGCAGCTGACAGCTCTGCTTCTGACAGTGATGTGAGTCCAACCTTCCTTCCCTCCTTCCTTCCACCCACCCCTCCCTTCCTTACACCCTTCCATTCCTTCCTTCCCCCCACCCCTCCTTCCCTTCTTTCCTTCCATCCACCCCTTACTTCCTCCTTCCACCACCCTTCCTTCCCTTCCTTCCACCCACCCCTTCCTTCTATCCACTCTTTCCTTCTTTCCACCTACCCACCCCTTCCTTCCATCCACCCACCCCTCCCTTCCTCCCTCCCTTCCATGTACCCCTTCCTTTCTTCCTTCTACCCACCCCTTCCTTAAACCCACCCCTCCCTTTCTTTCTTCCTTTCATCCACCACTTCCTTCCCTTCGTTCCCCCCACCCCTCCTTTCCTTCTATTCACCTCTTCCTTCCTTCTATCCACCCCTTCCTTGCTTCTATCCACCCCTTCCTTCCTTCTACCCACCCTTCCTTCCCTCCTTCCACTCACCCTTCCTTTCACCACCCCTCCCTTCCCTTCCTTCCACCCACCCCTTCCTTTCCTTCCTTCCACCCACCCCTTCCTTCTATCCACCCCTCCCTTCCTTCCACCACTCCCTTTCTTATACCCACCCATTCCTTCCTTCCTTCCATCCATCCACCTCTCCCTTCTATCCATCCACCTCTCCCTTCCTTCCTTCCACCCACCCCTTCCTTCCACCTCTTCCTTTCTTCAAGGGGGGGCAGTAAAAATGCAGCTCAGCTGCGAGCTGAACCCCCCCCCCAAGAAAAGAAAAATTTATAGCTGTGATATCTCTAATGTGCTTCTTATAGTTTAGTGACTAATGATATACTTTATATTCAAGATTAAAACTTACGAGTGATTTATACGATGAAAGTACTATATTTGCATTACAGTCTTTTTATACATGTAACACACTGCACTATTCCTGTTGGCAGGATGTTGATTGACCACAAGATGGCAGTATTTCAGTTTAGCCTTTACAGACTTGAGTATAGCAAAGCATTGTTGAACTTGTATGCTGAAGGCAGGACTGTTGCGTCCAGACAGGCTGAAAGCTGACTACATTTCCCATAAGAGCTGGCAAAAGGTTGGGGAGCCTATATAATCAAAAGCCCAGGAACTTCCTGGAGGGAGGAGAGCGACTGTGTGTGGGTGAAGACAGGGGCTGGACACTGGCGTGAGACTCAGAGGGCCCAAGCCAGATTGGGTTGCATCGGAGAGCTGGAGGGAAGGACTACAGACCACTGGTGTTGCTGACCAGCATGAAAGTCAACCCTGCAAGCAGGGAGATCGTGGATTTGTGACCAGTGTCATTTCACTGTCAGAGGAACCAAGAGAACAAGGGCCTCCCCTCCAACCAAGAGGCCGTTCTTCACACCATTAAAACTACAGACTTTGTGAGAGGGCTCCACAACCCAAATTGTCTTCAGTTACCAGAGATCCTGCTGTTTTCAGTTTAGTACACTTGCTGTTATTTCAGTTTAGTACACTTGCATCACAGTCTACCACTTGAAATATAGACTTCTTAGCCCAGTTCAGTACTGAGACCTAAAGCTTTAGAGTTTTCCCCCATTGCTCTGAATGCAAGACTCCTGCAGCACATGTGTCTTTGTGGACAGTGAAACTATTAATGCCTCATCTCCAATATATTATAGCTATAAAGTAACTTGCTTCATCAAGCCAATTCCCTACCTATTGGAATACAAATCCTCTACTATATAAATCCTTGCCTTCACTTACATCCACAAAGGGACCCTTTCTAGTACCGCTACCATCCGTCAAGGGGGAGGTTTGTGTCTGTTTTTCTGTAGGAAATCTTGCTTTTATATAAAAAGGGACCTCAACCCAGATGTGAACCAACTTAGGCGTGTAGAAGAGTTGTTTCTATAATTTGGGGAGTTACTAAAGGGGACATTATTATTACATATGCATCTGTAGAGTTTAACCCTGTCCCCAGCCATTGAGAGCCCAAAAATGAGTTTTCCCAATTTCCTGATAGCTTAATTCAGCTCACTTTGGGCAATATATCTCAGTGCAGGAATTAAAGTTTAAACTCTGGTCCTGCAGGGCATTTGTTTAAGGTGGTGCTGTGCATGATTATTTGGCTAAACTTTACAGAGTGTCTAAAGTTTGGACATGATTACTGTTAATTTTTTTGGGCTTGCACTATTTATACCTTGACTTCAATACAATCAGATTATTAGTTCACTTTAAACTGTGTGATTATTTTGTGTTTCAAAACCAGAGGGTTCTCCTGGTTAAGGCATTATGTTGGTGTGCCTCCAAACCAGGCTCAGAACACACAGGGAAGTTGAACCCAAAATACTCAGCGTCTCTTAAGGGGGTAGTACTGCATCCCACAATGTATCCCAATACATCCCACAATTTTAAGTCTTATCTACTGCCTGACTTTAGGCTGATGACATGCACTGTCTACTAGCTCCTGACTGTGCAAAACAATATCAAATAGGCCCCTATTACATATGCAGACCTTCAGTCATGTTTTTTCAAAGAAAAAAAGGATAAAGTTTTTCATCAGTTATATTGGTTTTTCATCAGATTATAATAATTTTTCCAGCAGTTTTTTACATCCACTACCAATGTAAAAATGAAAGCAAGCACCGACCATTTGTTCTTTATATCCATTTTTGATCCATTCTATTTTTTAATGGAACCAAAATAGGGATTTGAACCAATTTTAAAAAATGTTGATGGATATGGATGTAATTGGATATTCAGCCATTTGCATCCGTTTTTCTATAGAGATGCATTAATGTCCATTTTTCATCCATCAATGAAAAACTTACAAACAGTCCGTATGTGTGAAAGCCTAGCTAATCAGTAGGAGTTTCCTTTGGCCACTGAGCATGCTGGGAGAGAGTATACATTTTTGAGAAGGTCAGGTGATCAGGGTCTTCCCACTCAGACCTTGGTCTGGTGTGGTTGTGTGAGGAACTGCTGTCCTGGGTAGGCCTGAGGCCTAAGGTCTAGCCATGTGCTTGAAGCTCTGCCAGAGAGAGCCTGTTGGGATGGAGACTTGAGATGAAGTACCAGAAGTTACTCTACCATAGATCGGGGAACTGTGAAGGGCCTGAGAAACAGTCAATAATCTGGTCTCATCCAGAGAATTTCTGCATTTCCTTGTGAGTTCTTTTTCAGTTGCTATAGGAGACAACTGTTGCTGCAGATTGCTTGTTACTGCTTAAAGTGGAACTTTAAGTGAAGATTAATAATGGGCGGACAGGCAGGATTTTTAAAGCAGAAGAGACATGCTGTGTCTCTTCTGCATTAAAACTATCTACCTGTCTGTCCACCCTGTACAGTGTGCCTCACATGTGCATCGCCCTGTACAAATTTGGGAATGCGGAATTTGACAGAACTCCTGCACAGGAGTAACGTCATCCCCGCCTGGCCAATGACATTGGTTGGAGTTCAGCCCAGTTGCCCCAAGGATGTCAGTGGCCAGGCAGGGATGATGTCACTCCAGCACAATACTGGAGGTCAGGGGGCACTACATTAGAGACCTTTTTTTCTGCCAAGTTCTGGCAGAAAAAATCCAGTATATTTGGAGCATAAATGCATACGCCCATGTGCATGAGGCCTAACAGTGTATGGTCAGCTTTACAATTACAGATTTCCTTCCCACCCTGTGACTGGACAGTGAAAAGAGAAGAAGCAGATTGGTGAGATTGTCTTTTATATCTGCCTAGAGTTGAGCTTAAATATCAAGGAAGCTGAAGTCATCTATAAAAATGAATAGTAAAAAAAAAACCAGTGAACTGGTTATGGACAAAGCCACCCCTACAATTTTTTTTGTAGGGTAGATTACCCACAAATCCTCTACCTGGAAGTGAGAATATAAAGTGGTAAAATGAACTATTACATCATAGGTCCCCTTCCCCACATTCGCTAGCCTCCTGAGCAATTGCATTAGGCTATGGTAATGCTAAGCTCTGGTATACATATGCCACATAACCTTAAAGTACATGTAAACTCCAAAATGAGTGATATTAGGTTTGCTAATGCACTACAACTGCCACTTTTTTAAAAAATGCTGTTTTACCTTTCTTCATCTTTGTTGCATCTCAGTTTTCGCATCTCTAATTTTTTGCAGTCACCTGACCAGATCAAATCTTGCATAAGCAAACTGGAATGCCTGGAGGATCAGGGACCATTACAAACATCAGTTGCCATCAGTGGCAATTCTGTGGTCATGCAACACTGTACGTGAACAAAATTTTTATCATTTTATTCACACAAATAGAGCTTTCTTTTGTTGGTATTTGATTACCACTGAGTTTTTTTGTTTTTTTGTGATATAAGCAAAAAAATACCCTAAAAAAACCTATACTTTCTACATATTCAATAAAAAAAATAAAATAAAATTTCTTCATACATTTTGGCCAAAATGTATTCTGCTACATGTCTTTGGTAAAAAAAAAAAAAATCCCAATAAGTATATAGTAATTGGTGTGTCCAAAATTTATAGTGTCTACACACTATGGTATATACATTGTAATTTATGCAGCTGTGGCTCTATACTGGCAATGGTCAGCGACTTATAGTGTGACTGTGATTAGGTGCCGAGCAATTTGGTGCCAACAGACACTATCTAGTAGCATCACTAACTGACACTGACTTTGTTAGTGACACTAATACAGTAATCTGTGATAATACTGTACACTGACACTCAGGGGCGGACTGACCATTCGGAAACTCGGGCACTGCCCAAGGGCCCAGGGTCAGTAAGGGGCCCCATGAGATGCCCCTGGTACCTTTCATAGGCTTTTTTGGGTGTGGTTTGAGTGTGGGCAAGGACACAGGGGCCATGATCCCCTATTGCCCGGGGGCCCCATGAGTTGTCAGTCTGCCCCTGCTGACAATGTGCTAATGGCACTGGCTGGGAAGGAGTTGAAGGGGCAGTCAAGTTAATATGTGCCTAACAATGTGTAATGTGTGCTGCTTTTACTTTTATATCTGGATGTTTTTTTTACCCTGCTTTGCAGGGAAAAGAAACATTCAGGTCACTGATCAGTGTACAGAGCCCTGTTTGTAAACACAGGGCTCTGTGCTGTGATGGGAAACAGCCAATCAGCAGGTCTCAGCCATGAATCATTGGCTGAGGCCTGCTGACAAAACCGTGCTGTGTCTAACCACAGCGCGGTCAGCAGCGGGTACGTGCCCACAAACCAGGAAGAGCCCCACTGATGTACATATACGTGATCCGGCAGGGTGGCAAGTAGGTAATTTGAAACATTCAAGACATGCCATGGATAACTGCCACTGTTATTTAACTGAACTGCGAATCCATCAAATGGGTGGTGTTATAATTGATCACATATGCAGAACCATGGCAACTGCAGATCAAACAGAGGCTAAGATGGCAGCTTCCTTGGTTGTACAGGATAGGAGGGTTTAGTTCCAATTTAATAACCTCCCACAATTACTCTTACAGTCTCACAGATAACTGCATTCAAACCTGGTCTTCAGAACTTCTCCAAAAGTTACTTTTACTCTCTTATAATATATATATATATATATATATATATATTTATAATAATTTTTTAGATTTCTATAGCCATTTTCTCCATGATAACTTGGATTCAAAACGTTTTATTTACTGTTGGGGCAGATGGAGAGGCAGCAATCATGGGTGCACTCAGTAGAATATCATTTTAGACAGCAGCCAATTAAACTACCAGCATGTCTGAGAGCACACCGAAAGGAAACCCATGCAAGCACAAGAACATGCACATTCCAGACAGATATTGTTTTCACTGAGTATCCAAAAGTAGACCACAGTGCTGCAAAGTAGATAAGCTAACTGCTAAGCCACACATTCCCATAAGCCATACAGCTTCACTATAGTAGTTATGAGGATGTGTCAATCAAAGACCAGTTTACCTTACACTTTCCCTGTCCCTTCATCTACCTAATATGAGGCTATCTTCCTCTGAATTCTGGTCATGCACATCCTCACGGACGTCAGATGATGAAACTAGTAGGACGGGGTTTCTTTTGGATGTGACGTCTGGACGCTCCTCGTAGACTGTCGGCTGTGATATTGCGGTGAGCGAAGCTCGTTCCTGCTTTCTTGAGGCTGTCATTGCTGGTGTCGGCTAGACACCCTGTTTGTGAGTGCATTTCTGACGTTTTATTTAAGCATTTTGGTTTTAAACGTACTGCACCATGATTTCCTTTTATGATTCCCCGAACATGATCTATGGTATGGAGACGTGATGACTACCTGCTGTTAAGGCTGTTCCATATTGTGCTGATTGGCTGCTTGCAGTATATTGCTCCCAGTTTGGATTACTTCTGCTGATCATTGCTCCCAGAGCAAACGCTATCTTTGTTGATTTATAATCTGGTCAGCATGGAGCTCTGGTGAGTGTACCCATTTCATTCGGTGGTGGATTTTTTTTTTTTTGCACGGTGTTTGATTTATACAAGATTTCAGAACTGTTTAATTACTTGTGTTGGTGGATGGACTTTTATATAATATTTTTTTATCACGGACATCATTATTTTAAACTAATAATTTTTGTATTTACTTATATTTAGCGCACTCTTTGATTTATTCACATTTGTAGTGTTGAAGGCTACTTCTTAGATCAAGGACCTCAATTCCAAATAAGGAGCTCAATCACACTAAGTACAGCAATATTTAGCTTTAAATGGCTGGACTGCAAAAATTGTACATGACATCTACCAGACAGTTTTATTATTCATGTAGTGCAAAATATCCTATGGAATACTTTCCACAAGACCGAAGAAGCAAACAATCACACAAAAAGTACTCTAGCATGGGATTTGTAAAGACATGTATACAGGAATGTTCTTCTGTCCCACCAATTCCTATTTTATCTGTGCTGTATGGAACTGCATCAGGTTGTTGTTGTTTTGATGTATGCTGACATCTAATGGTGTCCTTCCCATCCCTAATCCAGCTCATCAAATCACCTCAAAACCTTCTAAGACTAGACACACAGTTCTGGAGGCCCACATTGTGAGACCTCCAAATCCGAAGCCTTCACTCTGACTGAACCCACTGAACTGCTACTCCATTCTCTGCTCCAACACCTGAACTTCAAATATTGGATACCACCACCTCCAGCAATGGTATAGGGTCACTTTTCACAACAAGACCGGAAGGAACTGATATGTCAGGCCTTGTTAAGTACATGGCCTACAGAGAACTTATCAATACAGGCCTCATAAAGTTTGACAATCACCCAGGGAACTATTGAAGCTGGAGATACACCTTGACATAATTATTCAATGGCCTTAGCACCCTACCTATCAAAGAACTTTATTACCCACTTGCCGAACCGCCACAGTAGATATACTACGGTGGGGCGGCATGTGCAGGCACAATCAGATACATGTATATGTTTGTGCCTGCACAGGCTAAGGGGGGCACTATGCACCCATTGGGGCATGCAGTGCACCCCCCACGACTGCTGTGTCCAGAGGACATAGCAGATTGCGACTCTTACTACTGGGCTGCTTTGAGTCGCCTGGGGATCATATGATCGCATGATCACAATGTCAACAAAGCTGTTCTGAATGAATCTCATACATAACAGTTCTGCTTCTGATATTAGTGAGCTATGATTGGCCCACAGCTATCACATGGTACCTGGGCCAATCACAGCTCTCTGTGCAATGTGATTAGCTGTAGCCAATCACAGATTACTAATTATCACAGTTGTCATGAATGAAACTCATGCATGACAGTTCAAAGCATTGCTGGTACAATGATTTTTATTGTAACATCAATCAAAGAAATAAAAATAAATCCCTGATCACCTCCCAGAGTAGTACAGCGTTACTATAGTGACATTGAACTACTCTAATGAAAGTATGTAAAAAAAAATTATAAAAAAAGTTAAAAAAATATTTAAAACATTGAATAAAAAATAATTAAATTTTTTTTAACATACTGTCACCAGTGTCCCTGGTCACTGCCACACCAGTCATATGTTGATGTTGTACTGTACTGGTGACAATATGTAAAAAAAATAGTGAAAAAAATGAATTTTTATTTAATTTCTTCATTTGCCAAAAAACTAAGATAACAAATTATAACTTCAAAAACCTCACCATGCCTCTTACTAAATACCTCAGACTGTCTACTTTCCAAAAACGGGGTAATTTGGGTGGTAATTGTACTGCCCTAGCATTTTAAGAGCCTCAAGAAATTCGATAATCCATCAGTACATCAGGATTGATCAATTTCCAAATATATATCCCATAGTTTGTAGATGCAATAACTGTCACACAAACCAATTAATCTACACTTGTAGACATGTAGGAGAATACACTTTGGCCTGAATTTATGAAGAGATATAATTTTTTTATTTTTTTTATTCGATATGTTTTATAGCAGAAAATAGAAAATACTGGGTTTTTGTTTTTACATTTTCTGACTTTTTTCATTTATATAATTAAAAATAAAAAAACCAGTAGTGATCAAATACCACCAAAATCTCTATTTTGTGTGAAAAAAAAGTATATACATTTCATTTGCGTACAGTGTCAGTTAAATTAGCACACTGCTGAATAGCAAAAAATGGCCTGGTCATGAAGGGGATAAAATCTTCTGGAGTTTAAGTGGTTACTCAGACGGCCCTCACTCATTGAACTTGTGTTAAAAAGACTTAAAACTATTCATATCCATGATTCAAAGGCCTTAATCTTGCATGTTAAAGATTACAGGAGATTTAGGGCAGCTCTGAAGTGATTGAACTTGCCTTATTTAAAAGATTACAGGACTTTATAAGTTTGTCCAGCTAGGACTTACAGAATTCCAGGAATGGAGTGATCTTCCTCATTAGCTTGAAATTGCCAAGGAAGACCCACATCTACCAGGTCTACCATAGACATTGTGCAATGTATGAACCCAGTCAAATTTACCCTATAATAACCATAAAAATGGACAACAGTTGTTCATGGTATAAGAAGGAACATCAAATCTCCTTTCCAGATTTATTTTTCTATTCAAAGTTCATCAAAGCTAAGGCTGATCCAAGCTTCTCCATTATTTTCTCTAGTATGCCTGAAGTTTCTAACCGTATTCTCTAGAATTACATTTATTGAATATTATGTGCAGCCCTTTGGTGATGTCAAGGGCCAGCGCTGAGGCACCTCACATTTTGTAAGTTGACAACCAACTCTCTGGGTACATTTAGACAAGCTGTGGCGTGGATGGATAAGACTTCTGGAAATCCACAGATGACATCAGCTGCCCTCACTTGAGGTGCCACTTCTTACTATTTCCCATAAGATACATGACACAACACATCTACTGTTGCTGATAGCAAGATAACCTACAGGTAGCGACAGTCGTAAAACAAGCAGGAGAAGACTAACGATACCTTGATAAGCAATCTTTTTAGGTAACCTGCTGCAAGGAAACTCCCCTTCAATAGATCCAGATTACTGATAAGCAAAGGGATCACTCTGAAGTTTTTGTAGATAAGAGAAGGGAGTCCATTTCTGCTATATGACCTCCAGCCCTGCAGGCTGACCTGAACCACATCAAACCACATAGCAGCATAGGGGCATCTGCCAAAACAGGTCACTGAACATGGGCACTACACAGCTGGTACTCTAGCTGACCATACACCAATAAAATTTCATTTGAATGTTAATTTAGAATTTCTGACAAGAATCTCATCAGGGCATTCGATCTTGCCATCCAAGAGTAAACAAATTTTGTTTGAATCTCCCTACAATTTCATACAGACCTGCTACTTGAATGGAATCTCAGACATATTAAATAGGGTCCTTTTGTGCCTAGAACATGCACATTACAATATGTATGATTTTTCCTGAACAAAAACATCAGAGTTTGAAGCTCCTTCACTCTAGAAAAATGCTCTGTCCTGTTCCTCCAAATTTTCTCTTCAGTATGGTTGAAAACCCAGAACAATAGAGGGGAAATCTTTCAATGAGGGCGCTAGTTCTGGGAAGCCTGGTGACAACTAGGGATTCCCTCAGTTTGAAGTGCCCCTCAAGTTTTGACTGTGGTATCTTATGTCCCCCTCCCCTATATATGGTTCCTAGAGTCACCACTGGTGCTGGGGCACATAAAGCTAAAAAGGAAACAGTGTGAATACGCACCAGAAAGACTTAGAGTGCTGCTCAAGGTTCCTGTGTCCAAGTCCAGTGACTCACACTGAGGATCCTGGCTTGGGAAGAGCTCATCCTGACTTGATATGTTTAACCTAGGAAGAAAAAACTCCAATCAGAGCACTCCAATAAGACCCAACAGCAACTTGGATAAAAGCAGCCTCAGCCCAGCTCCTTCAAAGCCACGGCACTGACACCTGCTTCCATGACTAAGTCCCAGGGATGTAGAGAAACATGTCGGGGGGCATGATCTGGACAGGGATTGGAACCAAGTTCGGAAAATGCGAGAGATGTTCTGACACTAGGAAAGGTCTGCACTGCATGAATTTTGTGTTCATAGGTGTCAGAAAAACCCTCATTCTTTGGTCCGATCATCTGCAATCAAGTTAGAATAATCTCTGCTACTTCTACACTTAGTCATGTCCCAAAGTTTAGGCACCTTAAGTTGAAGTGGATATACACCCTTACATGCACCCAGTGACTGGCCTCAGGTGATACACAGAAATGAAACAAATCCTCCTACATACTATACATTGTTCCTATTTATCTGCAGTCTTTTCTACTCTACAGCTGTTCAAAGTGTAGAATTTATACAGCTTATCTGAGAATTCAGAAAGCAGGGGGCAGGGAGCTGAATTTACACTCTGAGGACTTCAGTGAAAAAAGCTGAGTGCTGACTAGAGGGAAGGGATTCATCCCCCCTTCACACAGCAAACAGAAACAGAGCTGAGGCTGTCAGTTACAGGCTGTGTGCTGGAGCTCACTTTCCTGTCACCATTTTTCTTTTGGTGTCAGGAAAACTTGTCAGAAGTGACTCATGCTAATAGGAGATGAATGAGGCAGCAGACAGACATGACACTTAGTGCTCTGGATTGAGACAAGTGCACACTACATAGGGCTATGCTTTGTTCATATTTCCTGTCTGAGGTTTAAAGCCACTTTAAATTATGCATGATGCCTATTACTTTAAGATGGCCATACATTAGTAACATTTCAGTTGAAAATCTTTGAATATTCCACATTTCTAATGGTTAGTGGGGTCAAAATTTCAATTTGTTTTTGACATGATGAGAAAATTGTAAGGAGCAGTATGGAATGTTTTTCTCAAATGAAGGAACATCTTACAGTGATTGTGGTTTTAATCCAGGAAAGTCCATTCAGTCCAAAATCGAATGTTAAAAGCAACTGAGAAAATGATACTGAGAAAATTATGTCTGGTTCCTGATGACTGAAATTTGAGCCATTGGTGGCCCTGTGAGCACCACTTGCCTAGCACCTTCAATCTGAAAATCTCAGGCCAAACAGTGACTGCTGCAACTGCTGTTTGGGTATTCTGCTGCAACCACTGTTCAGGTATTCTGACAGCCAAGGGAAAATGCTGTCAGAATACAACAGCAGTCAGAGGAGATTCCTCCATCTACGATGTTTAGTGTGAATAGATTTCAATTAGTAGATTAGCGGGCCTAAACAAGAGAAACCTAAGAGTGTATGGCAAGGCCAAGATCTTAAATACCTAGTTCCTTTCAAGAAACCCCCTTACCTCCAAACAGTTTTAGATTGAGTTCTCAATGCTGGACTGGCAGTAAGTGTAAGTGGTGCTCACTGGTCACCATCACTTGGATACTGCTCAGTTATGGGGCAATTGAGAAGTCATTCTTTGTGATTTCCCAACACCCAGCCCAAAAAACATCCAGTATAGGTGGGCCCAAGAGGGCCATTGTGCAGTTGCATAGTCTACACAAATTGTTTGCCTTTCCTGGTGCTTCTTCCAAAGCTTTTGGCTTTAGGTTACATTCCCACTAGTGCTACTCTAAAGACTCGCGATTTAAAAAGTGACTTTACACTCTCTTGCATTAAAGTAGTGCAGGAACCACTTTAAGTCACGTAGATTGGAATGGGTTCCACTGAAATCAATGGGCTGCAACTTGTCATGAGACTTTGTGTTCAGAGTCGCATGATAAATCGCACTAGTGGAAATGGAGCCGCAGTTAGTGCTCTGAAGGGGTGTGGAAACCTTGAACATGATCTATTAAGTTGGCCCAGATGGATAGAATTGAGAACAAAAATTCTTAGGAGGAGTCTAAGGAAAATTCTTACGAAAATTCTCAGAACATTTTGTTTGTCGTTCTAAAAGTTTTTTGTTTGCTTTTAACATTTGATTTTGGAATGAATGAACTTTACCAATTGAAAACCACATTCATTGTTAAAAATTTGTTTGTTCAAGAAAAAATTTCAATCCTGCTTCTTTAAATTTTCCCATCACTGCGGTTGAAAACAAACGTCAATTTGACTCCACTAACGATTAAAAAAAATTAATGAACTTTCTTAGAACCTTCTTTTCCCAAGAATTGTTTAAAATTCTACCCATCTATGCCCAGCATTAGATCTGTAGCAGTATATGATTGGATTAATTAACAACACCCCCCCAATCCCTGATAATTCCTAAAGCTGGACATAGATGGGTAGAATTTTGAACAAAACGTTTTGGTGGAAAGAAGGTTCTAAGAAAGTTTGTTCTTTTTTTCTAACCATTAGTGGGTAAATCAGTGTTTGTTTTTGACTGGAAAATTCAAAGGAGCAGGATGGAAATTTTTTCTCAAACTGACGCATTTGTAACAGTGAATGTGGTTTTTGTTCGGTATAGTAATTTCATTCCAAAATCAAATGTTAAAATCAAATGAATTCTTTTGAACAACAAACAAAGGTTTTGAGACATTCTGCAAAATGTTTCTGAAGACTTTACCCTAGTACACACAATGTGAATATCAGACAAAAAATTGTTTTTCATTTCATTTTCATAATCATTGGACAATCATGTGAAATTATCCGGGGGACAAGCATGCAAATTTTTCTTATAAGAACAGAATAAAAGATTTTGATTAATCAGTACAGTATTCATCTAGTGCCCAAGACTGAGCATACTCTGAAAAAAATACATTACAATACGATACATTACATCATCGCGGGAAGTTGTATTTTGTCTTACAAGAATTTTCATAACTCCATTAACCAATTTTATTTCAATATGAAACTAGCATGCAAAAGAAAAAACGTACAATCATTCGTCCGATATTCTCATTGTGTGTATGAGACTTTTTCCCAAGATTTTTCATTTGAAATTCTTTGCATCTATGGCCAGCTTAAGTCCTGGAATGATGTGAGAATGCTGGCACTCCCTGATTTTTTATTTTGTTTTTTGCTGCTTTTAAGCCCACCAACCTGCGCTTGTTTGTTGTAAATTAGGGCGCAAACTGTTGCGTGTGTGCTGTGCTGTATACACTTGTTCAGACTGGATTAGTTTTAGATGGCGGTGCACGTGGCAATTTCAAACATATTCTAACCATTGTGGAGACACCAGGAATTACAAATACTGTATGATCACAAGTAATTAAAAGCAACCTACCACCCATGAGTCAAGCGGACCATCTGAATTCAGTCGATTGTAAACTTAAAACTGGGTAGAGAATTGATAATGCAGGAAAATTTCTTATCAGAGGGGAATTACCAAGAGAAGAAAGAAAAAAAGATAAAAGAAAAAGGAAGAGGAGAATGAACTGCTCACAGGGAGTAGATGGGACTTTAAGGGTGCCAAAAGTGAAACAATTCTATAGATTAAAATATACAATGTTTAATGTCAAATCAGTAAAAATAATTTTCGACTTTAAAGAAATACAATTTAGTATGCCAACAATAATGGTAATACTTGTACAAAAGCATATATCCGGTGTAATATTCCTCAACATGTTTTGCCTATTATAGGCTTCTTCAGGAAATATTAGATATAGTGGTGTTGGCGCTTTATTTGGTGAGACCTTATTTTGATATGTTTTGGAGGTTGTAGCTGCTACCGTATACTGTTGGTCTCCCAATATATATGTTTTTTCAATCTTTGTGTTTATTTGCATTTATTAGTACACGTTCCTCTGCCTGAGGATTGGTTCCCTGGGTTAGATGTTCCTGCTGTTTCCACTTCCCCTCTGGGGACTAATATTGCTATGATTGAGGTAAGCTGAGTATTTAGACTATATTCTAATATATACAATACCACTGGGAATGATAATGGGTCCAAGTGTTTGAAATGTATGTTACATTTATTTTTCAGTATCCAATATGGACCTTTGTTTTTCGGTTTCTCCAATGTAACATAACTAAATCAAATGGTAATAATTGTAGATGCTGAGTATTTAGCAATTGATGCTTACCCCAAATGTTAAAGGTACCATTGTTTACTTAATTTTCTGAGCAATTGTCTTTCTGGAAATTTTCAGCAGTGGTGATGTCTTTTATTCTCATATTTACCTTGTGCACTCTTCTACCAGCTATCTGAGGCGCCACTGTGTCCAGGCTACTTTGAGGATTTTTTGTCCTAAATAATTGTCTTTAATTACTCTGCACATTATCCATCCATCTGAGGCATTATGAAATCTTTGGTAAGTTGCCCTTCACAAATTTTTAGAAATAATATCTTACATGCAGTTTATTACATCTGATGTGTTTTTGATTTGATGTTTTTGATCTATGTATCTAAAATACTTAATCAGTTTGCACAATGTATAATTAATATAAACTTGTTGTTGTAGATGCTATATCTCATATCTCCTGAAGAAGCCTAAAAAAGGAAAAACATGTTGAGAAATATTGCACCGGATATATGCTTTTGTACAAGTATTACTATTATTGGCATACTTAATTGTATTTCTTTTAAAGTCAAAAATAATTTTTACTGATTTGACAATGAACATTGTATATTTTAATCTATAGAATTGTTTCACTTCTGGCACCCTTAAAGTCCCATCTACTTCCTTTTTCCGGTGCAGAGTTCATTCTCCTCTTCCTTTTTCTATTATCTTTTTTCTTTGTAAAAAACATTTTAACAATAATGAAATCAAATGGAAAAAGTTGCAATTTCTTTGAAAATGTTCAGACTTTTTCACCACGTTAAATCAGGGGAAATTTGGATCCAATGTTCTTGCAGTAGATAAAAAAAAAACATGTCTGATTTCTTTGCAGTTTGGACAAAATAGATTTAAAATGTTGATCACTCAAATTATCATCTGTAAGGACAGTAAGATATGCACCCCACCAGCAAAACACAATCACAATACAAGAAGGATTCCCCCATCAACACTGACTGTGTTGATGGGGGAATCAAACTATTCTTACATCTTTCAGTATGCAACAAATTTTCTGTTCCTGCTTACCACCCCCCTATTCCTTGCAGAAGGCCTCTAGTTCAGAAACTTACATAGATGTCTTGCCTGCAGTGCATGTTTGACAAATTTTCATAACTGATTACTATAGGTAAATAAATGGTACTTGTGTATATAAATGTGCATATATTTTTGATCTTGCCCCCACAATCAACCCCCCTCCACCCCTTCAGAGGGCCCACTAAGTCGCTTTGCACATGGGGTCATTTAGCTGCAGTGCTTCGCTCCCAGCATTTTAGGTCTCGTTCACACAGGCTTACTTAAGTGTACAACCGTTCGGGCTGGGTTTTGCCTGCGTGGAATACATAGGTGTTCTGTGCATCCACGTGTGGACAGTCTCATTTATGTGAATTGAGATGCAGCAGCTGCACAGACACAATTGCTGCTCCCAATGTGACATACTTATACAGTAGGTGCATGTCCCCAAACACAGACAGTGTGTAAGGTCCTGAATGGAGACTGTGTGCAAGGCCCTGTACAGAGACAGTGTGTAAGGCCTTGACCACAGACAATGTGCAACACCCCGAGTGGAGACTGTGTGCAAGGCCCCGAGTGGAGACTGTGTGCAAGGCCCCGAGTGGAGACTGTGTGCAAGGCATTGACCAGTGACAATATGTAAGGCCCCGAATGCGCAGACAGTGTGCAAGGCTTTGAGAATGGCATCTTACAAGGTGCCACCATACTTACTTTTCAAGTCCAGACATTATTATGGGAGGTAGAGCAAGAATCAGCATGGGCAGCACCAGTCTTGTACGCCTGTGTGAACAAGCCCTAAAATGCTGGGACTTTATCAGCACCTGCAGAAAATTCAGGAAGGATGAGAAGGACAACGTTCTTCCCAGCAATGTCCAGGATCCTCTGGGTGGCTGCCACTGCTGCAAACTAGCAGCACCACCTGCTAATTCTGTGTTAACACCCATTGTGTATAGTTATAGGTGAAGCCAAACTGCTTTTCATACGTATTATTAGTGCTCCTGGTTGAGGCCAGCTTTCAGTTCAATGGGGCTGTCTGAAGATAATCACAAAACACTCAATATCATCTATCTATCTATCTATCTATCTATCTATCTATCTATCTATTCATCTTTATCAGTCAAATCAACCATTCTGTTTATCAATATACAGTGTCTTCCTGTCCATTTATCTACAGTCAGGTCCATAAATATTGGGACATGGACACAATTCTAACATTTTTGGCTCTATACACCACCACAATGGATTTGAATTGAAACAAACAAGATGTGCTTTACCTGCAGACTGTCAGCTTTAATTTGAGGGTATTTAGATCCAAATCAGGTGAATGGTGTAGGAATTACAACAGTTTGCATATGTGCCTCCCACTTGTTAGGGGACCAAAAGTAATGGGACAGAATAATAATCATAAATCAAACTTTCACTTTTTAATACTTGGTTGTAAATCCTTTGCAGTCAATTACAGCCTGAAGTCTGGAATGCATATACATCACCAGACCTTGGGTTTCATCCCTGGTGATGCTCTGCCAGGCCTCTACCGCAACTGACTTCAGTTCCTGCTTGTTCTTGGGGCATTTTCCCTTCAGTTTTGTCTTCAGCAAGTGAAATGCATGCTCAATCGGATTCAGGTCAGGTGATTGACTTGGCCATTGCATAACATTCCACTTCTTTCCCTCTTTGGTTGCTTTTGCAGTATGCTTTGGGTCACTGTCCATCTGCACTGTGAAGCAGCGTCCAATGAGTTCTGAAGCATTTGGCTGAATATGAGCAGATAATATTGCCCGAAACACTTCAGAATTCATCCTGCTGCTTTTGTCAGCAGTCACATCATCAATAAATACAAGAGAACCAGTTCCATTGGCAGCCATACATGCCCACGCCATGACACTACCACCACCATGCTTCACTGATGAGGTGGTATGCTTAGGATCATGAGCAGTTCCTTTCCTTCTCCATACTCTTCTCTTCCCATCACTCTGGTACAAGTTGATCTTGGTCTCATCTGTCCATAGGATGTTGTTCCAGAACTGTGAAGGCTTTTTTAGATGTCGTTTGGCAAACTCTAATCTGGCCTTCCTGTTTTTGAGGCTCAACAATGGTTTCCATCTTGTGGTGAACCCTCTGTATTCACTCTGGTGAAGTCTTCTCTTGATTGTTGACTTTGAAACACATACACCTACCTCCTGGAGAGTGTTCTTGATCTGGCCAACTGTTGTGAAGGGTACTTTCTTCACCAGGGAAATAATTCTTTGGTCATCCACCACAGTTGTTTTCCGTGGTCTTCCGGGTCTTTTGGTGCTGCTGAGCTCACTAGTGCGTTCCTTCTTTTTAAGAATGTTCCAAACAGTTGTTTTGGCCACGCCTAATGTTTTTGCTATCTCTCTGATGGGTTTGTTTTGTTTTTTCAGCCCAATAATGGCTTGCTTCACTGATGGTGACAGCTCTTTGGATCTCATCTTGAGAGTTGACAGCAACAGATTCCAAATGCAAATAGCACACTTGAAATGAACTCTGGACCTTTTATCTGCTCATTGTAATTAGGATAATGAGGGAATAACACACACCTGGCCATGGAACAGCTGAGAAGCCAATTGTCCCATTACTTTTGGTCCCTTAAAAAGTGGGAGGCACATATGCAAACTGTTGTAATTCCTACACCGTTCACCTGATTTGGATGTAAATACCCTCAAATTAAAGCTGACAGTCTGCAGTTAAAGCACATCTTGTTCGTTTCATTTCAAATCCATTCTGGTGGTGTATAGAGCGACAAATGTTAGAATTGTGTTGATGTCCCAATATTTATGGACCTGACTGTATCTATCTATAAATCAACATATCTGTCTGTCCACCTATTATCTATAAATTCACTTAATCAATCAAATCAATCAAGCTATCACTATCTATCTATTGATGTTTTGTGATCTTGATCCTTATAACGATAATGTTCTACACATTTGTGCATTTATTTGGTTACTGAACTCCTGGGTAACACAACAACAGTTTACAACCACATGCAAGTCATAGATAGATAGACAGATTTGACAATATGATAGATAAGTAGATCGATCGATCTACCTATCTATCGTATCTATCAAAATTATTAAGCCAGCCAAACCAATCTATCCAATGTTGGTGTTTTGTGATCATTATCTCTAAAAACAATGCTCACATTTCTACATTTATATGGTTACTGAACTTCTCAGTAATAATAATTTACAGCAAGGGATCCATTCCCCACAGTCCTTTAGTAATACTGTCATTCAGTTTCCATATCAAAGCAAACTATACAAAAACAAAGGGTGGCCAATGATAGTCTGAAGCAAGCTTCAAGCACTGACTGCCATTTCCCAGACTGGGAAGTTTCTGAACATCTGGTGGGAAATGAGAGCCTAAAGTCATACAGAGAGTTTAAAAAATATAATATGTTTGACAATCTTGTTTGCCATAGAGCAGGGGAGAGAATAAAGAGCTACAAGTGAGTTGCTGCCACCAATGGGCAAGAACTGTTGTGGATCCAGCAGTTGGATGTTTCAGATGAGGAGGGGTAACTATCAAGTTTTCAACTTATTTTTAGAAGCAGTTGACATTTTTCAGCACAGGGAGAACCTCCACAAAGCAGTGGGTTATCCAGCATGCAACGTGTCGCAATCACCTATAAAGATTAGGCACCCTTGTGAAGTGACAATGCCAGAATATTATATCAGGCAAATATATAGGAATGAATGGTATGACTTCTCATATGCAACATACTGTATTTCTGTGAGGGGGCGTTTATTGCCTTTGATGACTCCATTTATTATGCAGGAAAACACAAGGTAGCCATATGTTTTTCTATATGCAGTAAAGTATAAATATCTCAATTACTACTTCACTTATCTAAATAGTAATGCCACATAGAGGGGGAAAGATTGAAATTCACTTTGGTGAAGAGCGAAAGAAGCCATTTTCTAAATGTGGGCATTTGAGTGATTTACAAAATCAATTTATAATAGAACAACAATGACATCACTGTTTGAATTAGATTGACACATGTCTTTTATATTTAGTTACTTATGTGACAAGCACTTATCACTCGGAGGTAAAAGCCTAACTCCAGGCAGATATAAAAAAGTAATGCAATTATGCATTCATTAAATATTAATTAAAAGTATTTTTAAACACAGCTAATGTAATTAACTGTGTTTCTTTTAATCTTTCTGAAAGCTCCTTCGCTTTATCATGACTCTACTACTGGCCATGGGCACCATGCAGCTGGCACTCAAGTTGGCTATACACAAGTAGAATTTTGTTTGAACGTTCACATGGAATTTCTGAAAAATTGTTCACCAGAGCATTTGATCTTGTAATCCACTAAGTCTGAAAGCCCTTAAAGGTTGAGTTCACCTTTTCACAAAATACAAAAAGGTGAACTAACTCCAAATATCCTGTCTAGTCCTCCAGGCTCTGCTGCATATAGCTCTATGCTGCCAGTTTAGTGGTCCATAACCTATAATACACAGTCCTGGAATGAGCATCCTTGGAAGTGCCTGCAATGGCAGGCATGACCACTAGAGGATGCTGACCAATGAGAAGCACTTTTTTTTTCTTCTGGGACACCTTACCGGGAGAAGAAGCCTCGGATGTGCTTCTCATTGGTCAGCAAGTCTTAGTCTTGCCATTGCAAGCATTATGAAGGATGTGGAAGCAGGGTCCAGAGGTGTGACCAGAATAATTAAAGTTAGCTCACCTTTTCATGTTTTGTGGAAAGGTGAACTTATCCTTTAAAATTTCATGCAGACATGCTACTTGAATGGAATCCCAAACGTATTAAGGAGGATCTTCAGTGCCCCCACCAAAAAAAAGTAAACGTCAGCAGCTACAAATACTGTAGTTGCTGACTCTTAATATAAGGACACTTACCTGTCCAGGGATCCAGTGCTGTTCTCACCTGAGCCAGTTCTTCACTGTTTTTTGGGTCTCCGGGGATAGCATGTTTAGTGATAAAATCCGGCTGTGAGTCCCAGCAGCTTCACAGCTGGCTTCCTACTGCGCATGAGCATTGCTGTTTGTGAATGTCCATACACTTTATTCCCAACACTTGATGTAAAGTATAGTCACCAGCACACCAAGGATTTCTCAAACAGGTCCAAAGATTTATTCCGTGGTCACATAATGCAGACAAAGGCAACGTTTCAGAGTTATACAGGGCCCCTTCGTAAGGCAAATGACGAAGGGTTCCCTGCATGGCTCCAAAACATTGCCTTTGTCTACATTATGTGACCACGGAATACATTTTTGGACCTGTTTGAAGAATCCTTGGTGTACTGGTGTCATTCCTTTACATCAAGTGCACTTTGTGAATGGTGATGCAGCCTTCTGGGACCTGTGATGTGTTCCAAAAGGCTCTGGGCAATGAGAGGGAGAAAAGCCATATCTCCAAAAGCCTGGCCTCCCAAGCCTGAGATGGTAGCATCTTGTTGCTAGGATATTGCTATTACACTTTCCTTTGTTGCAGTAGCTCTGAGCTCAGTGATACTGCAACGGAGGAAAGAGTGGATCACACACGTAGGTGTTTGAGAGTTCACTGCTGTGATAATGAAAGTGTATAGTAACTAATGGGAGTGTCTTAGAAACATCCTAGCAACAAGGCAGGACAGGATGATGTAATCTCTGGCAGTTTTTGGCCAGGCTTCAGGAGGTATGTAAATGGCCTATGACTATAGCAAGAGCATTTTTAGTCAAAACTGCACAGTTTGCTTTTATTTACAGGCATCCCTTACTTGCATAGGCAGTTTTTTGGTAAAGGCGAAATAATCCTTTAAGCAGAGCCAATGGCTACAAAGAAGGGAAAGGGGCAAAAGGTGCCCAAACACCATTTTGACATTGATGTACTACTAAAAAAAAAAAAAAAAAAAAAAAAGAAGAAATGACCATCCACATTGAAGACTATAGATGCAGTTATAGGCGTACAACACAGGTTTTAACAGCCCATGCTGCAAGAATGCAGCAATGGATGTAAAATTGAGCCAGGTCCACTTCCCCCATAACACAACACCCCCAATGCTTTTATCCAGTTTTACACATGATAAAATTCTTGATAAATTCATGTTGTTTTTCCCTGCACAACACAAGGAAAAAAAGTTTTGCCTGCAAAAAAGATCAACTTTTTATTTGCAGGAATCCATTTCTAAACTTTGGCTAAACTCTAAATTATATTAGTATTCTAATAAACCCCAAAGGTCAGACCAAGGATGGATACAGAAAAAAAAGTTTATAAAAAGTAGGAAGCATATGCCCCTCCCATCAATGTTCTTAAGGTGTTTAAAGAGAAAATGGAAACAGCTGGAGACTTTGCAGCAACAATCTACGATAAAGGGAGGAGTGCTGCATGCAGGCCCACAGTCTATAGTATACAGCTCTGTGAACTCCTGGTTTACTCCATATTACAAAAATGTTCTAGCCTCTTATCATAGTAGTGACGTATTGTATACTATATGGATAAAATTTGTAGACACCTGACCATCATACCTGATATATATATATGAGCTTGTTGGACATCACATTCCAAAACTAGATGTATAAAATGCAAAACATAGCTACTGACAATGAGACTGTCCAGATGATGAAAGAATGTATCAGAGGCTGTGCCAAGACATAGGTAGCACAAGAGAGCACTGGAGGCATGTGTGAGATGACTTGGCTCACAACAGTCACTAGATGGGAAGTGGTGCATAGTGGTTACATGGGGGTGTATTTAGAGTTACTGGATGACATCGGGATTAGAGGTGTATTCTGTGTCCCTGGGCACACTGATCATTAGAGGACACAGGGACTGGAGGAGTATTTTGAGCCACTGGGTGCACTAGGGTCCTTAGATGACACAGGAACTGGAAGAGCACTTGAATTCGCAGGGCGCCTTTGCGTCATTGGATGACATGGGGGCTGGAGGAGCACTTACAATCACTGAGTGCCCTACGGCCATTAGATGACATGGGGACTGGAGGAGCGCTTGGAATCCCTCAGTGCATTACGGTCATTAAAAGACACGGGTACTGGAGTTGTATTTGGAATCACTGAGTGTACTAGAGTCATAGATGACATGGGGACTGGAGGAGCACTTGGAGTCACAGGACGCTTTGGGGTCATTGGATGACACAGGGACTGGAGGAGCACTTGAAGTCACTGTGTGCACTAGGGTCATTAGATGACACAAGCACTGAAGGCGCAGTTGGACTGGAGGTGTTCTTGGAGTCACTGGGTGTGCTGGTGCCACTAGAAGTCACAAGGACAGGAAAAACTTTTGGAGTCACTAGATCACTCAGGGACTGGAGGCGCTCTTGGAGACAGAGAATACCTATGGGGATACAAGTAAGTACTGCAGCAGAGAGGAGGGAAACTTGGCTAAACTGTACAGACACACTGCTTGCTTCTCAATGTAACAGTGGTGCCAATCGGGAGAGCAGTTTTCTGATAGGTCATGACGGCGGAACTTCATGTTAAATCCAGAAGTGCTGGAGGCCAAGTGCCAGTGAGAAGACCAGGCACCGGATCCCTGGAGAGGTGTTATGGAGAGGATAGTATATTTTCACAGACAACAACAGGGCACAGACAACAAAAACCTTACAAAGGCTTCTAGCCATTTCTTGCTTCATCCAAGACAAAAAAAATGACTGCTGCAAAATGTTAAAGAGAACCTTTACGTCATGTTAACCTTTAACTGTAAAAGTCCTACCTAAGAGCTGACACCACTAGATGCTAGTCTGCTATTTCCTTTATTAGCCAGTGAAGCCTCTTCTGTGCTCCTCTGATTCTGTTTCACTTTGTTATAGGTCCCTAACTTCCCAATATTTTATAATAAAGTTAACCAGACTGCCATCCCAACTAGTATTTTTAGAAGCAGTGGATGTCTCTGGCTCTAATAACAATGGGTACATTGTCTTTCAGATACTCATATGTCATATGATTCAGCGTTTTTTTGGGGAAAATAACGCACGTGTTTGGCAGCTATCCGCAATGAGCTGATGATCTGTCTGTTATTGTCCAGCACGTCAATGTCCTCTTCCAGCTCGCTTTGTCTCAATAACACCATGTTACACACATTGGCACTACCTGCAAAAGACAAAACAGAGACATGTTAGTGTGGGTGTGTGTTACCATTTGGCACACATTTGGTTGGCACA
Source organism: Staurois parvus (assembly GCF_062004578.1). NCBI lineage: Eukaryota > Metazoa > Chordata > Amphibia > Anura > Ranidae > Staurois > Staurois parvus. Next base: position 3,152,447 of record NW_028318025.1, read on the forward strand.
AATAAACTACTTTGTATGTTATACACACGTACTGTATCACACCAGAAAAATTCATTTATCACACTGGCAAAATGTAACATTTATTGCTGTTAATTGTCCTAACTGAAAGTCTACAAAATGCTGCCCAGTTTGTTCCATAGTTCTTTGAAAAAGTTTTCAAAACGCCAGACACAGGACATACTACACATGCTCAAAAAACGTCATAGGAGTAAGCATTACACCCTGCTGCTTCCCCCTTGCACATGCCAGCAATTCCATGCTGTCAAAATTACATCAGGGAGCTGCTGTGTAAATGCAACAGCTGTAAAAGATGCTGCTGTCAAAAAAGACATCTGACATACTGTAGTGTTTATTAACATTGCTCAGATGGATGCACACTGGTTCAATTTCAGATGCAACGTGTGTCGCACAGAATTGCATGACAATGGGAATCACATTGATTTCAATGATGCCTGTTAACATGCAACTTTAGGGAAGGCACCTGTGCCACCTTGGTGTGATTGCCCCATAGACCTCAATAGAAATGCATCAAAATCACATGATCACATGTAAGTACATACATTTTTTATGCGGGTCCAGTGCATTTTTGTCAACCTTTCTGACTTTCTTCAACCATGATCTACTGATAAGCTGAATACATCTCTCCAGCTATACATGTTGCACACTTGTGATCCTGTCACTGGTGACAACACGTCACCAACTGGATCACAACAGGGCAGATTGAAGCTCCAGGCGCATTCTGTTAGTAATAGAGTGACAGCATGGAAGTCGGTGAGATTGTTTTGGCACTCTTTTTCAGTCCTCTTGCTGATGAGCTGGGTGATACAGCCCTAAGAGAAGAAACAGCAAGATGCCTGCTGTTGAATTTATTACCCAGACCCCTGTTCTTGAGCTCCTCTATGATTTGGTTTCACATTATGGCCAAGTCCTACCAAAGAGACAACCTCAGTGCCAACAGACCAGGGATAGGCAAACTTCGTATCTCCAGCTGTTGTGGACCTACTTGTCCTGTCATGCCTCTGCCTCTGAGAGTCATGCGTGTGGCTGTCAGAGTGCAATGCATCGTGGGACTTCTGGTAGTTCTGCAGAAGCTGGAGGGCCAAAGTTTGCCTACTCATGGAATAGGCCAGGGGTCTCCAAACTTTTTAACAAATTTTTTTTAAATATATGTTTTTAAATATATTCTTCAAATTTTTTTTTTTAACATATAAAAAACTCATTTTAACCACTTCAAGTGTGGACACTTTTACCCCCTTCCTGCCCAGGCCAATTTTCAGCTTCCAGCGCTATCACACTTTGAATGACTTGCGTGGTCATGCAACACTGTACCCATATTCATTTTTTATAATTTTTTGTGAGACAGATAAAGCTTTATTTTGGTGGTATTTATTCACCACTGGGATTTTTATTTTTTTTGCTATATAAATGAAAAAGTCCAAATATTTTGAAAAAAAGTGTTTTTCTTATACAATTTTGCAAATAAATAATATTTCATCATAAATCTTGGCCAAAATGTATTTAGTTATCTTTTTAGTAAAAAAAAAAAAATAACCCAAATTAGTTTATAACCAAAAATTATAATTTTTAAAAAATAATTTTACATTTTATTTTATTTTTATATATTCTTATTTATGTTTTTTTTTTTTTTCATACTGTCACCTTAGCAGTACAGTGTCACCATGCTGACACTGTACTACTTGGGGGGGGGGGGTGATGAATATTTATTTTTTTTTTTTTAACACTGATTGCTTTTACACCCATAAAGGATGTAAAAGCAATAATTTCTCCTTCTCTCTGGCAGCATTCTTGCAGCCATTGAGAAATGCTGTGTGAGCTGTGATTGGTCACAGCTTGTCACATGGTACAAGGCTGTTGTGAATACCCTTGTACCATGTGACCTCTGTGATCATTCACAGATTTCACGTGTAGTAAGCAATGATATCAGAAGTGACATCTTGCTTACTACTCTGCATGTGATCACTGACTAGCCAATCAGTGATCACATGATCGGGACCTCGCACAGAGGTGTTCCACTGTATCCGGAGGACACAGCGGGCACCGGATCGCGGTGCTGCGCACTCCTGGGAGCGCACACAGCTTGAAAATGCGGGTGCCGTTTATGATCGGCAACCCACCCCTGGACTGCCACCGTCCTGCCATTTATAAATAGAGGCCGGACAGGAAGTGGTTAACATATATTTTTACAAAAATTTGTAAATGCATTATGCATTCCAAAAATGTAGATTTGTATTTTTAAAGAGATACAGTATATTTGAAATGTATTTTTAAAAATCTTTCATATATGTTATAATAAAAACGCATTTCAACATGCAGTGTGTGTATGTGTGTGTGTATGTATGTATGTATGTATATATATATGTTTATTGAAATATATTGAATATGGCCAAAATTGTAGCATTTCAAATATATGGCAATATATTTAGGAAGAATATTTTTTAAGTATATTTCAAATATATTTTTCTTCTATATGGGTATTAATGCGAACAATCAATGTTAATAGATGTTAGATAAAATACATAGCATGTATGGCCTAGTTGTGAGGAAGCAACATAGCACAATGAATGTAATGGTTACTACAATGCCATAACCTGTACCAGTGGTATGTCCTCTGTGTCATCAAACAGCATTTCAGGAGACATTGAGTTCTCTGAGGTAGATGGTACAGTATAGGAAGTTGAAGGACGAGTACTGATTGAAGCTTTCCCATTCACCTGTTCTGTGAGGAATCGCAGTCTTTCAAAATACCAGAGTCTTGGAACATAGATGTCATCTGCTCTTGCTCCAGACTTCTGCAATCCACTGTTTTTATTAAGTTCCTCTTAAATACAGTTCTCAGATTTGCAATGTTGTTCTTAACATAGCTAATCTGCAGCACTGCAAATAGATTTGCATAGTTTAGCCAATTTACTGTAGACCTCCAGCCTTTTAATCCGGTTGGAGTATTCAGAAATACAGGGGAGGTAAATTTATCTGTCATGATTACTACAAATGAAAATGCAAGTTCTACTATGTTGCACATCATCACACCTACTAAAATTTGAAGAAACATAATTGTAACAGCACTGAGAAATGTGGCAGTGGTTACACACAAGGCCTGTTGCAAGCATACACACCTTGCCACCTTGGCATACCAACAATGCCATACCTTTCTGACAGAAGTAAAAAAAAAAAGAATTCAGTCAGATTAATTAACATATCATGATATGTAATGTGGAAATATTTACTGAGGTGCTGCAAGCTACCACAAAATTTCTATTCAAGAAATAACAATGCCAGAAGACACATGCAGAGCGATCATAAAGTGTGAGGTTGTAACATAACATGATTTCAAAAGGAAAATAGTCATTTGCCTTCTTTCGTTGGAATTGATCTGTCATAGATCAGAAAGCTCATCCACGTGAATTCTAAGATAGGTGAATCATTCCACAATGCAATAGGAAGAAGGCTCAGCCGCACACTGGAGGATAGATGGATAGAGTGTATATTTATTAATCCATAGGACACACAAAACACCAGGACATGGATACAGGACCTGTTAACTCGTTTCACACAATCTCGTGCGTAATCATGATTATGACGTTATCAGGTCCTGTATCCATGTCCTGGTGTTTTGTGTGTGCTATGGATTAATAAATACACACTCTATTCATCTATCCTCCGGTGTGCGGCTGACCCTTCTTCCTATTGCATCGTGTGTGGTGGCGAGCCAAAGCCTGCACCTGTTGTGGATTGATCTGGATTGTTTGCCTGAGCGGTATACCTTTTTGTTGTTTGAATCATTCCACAAATGGGCCTGCCACACCAAGAATGTTTGGGGGTTTGGTGCACTGAGCATGCATTTGCCCCACCCATGTCTGATGTCTCACTTTCTGGTAATATGTGCACGCTGGACGCCGTCAGCGACAGAAGGAGAACAGCAACGAAGATGGATGAAATGTCCGACGTGGAGGAGCACAGAAGGCCTTGCAAGCACAGTTGGAGACAGGACCGCGTAGTTAAGGCAACAGCCATGTCTAGAAGCAAGAAGGTTGAGATGGTAAACCTCCTAGAGAAGCATGACTATGATGGCAAGCTAGCACATTATGAGAGACCCAATACGCAGAAGGACTGTATCCTGGACAAGGTGGTTCAAGTACTCAGAGCATGGTGTGGAGTGATGAAAAGACCAACTGAGAAAACGGTGGTCAGATGATATGAAACATCGGGAACATGACTAATTTCACCAAGAAACTATTAGAAAGAGTGAGTTTTGTTTTTTTTTTTCATTTTATATTGATTTCTTCCTTGCAAAATCTTAACCACTCATATGATGTATGATGTCTTTTTTTTGTTTTGTATAATATTTGCTCCTCTTTTTTGGCTATGTCATATGAATGTGATTGTTGTGTCTGTTGTGCTATGCTTTGTATTTAAATCCATCTTTGATATTTTTCATAGGGAAAAAGCTGAAGATGAAAAAACAGCAGTGCCAACGAAGACATCAGGAAAGGGTGATGGGTTCAATATTGGAGCAAGAAGATGTGGATGTGCAGACATCATCTGAATCTGTATATCCCTCTGCTGCAGCAGGTAGATAAAATAGATTTTATTTGACAGATATAATTATATTGGTGATATTGAATAGTTCTTTAGAATAATATTTTCTCTTGGGTGCAGGAAAAGTAAAGAGGAAGAGAGCATGCATTGAATCTCACAGTAAGGATTCTGGAAGCGAACAAACCGAGCAATCCACGAGCACTGTAACTAATCAGGATAAAGACAGTGGTGCCATCACTATCTAGGAATCCTCATTTCTGGAACCACATAAATTAGGTAGGTCTTTGTATCCCTTCTTAACTACTGCTAGTGCCAGGATTGTACAAGACAAATATTTGTTGGCATTTTAGGAGGAACAAATTGGGGAATCTGACCTGCAAGTCAAGAGTAGTTAAAGGATAAGTTCACCTTTTTAAACCAAAATAGTAAATGCACATTTTTTTTACTTGTAAACAATGTTAATTGATTATTTTTTCTTTTTTAAACCTATAAAGCATTACACCAGCAATCAGCAGATTGCTAGTGCCATGCAGGACTCCTGCAGACCTGTCAGTATATCTGTGTGCCTGTGCATCCCGTACAGCCATGCAGATATACTGCAAGGAAGACACTATGAACTACCACAGAGCTCCACAGTTCTGTGGCAGTTAATTCAGAACTATGGCTGCAAAGGCTGTGGAAACTTAAAATTTTACCATTTACAGAATGATGTGTTTTTTTTAAATTGTGACAGCTAATGGGGAGAAGATCCCCTGCTAGCTGTCACAATGGGAAGTGGGGGGGCTAGTCCGTTTGTAACATGTTACATGTTACATCCTGAATTTGGGTGTAAAAAGTAACATGTTATGAAAGGTGAACTTATCCTTTAAGTAATCTCTGTACATATGTAGTTTATTGAGTGAAGTGCTGTAGACTTAATGTACATGTCAATTGTGCTGTGCAATTTGAGGCACTGCCATGAGGGAGTAACGAGGAAAGAATGAATAAATGGTGGTTATCTATCCAATTAAATCATTCTATGACAGTAAGTATGAAATATATGTAATATAAAATTGGGTCAAATTTTACCTACTCGACCAGTGTTTTCTTTGCAGAGCTGTGAAAATGTGGAATAGACTCCCTCAAGAGTTGGTTCTGGCCAGCTCAGTGGATTGCTTTAAAAAGGCCTGGATTCTCACTTAGATACACAGAATATAACTGGATACTAACATTTATAGGTAAATTTTGATCCAGGGAATATCCGATTGCCTCTCGGGGGATCAGGAAGAAATTTTTTTCCCTGCAGGAGCAAATTGGATCATGCTTTGCTGGGGTTTTTTTTGCCTTCCTCTGGATTAACTGTGGGTATAGAATCATAACTTTTTTTTTTTTAATGGTTGAACTGGATGGACTTTTGTCTCTTTACAGCCAGACTAACTATGTAACTGTATATGTATCAATGAAGGAATGCAGCAGGAACAGTTTGGTTACAATGGCATTTCCAAAGTCCAATTATGTGACAAACCCATTAAAATAATCACCAATGACACTATCGAGGACACAACTGACATGCCCACACAGAGCACTGAAGACACTGTGAATAGCGTGACCTGCACATGTACTGTAAGTGCGAATTGAAACTATTATGTTGTGTTCATCCTGACAAAAAAAACTTGACTTATTAATGCCTCTCCTTTCTAACAGAACCTGTTCTAGATGCTGCTACATTTGGCCAGATGCCCAGGGAGCTAATTTCATGTTTTAATGACCACCAGAGCACTAAAGACACAGCTACAAGTGTATTGTGCCGGCTGCGGGATTTTATAGACCTGCTTGCAAAAGTACAGATTTAATACAACCAAATACATATTGGTTGTTAGGATAATCCAGCAAGGTTTTTTTTTGATTAGTTTGTTTTTTGTTTTCAATACTTTTCTAACAATTTTAATAATGCCTTTGCAAAAGATGCCTGGTTATTGTTGATGCCCCTAAAGGCAAGGTTCATACTTTCCCATATTGTTTTGGCTGGTTGCAGGTGCTGAAAGCGCAGCTGTTCCCGCTCCTGCAGCTGAATTACAATGCTCTACTAAGACGTGCAACGCTGCCATTAATTTTTAATGGTGACAACACGCATCTCAACTCACAACACTTTTGCAGGGGTGAACCTCAGCAAAATTGCATGGCCAGGATCACCATGGGATTTCCGTGTAGACGCACAGCCCACTCTAAGCACTTTTGCAGGGCTGAACCACAGTGAAATCGCATGACCAGGATCACCATGGGATTTCCGTGTGGACGCACAGCCCACATATTTGTACTAATTAAAGGGGCCAGCTTCTCATTCACACCTTCAAGATATTATATTAGAATTTGCATACTCTTTTGTATAGTAATTTGAAATCTTTGCTCTTCTGCCCATTTCCTGCATACATTCTGCTCACAACAGAACTAAACAGCTAGGAATCAACAAATTTGGTGAAGACAATTTTAGTGCAAAAACACATCACAATCGTTTATTAAACACTACACTGTAAACTGCCTGACAATAGTTGTTGAACATATTTTTGGGGGAATGTAATCAAGTGATCTTTAAATGTCATCCTGCCAGGGCACTGATCTCCTGCCAAACCAAATACTCCATATAATCCAGTCTGCATTGCCGGGCATTTTGTGTGGGCCTAGGATACCTGGGATGTCCACAGTTTAAGGGAGTGAGTACCTCCATGCGATCCTCTCCACAAAAAATACACTCAGGCATTGCTGCTTGAGTATCTGTCTCTTTCAAAGGGCACAGATGTCATGTACCCCTGAGCATTTCTCCAGAGATAGTTGTGAAGGACACAACAGCAAGAATCAATCTTGTACAATGCAAGACTGATGGTTGACAGAAGCAGTCAGAAAGGATTGGCAAGGATACCAAAGGTATTTTCCACAACTCTGCATGCACAAGACAACCTGGATCTTTAATTAAAGATCTTCTGATGTCCTGTGAGATTTCTCAAGGGGAATGGTTTCATGATATGTTCACTGAGTGCAAATGCGTCATTTGCAACAAAGACAAAGTTCATTCCTTCAAAGGTTTCATCAGAGGATAGTAAATTGAGGGTCCCATTCCTGAAATGCTTGTAGAACTCTGTTTGTTCTATGATACTTCCATCTGAGTTCCGTCCATTCGTCCCAAAATCTAAATTTAGGAACTCATAGTTTGCATCCACTAAGGCAAGCATTGCAATGCTAAAAAATCCTTTAAAATTGTAATAGAAGGAGCCTGATTGTGGAGGTGATGCAATATGTATATGCTTGCCATCAATGGCTCCACCACAATTGGGGAAGTTCCAATGTTGTTGGAAATTGTTGGCAACTTGTTTCCACTCCTGTGGATTGCTGGGAAACTGAAAGAAAAGGAATAGGCTATTAGGACCACAAAAAGGGATAGACATAGAGCTGTTCAGTAACAATATGCTTTTTTAAGCACTGTACCTTAATATATTCTTCCTTTTAATACCTCAATGACAGCTTTGTACAGTATGTGTCAGGTATTATTTGTCCAAGTGCTTGTGGGGAAATACCTGTTGAAAATGTAAGGTCTTGAAGGCTTCTCCCTGTCGCCAGGTAACATAGCGTGGCGATTAGCCTTTCTTCAGGACTTATAGATTTCCACATTGGTGGGGTTTTTTGTGGATGAACAGTGTGACAGTGTGACACTTTGCAGTAAGTATTGGAAACAGCCATCATTCATCCATAGATAATTACGAAAGCCGTCTGGGTTGTTCTCCTGCAACTCTTTCAGAAGAGACATATGAGAGTACTTCTGACGGTCACGCAACCACTGCTTGCACCATGTCCTTTTTTTTGCTTCTTCTTTTTGAGGACCTTCGTGATAGTCAATATCCAAAAGATAGTAATTGGAATTGCTGGGTCCTGCATTCCTTCTGTCAAGTTCACCATATTGAATATGACAATGAACAAAAATCTGTGATGAAAATGAATGAAAACTATTGAACTTGCATGGAGCAATAGACGAATATGCCATGACCCATCTGAACGGAAATAGCCAAAAGGCGCAGCAGACACAGGGGTCACACGTTCATGACATCACTTCCCATATGTTGCTACGCACACAGGAAGTTTTTACTTAATCATACAAAATATATAATTTAGTAGCAATGTTGAATTCGATAGAGTGGCATGCAACAAAAAGCAAATGATAAGTCATCTGATTATCTAATCTTGTGCACTAGGCACAAGGCTCCTTTCACATGGGTGGACTCAGTTGAGCTCAGCAGGGGATCTGTCCACTGTTCCCCTGCTGATGACAGCAGAGCAGGCAGATAACAGGTCTGTGTCTGCTCAGTTTATGCAGAGTGGACATGAATGTTCTATGGGTGCCTTGGAGTAAACAGACTCCGCTGTCCGTTTACACCCACCTGCCCTCCAATCCATTCTGCCTAGATAGAGGTGGATGGACCCCCTTTTTGTTTTTTTGTTTTTTCTTAGCAGACCGGATCAGACCTGAGGCAGGTGGGTATAAACAGATACAAGTCCATTTACACCTGCTGGTCCATAGGGGTGAATGGATAACTGCAAAACTGACAGGCGGACCTGATCAGACACTTCATGTGAGAGGAGCCTAATACAGGAGCTATGTTATTTGCCAGATCACCAGCTGAAAACTGAGGGAAAAAGCCTAAAAAAAAAGAAAACGAAAGCAGCCACCACGTCTAATGATTGGTAAGCTGCAATGTATTAAATTTTTGTTTTGGGTTTAATATCTGTTTAAGCTAAAAAAAAAAAAACTAATGGTTTAATACTACATCAGGGACCTCTTTGTTGTTTTGTTGACTAAAAAAAAATCTTTGTTAAAAGTTAATTTTCCAAATGTATTTCTCAATTAATTTATTTTTCTAAGATAAAAAAAATTCTGAAGTAGATACACCTTCAGAAAAAAAATAGTTCAGCATTTAAAGTGAATCATTTTTACGTGAACCTATGCTACAGAAAATGTAAACTGTCATTCCTGGCTTCTTTTAAATGTACAGATCTAAGGGGTATTATCCTGATTCTGGTTTCCCTGCATAGTGTATCACTAATCTGAAGTCAACATACAGCTAGAGAATTCAGTAAAGGCTACTATTCCATTGCGCATGCTCTTTTTTTTTGCTTGATGATTCATTAGGTAGTTAAAATAGGATACCGTCATCTTTTGTAACATGTTACAAGTTACACCTGTATTCAGGGTGTAACATGTATCTTGTTACTGTTGCAGCAGCCGCCGCATCCTCCTACCCCCCGAGAGGGGGATCTTCTCACAGCACAATTTTTCTAAAGAACGCAGCTGTGTGAGGTTCCATCCACTCATTCATTCAGAGTTCTATGAATGGCAGAACTATAAGTAACAACAGCCTTTGCGGCTGTTAGGTTGCAGTTCTCAATGAACCACTAGGGCGCTGTTGAGCTGTGGCTCATTGATGGTTCCTGTCATTGTGCCTGCCCATACGATGTACAAGTAGACAGCTTACAATGACAGCCTGCAGGAGTCCTGCAGTGCACCCATGATTTACCGATGACTTGTACAATGCTTTGCAGGCTCCCCCATATGGAAGAAAAATATATCTGAAATATATATAAAAAATATTCTTCCCAAATATATTCACATATATTTGAAATACTACAATTTTGGCCATATTCAATAAATTTCAAAATATATTTCAATAAAAAAAAATATATACACTGTGTGTTGAAATGCGTTATTACAAAATATATGAAAAAATATTTTAAAAAATACATTTAAATATACTGTATGTCTTTAAAAATACAAATCTACATTTTTGGAATGCGTTTACAAATATATGTAAAAATATATTTTTTTGCATTTCAACATACAATGTGTATTTACTGTATATGTGTGTGTGTGTATATATATATATATTTATTTATTGAAATATAGTTTTAAATATATTAAATATGGCCAAAATTGTAGTATTTCAAATATATGTCAATATATTTGGGAAGAATATTTTTAAAATCTATTTCAAATATATTTTTCTTCCATGTGTGTAATAAATGCAGATTTTTTTTTTACCTGCAAAAAGATGTCCATTTATTTATTTTTTTTAACCACCTCCTGCCCGCCACATAGTTCAATGATAGGCTCAAGGTGGTTCTCTTGTTCTCACCACGCATGCGCGGCTCAGGGAGTGTGCGGCAATCACCGATCCACGGAGAGAGCAGAGGATGTCGGCTCGGTCATGTGATCAGCTGTGTCAAATCACAGCTGATCACATGTAAACAGGGAAATGCCGGTTATCGGCATTTCTCTCCTCACGAGCTGTGACGCTGACAGCTCGAGAGGAGAGGAGAGCCGGTAATCTGCATTCCGCAGAGGGGACATCTACACTGATCATCTGTGCACTGATGATCAGTGTGCCCTGATGATCAGTGTGGCCCCAGCAGTCCCACATGTCAGTGTCCATCAGTGCCAGCTGTCAGTGCCCATCAGTGCCACGAGCCAGTGCCCATCAGTACCACATCAATGCCACATATCAGTGCCCATCTGAGCTGCCTTTCAGTGCCACCTATCAGTGCCACCTAATAGTGCCAGTCAGTGCCGCCTATCAGTGCCATATATCAGTGCTGCCTTTCAGTGCCCCTCAGTGATGCCTGTCAATGCCCATCAGTGCCACCTACCAGTGCCCCCTCATCAGTGCCCATCAGTGCCACCTATCAGTGTCCATCAGTGCCCATCACTGCAGCCTCATTAGCGCACATCAGTGAAGGAGAAAAATCACTTATTTACAAAATCTTAAAACAAAAACTAAGAAAAAAAACGTGTTTTTTTTCAACATTTTCAGTGTTTTTTTGTTTGTTTAAGAAAAAATAAAAAACCCAGAGGTGATTAAATACCACCAAAATAAAGTTCTATCTGTCTCAAAAAAATGATAAAAATTTCATATGGGTACAGTGTGACAGCGCTGAATGCTGGAAATTGGCCTGGGAAGGAAGGGGGTATAAGTGCCCTGTAGGCTTGTGGTTAAAGGTGAATCTATCCTTTAAACTCTCAATGAAAAAAGTACATACTGTAGTTCTCTTAAGTTCACACTATTGAGCAGCCTATTGAAAAGAATGAACTGCCCAACACATGATGCACAGGAACGTGGTGGTGGTTAGTCACATTTGTAGGTGTGAACCAAGCCTAAATACATACATCTCTTCATTAATTCTATCGTTTTGCATATAAGCCACTTATGAACATTTAATATACCTTGTAGAAATCTCCCTCGCGGTCTCCCTAGCTCATCGCTTTCACCAACCTCTGTTCGCAGAATGTACACACAATCTTGCCCTAAAACCCTGACAGTGTGACTACATGTCCCATGAGCACTTGATTCAGAGCTTTTCTGCTGGTCTTTCCTCCCTCCACAGTGAAGAACCTGCACAAACTCAACTAAAAAACACATTTTTAAATATTATAATCATTAGAATAATTTTTTTTGTTTATCAATAAACTTTATTGCCCTGATTTAGAGATGTGTAAAAAAAATCAGTGACATGAACTGTCACTCATAGTCAGGGGGTGGGAAGATGACACATTCTTTTGAGTTGCAGCCTCTCGGTGCTGCCTCTGCATGTCTACACAAAGAGTGGCTGCACACATGTTGCAGTGGCTGTGAGGGGCTCTCTAGAAACACCATTAGTGAAGTTGCCACTTTTAAATGGAAGGTTTAAAAACACAATTTAACACAGCCATGTGTTTATTAAAAGATCATTAAATACATTTTTAAATACAACTCATCTAAGAGCCTGAATCTGCTTTGATATCAGCCCCCTGTAATGCCACATTCAGTAGACTAGGATAAAGAGAGGAAGCACTACTATACACTCATGCTTTGCCTTACGCAAGTGTTGACATGAAGAAAGATGAGCTCATCAATCTGCTGCTCCTTTATTGTCCAGTCACAGGCCAGGGGCAGGGAGCTGACCAAGTTGCATTGCTTAAAGTATTACTAAACCCAGGACCCTGCATTCACTATATCTGGTCCCCCACAGTACACACAGCATGGAAGGGCAATTATTTTAGTAAATCTAAACTGCTAAATACCTTTTCTCATCAGCGGTATATAGCAGTCCTCTGACTGTCCTATGAGGCTGCATGACCTCTGACCCGCTCTCCGGACAGTGCTGATTGGCCCTGTGTTGATCACATGCACCCTCAAAAAAAAAAAAAACTCTCTAGCCACTTGCCACTGCTGCTCTGTACTATGGCAGATAGACTGATTACAGTAAAAGAAGGGGAGGATCAGCGAACACAGGCTCAAACAGCCTTTTTACATAATGCAGAGGATTAACCCCCTTAGGTTCCACAGTGATTATAACAGTGTGTATAACAAGCACGCTTTACTGTATTTAAAGGCTGATTTTACTGTTGTGGGTTGTGGGTTTAGTAACACTTTAAAGGGATTCTAAAGGTTCTTTTTTTCTTTTAAATAACAAACATGTCTATACTTACCTGCTATGTGCATTGGTTTTGCACAGAGCAGCCCGCATCCTCCTCTTCTCGGGTCCGACGCAGGCTCTCCTGGCACCTCCTGTCTGTCAGTTGCCCCCACAGCAAGCAGCTTACTATGGGGGCACCCGCTGCTCCATGTGTCCATTCACACATAGAGCTGTGACTTGGCCCCTCCCCTATCTCCTCATTGGCTGACTGGCTGTGATTGACAGCAGCGGGAGCCAATGGCTCCCACTTGCTATCTCAGCCAATGATGAGGCAGAGAACCCGGACAGCCGAGGCTGTCATTCACATTGCTGGATCACGATGAGGCTCAGGTAAGGATGGGGGGCTGGGGGGCACTGCTGCACACAAAAGGTTTTTTACCTTCATGCATAGAATGCATGAAGGTAAAAAACCTTCCACCTTTGCAAACGCTTTAAGGACAGGGACAAATAAGTTCACAAATGTGGCCTTGCTATCTGGCAGAGCAAACCTTTTTTTTGTTTTAGTTATGCAGAGAGATTAGGACACCCAGGGGCGGATTGACCATTTGGAAACGTGGGCACTGCCCGAGGGCCCAGGGTCAGTAGGGGGCCCCATGAGATGCCCCTGGTACCTTTTTCATAGGCTTTTTTGAGTTTGGTCAAGGACACAGGGGCCCCATGATCCCCTATTGCCCGGGGGCCCCATGAGTTGTCAGTCCGCCCCTGAGAACACCCTTCAGGTTTTTGTTGCTGTCTGTGCTATATTTGTCTTGTTTATCGTTATCACCAAGTACGAAAATGAAGGAAGATCTCAAGTTTTGGGTTGGAAACAGAAAATAGAGGGGAAATCTTCCAATGGAGACACTCGTTCTGGTGACTGACCTTGGTGACAACCAAGGATTTCTTCTCTTTGCAAGGATTTCCTATCACTTCCTGTTTTGGCTATGGGACAGGAATCTCCCAATCCTACGTGGGAGACAGAGACGGCAAGAAAAAAACTTTCAGCCATCACTAAGAGAAGGAGTATTACCTTAACCAACAGGACCTGAGACAGTCTTCAGAAAATGTATATTATTAGCCTGGTGCTGTATGCCCCACCTTTTTTTACTGGATTTTAGTTTCAAGCATGTTCCAACTCCTGCATCTCTCATACACATTCATGTTAGCCATACATGTGTCCTGGGGAACAAAACTATCTGACAGTCACCTTTCTTTGCTCAGAGCAGTGAGAACTGAGTGATCAGCGGTTTTCACCATTAAAGCCCGCAGGGGACAGATGCAGCATCAGATCGATGCTGTATCCACCTAGGTAAGTATGATTTAAGAAAATAAACATACTTCTTGCCTGTACTAATATAAATATAAATAATCCATACACAACCACTACTTTATGGCCCTATAATCATTTTTTTTTATGAAATTGTTTCTTACTGTGATTATAAGGAGGCCGAAAAACATTCAGCCCAGGGCAAGGTGACATCAGGACCGCTGTCAAACATTTGTGAATGTCCCGTGCAATTCGGGACTGTTGCCAACTGTGGTAATGTCCTCTGTGAGCTCCAAAACCTCTCCTTTCCCCTCACTCCTGCTTGTTTGGAAATAGCAGTGAGTGTTAGTTGCTGTAGTTCACACTGCTCTATCCAGTGGTGTATTTAGGTATTATGCTGCCATAGGCAACACAAAAATCATCTGACCCCACGGACACTGACCAACACCCCTTTCCCTTCCACCTCCTGTGGAGAGAGCCTGACATTGACCAACAACACCCCTGCCCCCCTATCTGGGAGAACCTTCCACTACCCTTCCCAGAGTTAGAGAGAAAGACACCCATCTTCACAGCTCTGGACATCAACGGGAAAGAGAGTCAGGCTCTACATAGACCATCAAGCAGCCCGCAACCTCTCTCGATCCCACCTGGTTCCAATGGCGCATGTGTCCCTTGTTCCATCCCTTCTTCTGGGGAGAGGTGCTGCCCCCCTGAAAAATGCCGCCCTAGGCAAGTGCCTTGTTTTCCTTGTGGTAAATTAGCCCCTGGCTCTATCCACAATACAAAT
This sequence comes from Staurois parvus, assembly GCF_062004578.1. Classification (NCBI taxonomy): domain Eukaryota; kingdom Metazoa; phylum Chordata; class Amphibia; order Anura; family Ranidae; genus Staurois; species Staurois parvus. The sequence continues at coordinate 3,167,509 of NW_028318025.1, forward strand.
TCCATAGTCCATTGTCCATCTCGGAGGTGAGCAAGAGAGGGTGGCTCTGTTCCTACACACAGTGGGACCATGGATAATGAACATAGACTTCACACAGGACGTCCGATCACAGCAGCAGCAAAATATAATGATAATTATAGGAATTTGGAAAAGGCTGAGAGCAATAGAATGGAATTTTGTGAGTTAGGAATAATTACGTAAAAGAGAAGTAGGGCTTTTTTTTCCCTATTTATAGTTGCCTAGGTGGATGCAGTATTGGTTGATGCTGCATCAGTCCATCGCCAGATCTAAGGATGAAAACTCAGCGATCACATGACCGTTGAGTTCTTACAGCCACTCTGAGCAGAGAGCGGGACTGTCAGTCACCGCTGACTTCTCACCCCCTCTCACTGGAGCGCTGGGCTGTGGAGAGGGAGGGAATGGCGAGATCAGTCTCTCAGTGCTCCACTGAGAGGCTGATCAAGGTACCGCTCCAGACTCTGGGGTGGATCCCAACTTTGAAGTCGGGATCTTTCCCCAGCCTGGACCAGCTGAGTGACGTCAGCCGACAGCTGACTTCAGTCCACTGTCAGCTGAAAATGGGTCACAGGAGTGTAGAACGAACTGCACACCTGTGATCCATAGGAGAAGTACAGTCAAAAGAGCTTTGGCTGTACTTATACTTTAATTATATTTTTTAAACACCAGAGTTTATTTTCATTATAAACTTTTATCTGAAACCCCTTCTCAAAATGTTCAACTTTTTGTCATTTTTGTAATTTTTCTATGACAGACTGTTTATTTTGCCAGCTACAATTGACAGCGTAGATTTGACATTTTGTTTGGAAAGAAAGTAAGGTGTAAAGTAAGGACAGCAAAAAAAGAAGAAAAAAAAAGTAAGTCTTGTGTATGAACTAAAACATCACCTGGCATGGAATGCAGTCCCATCTACACAGATGACTGAGGTAGAAAGATGTTTGTGTCAATATCCAGCCTGCCAAGTAGCACTATGTGGATGCCAGGAACATATTAGTGGTCACGGCATGCTCAGTCTCCAGACGAAACGCATGTACCATTTCTCTGCTGTCTAAAAAGCAGAAGTCAAAACTCCAAATAAATTAGCTAACCTGATCCCAGTAAATAACAAAGCCCTTTACATACCTAATGGTATTATTACATTATTATTTAAATAATAAAACTGCCCTTCCTACTGGCACTGGGTCATTTGTATTGTCACACTTTAAAAAGGAATAGCTGAGAGCTGAACACTGAATGAGTTCGCCCTGCATCAACAATCTACGTGTCCCAAAATATAAAAGCAAATCCAATTTTCATTAAACCCAGTACGGTTACAAAATGCGATACCACATTTTCAGCTTTAGTCTCTTGTCATTCAGAAGCCTTTGGAATTTTAATGCAGCCTAGATAAACTACTGAAATGATTTCCAGCATCAAGCCTCATGAGTGGAACAGAGTCAGATTTATTGTACAACAGCTCCTCCACGTGGTGCCCTTCCTCAACCATTAAATGTCACTTCAGGAAGGCTTTTCAGGAGAGATTTTTTAATTAACCTGATTCATAAATAATTATGCTTGAGAGACTTGGATACAAAACGTTGCATTCTTGGTGATAAACTGTTAAATCGTTTATTATACTCACAGCAAAGAGAAAAAAATGGCACAAAGGTTCAGCAAAATCATTTTGTGTATTCTTAAAGTACGGGCAGCACAGTGGCAAAATGGGTAGCACTTCATCTGGCAGTACTAGGGTTGTTGGGTCAAATCCCAACCACAGTTGCACCACCTGCTTAGAGTTTGTATGTTCTCCCTGTGTCTGCATGGGTTTCCTCTGGGTACTCCGGTTTCCTCCCACACTCCAAAGACATGTTGGTAGGTTAATTGGATCATGTCTATATTGGCCTTAGTATGTGTGTGTATGAATGTGAGTTAAGGACCTTAGACTGTACACCCCTTGAGGGTTAGGGACTGATGTGAATGTACAATATACATGTAAAGCGCTGTGTGACAGTGTGGCAATCTGTCACCCAGGATTCTCAACAAGGCAGGTTGAGGGGCTCCAGGGTAAGTGTTTGATACGGAGGCTTTTCACTTTCCTCCTTTGTTTGTAAGGTCTGTTTTGGGATCTGGAGCCTGGAGATTTCAAAGAGATCTGGGAGGGATGAAATCTCCAATCCTGGGACCAGGTTTTGGAAATGGCCAGGATACTGATTGCACAGGTGTGTGCAGGCCTTTTCAGAGAGTCAGCACCAGGGTTCTGGGCTCCACCCCGGCAGATAGGAGTCAGGAGGGCTCCACCAAGGAGAAGTGGAAGTCAAAAGCGGCAAGGAGCTGCTTGGTAGTAGCTGTGTGCTAGTGGCTAGCTGTGTGCGAGTGCCATTTTTAAAGGAGTCTGCAGGAGACAGATGTAAACCTGAAGAGAAAGGCAAGAGAAAGAGTGTGTATATCTGAGAGAGCCAGGAGGCTGAATTTTGTTTATGTGGACGATAGATACCCCTCTGTGCGAAACGTCTGATGTTTTGAACTTTCATTTAAATAAAAGTGGGCTAAAAAGGCCTTAAAAAAGAAAGCAAATTGCTGTGTGCGTTTAACCAAGCTCTACCATTTGAAGCGAGTTCCCACAGCTGCATAAATTGACAGTGCTATACAAGTAACTGTAATAATAACAAAGTAAAACTACACCCAAAAAACTGGTATGGCAGTCTGATCAGTGGGATGACTCATGTGCTGGCATCCTATATTTTTAATGGCTGACTAGCTCAGGCAGCTGAGCTGTGCTCTGCCCCTGACAACTTGACTGGAATAGTTAATAGCCCCATTTTCATTGACAGGGATGATAACAGCGGTACACAAGCAGATAGAGGCATAATGCTAAAAGCCCAACTCCACTATGGAGCACACCTCCAGCACAAACACTGGTATGCATATAATCAGCAACTCGTTAGAGGGCACCTCCATGACTCCTTCTATACGTGTGAGTCCAGCGTCAATTGGTTAAATTCTAGGCAGTCAGCCAGGCTCTTCAGTGTTATGTCATTAATTTTTACAATGTAAAAAACTACAGACAATTCATTTATAGGACAAATCAATGTGCTGTAACTTTTTAATTTCAAAGAAGAAACATAAAATAACAAGTCAAGGGGTAGAGTTGGCATGCCTAACAGCATCTTATCAAATTTCATCAAAAGCTATGGGCAGCACAGTGGCTAAATGGTTAGCACTTCCGCCTGGCAGTACCAGGGTCGTTGGTTTGAATCCCAACCACAGCACCACCTGCTTGGAGTTTGCATGTTCTCCCTGTGCCTGCGTGGGGTTCCTCCGGGTATTCCAGTTTCCTCTCACACTCCAAAGACATGCTGGTAGGTTAATTGGATCCTGTCTAAATTGGCCCTTGTATGTATGAATGTAAGTTAGGGACCTTAGATTGTACTCCCCTTGAGGGTTGGGGACTGATGTGAATGTACAATATATATGTAAAGCACTGCATAAATTGACGGCGCTATATAAGTACCTGAAATATAAAAATAAATAAAAGTCTTAACAATTGTCTATATGTAGTATGAAACAGCAATGATTCCTCCAGACCAGCCATTATAAACTATGGTTCAATTGAGCCCTAGAGGTCCTCTTCTCCTTGACCATCTAATGTACAGTGATTGTCGATGAAGTATGTTTTATCAGGGGTAACCTGAGCCAAGAACCTCAGTCCAAGGGTTACTCCATATTAAAAAGGTTGACAAAAGGCTACTCTTGACTTTGGTGCTTCTTGTTTATCTATCTAGCTATTGCAAGAAACTCTGTGTGACTGGTAAAAAAAGCTGTCTATCTACCTAACGCTCACTGCCTCTGCTCTGCCCTCTGACTTAAATGCCAGGAAGATGGGTGGGCAAGGTAGCAAGTTCATATTGCAGCCAGTCCACCGGTAGGCACAGAGGAACCAGTAATGGCTGATCTATGGAATACCGGAATACCAATAAAATGCTACAAGAAAATATCTATTTGGTGAAATGCACTGGGATTTATTAGGCAAGTAACAGAAAAAAACACATTATTACAACCTGACAAGGGTGTAATTAAAGCAATACTAAACCCTAGTAAAAAAAATTATATTTAAGTATGTATACTTAACGCAAAAAAATCTTGGTCAATTAAACTACTGTATTTATAATACTGTATATCCATACCTGGAGTTCCTCTTTAAGAGCTGGTTCACACCAGAACGCAGTGCAGGAAAGATGATGTCATGTTTTCTTCCCACACCACATTTGAACGTTATGCCTTTGTGCTCTACCTGAAAGTGCCAATGTAATAACGTCACCCCAAACACAGATTGCAAACACAGTGTGCTTTGCAGCCAGAAAATCACATGGTACTGCAGTAGTTTGGTAGTGCATGCACTACTTTTTCCACGCTCCTGCGCAATTTGCAGCCCATTCAAATGAATGGGCTACAAAACCACACTTCCCAGGAATGACTGGGAATCATACAGAAATGTGGCATCCATTAAATTTAATGGGAGTGCACCACAACCATGAACCAAATACTTGGGACTTTGGAAAAAAAGAAGACATTCAGGAGGCAGCAAGCTCCCATCCTGAACACCTGTCAACTGCTGCTATACTGCCCTCTAAAAAGTGATCTACTAAGGATCATTTTTCAGAAGACGGCAAGCACTGCCACATGTCTAAAAAATATTGCATGCTGCAGAGGTCACTGGGAAGTGGCATCCATACAGCAACTGAAGCATGCTGCAGATTCAGCTGGCTCCTTCTGCCCCTTCATTAAAGGTCAAAGATTCAAATAAGTTAACTATTATCAATAAAGCAATTAATATCAATGTCGATATTAAGCCCTAAAGGGGACAAAGACTGCATCTCATAAATCCACTTAGGGCAGTATCTATGCTTGAAACAAAGTGGATTTATGAGATGCAGACTTTGTCCCCTTTAGGGCTTAATATCGACATTGATATTAATCGCTTTATTGATATTAGTTAACTTATTTGAATCTTTGACCTTTAATGAAAGGGCATACATTTATTTGTTATTTACTATTATGGGATTACATGGTGGGGACTCATTCAATAGATATGTGCCAATATATTTTTCATATATTTTATATTTATTATTAATTATTTTATTGCATATTGATGTGTTCCCTTAAATAGCCTGCTTATTTTTTCCCCTTTTTTTCTCTTTTTTAAAATATATTTTTATTTATTTATATATTTTTTAATTTTGGTTCTCTATCGGAGGTAGTTTAAATTTTGGCGGCTTGAGATCTTCTTTGTATTGCCACTCATATAACCTCGAGAAAATGGCGACTGTAAAAATATGAGTCATTGTGAACATCCAGACCTTTTGGTCTATGAGAAAATGGTGCCCGTCATTTTGCGCGCCTGCGGGCTATTTAAGAGGCTGATCTGATGGCGTCAGTAGGAGGTGGATCCCTTTTGAGAATTGTGCATGAAACGCATCAGTGAGGAGACTACATGCAGATGTCACGCCGCCGTGCCCATGTTGATGGTCTGGCAGTCATCTTTGTAAGTGCTGCCGGTTGTCTTTATTGTCATTTCCACATAGATATGTTTGTTTCGATTTTACCAATAAATACTACACTATATACTACTGTTCTTGGGCTCTGTATTGTGTGCAGTTCCTACAGGATCCTATATTGGCATACCGTGTGATATTTCAATAGCAGAGGAGCCACACATTCCCTAGAGGGATTTCTCTATTCAAGGCCTGGTTTTATTGTAGTTCTGGTGAGTGCATAGTGGTGGAGGATTGCCACGGATGATTTTTCTCACACGGATGTCACTTCTTTCATGATTGCTGGTTATCACAGCCATATCACTGAGGAACTTCTGTTGTAAGGACACTTCACCTGGGATTTTTATATATAATTATTTTTTGTTTATTAGCTTATTTTATGAGCACATACATGACTACGATTTATGATATGTTTCAATTTATTGACTGTATATGATATTTGATTTTAGCGCTGCACCATTATATATTTTATCATTTCTGTGAAGGAGGGGGTTAATTTTTTTGTGCTAGCTGCTTTTTATTGGTTCTTCAGCGCTCATTTGTATCTACTTATTTTCAAGCGTTATATTGTAACACTGACAACTAGAAGAGGAAGAAGAAGAATTGCATTCATGTATATGCATACGCACATTTACTATACCCAAGGTCTTTACGGAACATTTTACTCATGATCTTTCTGGCAACAAGATCCTGAGTATAAACATCAGTAAATTATTACGTCCACGTGCAAGAGGCCTTAAGTGTATGTAATCCCTTACAATGCACTTCTACAATTTAGCCCCTTTGTTTTGCTAAATATACTATAGAAAGTGTTTTGTTATGTCTGTTCAATAAATGCATAAATATCTGTTGATTTTGCTTCACATTTTATGAGCTGATAGCTTCCTGAGCTCTTTGCCTGTGTACAAGGAGGAGTTATGGAGATTGTGGGTAGGAAATAAGAAATCTGTGCTCTTTGTAATCGATATGAAATGAAGGCAGGGCTGATATTATATGCTTATGAATTCAGAACTGTGCTGTCACATCAAAGAGGAAGGTAGAGGCACACTACATGTCTGGTATTTAACAGTTTTTGTCGATGCCTGCAGTCTGTTTAAAGAGATAATACTTGAGGAAATGTGCAATATTCCATGTGCAGTATGTTTTTTTTATTTTATTTTACCTTGACATATGCTTATGACATTCCGTATGTCACTGAAGCCCAGATGGGTTAACCCTATTAGGCTGTCAGCCTGTCATTACTTCAGAACTTTCCGAGTCAGTGACCAGTAACATGAATGCACAGGGATTGATTTACTAAAGGCAAATACGCTGTTCACTTTTTAAGGGAAGTTGACTTTCATCCATCAATCATGTGCAAGCAAAAATGCATTTTCTGTATTTTCCTTGAACATGACTTGATATTCTTTGCATAATAAAATGCAACCACATTTTCTAAGCTCTGGGGAAAATTCCCTTTCAAAGTGTAACTTCCCTTGTAAAGTGAACAGCCTATTTGCCTTTAATAAGGTCACCCCATAGACTCTGTATGGTTAAGTACTAATCAGTAGAGACATCTCAGGTGCACTCTTTACAGCAATAGGATCATTGGAGAATGTGGGTACTGAAATGATTGCAACAGATGGGGCTGCCAGTATTATTCTAGAGTGCATGTTTCATCATCAGTTCACCAAACTGCTTATCCGAATCAATTTTCACCCCACACGTTTGCTCAATGAAGGAGTCTTCCTAATAAGAAGAAAAGGATTTAGAAAGGCTACAAAGTGGTAAATGGGTTGAATGGAGAGGGTGCATTTTAATTTTGCCCAGAAACGGACATGTTTTCTCAAAATGATCTCACAATATTGGCAGGGAAATCTGGTCAGTGCAGGGCTTGAAGGATATACACAGTGGTCCCTCAAACCAATAATGGGGCACTGTTTTTCCCACTGACTCCAACATTGGGGCACTATTCCTCCTACTGACATTAATCATAGGGCATAATTCTTCCTGCTGACAATAACTATGGGCCACTATTTCTCTGGCTGACACCAACGATGAGACATTATTCCTTCTGCTGTCACGAACTTTGAGGCAATATCTTTCCACAGACACCATTGATGGGGCAAAATTTCACTACTGACACTAATGATGCATCACTATTATTCCCACTGACATCAGTACTGGGCATATTCTTCCCCTCACTGACTATTAACACTGAGGCATTTTTTTACTCCCACTTCCACTCTATCCATTAAAAGGTTCTGACCCATGTGTTGATGTAGCACACTTCTACATAGTTGCAAGAAAGGCCAGGTAAATTTAGTTTTTTGGTTCCCCTGTAACCAGTGGAGTAGTTTGTGATTGTAGGTGGCTGAGGAATACATAAACAGTTCCTGAGGCAGCACTGTTCTTGTTCAGGAGGAGGCGTTCCCAGCCTGAAGGGGTGTTGCACTTCTAAGCAGCCCAGCTAATGTTCTACATGTTCTAATCGAGGTTCTAGCTATGCTAGAGCTGGAGGGGCCTGTCTTGCTGAAAACGTGCTGGAACTGATTAAGGGATTTCACTGAGAGTCTGGTCTGGAGAGTTCACAGGAGAAATGTTTGGCTGATGTTGGAAAAAGGCTCCCAAGTATGTAGGAACATTGTGAGTACAGACCTGAGTGTAGGATCCTAGTGACTTTTTGCTGTTACTATCTCTTGTGCATCAGTGCCAGAACTTGCTCAAATTGGGACAGTTCTTATGATGTCTCAAAGTTATTTATTCCCTTAATTGCTACTAGAGGGACTGAACTATGAAGCTTTGACAAAGAACCTAGGACAAATCAGTGACCCCTTTTGAGCGTGAGCATTACATGATATACATTATATTTTACATTATCTACTTATCACTACAATACATTTGCCATTCTGTGCTTTACATGCTCCTAACTAGTGAAGAGCTTAGGGTTTGGGTTGAAAATGAGTTTAACCTGAACACAGCCTGTTCGCAGAATGAGCAAATAAACTGGCCATATTTGGTCGTTTCACTTGCCCAAACCCCTGGCTGATGTTTGTATATGGACACCAGCTAGGAGTCTGTCATTTTGGGGTAATAACACTACCACCAGAAAATGACAGATCCCCTGCCGGCCTCTGTTTCTAAACAAAAACTGACCAGTGGGGATGACGTGGTTGACTTCGTAATTACATGGATGGACATTGTTTATTTTTTTCTCTAATAAAGGACTTTTTTTCATGGTGTTGTTCTTATTTACTATTTACATTTTTGTGTAAATGGGTAATGAAGGGTACCCTGTACTCATTCACCTTAGTGGCGTGTATCATATTTTTATCCTTTTTTTTAAAGGGGTTTCCAGATTCTGACAAGATCCCCTGTATACTTCACATTGCTTTAGCAGGACATGATGAAGAGATATGCTTTTGTCCCCATCAATGTGGGAACAAGGTGCATTGCGAAGGGGAAAAGGAATGAGGGTGGGTGTTGTCCCCCTTTCAAGATACCTTCTTTTATTTTTGAAGGCATAGCACCTGGTAAAGTTCAGGAGAGAAATGCCACAAGCTTGCTGTCCCCCACCCTTTTCCTGTCTACTCAGGCTGCATGCCTGGGTAAGGGTCTTTATACATTAAAAGAACCCCATGCCTTTCTTTTTTTAAGGAACAGCACAAACTATTTGTAAATATAGCAACTTCCTAGATAGGTACTAGGTTTAGATAGATTTAGTATGTGTTTTGGTAAATTTAGCTGCTTTACTATAGTCAGTGTGGCTGTCATTGTTAGGAAAAAGCAAAATTTGCTCACTGTATTCAGTAAAGCTGCATTCTGCTAGTCAGGTCTGTTCAGTGTGTTCAGCTGCTGCTAGTCTAATAGCTCTCTCTGCATGCAGAGACCTTGAGAAGGTTCTGGATGTTAGGTGTCGAACTATGCAGATAGCAGTATGAATATTGATACAGCCCCGGCCTATCCTAGAGAGGCAAGCTCTGATGGCATGCTGGGAGACTGTATTTATTCAGTGAGCATACTGAGCACTGGGTCTTTCCTAAATAGGATTAGTTCAACCTGGAGGGGGCACTCTACCCTTCCAGGCAATGTCTGCTGTCGTCAGGTCAGGTGGGCGATCTGAGGGCCTCAAGGCTGATATCCGGGTACTGCTAAGAGCTGACTGAGGGGCCATCTACTGAAGATCTGGTCTGGTATCACAAAAGAAGGCAACCTGCTGCCTTGGGCCTTGTGAGTACAGACCCCTTTGAAGGAATCTTAGAGACTTTGTGTTGCTAAAACCTCTCTGGTGCTAGGGAGTTAGCTGTGTGTCTAGTTAAAGGGGATACTGACTGGTGTCCTGAAGAGCTTTGCCCACCTAATCTCCTACTTGAAGGGATTCTCCACTTATGGCTCTAAGAAAGAGATTTATAGCTAACTACCACTACTACTACCTTAAAGCTGAAGTCTACTGTTTTCTGTAAGTACAGACTTTATTATAGCTTATCCTGAAGAATACCTCAGGGTCCTTTCACATGGGCGTTCCATTTTTTTTTCTTTAAAAATTGGAACTAAACGGAACAAGACTTCACTTTTTACCTCCGTTTTCATTTCTGCATATATCTGTTTATGATACGTCTACATCTGTTTTTGATCTGTTTACATCTGTTTTGATCCATTTACATCCATTTTTTTATTGTTTACATCCTTTTTGATCCGATTACGATCCTTTTACATCCATTTTCAATCCATTTTTCATCTATTTTTTTTATGAGTCATGGAAATTTACCAAGACACTTTGCTCTTCCCCAGCATGCATTGTGCTTCCCATGCTGCTTTGCAGTCCCAGTGAATGACTCAGTGTACATCACAGTGTTCTTTCTGGGTGTTCCAGTGTCTGTCCTGTGATTTGGGGTTTCAGATTGATGGCTTGTTTCGAATTTTGGGATGATGTGACATGCTTTGTCATGATGGATAGTGTGAGGAGAGTGGAGATCTAGAGGAGAAAGTTACATCCCATGCTGCTGAAGAGGCCCTGTGTGTGATTTTTTTGCTCTGCACGACGCAGGTATGCAATGTTATCCCTTGAAATTCTTTAATTTTACTTGGATGTCTGTACCCACATTCGATTACCTATTTGAGATGTTGGAACCATGTCCTCAACGTTTGAACACCAACATGAGACGTTGTGTGCCCCTAGAGGAATGCCTCCTAGTCATTCTGAGGTAAAGCAGCCTGTGAACATTGTTTATTAACCTAGGCAAGTAGATAGATATATACAACCTTCCCTTGGGACACATTAAATGTACCAGTAATGTCCAGCACAATGTGAAGTAGTGCTTATGCATGCAAAATGTTAAAATGGCTTTGGAAAACCTTATGATCCAAATATACGTCTTTTCAACAACTCCTCCCCCCAAACAAAAAAGAATTTTAATGCATGTATTGCCAACATGTTTACTTTTCCCATAGTTATGCGAATTCCCCCAGAAACTGCATGTCATGTCAATTTGGATGAGTTTTTTTGTTTTGGGGAGGGTTGTGCAGTTATAGCATAATAGCAAAGAAGGGCCTGGTTTTGAATGTTCTATATCTCATGGTCATATACCATTCTGTTAAGGCATTCCTAATATCCAATTTATTACTCCTCATAGGTTTCTTTCATCGGGTCAGACATTCATCTCTTTAAACCACTATGTCCTACTGAATATATCAAACATATCAGCTATTGTCCATGATACCTGCAAGGAGATATGGGAGGAGATCGGTCCAACTACAATGCCAGTTCCTGATACCCATATGTGGGAGGAAATATCAAATGGATTTTTTCAGAAGACCTAATTCCCAAACTGCGTTGGAGCCCTGGAAGGAAACCGTGCATATTCATATGCCTCCTTGATAAGGCTCCAGGTATTTCAATTACAAAAAAATGTTCTCAATCTAAATGTCAAGAAGAGTCTTCAATTACCAACTCAGTAGAGTTAAGCAGCTAACTGAATGCACCTTTGGCATCTTAACCAGCAAATGGCGCATTTTCCACAGTGCCATGCAACTTAACCCTGAGAATGCAGAATGTGTGATCCGAGCATACTGTGTACTACACAAAATGTTTCGTGAGAAGGAAGGCATCAGTATGGAAGAGGAAGATGAGACACATTTGCCCACTGTCCATTATTCTGGAATGCGACCAAACAACTTGGATCTTGCCATAGGTGACACTTTTGCAATTTCATGTCCCCTGATGGAGAAGTTCCATGGCAGTATTCACATACCTAAACAGTCCCAACATTGCTAATTACTGACCTTATCACCATGACATCCTTCTATTCAAATTGCTATTTGTGTACTATAGATTTACAAGAATAAATGAAAATATTGCAAATTGTGCAGACGGTCAACCTTTTTTATTAATAGAAAATAACTGACCACAACATATTATAATTTAAAATAGAGTATGTGCAATAACATGTTTTTTTTTTTATTAAATATATTATATTGAACAACATGGTTATTTCCAAAAATATTATGTTCAACAACATGGTTAACAAAGTATATCCCTCTACTGGGTGTACTCATCTCAATTCTCATATATGTGTGAAGGGGGGGGTCCTGGGGGGTCCCTTTCTCCCCACTGTGAGGTGTGTAAATTCTCCTTGAAGCCCATTCCTAAAGTCTCATACTAGCTTCACAAATCAAGCACTCTGAACAAATACTGAAAAGCATACTGCATATAAACAGGTACAACGTGCCAGGCATTGTCAAATCTCAGGGTATCATCTGATACCCGAGAAGAGAATAAACAGCTAAAACTTTGTCTCATCTCTCTGTTCCACCTGAGAACTGTCACATAAGGTATAACCAAAGGCAAAACTTTTTGTTAATTTTTGGATAAAGTGGAGATGGATCTGAACACCTGTCATGTTTTTATTGAAGTCTGTGTTCATGACTCTCTATAGTTGTCATGTTTCCCACTATCATTGACGGTGAAAGAGAAAGAAACAGCACATGTTGCCTTTTCCCGAGAAAAGTCGGTAAATTTACCAATGTGGAAACTAGTTCTGGTGACATACAGGTGAAACTCGAAAAATTAGAATATCGTGCAAAAGTTCATTTATTTCAGTAATGCAACTTAAAAGGTGAAACTAATATATGAGATAGACTCATTACATGCAAAGCAAGATAGTTCAAGCCGTGATTTGTCATAATTGTGATGATTATGGCTTACAGCTCATGAAAACCCCAAATCCACAATCTCAGAAAATTAGAATATTACATGCAATCAATAAAACAAGAATTGTACATAGAACAATATCGGACCTCTGAAAAGTATAATCATGCATATGTACTCAGTACTTGGTTTGGGCCCCTTTTGCAGCAATTACTGCCTCAATGTGGCGTGGCATGAAAGCTATCAGCCTGTGGGGTTCAGGTCAGGCGAGTTTGCTGGCCAATCAAGCACAGTAATCCCATGATCATTGAACCAGGTTTTGGTGCTTTTGGCAGTGTGGGCAGGTGCCAAGTCCTGCTGGAAAATGAAGTCAGCATCCCCATAAAGCTCGTCTGCGGAAGGAAGCATGAAGTGCTCCAAAATCTCCTGGTAGACGGCTGCGTTGACCCTGGACTTAATGAAGCACAGTGGACCAACACCAGCACCAGCACATGATATGGCTCCCCAAATCAACACAGACTGTGGAAACTTCACACTGCACTTCAAGCATCTTGCAGTCTGTGCCTCTCCATTCTTCCTCCATACTCTGGGTCCTTGGTTTCCAAATGAGATGCAAAAGTTGCTCTATATCAGAAAAGAGGACTTTAGACCATGGAGCAACAGACCAGGTCTGTTTTTCTTTAGCCCAGGTAAGGCGCTTCTGATGTTGTTTATTGTTCAGGAGTGGCTTGAAGGAATATGACATTTGAAGCCCATGTCCAGGATCTGTCTGTTTGTGTTGGCTCTTGATGCACTGACTCCAGTCCCCAACACTTTTGAATGGCCTTTTCCTGACAATCCTCTCCAGGCTGCGGTCATCCTTGCTGCTTGTGCACCTTTTTCTTCCACACTTTTCCCTTCCACATAACTTTCTATTAATGTGCTTTGAGACAGCACTTTGGGAACATCCAACTTCTTTTGCAATTACCTTTTGAGGCTTTCCCTCCTTATGGAGGGTGTCAATTATGGTTTTCTGCACAACTGTCAGGTCAGCAGTCTTTCCCATGATTGTGATTCCTTCTGAACCACACTGAGAGACCATTTAAAGGCTCAGGAACCCTTTGCAGGTGTTATGGCTTAATTAGCTGATTAGAGTGGGACACTTTGAGCCTAGAATATTGCACCTTTTCATAATATTCTAATTTTCTGAGATTGTGGTTTTGGGGTTTTCATGAGCTGTAAGCCATAATCATCACAATTATGACAAATCACAGCTTGAACTATCTTGCTTTGCATGTAATGAGTCTATCTCATATATTAGTTTCACCTTTTAAGTTGCATTACTGAAATAAATGAACTTTTGCACAATATTCTAATTTTTCGAGTTTCACCTGTAGGGTCCCCAAGGAAGTCCTTTCACTGGCTGTGATTTTATCTCATTTCCTGTTTGGCTATGGCACATAAAGTGAAGGTACATCTCCTACATGGGACACAGATGACAAAAAATAAAATGACAGGGGTTATAACCCTTCATTACTCTATCCTAAATTAACTAAAAAGTTTTGACTATAGTTTTACTTTTAAGCTCCTGATAATAAGGACTGGGGGAATTTGAATAATGGGTGGTTGTTTGTAAGGAACTGCAATAGGAGTGTGATTGAGGACTCATGAGTTGGGGGTGTTGTTATTTTGAGGGAACAGAGACACTTGGGATGGCAGTAATGTATTTGGGGAAGTGCTAGTTAGTGTGTGTTGGTGTTGCTGCATGGGATTGTGACATGGGTACTGCTGCTGAACATATACCTACTGAGGATATGTGTTTTGTAGAGCTAGATCTGATGGATAACCTTGTGATGGCCGCTGCTGATGACTAACACAATACTCTGGCATTGGATCTCCAGCCATTGCAGAATTAACACGCAATCCTGCAAAGCTAAAAATAGCCTTTTGAACCTTTATTTTTTGGGAGGGGGAGTTTGAGTAAGATGATGGTACGTTGCGAAGAAATAAAGCATCTTGATTGGCTGGATCACTAAATGGATTCATAGAGCCAGCCCTCCTCATAGCCCTTATGTCCTCCATGAAGGACATCATTGCCGTTTCCATTTCGGACTTGGATTGCCCTCTAGGACGTTATATGTTTCTGAAACTGGTGCTTCTAGGCGATTCTGTAGGGTATGAATATATTATTTAGAACACTTTAATTTTTTTAACTTTGTTGAATGGGGCCTTTGTTGTAGAATTTTTACCGACCCATGTTGTCTGTCTTGACTGGTTGCTCTTGCATGCAGTGGGGATGGTTGGGAAGATGTAGTTTGATCTGTACTCAGCTCAGGTGCTACACCTTCCATTTCTGCCTGCGGCTCGACATCAGTGTCCTCAGAGGATGTTTCCCCCTCCTCCTCATCAGAAATGTAGGAGTTGGTACTGCAATAATAGGAGTGGATCATTACATATAGTTTTTTTCTATATAATGTTGGGGACATCAAGCTATTACAGACAATTTGTTACTCATGGTCTTAAATACATCACATTTCTTAAGAAGTCCAACATCTCAAAGAAAGGGCTTTTCCTGTTTTTGCTGGTTCCTGCACCACTCTGACTTTCCTTAGCTTCATCTTTGAGTTCTTTTCTATAGCAGTCCCTCTGGGATCGCCAACATGTCATGATCTTTTTACCTATATAAACAAAGAACAGTGGACACAATGAACAAAAAGAAAATCAAACAAAGGTATGCAATTTAAAACCCACACATGGTCTATGAGTCTCATCATGTTAACAGTGGGATATAGGTGGACTACAAGTTACAGCACACCAAGAGTGAGATTTAGAAGGAATACAAGTTACAGCATTACAGGAATGACATATGGGTGGAGTACAAGTCTGAGCATGCAGAGAATGAGTGTACTATAAATCTCAGCATGCTAACAACGAGAAACAGGTGGACTACAAGTCACAGCATGCCAAGGGTTAGAAATAGGAGGAATACAAGTCACAGCATTACAAGAATGGGTGGACATATGAGTGGAGCACAAGTCTGAGCATGCAGAGAATGAGTGTATTATAAGTCTCAGCATGCTAACAGTAAAAAATAGGTGGACTACAAGTCATGGCATGCCAATGGTGAGATACAGGAGGAATACAAGTCTCAGCATTGACAACAATGACAAATGTGTCTACTACAAGTCTCAGTATGTCTTCAGTTAGTTATAAGTGGGCTACAAGTTGCAGCATGCCAATAGTGTGATACAAGTATACTACAAGTACTAACATGCCCACACCAATGACACCTACCATGTTTTTCATGCTGCCTTACTCTGAGTGATGACCAGTTAGGTGTGATATCAATAAATATTTCTGCCCAGAGTCTTTTCTTTGTGATTCTATAACTGTAGTCATGACAGGCATTGTCCCATAATCCTGGCCTGGCATGGACCAGGTTAATGAGTCTTTGACGGGGCACATCTTTGGCCATGTCTTGATCCAAGTTGATCTCTCAGGCATGACACTTCCTTGTCTAACCACTACCTGGGTCATAGGTTGTTGTTTTTGAACAAATTTTTTTTTAAATGCTATTTTGCAGAAAAACGGATGTTAGCAGATCGGATGTTAGCAGATCGGATGTAAGCGGAAGTCGTCTGCTAACACCTGCTTTCCAGTCCTTTTTTTTTACGGGAGAAAAATAGGGCTTTCTTCTGTTCAAAAAAACAGATGTTAACGGATATGAACATTAATGGATGTAAACAGATAATCATAATCCGCTTACATCCGCTAGTCCTTAAGTCCTTGAGTGTACATAGTTCTTGTATTTGGAGTATCCCACCTAATTCCCTCAACTCAATCCAAGTTCTCCAAATATAAAAAACAACAAAAACAACATCCATGGACTGGTCATTGAAGAAACTTGTCAATGAGCCTGTGTGCCTGGCTGCATGGTGAATATTGAGGGAAACCTGGGCAGTGTTCCTGTTGCTCCTATGGAGCAGCGCTACATAAACAATGTTTATGACTGGTACAGGGGTAGAACAAGTATTAGTGTTGTGGTAGTGCTACCACCGCTTAATGACAGATCCCTAGATGGTTTGTTACAGTTTGCAGGTTTCCTGGTGTCTTTGATCCAGCAGCATTGTCTAGGAGTCATTTTCCTCTTCCAGCAATAGATGAATCCTGAATTCACCTGTAGAGTCCAGGGCACCCTGATCAATAGGCAAATATGTTTTATCACATCTGTAAAAATTAAAATAAGGACTAAGCAAAATGTTCAGGTGCTAAAATACTCAAAAACGGTCTTCTCCTGTTTGGCAAAAAGTAAGTAACAAAAGGAAAAACAAGGTAAAGTGATTCTAAAGGCTCAAGGTTTGTAACCTTATTGCATTCTATACAAGAAAACCTTCTGGGTGCAGTTTCCCCCCAGCCCCCCCTTATACTTACCAGAGCCTGATCCCGATTCATCAATGTGCATGAGAGCAGTGACTAGCTGTGGTCTATCTTTCCTCACTGGCTCACACAGCAGTGGGAGCCATTGATGGGACTGAGCCACGCTCCATGTGTGAATGGACCCACAGGTGTGAACCTGCTCGAGTGCCCCTGTAGCAAGAGGCTTGCTATTGGGGGCACTTGGCAGGGGGAGGAGCAAGGACTGCCAGAGAGAGACCCGAAAAGAAGAGGATCGGGGCTGCTTTGTGCAAAACCAACAGAGCAGCTAAGTATAACATGTTTGTTATTAAAAAAAGATCTTTCCTATAGAATCACTTTAATACCATCGTCATTTACTCGATATGCACCTTTGTGGAAAATCTGATGATCGTTTATCTGATTTTCTCATAATGTGTACCCCATATTAGTCATTGTGCAGATTACTATCAGTGCACAACATCCTGGCCCAGGGAGGAGTGAAGTCTCAAAAATGTATGATGTTTCAGGGTGCCAGATCCTCCTGCTCAGAAGAAATCTCATCTGAGGAAGGGGTACTGATATCCAAAAAAATAGTTCGGTATTCCCGCCCGGACTATAGCAGACTGGTGACCAGGTGGGACGTTCCTCCTTCTGAGTGGTTGTCATATGACGTCCTGTCAGAAGACGCCACTCACGCGGCCACGGGGCGGCGCAGAAGCACTATCTGGCACCGGCTATGTCCATGGGACACAGCTGATGACAGATAACTACACCGGCCCACTGCCAGTGTCATGTGACTGCTGTGACCAATCACAGCAGATCACATGACAATTGTATACAATGGAAGGCTTTCTTTCATGCCATCCATTGTATACAATTGTGTTGTTAGCTGTGATTGGCCCTGTCTGTACCATGTGACTGCTGTGACCAATCATATCCCATCTGTATCATGTGATAAGCTTTGCCCAATCACTTCTAATCACAACAAAAGACTGAATGAATCAGTTTAATTAAGTAACAATGGTTGCTAATATAAATGAAATACATTGGTATTAGCAATCATAATGTGTAACAAAAAAGAAAAAAAATCCTGATCACTTGCCCAAATTAGTACAATGTTACTCTGGTAACATTGTATTGCTCTGGTCACAGTGTGTTGAAAAAAAATTGTAAAAAAAGAAAAACATATTAGAAAAAATTTAAAACAAAAAAGGAATTTTATTTATTTATTTATTTTTACATACTGTCACCAGTCAGTGTCCCTGATCACATGTATATGATAACACTGTACTGGACTGGTGACAATATGTTTTTAAAAAAAGTGGATTTTTAAAAATTTCTTCATTTTCCAAAAAATTGTAACAAAAAATTACAACTTCAAAAAAACAATTTGGGGTATTTTCACCAAAGAAATGTAGCAGAATACATTTTGACCTAAATTTATGAAGGAAGGTTTGTTATTGGCAAAATTTTATAACAGAAACAAAGGAAAACATGTTTTTTTTCAAAAGTTTGGGGTTTTATTGTTTATTTAGCAAAAATAAAAAACTTAATGGTGATTAACCACGGTCATGTAGCATTGTACCCATATGAAATCTTTATAATTTTTTTCACACAAATAGAGCTTTCTTTTGGTGGCATGTACTCACCGCTGGGTGTTTTATTTTTTGCGCTATAAAAAAAAGAGCAAAAATTTTGAAAAAAAAAAGTTTTTCTTTGTTTCTATTTTAAATTTTGCAAACAGGTAATTTTTCTCCTTCACTGGTAAGCATTGATGAGGCTGCACTGATGGGCAGAGATGAGCTGGAACTGATATTTATTTATTTCAGGTACTTATATAGCGCTGTCAATTTATGCAGCACTTTACATATATATTGTACATTCACATCAGTCCCTAACCCTCAAGGGGCGTACAATCTAAGGTCCCTAACTTACATTCATACATATACATACTAGGGTCAATTTAGACAGGAGCCAATTAACCTACCAGCATGTCTTTGGAGTGTGGGAGGAAACCGGAGTACCCTGAGGAAACCCACGCAAGCACAGGGAGAACATGCAAACTCCAGGCAGGTGGTGCCATGGTTGGAATTCGAACCAATGACCCTAGTACTACCAGACAGAAATGCTAACCATTTAGCCACTGTGATATGCAACAATGATGGGCACTGATGGGCACTGATAGGAGGCACTGATGAGCTGGCACTGATATGCAACAATGATGGGCACTGGTAGGCGGCAGGAAGGGGGTAAAAGCGCCCGGTATTGAAGTGGTTCAGGTCTGTTCTTGCTTACTATTATAACAATACCAGTAAATTAGTCTAGGAAAATGTTGGTTATGAAAAGAGTAGGTGTCATATACACAATATCTTTGTAACTAACATCATACTCCTCTCTATGATATAATCTTCCGATATGGGTGAGTCACTGTTGTGTAATCTAATCCTGTATGTAAAAAACAGGCTTTACAGGAAAATGTGAGAAGAAGCGTAGAGCTCCATCACCTGGCTCAAAAGAATAATGCAAAATATTCATATAATTTCTCAGTGGAGGAGGAGGTGGATTCCTGGCTGATCTCACTGCAGGTCACAGAAGACTCATAACCATTAACTCACTCAGCACCATAAATTCAGAAGCAGGAAGAAGAAATGCCATCACTGCACAGAAAATGTCTACAGGATCCAGCTGTCTGATAGATGCTGGGCATAATTCTTTACAGGTAAGTGGTGTGACTGTAGCTACAGTATAGGTGCAAAATCATTGTTTGACTAATCTTCAGCTTAAAACATTTAGGGGCATAAGCACCAAATACTACTATTGACTTTCCTTGTAATCCTAGGTTTCCCCTTATTTCTTATATTGGTGACAAGTGTTGGATTTCCCATTTCTTTTTGTCTCTGTGAGTAATTAACTCTCTTTTGGGTAAAACATTCCCCTTGCCATACCCAATGTGCACAGAGACACAATTGCATTCATTTATGACAATGAATTGGAGCCTGCTGAGAGTATAACTTTGCTACCTATTGGTGCCAAATGTCCGCAGATTCTGCAGAGCCCCCCCCGTTACATCAGAGTCGACAGAGCCCCCCCTACATCAGAGTCTGAATAGCACCCCCTTACATCAGAGTCCACAGAGCCCCCCTTACATTAGAGTCTGCAGAGCCCCCCTTATATCAGAGTCTGAAGAGCGCCCTCTTACATTAGAGTCCACAGAGTGCCCCTTACATCAGAGTCCACAGAGTGCCTTTTACTTCAGAGTCCATGAAGCGCTCCTTACATCAGAGTCTGTACAGCCTCCTTTATGTCAGGGTCCACAGAATTTCCACTTACACTTATTTAAGGGGGGCTCTGATGTAAGTGGGAATTCTTGAGACCTTAATGTAAAGAGGAACTCTGATGTAAGTGGATCTCTGCTCACCAAAGCCCTGCCTACATCAGAGTTCACAAAGCCCCCCTTACAGCTGAGTCCCTCTTGCATTACTGTACTCACTGGGAATGGGAGGCAGGAGAGGGGGGGGGAGACTTCACTCACAGTGGATGGATGGTGAGCTCACTCAGGCATCTGTAGTCGACACCTCTCCTCTTCTGGCTGAGAGGCTTTAAACCTCCTTTTCCACTCATCTACTTCTCTTACGCAAAGCACTGCCGGAGAGTGTGGGTGGGGCAGACACAGGAGGGAAGGGAGTAAGGAGGAGGAGCACATCCAGCTCTCTCTCTCCTCTCTCATCCGTACAAGGAGAGGGGGGGGGAGCTGTCAGTGCTGGCTTTGGGCTATGTGAGAGAGACACACTCTCAGATCAGAGCCCTGCAACCAGCAATCCCACTGTGGAGCCACAGTCCAGGCTCTTGGCACCCCCCAACAGTGTTGGAACTCCAGGGCCTGGTCGTAAGTGCAACCTTTGCAACCCTTGTAGTTCCACCACTAGTGTGGGTCAATATGTGAACTTTGCAATTATCAGGTGTTAAAAGTGGGTGCTGGCCATACATTCCTAACTCCTACTGAGCACTCCCTGATGCCCACACCTACAAGAATGTAAGTGACTTCACATACTTTGGCTCCCAACAAAAAACTTATTTGCTGCATACAGCATCTCTTAAAATCTCAATGGCAGCACCCCTTATGAGGAGGTATTTGCTTACGAAACGTGCCAAGGAGGAGTCCATACACGCCATGACATCAAGCCGCCAGATCGTTGAGGTCCAGTGGCCATCTTTAATTTCAGCTGGCCAGTGTACATTCAGCAGTACTGCTTCACACTATCTAGGATTTGTTTACCTAACATTTCTGTACGCTTAATACTGGATGTGTTTTAACCTCATTGTTCATAATAAATATCTTGGAATACTACACTATGGGAATCCTTCTTCTCTGCTCCGTGCCGAGCAATTAAATCCACCTAGGATCCCAATAGCTACACCAGGATTAAAGGAGGGAGCCAGTGACCAGACCCCACTAAAGTTCACCTGATCCAAGGCATTTAGGAGGGAGACACCCATTATCCGGATTAGCAGAGGAAGGGATCCTGCTTCAGGCTGCACCATCAAGGGAACCCCTGCTGCTGGTTTATCTGATCCTTGAGCATTAAGATTGCGCTTCCAGTGAGTGGGCAATCTTTCTATATCCAATTTGATCGCAAGCCACCGGATTTCCAGATCTATATATACAGAGAGATTTATATAATCATTCACCAGTGGGAATAACTGCTACCATTGCGGCTAGCTCTGGACACTATATTATATACTGAATTTCTATTGAATTTTATACCGATCTGGAATCATATTCATGAGTGATTAATCATTTTAGATCAGATTGGTGATTATTTGTTTAGCGCTGCACTACGGTTTATGACTTATTAAAAAACTTATTTGCTGCATACAGCATCTCTTAAAATCTCAATGGGATTGATTTGCTAAAGACAAATAGACTGTTCACTATGCTAGATATTTTTCCCCACAGCTTAGTGAATGAGTTGAAGCTCTACTGACTTCATCATGTACAAGTGAAAATGCATTATTTTTATTTTACTTGTACGTGTTTGGGTATTCTTTGCAAAGTGAAATTTCACCCCATTCACAAAGTTCTAAGGCAAATTCCCTTGCAAAGTGAACAGTCTATACGCCTTTAGTAAATCAACTACAATGCGTGCTACACAGGGGCGGACTGACAACTCATGGGGCCCCGGGCAATAGGGGATCATGGAATCCCTGTGTCCTTGCCCAAACTCAAAAAAGCCTATGAAAAAGGTACCAGGGGCATCTCATGGGGCCCCCTACTGACCCCGGGCCCTCGGGCAGTGCCCGAGTTTCCAAATGGTCAGTATGCCCCTGGTGCTACATCATCTGAAGCCTTCTTCTTTCTGTACAAAGCAGGCAACTTCAATCTGAGTGTCACTGACCAAGCACACTTTGGCACCTGATGCTTGTGTGTTTAAACGCTTATACAGATCTGTGATCGTACTCAGAGTGTTTTTATATTTTGCTTATGCAACCACTTTAAATAGGAATGTATTTAGATAGTTCTTGATAGAAATTTCCCTTAACTGCTATACATAATGTCAGCAAAGGTCATCAAGTTCAATTTTTACTGGTGCTTACTAGAAAACTTGAAGTAAATGGATAATGTTGGTGAAGTCATCACATTTCTTTTACAGAAGTAGTGTGTCATATTCCCATAAACTATATAATTCATGAAGAAGTCAGTGAAGGAATGACAAGATGACAAGCGGAAGAGAGAAAAGCTCATGAATTATACAGAGCATTTTCTGCCATAGCATTTTCTATTCCCCAGTACTCATTCCTTGCCTTGAATGTCCTGTCCTCATTGTAAACCTCTAACCTTCCACGACCTTCTTTGTTTAACAACGTGGTTTAGAAGACATTAAGGGTGCTACAAAATATACAATGCAAATGCCTGGTATAAAAGAGCTATAACCAATAGTCACATTGTGCTGCCTCAAAAGCTGAGAATTTAGAATCTTATACATACAAATTGCATTGACTGTGAAATTAATGAGAAGCTATTGTTCTTGGCATTTTTTTTTTGTTAGCTATCGCAAGGATCTAGTGCTTGTTATTTTGATCACATTTACAAAGCTTATTAAGGGGATTCTCTCAACATTCACCCTTTAATGCTCTGTCATTCACTCTTGATAGATTAGTATGGATTTGCCCTTTGCAGCACAGCTTCTATGTCGGATAAGCTCTAAACGATTATTTCAGTATAAAAATTATATTGTTTTTACTAGCTTAATTAATTACCATATGTTGTCCTTTCTCTTCAATGCCACATATATTTTCTCTTTAACTTTATGTCCTTCAAAACTATCATTTTCAGTTATGGATCTATGTTTATCAGTTTTTTGGTGGTCTGTAAACCAAACCTTTCTCTGCACATTCTGTACACTGTGGCCCTCATGCTTAGGGCCTCTGTCTTTTTCACCAAAGACTTCCTCCACACTTTGCAGATATGTACATCTCTGGCTGCTTCCTTGCATCCTTACAGACTCCTGGGAAGGTTGGAGCCCTTGGTTATAATAGGTGTGCACTTGCACACTTAGCCTGCTGGTCTCTGGCAACACCCAGACACAGGATTAGAGCTTCTTCCCTCCAAAAGTTCTTCAAAGACTCTAGACTCCAGACCCTGACCTGGGAACTACAAAACTGTGAGAAATCCTAAAGACTAGTTTTCTCCTCTCTGAACAGAACCTTTGGAGCCCTTCACACCAGCACACTAATTGGGCAGGCGTGTGCTGAGCTTTTAGGAGAGACCCGATTAGGGTTCTGGGCTGCACCCCAGTAGACAGAGGCGGTATTTGTCCAGGAGGCAGAAGGCACTTAGAAGAGAGTTCAGAGACAAGCCAGCAAGGGGCTGCTAGGTATGCGCACTGAGTTGTGTATGAAGATGGTCTGTGGGAGACAAAAAAAGGCCTAAAGAGTAAGGTCAGAGAAGCAGTGAAGGAGGCTGAATGTCATTTGTTTTGTTGATGGAAGAGCAATGCTGAATACCTGTAAGTGGGTTGCAATTTGGCTATCTAGGTGCTGCCCTGGATAGGAAGGATAGGATGAACCTTTATTTTTGGGTTCTCCTCTTGGTGGGTTTGTTGGGTCCAACCAACTAATCTTGGAAGTATATAAAGTGATGTAGGAATCTTGGGATTTACCCCGAAGACACCAGCTACTGGACACTGCTGATAACCATGGGCGTCACAACTGATGGACTCCACCATTTGCAGGTATGCCAGCGCAACACACAAACCTGAGTTAGGGATTAGGGACATGGGGAAAAGGACTGTTCCTGTGCATGTGGACTTTGTCATGTTTTGCACTTTCTTTAGTAAAGTGTTGAAACCTTGCTTCTGCCTGGTCTGAAGTTATTAAAGTTATTAAAGGAGTGCACTGCAAGTAACTGGCACATTTCACACTTAGTCTACAGCTTTGGGTCACTAAACACATTGGGGTATGATGAGAAAGCACTAAAAGGTAATGGAAGCCAACAATCAGTCAAGCAGCCTGTCGTTAGCATGTACCTGTTACAGGTGGGATGACCTCTAATAGGGAGGGAGAAGTTGTTGGCACGCCTTCCGCCAGCGGTCTGTCACCCATAGCAACCGTAGTGGATCTGTGCCTCAGAGGCTCCCATCCTGTGCACAGGTACAGAAGCTCAAGGTCTAAGTTACTGTAAGCACATATACAGAGCCTGTGCTAAGTGCACAGCGTGGCCCCGTTCTGCTACCAAGAGAGGTAGTTGAAAACACTGGACAGGTGGCTGTGGACAAGGCTAAGTGTGTTTCTCCTAAACGCAAGTTACAGTGAAGGTGTAGGGGATGGCACGGGGACCAAAGAGTTAACCGGAGGACAGTTATGATGCAAGTGTACATGGTGTGCATACATCTCTGAGAGTGGAGGCCCACCTTAAGATTGAGTATTCCCCTACAGCAGCCTCAGCTTGATACCAGGGTATTGATGAAAATAGCACGGAGCAAAGGTATCCCATTTTGTAGAAGAGTGATCCTGTTATAGGTGCCTAGTGTAGCCCAGAAGAACCCACCATGGGTTGGCCCTCTTATGTGACCCACACTTGGCACCCAATGAGTTAATGAAAAACATGAAGGAAAGGGCCATCATCACCTGCTGCCCTGCATACCACTGCATGTTTTGGTTTCTCCTTAACTTTCTTTTAATAAAATTGGGGAAGAAAAGCCCTTAAAAAGAAGAAAGTGAGTGGCCAAGTCCTTAAAGCTCTTCCGTTTGATGCTAGCTCCACCATTTGTGTAACTGATGGCAAAGTCTACTGGGCCCGTGGGGAGGAACTCCATCCCAGAACACCTCACAACTCAAAAAGACTATAAGTATACCTGTATATATACCTATATAATAAAATTGGATGCTCATGTAAACTATATAGGATCTTAAAGATTATTCATATGACCTACATGATATACTTAAAGATGTCAAAGCACAGAGGTCTTACATAAAGCACTTAAATTCGTCCTAGCTCCATATGTCTCTGGGATGGAGTTCCTCCCCATGGGATCGGTAAACTTTGTTACCAACTGCACATCTCCGCAAGTGTGAATACAAGGTGAAAGTTTTCTCCCTTGTTCATTTGTGGTTTCCTCTGGGGTGTTTGTTTGTTTTTTTCTTCTCTTCTATCGTTTCCATCTCCATCTTCTTTTATGATCTAAAGTGGGTATTTTTCAGTTTGTGATTGGTGTTGTTACAAAAACAGTCTTCATGTTGTGTAAAATCTATGTGAAATGTTTTTAGGAATGAAAAATTGTTATATATATTTTGTCTAATTACAATATATGTGTATAAGTTGTTTCAGTAGCTTTATATTGAAATTCAAGGTCCTGATGATGTGAGTTTTCCCATGAAACACATCGACCATTTACAATTTGATCTAAAAAATATGTGCATTGCTATCCTGATGGCTAAGATATTTACATGTTTTTAAATTCTTTTGATAGATTTATTTTATGTATTTTAAGTAAAGTGACATTTTATACTTATGATTTGTTTGCATCATACCTTTGATGGTATAAAAGTCCTAATTTGCATTTTCCTGTTTTGTACATATTTAATAGGGATGATACCTCCTAGGGCCTAACATGTTTAATACCCATCCCCCACATATAACTTACATGGATTTATGATCATTGTTATAGCCTCTGATTGGCTATCACAGTGAATAGTCACTGTGCAGCCTGCCCTTGTGTTTTTTTTTCTCTCTGAATGGGAGAGAAATACATTCTCTCTCTCAATGCAGAGAGAAAGTAAACAAATGTGTATAATAATTATAATAATAATAAGAAGAA
Source organism: Staurois parvus (assembly GCF_062004578.1). Classification (NCBI taxonomy): domain Eukaryota; kingdom Metazoa; phylum Chordata; class Amphibia; order Anura; family Ranidae; genus Staurois; species Staurois parvus. The sequence continues at coordinate 3,193,875 of NW_028318025.1, forward strand.
GAAGACGAAGAAGAAAAAAATACCAAGATCAAGGTTAGACCTAGGTTAGTGTTAGGGTCAAGTAAGGGTCACAGGACAGGGTCAAAGGTCAGAGTCAGTAAATTTTGAGCAGAATATTTTTGTTTTTCAAAAAGCATTTTTTAAATTATTTCAGTGTCAGTCTCAGTATGTCTTAAGTAGGATAAAAAAAAAGCAAACTGCGCGCTGTTGTTTCTGGGTCTTATTACGTGTACAAACAACAAATAACATACACATATGTGGTCACATTAAAGCAGGAGAATTTATTTTGGGTTGTTCTTTGATGGTAGGTTATGGTAGCAGCAATACATATACAGCTTAATTTAAAAAAAATATGATTTTTTTTTTTACTATTTTGGGCTAGTTTTTGATGATAAAAAGAAATTTCAGGAGATATCTGCTACCTTTTACCACCAAAAGACAGCCCAATTCATCCTGAAAAAAACAAGGTATAATCCACCTACATGCACAAAGTAGTTATGATGATATGTAGAACACGTCAACCTTGCAAAATTGTGTTCAGGTATTTAGATTTGTTTTACCCTTAGTCACTAAGGGGTTAAATAAGGAATAAGCATTTTGTTTTCTGGATTTGTGGTGAAAGTGAACTCATTCTGTTTTAAGAAGTTTCCAATTTACTTTATAATATTCAAGTGGAGGGCTTATTGATTTCTTTTTGCTGCCTTTCTATGACCCGACTATGTCTATAGAAATCTGTCGCTATCTTGCCTCTGTAGAGATCTAAAAACACAACTAAGAAAACCCTGTGCTTAGAGAAATACGGAGCCTGCCATTGTTAACTTGGTTTTTAATAGCATAAGCTCTGGCTTCACAGCAAATCACTGACCAAAGACCTTCTTCACATATTCTTTCTCTTTCTCAAGAGAAGGAGGGAAGATCAGGATATCTACTTATACAGCGAAGAAATGATCAATAACATTCCTAAAGATGTAACTGTCACAAATGTTGAAATGTCACATTTCAAAGTCCTAAGGGCATCTCCAAATATTTAAAATTGCCTAGACTGGTATGGGAGGCTATTTTTCATTCATCTCGCTCTATAATTCTGATAAAACTCAGTTCCAATTTTGAGAACATTTTTTGCAGATTGGATTTTGTGAAGTGTTTAAGGAACACAACCAATTGGCGATGGTATTTCAGTGCTTATAATTCATCAAAGGGCACAAAATATTACTTTTCTCCTCCATAAATACTACCCCTAACAGTTATGCCCATTTTTTTCATTTTCATTTAGGCATTCATCTAATGTTTGTGCTTGAATAACAAGGTGGTTCCCCTAATACAATAACTGTTCTATATAACAAGCCAGTAGTTTAGACATGGTTAGAGTAACTTACTAAAGGAATATCACAACAGGTCTGCACCAACTGGTTAAAAGGGAAATTATCCAATTATGTATCAGCCACAGCTGCTAAAGACTTGCAGTCTAACAATAAAACAAATAAAATGTGTATCCGAGCTCTATGTAAAACAAACAAAAATTAAAAAATGCATCAATATGTGATCACACTAATAAATAAAATTGTGTGCTCCTTGCTCAAATATATGTATCAACCTCTATGTGAAGTGATAAAGCATTTTACAACACATGTGAATAATGAATAAATAAATATATATATATTTGTATATTTATAAAGATAGATATATTGCTAAAAAAAATCATATCTAGAACAATCATTATTAAATAGCTAGAATCAATGATCAAAAATACCATATTTTTCCAACGTAAACATGATTCCATTTCTGTGAGACATTCATAAACAATCCAATATGATATGAAAAAGTCCAAATAAGATAGTCCAAATAAATTGTAAAAGTAAAAAAAAAGTGCCAAATGTTGTAGCTGAAAAAAATGCTAAAAAAAACCTCCAAGTGATCGTCCGTGACCACACAATACCATGTGACCTTTCTCAAAAACACACAGTACTCACCAGGAGAGGTTAATTGTATTATGTATCACAGAAATGGAATCATGTTTATGTTGGGGAAAATATGGTGATTTTGATAACTGATTCTAGCTATTTATAATAATGGTTGTTCTAGATATGTTTTTTATTTGAGCAATATACATATTTCTATTTATTGATTTATTTAGTATTCACGTGTTGTAAAATGCACTATCACTTCACATAGAGGTTGATACATTTATTGGAGCAAGGAGCACACAATTTTATCTATTAGTGTGATCACATATTGATGCATTTTTTGTTTGTTTTATCTTACTAAAGGAGTTGAGAATTTAAATGTTATAGGCTTTCTACACCTCTATATAGTATCTCGTTAAGCTCATACATTTGCATAAGTGATGGAGAACATCTTTGCCCAGAACAATGTGGCTTCACCCAGGCCTGTCTTGTGTTCTCCCTTTTCATTTGATTAACAGCTGCATTTAGTAAAACAAGTATTACCCTAGGTTCACACCTAAGCATTTTCCGCAGAGTTTTGCGGTTTGCAGAGAGGCACTACAGTCCATTTAACATGATTTCCTATGGGACACGTTCACATCTCCGTGTTTTCAGCCGGTGCATTTTTTGGAAAGGCTCATGGACTTTTTTAATGCACAAAGTAGCATTTTTGGTTCTATAGACTTAATGGAAATGCTGCAGAAAAGCATGTAGTACATTTTTGCTGCATTCTTTAATGCGTTTTTGCCATGTTTTTTAATGCATTTTGCATTTTAAATCTGCCTAGCAACAAGAAAAAAAACAAAATGCAAAATTCATCAAAAACATGGCAAAAACTCATCAAAAACTCAGGTGCATAAATGTAAAATGCAATGCAGAAACGCATCCAACGCAAACTGCATAGGTGTGAACCTAGCCTTAACAAGAGGCTGATCACGGCATAAGTGTTTTGTGAATTTATGAATTGGGAGAAACGGGTGGGGACCGAACTATCCTATTAAATGCCAAGCTCCTAGCAAAAAATGAAAATAATTCCTACAAAGAACTTCCTATAAGGGAAAGATTTCATCTATTCCACTTGGGCAATAGCATGGCCTTTTCCACCTCCTACTAATACTCCTAAATTTTTAACTTGGAATATGAGTGTGCTTGCCTTGAAAAAATACTTTAGTTCTGCTAGTTTGTACATAAGTTGAATCTTGACAAACTATAGGTTACTGCACCTTTTCTTGTATTGCAGAGGCCTGATAGGTTATATGACCTTTTTATACTGTGAAGAACTCCACAAAATCATGCATAAGTTCAAACATGAGGGGAATGCTATAATAGTTTTAAATATTTTATATGCTATATATTGGCATACAGTATTGAACTATATCTGCTGGGTTGCAGATGTGACTATTCTCTCCTACATTTAACTTTCTTTATGGATGTAATGCTCTCCAGCATAGATACGTTTTTGGGTATAGTTAGAAGCTTGTTAGAAGAGTGGGTGTGAATCAGCAAGGTTACTTTAGGTTAGAGCTGGAGGACTGTACAGGTCAGTCCTCTGGTACCTCCCCTTGCTCTAGAGACTTGGAGAGGTTTCTACAAGCCAGTGCGTGGGGGTGAGGAGGGGCTAATCTGCCTATTTATGAGAGTCTGGCCAATTCCAGGCAGCAGGCCTGGTAATGAGGCTGGATCACCACATAAATATGAGAGAGCTTGGCCAGCAGGGGAGTCAGGTGGAAGATAAAGTAAGGAAGTGCTGCTGGTGTGGAGCCTGAGAGAGGGCTCCAGAGGAGGGGAGATCTACCTACAGACTGGGAGCTACAAAGAGGGACCTCCACTGTTCTACAGTGTGCAGGATAGAACAGCCTGTCAGCAAGGGAAGAAGCCAGCCCAGCATAAAGCCTGAAAGCAGCTTCACTTTTCAAAGCTGCAGGAACAGGACAGTGTGAGAACATCTACACCCCCTGGGCCTAAAAGGTAGATGGCAGTAAGGTACAGTACCCAACTAGTTCTCCCTGGGACATCATTCTCATGTGTCTCAGCATCCCTTGCCCTGGGATATTCTTCATGACAGCCAGGTAGATGAGGAGATTTTCATTTGGGGTCTGAAGAAAGTTAATTTAAAGGGGAGTAAGTGCTCCTAGAAAAAGACTATGTGCTGATCAATGTTTCTGCCTTTTGTACATAAGAAGTTTGTCCTCCAAGTTGTTTCAGTTCCATTGGGCATCCCATATACCCCTAATCCACATCCAATTTTTTAACCCCTAAAGGAAAAAATAAAATAAGCTCATGGACTTTTTGCTGATTTTGGAAGCAAAAGTGGAAAATGTGTGTTGCCTAGCTGTGCAGAGCTTAGGGGTACCTAAAACTCAGTGGCTCCTGCGGGGTCCACTATATGTACATCTCTGTAGATCTGTGTGTAGGCAGATGTTAGGCTGTACTATATCCACCAACCTGAAGGCAGCACCATGCCATTTCGTTAGGCTGGCAGGAGACCATTGAGGACAAATGTTTCCTTTGCTATGGGCTCCAGATAGCCTTTCTGGGGAGGACAGCATATATTATTGGATACCAAAATTCTACGAGATTTAGCCTACATCTTGGCACATGTGGCAGGCGCAGCACCCTTTGGTGCCTAGTGCGCTGTGGCATTAGAAAAATTATGCAATTGCTGTTTCTTTTGTTTGATTGGACTGACTTTACTCTGTAATTCCTCCAATGCCGCTCTATGGATGCAGTAGGTTTAAAGAGCACACCGAATACTTTAGTTAACTTCTTTAATAACTTCAATCTTCTTCATATAACTGCTTACAATGGCTTATTTCTTTCATATTACAATGGTTTAACTTGTATTACATTGGGTTGATTCAATAGATTGATAAATTCGTTAGATTCAGTAAATTCGATTTGCTATATTCGATTCGTTATATGCGATAAATTCGTTCGTTCGTTCGATCATGATTACTCTACAGTGACGATTCGTAAGTTCGTGAGTTTGATAAGTTCGATAAGTTCGGTGGAACTACAAGTAAACACATACAACAGTTTTTACATACAGATCTACCTGCATTACTAAACAATAGAGGAACACACAAGTGCATTAAATACCTATTTGGCCTTCTCTGCTTCCATAAGCTTCTCTGATTGAAACTGTCTGTTTTCCTCCTCTGTCTGGTGAGCATGTGTCTCAAGAAAATCCTAGCAGGGAGTTTTACACAGGCATACATGTGAAACTGTCTGGGATTGGTTAAGGCTCTGTACAGTATGAGGCTGTCTGTGATTGGCTCATCTTTAACTAACTCTTAAAGGCATATTTTCCTTTTCTGCTTCTGCTAACACAATGAATATATAAATGTCATATAACAATCAAAGACATAAATTACAGCAATGATTTTGCTTTTGGCTTTAACATATGCACATATATACTATACTGAGGTTATTGGCAGGTTTGGTATACACATATATGTGAACCATATTAACAACCTAGGACTGGTCTTAGCTGGCCAGCTACACTCCCACCAAAATTACCTATAATTCTATGTTCTCAGTAATAGGAATCGAACATGAATTTGAGGAATTTTCCATCAGTTTCTCAACTCTCAAGTGTCTTTGTTACTCTCAAGCAGAACAACTAACTTTTGTATTGGACGTTCCAGCTTGAGTGGAGTTGTGAGACGTTTTCCCTTTTTGTCCAGTTTTGAGTCTCCCATTTGTAACAAAACTCTTCTTACTAGTCCTTCTTCGTCCTTTCGAGCTTCTAGGACTTTGGCCAATTTCCATTGACTTCTAGGTAAGTCGTCTTCCTTTACTAACACTATGTCATCAACATGAACATTTCTTCTAGGCGTTTGCCATTTACTTCTTAGTATGAGATGAGCTAAGTACTCCTTGCTTCATCTATTCCAAAACTGCTCTGATAGATATTGAACTCTTCGCCATCTTTTCCTTGCGTATAAATCCTCTTTGGTGAAGTTGCCAGGTGGTGGCTGTATGTAATCAGACTTAAGGTGAAGTAGATGGTTGGGAGTTAGAGGTTCCAAACTTGTTGGGTCGTTGATGTTGTTGACTGTAAGTGGATGACTGTTAACAATAGACATTACTTCATAGAATAGTGTCCTAAGTGAAGCATCATCTAATCTTCCGGCATTCTTCTTCAACACTGAACTTAATACGTTTCTTACAGTTCTGATTTGCCTCTCCCAGACTCCGCCTGTATGGCTTGCATGTGGAGCATTCATGTGAAAATCACACTGTTTCTCTAACAAGTACTCAGTTACTTTTTCTTTATCAATCTCTTTTAGAGCCTTGTTCAATTCATTCTTTGCTCCAACAAAATTAGATCTTTGGTCAGATCTAAGTTCTCTGACAGTACCTCTAATGGCTATGAAACATCTTAAGGCGTTGATAAAGGCGTCGGTTGACATATCTTCCAACATTTCCAGGTGAATTGCTCTGGAGCTTAGACATGTAAATATCAGTCCATATCTCTTGTACTCCTTGCGGTTTTGTTTGGTGATAAATGGGCCGAAGCAATCCATTCCGCTATAAAGAAATGGTGGTGATGGGTTTACACGATCAGCTGGTAGATCAGCCATTCTTTGTTCTTCTGTAGGTCTACGTGTCTTTCTACAGATTACACATTTACTTATGTACTTCGCTATAACTTTGCTTCCTTTCACTATCCAATAACCACCTTCTCTCAAACAGCTTTGAGTAAAGCTTCTTCCTTGATGCAAGGATTTGTTGTGGTAGTGATTGATAATTAATCTTGTGAAGGTAGAATTTTTGGGTAGAATTGCTGGATGCTTAACTCTGTTAGGTAGTGATGCATTTTCCAGCCCCCCTCCCACCTTCAGTATACCATCTTGCAGAATAAGATTAAGCTTGTACAATGGGTGGTTGTTTGGAAGTCTCTTAGGTTCTTGACTAAGTCTCTTCAATTCTTCACTGTAGAATCTTTGATGAATGAGTCTTATAACCGTTTCTTCAGCTTTCACTCTTTCCTCTACATTCAACAATTCTTTCTTTCTGATTCCTTTTGCTAAGCGTTGAATTCGAGCTACTATGTTTATGACTGTATTCCACTTTGAACATCTGGCTAGTCGTTCAAGTATGTCATCTTGACACTTGGCAGCAGTGCTCAATGTTTGAACTACCTTTACTTCTGGATCACCCATAGACAGTTCTGTATAACCTTCACTGGGTATGATTTCCCTTTCCCAAAGGAACTCTGGACCGGTGAACCAGTTTGAATTCTTCAATTCTGTTACATTTAGGCCTCTTGAAGCATGATCTGCTGGATTGTGCTTTGTGTCAACATAGTGCCAATGTTCTGGATTTGTTGCTTTCCAAATTTTCTGAACTCTGTTAGCGACAAAAGTGTGGAATCTTCGAGCTTCATTGTTTATGTAACCTAGGACAACTTGTGAGTCTGTCCAAAAATGCTCTTCATCTATTTTCAATTCCAATTCTTCTTTCAGAAACTGACTTACTGAGGCTGAAACGACGGCTGCCATTAGTTCGAGTCTTGGTATTGTCTGAATATTGTTGGGTGCTACTCTGGCCTTTCCCATAACTAAGGCAAAGTGTATCTTTCCTTCTCCTACTGCTCTGATGTAGGAGCACTGACCATAACCATGACTACTGGCATCTGAAAAGTGATGAAGTTCTATTTTCTTGTACTTTTCGAAATCAGGAGGTACAAAACATCTGGGTATCCGAATTTCTTTCAAATTTTGCAAGTCTCTTATCCAACTCTCCCACCTTGGCCTCAAGCCTGCAGGTATGGGTTCGTCCCATCCCAACTTCTGTCTGCATAATTCTTGCAGTATTTCTTTTGCTCTAAGGATTACTGGTGATAGGAATCCCAACGGATCATATATTGAGGCTACTGCGGAAAGAATGGTACGTCTAGTTGGAACTTTCTCTTCCATGGATATTTCAAAGAAAAAATTGTCGTTTTCTACATTCCATCCCAATCCGAGTACATTCTGAACTGGAAGAGGATCATAGTTAAGATCCACATTCTTTATTGTTGATGCACGTTCGGAGTCACTGATGGATTCTAGTACCTCTCTGTCGTTTGAGATGAATTTGTGAAGACGCAGGTTTGCCTTTGCGCATAACTCTTGGCTCTGTCTCACCAACTGAATTGCCGATTCTGAGGATTCTAGGCTTATAAGACCATCATCTACATAAAAGTTTTTCTTCAAAAAATTTGCTGCTGATGGACAATCCTTTTCATTCTAATTGGCCAGATACTTCATACCATAATTAGCACAACCTGGGGATGATGCTGCTCCAAACAAGTGTACTTTCATCCTGTATTCTGCTGGCTCTGTATCTGTATCTCCATCTTCCCACCATAGGAACCTCAGGAAGTCTCTATCTTCTTCCTTCACATGAAATTGGTGGAACATCTTTTCAATGTCGCACATGACTGCTATGGGATACTTTCTGAATCTACAGAGTACTCCAGGTACAGTGTTTGTAAGATCTGGTCCCTTAAGTAGATGATCGTTCAATGCAACATCATTGTACCTTGCTGAGCAATCAAAAACTACTCTGATCTTATCCGGTTTCTTTGGGTGATAGACACCTTGATGTGGGATGTACCACACTTCTCCATTTTTAGGCTGACCATCAACTTTCTCTGCGTGCCCTTCTTTGAGGATTTCTTTCATGAATTTCAAATAATCGTCTTTCAGTTTGGGATCTCTTCCCATCCTTTTCTTTAAGCTTTTCAATCTTGCCAGGGCAAGATCTCTGTTATTTGGCAGATGAGGTCGTTCTCTAAAAGGTAGGGGCATTTCAAGATAACCTTGTTGATTTTGCTGAATATTATCTTCTAGAACTTGTACAAACTTTATGTCCTCTTGGGATACACTCTTTTCATTACAACTTACGTCTGCAAAGTCGGATTCTAGGATTTTGAGTACTTTCGCTGGACTTACAGTTGGTAACTCTTGGACAGATATTCTATGACACAATCCTGTCACCAGTCCTGAATCTGCAATCTGTCGTTTTCCTCCAACAACACCCCATCCTAGATCAGTTTGGACTGCGTAGGGTTCACGCTTTCCTCCTGCGATTATCTTCCGTGGCACCAACGCCTCGGGACAGTCGTAGCCTATCAACAGTCCAACACCAAATTCCTTCAGCGGGGACATTTCATGAGATATGACAGATAGGTGTTCCCATTTGTTGGCTGTTTCACAGGTAGGTATGCGATCTCGATCGGGAGGTATGTCGTCTTTTGTATAAGCTGGAGGTAGATCTAATATGCAGTTTGAGTGGAGTCTTCTAACTCTCAGTCCTCTGACTCTTTGACTGTTCACCAATGTGTCTCTTCCTGTCATTGTGGTGAGTTTGAGTTTCACTGGTTCTGTGGCCACTTGTAATTTCTTGCAGATTTCTTGATCAATGAAGGTGACGTCACTCTGGGCATCCAGTAGCGCATAGGCGTATACCTTCTTGTTCTTCCTTTTAGGGTTTGAAATACACACTGGTACAACCATTGACGTGCCATTGATTTCTCTTTCTCTCACTCTGCAAGAGAATACTGTTGCTTTATTTTCTTCCTCAGTGTTCTTGGGCATTAAGGATTTCTCTTTCTTTGGACGTTCTTCATGTAGTGGTGTAGGATGACGTCCTTTACAAACGCTGCAAGTGGCCCTTTTCTTGCATTCTTTAGTAATATGGCCTTTTCTTAAACATCCAAAACACAGCTGATTATCAAACACAAACTTTTTCTTTTCATCTGGAGACTTTTCCTTCAATTGTTGGCACTTATGTATGGAGTGATTCTCTTCACAGAACATACACTTGAAGGTAGTCTGAAGACTTGTTGGTTCAAACTCTTTACTGATCCCAGTAGTGACTTTGAACTTGCTCTCATGGGCATCTGGACCTTTAGTAGCTGTGTTGGTTGCAAAGCTAGTTGCTCTTGCACGTCTTATCTCTCTTGTAGGCCTTTCTTCTAAGGGTTTTAAGACATGAGATGCTGTTACTGGATTACACGCTATTTGTGCTTCCTCATTGACAAATTCAGAGAACTCTTTGAAACTTGGGAAGTTTTTGCCTTGATCTAACTGTTTAGTCACATAGCGATTCCATCCAGAAGCCACTTGTTCTGGTAGCTTGGCTAGCATCCTGTGGTTTTCTAGATAGTCGTTCAATACTTCTAGTCCTTGAACATGTGGGATAGCATTGCTGCATGCTTGCAGGAAGTCGCCATACTCTTGGAGCTTGAAGTGTTCTTTAGGACCTATTTTGGGCCAGTTTATCAACTTCTCTCTGAAAGCTCTTTGCACCAAGAAAGGATGACCATATCTTGCATTTAATTTTTCCCAAGCTTGCTTGTAGGCTTCTTCATCTTTCCTATAGAAGTTACCTTCAAGAACCTTTTTTGCTTCTCCGCCAGTATACCGCTGGAGGTAGAATAACTTGTCCACTGGACGGGAGCAATTATGTTCTATGATCATTTCAAAACTTGCCTTCCATTCTATAAACTTCAGTACGTCTCCAGAGAATATAGTAGGTTCCGGAACAGGAAGTCTAGTGAGAAAGCTTCTCTGAGGTTTCGCCGGGTCAACAGTTGTAACATCCTCGTGACCTCTGCCATGACATATGAGAGTTGAATTATCTGGTTCTCTTTTTCCACTTTGTTCTGAATCAGGTGAGTCTCTCTTCTTTTCTCTCTGAGCAGGGATGGAAGGACTATGACTTATTTCTTTACTACATGCTGGAGATTTCCTTCCATTTTCCTGGGCGTAAGGAAGAACGTAGGAGTCAGCTTCTCCACTTAGCACTGATTTGGATCTATGACTACCCTGATTCGTATCCTCTTCGTGCACTCTGAGTCTGGCTTCTATAATCTTAACTTCCTTCTGCCTTTCCAGACTTTCCATTTTATGGCGCTGAGCTTTCATTTTATGTCGCTGAGCTTCCATTTCGGCTTCCATTTTATGGCGCTGGGCCTCCATTTTATGGCGCTGAGCTTCCATTTCCTGGCGCTGAGCTTCCATTTCCTGGCGCTGAGCCTCAATGGCAGATTCCATCTCAACTTCTGCTCTTTTGGCAGCGAGTTGTTCCGCTAATTCCTTTCTTTTGGCTGACGTACTTGAGAACTCTGTTATGTGGCTGGCACTTCTGCTAGTGATGGAAGTCACACTTGAGATTGTGGTTCCTCCTAAGGACCTAGCATAGTCTTTCATGAAGAGCTCATTCATTCCCTTTCGTGCCTTGACTTCATCATACTTTGCTGCAGATGATAGTTCTCTCATAAGCTTCATTAAATCCCTAGTGACTGTGGTACATGTATCCATGTTTCTTACAATATCCTGGGAGGGTGTCAAGAACGACCGCAAGTTGACATATGCTGTCATAAGCTCTGACTCAGAATCTTCTACTATCTCTATCATTTCACTCAAATTCTCCTTTATGCTTTTTTGTTTTAGCTTTCTGCGAATGTCTATGGTGTATACTTTCCACCTCTCATACATTCGGGCGAACTTTTTTCCTTTCAGTGCTGCCTCTTGCTCCAAATTTTCTAGCACCTTTTGGGTCGGTTTTCTGTCCCGTGATGAACGTCTTAGTTCACCTGTTTCAGCTATATTTGTTTGGGGCGAGACTACCGTTACATTGCACCTTTCAGATTCAGACAGGTTCTCTTGCTCTTCACCTTCTACCATATCTATCATTGCATCCTCTAACAGTGGGGTGGCAATGCTAGGCTCAGCCATTTCTGAATGCTATAACAATTATATGAAAATAAGGACCTGTCACTTTAAATGCAATACTAACAAATGCAAGAATAAATGACTTTCACTTTACATGTAATAGCACCAAAACACAGGCAATAAATTACTTTCACTTTAAATACTTCAGAATCATATACTATAAATGTCTCTCTTTTATTAAAAGTCTGTATTCTCTTGAGCATAGGTCTCTTGCAGAAACCTATGTGCATAAGTGAGTAATAAAGGAAAGCTCTGACCTTAATTGAAGAACAGGATACCGTGATCTGAAGGTTGCAGAAACAAATGTCAGTCTTAAAGGAGACTTTTCTTGATGCGGTGACTTTGCGATGCTCTGCGGTAACTTTGCGATGCTCTGCGGTAACTTTGCGATGCTCTGCGGTGACTTGCGATGCTCTGCAGTGACTTTGCGATGCTCTGCGGTGACTTGCGACTAGTATCGTGAACTCTCTGGATGCAACACGTGGTCTCTTGATGGATAGCGGTGCGGGCACTCTAGCTCTGGACTCTGGCCCTCCCCCCATGCATCTCTTTCTCTCTCTAGGGGTGCAGGAGGTTTGGCGCTCTTTCTCTGACTGTCTTGCCTTTGCTGTTATGCCACTTTAAGAGTCGGTTGCAGTCTGACTAATGCGCACGTGCTGTGGCCTGTACTGTTCCGCTGAGGTGTCTCCGCGTGGCGGTATATGATGGCGCTCTGTTTCTCTAGTGTACTCTTTACTGTGCAAGTTGAGGAGCGCTGTTGCTTGACCTCTGAGGGTGATAGTTCCACTGTGGCAGGCGCAGCACCCTTTGGTGCCTACTGCGCTGTGGCATTAGAAAAATTATGCAATTGCTGTTTCTTTTGTTTGATTGGACTGACTTTACTCTGTAATTCCTCCAATGCCGCTCTATGGATGCAGTAGGTTTAAAGAGCACACCGAATACTTTAGTTAACTTCTTTAATAACTTCAATCTTCTTCATATAACTGCTTACAATGGCTTATTTCTTTCATATTACAATGGTTTAACTTGTATTACATTGGGTTGATTCAATAGATTGATAAATTCGTTAGATTCAGTAAATTCGATTTGCTATATTCGATTCGTTATATTCGATAAATTCGTTCGTTCGATTATGATTACTCTACAGTGACGATTCGTAAGTTCGTGAGTTTGATAAGTTCGATAAGTTCGGTGGAACTACAAGTAAACACATACAACAGTTTTTACATACAGATCTACCTGCATTACTAAACAATAGAGGAACACACAAGTGCATTAAATACCTATTTGGCCTTCTCTGCTTCCATAAGCTTCTCTGATTGGAACTGTCTGTTTTCCTCCTCTGTCTGGTGAGCATGTGTCTCAAGAAAATCCTAGCAGGGAGTTTTACACAGGCATACATGTGAAACTGGCTGGGATTGGTTAAGGCTCTGTACAGTATGAGGCTGTCTGTGATTGGCTCATCTTTAACTAACTCTTAAAGGCATATTTTCCTTTTCTGCTTCTGCTAACACAATGAATATATAAATGTCATATAACAATCAAAGACATAAATTACAGCAATGATTTTGCTTTTGGCTTTAACATATGCACATATATACTATACTGAGGTTATTGGCAGGTTTGGTATACACATATATGTGAACCATATTAACAACCTAGGACTGGTCTTAGCTGGCCAGCTACAGCACATAAGTCCCTAAATAGGAGATTTTGCATTATTAGTGGTGCTTGCAGTGTGGGAGTAAGATAGGGACAAAGCTCCTGCTGGATAGGGAGAGAGTAGTAGTAGCTAGAGGTACCTGTTGAGGTGGTATCTCCTCTGTCAGCTTCTCAAAACAATCTCCCACTGGCAGCCGGATATCTGCAGGGACCTTCAGGGAATGCAGTGTAACTGTAGCGTACCTGGTGGTAGAACCTGAAGTGCAGAGGAAAGCCTTCCTTGCAGCTCTGGCTCAGGGGCCCTGGTAGAGTAACAGGGAGCGCTGGAGCTCAGAGGTGCACAAGTGCCTGGTAGGACTTCTGCAGATGGATGTTGACGTGTATCAGGAATGCAGGGGCAGCTGGTGGATGGCACACAGACAGAAGTGCAGGAGCAGCTGGCAGATGGCACGCTGGCAGAGGTGCAGGAGCAGACTGGCAGGTGACACACAGGCAGAAGTGCAGGATACTGGTAAGGATAAGCCAGTTCAGGTGCAGGAGCAGAGTAAGGCAAGGTCAGGAGGTTTGGGTCGGCAACTAGCAGGCAGAGTAAGTATAAATGGCAGGCAGAAGAATAGTCAAAAGGCAGGCCAGGGGACAGTACAGGCAGCATTCAAGCAGGGTAAATAGCAGATCAGATCAGCAACGGAATCACAGGTAAGAGGATCCATGGGTGCTCAAAAGTATTAGACCAAATGGCACTAATGCAAGGCCATAGCCCAGCTTAAATAGCCTGCCTGGTGCCAATGTGCCATCGCGCATGCTTTCGCTAATCGGCCACGAGCAGGGCTAACAGGAGTTCTTGCCTGCGCATAGACATGCACATTTTCTGACAGTAACACCACAATCACTGCAAGGGAAGTGCTCCTCTGGCATTCTGTGACCTGCAGGAGAATTTCCTTGCTGGTAAACACTACTTACTCTGTCTGAAGAACTGTATGGTCTTCTACATACAGTATGTAGTACCATTCATAACTGCCATGTTTGTGCCTATTCAGTTTCTATAATATAATCAACAATCAAATTGCTCCGTATGGTTATTCCTTTCATGTTGTGCCCTCCTAGTTAGCCAGAGGGAGCTAGCTAATCATTTTTTAGTTAGGAATAGCAGCTAGGAGAAATAGAGGGGTCAAATTTGGGTCAGGGCTGAGAGGCTCTGCAGATCAGCTCACTGAAACCTCCTCCTGATCTAGGAACATGGAGAAGTCTCTAGAACTCAGTGGGCAGGGGGTGAGGAGGAGCTGGTCTGCACTCTAAAGGGATCCTGTCAGGAATGGACTGGCCAGCAATATTGGGACTCACCTGCCTTATGAGCTGCAGTACCAGGGCTGGCCAGCGGGTGCACCCAGCAATCAGAGACTCAACCTTGCAGCCAGTCAAACACCTGGAACTAATTATACTGGTGTATTTAAGGGACATTCAGACCTGCAGACTCTGCCTTGGTGTTGTGTTTCTCCTGGGCCCTGTTTCCTGTTCCTGTCTGATTCTCTGCTGACCCTGCTCTGATCCCTGGCTTGTCTGACCATTCTCCTCTGCCTGACCCTCTGTACCATGCTGCCCGCTACCTGCTGAACCTGGCTTGTGACCCCGACCATTCTCCGCTTGCTCCCCCTGTACCTACCTGCCCGATTGATATTGACCCGGCCTGCCTGACGACGCTTGCATTGTATGTACTGTTATCTGTGGGTGGTTTGGTTTGGTTTGTTTGCACTGTGTTATGTTTTAGTATTGCACTGCGTTTATGTTTGCATTGTTAGTATTAATAAATTACATTGTTTATAACATATCTGAAGTCTGCGTTTCCCTGCGTCAGTCACACACCTCTGGTCATACCTGGGAGCCCTACCTGGGAGCCCTGACAGATTGGCCTGGGGTCAGGACAGCCCTTAAAGAGTGACTGAGCCTGCTCAGAATCAGAGTTCAGGTGGAAGATGTGAGAGCAGAAAAAGGAGTGTGAAGCCTGGTAGGAAGCCTAGGGAAGGGGCCTGTCTCCAGGAAGGACTAGAAAGAGTTACAACTGAACCACACCGCCCCACTGAGAGAGGACCAACTGTGGAGCTAAGGAAGGAGCCAACCCAGCTGAAGGCCTAAAGGCAGCTACCAGCATGCAGCTTGCCAAAGAGGGACAGTGAGTACTTCTACACCGAACTGTAGTAGGGGCAGTAAGGGCATTTGGGCGGGAAACCTAACTAGCCCCAGCTGGAATGAGCTGGAAGGCGGCAGACTCTAGATCCCCTTGTCCAGGGATTCCTCCAGACAGCTAGATAGAGGAGGACTATCTGGGGTTTGGAGTGGTACGTCAGGAGAGGCTGGATAGCTCTCCAAAGAAGAGAAACCCTTCTGAGCATTTGTACTTAGTTCCAGGAAGTTGTCGTCAGTTTAAAAGCTCTTTGGGCATCCCAAGTGTCCCTCATCTCCACCCAAGTTATCAACCCCTTAAAAAAATCCAGAAAAACAAGTTCAAGGACTGTTTACTGTCTCTGGAGTGCAAGTCTGGAAAGAAACGTGTGTTACCTGGCTGTGCAGGACTATAGGGGGACCCAAATATTCAAAGACTCCTAAGGGGGTAGTGCTACAGGTAGCTACAAGTTTGGCCATGTTGACATGTTTCAACCCTATGCAGCTAGTGACAAAGCCAATCATTGTTGCCACTAATTTGTTTTATTGGTTGCCAGCTGTGCTGTTTGAAATCACAACTATCTTTGGAAATTGTAACACAACCTCTTGCCTTTTTCAGAGGCTGCAGGGCAGAATAAACACATAATTTACAGTTATATTTAAAGAGGCCCCATCACCAACCTAAAAATGCAGGTAAAAGCACACAAAATCAAGTATTTTAAGTGCTTACTTGCACCCTTGGTCCTTTTTATAAATTATTATTTTTTATATCCTTGCAATGTACATTGGAACTTGCTAAGGAATTTAACTAATTCAAAAATAGTTGTCACCACCCCACCTCTCCACCTCATTATCAAAAATGCCTTGCATT
The DNA here is from genome assembly GCF_062004578.1 of Staurois parvus. Classification (NCBI taxonomy): domain Eukaryota; kingdom Metazoa; phylum Chordata; class Amphibia; order Anura; family Ranidae; genus Staurois; species Staurois parvus. Next base: position 3,210,239 of record NW_028318025.1, read on the forward strand.
CATTGTGTTGGTTATGTGTTATAGAAGACACTGGTAGTGATAGCAGAATTAGGCTTTACTTGTGTGGCTTAAGTTACAAACATACAGAGCACATTGCAGCAGACTGTATAACAGCAGACATGTTACAGACTCATTACTTCCTGAAGAGATGATAGAGAAGAACAAAGAACCAGCAAGTTTTACACATACACAACTAGTAACCTTTAGCGTACAGTGCCATCTACTGGTCAAGTGATATTACCACAGAATACTATATATAGTACATTATAGTATGTGCTATTGCATTCCCAACACCCCTTCTCAATGGCATGTGCATAATTATATGACATTTAGTCTCTTTTGTAGAAAACAATGACGTTCCCTTGGCAAAGGTTTGGTGAGTGCGTCTGCAGTCATCTCCTCTGATGGGCAGTACTGGATGTCGATAACCCCTTGTTCTTGCATGTCTCTGAGCAGATGATATCTTACATCAATGTGCTTGGTTCTTGGGTTAATCTTCTCAGAGTGTGTAAGCTTTATGCATCCCTGATTGTCTTCAAAGATGGGTGTGGGTTGTGACATATTCAGTCCCATGTCTAGTAGAAGTTGACGAATCCAAATGGCTTCTTGACATGCATGTGCTGCTGCTATGTATTCCGCTTCAGTTGAAGAGAGTGCAACAGTCACTTGTTTCCGACTAGACCAGCTTATGGTTCCTTGTCCATACTGGAAGATGTAACCACTTGTAGATTTGCGGTCAGTGGTGTCTCCAGCCCAATCGGCGTCCACATATCCAATCAGTTTTGGGTTTGACGATGCTGGAAGTCGCAGCTTCATCCGATTTGTTCCCTTTAGGTATTGCATTACCCTCTTTACTGCATTCCAGTCGCGTTGACACGGTGTTGCGACTTTCCTGCAAAGTATTCCCACTGCTAGGGCGATGTCTGGTCTTGTCACGGTGGCGATGTATAGCAATTTTCCGATTGCCCTGCGGTAATAATCATTGTTAGGTAACAAGTTTTCTGTTCCATTGTTTTTTAGATAATCTGGTTCCATTGGTGTTTTCACTTCCTTTGCATCTTGCATGTGAAACTGTTCTAACATTTCTGTAATTTTCTGACTTTGGTTAAGAAGATAGCTTCCATCCTCTTCCCGCTCTATTTGAATTCCTAGATAGTGAGTAATGTTCCCCAACTCTTTAATTTGAAAATTTTGTTTCAGTTTGTGAACTATTTGGTCATAGTCCCCTTCTTGTTCAAAACACGTCAAGATGTCATCGACGTATATCAGGATGTATGTCCATTTGTTCTCTTGATTCTTTGAATACAGACATGGATCTGCTTTACTTTTTGAGAACCCTTCTTTTCTGAGTATTTCGTTCACTTTTTCATTCCATGCTCTCGCCGCTTGCTTGAGCCCGTAGATGCTCTTTTGCAGTTTGCATACAAGGTTCTTTTCTTTCTCAAAGCCTGGTGGCTGTTCCATGTACAGATCCTCCTTGATGTCTCCATACAAAAAGGCAGTTTTGACATCTAGATGTTTACTTGCATTCCCTTTCCGGCAGCAATACTAAGGAGTGTTCTTATAGTAGAATGTTTCACAACTGGAGCAAATGTCTCATCGTAATCTTCTCCAAATTTCTGGGAGTATCCCTTGGCAACTAATCTTGCTTTGTATCTATGGATGTTTCCTTCTGCATCATATTTTACTTTAAAAGTCCATTTGCTTCCGATGGTTTTGCGACCAGGAGGGAGTTCTGTTAGTGACCAAGTTTTATTTTCTTGAAGTGATTTTATTTCTTCTTCAGCTGCTTTTCTCCACTGATCGGCTTCCCTTCTCGGCAAAGTTTCTATGTCTTCCCAGGATGTAGGCTCCTGTGTTTGATGTGTTTTAGCAGCCTATGATAACCTGCGGGGTGGTATCCCTTTTGTCATTCGAGAGGATCTTCTGATTTCTTGTTGTTCAGTGGGTTCTATTGGCTCGTTGATTGTAAGTTCCACTTCTTGTTCTGGCTCTTGTCCTGCTTCGCATAAATCAGTGTCTCTTGCCGATTCAGTGTGTAAATCCTCTCCACATTTTTCAAGAATTGTATTATCTGGTGCTTCACTTTCATCAAAATAAACACTGCGGCTTACTGTGACCTTGTTGGTCTTTGGACAAAGGATTCTATATCCCTTACTCTGCTCACTGTAGCCAACCAGAATGCCTTCTATGGCTTTGTTCTCCAACTTGGAGCATTTCTGACTTGGAATGTGGGCATATGCTTTACAGCCAAATACTCTGATGTGTCCTATGTTGGGTTTTGATCCATTCCACATTTCATATGGTGTACTCTCAATAGCTTTTGATGGGAGCCTGTTTTGTAGGTATGTTGCAGTCATTATTGCTTCTCCCCAGTATTTGTTAGGTAAGGCAGCGACCGTAATCATACATCTTGTCATTTCTACAAGAGTGCGATTCTTTCTTTCCGCTACACCGTTTTGCTCAGGAGTGTATGGTACGGTTGTTTGGTGTATAATACCTTGTTTCTTTAGGTATGATTCCATCTCTTTATTCATATATTCCCCTCCATTGTCAGTGCGTATTATTCCAGGTTTCCTTTGAAACTTGTTGCTTCTCATAGCTACAAACTCTTGAAGTTTTTCTAATGTCTCACTTTTGTGCTTCATTAGATACGTTATTGTGTACCTGGAATAATCGTCAATGAAAGTCAGTAAATACCTGTTCCTGCCAGGTGTGATGGTTTTCATTGGTCCGCACACATCACTGTGTATCAGTTCCATGGGTTTGACGGTTTTACTCTGACTGGTCTGTGGAAGAGAGGTTCGGGTGACCTTTGCTTTGATGCAACACGTGCATTTGCTGAGTTTGTGGCAAGGCAATATTTTCATGTCTTCTGATAGACCTCTCTTTGCAAAGTCCTTTATAGCTTCTGGGTTTCGATGCCCCAATCTTCTATGCCACAGGTGGAAGCACTTGTCATGTGGGTTATGAGTTGCCACATTAGCCTTCTCACTTTCAGTGATGAGTTTGTACAGATGTTCATTTAATCTTCCTCTTGCTAGAATTTGCTTTCCATTTTGAATTGTGCATTCATTACCTCTGAACTGGACAGTGAGTCCATTGCTTGCAAGGGTTTTAACTGATAGGAGGCTTCCTTCTAGGCTTGGAACATATAGAACATTCTTTACAAGGATGGTCTGCTTGCCCCCTGATGGTGTTTTGCAGTTCAGAAATCCCTGACCTTTACCTTCTGCTGTAATACTTTTCCCAGTTGCTAGGAAGACTTTATCTTTTACACTAAAATCGATTTCTGTGAAGAATGTCTCGTCGCTTGTCATGTGACTTGTTGCCCCTGAATCAATGTACCATCCATGTGGGGTACTATTCTGAGTCACTTTAAAAGTACCACTCCATGATGCACTTTCATTTTCTTTCATGACTGCTTTAGCTCTTTCTCTTGTGGGTAGCTCCCGCTTTCTCTGCTCAGCTTTCCAGATTGAACAGTTCTTTTTCAGGTGACCGGCCTTTTTGCAGCAAAAACATACCCTGGTTTCTTTGCTTTGTCTTATGCCTTCATGCACCTTCAGAGCTGCCTCTGGTCTCTCGTTCTCTTCACTATGCAAATTTTCCTTTCTTCTGCTGTATTCATCAATTAATTTTCCCTTAACATATTCTAGCATCAGTTCAGTTTCCGGTCTAGTTTCTAGAGCATTTATAAGGGCACTGTATGATTCTGGAAGGCTGCATAGTAGTATTGACACAACATGGTTGCTTTTTAAATCTTCACCTATTGCACCCAGCTGGTCCACAATTTCTAGCATAGCATTTACATGTTCACCCATTTTCTGCCCTTTTTCCAGTCTCATCTTATACAGTTTGCGTAGCAGATATAGTTTGCTGTTTAGGTTTGCATGTTCATGCAGTCTTTGTAATGCAGTCCACATACCTTTAGCTGTGCTTTCTTTCCTTATATGAAGGAGTTGGTCGTCCTCCACTAACAGGCTTATGACTGCTTTTGCTTGCCTGTTTTTTTTGTCCCATTCTTCCGGGTTGTCATTGGGTCTGTGTGTATCTAGTACCTGCCACAAGTCATCTTTGGATAACAGCATTTCAAGCTTAAACTTCCATAGCTGGTAGTTGGTGTCGTTGAGCTTTGCTATTGTAAACTTCATATCTGAAGCACTTGCCATCTTTCAGTGAATTGGATTGTAAATGCAGAACTTACTTGCTTGTAGTTTTCCTTTTTTTTTTCAGTGTCTGGAGCTGGGCCCATAACCTGTTGGTTATGTGTTATAGAAGACACTGGTAGTGATAGCAGAAGTAGGCTTTACTTGTGTGGCTTAAGTTACAAACATACAGAGCACATTGCAGCAGACTGTATAACAGCAGACATGTTACAGACTCATTACTTCCTGAAGAGATGATAGAGAAGAACAAAGAACCAGCAAGTTTTACACATACACAACTAGTAACCTTTAGCGTACAGTGCCATCTACTGGTCAAGTGATATTACCACAGAATACTATATATAGTACATTATAGTACATGCTGTTGCATTCCCAACACATTGAACAAAATGCAGGGCATTCTCTGAATGGTACCCATTCCAAGTGAATGAACCCTGTGGTTGATATGTAGCAGGTTAGCTACTCAGCATGGGACCCAAAAGATAGCAGAGCTCACTGTGGTAGCAGAGATTACTGCTGTGATTTCCAGCCTCCACAAGGATTCCTCAGGTATGGAATATGCATACTTACATTGGTCCAAACTGGACCAATGTAACTTGCTATAAAATATATGCCTGGAATTCAGCATTAAACATATTTGATTTGAGGTCAAGTGTTTCTGGGCCATACTCTTTTTAGTAATCTCAATGGATTTACTAGCACCTTGGGACTGATGTAAAAAAAAGCTTTTAGATTTTAGAAACCTGCACTAACTAGCCTGGGGGTAGAGCAGTTAAAGACTGCCTCTGTCTACCCTACTTGGATGATTATACTCAAAACAAGAGCTTGTACAGAGAGACAGACTGCTCACTAGATAAGTTTTATCAATCTTCTCAGCATCCTCTGCTTTTCCTGCTCTGCAGTGACTGCATTGTCCCATGCCTTTGTAATTCCTAGAATGCACAATGTATTGCATTGTGTAGCATATTTCTCCTTGACTGTACTTTCTAAAAACTGTTAGAAAGATCCAGTTCTGGGATGTATTATTGCAAATCGTACTGGGAGCAGAGTCACTGCAAGGGATTAAGTAATTGTAAGGCAGATTTTTTTTTCAAATAACAAACATGTCATACTTACCTGCTCTGTGCAATGGTTTTGCACTGAGCAGCCCGATCCTCCTCTTCTTGAGTCCCTAGTTGGCACTCCTTGCCTCTCCCCCCTGCCAAGTGCCCCCATAGCAAGCAGCTTGCTATGGGGCACCTGAGCAAACTTGCACCCAAGCCACTGCTCCATGTGTCTATTCACACAGATGTGGCCTGGCCCCATCCCCCACTCTCTCCTCATTGGCTCAATGGCTGTGACTGACAGTAGGGGGAGCCAATGGCTCCCACTACTGTCTCAGTCAATGGGGAGGGAGAGACCCAGGAGAGCTGAGAGCTCAGGTAAGTTTTAGGAGGGGCTGGTGGTGCTGCTGCAAACCATTTTAAGGTTTGACCTTTACTTTAGTGACCAATTTGGAGAAAGCAAAAGAGGTGGGATCCCACTTCAGTAGCTCAGTTAGTGTTGGCCCTCACAATAAAAAGTTTGGATGCAATGTAGGATGATCAGGGTAGCTAAATCAGTTTTAAAGGATAGAAAACTCCATTCCCTTGATCTTGACTCAAATTTAAGAACTCGAGTTTGTGAAATCCCATGTAATAATATTAAAAATAACAACACTAACATCTTTTTATATTTTAATATGATACATTTAATACATTTCTTTACATAAAACAATTCTCTTGTTTATCTTGTGAAGACACTTTTTTCCTCATTGCCTACCATTTTATTAAACTATGAAATGAACAAGGCAGTATAAAGTAATTAGTGATTTAGTTTTGTTATGCCTAATAAAATAGTTTCTTCCATATAAAACAAATCAGTAGCAGAGAAAATCCATTAGCATGCATTTTATCTTCCTGTTTCCCACAGAAGGTTACGTCAGGAGCTATATTTTGCATGTTAGTCATTTTTACAGTAATGATATCATCCTAGGATTGGAATAATGTAATAAAGAGTCGTGACCTATAGCTGTTTAAGATATTACAGCAACTGCCTTGTTTTTTTCATCCTTAGCAAAATTATGCTTAAAGAGACCCTGTCACCAACCTAGAAAGGTAAAAGCACAGAAAAGTCAAAAAAGCATTTTCAATGATTACTTTTGCTTTTCCATAAATTATAATTATTCACTTTTAATGTGCTTTTAAAAAGGTGACCAGATTCAGAATGAAATCAGGCTATGCATTACTGACCACCAGGGGCAGACTGACCATTTGGAAACTCGGGCACTGCCCGAGGGCCCGGGGTCAGTAGGGGGCCCCATGAGAAGCCCCTGGTACCTTTTTCATAGGCTTTTTTGAGTTTGGGCAAGGACACAGGGGCCCCATGGGTTGTCAGTCTGCCCCTGCTGACCACAGCCACTTTTAATGGCAGGTGGAAGTAGGGGTGGTGCCAGTAGCAGCACAAATAGCACATAGCACTATCAACAACAGAGATTTTTTTATGTAAGTCTGAAAAACAAATCACGATCTGATGTAACACAGTGATGAAATCACTAGCATGACATACAAGTAAATCAGACCATGACTGTGTTTTATATATCACAAGAACAAATAATTTAATACAGCAGCATATTTTCCTACGGAAGCGAATTTCAAATTAGCAAATAGAATAGACAATCGCCCATTAGCACCTTTCGTCATCTTCTGTAGTTTATACTGTTTTCTAGTAATCCCTAATTCCAATTATTTTCCAAAATCAGTTTAGCCCCTCATCAGCAACATTAACCACTTCAAGTCTGAACACTTTCACTCCCTTCTAGTCCAGGCCAATTTTCAGCTTTCCGTGCTATCACACTTTATTTTACCATTGCATTGTTATACAACACTGTACCGATATGAATTTTTTAGCATTTTTTTGAGACAGATAAAACTATTTTGGTGGTATGTATTCACCACTGGGATTTTTATTTTTTTAGTATATAAATGAAAATTCCAAAAATGTTGAAAAAAAAGTGTTTTTTCTTAAAAAATTTTGCAAATAAATAATCTTTCTTTATAAATCTTGGCCAAAATGCATTCATCTATCTTTTTAGTAAAAAAAAATAACCCAAATTAGTTTATAACCAAAAATTATAATTTTTCAAAAAATGTTTTACATTTTTATTTTATTTTTTTATATTATTATTTATGGGTTTTTTTTAACATACTGGCACCCTAGCAGTAAAGTGTCACCATAGTGACACTGTACTACTTGTGGGGGGTTATGAAGATTTTTTTTTCTTTTTTTACACTAATTGCTTTTACACCTGTAAAGGCTGTAAATGCAATAATTTCTCCTTCTCTCTGGCTACATTCCTGCAGCGATTGAGAAATACTGTGCAAGCTGTGATTGGTCACGGCTTGTCACATGGTACAAGGCTGTTGTGAATACCCTTGTACCATGTGAGCTTTGTGATCATTCACAGATTTCACAAGTAGTAAGCAATGATGTCAAGAAGTGACATCTTGTTTACTACTGTTCATGTGATCACTGATTGGCCAGTCAGTGATCATATGAATCGGGACCGCACACAGAGGTCCTGTACAGCGATCTGTACATTGAACGTGGTGCTACGCACTCCCAGGGAGCGTGCACAGGTAATGGATGCAGGGGGACATTTAGAAACGTCCACCTGCAGTGGCAGCGCTCCCGTCCGGCCGTTTATCGACGTGGGCCGGATGGGAAGAGGTTAATTTATCACTTGCCTAGCAATTTGGGAAGCACAGCAGAATCCCCTCTTAAGCTGGGTACACATTATAAGAAAACCGGAAGAAAAATTGCATACGAGGAATGATCGATCAATTATCTGATCGTTAGTACAGTCTTTTCAACAGCCAGTTCAGACAAAACAAAAAAAACAACGAAGGTGCAACCTAAAATTTTTTTATCATACGTGAACACAACATCTGATTTTCACTCAATGTGTGCAGTAATGGTATTAAAATAATCGAATAGAATAAAATGTGCATGATCAGAAGCAAAGAACAACCTGGAAGAAGGTGGAAATGAACATAGAAATCCTACACAAGAAAGAACATTTGCCAAGTTAATACCATTGTCAATTACATTATGATATGCACAGGGGCGGACTGACAACTCATGGGGCCCCCGGGCAATAGGGGATCATGGGGTCCCTGTGTCCTTGCCCACACTCAAAGCACACCCAAAAAAAACCTATAAAAGGTACCGGGGGTATTTCATGGGGTCCCCTACTGACCCTGGGCCCTCGGGCAGTGCCGGAGTGCTCGAATGGTCAGTCCGCCCCTGGATATGCACCTTCATGGAAAATCAGATGATTGTTCATCCAATTTTCTCATAGTGTCTACCCACTTTTAGTGTTGCACCTCTGAGCAGCATGTGGAGAGGTACCACATGCTGGGCTGTTAATCTCAAGTTCCCAAACTTACAAGCAGAACCTCCCTACATCAGCAGCTTTACTGTGAAGGTGTGCTGAACATCCCCATGTCTCAGTGGTTACCAGTACAGTTTTACATTTTTTCTCCCCCACACTTTAATTCAAAAGCTTCATTTACTACCGTAGTCCAGTCAGAATTAAAATATAGTCAGGAATACAACTGGGGCCAGAAAAACACAGGTGCCCAGATTCCTCGGCCTTTACCTCCAGAGGAACCTACCCTGCTATCGCTCCCAACTAATTGTTCATAATCACTCCTATTTCCAAGCTGGTTGCTCACATAATTCCTTGGGCATTGACAAAGCTTGAGTTTTGGAAGAAAAATGGGTGGCTTTACTACTGTATCCAGCTGCCATTAGGCAAGTACAATCACTCTGTTGCCATTAGTCACATTCAGTATTACACTGAGAAAAATAGGTTTCCATTACAGTCAGGGGCGGACTGACCATTTGGAAACTCAGGCACTGCTCGAGGGCCCGGGGTCAGTAGGGGGCCCCATGAGATGCCCCTGGTACCTTTTTCATAGGATTTTTTGAGTTTGGGCAAGGACACAGGGGCCCCATGATCCCTTATTGCCCGGGGGCCCCATAAGTTGTCAGTCCGCCCCTGATTACAGTAATTCTTTAACTTGTGCAGAGGTCTTCAGAACAATAAGAGCAAGGCACATAGGTTCAGAGTAATACTCTTTCCAAATAATATAGCCCTTAATATTTGGTAAACTTTTTCCCAAATATATGGATAGTGTCCACAGCTACGCTCTTTCTCACAATTAATGACAGATCCCATCCAAATGTAGTGTCAGAGGGGAGGGTTGCTGTGTGCCATAATTTCCTAAATCTATAATCTCCTTACTTGCAGGCCCTAGGCCTCACCATGTATCCCATACTATACCTTAACCCAGCACTTTGCCCCTTAGCAACCCCAATATAACATTATAATTTACCTTTAGAAGAAAAAGATCCTGCACTACAATGTTGTATAGCACCCTCCTAGTTAGGTGCTTGTAGAAAGGCAAATGTAGTTGTTTTGGGCTCTACTGTGGCCAGTGGAGTTTTTGGATTGTTTTTGCCCACTCTGGGTTCTGCAGCTGCAGGCTTGCCTGTCTCCCCCTGTCTTTCCAGAAATCTCTGGAACATAGTGGGTGGATGGGGTAGAGCCTGAACTGGCCCTGTATACAGGTCAGGAAAGTGACCAATAAGATGAGAGAGGTATATAGGGCTAGAGCAGAGAGTAGCAAGGTCATTCGCCTGCTGAAGATTGACCCTGACTGGAAGTTCTGTTAAACCATACAAGGCTTAGAAGAAGCTTTAAGAAGTCCTGGGTGATTTCTTGCTCACCAAGGAGCTGAAGGATCACCGCAAAGCCACAGGAACAACAGGGCAACATCCAAAGAGGATCTTCCTGGGATAATTTTGTGCCAGTGTCAGCTGAAGCTGAAAGAAGGCCTTCAGATTGCCTGGATCACAGTGAGTAGGCCTTAGAGAATTCTTAGGAGAGAGACTGTAGCCTGTACATCCTTTTTTTAGAGAGACTGTTCTAGACCTTTTGCAAGGGCTGCACCCATAGGGGAAGCCCCCCCCCCCCCCCCGTGCTGAGCCATTACTGCTTTTTGTACAGAAAATTGCATTACTTCAGTTAACCATTTCAAGAGGAGTGTCCTCATTCAAGTTGTTTAGTTCTGGGCATCCCAAGGATTTTCCAGTCCCCATCCCAGTTCTTCAGATTAAAAAAACAAAACAAAAAACAAATACAAGACAATATTTGCCTGATGACTGTCTGATGACGTATTGAGATTTAATGCAGCTTGGCTGAAAATACCCCGTGCCTGGATGCTTGCTCCAATAAGGGATCAGAGCCTGGATTTAACAGGAAGACCTTTGCACTCTCACATCCTCCCTAAAGATGGGTGCCATACTGAAAGGGAGCCATTTGCACTAAGCAACACAGCATAGAAGAGATACTCAGCTGCACAATGATGATGTCACAGATGTCAACAAAGACAGTCCCTATCCATGGAATGCCCACACTGATATGTTTCATCAACAAGGCTTAGTCACAGAGATGGGGGAATTAAGAAGAGGATTACATATATATAGGTGTAGAGGACTTAGTTTGGACAGCAGTTGGTGCCAAGCTGACCTAAGTCCCGCCACAATCCTTCTTGGATAAAATAACCACATCCCTGCCTTTGTGGCCACCATCTTAGACCCATTTCTTCCAGCTAGAGGCTCACTCGCAACATTCCTGGCCTGAGGCCGAACACTTGAAATACAGGAATGTCCACACTCAAATGCAGTTTTTAGCACTTTACTGCAACTTATAATGTAGTATTTCTTCCCATGACACATCACATTTGACATACTGACAGAATCTTCAGCGCAGAATGCTCCTAGCATTAATCTACATCCTGCAGCAGTCTCTCCATTCATAGGACAATTACATAAACATTAGTCCTATTCCCTTTCTTCAACCTTAGGCTATCCACCTCGGAGCTACAGGACCCACAGCTGAGGGTCAGGGGTGACCAGGTTCTTTTGTTAGTATACTACCACTCTCTCAAAATGTCCCTTCTGTAGTTCTGCCCAGCCAAACATGCTACCTGATGTTATCTATGTCCAGGCTTCTGCTACCACTCACATAAGAGGACTCTGCAACAGGACCCAAGGCCATATGCATTGAGCTACAGAACCTGCAGAAGAAAGTCAGCAGTAGATAAGGAGACTCCAGCTATTCATCAGATATTCTTCTGCCTTGCTGCCAGGGAATTAATCCCTGTACAGGACTCTGAAATTGGCTCAGCATAGGATTACATTTCTATAAAGGGGGAGCAAACACCTGCTTATGAACTTCTCTTTACAATACCAAAATGCAGACAGATCCACGTACTGGCAGGCAAGCTAACTACAGCTACTACTCACATAATAGATGAAGTACAACCAAAGCTATTTCCTAAAGGAATATACTATAAACCATGTGAAACAACTTAAATAAGACGGTATATTTAGAAATGTATAATATCTTTACAATAAGACCACAAATGTGCATAGGAACGTAAACGGTGGAGTTGATTAACCCCTTGACGCCAACGTCACACAAATATGCGACTCACAGAACTGGGCTTTTTTCCCTGGGGCTGCATATTTGCGTACCTGTCTTTGTGCTGGGAGCGTGCCGCACAGCAAGCTCCCAGCACAAAGACCGGGGTGTCACTGAGAGCCCCAGGTTCTGTTCTAACGATCAGGACCCAGGACTCCTGATTAAAATAAAAGAAAAAATACCTAGATCAAGGTTTGATCTAGTTCAGTGCCAGGGTTAGTGTTTGGGTCAAGGTCAGGGGAAAAATCAAGGAGAAAAATTCAGGATTTTTTTTTTAGATTGGTATCAGTGTCAGTGTGTTTTAGGTAAAAAAACAAAAAAACAAAATGTGCACTATTGTTTCTGGGCTGTAGTACAGGTACAAACAACAAATAACATACACATATATGGTATCGCTGCGATCATTAAGAGCTGGAAAATTTATTTTGGGTTGTTTTTTGGTGGTGGGTTATGGTAGTAACAAACACACAGCTAAATTTAAAAAAAAAATTTTTTTTTACTATTTTGGGCCAGTTTTCCTTTGATAAAAAAAAAATAAGGGAATATCCATTACCATTTATCACCAAATGAAAGCCCAATTTGTCCTGAAAAACACAAGGTATAATTCACCTGGATATACAAAGTAGTTGTGATGACATGTACAGTTTTACTAACAAAGTTGTAAAATATTACTTAGGCTTTAAGATTTGTTTTACCCTTAGGCGTGAAAGGGTTAACTAAAATTGGAGAGTGCAAAATCTTGTGCAGCTCTATAGAAACCAATCAGCTTCCAGGCTTTTTTCTGTCAAAGCTTAACTAAACAAGCTGAAGTTAGAAGCTGATTGGCTCCCATGCACAGCTGCGCCAGATTTTGCACTCTGCAGATTTAGTAAATCAACCTCTAGGTACACAATCACAAAATAACAGAATAAGCCAGTACATTAAACTCAAAATATACTATACATATTTTATGTAAAAAAAAAAATAACTGATACAATTAAAAATAACGATTCCATAAAATACAAAGATTTCATCACCAAGAATGGTGGATGAGGATTCTGAAAAGAAGCATCAAACAGTGTGTTCCAAAAATTCCATTAAGCACTTCCCGCCTGACCTCTGGTTGAAGTGGTTAAACCAGGATAATGGATGGAGCTGCAGCCAAGATTGATTTTTATAGCTGACAATGTGATTTACTGTGAAAGTGATCCAAGCAGCTCTACAGCTGCCTGATCACTTTTACAGGGTGCGGAAGGGGGCCCCGTTCTGCCAGCACCTGTCACTGTACCCGGGCTCCTAGGTGCAATCAGGAAGCCCAGGATCACTGTTGAGAAGAGAGGTGAAATAAAGAAAAGAAAATGAAAGGGACAATAGAAAGACTTAAACCAGAGAAAGAAGGAAGTTGATCTCCACAGGGTGGGAAACACCTAATCATAAATGTGTCACATCCCATTCAAATTTCAATCCCTTGGGGATCCTAGTTTAGATTCTGAAGATCCAGTAAACTTCCATTTCACTCAGAAGTGATCACCTTCCCTAATGTGGGCAGTCCACTCTCTATTATTTGTACTCGGAATGATGCCATATTGCCACTGTAATACCTGAAGAGCCTTACCACATTGGTTTTCTTGTTCATTCTCATGTTAGAGAGATGGTCTCTGATCTGGTGACATAAACATCTTGTTCTACTGTTTACAACAAGTTGTGCAAGAAAAAATATACACCACATACCTGATCTAGCAATTAACTGTTTCACATTAACCGAATAACCACTGCAATAGGACCTGACTGTGTGTGGATCCCCAAGACATGCACAGCTCCGGCAATGAGTATGGCCACATTTTTACATGCCTCTTATACTCAACCATGCACCTCTATTGTTCTTAGAACAAAATAAACTGGGGGCTAACATACCTCCAATAGTAGAGGCCCTCCTAGCCACAAAGTGTACCTCTGCATACTGTAGCTCTTTCATACCTGTGTCACCATTTATTATTGGTAAATATCTATGGACAATCAATTTTACTTCTTCAAATAATAGTCTATAATGAGTAGAAAATATAGTAAGATGATAGATTCATCCCTTCTCCCTATCTTCTCATTAGTTAATTGATTCATGAGTCTGTTTGGCCCCAATACACAGTATGCTTTCTTTAAAATTGACTGGTTATAGCTATGCCCCAGGAATCTCCTCTTCATTGCTTCAGGTTCAAAGTCCCCTAGATTAGAACAATTTTGCAGGGTTCTAAAGAAATGGCCATTAAGTATAGCACTTTCACATGGTTAGGATAGCAGCTCCCTGCATTGAGAAGATAATTTCTAGAGATTGGCTTCTGAATAGCCTGCATATGTACTCTTCAATCTTTTGCTGACCCACTCAGATTCAGATGTAGATAATTTATTTAAATTTTCCTGCACCTCTCTAGTAAATTTGAGATGATACTTATTATTGTTTAATATTCAAAAAAGAGCTACAATAGATAAATCTCAATGTACAATAAATAGGAAATGTATATATTGAGAAAAAAAGTCAAATCTGACCTCTGAATGGGTTAATATATCCAAATATGCTCCTCCCACCATCCCAATAAAGATTGACAAAAGTGGGTGCACCTTTCACACCCATAGCGGCAAAATGTCACTGGAGATAAAAAAAAACTCCATCGAACAGAAAAGAGTTAAAACTGACATCTGCGATGTGTGGCTGAGTATCTCTTCTGTAATATAATTTACCTGCTGCTATTTGGGTGCTTCTGTTGTCAGAGTGCAGCATCTCCAGGAGGGTCATAACAGTCAGCCAATGCAGCCATTCATGGACAAGCCAACTTCTTTACATCTCTCCTCTTACAGTATGTTCAGGATGCCACTAGGAGGAGGGGTGGCATTTACATTAATTGTTGCTGCCCTCCCACTGCCTTGGTCCTGCTGTGTTAGCCTGTAAGGTACATGGTACCTATCAACCAGAGGGGCTCACAACAATGGGCACTGGTAGGTGGAGGGGGGAGATTTAAGATGGAATCTTCTGCTACCCACCAATTCTCTGTACAAGTTTCTATGTGCCACTTGTCTGATAGCCCTGAGCCTGTTTGGACTGCTGATATCACATGCACGATGGCGGCACCAAACAGCAGCCTCACGGATTTTGGATATCTGCATAAGGGAAGAACAAGTAAATAGCATGCCTAAACTGGTAAATACACATATAATCCTTTTGGAAGATTTTTGTTGCAATACGCTCAAAAATTCTTACATTAAAAGGAATATACTGTAGTTCTAGAGTAAGCATAATAATATTTGATTTATCTGAATTATTGCATTTTGATGATGAATAATATGTTACTCATATCCAGTTATGTGTTTTTTGTACAAAGATGATCATATATCATTCCCCACTGTTCAGTAAGCTCTTTATTAGGCAAGATGTGTCTCTGTCCAACACTGACCTCATTTGCAGCAGCAGAGAAAAATGTGATGTCAATGGTGGGAAGAAGAGGAAGAGCACACCATATCAAAGCACATTCTTAACCAAAAGGCAATACAGGTAGCCATGGTGCCTGAAAAATATCCTGTTTTATCCTTTGGAAATGTGTAATTTTAAAGCACAGTCTTGCCAAAATACACTTCTACTTCTAACACTTAAAGAGAATAATTTGTATTAACTGCGTCTGCTGCAGGAACTTGTTTTTACCCACCAGTCTTGTTTTGCAAAGACACAGTGGAGGGTTGGGAGTGTATTAGAGTTGTTAATGCCTCTAGCACTGCCACAGCATTGATCAAATAGCCCTTGCTATAAGGAAAAAAACTGCATATTAAATGGAGAATATATGTATACAGTGGAGGTGTCTTCATGAACTGCATCAATCTTGTTTTTGAAGTGATTGCCAATCTCTTTGGCAGAGAATTTATTAAAGTATAATATTGGTCCAGGAGGTCGATAAATCACTGAAATCATCAGAGAAATTGAAGAAGACTGGAGATGAAATGTAGATTGGAGATACGGTAGGTCTCAAAAGAGGAGAGGGAATGAGAGGGAGAGATAGGAATGACCTGAAAGGTGCTCAGTGGGTATAAAAGGAATCCAACTCAACCTCCTTTTTGTCTACTGGGTCCTGGTGAGTAAGTCCAGTAGGGGCCATCATGGGAGAGGGGAGCAGGAGAAGGAGAGTCAGAACCTTGAAGCCAGGTTTCAGTAATGGCAAGTATGTTAAAGCAACAGGAGGTACAAAGGTCATGCACAGATGTAAGCTTGTTGCAGACAGAGTGGGCATTCCAGAGGGCACATGAGATGGGGGGGCTGGTTTTTGGAAGCGGGAATATAAATTAAACTGTGGATTGCAGCTGTTGCCAGAGGAGGAAGAGTGTTGGATGTTGGGGTTGCAGTTAGAAAATGGAAGGCCAGGATTGGGGTAAATGTCTCCAGAGATAGGAGGAGAAGGTAAGATGGAAATGGGATTTGATACCTGTCTGTGACTTCCCCATAAGCTGATGAGAGAAACTTGAATGGAAGGGAAAATTGTCAAAAAACAGACCAGCCACAGACACAGACCAAGAATTGATCACCAAAAATATAGATATGTTTAAAGGATATTAGAGCATCTACCATAGATCAATAGCAGTGTCATTTATCAGTCATACATGGCATAGGGATTGTACACATGTTTATTCCAAGCAGCAGTCAATTACCATAGATCAATAGCAGTGTTAATTACCAGTTGTACATGGCATTACATTAGGGGGATGTTTACAAAGTAGAAGTATGCCCGTTCCGCAACTATACAGCTGCACTTTCAAAAAGTAAAGCTGTGTGCTTTACAAATGTGCATTGCTGCCTGTTAGTTTCTGATTCCCAGCCAGGGGAGAACAATGCACATTATTGAATAAAAAAAAAATGAATGAGAGTAGAGTTAAAAAAAGGAAAAAGCCAGGAGGAGAGCCTTTCAGAGTCAAATGACAGGCTCTCAATCTCTTTCTGCTGTGGCTACACACTGTGGTGCGAACACCCCAGTCCTCATTTTTTGGCCATAAACATGATGTGAGCCACAGTGTGCACATCACAGCATAGCTAATATCCACCAGCCAACAGCTCACTGATTGTCCTGGCCTGCTTTAACATAAATCCTATAGATTAGGGGTTTTCAAACTTTTCAGTACAAGGGTCACATTGTATATTTTACAAATATTTACAGGACGAGAAAAATCACTTATAAAAATAAGAGCCCCTCCTAACATCAGGGTTCCAATCAAAGCCCCTCTTTACATCTGGGACCTCATGAGAGGCCCCTTACAACATAGCCTTCCTTACATCAGAGTGCCTCCATACTTCAGGTCCCCATCAGAGTCCTTCTTTACATCAGGGTCCCCATCAAAACCCCCCTTACATCTGAGTCCTATTTACAATAGCTTGCAGCAGAGACCATAGGAAGCCTCTGCTGACCTGAATAGGCAATAGTTTGGAGACCACTGCTATAGACTCATCAACCGGAGTTTGGTTAAGAAGACTAAGGAAGGTTTTGAACACATGGTCTAAGCTTCGCAGCAAGTGACTGCTACCTGGGAGGATCTCATATTCCCTCAAACTGATCATAACCACCTGATCAGTCTAAGGATCCATTACATCACAGCATGTGTGTTTTTTCATTTAATGTTGTTTAATGAGCATGGCACTGCAATGCATTACAGCTCATTAGAACTTGCTGCACAAAAATGCCCTACGTTTTTTACAGCACACACTAACACAGCACAACTGACCCTTTAGGGTGTAAAGGAAATTGCCATGCTTCTGCGTTTAGGCTATGTTGGACAATGCACCCCAAAACCTACCAGAGTAAATGAGTTCCTGATTATCAGGGTAGGAAAATTGCTACCCTAGTATCCCTTTAATCCTCATGAATCTCTAAAACTATCTCACCAAAAATAAAACTCTCTTTAATGGTAATGTCTGTAAACTTACTTCAAGCTCTGTGCAGACTTCTGGAAAAAGCAGCCAGCCAGTCTCATGAGCAGAAAATTTAATTTCCTCATGCATTCTTTACACTGCGTGCAGCGTACCCCCAGTTGGCATGATAGCTAAGAAGTGACATTAATTTTCTGGCAGTTTTAGAAAGTCACAGTTGGCTGCAGATTTAAATGGAAAGGGAATTTTAACATTAAATTACAAAATGGCATGTATCAATTGGTTATGTTTCATCATTTTTAGTGAAAAACAAAACAAAACCTTGAAGCAGAACTTCACTCAAAAGGGGATGTTCTGCTCCTCCTCTCCCCCTCCTCCTTCACATTTGGCACTTTCTTTTTTTGGGGGGGGGGAGTGGGTACCTGATTTTGACAAATACCCGCTCCCCACTTTTAGTTAGATAGCCTTGGCTGCCCAAAGTTAGTATACCGGCTCCAGGGGCCAAATCCAGGTGAAGAAACTGGCCAGGTGAGGAAAAAGCTGGATCCTGGGACAGGTGAGTATACTATTATTAAAAGTCAGTTTTTGTAAAAACTGTTTTTGGAAATGTAATTTTTCTAACAAAGACTGAAAAACCATTTTAAGGACAAATTAATATCATTTGGCTTTTAAAGAAGAGTGATGTTCTTTATTTACCCCACGCAACATTATGAGGACTTTCATCAAGAGAAGTGAACAGTGCTAAAGGACAAGGCTCTGCTACAAAAGCAAGTAAGAAGCTAGGATCAGGTATGTTAGTGAAATTAATTGGGGCAAGATGGGTAGAAAGGGCTGATTAAAGGACTGTACTGTAAAATACAGCTTTTTTTTTTAAACTGAATATTCACACGTTTGCGTTGTGGTAAAGCATGGCAAAACTTACTGTGCATTGTGGTGCCCTGCATCGGAAAGAATAGTGTCAGTTTTTGACTGACTTTAAGGCTGAATTCACACCTAGCTGTGCGTTTTGAGAGCATAATGGCACCCCAAGCACAGTTATCATATGTGCATTTTGTCAGCTGACAAGTGGGCTAAAACGCACATTGAAAAAATGCGCAATGCTCCATGCCCAAAAAGGTTCTGGAGCTTCCATGGCACGTTTGTTGAACATTCAAATGAATGAGCTGCCCTATGTATGTCACGTGAAAATAGGCATGCCAAAAAATTTAGATTAGGAATGTGGGTTCTTGTTATACTAGCTGTGAAGGAGGCCTAAAGGCCCTAGGGGTAATGTCAGTGTTAAAGCAAAAGCAACAATGGTCCAGCACTGAATTGCAGGCTTTGATCTTATTCAGCTTCTCACATATAGAAATTAGTATGTAGCCCTCTTTTCGGTGGGTGTTATGAGAAATGGCCCTCCCAAAAAGGGATATGGCGCTAAACCTGTAGGTAAATAAGAGAACCAGAACCTTTGTCAAGTGGAAAGGTGGGTTTAATAATAAAGTTGTCAGTTCCTCCACCCAGGACAAGGCCTCTGTGAACAGAGATGATATCTTCCCTGGAAAATGAATCATTAATCTAAACAAAGTAAATGAGAGCAGAACTAAAGCAACCAGCAAATGTCAGGTAGTTATATATAGCGCTGTCAATTTACACAGCATTTTACATATATATTGTACATTCACATCGGTCCCTAACCCTCAAAGGGTGTATGATCTAAGGTCCCTAACTTACATTCAAACACATACTAGGGCCAATTTAGACAGGATCCAATTAACCTACCAACATGTCTTTGGAGTTTGGGAAGAAACCGGAGTACCCAGAGGAAACCCACGCAAGTACAGGGACAGTGTGCAAACTCTAGGCAGGTGGTGCTGTGGTTGGGATTTGAACCAACGACCATAGTGCTGCCATGCAGAAGTGCTAACCATTTAGCCACTGTGCTGCCCGAAATGATAAGGGATAAATCATTTTAAAAAATTTAATGATGGCTACACATTATGGGGTCAATTAAATATATGCCCCAGCCAGGGTCCACCTCAAAAAAATTATCCTAACTGTGACAATTTTAAAAAAATCTAAACGCCTTTAATGCTTATCTAAATCTTAAAATGGTTGTAAAGTTTAATTGTTTATTTCACTAAAATAAAAAAAGATGTCATATTTACCTGCTCTGTGCAAGGGTATTCCACAGAGGGGCCCCGACCCCCCTCTTCTGGGTTCCCCTGCCGGTGCTCTCCTCTTTGCTTCTTTTTATGTGCCACCATAGTAAACTGCTTTCTATGGTGGCACACGTGAGGGCTCACTCCTGAGGCCAGCTGTGTGCGTCCATAGACACACACAGTGGGGCTCGGTTCTGCCCCCTGCTCCCTTCTTACATGATTTGTTTGACAGCAGCAGAAGCCAATGGCTCCTGCTGCTCTCAGCCAAGCCTGTGAGAGAATGGAGAGGGGAAAGAAGACCTTCCGATGGACATAGCATGGATCCATAGAGGACTCAGGCAGCTATTTAGGGAGGGGAATGGAGGAATAGCTACTGAAGTTTTTTTACCTAAGTGCACAGTGCAGCTCAACCCAGCCCCCTGCTCCCTCCTCACATGGTTTGACTGACAGCAGCAGAAACCAATGACTTCCACTGCTCTCAGCCATGCCTGCAAGAGAATAGAGAGGGGCGAGAAGCCCTTCAGATGGGCAAAGCACTGGTTAGATACTTAGGGAAGGGAGGAACAGCTACTGAAAGGGTATTTACCTTAATACATAGAATTATTAGCATTCACGTAAAAAAACTTTACAACCACGTTAAGTCATGTGAGACTCCGAATCCAAGTCTTCTTTCTTCCAGACTGCAGAGTGGGTAGGTCCTTTTTTGAGTGCCCTGGTCCTTGCCTGTTTGATGTAGACACTTCCTCTTGGCTGTTCAGTGGCTGGGTCCTCTGCACAGTGAGATAACATCATGATGAGGTGACCAGTCAGTGGCGAGCACAGATTGCAGCACTGGGCAACTGGCCTCCACACCATCTCCATTCCCATTAGAGGTGCCTTCAAGGGACACACGACAAAGGATTCATGGAAGCTTTTTTTAGACGTTTTCTTTCAGCAAGAAAATCCTATTTAGGTCTTTTTGTTATGAGGGGGCTGGGAAGCTGTGTTGACCATAATTAACCCTGTATGTGCTGTGCAGAGAAAACATCATCTCATCCATTATGCTACAGTTGAACCATATCATTAACCATAAGTATATAAATGCAAACCAGTACAGAAATATTACAAGCTTTATATAAGAACAGTGCATATATCCAATATACAAAGGTTTTATCAGCAAAGGGCCTGATAGTAGTCCTGGTGAAATTGTGCACAAACTGTACACCCAGATATATTATAAGTAACCCACTGCATTAATACTGGTTGCAGGGTGTTAATTAAACACAAGATGGCAGTGTTCTGCTGTTCAGTTATCCAGACTCTATTAAAGCAAAGCCTTTTTGAACTTGTATGCTGGTAACAGGACTTCTGCACTTAGCCAAGGAGTGAACAGACTACATTTCCCAGATGAGCTGGAAAAGGGGAGGGCGGGGACATCTTTAATATTGATTGGACCTTGGACAAGCAAGTTTGCAAAAAAAAAATGGCAGCAAGATGCTTGGCAGCGCACGTGCGTTTTTTTTACATACAAAATTCTGCCCCTCCCCCAATTATATATTTTTTAATTCTTTCACATTTTCACACTGTGCTACCTGCTTGGTGTAATAATCACATCCAGGACCAGTCTATGACAGGAGAGTCTTCCAGCTGTTGTGGGACCACAAGTCTCAGCATGCCCGGCAGCTGGACAGTTATGTGCAATGTGTAAATGTAACAAGCAGAAGTAGTGTGATTTCCCCCCCTTCAGTACCTGTAGTCTGGGTTGGCAGTTCCCACCAGATCATCACAGCAGTCACCTGCATGCCCAGCTGTTGTGCTGAGGTTGCACAAAAGTCTCAGCTGAGTATCAGACGGATGGGCGGCTCTGCCCACCACCGCTCCAGGATGATGTCAGAGGGCAGCTGGAGAGAAGTTGTAGCGAAGTTTGGGGGAAGTTTTATGAAGTGATGGGGGGAGCATGCAGTGCAGGCCAGGGAAGGAGCAAAGTACTATGTGATGCCGATCACACGACATTGCATAGTAAAACTAGATAAACAAAAGCTTATTATTTGTGGGCAGCACAAGCTCAAGGGGGAGCTGGCCTTTTTGCCCCACATTAAAGAGAGCCCTGGGGGTGGGAGCATATATATTGAGAAGCCCAGGAACTTTACAGGAAGTAAGTGGGGGGGGGGGGGGGGGGGGGTGTGTGTGTGTGTGTGTGTGTGTGTGTGTGTGTGTGTGTGTGTGTGTGTGTGTGTGTGTGTGTGTGTGTGTGTGTGTGTGTGTGTGTGTGTGTGTGTGTGTGTGTGTGTGTGTGTGTGTGTGTGTGTGTGTGTGTGTGTGTGTGTGTGTGTGTGTGTGTGTGTGTGTGTGTGTGTGTGTGTGTGTGTGTGTGTGTAGAAGGCTGTGCGAGACTTGGGAGATCCAGGCTGAAACGGGCCATTTTGTAGAGAAGGAAAGAAGGACTGTAGACCGCTGGTATCGCTGATGAGCAAAACAGTCAATCCTAATGTTGTCATCAGCAACGCTTTTCAACAGAGGGACCAAAAAGAAAAAGAACACGGGGCCCCCCAACTGAGAGACCACTTCCTATGCTGCAAAGGCTACAGTTCGAGTAAGAGGGTTTTATAGCCCAGATTACCACACATTTCAAATTACTATGTTAATGTAAATTGTTAAATTGAGTTCACCTTACACCACAGATTATCAGACTGAGACCCAGACGGACTAGCACATTCTTTATTATGGCTACTGCCAGAATCCTGTAACTGCAGGACTTTGGCTACAGCACGTGCTCCCCGCAGACAGGACTACACTAGTATCTCATTTCTGCTTCACCATATTTAGAGGTACAACCTCTAATGAAGTCTGCTTCCACCCCTTCTTAAATTTTAGCTAGTTCTTGCCTTCATCCTTGGTGTTAAAGAGACCTTATCCAGTTTCAACATCACTAAAAGGGGAAATCTTTTGGTGACTATACCATCTTTAGGAAATCCTGCTCTTACACAAGGAGGGATATGAACCTTAATGTGCACCAACTAGGGGCCCCATCAAGTGCACAGAAGATTTGTCACCATTCTTTAAAGAGATATAAAAAGGGGACACTAATGCTTTTTTTTTTCCCTTTTCCTTTTAAATACTTTACTAATTTTCAATATATCACGTACACCATTAAAGTATCAAAATATTCAAAAATACACAATTTCCTTATATATCTTCATTCTAAAGTAAAACCCCACCCTCCCATTCCCACCCCTTTTCCCCCAATCTGCTCCCTAGTTTTTTTTCCCTTTTCTTCTTATCTCCTCGCTCTTCCTCATCTCTCTACCCTCTCGAGGCAACCTTCTCTTTCTTCCTTTTTTATCTACTCTCTTTTTTTCTTTAAATTGCTCTTTAAACTTATCCCATTTCTCCCACTTTTCTCTGAATCTCTCCATTTTATCAGAATATAGGTATCAACCCCTGTGCCGCATTTATCAGGTGAAATGCCAACGAGTTCTTATATTTTTCTACTGTAATCTCAGTTTTATGGAATAAGCAAGTGCCTGGATCTTTCGGGACCTCAACCCCTGTTATCTCCTGAATTAAATAAATTGTTTGTCACCAATACTCCTGAATTTTGGGACACTCCTACCACGTGTGTGCTATTGTGCCTTTCGTCCCACAACCTCTCCAACATAAAGGTGATTTATCTATTTGTTGCTTATGTGCCACATTTGGTGTAATATACCACCTAGCCAAACACTTGTAATTAATTTTCACCACCCTCATATCTACAGCTTCATGTGATAAGCTAAACATTTTCTTTTTCTGTTGCTCGTCAAAAGTTATTCCAAGTTCCCTTTCCCATTTCTCCATATACAAAGGCAGGGTAACTTCTATTATTTCAGTAAGAATTTTATAAATCCAGGACGTACCATGTTTCCATATTTTATTTGTATTAAAACGTTGTTCTATTGAATTTAAATCCGGTCTTTAGGGCTAAGGAGCAAAATAACAAAATGTTTTAACTGGAGATATCTCCACTTGTTTAATGAGGAAAACAACTCCTTTTTTTTTTTTAACTCCTGAAAGGAGAAAATCTTCCCCCCATCCATTTTGTCCGTTAAGTGTACATTCGCCTTTCTTATACAGTACATTTACCTGAGATGTCTTCCCTCCCTGGAGAGAGGAAATCTGTGTCAACCAATAGCATCAGCATAGAATTGAACTCCCAACCCATTTGTTTGTGAATCATATCCCATACCCTAATTACATTTCGTGTATAAGTGCTTGTACATTCTTCTAATTTACTATATTGATGTGGAATCCACACTATCTTATCCAATTGTGTCCCACTTAATGTGTTTTATATATTCACCCAACTTTTCCTTGCAACTTCAGTTGATTATATCTCCAGTCAAAAATACGTTAAAGTAACATTGAAAAATAATATCTCTTGAAATCAGGCACACTTAAGCTGCCCTCATCCTGGTCCCTACATAGCACTTCATAGCTTATTCTCTTTTTTTATTTCCCTAAATATATCTCAATATCATTTTTTTAAGGATTTTAAAATGGGCTCCTGGAAGTTGTATAGGTAACATATGGCATTTATATAGGATTTTTGGGATGATTATCATTTTTATCAGGTTTATTCGTCCTATCCAAGAAGATGGTCCTACCGATAATCTTCTCAATTCCTCCTTTATCTCGTTTATTAGTGGGATATAGTTTACTTTATATAAGTTCTTTAAGGACGAGGTCAATTTAATCCTCAGGTATTTTAATTTTCTTTCCCTCCATGAGAAGGGAAATTCTCTTTGTGAAATTTTCTTTTCCATTATCGGGACATTAATATTTAATATTTCTGATTTTACAGGGTTAATTTTTAGATTTGACATCTCTCCATATTTCATTAGATTAGGTAATGTCAACCTAGGATTAGCCACACAGAACAGCATAGCATCCGCAAACGTTGCCACTTTGTGTTCTATCTCCCCTATCCGGACCCCTTTTATATCTACACTGTTTTTTACTGTTGCTAAGAGGGGTTCTAAGGATAGGACAAACAACAGAGGTGAAAGCGGACACCCTTGTCCCGTTATACATCCTGAAAAACTCTGATAGCAAACGGTTGACCTTTAACTGTAGCTTCAGAGCTTTCCTGTCCACTCTCTCATCTTGGGTCCAATTCCCAAATCTCCAACGTGTCTAACATAAAGCCCCGATCTAGCCTATCAAAAGCCTTCTCTGGATCAACTGTCAGGACCATACAGGGGGTTTTTCTCTCTTACTTTTCTGTATAAGGAATAATGACCGTAACCCATTGTCTATTCCCTCCCTCCAGGGGACAAATCCCACTTGATCCAGATGAATCCACTCTGGCATTAAATCTTTCAACCTAGTTGCTAGGACCTTTACAAATAGTTTAGTATCTGTATTTAACAGTGAGATAGCACATAACTAGCACATTGGGTCCCATCTTTTCCCTCTTTTTGTATGAGCTTAATATATGCTTGCAATGACTCCTCCCTCATCTCTATCCCTTTTCCTAATGCATTCATATATACCCTCAATTTTGGGACTAGTTGTTCTTGAAATTTTTTTATAGTATCTCACTGTATACCTCTCAGGTCCCGGGCTCTTCCGAGCAACTGTCCCCTTCAATGCCCCTTGAATTTCCTCCTGCGTTATCGGATGTTCCAAATGTTTTAACCGTTCTTCTCCTAGATTCGATAGATTCGCCTCCCTTAAATACCTTTTGCCTCTGTCTTGTTCTCTCCTCTTCCCTACTTTTAATTGTTTCCGATTTATGTCATATAGTTTGCTATAATATTTTTTAAATACTTTAGCAATATTAGTGGTCAAATATGCCAGTTCTCCATTATCATCTGAGTCTTTTCTATGGATATGCAAAAGTTGTAATTGTTTGGTGTGATTTCAAGTAAAAGTGCTAATGAATGAAGGATATTGAATGCTAGAAGAGAGCTTTGTTTTTTGTTTGTTTGTAGTATGATTTGTGTGAGTTGTTGCAAGAGGTAAAAGCAGTTTAGTTTGGTTTGTTGCTCAGTGCCATAGTACTAATAGAGCTGGGCCTTGTGTGGATTGTATAGTTGTGAAATGGAACTTGTGCATACATATGTTAAAAAATATGCCTCCGCTAGTTATTCATTTGCAGATAAACCTCTTAAAAGTCAGTGTAATGAACTATTATCTCAGTGTCTGCAACATAATAGCAGATTATTGGGTAAAGAGCTAACAAAGAAAGTGAAGGAGGAGAGATTAGCAAATGAAATTGCAGTATTGCTCACAATTAAACTTATATCTGAGCAGAAGGAGGAACAGCAGAGAGGAGGCATCTCAGAGAGGACTTAGAGAAAATTAGGGAAAACCTTTCAAAGGTTGCAACAGTCTCCAATATTGAAATGGATGAATGGTGGGCAGGCAATTTGTCAAAAAGAAATGGTGAGCTACAAGAACAGCTGCAGAGGTGCAGCGTGGACTGTGATATGAAGAGCAAACTTTTAGCACCCTTGCAAATTAAGTTGTCCGACATGGAAGAGCTGGTTAGGTCTTTAGAAAGGAAATTAGCAGAGGCAAACTCCCAGCTTCTTAATAAAGAGCGATGTATATCATCGCACAATGAGCACAAAAGAGCATGTCAATTGGCTAATATTTGCACAGTCAATGAGGGAAAGGTCCTCAGTGAAGTACAGCCAGCTACTGCACCTATAGCTTCAAATCAGACTAACAGTTTGATTACAATCCAAGATAGACTTACTTAGTGCCAGATTCTTGGTGAATTTAATACTCTACAGTCACCAGTGACTGTCCAATACATTTGAGTTTCTAGTGCAGGGGTCCTCAAACTACGGCCCGCGGGCCACATGCGGCCCACCGAGGCCATTTATCCGGCCCGCCGGAAGGGGACACTAAGTACAGGGGCAGGCAGGGGGCTGCTGTATCTTACCTGGCTCCGGTCTCAGTCCCACGACGATCCAGTCCAGGAAGCGCTGCTCCTTCATTCACTCCGGCCACTCCCTCACTCGATGTTCGCGCTGCCGCTCGGCTCTGCCTCCTCACCGGTGATTGGGCGCCAGAACTGTAGCTCAGGAAAGGCACACAGGCAGCCAATCACCTGTGAGGAGGCGGAGCCAAGTGGCCCCGTGAACATCGAGTGAGTGAGAGGCCAGAGCGAAGGACAGCTGACAGGTAAGTGTGCCGTGCAGATGGTGCTGCTGCAACCAGGTATACTGGCTGCAGCAGCACCATGCTGGAACAGGGGTCAGCAAGTTAAGTGTCATTGGTGTCAGTGGGAGGAATTGTGCCCCATCACTGGTGTCACTGATACTAATGATGGGGCATTATTCCTCCCACTGACACCAAGGATGGGACACTATTCCTACCCCCACTGACACCAACAATGGGGCACTATTCCTCCCCCTCACTGACACCAACGATGGGGCACTATTCCTCCCCCCCACTGACACCAACGATGGGGCACTATTCCACCCCCCACTGACACCAACGATGGAACACTATTCCTTTCCCCACTGACACCAATGATGGGGTACTATCCCCCCCACTGACACCAATGTTGGGGTACTATCCCCCCACTGACACCAATGACGGGGCACTATTCCCCCCCACTGACACCAATGACGTGCTATTCCTCCCACTGACACCAAAGATGGGGCACTAGTCTTCCCACTGACACCAATGATGGGACACTATTCCTCCCACTGACACCAATGTTGGGATACTATCGCCTTCCCCCACTGACACCAATGACGGGGCACTATTCCCCCCCCCCCACTGACACCAACGATGGGGCACTATTCCTCCCCCCAATGACACCAACAATGGGGCACTATTCCTCCCAACACTGACACTAATGATGTGGCACTATTCCTCACACTGACACCAATGATGGGGCACTATTCCTTCCACTGACACCAATGATGGGGCACGATTCTTCCCACTGACACCAATGATGGGGCACTATTCCTCCTACTGACACCAATGATGGGGCATGTTTCTTCCCAGTGACACCAATGATGGGGCACTATTCCTCCCACTGACATTAATGATGGGGCACGATTCCTCCCACTGACACCAATGATGGGGCACTATTCCTCCCACTGACACCAATGATGGGACACTATTCCTCCCTCTGACACCAATAATGGGGCACAATTCTTCCCACTGACACCAATGATGGGGCACTATTCCTCCCACTGACACCAATGATGGGGCACTATTTCGCTCCATAAGACACACTTGGGGGGAAATGTCCGTGCGTCTTATGGAGCGGCCGGACCAGTATTCCTGCCGCCGTTGTATATCCGCAGTCTCTGGTCATCTCCTGTACTGTGTCCGCATTTGTTCATAGTTTTTTTTTAAACTATAGTCCAGCCCTCCAACGGTCTGAGGGACAGTGAACTGGCCCCCTGTTTAAAAAGTTTGAGGACTGCTGCTCTAGTGGTTAGATACTGTTTGAGTCATGAGGAAGCATGCTCTCTTCTAAAAGCGTGGCTACTAGGACATCTGCAGGCCAGTTATCTGCACAAGTTAATGGTAACTTTGCAGATGAGCGGATTAAAGAGTTGTAGCATATTTTGGACAGTCGTGACAGTGGTATGAGGGATTTACAATGAATGAGATTTAGGAGAGGAGATGACCCAATACGTTTCTGCAGTGAGTATCTTGCTTTGTACAAGAAAGTGTATAACTGTCCTGATTTATTGGGGGATGATGCAAGTTTCATATACTCAATGGCCAATAAATGGTATGTAAAGTATCCCACTAATATGGCTCTGAGAAATGCTGGTTCATACCAAATTTTTACCAATATTCTTTGGGACTATTGTCAAGAGTCCAGTGATAGGGGGTACAGATCAAAGGCAGATCTATCAGGAATAAACAGAGGTATGGGAAGGTAGAATAAATTCAGCTGTTTTAGGTGAGGGACCACAGGACATATACAGTCATGGCCGAAATTGTTGGCACCCTTGATATTTCTCCAGGAAATCATGTATTTCTCACGAAACGTATTGCATTAACACATGTTTTGCTATACACATGTTTATTCCCTTTGTGTGTATTGGGACAAAACAAAAAAAGGGAGGAAAGAAAGCAAATTCGACATAATGTCACACAAACCTCCAAAAATGGGCTGGACAAAAGTATTGGCACCCTTTCACAACTGCGGATAAATAAGAATGTTACAAGCATGTGATGCTCCTGTAAACTCACCTGGGGCAAGTAACAGGTGTGGGCAATATAGAAATCACACCTGAAAGCAGATAAAAAGGAGAGACGTTCACTTAACCTTTGCATTGTGTGTCTGTCTGTGCCACACTAAGCATGGACAACAGAAAGAGGAGACGAGAACTGTCTGAGGACCTGAGAACCAAAATTGTGGCAAAATATCAACAATCTCAAGGTTACAAGTCCATCTCCAGAGAACTAGATTTGCCTTTGTCCACAGTGCGCAACATTATCAAGAAGTTTGCAACCCATGGCACTGTAGCTAATCTCCCTGGTCGTGGACGGATGAGGAAAATTGATGAAAGATTGCAACGCAGAATAGTCCGGATGGTGGATAAGCAGCCCCAAACATGTTCCAAAGACATTCAAGCTGTCCTGCAGGCTCAGGGAGCATCAGTGTCAGCGCGAACTATCCGTCGACATTTAAATGAAATGAAACGCTATGGCAGGAGACCCAGGAGGACCCCACTGCTGACACAGAGACATAAAAAAGCAAGACTACAGTTTGCCAAAATGTACTTGAGTAAGCCAAAAGCCTTCTGGGAAAACGTCTTGTGGACAGATGAGACCAAGATAGAGCTTTTCGGTAAAGCACATCATTCTACTGTTTACCGAAAACGGAATGAGGCCTACAAAGAACAAAACACAGTACCTACGGTAAAATATGGTGGAGGTTCAATGATGTTTTGGGGTTGTTTTGCTGCCTCTGGCACTGGGTGCCTTGACTGTGTGCAAGGCATCATGAAATCTGAGGATTACCAAAGGATTTTGGGTCGCACTGTAGGGCCCAGTGTCAGAAAGCTGGGTTTGCGTCCAAGATCCTGGGTCTTCCAGCAGGACAATGACCCCAAACATACGTCAAAAAGCACTCAGAAATGGATGGCAAAGAAGCGCTGGAGAGTTCTGAAGTGGCCAGCAATGAGCCCAGATCTAAATCCCATTGAACACCTGTGGAGAGATCTTAAAATTGCTGTTGGGAAAAGGTGTCCTTCCAATAAGAGAGACCTGGAGCTGTTTGCAAAGGAAGAGTGGTCCAAAATTCCGGGTGAGAGGTGTCAGAAGCTTATTGATGGTTATAGGAAGCGACTGATTTCAGTTATGTTTTCCAAAGGGTGTGCAACCAAATATTAAGTTAAGGGTGCCAATACTTTTGTCCAGCCCATTTTTGGGGTTTTGTGTGACATTATGTCATATTTGCTTTTCTGCCTCTGTTTTATATTTGTTCCAATACATACAAAGGGAATAAACATGTGTATAGCAAAACATGTGTTAATGCAATACCTTTTTTGTGTGAAATACTTGATTTTCAGGAAAAATATCAAGGGTGCCAACAATTTCGGCCATGACTGTAAGTAGAACGCCTAACATTGCTAGCCTTGAGCAAGAAAATATAGAAATACAGGTTTCTGAGCGGGGTGCAGGACCCTTCTGGAAAAGATAACAGCCAGGAGAGATCACACAATTCTGAAACAGAGATAAGAGTCACAGGTACACCACACCCTAAAAACAGCCAGCAGTAAGGATGGGTGAACATTCCAATGTTTGTCCTCTGGGCTAATCTACCATTCTGACTTGTATGTAGTTGGGCACAAAATGCATTACCATTTTTCCTTAGTAATATGGCACAGTTTACAAATGTTACCTGCTTAGTATAGGAAAGTATGACAATTATTCCCCTGGTAGTATGCATAGCTGGAAAGGTTTAGGGATTAGGAAATATAATTGTGTGTATTAATTGTGTGTAACAATTTTCTTTATGTTTTTTTAGGTCCAGGAAAGAAGTTAAACGAGTTTGGATACTAATGTTTGTGTTTTCTTTCTAGGTCCTTTGAAGTGAGAACAATAATGGCCAAAGTTATTTGAACAGGAGTTAGTTTAATGTAGATGTAGTCAACTATCACCTTTTGTATCACCTCCCCCTTCCTTTAGATTGTAAGCTCCACGAGCAGGGCCCTCCTATTCCTTCTGTACTGAAATGTATTGTAATTGTTTTGTGTCTCCCTTATATTGTAAAGCGCTGCGCAAACTGTTGGCGCTATATAAATCATGTATAATAATAATAATAATCACATGGTACCTTGAGCTCATTACCTAGTAATTGTTTGCAAAAATTAAACAATAGACAGGCTGTGCGGGGTTAAGAAGTTACAAATGCAAATAAAATGTGATAATGTACAGAAGTGTAGGTTTTTTGTTTTTTTTGCCCATTAACAAATTTTCTTCCAGGTTGGAAATAGTCCACGGATGTCTTTAAATCTGAACAAAAGTTGAGTGTCTTTGTCATTGTTTTATGATGCTTGTTTTGTCATGTTGTTTGTGTGTGTTAATGGCCAGATTTTTCATTTATTTTATCGTTTTTTTCTCTCGAAATTTAGGATATTTTTTTTTAGTTTATTTTTATTTTCTGTGAATTTTTTTTTTTATTCATAATTCTTAGGATGTATTGTTGTTCACCTTTAAGACCCATTGCTTGTGTAAGCAAATATTTTAGTGGTCAGGTCTTTATTTTATGGCATGGTACCAATGTATTATGGTACCAAGGGGCTGGAAAGGTGGAGACAGTTTTTGGAAAATTATACTTTTTTTGCGTGTTAATTATTTTTTATCATACTTTGTGTTTTTGCGTTACAAGAATTTATTTTTGAGGGAAAGAATACTAGGGCTAGGGCAAATAGAGACCATAGCCTGGTCTGAGCTTTGAGATAAGAGAGAGTTTGATGTGGGTATAGAAAAATAATAACTGCTAAGAGTCTGATGCTGTGCTTTTTCTTTTGTTTCCAGGGATCACGAGGCGACTAGATATATAAATTTTGGACACCTGGAAAAGGAACATCCTTGTGCTGGCAATTGGAATATATGCATAGCTTTATATGGAGGGCATAAGTGGAATCCATGGGTTGGGGCACACCTATATTTATACAGAGCTTATTAATGATCTAGCCCAAGGAACAAGAGACTTGGATTTTGCCTCTGGCAGCATTGCTGGAAAGAACTTACTGTATAGTTTCCTGTTTCAGTGTGTAGGGACATCACCTGGAAATGGACACTTTTGATGTCTGATAGGGACAATAGCATATTTATAGCAACTGGTGAAGGAGATTATTAGACACAACAACCAAAAATAATTAGACTGGTGCTTGGTAGTATGTGAAAATGTGAAAACTGTAAATGCTGATTGTGAAGGACTCTGGTTAAATGCTTGAATATTTATAACAATGAAGTTTAGTTTTTTACTATTATAGTCATGGAGGGAAATATATTTAACATACTGTAAGTGGTACTTAAGGGTAGGAAAAAAAAAGGCTGCACAATTTGTATTCTTCTCATCATACTTCTTTTTAGGTAAAGTCATGGGTGAAAGTGGGATGAAGAGAGGAGGTTTCAAATGCTTGCGTATGCCTTACACAAAAAGCCTAGCGCTAGTGGTCAATACTTTGATAGGTCCATGCTCAGCTTATTTTTGGGTACCTCTGACAATCACACCAGTTGCATCTCACAGTAGCTAATTTGCTTTTGTGCGTAATGCAAAATGCACCAAAGCAAATCACAAAATTCTCCAGTACGCTGGAAAGTTTTGATAGAGTCACCAGACATGTATAGCTTGTGTGTGGTTGTTGGCATACTCAATGAGCTTGATTGTCATAAGTTATGGCTTAAGGTAATCATCTATTATGAGAACCATGCCAGTATGGTTAGTATTGATAACCATTTATAATTCTCCCTTATGTTTAGACTAGAATGTGGTAACACAATTACGCATGGACGGCAGCCATCTTTGGACTCCCTATGCAAGCACACGGACTATGGGTTATACAGTTCATTCCTGGTGGGTATATGACCAATTTTATTGTGTGAGTAGGTCTTTGGCATTTGGTATAATAAACTTTACTTTAATACACTACGGTGGCTTTTTTTTGTAAAGGTGCCTTACCATTGTAATGGTTGAATAACCGTGGGCTGTGTGGAAGCTGATCCTGTGTCCATCCAGAGAGTGAGATTCATCAAACCTGGGACTAACTGGTGATTTGTTATGCCTTATGACTCCTTGAGGGCCAAAGATTGGAGGTAAGCGTTCACGCTAGACGGTGACAGATGGTCTGACGCACTTGAGCATGTATTAATTTTCACGGTCGAAGATTGATTCATCACAGTTATACATTTGGGACTTTGTGCTATATGATTTATGAATATTGTTCATTTATGATCACATGTATTTATATTTGGTAATAGTTGTTTCACTTATATCACCTATCACTTATATTTAGTCACATTCTTGATGGCATGTTTTTGGGATACACATTAGGTGCACCGCTGTACACCTATATATTTATTCATATAATTTATGTATTCACCTATTTAATATCGAGTCCTTTATTGATTTTTCTATGTTAAGTATCACATGGTATTAGCGCTACACCACCTAATCTACTTATGTTTCATCCATTCTAGGCTAGTTAGGTGTCAGCAGCTTCTTCGTTTTTATATCTTTGGCAGTGCATGAGTCCACCCCCCTTTTTTTAGTCCTTTTAAATGATGAACCTTTAGAAAAGCTTCTATGATTGGAGGAGGGGGGCCAAGGTCCAGCAGCTGTATTGACAGTATTACAAGATACCCTCTATGGGGGCATTAGGGGAAGGGGGGCAGGGGACAAAAGATTTCAACTGAAACAACAGTCTCCTAACAAGGGACACATCCCATTGAATGTAAGCACACTTTCTGTGTGTCCAGCAGTGATCATTCACAATTTATTTCAGGTATTTATATAGTGCTGTCAATTTATGCAGTGCTTTACATATATATACTGTAAATATCATGCATTCACATCAGTCTCTAACCCTCAAGGGGCGTACAATCTAAGGTCCCTAACTTACATTCATACATACACATACTAGGGCCAATTTATACTGGATCCAATTAACCTACCAGCATGTCTTTGGAGTGTGGGAGGAAACTGGAGTACATGGAGGAAGCCCACACAGGCATAGGGAGAACATGCAAGCTCCAGGCAGGTGGTGCTGTGGTTGGAATTTGAACCAATGACCATAGTGCTGCCAGGCGAAAGTGCTAACCATTTAGCCACTGTGCTGCCCACAATGACACTAGACTCCCATGCGAATATAGCCTTTGAGAGATTTCTCCTCATTTCCTGTTCTGGTGAAAACATTGTCAAGACAAGACCAGAAAAGATCTAAAGGTCAATTTCCATGAGACAGCCATATACAGCAACTTAAAACCTGACAGAGGTTTTAGCATTGCCCCAGTCTAACCATTACAAAAAAAGTTTGTATGGGGTTGCACTTTAATAATATATACAAGGGTTAATTTACTGCCTTCTCAGATTCTGAAACACGTTAGTAACTTACTATTTTTGGCTAGCTAAAGTGCTGTGTTTCAAGCTTCCTCTTCTTCATTTTGAATTTAGCCATATCCAACAAATTATTCCAGAACTAATGTAGTATTTACTGTAAGGTGTTTTCCAAGACTTCTAGATTCCTAATTTAGCAGTTAAGAAGGTGAACACATTTATGTTGTGCTATATTTTTCTTTCATGGAGGTATACTATAATTCATTGTCACGTACTAGGTTTTGTGATTACAAGTACAGTTGAATATGAAGTAGAGTGACCCAGTTAAGCTTTCCACACTGGGGCTTTCTCTTTCCTTGGTCCATCATTTATTCCTGATGTTTCACTAGCCAGTTACTGTATCTATCGTTCTAATGAGTACAATGCAAAGTAAGTACTTGTAAATTAATTCATAACGCTCAGGGGTTACTTTCACTGAAACAATAGAATTCCTGCCAGATTGGTTAGGTCTTTGAATTATTTACCTCTTCTCCCATGTGAGATACATACCATCTGACTGAAAATTCTCTATGCTTCATATTCTGTATAAACAGACAGTCCACTTTGCATTACCAGGTCTAAGAAAACACGGGGCACTAGACGTCAGCCAGAAAACAGTTGCCATTTAAAGATGCATAAATGCTTCTTTTTTTTTTGTGCTTTTACATACATAATTTAAACCAAAAGAAAAAAGGGAAAATCTCTGCTGTAATTGTGAATGCTTAAGAAAAGTAACACAAGTCACAGAATGGTAAGAAGGTAACAAGGAAAGGCACTTGCACAGGATTCACACCTTTATATCCCAAAACAAGTATAAATTAAAGTGATCTCCTGCTGCCCACATTGCACTATTAAAGAAAAATTTCCAGGTGATGCTTCTTCAGAAAGAGTCATTTCCAGTGCCCTGTAGTGAATTGAGCATTAGTGGGAGGAAGCACTGAGCCCAGCAGGTGACGCACTCCTGGAGATCAACACTCACAGAAGGGTTGGCTTCTGAAGAAACTTGTGGTAGATTGCACTGGAATGCAGTGGTCTTCAGTGGCGGAGGCAGCAGGAGAGCAAAGTATTTACCTCCTTTCTTTTTTGCAAGTACTTTTTTTATGTGTGTAGCATTCTTTTCAAGGGTTACGAGAAATGGTCCTCACCAAACAGGATAGTGCACATGGGTGGACCCCTTTAGCGGATCCGCTTGCTCAGCGGGGGATCTCTTAATTGATCCCTGCTCAGAAAGCGGATGACAGGTCTGTGTCCGCTCCACTGCTGCAGAGCGGACACCGAGCAGCTTGCTTTCCTCAAGGGATGGTTGATTGAAAACGGACCACCTGTCTGTTTCCATCAGACCCAATCCGACAGACGGAAGGGGAATTGGATCCCCATCCATCCCTTTTTTGTGCGTCGGATTGGATTGGATGACGGCAGGTGTAAACGGACACATAGCTGTTTACACCTCCCGCTCCATAGAGGAGAATGGAGATTTTGATCGGGTCCGACTGAAACACGGGCTGGCGGACCCGATCGGAACATACATGTGAAAGAGGCCTTGTTCAGCAAAGGGCATCTTGGTGGAATTGTGCACATATACAGTACCTGGGTATATATAGTTATTAATAGAGATACAGTATCTTCAGAGGGATATTGCAGCAAAGACATGTTGCAGAGGCCCCTGAGAATTGTGTGGCATCTGTCTTTGTGTTGGAGTCCTGAAAACAAGATCAGCAGTCACAGGGGGATCCTGTAACTGTTGTCCAACCAGCCTGAAATGGAGCTTCTCACCAGCAGGAACTGTGGCATGGAGACTTCTCCTCCATCAAAATACACTGATCATTGTTTCAGGCTATTAAGTGGGGAAAATCTGACAGGGCAGTTGTACAGAAGTTGATTGGTAGAGTACTACAACTAGCTGACTAGTAATTGTTAAGAAAATGTGAGGTTGCATATTTGCATATTTCCTCAGTGGTCCCCCTTCTTCCCTCCTACAGCTTCCCTCAAGTGTGTATTTTATGCTGTTGTTTGCATACAAACCAAGCTGATCATGTGAAGTGCAGAGTCCACTTTTTTTCTCTGGTGCTAGGTGGTCCCCAATGATGCAGAGAGTGGTGCTATTATGATGATGCCACCTCAGTGGATGGGTCCAATGGCGACATTAGTGATGGGCCGAACACCCCAGTGTTCGGTTCACGGTCAAACGTTCAAACCTAATGAACATTCGACCGCAAATTGTGAACTCAATGCAATGCAAGTCTATGGGACTTGAACTTGTAAATTCAAGAGTGCCCATTTTGAAGGCTTATATGCAAGTTATTGGCCATAAAAGGGGTGTGGGGACTCGGGTACTGCCCTGAGGGACATAAATCAGTGAAAACATTTTTTCAAAAAGTACCATTTCTAAAGGGGCAGCCATTTTTCATTGCTTAAAGTAAAAAAAAAAAATTAATTTAAATATCATGCCTGGGGGATCCCCGTAAACTACCTGCAAAGTTGCACATCTGTACAAGTGTTTGAGATTCCCCCTAAAAGTCCTACCAGGCCCTTTATGCCTTTAAAGAGACCAGTCTTTTGAAAAATCCCTTTAATTGAACAAAAAACAAAAAAAACAGTTTTTGATAAGTCCTTTCATTTAAAAAAATGGTTCCATCATTATAATCTATTGTGAATCAAGACGTCCAGCATTGTCATGACGATGACGACTCGCCGGAAAAAAAAAATCGAGGACCGCCGACCCATCCGCACCCACCAAGCACTTTCCGCAAATGACAGGTCTGATGTTTGCCGGTCAGATGTAAACAATTGGGCTGAGGTAGCGGTAACGTCACTGCCCCTCTTTCCCTGTCAGGCCTGTGCTCCAATCAAGGGTCTGATAGGAATTTAGGGAGGACCCCATGCTTTTTTACCCCATTGTTTGGGTGTGGGGTTCCCCTTAAAAGTCCTCACACACTTTTAAAAGAAAAAAAATTACTGTGGGGTCGCTCATAACCTTCCTACCAGACCGAAAGGGCTTGGTATGTAATGGATGGGAACCCAAGCTGTTTCTTTTTTTTTTTTTTAATGTATTGTTTGTTTTATATTTATTTTTTTTTATGTAATATATTTTTTTTATTTATTTCGGGGAGAGTATTCTGCCCTCTGTCTTCAGCAGTGTCCAGCAACACACTGCATAAGGCTGCAGTGTAATCAGCCTTATATAATGTGAGGCGTGGACTTAGCTGTGAGCCATGATTGGCCAAAGTCACCATGACTTTGGCCAATCATGGTTCTCACAATGCACTGTGAGAGAACAGTGCATTATGGGGCGCTCGGCAGGTGAATAGCTTGCCGAACGCCCTTAACGTTCACGTGTCCGGCAGACACACGAAAGGCTGATGTTTGAGTCAAACATCGAGCTCGATACTACTGGACATCATTCAATGTAGTATACTGAGGGCATCTAGTGGCAGAAAGAAACTATTGTATGGACCTATATGGAACAGTGCTGGACAGGAGGTGAGTAGTGCAGCTAGTATTGTTTTTTATACTTCTGGAGGACCATTAAAAAAAACAAAGTTTACAGTCAGGTCCATAAATATTGGGACATTGACACAATTCTAACATTTATGGCTCTATACACCACCACAATGGATTTGAAATGAAACAAACAAGATGTGCTTTAACTGCAGACTGTCAGCTTTAAGTTGAGTGTATTTACATCCAAATCAGGTGAATGGTGTAGGAATTACAACAGTTTGCATATGTGCCTCCCACTGGTTAAGGGACCAAAAGTAATGGGACAATTGGCTTCTCAGCTCTTCCATGGCCAAGTGTGTGTTATTCCCTCATTATCCCAATTACAATGAGCAGATAAAAGGTCCAGAGTTCATTTCAAGTGTGCTATTTGCATTTGGAATCTGTTGCTGTCAACTCTCAAGATGAGATCCAAAGAGCTGTCACTATGAGTGAAGCAAGCCATCATTAGGCTGAAAAAACAAAACAAACCCATCAGAGAGATAGCAAAAACATTAGGCGTGGCCAAAACAACTGTTTGGAACATTCTTAAAAAGAAGGAACGCAGCGGTGAGCTCAGCAACACCAAAAGACCCAGAAGACCACAGAAAACAACTGTGGTGGATGACCGAAGAATTCTTTCCCTGGTGAAGAAAACACCCTTCACAACAGTTGGCCAGATCAAGAACACTCTCCAGGAGGTAGGTGTATGTGTGTCAAAGTCAACAATCAAGAGAAGACATCACCAGAGTGAATACAGAGGGTTCACCACAAGATGTAAACCATTGGTGAGCCTTGAAAACAGGAAGGCCAGATTAGAGTTTGCCAAACGACATCTAAAAAAGCCTTCACAGTTCTGGAACAACATCCTATGGACAGATAAGACCAAGATCAACTTGTACCAGAGTGATGGGAAGAGAAGAGTATGGAGAAGGAAAGGAACTGCTCATGATCCTAAGCATACCACCTCATCAGTGAAGCATGGTGGTGGTAGTATCATGGCGTGGGCATGTATGGCTGCCAATGGAACTGGTTCTCTTGTATTTATTGATGATGTGACTGCTGACAAAAACAGAAGGATGAATTCTGAAGTGTTTCGGGCAATAGTATCTGCTCATATTCAGCCAAATGCTTCAGAACTCATTGGACGACGCTTCACAGTGCAGATGGACAATGACCCAAAGCATACTGCAAAAGCAACCAAAGAGTTTTTTAAGGGAAAGAAGTGGAATGTTATGCAATGGCCAAGTCAATCACCTGACCTGAATCCGATTGAGCATGCATTTCACTTGCTGAAGACAAAACTGAAGGGAAAATACCCCTAGAACAAGCAGGAACTGAAGACAGTTGCAGTAGAGGCCTGGCAGAGCATCACCAGGGATGAAACCCAGCGTCTGGTGATGTCTATGTGTTCCAGACTTCAGGCTTTAATTGACTGCAAAGGATTTGCAACCAAGTATTAAAAAGTGAAAGTTTGATTTATGATTATTATTCTGTCCCATTACTTTTGGTCCTTTAACAAGTGGGAGGCACATATGCAAACTGTTGTAATTCCTACACCGTTCACCTGATTTGGATGTAAATACCCTCAAATTAAAGCTGACCGTCTGCAGTTAAAGCACATCTTGTTTGTTTCATTTAAAATCCATTGTGGTGGTGTATAGAGCCAAAAAATTTAGAATTGCATTGATGTCCCAATATTTATGGACCTGACTGTAGCTTTAAATTTTCTGATTGTTTTACAATAATCACATTACTGAACAATCAAGTTGAAAATCAGGTATAGGGTTGAACCCTATAAAGGTGTGGCCTGTGCTACAGGGATTTTACTCACTTCAGATGACGTTTGCATTTCTATACAAGTCTATTCCAATCAAAAGGAGGCCAGCTGCAAGTCAAATGCACCTGTCAATGCATTCTGAATGATCTCTAAAGCTTTTCAAATTGATATAAAACTATTACCATCGACACAAGCCCAAAGTCCATGGACCACAGGCCTTAAAAGATCCTGAGTCGACAGTGCTTTCTCACAATAACAGTTTTTTGGGCAAAGGCCCATTTCCAAGCAAATATTAACCACCTCTCACCTTGTGAGGCAAGGTCCCTTGCCTGTGGCGTTTCTGAGGTGAGGGAGACAGCTAATCCATGGCTGCAGATGTCAACTATTCCCCCAACAGTCCCCTGGGGTTGACATGACTCCTCTCCTAGATCCTGAGAGGACCCCGCTGCTGGACAGCCAATTGGAAGTGTGCATGCCATGCAGGTAGTGACATGGACACCCAGTTCATGTAAAAAATGGAGAAGAGAAGACTCAGAAATAGAACCTAACATTAGGTAAGTAAAAAGGTTATTTTAATTTTAGATTTTTTTGTGGATTTTTTTTTAATAGCCAACAATTGATTAGATGAGGGGTGGGAGGGAGGTTATTGAGATGGACTTTAAAAAGAAATGCCTAGGTTGTTGTTTCTTTCTATTTGTTGAGTGAGGTCTCATTGGAAGGCATACATCATCCATAAGAAGCATATTTCTGGTAGTCACAGGTGTTTTCAGTCAGTTTGCGTCCAAGGCTACCTCTCCATCGCTGCACACATGTAACCACTAGGATGTGCAGTTACATGTATACAGCCATGGTGTCTGTCAACCTGTCATCGGTTCATACAGGCTGCTGACCACTGCTGTACGCAAACCCCTTGAGACATCCAGATGCAGAGTACGAAAAAGAAAGTGTTGTTTGTGGGCTTACAGGGAAGTAATTATAGACCTGTTAGTTTAACTTCTATACTGTAGTTGGAAAGATACTGGAGAGCTTAGTAAAAGACCACATAGATGAGTTCTTGCTGGAAAAAAATATTTTAAACAACAGACAGCATAGATTCATGAAAGACAGAATTTGTCAAACAAATCTGATTTCTTTTTATGAGGAGGTGAGCAAAACCTTGGACAGAGGGGTGGCTGTGGACGTGGTATACTTGGATTTTGCAAAAGCGTTTGACACAGCTCCCCATACACAGCTTATGTGTAAGATACAGTCTTCGGGCTTGGAAAAATCTGTATGTAAATAGATGGAAAAATGGCTAAAAGATTGTATTCAGTGAGTAGTGGTTAATGACTCATACTCTGAATGGTCTAGGGTTGTCAGTGGTGTACCCCAGGGTTCAGTGTTGGGACCCTTACTTTTTAATATATTTATAAATGATAAAGGGTATGATATTAAAAAAACAATTTCAGTCTTTGCAAATGACACCAAGCTGTGCAGTGGAATACCGTCCTTACAGGATGTCTCCAACTTACAACCTCAATGCACTGTTTAATTGGGCAACTATGTGGCAAATGAGGTTTAATGTTGATAAATGTAAAGTTATGCACTTGGAGGCTAGGAATATGCATGCATGATACATTCTAGGGGGCGTACAGTTGGGGGAATCAATGGTGGAGAAGGATCTGGGAGTTCTGGTAGATCACAAGCTTAATAAAGGCATGCAAAGCCAAGCTGCCATTTCTAAAGCAAGTAAAATCCTCTCTTGTATTAAAAGAGGTATAGACTCCAGAGAGAGAGAGATCATATTACCCCTGTACAAATCATTAGTAATACCTCATCTGGAATATGCAGTTCAATTTTGGGCACCAATTCACAAAAAGAACATTGGGGAACTGGAGAAAGTACAGAGAAGGGCAACCAAACTGACAAGAGGCATGGAGGAGCTCAGCTATGAGGAAAGATTAGAGGAACTGAATGTATTCTCTCTTGAGAAGAGGAGATTAAGGGGGGATATGATCAACATGTATAAATACATCAGTGGTTCATATAGTGAACTCGGTGTAGAGTTATTCACCTTGAGGTCATCACAGAGGACAAGGGGGCACTCTGGAGGAAAAGAAATTTAATCTCCAAACTCGGAAACGTTTCTTCACAGTAAGCTGTGAAAATGTGGAATAGACTCACTCAAGAGTTGGTTCTGGCCAGCCCCATGGATTGCTTTAAAAAAGGCCTGGATTCTTTCTTGGATACACAGTATATAACTGGATACTATTTATAGGTAAAGTTGACTCAGGGAATATCCGATTGCATCTGGGGGGATCAGGAAGAATTTTTTTGTTATTGTACTTGTCCAGTGGCTTGCTTTCAGAATTACACGCAATTGTGCCCTGCCGATAGGCCTATTATTAATTTATGCTGAGAGGTCATTATCACAATTTCAGTTTGGGGCATGTTTTAGAGCTGGCTTAGAGGGACGTGGCCTGAAATAATACGCAGTCCTCTGAAATAGGGTTTGCAACTGACGTCTACACGTGGGAACTGGATGAGGCAATGGTCATAAGGAATGGTCAACGAGAGTTGAAGTGGTTCCATATTTATGCTAGGCCACATTTTTTTCAGCAATTGGTTTAACTTTTTTTAATCAATCTCCCTGTTGTTTTATTCTCTCTCCTTTTTTGCAGGATTGCAATGAACAGAGCTATTTCATGTTTTGTTTGGAGAAGGGGGGTACACCACATGCTTCTTGAGTGAGATCAGAGCTACATCAGTAGTGGCGGTGTGCACCATGATGGTGGAATGTAGTTTTGGAAGGTTTTTGGGGATGAGGTACCCTCACAGCCATTTGATTGTAAAGTTGTACCCACCGAGGCCAGGTGACTATCATGAGGTCAGTGGCAGATAGAGTGGATTGTGCCATTTGGTGATGCTCCAAAAGTAGAAGTCTGGAAGGCATTGTCAGGGGCCTGGTAAGCGGGCATTATTTTCTGTTCCATTTTGTTCCATGGTATGGTTTTTGTTTACACTATTTCTGGTATCTTGCTGTATTTATAATTTGTTCTTTGTTTCAACAAGTATATGCTGTGGCTTCTTTCATTTGGATAACTGTATATAAAATGTAACTTCACTTTTGTTGAAATTAAACAATGCCCCCTAGATGATCAATTTACATTGTAAGGATGTTTTAACAAACCTTTTCGCAGAGTCCTACCTGTTTCTGCTCTGATGAAAGAGCTGTTGTTGTCTGCAAAGTGAATCTGAATGGGGGTGACTTTTTAATTTTTAATCAGATGATGCACTGGAGGTTTTCTAAAGAAGAAACTTACAGTGTTATCATCGCTTGTAGAAGTGATGAACCCTTTGGGGGTATGTCACCAAAAATGAAATTTGCCTAAAATCTGACTTATATATTGCTGCAGACTTCTAAAAACTTCAGTGAGCCAATCACACAAGCAGGAAATGACATTTCTGGGGAAGTTCTGTATGCTAACTATGTACAGAAGGCCTCCAGGTTGCCATATTTTATTGAATTTTACTGAAAATTGCAGTGCTGCAGATTGAAAAGGAAAGGTCATTACAATACGGATTGTGTAGCAATTGTATATGCTGTATTATTTTTTATTTGCTATTTTGGAAGTGAAATTATCATTCAAACTATTTACAGCATCCAGTGTGTTTATTTCTAGGTAGATATGAAGAGGCCGTTTGGCCCTACCGCAGGTCATGAGGCTTAACTCATATGACACTAAGCAGCTTTTGATTATCGCCCACACAAGAACTCTTTATAGTTTAAGTTCCTGTCAGATGAGAACAAAAATAAATTAAGCATCAAACGGTAGGTCAGCTGTTGTCCTTGTGTGCTTCTTTTTTTTTTTTTTTTGTTTCTTCTGGTTTTTAGATGTGACCTCTGTGGAGGTAACCATCATGTTCACAAGAGCTGTATTGTCATGCATTATACATTAATCTTATAGTAGAATACACTTCCAGTGCACCAATAATAAATCTTACTCATTTTGCAACCAGCAGCTGTTCTACATAAAACAAAATGCATATTTAGTAAACATTTTAAAGTGGTGGTAAAGGCTCTAAAAAAATGCCATAATGTGCTAGTATGTACCACATACTTGCACATTATGATAGATTTACTTATAAAGTGGATCCCTCCAGCAGCCTGCTGTCACCACTGAGAAGGCTTCCATCTTCACCCAGTCTTCCTTCTGGGTTCATGCACTCCAGCCGTTTGAGTGGCCGGGCCACTATGACGTCATTCCCTCGCGTGTGTGTGAGTTATGATCGTGGCACAGCGCTCCGGCATTAAGAGTGCAGTGCACATGCCCTGGTGGTGTCATGGGCTGCAACAAATGTGAAAATCTCCGAAACGGTGCATGTTTAGCTGATATTCA
This sequence comes from Staurois parvus, assembly GCF_062004578.1. Lineage (NCBI taxonomy): Eukaryota > Metazoa > Chordata > Amphibia > Anura > Ranidae > Staurois > Staurois parvus. The sequence goes on from NW_028318025.1 coordinate 3,254,181, forward strand.
CTGTATCTACAATATAGGTACTGTAGGTACAAGTAAAAAAGCACACTTTACTACAATTTAAGCATCAGTTAAAATATGTAAATTGTTAACATCCAGAAAATAATAAACATCAACATAGCATTGGAAAAGCATGGAGACTGTCATTTCTGAACGCCCTTTCTGAAAATGCTAATTACCTGACTATTTTACTGGCCCTCTTACTTTCAGAGTTTTTGAGTTACTGACTCAAAATAGGTATGTATATAAAGATATTAGGACAAAATTAATAGTACTGCAGCACTACCCCCTTAGGAGCTGCTGTGCATTTGGGTCCCCCTATGGTTCTGGACAGCCAAGCAACATGCAATTTCCCAGAGTTGCGCTTGTTTTTTTTTTATTAGGAGTATTGAATTTGGATGGGGTAAGGGATATATGGGATGCCCATTGAACAGCAAACTGAGGTTAACTTCTTGCCAACTATGCACAAGTCTTTTTACAGGAAAAAGGTCTTTCTTAGAGCCTCTCTCCAGCCTCTCCTAGTGTACGACCCCAGACCCCAGATAAATCATCTTCTCATCCAGCTTTCTGGAGGAAATCCCTGGGCAAGAGGATCCAGTGCCTGCCACTTTAAGTTGAAACAGTCTCGGGTAAGGAGCTAGTCAGGTTTCCCACCAAAATGCCCTTTCCCCTTAATCAGCCCAGGGGTTGTAGGATTACATACTCTTCCTCTCCTGTGTGCTTTGTGGGTTGGTGGCTGCCTTCAGGCCTTCTGCTGGGCTGGCTCCTTCCCTACTGCACAGGTGGTCCTCTCTTAAGGGACACCCGAGGTTGAGTGGCCCTCCATTCCAGCAGCTCTGCCTAGAGGTAGGCCCCTTCCCACTGAGCCCCCTTCCAGGCTCCTGCATCTTGTCCTCTCACATCTTCTGCCTAAACTCTCCTGCTGCTGAGCAGGCTCAGTCATACTTAGGGCTGTCCTAACCCCATGCCAAGCCTACTGCCTGGGGATTGATCAGACTCACCCAAGTATGCAGGTTAGCCCCTCCTCAACCCCACCCACTGCTTCTAGAATCTTCTCCAAGAATCTAGAGCAGGGGAGTGTATCAAGGCACTGATCTGCACAGCCTGTCAGCTCTGACCCAAATTTCACCCTGCTGACTATTCCCAGGCTGCTGCTCAGCCTTTCTCACTAACAATTAGCCACTAGGTCCCACTGGTGCTACAGTATGTTGCATTACAGGCATCAAGTGAAGGCAAGAGGATCAGTGTGGAGGGGAAGGCACTGGAGGTGAACAAGAGGAGAGGGGGATCTTGATTGGGGATAAGGTTATCAATATGAGGGAGTGCACCCCCCACTCCTTCAATGCCCCTGCACCCTACACATAATTGTGTGTATTTACAGAAGTATTTATTACATTGATGGTTCAGTAACATTGTATGACCCATTCCCCAGATCAACCAACCATCACCTGTTCTCTACCCCATTCATCAATTTGGCTGTTATTAAAGTGATACCACTGTCTCTTCAAGGAACCACTGTGAGAGGGAACTGATGTGTGAGCATTATTGTGGTGCTTACTGATTGATCTGGGTTTTCGTCATGAAGGTGAGGCAGCCTTAAAGATGGAGGCTCAGGAGAAATTGTATCTCCCCCTTACGCTTAAACTATATCTATAAGCAAAACCTTTATTTTTAAGTTTTGGATTGTGTGGGTAAGGATTGAACCCTCTGTCAAGTTTTATTGCTGTCTGTGTCACCACTGGAAAGACTGGCCACTCTGTCCTGATAAATAATGTCACCAAGACAAAAAGTCAGAAAAACTGAAAAAGCGGCAATTCTAAATTGCTATGGACAACCCTAACAATTTTGTATTTCCTCTCTTTCTGTTTTTTTGAACAAAAGGTAAGGGGAAATATTTCAATGAGAACAGAGGTTCCTGGGACAACTGTCTAAGAAGGGAATTCCCCTCACTTTGACAAATTTCCTCTAACTTCCAATTGTGTTTCTAGGCCAAGTGAAAGGAATTTCCCCAATTGTATACACAGAGAAAAAAATAAACTGGCTGGAATTGTAATCCTTCCATGTTCTCTATGGATAGAGGTAAAATTTCTGTCAGGTTTTCAATTCTGCTTTTTATCCCAGTGGGGGGTTTTCCCTCATTTGCTGTTCCTGTGACACCTAGAGGAGAAACACGGGTAATGTTGTGATCAGGAAAGGCAGAGGCAGTAATTAAAACATTGTCAGATGTTCTAGCCCTTCCTCATGCTACTAAAAATTAGTTGAAGCTGCAGTTTTTTTCATTCAACTCCAGTAAAAAAAAAAGAACTGGCAAATCCCCGCATCCACACAAGTGATGTAGATGCAGTAAACTCTCCCACCACGCTAATGTATTTTGAAAGCAGGGACTGCCCCCTGTCAGCCATTGTCCCAAGCGCTGATCAAATGCTGGTTTTCCAGCTTAACTGTTTATCTAATGACTGGCTTCTGTGAGAGGAGTAGTACACACATATTGAAATACACACATATTGAAAGTCAGCTGACTTTCAGTACGTGTATACCTGGCTTAACAAGTGTAATAATATTGTTTAAAATACCACTTCTAGTCTAGTGGCAAATTATGCATGACCCATAAGTCATTGGAAGAACACTGCATTCAGCAAACCATATTTTTATATTAATTTTATAGATGTATATTGTATATACAGTATATATTATAATCAGCCTATTATACTAGGTGCGACAATTGATTTCCTGTATTGGACCGGTAAAAACCCAAACTCTTCTGCATTATTTGCTGGAATCTTTCTCATTCCCAAATTCTTCATTAGAATCTGCCACACTGTTTCCCTGTTCATGTTCAGTTCTTCTGCTATTATTTTGCACACTCAGTCTTTGATCTGAGCATATGAGGGTTCACACTCCTTAAACAGTCTATGCTATACAAAAACACTTGATTTCTTCATGGAATGTTCACCATAAACCTATTGTAACAGAGCTAAAGATTTACTCTCACTTTTGCCAATTTTCACATAAAATTTGATGTTAATCTACTGCTCCAGATTCCTGTCATTCATTTTCCTCCAACAGTGCAACACGCAAACATGTTATTTCTTCTACTACTCCGTAAAGACTGAGTCAACTGGTCTGCGAGTGTAGATTAGAACATGTCAGAACTTGCATTGTGTGTGTGTATACAGTAAGTATAACATGTTTAATTCCAACATTTATAAACACTTTAAGGACTCTGTGCAGGAAAGATCAGCATCTGAACACAGAGGAGCTGTATGCTGATAGACTGGAGGTAAATTAAGGAATTACAATTAAATTTAAAGTATATTTAAAATTATTATACTATATTTCCAAAAGTAATGGGCCAGCCCTCCAAATCATTGGATTCAGATGTTCCAATCACCTCCATGGCTACAGGTGTATACAATCAAGCACCTAGGCATGCAGACTGCTTCTACAAACATTTCTGAAAGAATGGGTCGCTCTCAGGAGCTCAGTGAATTCAAGCATGGTACCGTGATAGGTTGTCACCTGTGCAATAAGTCCATCCGTGAAATTTCCTTGCTACTAAATATTCTACAGTCAACTGATAGTGGTATTATAACAAAGTGGAAGCAACTGGGAACAACAGCAACTCAGCCAGGAAGTGGAAGACCACATAAAATGACAGAGCGGGGTCAGCGTATGGTGAATTGCACAGTGCACAGAAGTCGCCAACTGTCTGCAGAGTCAATAGCTAAAGACCTCCAAACCTTGTATGGGCTTCAGAGTAGCACAACAGTGCATAGAGAGCTTCATGGAATAGGTTTCCATGGCCAAGAAGCTGCATCCAAGCCTTACATCACCAAATGCAATGCAAAGCATCGGATGCAGTGGTGCAAAGCATAATACCACTGGACTCTAGAGCAGTGAATATGTGTTCTCTGGAGTGACGAATCACACTTCTCTGTCTGGCAATCCAATGGACGTGTCTGGGTTTGCCTGCTGCCTGGACAATAATACTTGCCTGCATTGTGTCAAGTGTAAAATTTGGTGGGTGGAGGGGATTATGGTGTGGGGTTGTTTTCAGGGGTTGGGCCTGGCCCCTTAGTTCCAGTGAAGGGAACTCTTAAGGCATCATCATACCAAGACATTTTGACAATTTCTTGCTCCCAGCTTTATGGGAACAGTTTGGGGATGGCCCCTTCCTGTTCCAACATGACTTCCAGTGCACAAAGCATGATCCATAAAGACATGGATGAGCGAGTTTGGGGTGGAGGAACTTGACTGGCATGACCTTAACCTGATAGAACACCTTCGGGATGAATTAGAGTGGAGACTATGAGCCAGGCCTTCTCATCCGACATCAGTGCCTGACCTCACATGAGCTTCTGGAAGAATGGTCAAACATTCCCATAGACACACTCCTAAACCTTGTGGACAGCCTTCCCAGAAGAGTTGAAGCTGTTATAGCTGCAAGGGGTGGGCCAATTCAATACTGAACCCTACGGACTAAGACTGGGATGCCATTAAATTTCATGTGTGTATAAAGGCAGGCGTCCCAATACTTTTGGCAATATATTGTGGATATATATAAATATGCTACATAGTACATTTATTAAGCATGATGCTAAATGTCTGATCAATGGAGCACAGAGGCTCAGAGTGACAGAATAAATTAATAAATAAATACATAAATAAATAAGATCAATAAATGAATGATACAATTGGTCAATAAAAAAAAAAAACTTCGACAATAAGTATTTCATGAATCCAATTAATAAAAATATATAGAGTATTTAGCTAGGTCCTGTTTTTGGTGCCAAGTTTATATGCCCCGATTCGGTACACCACAACTGTTTTGCCAGAACATAGCTTTTCCTGTAACATCTCCACAGCTGTTAAGCGCTTGAAATTGCAGTGATTCTGCATGTTTCCATAACTGACAGTGTCATCCACTGATGCATAGCTATGGCTATTATTACTGTCAGTGGAATCTGATGAATTATTTGCTGGAAATATGAGTACCAGTTACATACAGTACTGAGCAAAGCTATGGAGGCTGCATGACCGTAGGCCCACAGAGCAGCTGAATCTAGGGCTTGGTGGGCTTGTCGGCATGTTGCAACACGCTAACACCACAGTCCTCTATTTAGAATGGCATTTAGTACACACCTAGCATGAGTGATAATCAGCTACACTAGAGGAAGAATGCAAACATAGAAATCAAATGACAAGATAAAGGACCAGCAGCTTTTCTCAGGAAGTAAGTGGGAGTTACAGTTCCTTATAAAGATAAATGTAACATCCCTCGTGTGTAATGTGCAGAAAAGAATGAACTTTTAGATGTAGTATCTAAATGTAGGTAAGGGTATGGTATGCAAGCACTTATTAACCTGTGCTTATATATCAAGGTACCATGACTATTGTTCAAGAATAAATTTGTAGCAAAAGCTATGCACAACACATGTATCAAGCTCGTCTTATTAATGACAAGTAAAAGTTCAGAAGATTTTTGCAGTCCTGTATGGATGTGGAAAACCATGAGTTTTATTTTTTAAGAAAAAATTTTTTTTAAGAGATATAGGATAAAGTTACCATCTCTTTTCATGCTTTGTTACACCTCAGTGCTGCTAATCTCCTTGGTTCCACTTTGCGCCACTTCTTGTGTACATGCACTCCAGTGATGTCTGCATGGTGTTTCTCAGAATGGGGTTTTCTGATGGTGACCACAATACAAAATGCCTTGATTTTTTGTTTTAAAAATGGTGGGGGAGAAATTATAATTCTTGAAAAATGTTTTTCTCTTTAACTAGTCTTCAACTTTAACTAGTCTTTAACAGTCTCTTTATACATGTAGTACAATGACATTTGCAGACAAGTGAAGGAAGATTTTTTTAATATGCTTTAGCCTTTACCCCTGTTTCCTTAAAGTGGTAAAAAAAAAGCCTAAATATTCTTTACCTTAATGCATTCCCTGTGCTGTGCCTGTCTGTAGAGGCTTTCTGCAGTCTATCAGGCTTTGCCATTGGCTCCTGCTGCTGTTAGTGAAATCCTGTGTCGAAGGAGCGGGGCCTTGCCACGCTGTCTGTGTCAATGGATGCAATTAGCGTGGCTCGGGATCAAGCCTGCAGGTATGCCACTATAGAAAACAGCTAAGAAGAGGAGCCAATTTCACTTTACCATAACTGTAACATGGTGTTGTGGTATGATTATGGCACATATAAAAATTGTTTTCTATGTGCTTTTGCATTTAGCCTGTGTTGATCTGTGCCTAATTATGCACATGGAGTGAATGAGCCCTTCATTTTATTACAAATTAATTAAAGCTAAACTCCAGCTGTTGATTTGATTGCATAGTTACATTGGTTCAGCTTGGTCCAATATAAGCATACATATTCTTTACCTGTGCGATCCATGTGTAAGCTGGAAATCACAATAGTAATTTCTGCTACTACAGTGATTGCTGCTGCCCACCGGGTCCCGTGCCTGGCAATCAATGCAAGGCAAAATCTGATTGAACAAGGTGGAGAGGTGGGACAGGGGCAGCACAATCTCTACCTCACCCAATCACAGAACGTGGCATTCAGATTTCAAACATTATGACATTGAAGATCTAGTTTTCTAAAACATATTATGATTTCTTTTAACTCAATCTGCATGACCAAATTTGCAGAACAGCTAGATTTGTGTCTTTGTAACTGCAGATCACAAGAAATAAAAAGATACTTACTAAAGCATAGCTACAGTACATTGTGATGGAACTGGTGCTGTTGCATAAATATAAAATGCAGAAAAAAAAGAAGAGTACATCGAAGCAGAAACTTAGTAATCCATAACTACAGTTAGATACCGCAATAAGTGAAAGAAATAGAACAGTCCTTAAAAGCACACATTTCATATTTGTTATCTGCTTTCACAGGAAGTGAGATACATTGCCTCTCTACCTTCCAGTTTCATAAAATGGCTTTGAAAAAGTTATATAACTGCAATGTAAACTACAGATCACTAATATCGTGCTTAGGTTTATTTGAACTAATTCTCTGTTTTAATGACATGTCAATAGCTGACACTTAATTTAAAGATTGCTGTTGCTGACTAAATGCTACCTAAGATCTGGCACTTAGCATGTTTTCTCAGAGGGGCCATTACATAAATAGGATGTGAGACAATATAAACTGATGATCTCACCATTACTAACAGGCAAGTAATTTTGCAATGCTGGGCCTTTCAGTGTTTAAAACGCAGGCTTGCTCGCTGGACCAAGAAAGAACCCTTTCTGAACCAGAATGTGTTGCAAATCAGAATTCCAGGTATGGTGTTTTTACATATTGGTCCAGCTTTAACACCACTACTCTAGTAATCTCTTCTAGTTTCCATGTCCTGTGCCAAGTGGATGCCCATTCTCTGAATGGCATTGTAATGTACCTGTAGGCAGAGCCTGAGATGACGAGGGTGGCTTCTTGCACAGTTCCCATGGCAGCCCTGGATAGTGAGACATAGACTGCAGGGATGAAAGAAAGGTAAAAATACCAAGCTGTAGGAACAGGAACTGGAGGGCGCTGGTATCTGATGAGAAGAGATACAGCTGGGGTCCTAATTATAGGGGCAGTACTAGAAGCTAAAAGATCTTTCAGTCTTTCCAAACCCCTCCCACTAGCCAGTTGTATCCTACAGTACAGGGCATAAATTCCCAAACTGTGCTCCAGGTTTGGGTGACACTGTCTCTTTAAAGCAATATTAAACACTGTTTAACTGACATTATCTCTTATGTTTCTGTATGTGGATGATGGTACTGTACTTATAAATTATAATAATGTATAATATTAATTAAAAAAATGTAAGTACCTTTTTCCTAATCAATATACAGGTGTCACATGACCCAGATCTTTTCCCAGTCTGTCTGCAGGGAAACAGTGGCAGGAGGAACTTCTAGTTCAAAATAAAAAAAACAACCTTTGGGATACAGAATAAAAATAAATCATTAATATCAATATTGTTATAAACATGTTATGCAATGTAACAATTATTCTTTATTAAACTCTACCCTAATTTGCTCATATCAGTGTAGAAGGAGGCTGGGGGCAGACTGGCCATGGATACATCAGTCTCCACCGACACCTGGCTCACTGTTCCATCCCGCAAGTGATCTTCTGTGAGCATCAGGGGTATTATTTGGGCTTCTACCCCTTCCGCCAAACTCCTAGGGGGAGAAATACCTCCTATGCGAAAAGGGTTCTGGCGTAAAAGGCCTACAGCTAGTAGAAAAAGATATAGAGAGAAAAAGAGAGAGCAGAGAGAGAGAGAGAGAGAGAAAAGAGAGAAATGAAAAAAAAGGGGGGGGGGATTGGGATGGGAGAGAAATAAGGGGAGTGGGGGGCAACCCTCTTCAGCATCCTAACCCCGCAGGAAGGAAGTATGCTGTGGGACAGATATCATGTACAGTGGGGCAAAAAAGTATTTAGTCAGCCACCAATTGTGCAAGTTCTCCCACTTAAAAAGATGAGAGAGGCCTGTAATTGGCATCATAGGTAGACCTCAACTATGAGAGACAAAATGAGAAAAAAAATCCAGACAATCACATTGGCTGGTATGGAAAGACTTTATTTGCAAATTATGGTGGAAAATTAGTATTTGGTCAATATCAGAAGTTCATCTCAATACTTTGTTATATATCCTTTGTTGGCAATGACAGAGGTCAAAAGTTTCCTGTAAGTCTTCACAAGGTTGGCACACACTGTTGCTGGTATGTTGGCCCATTCCTCCATGCAGATCTCCTATAGAGCAGTGATGTTTTGGGGCTGTCGCTGGGCAACACGGACTTTCAACTCCCTCCAAAGGTTTTCTATGGGGTTGAGATCTGGAGACTGGCTAGGCCACTCCAGGACCTTGAAATGCTTCTTACGAAGCCACTCCTTCGTTGCCCGGGCGGTATGTTTGGGATCATTGTCATGTTGGAAGACCCAGCCATGTTTCATCTTCAATGCCCTTGCTGATGGATTGAGGTTTGCACTCAAAATCTCACGATACATGGCCCCATTCATTCTGTCCTGTACATGGATCAGTCGTCCTGGTCCCTTTGCGGAGAAACAGTCCCAAAGCATGATGTTGCCACCCCCATGCTTCACAGTAGGTATGGTGTTCTTTGGATGCAACTCAGCATTCTCTCTCCTCCAAACACGACGAGTTGTGTTTCTACCAAACAGTTCTATTTTGGTTTCATCTGACCATAAGACATTCTCCCAATCCTCTTCTGGATCATCCAAATGCTCTCTAGCAAACTTCAGACAGGCCCGGACATGTACTGGCTTAAGCAGGGGGACACGTCTGGCACTGGAGGATCTGAGTCCCTGGTGGCGTAGTGTGTTACTGATGGTAGCCTTTGTAACGTTGGTCCCAGCTCTCTGCAGGTCATTCACTAGGTCCCCCCGTGTGGTCCTGGGATTTGTGCTCACTGTTCTTGTGATCATTTTGACCCCACGGGGTGAGATCTTGCGTGGAGCCCCAGATCGAGGGAGATTATCAGTGGTCTTGTATGTCTTCCATTTTCTAATTATTGCTCCCACAGTTGATTTGTTCACACCAAGCTGCTTGCCTATTGCAGATTCAGTCTTCCCAGCCTGGTGCAGGTCTGCAATTTTGTTTCTGGTGTCCTTCGACAGCTCTTTGGACTTCACTCATCTTTGTGGACAGGTGTCTTTTATACTGATAACAAGTTCAAACAGGTGCCATTGATACAGGTAATGAGTGCAAGACAGAGGAGCCTCTTAAAGAAGAAGGTACAGGTCTGTGAGAGCCAGAAATCTTGCTTGTTTGTAGGTGACCAAATACTTATTTTCCACCATAATTTGCAAATAAATTCTTTCCAAATCAGCCAATGTGATTGTCTGGATTTTTTTTCTCATTTTGTCTCTCATAGTTGAGGTCTACCTATGATGCCAATTACAGGCCTCTCATCTTTTTAAGTGGGAGAACTTGCACAATTGGTGGCTGACTAAATACTTTTTTGCCCCACTGTATCAGTTGCAGCCATCTGTGGGGAGGTAGCTTAAATTTCAGATAGGCAAGTCCCCTCAACATGGGTCAGTTGGTGGACAAGTAGGGGGCCTGCTTAAGCGGGTAGATCCAGCAAGTATTTGTACCTGTCCGGGGTTTGAAAATGAATCCAACAAGCCCAGATATGCAAAAATTGTAAGGTGTATCTTTTGCTGTGCAGATCAATTCCTTCATCTCTGCAAATCTGATGATACACACGAACCATTAAGATATAGATGGGGTTTTGCGTGAATCCCAATGCACCGGGATAAAAGTTTGGTGGCATTGATCATATGAACAGCTAGATATTTTCAATATGAATGTACAGGTGTGGAGCAATGATGTAGTAGAGACTGGGCTGGTGTGAATTCCAAGGGGTATGTGGAAACTTGTGAAGTTATGTCATGTATTTGAGGCCAGAACAATTGAAGGGCTAGACTTGTCCACCATATACAGTATGCAGGAATAAGCCTGGTTATTTAGAACAATGTCAGCATAGGTTGGACATAGTTCGATACCAGCAAGATAGTATAGTATTTTAAAGCTGCTTTCCTGAATCGTGACATTGACGGAGCCTTTGTGGGTAGTAGCATGGATATGTTCCCATTATTCTGTTGATAGCTCTATTTGCAGATCCTTTTTTGCATTTGGGAGTTTAGAGGCAAACAACATATTATGAACAGAGGAAATTACCTGCTGTTGGGGCAAGGATCTGGAACATAAGGATTCAAAAGGAGTAAAGTCTCGGGAGATTGAAGAGGTGCGATCAATGTCACAAAGGAAATGGTGAATTTGTAAATATGTCCAGAAGGGAAGCTTGCAGCTTTGCATACGGGTGGACAAAGATAAGCATCTAATATAGCGCTCCAAAATCTTCACATGTGCTTATGCGATATGCCTCCTGTGCATCATATACCATCAAGTGTCCCAATGTTATGGTATCAAAATGCTGGTGAACTGTCCCTTTAAGACCGCTGTGCTCCAAGTGAATCAGTGTGATCGCTCTACTACATATATACAGTTGTGTTCAAAATAATAGCAGTGTGTTGAAAAAAGTGAATAAAGCTCAAAATCCTTCTAATAGCTTTTATTTCCATACACACAAATGCATTGGGAACACTACACATTCTATTCCAAATTAAAACATGAAGAAAAATATATCAAATTTGTGTTGTTCCTCTAAAAAAATTGAAGAAAAGTGAATATTAGACTGTTCAAAAAAATAGCAGTGTTTGTATTCTTCTTTACAAACTCAAACATTCACTATATAAACTGAAAAATGTTTGAAGATTTTGCTTTCCTTTGAATTACGTAATTAATATTTAGTTGTATAAGCACTGTTTCTGAGAACTGCTGTACATCTGTGTTGCATGGAGTCAACCAACTTCTGGCACCTGTGAACTATTATTCCAGCCCAGGATGATTGGACTACATTCCACAGCTCTCCTCTATTTCTTGGTTTTGCCTCAGAAACTGCATTTTTGATGTCACCCCACAAGTTTTCTATTGGATTAAAATCCGAGGATTGGGCTGGCCACTCCATAACGTCAATCTTGTTGGTCTGGAACCAAGATGTTGCACGTTTACTGGTGTGTTTGGAGTCGTTGTCTTGTTGGAACAACCATTTCAAGGGCATTTCCTCTTCAGCATAAGGCAGCATGACCTCTTCAAGTATTCTGTTGTATTCAAACTGATTCATGATCCCTGGTATGCGATAAATAGGCCCAACACCGTAGCATGAGAAACATCCCCATATCATGATGCTTGCGCAACCATGCTTCACTGTCTTCACAGTGTACTGTGGCTTGAATTCAGTGTTTGGGGGTCGTCTGACAAACTGTCTCCGGCCACTAGACCCAAAAAGAACAATCTTACTTTCATCAGTCCACAAAATGTTGCGCCATTTCTCTTTAGGCCAGTCAATGTGCTCTTTGGCAAATTGTAACCTCTTCAGCACATCTTTTTTTCAACAGTGGGACTTTGCGGGGGCTTCTTGCAGATAGCTTGGCTTCACATAGGCGTCTTCTAATGGTAACAGTACTCACAGGTAACTTTAGACCTTCTTTGATTTTCCTGGAGCTGATTGTTGGCTGAGTCCTTGCCATTTTGGCTATTCTTCTATCCATTCGAATGGTAGTTTTTCGCTTTCTTCCATGTCTTTCAGGTTTTGGTTGCCATTTTAAAACATTTGCGATCATTTTAGCTGAGCAGCCTATCATTTTCTGCACTTCTTTATATGTTTTCCCCTCTCCAATCAACTTTTTAATCAAGGTACGCTGTACTTCTGAACAATGTCTGGAACGATTCATTTTCCTCAGAATTTCAGAGAGAAATGCACTGTAACCAGCATGTACAACATTTGCTGCCTTCCTTCCTTAAATAAGGGCAATAATGCCACCTGTTTTTCAAGGAAAGAATGACCTCACTAATAGAACTCCACACTGTTATTATTTTGAACATGCCCCTTTCAATTAGTGATTCAATTACACAGAATCAGCAGCATGCATGTCACGACTGTTGGGTCTGTTGGATTTCTATTACTCTACTACACCTGCTAGTAAATTATTTGCCACGTAGAAATATAATTTCTACCAAAAACAGTGATTGATCAGGTTAGTGATGTGTGACTGCTATTATTTTGAACACAACTGTATATATACCGTGCTCCTGTGTCACCCCTCAGTGCTTATCCACTCTGACACACTATTGTGCTCACCTTCTGGTTTGACCTGAATACTCAGGTCAAACTGTGCCTTTCCCTTTAACCCGGGAGGGTATGCTGGTACAAAAGATCTCCACCTCCTTCAGCACATCTAAGCTCCAAAACGCTCCACAGATAAATGAAAAAAAAAATGCTCCATATAGTGAAGTATAGCCAAAATGTATTAAAATCCATGCTTATGGCCAGTGTTCTGTCAGTAGCATGGACGGGCTGGCCGCGCGTGGTCACGTGGTGGAGCTTCCACATCTAATATAGCGCTGTCCTCAAAAAACTGATAGGCTTGTATATTAGCATGAGACCATACCTCCACCAGAAATGTTCTTGCCGGAGGGAAGTCTTGATTGAGTCCTAGGGGAGTCAACGGTCCTAGAGAAGAAGATATTTTAAATTTCCTGCAGGCCTCTTTAAAGCTTAGTAAGGTAGAGCCAATGAGGGGGTGTTGCTCAAGGACAGCAGGAATGTGGTTGTATGGCATCCAAGGGGATGAGCAAAGAGTAATTTACTACTGATTTCTGGTGTTTATCATCCAACGTGTGTTGTTTATCCTTGTGATAAAAATCATTATTTGAAATATTGTTGTGGCTGTAGACCTATTATAGGGTCCTGGAATCATTGATTTTAGATTTAAGGAGACTGATAATGACTTTTGAAATGTCAAATAAAGTGATAGTAAACTTGTTAAAAAAAAAAAAGTTTTCTGCTGCAAAGTAATATCATAATGTGCTAGTACAGGGCTTAAAATTTCAAGTCCTGAGCTACTAGCCAGGCCTTAGAGTTACTCGCCACCAACAAACACACACAAACAGAGAAACATGTACACACACACAGACATGTACATACACAGACACACACAGACACATGTACACACACACACACAGACACATGTATACACACACAGGCGCGTACAGACATTCATACGCACAGATACATGTACATACATAGAAATACACACGCACAGACACAAATACATACACACAGACACATGTACATACATACACATGTACACACGGACACATGTACGCACACACACACACAGACACATGTACACACACACAGACACATGTACACACATACATGCAGACATATGTACAGATACACACATGTACATACACACAGACACATGTACAATTGTACATGCATACACAGACACACACATGTACACGTATACACACACACACTACACAAAGTGCAATGAAATTGCCAATATTGAAATAATGGAATTAATCGAACAACTTAATGATATAAAGTGAAAATAGTGCTAATTAAGGTGACAATTCAATCAGCACAGGCAAACATATAAACTGACACAGTGTAAATGCTCATCCGTCAAAGTGAAAGATAGTGCCAATGAGGTGACAAAGTCTGTATATCAATCAATAAATAAACGTGAACCTTTAGATAAAGGTGATCCTCTTTGTGTCTTCTGGTGATAAATAATAAAATTATGCACTCACCAGATGTGCAATAACATCATACATTTGAGAATAAATATATCTCAATGGGCCAGCTGGATCCTCTTATGGACATCTATATCTTGGTATGGACTCCCCTCTGGGTCATCAATGGGATGCAGCACCTCTCACCTCTTCCTGCAATAGGCTCTGTGGGTAGTAAGGCTCAACAAGAGCCCCAAGAAAGGAAGTCAGAATAACGTGATACTGCTTCAGAGGGTTTTATTAATCCAATCACAGGTAAGAAACAAAAGTGAAATCACAAACTGATGGCCGCCGGACCAGCAGGGACCTCGGCGGCGTGACGTCAGGACGCTGCAGTTCCTCCCTAAGGGAGGAGCTGCAAAGTCCTGACGTCACACCGCCGAGGCCCCTGCTGGTCCGGCGGCCATCTTTACTTCCAGTTTATGATTTTACTTTTATAGATAGATGGAGGAGTTTGCTTTGAATACTAAAAATTTATTAAACAGTTTTTTTTTTTTGCTTTGTGGTGTTCAGATGCAGTGTAGTTTTTCTTTAACGTATTCCCTGCATTAAAGTGGTTCTAAAGGCTAAAGTTTTTTCACACTGTCTTTTCTGCAATAACATTCCCCTGCCTGCTCACTGTCTCCTATGGCACTGTAAGCTGAGCTGCACATGCACAGCTTACTTGCAGTGCTGGGCCAGTCTCCAGATGCTGGTATGACATCCTTATGCACATGTGCAGGAGTGGCAACATTTCCCACCAGCCAATGAAGAGGCCTGAAGACCGGCACTCAGAAGAGGATGCTGGCACCGGTTCAAGACTGTTGGACTGATATATATTGAGACTTTAGTTCCACTTAATGGAATAATCCACTTATCTATGCCAAAAGTATTGGGACACCCCTCCAAATCATTGGATTCAGGTATTCTAATCACCACTATGGCCACAGGTATATAAAATCAAGCACCTAGGCATGCAGACTACTTCTACAAACATTTGTGAAAGAATGGGTCATTCTCAGGAGCTCAGTAAATTCAAGCAAGGTACGGTGATAGGTTGCCACCTGTATAATAGGTCCATTTGTGAAATTTCATTGCTACTAAATATTCCACGGTTAACTGTTAGTGGTATTATAACAAAATGGAAGCAACTGGGAGCAACAGCAACTCAGTCACCAAGTGGTAGGCCATGTAAAACGACAGAGCACGGTCAGTGCATGCTGAAGCGCACAATGCTCAGAAGTCACAGCGATCACAAAACAGTTGTAAACAAGGAATGGCTCTCTTTCATGCCACTCATTGCTTACAACTGTTACGTGAGCTGTAATTGGCCACAATAATCACATGTACAGACTAAGCCAATCACAGCCCATCTGTAGCATGTGATCATGTCCAGTCACAGCTGATCACAGCAAAAGCTACTGAATGAATCATTTTTATCAGTAAAAATCCTTGCTTATACTAATGAAATTAGTTGGTATAAGCAATCATAATGTGTAAAAAAAAAAATATTGATCACTTGCCCAGAGTAGTACAATGTTACTATAGTAACATTGTATTGCTCTGGTCACAGGAGTAGAAAAAAAATAATAAAAATAAATAAATAAATGCAATAAAAATGTAAAACAATTGTAAAAAACTATTAATTTACTTTTTTACATACTGTCACCAGTCAGTGTCCCTGATCACCACCACACCAGTTATATGATGAAGCTTTACGGCATTGGTGAGAGTATGTAAAAAAACAAAAAAAAATAGTGAAAATTGTTTTCATTCCTTCATTTTCCACAAAATTATGACAAAAAAATGACAACTTCAAAAAACTGGCCATGACTCTCACTAAATACCTCAGACTGTCTACTTTCTGAAAAGCGGTCATTTTTGGGGGTATTTGTACTGTCCTGGCATTTTTGGGTCTCAAGAAGTGAGATCAGCCGTCAGTACATCAGGATTGATCAATTTTTAGATATATACCATAGTTTGTGGACTCTATAACTTTCCTACCAACTAACTAATAAACACTAATTTGAGTTATTTTCACCAAAGACATGTCGCAGAATACATTTTGGCCTAAATTTTTGTAGAAAGATTACTTATTTACAAAATGTTCTATCAGAAAAAAGAGAAAAACGCATTTTTTTCATAATTTTTGTTTTTTTTAGTCTATAGCGCAACAAATCGAAAAACCCAGTGGTGATTAAATACCACCAAAATAAATCTCTATTTGTGTAAAACAAATACTAAAAATTTCATATGGGTACAGTGTTGCATGACCATGCAATTGTCATTTAAAGTGCAACAGTGCTGAAAGGTGAAAATTGACCTGGACTGGAAGGGGGTGAAAGTGTCCTGTAGGCAAGTGGTTAAAGTAACCCCTCCTCCTGCACTCACACACAAATGCAAATGTGCATGTAGGTTGCTGAAATAATTCTAGCACCAGAGCTAAGGTGTAACTCTACACTTGTAGCCTGTAAAGGCTTTTAACCTCCCTGGCGGTATTCCCGAGTGTAGCTCGGGGTAAAGTTTCAGTACCAAAAGCGGTAACCCTAAGCTACACTCGGGATTACCCTGCAGCGTTGCTCAGGGATTCCCTGCAGCACTTACCTTGTCCAGCGCTCCCGCAATGTGTCCCCTGCAGTGTCCCCGGCCATCTCCTCCGGCCGTGCCGGCATCCGTCTTTCGTGTTCCGGTCCCTGCGAGTGTCGAGACATACGGGGACGGAACTGGCGGAAAATTTGAAAATATTAAAAACTGACAATCACTAATACACTAAAATCACATAGTAAAACATTGCTGTTTCAAAGCATTTCACATACATTTTGTCCCTAGTGCTTTGTCCTGTTCCCTGCCTGCATTTTTACTGTTCTTTCTGCCTGGAAACTGAGAAATGTCCATAGCGTCCAAAAAGCGTCCAAAAAGGTCAAAAGCAGTTTTAGACCGGCTAGAGAACAGCGATAGTAAATCAGAACCACTTGCAGAATTGAGTGATAATGATTCGTGGGGAAATTCGTCATCAGACACTGAAAACAATTCTGCGACTGAGCTCAACGATGTGCGAACTTGGCGCTATATTTCAAATTTCAGTGTTTTTGGTTTGATTATAATATTGAATTAAATTTATTATTATAGTAATATTTTTTATGATTATTTATTATATTATAATTTATGATTTCGTGTTTCAAGTTTTATCGTACCCGGGATGTTAACTAGACTCTTGTTCGGACAGGTTTCAGTGAGTTATTCCTAAAAATTACAGGCCTAAAATAAAAAAAACAACATATTTCCATGTAAAAAAATGTACCGCTCAGAAATACTGACATAATCATACCGCTGGGGAGGTTAAAGTGTCACCTATGGAGATTTTTAGGTACCGTAGTTTGTCACCATCTCACAGGCGTGCAAAATGTTAAATCTTAGCATGTGTGATATCTATTTGTTTGGTGCAACATCATCTTCTATATTTTACCAAACATCTGGGTATATTAATGTGTTTATGTGCACAAACATTTCCATTTAATAAAAGGCTGCACAAATATATTGCAACATAAAAAATTGTAACAACCACCATTTCATCTCCAGGGCCTCTGCTTTCAGAAAAGGTTGATCATTTTCATTTCCATCAAACGATGGGGCATCCTTACATTCCTAACACATTACTCAGTCCATATCAGTATAAATATCCAGCATGAGATTTTTTCCCATTGAGATCTGATGTGTTTTCAAAGTGTTCCTTTAATTTTTTTTGAGCAGTTTATATGGAAAGTTTCCATTGCATGAACACTCCTCTGCTGGAAAAGTTTGTTCTCAATAAAGTTATTGAGAGAAAAAAAATCTCCATCTCCAGAGTTGTGTGCTCGGTCCAAATCCCGGGCTGGTCTGCGGGTGCGTGCTCGAGCCTGACGCGCGGGGCCTCGAGACAGAACGTCGCGTGAGGGGCTGGTGTGTGGCGCGTGCGGTCCCCGCCCCCTCCCCACAGCCAGCTCGGTGTGTGTGTGAGAGAGAGAGGAAGACCCCAGTCTGCCGACACCGGCCGGCCGGAGCGAGGTCACCTGGCCGGCGACACCCCCCCGCTTCTGTACCGTGTGTGTTTGGAGTTCGGGGATGTCGGCGGCTCCCGGCTCTCTTGGGCTGCTGACAGGAGGCGGCGGAGGGGAGGGGGCACTTCTGGCTACCAGCGCCTCGCTGCTGTCTCACCAGGCCTCGGACGCCTTCCCTCCGCTGCCGCCGCTGCCTTTACCCTTCGACGGCCTGGTGCTGGGCCCGGTGGAAGAAGCGGACTCACTGGACGGACCGGAGTATGAGGAGGAGGAGGTGGAGATTCCGCTCAGTGCGCCCCCTACCAACCAGTGAGTACCCCAACCAAGGAGTACCCCCCCCCGTGCCACAGGGCACACACTGCACACACACCCCACACACATTGTGTGACCGGCACACCCTGCCTGCCTCCCCTCCTCCCTGCCCGGACATGGACAGCTGTCAGTAGGCAGAGCTCCCCACATACCGGCACGCAGTACACATCTACTACAGGGGGCTCATCTGCTGGGCCAGGATATGGGGGGCTGATACACAGATCTGATCAATGTTCTAGAACCGTGTCCTGTCATTGTACAAGACAGTCCACTCCAGGCACGATCCCATTCACCTTCACAAATGTGACATAAACAACCCTCAGCCCTGTTCACACTGGTGTAATTTGTCTTGCGTTTTGACAGTTCCAATTCAACCCCATTGCTGGTGATGGAACTGTTCAAATCGCCGAGACTCATGTCGCAGCAACTTTGAAAAGGGTTCCTGCGCTATTTTTTTTTTAACGATTTCATTGTGAATTGCATTGACTTCTGTTAAATGAAGTTGCAAGCCCCAGGGAAAACAGAAGCAGAAATCGCAATGATTTGCAGCTTCAAATTCTCGCTGAAGTAGCACGATTTCAAAGCCGCACTGTTTTGAACCAGGGCTTAGGGCTTGTTCATACATTAATAGATGTGTTTGACTCGCATTTAACACGCACTAAAATCACTCCCTCATATGTGCGTTTTTGGGGCATTAAAACCGCACTACAAACACCTGTAATGTCATGTGCCGCACATGAGCCACAAACTTACTCCAGCACGTTTCCATAGACTTGAATGGAAGGAGCTGAAAGGCGTCATCTCCTTCAGACTCCACATGTTACGTCAATTTTGAAGCTTCATGTTTTGATAATGTGAACAGCACTGTGTGCTGTCCATAATATCATTTGCATAGGCGTTTGAGGAGGGTCTATAGCAGATATACTGCTACAGGGTGGCAGAGGTGCGCAAAATCTCGTATATATGTGTGATTTTGTATTTCCGGGTAGGGGGCGCATGTGGCTATTCGCGGCTTCGGCTGTCAATCAGCAGGTCCCGGATGGTGACTACTAGCCTGCTGATCGAGGATTACCGACGGTGGGAATAACTGTATGTAAACAATACAGTTCTCTCCCCTGTCAGCTCCAGCACACTGCTTTGCATCGATGTGAACAGCAGAGCCATGCAAAGCAGTGTTCTTATAGTTGAAAGCACACAGTAAAACAGCACACAGTTAACGCTTTTATCACCCCACATGTTAACCCCAGTGCCATTAGTACAGTGTCCGTGCTTTTTATTAGCACTGATCACTGTATTGGTGTCACTGGGGATGTCAGAGAAGTCAGTTCCCCCCAGTGTCAGAATGCCCGCTGCAGTCCCGCTATAAGTCGCTGATCACCGCCATTACTAGTAAAAATTAAAAAAAAACCCAGTATATATACCACCATTTGTAGACGCTATAACTTTCACGTAAACCAATTAATTTACATGTATTGGGATTTTTTTTTGCAGAGACATGTAGCAGAATACATTTTGGCCTAAATTTCTGACAAAATTAGATTTTTTTTTAAAAAAAAATGTTTTACTGGACATGTTTAATAGCAAAAGTCAAAAATATTGTTTTGTTTCTCAAAAATGTCAGTCTTTTAAAAAAAAATAAAAAAATCTGCACAGGCGTTCAAATACCACCGAAAAAGCTATATTTGTGGGGAAAAAAGGACGTAAATTTCATTTGGGTGCAGTGTTGCATGACCGTGCAATTGTCAGTTAAATTAACACAGCGCCCTACCAGGAAAAAATGGCCTGGTCAGGAAGGGGGGTAAATCCTCTGGAGGGCAAGTGGCTAAAGTCAATTCACTAAAAAACACATTCATAAGGCCTCGCCATATGAACCCCCCTAGATGTTAAGCTCTCCTGGCAACAGGGTATTTTCCATTGACATTAATAAACGCGGCTAGCGTTTAGATGCATTTTTACCTTACTTAGCATTTTTTTGGCCAAACCATTCCTCTCCTGAACGTGATTCTTCGGCGTTCAGGAGAGGAACGTTCAACTTCCCCTAAACTCTGGTAAAAGCCTAAGTGTACATGGACACACAGGCACTTTTTGAGTTGAGTTCAGGGACTTTGGCAAAAAAAAAACTGCCAGCAGTGTACATGAGACCTTATCACCTGGTGTTTGCTGGGGTTATTTTAGAAAAGTACAAAATAACAATTAAAAGAACTCTGCACTGGCCAGGAAGTGAAAAGTATACAGTGTATCAGTGTGAAAATGTTCTGGTCTGAGCTCAGGAATGAAAATAAATTGTAACATTTCATCAGAGGGAGATCATTTTGAGAATGAAAGCACACTACAATGTTTTTATATTTTCACTATATTGCTGTGTGTCCTCTGCTACAGTGCTAGCCTGCAAGAAACAAACTTTTTTTTTAAAAACAATGCCAAAAATAACACAATTTACAAGCTAAATATTGCAAAACATAAATATTTAACGCATTGGGCATGTTTTTTAGTGAGTTGACTACTTTTGAGATAAAAACAAGTTATTTTAATTCCAAAATTCATGCAGTATTTATCTCTTAGTGAATTGACCCCCAAGTTTGGATTCACACATGTGCAGTGCGAATTGAAGCTTCATTTTCACAGCTGAGAAAGTAGTTGTTCAGGACAGGTATGGGTCGGGTCAGGATTTTATCCTGTTCACAACTGATGACATGTGCCGTTCAGAAGTGTTCCCATAGATGTCAGTGAGCCTGAATTTACACCTGAGCCGGACCGCACTGCTCCGAAAACTGTCGGGACTCTTGCAATTGTACTGAATCTGCACTCCGATTGCACCACGTATATGTTAACAGGCACAATAGAAATCATTGTTATTTGACGTCATGCAAATTAAATGCGGTTCAAATGCGTCCAATTCGCATATATGTGAACCGGCTCTAAGGGCCTTTTTACACTAGGTGCGGTTGGATGCATTTTTTACTGCACTGCATAGACAGTTCAAATCGAAGCTATCCTATGAGCATAGTTCACACAAGCGCAGCAAAAAAAAAAGTAGAGCATGTTGCATTTTTCCGCTCCACAAACGTGTAAAAACAAACATGTAAACACACTGCAATGCATCACAGTGCACATAGAAGCCCAGGGAAAGAAAGAAGGAAATTACCTCAGGGTAGAAATGCAGATAGAAAAATGCATGCCAACTGCATGGAAACGTGCATCAAATGCATGCAGGTGTACAAAGAAAAAACACACAGATGTGCAGTTTAGTGTGAATGGCCCCCTTCACACAGCAGGTCTGATCAGGTTCGCTTGTAAGTTTTTCAGGCACACCTGATCAGAAGGTCCATGCATTCCTATGGACAGGTGGGTGTAAACAAACTTGTGACTGTTTATATCTGCCTACCTCCAGGTCCGTTTTGCTAAAAATAAATAGAAGGGGATTGGTTCTCTTCTGTTTAGGTGGATCAGATTAGGAGGGTAGCCGGGTGTATTCAGAAAGGAGGGGTCCACTTCCTGCCTCCCATAGAGCAGAGTATGCTGTGTCTCTTCTGCAGAAAAGGAGGTGACATGGACCTGTCCCTCTGTGCCCTGATTAGTAGGGGATCTGTGAGCCGATTACCTGTTGATCAGAATGGAATCCACCCCGTGTGAAAGGGGCCTAAGGCAAGCCATTGATCTGATTTTTCTTTCCTGCCACCACGAGTTGCAGGAAAGAAAATCGCTCTATTCCCCCATTAACTCTGACTGAATCTCTTCCACAGCGCTATTGTATTCTGCTGGTGGAGAGTCTTCCCTGCTAGCAGAACACAACAATCACTGTTGGCGGCTGTAGCACTTGCAAAAAATCCCAGGCTTGTTGTACTGGAGTCGATTGATACATCAACTTCAGAACAACCAGTCTGCTCATAGATGGATCGAACCTCAGCCGTTCCTTGCTGAGCCGGCCACAATTCAATCCATCTATAGCTGGTTTAAGAGTAGTCGCACGTGTATGCATACAGGTGTTTTCTTTCACTGATCTAAACGCAGCCCGTTGTTTTCAATGTGCCTGTACACACAGGCATGTAAATGTACACTGCATATAAATGAGTACAATTAAATACAGAAATCTGAGTTGCAAGTCAGTATTTTACATTTGTGCGTGAAAATGGTAATTTGAAAGTTAAAATTGCATTCTTAAGAGTAGTTTCTCATATATACATGTGGCACGTGCATGTTTGCGCACACATGATGCCAGTAGAGCAACCCATTTAATTTGAATGGGCGGCTATACCTGCAAGAAACACGGGGAATAAGTCCACAACTCTTTTTAAAGCGGAACTAAAGGGTGAATACTTACCTGTCCAAGAGAGTCCCTCGCTGACATCTTCTGAGTTAGTCTTCAGGCCTAAGGATGACATCAGTCCTTTGCAGGAGCTGGTAATAACGTCACTAGGAGATCGGCACTGTAATGTGATCTGCGCAGCTCCGTTTACAGCACCGGAGAGGACATATGAGCAGGCAGGTAGGGACATTTTATTGCAGAAGAGACAGTGCATGTATCTTCTACAATAAGGGCTGGTTCACATTATGACTCGCACAGGAACACGCACACTGCATTTGTAACCTTCCTTTTATTGTTTCTTTCGGTTAACATGGCATATCACAAGTGCAGTACATTTTAAGGGTGGTTCAGGAAATGCGTGTAGAATGCGTGTTTCCCGCACCATGCTCTGATGTGAACTGGCCCCAAAAGCCTGCCTGCTTGCTGTTTCTTACAACTTCAGTTTCGATTTAAACAAAAAAAAGCTGCACGGAACCACATGCAAAAATGCTCAGCATTTGCCATTGCGTATGGGTTCCATTAGAAATTATTGCACCCTCCCCTCGCATCTGCTAAGCAGCAGTAGATAATTTTACCTGCAGGTCAGGAACTCACATGATTATGCATGTGTTCCCAACTGTACCCAAATTACATTTGGATGTACACACAAATAGAGCTTTCTTGTGGTAGTTTTTAATCACCACTGGGTTTTTCATTTTTTGCTAAGCAAAAAATACCGAAAAATTTTCAAAAACGTGTTTTTTCTTTAATTCTGTTGACCAAGTGTTCATTCTGTAGACCAAAATATATACTGCTACATTTCTTTGGTTAAAATAACCCAAATCAGTGTATATTATTTAGTTTGTAGGAAGGTTACAGAGTCCACAAACTATGGTATACAGCCAGTAAAATAAGTTTTGAACAAGTCACCATTTTTCTCAGTAAATACACTGTTCAAAATTATTAAAGGAACACTTTTTATTCAGAGTATAGCATCAAGTCAGTTAAGCTCCTGGGATATTGATCTGGTCAGTTAAGTAGCAGAGGGGGTTGTTAATCAGTTTCATCTGCTTTGCTGTTAATGAAATTAACAGGTGCACTAGATGGGCAACAATGAGACGACCCCCAAACCAGGAATGGTTTTACAGGTGGAGGCCACTGACATTTTTTCCCTACTCATCTTTTCTGATGTTTTTCACTAGATTTGCATTTGGCTAGTGTCAGTGTCACTACTGGTAGCATGAGGCGATACCTGGACCCTACAAAGGTTGCACAGGCAGTCCAACTCCTCCAGGATGGCACATCAATATGCGCCATTGCCAGAAGGTTTGCTGTGTCTCCCATGTGAATGTCTCTGACCAAACAATTAGAAACAGACTTCATGAGGGTGGCCTGAGGGCCCGACATCCTCTAGTGGGCCCTATGCTCACTGCCTGGCACCATAGAGCTCAATTGGCATTTGCCATTGAACACCAGAATTGTCACGTCTGCCACTGGCGCCCTGTATTTTTCATAGATGAGAGCAGGTTCACCCTGAGCACATGTGACAGACTTGAAAGGGTCTGGAAAAGCCGTGGAGAATGGTATGCTGCCTGTAACATCATTCAGCATGACTGTTTTAGTGATGGTCTGGGAAAGCATATCCATGGCAGAACACACAGACCTCTACAGGCTAGACAGTGGCACCCTGACTGCCATTAGGTATTGGGATGAAATCCTTGGACCCATTGTCAGACCCTATGCTGGTGCATGACAATGCCCGGCCTCATGTTGCGAGAGTATGCAGGCAGTTCCTGGAGGATGAAGGAATTGATACCATTGAATGGCCCTCACACTCGCCTGACCCAAATCCAATAGAACACCTCAGGGTTATCATGTTTCAGTCCATTCGACACTGCCAGGTTGCACCTCAGACTGTCTAGGAGCTCAGTGATGCCTTGGGAGGAAATACCCCAAGACACCATCCATCGTCTCATTAGGAGCATGGCCAGCCATTGTCAAGCATTATCAAACTACCGAGTGCCATCTTGAGTTGCTGCAATGAAGTTTCAGCGAAATGGACTAGCCTGCTGCATCATTTTTTCACTTTGAGTTTTGGGGTGTCTTTGAATTCAGTCCTCTGTAGGTTGATAATTTTCGTTTCCACCAAACGATTGGGCATCCTTACATTCCTAACACATCCAGTCCATATCAGTATAGATCTCCAGTATGGTATTTTTCCCAATTGAGATCTAATGTGTTTTCAAAGTGATCCTTTAATTTTTGTGAGCATTGTATATTTCTAAAGGTGCTATTGACATGATATTGACATGAAATTTTCACCACATGTCGATAACAACCCTTGCATGCCATACATACAAAGAAACAAAACAAACTGAAAGTTGACAGTCCAAAGTATTAAGAGGCATGGTGAGTTTTTTTTGAAGTTGTAATGTTTTGGAAAATGAAAGAAAAAGTTTTTTTTTTTTTTTTTTTTTTTTTTTTTTTTTTTTTACACACTGTGGCAAGTGCGGTACAGAGTCCTCATATAACTGGTAGTGGTACTGAAACCGAAAATTCAGGATGCGCTCGGTTGAAAACCGAAATAGACAGTTTTTAAAAAATATAATTGTATGTATTCGATTTTATAATTAATATCAATTTAAATGAATATAAATTTAAAAAATACAATCCAATGTTTTTGTTAAAAAACGGATCAGTTTTTCATCAGCTTTTTTACATCCATTTAACCACTTGTGTCCCAAAGCCATTTTTACAGTTTTTTTACCACTTTTGGTTTACATGATTAAAAAATAATTTTAGGCCTGAAGATGACTTAAAATCACCAAACATGATATATTTTGTGAAAGTAGACACCATAGAGAATACATTTGTATTAGTTCCAATTTTTTATGTTACTTGATATTAGTGCAGTGGTTTGTAAAATGCAAAATTTCAGAAAAAAATACATTAAAGCCACACAAACACAATTTACCCAATTTATATGGTAAAATATAAAAGATAAAGTTGCACAGAGTAGGTAGATACCCAACATGTCAAACATTAAAATTGTGTCAACCCAAGAGACAGCGGAAATTGTCAATACCCTATATTTTAAATTTTATATTTTCCATAGGTGATGCTTTAAAAGCCCCTAAAGGTCATCAATTTAGTGTTACCCATGAGCTCTGGTGCTAAAAGTATTGATCTCACACTGGCGTGCTCGTTGATATGTAGCATGTGTAGCACAATTGCCATTTTTTATGTATGGAAGCCCACCCCATATTTTAATGTATGTCTGCGTATGTGGGGGCATATGAGTGACAGATCCTCTCTGAAGGGGAGGGGGTGGGAGTGTGTGCGAGGAAGGAGGTATGAGAGGAGCAGTGTATGCAGACAGGCTCCCTCACTTGCTGCTGCCAAATGTCATTGCTGGTTTTAAATGAAATTGCCGGCTTTTTGTTTTCTTCACTTTTTTCTCCGAGAAAGAGCTGTCATCTGCCGCCACTGCACCCCCCCTAAAGTAAACAAAAGGGTGGATTCACTGGGTAATGTCACTGAATGAGCCCACCCCTTTGTTTACTTTAGCAGTGGGGAGCTATTAAGTGAGGAAAAAAAGGTAAGCAATGCATGACAGCGGCGGCAAGAGAGCCTGTCTTTATACTGCTCCCTCACTCTATACACTGCTTACCTCCTCTCCTGCCTTTCTCCGCTGGCCCCTCTCCCCCCCCTCCACCTGCAGTACACACAGCCCCCCCAAACCCCCCAGCCAAATAGTAAGTTCGCCCCTGATTGGGGCCCAGGTCTCTTGGGCCACAAATATTGGCTCCTGTATCTGCTCACTTTTTCCAATCGGCAAAATGCTGACAGGGCTGTTTTCGGCTGATGTGTTTCGGCCGCCGGTGCATCCCTAGTAACTGGTGTGGTGGTGATCAGGGACAATGTCTAGTATGATTTTTCAATTTTTTTTTCTTACGGTGACCAGAACAATACAGCTTTACCATAGTGACACTGTACTACTGAGAAGGTGATCATGATTTTTTTTTTCCATATTGATATCTAAACAGTGAAAATCGCTGTTATAAGTAAGCATACGAATACTATGCTATTACTATTGTGAAGCTGTGATTGGCCACAAGTAGTCACATGATACAGATGTGCTGTAATTAGCCCTATCTGTACCATGTGATCACTGTGATCAATCACGGTGCTCAACACAACAGTACTCAGCAAATGGAAGCCATTCATTGTGTACAATTGCCATGTGATTTGCTGTCTTTGGTCACAGCGATCACATGGTACTGGCAGCAGGCCGGTACAACAGTCTGCAATCCGCTCTATTCGGCGGACACAGCAGGTGATGGACCACAGCGCGGTAAATCCTGGGAGGACGTCATATGATCTAGACCCAATATGGCAGCTCTTCCTCTGATGAAGCCACGCCTGGTAGTGTAACACGTAAGGGGCAGAGCTGGTGATGTAGACAGTGGTCAAGTGACAGAGAGCGGAAGCTCCATTTGGAAGAGCAGTCCATGCTGTGTGTTTTCTTTTTTGTTTTAACCCCTTTTGTGCTGGCGTCTCCCAGGCCTTTAAGGGGTTTGTGACACCTAGAGGCAGGGTGGAGTTTAGGGTCTGGATGTCACAGCGGTCACATGATCGGACAGCTCCTGATTGCAAGTAGCAATCGGTACCTTTCTGTGAGGCACCAGTAAATATACAGCCCCACTGCATAGTATAAAAAAAAAAAAAAATTAAAATAAGTGGAGTTATGCTTTAAGACAAACGTTACCATATGTATTTTTTTTAATACAGCTTTGAATTTTGGTGCCATTTTATATGGTAGTTATGATGGTGTACTTTGCAGGAAATATGGCTTTCGTATTGCTGTTGACAGGATGTGGTTTTATACCACAAATTACCACTAGAAGTCATTTAATGTACTCTTCTTTTTACTTTGCGCCCACAACTAATGGATCAAGCTTTTAGTGTACCAAAGTGATCTTGCTTTTTTTTTTTTTTTTTTTCCCTCTTGTTCAGAAGGAGATGACGTCATTTAAGATTTATAATTTACTAATTTATTTCCAAAATATAGTGAAAGTAACACTTTGGAAACATCCGCTGGATGCTTTGTTTTTTTTTTTTTTGGTTTTTTTTTTATTACATCTGAATGTATTAAATGATTGTATAGTGGCAGTGATTCTATTGTCTATATTATAAGAATGTAAAAAAAAAAAATAAACTGTTAAAAAAAGTTACATAATTAGTTAGGCGCTGGCAGACTTGTAAGTGGTGTATGTCACCAGGGTTCCTCACGTGGCTGCTGTGAGAGTCTCCAGAGTTTGACTGACATGGAGAAAAAAAACCCGATATTTTCTCATACTCTTAACCTGTTCATGCTACCTCCCAGTTGCCCTATAAGTAGGCCTTCAGAGGTGCCGCAACCGCTGTGATTGGCTCTCACTGTGGTCACATGATTGTAAGCCTGACTATTTGTCTCCCATTAGAAATCGTTACCAAGAGCAGTTGGAGACAACTCTGTCATTGGCTGTGAGCATGCTCTCAGCACAAAATCTTGAGCCACTCGATGTGTATGTTCAGTGGCTGGACATTAAATCCCACTTTTCTTGTGCTGCATCTGCGTTACACAATCGGCAAGAGGCTAATAATTTCTATTTTGGAGCGTGGAGGTATTGTAGAGCTTTGTATGAGATAAACTCCCCATTCCTAGGGTCCACGCTGTACCTGGTAGCCAAACCTCATTATTGCTCTCAACTGTTCACAAACATGTATATGCACACCGTATGTATATAGTGCTGTGTTCAGACAGTGGGACAGGAACTTTCTGTCCTGCCACTGCAGCAAAATCAAGTCTGGCTGAGTGCTGCTCAGCCATTCGCAGGCAGCTTTGTTTCGTATGAATAAACGAGGCAGAGAAACAGGCAGATGACATCACAATCTCCAACTCAGCCAATCGGAGGAAACTTTGTGTTCATACAATACAAGGCTACTTTTGAATGGCTGAGCAATGCTCTGAATGATTCGTGTTTGTTCTAGGAGGATGGGAGGATGTTCTGTCCTCACAGGTTTACTTTGGTGTACCCATAGATGCTTTTGGCTGTTCTTGTGTCAAATTCCACAGGCTCAGGCAATGGTCCTAATGTCTTTAAATGACATGAATAGGGCCCTCCTATTCCTTCTGTGTTGAGCTGTATTGTACTTGTACTGTCACCCTTTATATTGTAAAGTGCTGCACAAACTGATGACGCTATATAAATCCTGTATAATAATAATAATCAAATTCCTTTGCATAATTGCGGATCTTTTGTGAGGTAGATCCATTACATTATCCCTATATTGTTATATAACTCTAGTTTAACCACTAGTCTACAGGGAACTTATACCCCCTTCCTGCCCAGGCCAATTTCCAGCTTTCAGCGCTGTTGCACTTTGAATGACAATTGCGCGGTCATGCAACACAGTACCCATATGACATTTTTATCATTTTTTTTGTGACAGAGCTTTATTTTGGTGGTATTTAATCACCTCTGGGTTTTTTTTGCTAAACAAACCAAAAACCACTGAAAATTTTGAAAATAAAAAAAACATTTTCTTCGTTTTTGTTATAAAATTTTGTAAATAAGTGATTTTTCTCCTTCACTGATGTGCGCTAATGAGGCTGCAGTGATGGGCACTGATAGGTGGCACTGATGGGCACTGATGATGAGGCACTGGTAGGTGGCACTGAAAGGCAGCACTCATATATGGCACTGTTAGGTGGCACTGACAGGCACTGTTAGGTGGCACTGATTGGCAGCACTGATAGGTGGCACTGACTGGCATTGATAGGTGGCACTGATGGGTGACACTGAAAGGCAGCTCAGATGGGCACTGATATGTGGCATTGATGTGCAGTGGTAAGCACTGAAATGTGGCATTGATGTGGCACTGATGGGCACTGGCAGGTGGCATGGATGAGCACTGACAGCTGGCACTGATGGACATTGACAGGTGGCACTGCTGGGGCTACACAGATCATCAGGGCACACTGATCATCAATGCCTTATGATCAGTGTACATGTCCCCTCTGAGGAATGCAGATTACCGGCTCTCCTCTGTCAGCGTGACAGCTCGTGAGGAGAGAAATGCCAATAACTGGCATTTCCCTATTTACATGCGATCAGCTGTGATTGGACACAGCTGATCACATCACCGAGCCGACATCTTCGGCTCTTTCCGTTGATCAGTGATCCGCTGTGTCCGAGGGACACAGCGCACTGCCGATCGCCGCGCTGTGGGCTTAGAATGTGAGGACATCATATGACGTCCTCCCAGAACGAGAGAACCGGCTTGCGCCGTCGTACTATATGGCGGGCGGGAGGCGGTTAAAGTGATTAAAAAGTTTTTGGTTTTTTTTCCAAATCTAATAAACATAGTATACTATGGTATTGCAAAGAGCAGCCCAGAACCTCCTCTTCTGAGGTCTCCGTCAGCACTCTTGGCTCCTCCCCATACTATATGTGCCACTTTAGCAAGCCGCTTTCTATGGTTTAACACCTGCAGACTTGCTCCCCAGCCAGGGTTTTTGTGTCCATAAACACTCGCAGCATGACTCTCCCCTGATCCCTCATAGAATTTGGTTGACAGCAACAGGAGTCAATGTCTCTGTGTCCTGAGAGAGAGAGAGATCAGTGCCGCTGCAGATGCACAGCACTGGATCAAGAAAGGACTATGAGGGGGGTAAAAGAGGCAATACAAATACTGGCATTTTATTTATTTTATTTTATTTTACAGTAATGCAGGGAATGCATTAAGGTAAATTTCGTACCTTTAGGACCACTTCTCTGTGGTCAACTTTTTTTTTTTTTTTAAGGAGTTCTATGGTCTCAGCATTGTAATAGTAATACATAAAGTAGTTATATTTGGCAATCCAATATATACCTGTGATGAATGCAGAGGCCAATGTGGACTGGCCAATCTCACCAAAAAAAAATGTAAAAATGCCACTCTCAGCTGCACCCTGCAAAAAGATGTTCCAGCTTGCAGGACCAAGATCTAGGTGCCAGCAGCCTGAGAGTGATTGTCACTGGGTTAAGTTAATTAAGTAATACATTTTTAACCACCTCTCGTCCGGCCATTGTATATAAACAGCCGGACGGTGGCAGTGCAGGGTTGGGTTGCCAGTTATAAATGGCCTCCCCGCCCCCTGCTTGTGTGCGCTCCCTGGGAGCGCACAGCACCGCGATCCGGTGCCCACTGTGTCTCCGGACACAGTGGAACACCGATCGTCGTACGGGACCTCTGTGTGAGGTCCAATAATGTGATCACTGATTGGCCAATCAGTGATCACAGCAGAGTAGTAAGAAAAATGTCACTTCTGACATCATTGATTACTACGTGTGAAATCTGTCAATGATCACAGAGGTCACATGGTACAAGGCTATTCACAACAGCCTTGTACCATGTGGCAAGCTGTGACCAATCACAGCTCACACAGTATTTCTCAATGGCTGCAAGAATGCAGCCAGAGAGAACGAGAAATTATTGCTTTTACAGGCTTTATGGGTGTAAAAGCAATCGGTGTAAAAAAAAAAAAATCTTCATCACCCCCCACAAGTAATACATGGTGACACTGTACTGCTAGGGTGACAGTACGTAAAAAAAAATTTAAAATTATAATTTTTGGTTATAAACTAATTTGGGTTATTTTTGTATTTTTTTTTTTACTAAAAAGATAACTGAATACATTTTGGGCAAGATTTATGATGAAATATTTATTTGCAAAATTTTATAAGATGAAACACTTTTTAAAAAGATTTTTGGGCTTTCATTTATATAGCAAAAAAAATTAAAAATCCCAGTGGTGAATAAATACCACCAAAATAAAACTTTGTCTCAAAAAAAGCTAAAAAATTCATATGGGTACAGTGTTTCATGACCGCGCAATTGTCATTCAAACTGGGATAGTGCTGAAAGCTGAAAATTGGCCTGGATAGGAAGGGGGTAAAAGTGTCCGGGCGTGAAGTGGTTAAGCTGCCACCGCCAGCATCTTTTTACCGAGGAGAAAACTCACAATCTTAGCAATAACTACTATGATTTTAGAATAAAATGTTCAGAGATTTCTAATACAGTAGCACTCTTCAAGAGACAGATTCTTTTAGTTTGTATTAGCACATTTACAGGCAATTTCAACACTTTTCAGAATAGGGTTTAATAATAAAAAGGTCAAAAAGGTGCAGATAAAATATTTACAAAAACAGATATTACAAAGTAACAGAGAACAAGTAGCAGCAAGACAAGAAGTGACAATAAATATATACTTGCAAAGCCTTAGCAGAGTTTAGTCAAAGGTGAGCAAGATGTCGGCTCTCATAACTTTACAGATTTGGTTGATGGTACATGAGAGCTTGACAAAATGTCCCGCCAGTCCCTTTTTCTGTGGTATCAAAGAGGGTGTTGACGGAGACCATCTGACCAATTAAGCTGCTGCAGAGTGGCCATGGGGTTGTCACCGTGTTTGACGATCTCATGGTTGTCCCTTACACTCAACATTTTATTAGTATTAATGTCTTCCAATATGTACTAGTTGCATTCTGGAAACTGGTAGGTTATTGTTCAGCATTATATTTCGTGCCCAAGGATACTAAACAGAGTATTTCGGATGGACCTGTCACCCCAGAGCTATCTGACTGCTACCTAACCTTCTGTATGCTATATCCTAGCCATGTATGATCTTGATTTGTTCGGTATGATATTCCTCATTCAAATATATATTTAATATTGATGTGTCTTGGTCCTGTTTGATTTTATGAATTGCGTGTAGTTCTGAAATATTGAGTTGGGAAGTCGGGGTCGCCAAAAGGTCACTGCAAGCCTGACTGCTTTACAATCCCCATTTTATGGCGCGCTATATGTGTTCCTGGTGTTTTAATTGCCCTACAAACTGTGGGTGACAGAACTGAAGGATTTTGTGATAGGTCAGAGGGACGTGTTCTGTAGAGTTTTTTTTTTTTTTTTTTTATCGTCACTAGAATCTAACAGGCATCCTGCCAGGACTTCAGTTACTTATTTACAGCTGTGGCAAAGGCTTGTGTACTGGTGTCTGCTGACCCTAAGTTGAGTTAACAAGCTCTTTTGAAGTGTTAAAAAGTTAAGGCTTTGAATTCTATGCATTGCAGGAGGAGGTAGGGGATAAGATCACTGGGTTATGCCTCTTCTCATGACAGAAAAGGCTGAGACCAGAACAAGATGGATGTCGCCTACAGCTTTCATGTGCCACAACCATTACAATACTTACTTGAAAAACCTCCTTTCATGTTGAATGCTGCTGGTCTGCTGACCATCTCTTTTCAACTTCCTGGATTTACCTACATGCTTTGCAGCTTCTCCTCTGCTGTTTACTTGAAATTTCTAAGGACTACATATCCCATGGTACCTTGCTGCCTGCAAGCTATGATTCCTGTACTGACTCTGTCTCCTGAAACTCCTCCCAGCATCACTGTAATTCAGAAGGCAGGCTTTGTGAATTTTGTGACACAGGAGTGCCTACTCACATGAAACAGTGAATACGTGTCAAAGAAAGTAAATGTGTGGGGTTCATCACAAAGAAAGTTTACAAATATCAATTTGCAGTTGGTTGGAAATTAGGGAGTTCACTCAAATTTCGGTGGCCAAAACGTTTCAGTCGAAAACACCCCTATTGGCCTTTGGCTGATATGAAAATAAGCATCGATACAGGTGCTGAAAATAACCCCACCCCATGCCGCTCTCCCACCAGGCTGAGAACACCGAGCGAACGATCCCGGTGTTGCATAAAGCTAAGTGAAGGAAAGATGGCCTCCACTCGTCTCTATGCCCTTGGAGGACCGGGGAGATGTCACTTCCGGTTCTGGCACCTTGTAAACAAGGCTTTTTTTTTTTTTTTTTTTAAAGCACTAGATCAATGCTTTTTTTTGATCTAATGCTTTACACTGTAAAGGAGAGATGTGGGGTCTTATTGACCTGTCACTGCTTATTTCTATCACAAGGGATGAACGCATTCCTTGTGATAGGAATAACCGTGATTAAAAAAAAAAATTCAAAGGGACAGTGCAAAAAGAGAGAAAAAAAAAAGTTTACAGTGCCCCCGTCCCCCCGCACTCACACATAGTGGTGAACACATACATAGGTCACGCCTACATATGTAAATGGTGTTCAAACCACACAAGGTATCACCAACGTCAGAGCAAGAGCAATAATTCTAGCACTAGTCCTCCTCTGTAACTTTAAACTGGTGACCTGTAGAAATTTTTAAAACGTCACCCATGGAGATTTTTAGTTTGACGCCATACCATGAGCGTGCAAAATTTTAAAGCATGACATGTTGGGTATCTACAGTATCTCACAGAAGTGAGTACATTTTTGTAAATATTTTACTATATCTTTTCATGTGACAACACTGAAGAAATTACACTTTGTTACAATGTAAAGTAGTGAGTGTACAGCTTGTATAATAGTGTAAAATTTCTGTCCCTTCAAAATTACTCAACACACAGCCATTAATGTCTGGCAACAAAAGTGAGTACACCCCTAAGTGAAAATGTCCAAATTGGGCCCAATTAGCAATTTTCCCTCCCCAGTGTCATGTGACTCGTTCGTGTTACAAGGTCTCAGGTGTGAATGGGGAGCAGCTGTGTGAAATTTGGTGTTATCGCTCTCATGGCAAAGAACTCTGAGGATCTGAAAGAAAGAATTGTTGCTCTACATAAAGATGGCTTAGGCTATAAGAAGATTGCCAAGACCCTGAAACTGAGCTGCAGCAAGGTGGTCAAGACCATACAGTGGTTTAACAGGACAGGTTCCACTCAGAACAGGCCTTTCCATGATCAACCAAAGAAGTTGAGTGCACGTGCTCAGCGTCAAATCCAGAGGTTGTCTTTGGGAAATAGACATATGAGTGCTGCCAGCATTGCTGCAGAGGTTGAAGGGGTGGGGGGTCAGCCTGTCAGTGCTCAGACCATACGCCGCACATTGCATCAAATTGCTCTGCATAGCTGTCGTCCGAAAAGGAAGCCTCTTCTAAAGATGATGCACAAGAAAGCCCGCAATCAGTTTGCTGAAGACAAGCAGAATAAGGACATGGATTACTGGAACCATATTCTGTGGTCTGATGAAACCAAGATAAACTTATTTCGTTGGGATGGGAGTGTCAGGGTCTGGGGCTGCATGAGTGCTGCCGGCACTGGGGAGCTAGTTCATTGAGGGAACCATGAATACCAACATGTACTGTGACATACTGAATCAGAACATGATCCCTTCCCTTCGGAGACTTATTCCAACATAACGACCCCAAACACACCTCTAAGATGACCACTGTCTTGCTAAAGAAGCTGAGGGTAAAGGTGATGGACTGGCCAAGCATGTCTCCAGACCTAAACCCTATTGCGCATCTGTGGGGCATCCTCAAATGGAAGGTGGAGGAGCTCAAGGTCTCTAACATCCACCAGCTCCGTGATGTCATCATGGAGGAGTGGAAGAGGACTCCAGTGGCAACCTGTGAAGCTCTGGTGAACTAAATGCCCAAGAGGGTTACGGCAGTGCTGGAAAATAATGGTGGCCACTCAAAATATTGACACTTTGGGCCCAATTTGGACATTTTCACTTAGGGGTGTACTCACTTTTGTTGCCAGCGGTTTAGACATTAATGGCTGTGTTGTTATTTTGAGGGGACAGCAAATTTACACTGTTATACAAGCTGTACACTCACTACTTTATATCGTAGCAAAGTGTCATTTCTTCAGTGTTGTCACATGAAAAGATAGAATAAAATATTTACAAAAATGTGAGGGGTGTACTCACTTCTGTGAGATACTGTATTTACTCGGCATAATATCTTTCATATTTTACAAAAAATTGGGGTATATGTTTTGTGGTTTTTATTTTTTGTTTTTTTTTTCAATCATTAAAGTGTATTTTTTTCCAAAGAAATTGTGTTTGAAAAATTATATTAATTTTTAAAAACTGTCCATTTTGGTTTTCGGCCAAGTGCATCCTGAATTTTTAGTTTTGGAACCAGAATTTTCATTTCGGTGCACCACTACTGGAAATTAAATACAAAGTAGACATAAAAAAAAACTAAATATAATTTGCTAAAGCAGATGATTGTAATATTTAATACTTTTCTTTTTTCTGGCAAGGAGCCGCTGATTAAAGTTTTATATTTCTTTTCTTTTTTTGCTTGCATATAGTGATAAAACACTATAAGCTGGTTTCTATCTTAATTTCAACTACTACGTATATCCTGTTTTTTTTGTCAATGTGTACAGTGAGGAGTTTCCTGAGGATATTGAGTTCATGCTTTTCTTTCTTTTAATTGCTGAATACTGCTCAAATTAACCACTGTCACCAACTAACCAAAGGTCTGCTTAATCTCCGTATTCAACTTGTTCTGCTTCAAAATAATTAGATAATTGAAGCAATGCTGAGGATGTGGCTTCAAAAGTATGCTAGTAAAAAGAAAAAAAGCCTGGTTCCTTATTTTTGAAGTTTGCTTAGTTTAAAAGTTCACATTATGATTACGAATGTTTGTATTTCTTTTGCTTTCTGCTCAAGAAGTGGTTCTCGGGCCTGTCCTCGGGCCTCGCAAGTGGTGCTTGTTTAGGCATTGATTGCCCAACTTGTATTCCAGGGAGGAAATCCACAAATGCAAACCATGTATTTGGCTCTAGGTAATGTCGGGGACAGGTTTAAATATCTTTTCTAAAACACTTTCCTAAAACCTTGGGTATGATGTATACCTTTTTATATTTATTTTGCAAACGTTTATGCTTTACTGGGTTTTTTTTTTAAGCTGGGTTTATGCTACCCAAAGAGGAAACGTTTTCATCCGTGCTGGGCAGGCTTTGGGGTATGTCCGTCACCTTGGTTTCCCCTCTTTTGTCACAAAGTGACATTCCATTCATTTCTATGCACCGTGGCTCAGCTGTGGTGCACAAAAACTAATTTGTGCCCTTGTCAACTCAACTTAAATTGATAATAACATCAAACATTTTTTGCTTTAAAATAAATAAGAGGGTATACTTACCTGCTCTGTGCTGCAGAATTGCAGAGAGGCGCCATGTCTTCTTGTCTGCTTCTTCTCTCCTGAGTGTGCCTCCTTAGCAAGCTGTGTGCTATGGGGGGGGTGCACATGTGAGGGTACGCTACCAAACTGGGCTGTGTGGCTTGACCACAACCACGCTCCCTCCTCTCAGGATTTGACTAACAGCTGCTGCTGCCTGAGTCTCCTGTGAGATTACAGGGCTGTTGAATTCCTATCGTCTGATGCCTGGGACATATAATTCCAAGCTTCGGGCATGTCGTTTTTTTTTCCTACCTTCAGCCTTGCTGCGGGAAAGCAGCAGGGCTCACCAATGGGCTCCTCCCACCCACTGTCTCCCGGGCTCAGCTTGCCCATCTGCGGGCCTGGGACCGGCTCACCACCGGCGGCTACAGGGGAGGGAGGAGAGTAGTTGTCCTAACCCGGAAGTGACTTTATGATGTCACTTCCGGGTCCCCGTTGAAATATTCCCGGCAACCAAGGCCGGGAAAGAATGTATTGCAGTGGGGTGTGCACTGCATTGCATTCACGGGAGCAGAGGGGAGACATGCAGGGTCTTTTAGACCTTGGATGTCTCAAAGAGATCCTGTCACCAAAAATCATCACATTAAGAACCTATATGGGAAAATAAAAATTTTAAGTTAAAAAAAAGTTTTGGTTTTTTTTTTTGTTTTTGTTTTTTTAATTGTAAAAAATTAAAGTTACACCCAAGCACATAACATCCCCGCACATACAAATGTAAACGCACACGCTAGGGTGTCTATGCATGAAAACGTTGATTGCGTTACACGTTGCATATCGCTGCGCACACCAGAATGAGAGCAATAATTCTAGCACCAGACCTCCTCCGTAACACTATACTGATGACCTAGAAGGGGCTTTAAAAGCATCACCTATAGAAAATATAGGGTACTGAAGTTCGCCATTTCATGAGTGCACGTAAATTTAAGGTTTGACAAGTGGATATCTATTTATTAGCTGCAACCTCATCTTTTATATTACAAAAAATTGGGTAATTTATTGCTTTTTTTTGTGTCCTAATATTAACTAACTTGTATTTTTTACTGAAATTTTGCGGTAATATCATGCGACATAAAAAAATTGGAACTACCACTATTTTATTCTCTAGGGTCTCTGTTTTCAGAACATATATCATGTTTGGGGGTTTTGTGCAATCTTCAGGCCTAAAATGTTTTTTTTAATCTTGTGCAAAAAAACACAAAAATGGCTGTCAGCAAAAGGGATAAAGGATAAGCCGGACACTCCCCTTTTCTGACAAGCACACAATCAGTACTCATTACACTGCAAGGTCTTTCTGCTAGTCCTCCAGTGTGGTGCTGGAGACAGGCAGGGAGGGGAGGAGGAGATAAACGGCACAATGTTAAAAATATTACACGTTTAAGTCACCATAAAAAACCCTTTTTGTTTTTAAAACATTCCTAATATCAGCTCCGATTTTAAATACGGTTTTGGTTACAAAAAACTTTTTTTTTTTATCTGGACAAGTAGATTGTCATGAGGGGCAAGTAGACTGGGACACCGATTTAGTCCCTTGGACAAGTAGTTTTTTAAAAAATGTGCACACTCCTAGATTAGGAAGAGGGGAGAGAGGACTCCGGTAAGTGTTGGGCAGGGGGTACAACAAATGGTAAAACATTTTTACCTGAATGCATTAAAGCATTTGTAAAGTCTGTGGGCTCGATATAAAGCCTGTGAGAGCAGGGAGAAGAGGAGAGAACTGTTGCAGATGGGCACACAGCGCTGGATCGAGATTGGACTCAGGTATGTATAAGGGGGAAGATGGGGTGATACACATACTAAAACCTTTTTTTTTTTTTTTTACCTTAATGCAGTGGAATAGATTAAGGTAAAAAATATTTAGGCTTTACAACCACTTTAAGGTAAAAAAAACGGTTTGACTTAATAAGCACTTTTTAACTGCTTCCCGACTGCCGTATAGCAGATATACTGCTACAGGGCGGCACGGGTGCACAAAATCACGTATATATCCGTGATTTTGCATTTCCGGGTAGTGGGCATGAGCGCACCCTACCCTCATCACCATTTGCAGCTTTCAATCACCGAGTCCCAGCCGGTGATTACTCGCTGGCGCCCGGTGATTGCCAAGCATCTCCGATGGGGAGGAGAACTGTATGAAAACAATACAGTTCTCCTTCCTGTCAGCTCATGCACACTGCTTTTGCATGGCAGTGTGGTTACAGTGAAGCACAGGGACACAGCTTACAGTGAAACAGCACACAGTTAACTCTTTGATTACCCCTCATGTTAACCCCTTCCTGCCCAGTGCCCTTATTACAGTGTCAGTGCTTTTTTTTTTTTTTTTTATCACTGATCACTGTATTGGTGTCACTGGGGATGTCAGTGACACCAAGTCATTACTAGCAAAAATAAAACAAATTCCAGAATCTATACCATCATTTGTAAATGCTATAACTTTCACTTAAACCAATTAATTTACACATATTGGGATTTTGTTTTAGCGAAAACATGCAGCAGAATACATTTTGGCCTAAATTTATCACCGAAAGAAAGCTCTATTTGTGAGGGGGAAAAAAAAAGGACATAAATTTCATTTGGGTGCAGCGTTGCATGATCGAGCAATTGTCAGTTAAAGCAACGCAGCGTTGTAACGCAAAATAATCACCTGGTCAGGAAGGGGGGTAAATCTGCAGGAGGGCAAGTGGTTAATTTTATCTTAACCATTTGCTGCACAGGGCACTTTTAAAATTTTTTTTTTTTTTTTTTGCTAGAGAACCCCCAATTTTATATTTTCCTTAACCACTTCAATACCGGGCACTTTTACCCCCTTTCTGCCCAGATCAATTTTCAGCTTTCATTGTTGTCACACTTTGAATGACAATTGCGCAGTCATGCAACACTGTACCCATAAGAAAAAGTATCATTTTTTTCACACAAATAGAGCTTTCTTTTGGTGGTATTTAATCACCACTGGGTTTTTTATTTTCTGCTAAATAAACAACAAAAAAACCTGAAACGTTTGGAAAAAAAACTCATTTTTCTTTGTTTTTGTTATAAGATTTTTCAAACAAATAACATTTCTTTATAAATTTAGGTCAAAATGTATTCTGCTACATTTCTTTGGAGAAAATACCCCAAATTAGTGTATATTATTTAGTCTGTAGGATCGTTCTAGAGTCCACAAACCATGGTATATATATCTGACAATCGATCAATCAATGTACTGACGGCCCATCTAATTTCTTGAGGCCCGAAAACGCCAGTATAGTACAAATACCCCCCCAAATTACCCAAATAGAGGAAAATAGAGAGTCCAAGGTATTTAGTAAGAGGCATGGTGTGTTCTTTGGAGGTTGTAAGTTTTTGTTACAATTTTTTGGAAAATGTAGAAATTAAAAAAAAATCCTAATTTTTTTTTTTTTCTTTTTTGCATATTGTCACCAGTCCAGTACAGCATGATTATATAACTGGTGTGATCAGAGACACTGACTGGTGACAGTATGTAAAAATAATTTAATTTTTATTTTATTTTTTTAACTTTTTCTATTTTTTTATTACTTTTATTTTTTCTTAACTATTTTTTTTTCAACACACTGTGACCAAAGCAATACAATGTTACCATGGTAACACTGAACTATGGGTAAGTGATCAAAAATTTTTTTTTTCTTTTTACACAATATGATTGCTAATACCAATGTATTTCATTGGCATTTTCAATCATTACTGAATGAAACTGATTTATTCAGTCTTTTGTTGTGATTAGCTGTGATTGGGCAAAGCTCATCACATGATACAGATGGACTGTGATTGGCCTTGTCTGTACCTTGTGACTGCTTTGATCAATCACAGCTAACAACACAATTGTATAAAATGAATGGCATGAAAGAGAGCCATCCATTGTATACAGTCGACATGATCTGCTGTGATTGGTCACAGCGATCACATGACACTGGCAACAGGCCGGTGTAGTGATATGTCATCAGATGTGTCCCATGGACGCAGCCGGTGACAGATCGCACCGCTCCACTGCTGTGTGAACGGCTGCTTTTGAAAGGACGTCGTATGATGCCCAATCACAATGGTGAGTGTCCTGCCCGGCTTATAGCAGAGTGTTAAACAGAAGCCTTGGAGAATAAAATCGTGGTTGTTACAATTTTTTGTCACACGTTTATTTATTCAGCTCTTTATCAAACACACGTTTTCAGGAAACAATTTAAATGCACACAAACACGATATAATACCCACTTTTTGGTAAAACATAAAAGATTATGCTGCACTGAGTAAATGAATACAAAACTTGTTTCAAAGATATAACATTTTGCATGTCTGTGAAATGGCAAACTACAATACCTACAAATTTCCATAGGTGACATTTTAAAAGCCTTTACAGGTTACCAGTTTATAGATAAATGTGAGCTGAGCTGTGGTGTTAGAATTATTGCTCTCTCTCTGAGGTTTGTAGCGATACCTCACAAGTGTGGTGCATACTGTATACCACCAAATTAAAGCCCTATCCATCTTGGGGGGGCATTGTATAAAAATGTTGGCGTAGAGTTCAAAACCTAAGGCCCCTTTCACACTAGTGGTCCAATCAGGTTTGCCTGTCCATTTTTCGGACGGACCTGATCGGACCCTCCATTCGCCTCTATGGAGTGGCGGGTGTAAACGGGTGTCCGTTTACACCTGCCTACATCCAATCCACTTAAAACAGGAGGATGGCTGTTGGGTGTAAACAGACAGGCAGTCCATTTGCATCCAACAGCCCATGGGGAGAGCAGCCTATATCTGTACCGCTCTGCATAAGAGGAATGGACACGGACCAGCTATCCACCTGCTCAGCGGAGATCAGTGGACAGATCCCCCACTGAGTAAACAGACTCCTGGCGGAGCCCACCACATGAGAAAGGGGCTTAAAGGGTATAATGTGCAAAACAGAGACTTTGCTGAAAAAAAAAAATTCAGTGGGACTCTCAGGGGACATCTGCATTCACACACAACTTTTGCGTGCCTAGTACACATACACACCTCTGTTGTGCATTATTCACAGGAAACATTTATACAGTTTGTGGGCTGGAAGTTTGACTAAACAATGAATCCCACAATCACTATGTTAGTCATGTCAGCATGTTTTGATCCAGCAATGAGTATCAGGTAAAAGCACAATTGTAATAATACATGTGGGAGGGGGAATTAAGCTGTGTGACACCCATTTGTATGCCTAAAGCTCTGCTTTGAGATCCATCATTACTTTTTGGTGTAGTGACATTTCTCAGTGCACTGCATTTGCTTTGGCATTATGTTATGTTCATTCACACAGAAAAAAAAAATCAAACTATACAGTTGTTGCCATACTGTCATTTTGGACTTGATATATGGGCAGAAATGTTCAGCTTGTGTGTCACTTCCTTCAGGCACTTCCAGTTTCTCTGACATGTGGATTGCAGCCAGCATTAGACATCAACACTAGTTCTACTTAACAGACAGCCAATTTACTTCAACAATTAGGCCTAGGTGCTTGTTTTTGTGCTTCTATTTTTCAGTGGAAATATATCAACCCTAACATTTTAAAATCTTA
This sequence comes from Staurois parvus, assembly GCF_062004578.1. Taxonomy (NCBI): domain Eukaryota; kingdom Metazoa; phylum Chordata; class Amphibia; order Anura; family Ranidae; genus Staurois; species Staurois parvus. The sequence continues at coordinate 3,296,579 of NW_028318025.1, forward strand.
GTTTAATATAGTTGTTTTCAACTTATTTGCCTTTACGTGCTTGCCCTGTTGAATTTTAACGTCTGCATTTCAAATACAGAGCTGTAGATTCTTCCTCTGGTGTCTGTGTATCGGCAAATTTGAATAACAACTTCAGAGGGAAGCTTAATGTTAAACATTAGCTGTTTTTTTTTTTTTCTTTTTGTTTTTTGGGAAGGGTTAGACCCTCTGTCAGGTTTGTGTTGCTGTTGACCAACTCATTTGCAGTATTAAGTTTCACCTTCTGCCCTGGTCACCATTGTCACTTAGATGGAAGGGATTCCTAGTGTTTTAGAAGTGTCACTGGATCAGAAGTAGATGGGAAATCTCGCAATACATACAGAAGTTTGAGTGACAAATGCCAATGTTTATCAGTACCACTGGGGAGACTTCTTTCACACATCTGGAAGTGAGGGAAATCTATTCAATGGGACTTTTAAATCAACAAAAACATGACAGCAGTTCAAGCCCTTCCCTGCTTTGGGGGGGAAAAAGTTTTGGCTGAAGATCCACCTGAATTTTAGACTAAACCACACTATTCTACTGAATGCCAGATAACTGATAGTACTTACATTAACCACTTCAATACCGGGCACTTTTACCCCCTTCCTGCCCAGGCCAATTTTCAGCATTCAGCGCTCTCACAGTTTAACAATTGTGCGGTCATGCAACTCTGTATCTAAATTACATTTTTATAATTTTGTATACACAACTAGAGCTTTCTTTTGGTGGTATTTATTCACCACTGGCCTTTTTTTTTTTTTTTTGATAAACGAAAAAGTATAAAATTTTGAAAAGAGATTTTCTTTGTTTCTGTTATAAAATGTTGCAAATAAATAATTCTTTATAAATTTAGGCCAAAATGCATTCTGGTACATTTCCTTGGTGAAAATAACCCAAATTAGTGTATATTCTTTAGTCTGTAGGAAAGTTATAGAGTTCACAAACTATGGTATATATCTGAAAATCGATCAGTACTGATGGCCTATCTCATTTCTCGAGGCCCAAAAATGTCAAGACAGTACAGATGTCCCCCAAATTACCCCTTTTTGGAAAGTAGACAGTCTGAGGTATATAGTAAGAGTCATTGCAAGTTTTTTTGAAGTTGTAATTTGTTATTTTTGTAAAAAAAAAAAAAAAAAAAACACCATTTTTTTTTATTGCACATGCTCCCCTTCTGCTGTGTAAAAAAGCAGTCTCTAAACACAGCTTACTGCCTGATTACTGTGGCCTGGGTTGGGGGCGGGGCTAAGCTTGGGACAGTCTCATGTCCTGTGACATCACCTTGCCTATTTCAGGCCCTCCCCCAGACCATGCAAAGTGGATTGGAACTGTCAGTCATCATGATCTGATCCGCTCAAAGACCTTGGTGGGCAGATCCATGAATGACAGTTCTACTCTGCTTTACACCGCCTGGGGGAGTGCCTGAAAAAGCTGACGCAATGTCACAGGGCATGTTGCCCACTCCAGCTTAGCTCTGCATTATATAGACTCCCCGCCCCCCCCCCTTTTTTTTTTTTAATCACATTTCCTTTGTTCTCGGCTGCATAAGAGCTAGTAGAGGAGAAACAGCAGTACACTGATCTTCCCAGTAAAAGACTGTGAGGGGAGGGGGAGCTGTCCTCTCCTGATTGGTGTGGTCCGTTTTTAATAGGAAAGCAGAGGGGCTGGCAGGAACACCAGGGATTTCACGCAAAGGAAGCAATTAAAATAAAACAGGATACCACTAGTTCTGGGTTTTTTTCCAGCAAAAAAGCTCCCCTGCCAAAAAACATTGATTACAGTCTGTGTGCATGGACACATAGGATAACATGCTGGGGGGTTTACTGTCTGTAGAAAAAACATCAAAAGCCAAAAACGGCAGCTGTAATAACGTCCAGGGTGCATGAGGACATAAGCAAATGTACATAATATAATGTAGGTGCGTATACGTTGAAAGAACATGATTGTTCATGTAATGGTGTCACTGGGCTTTCATTGTGGAAAATGGTGTACAAATGTTTTTGACTCTTAAAAGCTGACCAGATATCTTGCACCCAGGTCCTACTTTTAGGATCTAACTTGGGGAGTTTATCTGAATCAGTAAATTACCATCCTTCCTTTTTTTTCGTTGTCAGATTTGACTCTCAATATGCCTATTCCTAAAAAATGTCTACTAAAAAAAGTATAACAAAGTGTCAGTGCCGGTTCACACCAGAATCGTACAGGAACACTGTCTGCATTCTCCTGCAGTGCAATTTGGGAGCCCATTCCTTTGGGCTGCAAATTTCATCAGAATGCACAAAATGTAGGCCATGCACTACTTTTGAAAAATGCGCTTCACCATCACAGTATCGTGGTTTGGTGCAGTGCGTTTTTCAAAAGTCGTGCATGGCCAACTTTTTCTGTGTTCAGAAGCATTTTGCACCCTGTTCAAATGAATGGGCTGCCAATTCACATTGCAGGGAAATGCACAGGAACTGCAGTTGTGATCTGCATTCAAGGTGCTATTAACAATGTATTGGCACCCACAGCAGGTCACAAAAACACTGCGTTTAACACTGTGAGGGGAACCCGCCTTTTCCGCAACACATTCTTGGGTGACCTCAATGTAAATACAGGAAGCAAGATAAACATACACAGTGGGGACATAGGCCCACAACAGTTATGCTGGCCATATACTAGTAGATTTTTGATAATATGACGAATGTGGTTCTAAAGTACTTCCAAAAACGCTTGCTTTTAACATTTCATTTTGTTGTGATTGGACTTTCTTGAATGAAAACAACATTCACTGTTAGAGATTTGCCTGAAACATTTTTTCCATCCTCCTTCAAAATGTTCACTTTACTTCTGTCAGAAATGAATATTGATTTCACCCCACTAACAATTAGCAAGTCAAATGAATGTTCTTACAATTACATTTTTTTTAAGTAAATTCCACTAGTGTATGGCCAACTTTAACCCTTCTTCTGAAATGAGAAGAAAGGCCTTGGCCGAGTTTGGCTTTAAAATTGTGGAATGGTGATGAAAAACAAATTCTATGCATTTACAAGAAAATCTAAACTAGTAAGTAAAAGATTATTCACATATTTTTTGCAAGCTGGATGTTTAAAATATATATAACACATTTTAAAGCAATGCTGAGGCTTTCCCAAAAAAATAAAAATTTAAATTAAAAATAAAAATTTCTGCTTACCACAAAGAGATGGTTACAACAAGGAGCCTGCATGGCTGCTTTGTGAACAATGTAGCAGATTGCCCAGAATCCAGGTCTTAACCTCTTCCTGATTACTACAGCAATAGCACAGTAGTAATGGGGGAGGGTTGGAGCTAGCAACCATGGTGGCAGGTTACTTTACAGAGCTGCCCTGGCCAAAATTTGGAGAGGAAGGCTGCCATAGGGATATCTGGGGGTACCTGCTGTTTTGAGTGGGAGTTTGATTTTTCTTTTGAAATGGAGGATAATGCATACTTTTTGCTTTGTTCTTTTTTCTAACTTTTGAATGTAATTACCATATTCCCTTTGCTGTATTTCAGATGGTATCATGGCAAACTCGATAGAACAATTGCGGAGGAGAGACTGCACCAAGCTGGAAGGACTGGAAGCTATCTGATCAGGGAGAGTGATCGTAGGCCAGGATCTTTTGTCCTTTCCTTTCTTAGTAAAACAAATGTAGTCACGCATTTTAGGTAGGTCATATAATCCTTAAAGCAGTATTAAAACAAAAAATGTAATATATTGCAGCTTAGCAAACATATGTGGTGTCTGCATCAGTTTTTCTTTTTTTTTTGTTTTCCCTTTTTTTTTTTTTTTTTTTGGTGTTCTGACCAGTAACACATCTCCTGTATTAGTGAGGCAAAACACTGGATAAATGAGCACAGGAAGCATGGCAGACAGCAGCATTGTCAGTCAGGGGGAATGGGAATGTTAAATGTATTAGCAAATTTAATTACAATAACAAATTGAATCCAACCTCCAGCTCACACTTTATAATCAGTTACCACAAACAGTTTTTTTTTTGGGGGGGGGGAGGGGTAAAGGTTTTGCATAAATAAAAGCTCATGATTATTAGCACCCCTGCCAGTGTTAAATTGTTTTGTCTCATCCATGTATATGGACGCATTCTGCTGGAGAGCTTGTTATTTTGAAAAACAGACTTGCTGGCTGGCTGGCTCACCAGGTGAAAATAGAAGAAAGAAAGCCTAATAAAGAAAATGAATGCAGCCATCACATCCTAAGAATTAGTAAGCTGCAATATAATAAATGTTTGCGTTAATGTTTCATACTGAGTTTAATAAGCAGATGTCTTTATTCTTTTATGGCTGCTGCTTTTTTTTTTTAATCCATATTCAGTTGTGAAATTAATGTATAGGACATAATTTAAGTTAGGTCTGTTTGTTCTTTTATATGTGACCTGCTATTCCCAGATGATACAACCTACTTAAGAGACTTTTGGACTGTCTAGGGTTTAACATGCATGAGATGATGAATGTCAACAAGTGGTATAAAGTGAATGATGTATTCCCCAAAGGGAAGTAAATGATAACTTTCACTAAACTGAGTAGAATCAGTTGCCTGTGACAGCTGCAATGGGTAATTTTATGCTTTGAAACCGTAATCTCCTACCCTGCAGTGATTTTTTTTTTTTTTGTCATTTGCTTAATGTTGGTCTACAGTGCATCCAGAAAGTATTCACAGCGCTTAAATTTTGCCACATTTTGTTATGTTACAGCCTTATTTCAAAATGGATTAAATACCTTTTTTTCCCTCAACATTCTACAAGCAATACCCCATAATGACAACGTGAAAGAAGTTTGTTTTGAAATCTTTGCAATTTATTAAAAATAAAAAATGAAAAAAAACCACATGTACATAAGAATTCACAGCCTTTGCCATGACACTCAAAATTGAGCTCTGGTGCACTCTCTTCCCACTGATCATCCTTGAGATGTTTCCACAACTTGATTGGAGTCCACCTGTGGGAGATTAAATTGATTGGACATGATTAGGAAAGGCATAAACCTGACTATATAAGGTCCCACAGTTAACAGTGCATGTCAGAGCACAAACCAAGCCATGAAGTCCAAGGAATTGTCCGTAGACCTCCGAGACAGGATTGTATTGAGGCACAGATCTGGGGAAGGGTACAGAAAGTTTCCTGCACCATTGAAGGCCAATGAGCACAGTGGCCTCCATCACCTGTAAATGGAAGAAGTTTGGAACCATCTGGAATCTTCCTAGAGCAGGCCGCCCGGCCAAAATAAGCGATTGAGGTTGAAGGGCCTTAGCCAGTGAGGTAACCAAGCACCCGATGATGACTCTGAAAGTGCTCCAGCGTTTCTCTGTGGAGGGAGAAGACCCTTCCAGAAGAACAACCATCTCTGCAGCACTCCACCAATCAGGCCTGTATGGTAGAGTGGCCACTCGGAAACTGCTCCTCAGTAAAAAGGCAAATGGTAGCCTGCCTGGAGTTTGCCAAAAGGCACCTGAGGGACTCTCAGACCATGAGAAACAAAACTCTCTGGTCTCATAAATCAAAGATTGAACTCTTTGACCTGAATGTCAAGCGTCATGTCTGGAGGAAACCAGGCACCACTCACCACCTGGCCAATACCGTCCCTACAGTGAAGCATAATGGTGGCAGCATCATGCTGTGAGGATGTTTTTCAGTGGCAGGAACTGGGAGACTAGTCAGGATCAAAGGAAAGATGAAAGCAGCAATATACAGAGACATCCTTGATGAAGACCTGTTCCAGGGCACTCTGGACCTTAGACTGGGGTGACGGTTCATCTTTCAGCAGGACAACGACCTTAAACACACAGCCCTATTAAAAGGAGTGACCAACTCTGTGAATGGTCTGGAGTGGCCCAGCCAGAGCCCAGATTTGAACCCGATTGAACTTTTCTGGAGAGATCTGAAAATGGCTGTGCACCGATGCTCCCCATCCAACCTGATGGAGCTTGAGAGGTGCTGCAAAGAAAAATGGGAAAAAGTGTCCAAAAATAGGTGTGCCACGCTTGTAGCATCATACCAAAATGACTTGAGGCTGTAATTGGTGCTAAAGGTGCTTCAACAAAGTATTGAGCAAAGGCTGAGAATACTTGTGTACATGTGTTTTTTTTTTTTTTATTATTATTTTTAATAAATTGCAAAGATTTCAAAACTAACTTCTTTCATGTTGTCATTATGGGGTATTTTTTTGTAGAATATTGAGGAAAAAAATGAATTTAACCTCTTCAATACCGGGCACTTTTACCCCCTTCCTGCCCTGGCCAATTTTCAGTTTTCAGCGCTCTCACACTTTGAATGACAACTAGAGCTTTCTTTAGGTGGTATTTAATCGCCACTGGGGTTTTTATTTTTTGCAAAATTAACAGAAAAACAAAAGTTTGAAAAAAAAACAAGTTTTTCTTTGTTTCTGTTATGAAAGTTTGCAAATAAATAATGTTCTGCTACATTTTTTTGGTGAAAATAAACCAAATCAGTATTTTATTATTTAGTCTGTAGGAAAGTTATAGAGTTCACAAACTATCAGATATATCTGAAAATTGATCAATCCTGAAGTACTGACAGCCAATCTAATTTCTTTAGGCAAACAATGTCAGAACTGTACAGATATCCCCCAAATTGCCCCTTTTTGCAAAGTAGACAGTCTGACATATTTCTTAAGAGGCATGGCGAGTTTTTTTAAGTTATTTTTTTTTGTCGTTTTTCGGAAAATGAAGATATTAAAAGAATTTTCACAATTTTTGTTTTTTACATACTGTCACCAGTGCTGTACAGCATCATATAATTGGTGTGGTGGTGATCACGGACACTGACTAGTGACAGTATAAAAAAAAAAAAAAAATTGATAATTTTTTTTTATTTTTATTACATTTTTTTTTTTTTTTCCATATTACACTATGACCAAAGTAAATATAAAGTTACCATAGTAACATTGTGCTACTTTGGAGAATCAGTATTTTTTTTTTTTTTTTTTACACAATTTGATTGCTTTTAGAAAAGAATTTCTTTGCTATAAGCAAGCATTTAACTGAATGAAATCGATTCATTCAGGTATTTTTGTTGTGATTAGCTGTGATTGGCCACGGCTAATCACATGACAGATGGGCTGTGATTGGCCAAGCTTATGCATGTGATCAACGTGACCATTCACAGCTAGACACACTTGCTATACAATGGATGGCATGAAAGGATTCCATCCATTGTTTACAACTGTCATGTGACCTGCTGTGATTGGTCACAGCAGGTCACATGGTATTGGCAACGGGGCCGGTACACAGATATGTCGGCCGTGTCAGAGGTACACAGCCTGTGACAGATCTCACCACAGCGCGGCCCTGTGGGCACTCGCTAGGCGTGATCCGGGAAGGAAGTCATATGACGTCCTCCCAGAGGGACGAGAGGCTCGCCCTGGCCGTCATTTTACTATAGGCCGGGAGGGAAGTGGTTAATCCATGCTAGAATAAGGCTGTAACAACAAAACGTGGCAAAAGTTATGCGCGGTGAAAACTTTCTGGATGCACTGTATAAATAAATTATACGGTTGCAGCTGTTAAATATATAAAATGTAGTAGAGGCTATTTAGTGGAATCGCTTCAGTGTTCCGGTTAACCCCTTCAAGATGAAAGGTAACACTCTTGATGCCTGAATGCAGTTTTGCATCTTGGCATGTGCTGGTAAAACTGTACATATTGCAACGTGTCCTTGTAAAGTATACCTTGTTTTGTTCAAGACAAATGGAACCTTTATTTGGTGGTAAATATTAACGGGTATCCCCAGTGTTTTTTTTTTTTATTATCATAGGAAAATTGGCTCAAAAAAAAATTGCATGTGTATTTTTGTTGTAAGGCTGTCTTTGTTCACACCGAATTCGACTTAGAAATCGTGCAAATTAAAGTGAAGTCGCACGATTTCAAAGTTGGATGTTAGTGTGAATTCAGATGCAACTTGGTAGACATCTATGTGACTTCATAGACAGATGTCTGTGCAAGTTGCACCTGAACTTCCAAAAAGTAGTGCCTGTCACATCTGAACTTGCAAAAAGTAGTGCATGAAGTACTTTCAAAACCGGTGCGATTCCAACTCCGGTGCGATATGACCGCTTCCATTGCGGACAATAGGGTTCGACTTGTCATGCGATTTGAAACTATCGATGTGACTAGGGACTAAGAAACAATAGTGTGCATTTTGCTGTGTGTTTTTTTTGTTTTTGTTTTTTTTTTTTAATCTTATCTAAACACACAGACGCTATAGTGACTCTGACACAATTAGCTTCTAGCTTTAGCTTGTTCAGTTGGGCTTTGAAAATGAAAGCTAGAGACTGGTTGGTTGCCATGCACAGCTGCTTCAGTCTTAGTCTCTTCATTATATCTTTTTCTCTGTTCGGAGAAGAAAAGACAGAACAGGGGTGTCCCGATCACAGCAATCATGTGATTAGTAGACCGTCCTCTCAATCAATAGTATGAGTCCTAGAACAGTTTTTGACAGCTTGGTCTCTGTGCTGGGAGCATAAAATGCAGTAGGCTTCCACCACAAACACAGGGGTGCATGCATGCAGTGCCTCAGAAGAAGATCTGTGAGGCCAGCATCAACAGGTTAAAAAAAAAAAAAACTGAATGCCAGTAAATATATTTTGCTTTTTTTTTCACTTTCTAAATGAAGAGGTAGTTACCTTTTTCCACATAGGGCTTGATGTATGGAACCTGTGCTAAAGGTGTCCACTCGGCTTCCATTTTTATGAAGAATGTGTGGGTGCTACAGGGTATTAACACTTTCTAATATTTTTGTTTGATTCAGTCTTGAAAAAAAAAAGTTCCTCACGTGAAAGGCTCATTCAAGCTCCCTCTCTTCTGGCCTGCTGTGTCTGCAGGTTTTCCTAATGCAAGCATCGGTTATACTGGGATTATGCCTGCAGCTACAGACATCATCCCAGTATTTTATTTATTAGCTAGCGATGTGCTTGGGTCTGGGTTTGATCTGAAGCTTTGTTTCAGCCGATGAGGATCCCAGGATAGCCAAGACTCCAGTGCACATCGCTGGATGAGAGGGGTCTTAGGTGTGTATTGGGGGAGCTGAAGGAGGCTGCTGCACAGAGATGGTTTTTTACCTTCATGCCTAGAGTGCATGAAGATAAAAAACCTTGAGCCTTTACAACCACTTTAAGTATTTATTCGGTGTAACATCATCTTTTATATTTTATCAAACAGTTGGGTATTACTTTGTGTTTTTTTGCATTAAAATTCATTGAAATGTATTTTTTCCCAAAAACATTGTTTGAAAAACCACTGAGCAATTACTGTTATATAAAAAAATTGCAACACCCACCATTTTATTTTCTAGGACCTCTGCTTAAAAATATGTATAATGCTTGGGGGCTCTAAGCAATTTTCTAGCTAAAAATGCAGATTTTTTTACATGTAGGAGAGGAATGCCAGAAATGGCCGGGGATTGAAGGGGTGAATATAAATCACTCAAATGTCATCACTGGTATAGTGCTTAGTTTCCATAGCAAAGGTGACTGGAACTACAAATCTAGGTCCAAAGAGATCCCACTTCTTTCCTTTGAAAAAAAAAAGCGTGTAAACGGAAGAAAACTGTGACCATTGTACTGCCTGCTTAATTACAGAACGCATTCAGTCCTTTGCCAGTGGTAGATTCAGTTTAATACTTTGACATTAGGTCAAGGAAGAGTATATTACCAAATATGTTTAACCGCTTCTGCACCACCCTATAGCAGAAATAGTGCTACAGGTGCACAAAATCACAAGTGTGTGTGTGTATGTATGTATATATGTGTGTGTGTGTGTGATTTTGCATTTCCGGGCAGGGGTTGCGCGCGCTCTACCCATGCCACCATTCGCAGCCACGGCTATCGATCACCGGGTCCTGGTCGGTGATTTCCGAGGATATCTGACGGGGAGGAGAACTGTTTTGTTTACTAAAAGTTCTCCTTCCTGTCAGCTCTGGCACACTACTTTTAATGGCTGTGCACAACACAACCATCCAAAGCAGTGTGATTACATTGAAGCACTCTGAGACAGCCCCCTATTAAAACACTCCCAGCACACAGTTGACCCTTGATCGCCCCTCATGTTAACCCCTTCCCGCCCAGTGCCATTAGTACAGTATCAATGCTTTTTTTTTTTTTTACTACATTGGTGTCACTGGAGATGTCAGTGACACCAAGTCAGTTCCCCCCCAGTGTCAGAATGTGTGCTGCAGTTCCTCTATAAGTTGCTGATCGCCACCATTACTAGTAAAAAATTAAAAAAAATCCCAGTATATATACCGCCATTTGTAAACGCTATAACTTTCACGTAAACCAATTAATTTTCACCAATTGTAATTTTTTTTTTTTAGCAATGACGTAGCAGAATACATTTTGGCCTAAATTTATGATGAAATTTGATTTTTTTTTTTTTTTTTTTACTGGACATGCTTAATAGCAAAAATTCAAAAATATTTGTTTTCTCAAAATTGTCGCAAAAAATTGAAAACTGCACAGGCGATCAAATGCCACCAAAAGAAAGCTCAACTCTGGGGAAAAAAGGACATAAATTTAATTTGCGTGCAGCATTTCATGACTGCGCAATTGTCAGTTAAACTAACGCAACTCTGTAACGCAAAAATGGCCTGGGAGGGAAGAGGGGTAAATCCTCAGGAGGACAAGCGGTTAATCACAAATCATAAATTTAAAGACAAGTAAACCGCTTTTAGTTCCCAATATAAAAATACATAGGCTGACTGAGTGAGGCAGAGATCAGTGATGGTTTGTGAAATGCAACAATTCATAGCAGCCAGTTGCTGTTGGATTATTTTGATTAGTTGAGCAAAATATTTGTTGTTTGCTTAGGGTTACTAGACTTTGTTTTCCACATTTATCGCCTGATGGGCTGTGTGATGAGCTCTTTGTTTTTCCATAGTACAAAATAGTTTAAAATGTGTAATTGACTGTGCTTCTTTTTAGGATCATAGCAATGTGTGGTGACTTCTACATTGGAGGCAGACGGTTTTCTTCACTTTCAGACCTTATAGGATATTACAGTCATGTGTCATGTTTATTGAAAGAGGAGAAGCTTTTGTTTCCTGTAGCACCACCAGAGGTAAGTGTTACAAGTTGCAGTGTAAAGCCATTTGCCACAAAACCTGTTAGTGGGAAACCACTGAAATGTCACAGCATACAGCAGTTACTACCAAATACATTGCTAATAACAATGGATTTAGAATTTCTGTAAAAAATATAGTGCTCACACACAGCTTCCACAGATTTATAATAATGCTCTTAGGGCATGCTCACATATAAATGGACAGCTGCCACACAGTAAATGGCATTGGTTTAGTGTGCTGCAGCTGTCTGTGCTGGCTGCAGTGCGTCAGTGGTTGGGGCAGTGTGGTGTGCACATCACACTGCCCCAACCTCACACGGCTATGCAACCTCTCCTTAGTAACTTCTGTGCCATCAACCATAGTGACTCTGTCTAATTCTTGATTGTTCCAGTATTTGACTGATGAACTTGCCCCTCAGTCACACTCACAAGAGATTGCCACTTTTTACACATTTGAGATTGCACTTCACCATCACTATACCTATTATTCCTACATTAACTATTTTAGTATTTTTTCCTTGGGTTCACTGTCTTGCAATACCACAAATAGAGCGGTGCACATGGATCAGCGCAACTTCTGTAAAACTTTGGGATTGTACCAGGACCCTACTCTGTGGAAGCAAGCTGTAATGTATGGGTACTGGATCCTGCACAGGCACCTACCTTGGCACTTGTGCCACACTTTGTGGTGAGTCGCAGGGTACTATACAGGTCCAGGGCCGTGGTTCATCACTATGAAACCTAGACCCTGAAAACCCCTTCGGAGGTATGCTCACCTTAACAATTGAAGCCTTGATTTAATATACAGCCCAGCATCGTGGATGGGTAAAACCTGAGCCTCTGCCTGTTACTGAAAAAGCAGGGCTGTGTTTGGAATGTATTCTCTTTACTGAGTAAACTTTTCAAACTTGGTACTAAAATTTTAAATTGCCTAGAGCTCAGTCTTAAGTGAATGACCAGGTATGACACCACACCACAGGTTGCACACTTATTTGCAGCTTCCACCTAGAGCCCTTATAAAGTACTTTTGCCACAAGAATTTGTTACACGGCAATCTACACCCGGGATGCTGCGTGCTCCTTCCAGATATGCCTGCTTTATGTTCCACACTCTTTGTGAGTGCCCCACTAGGGCACACCCTCCCCCATAGCTGTGGTGGAATCCAGGCAAAATAGAGCCGTGGCTAGACCTCAGGCGAACATTTGTTCTGCCGAAGGCCCGCAAAGCACTCAACCTCAGAATGACAATGCTTTCATTACATTAAAGCAGGAAGAGATTTTAACAACTGTTTGCATCTAATGCTTTATCAAGCATGCAACAAGTGGCCTACCTGACAAAAGCAGAATTTTCTTTATCTACAGCATATCACAATTCCTTAGACAATTGAATGGCCTTAAAAGAGAAGTATGTGATTTTTAATTTTTTTTTTACAATTGTACTTACCTAGGTCCTATTGTCCCTCGCTGGCTCTAAGGCCTGAGAACTGAGCAATCAAACACCGCTGATTGCTCATTTCCCCCAGCAGCTCTGAGCAGACAGCTGGGACTGTCAGTCTCTGGCTCTCTGCTCTCCCGCTCCAGTGCTCACTGGAGAGCAGGGCTGGGGGGGGGGGGGGAGTGGCTGGCTTAGGCTCTCTGCAGCTTGCTGAGAGGTTGAGCCAGGTGCCGGGGCAAGCTCCTGAGTGGATCTCAACCATATGATCTCAATCTTTCCCCAGCCTGGAACAGCTCTGTGACGTCAGTTACAAAACGGGTCACAGGTGTGCAAAATGAACTGTACTCCTGTGATCCACAAGAGAAGTACAGCCAAACTAGCTTTGGCTGTACTACTCCTTTAATTCAGCCATCTTTGCCAAGAGCTTTGGCTGTACTTCTCCTTTAATTCAGCCATGTTTGTCAAGGGCTATAGAACAGCACTCCAGCTCCTCTGTCTACCAGAGTCGTATCTCGATATGCCTGGAGACACAGAATGGAATGAGGAGGATATAGAAGCACCACTCCAGCTCCTCTGTCTACCAGAGTCGTATCTCAATATGCCTGCAGACACAGAATGGAATGAGGAGGATATAGAAGCACCACTCCAGCTCCTCTGTCTACCAGAGTCGTATCTCAATATGTCTGCAGGCACAGAATGGAATGAGGAGGATATAGAAGCTGCAGAAATTATGAGAATTAGAGGCAGCAGAAAATGTTTTTTCTCCCCCACTCTTACACCTAAAGCAGGAGCTTCACGCAACATTTTTTCCTAATGTGGATAAGCTTACTGCTGCCATGTGCAGTCCTTGATTCTCCTCTGTTTCACCAGGCCCCTTTGGGTTAAAAGGGACCTGCAGAAACTGATAAGACATTCCCCGTTCATGAAGAAATAGAATGGGCAATCTGTGACAGTTGGATCACACCAGAAAAGATTTCCACTTCTCTAAAAAAAAATTAAAATCTTTGCCAAACTCTGTGCAGTGGAAAAAGAATTCACTACAAAGTGCTCTGTTCCTGTGGTTTATCTTGCAGTCTGTCCTAAAAAAACCTCTCCCTGTACAAAATGAAGATGTTCCTTCAATCAAGGATTCTGCAGGGTGAGGGTGTAGTCAGACAATGCCATGACTGTGGCCTACAGCAACTGCTCAGGGGCACCAGGAGTCATTTAGCCTTATAGAAAGCAAGCAGAGAACCTTATGGATGGAAACTTGCTGCCCAGCAATCTCTGCACTCCACACCCCAGGAGTCCAGCCACCGCCTGGATCAAGGAGAATGAGCTATTCGTCCAGACATCTTCTGTCTCATAAATCATAAATGGGGGATTCGTGATATTGACATCCTAAGCCTCCAGATTCAAAAACACAGACTACCTCTGTTAGTGGTCAGAATCCTCTAGCACTGATCTTTATATCCCTGATAATTCCCTGATATGGTACACTGACATACTCGGGCTTCTAGCAGATGACACCTGACCTTTCCTAACTGGCCATATCTGTTGTCCTCTATTTCATCCTGATTCTTCGTCTCTGGCTTTAATGGCATGGCTGCATGGAAGCCCAGGTGGTAGGAGATGGAGGGATTTTTGATTCTGTTATTCCTATCTTTCTAAAAGCATGAAAAGCCACTTCCAGAAAGATCTGCCATCATACCTGGAAATCCTCCTTTGCCTGGTGTGGACATTGGCTATTTAATTCCAGAAATTACTTGGTGCCTCGCATTCTGTATAATCAAATCTTGACCAGAGGTTGGCCTCAGGCACTCTAAAAGGTCAGGTTTTGGCCTTGTCCATTCTTTTTCAAAGACCTTTGTCTTCACACTCCCTTGTAAGAAAAAAATCTTTATTCAAAGTGTAACTCACATCAAGCCCCCCTTACAGCACACTGTGCTTTCTTGAGATCCCGGCTTGGTTCTCTCTGCTCTGCAGTTATTCCCCTATATGATCTCTCCTGCAAAGTTTCCTTTTTGGTTGATATCACATCTGTCAAACGTCTGAACTGGAGCCTCTCTTGTAAGGAGCTTCATCCTTAACAAAGATAAGGTAGTCTTATGCCCAAGACCACCTTCCACCTCAATGAGGACACAGTCCTACCACCCTTATTCCCTGTTCCAAAACATTGAAAGGAAGACACTCTTCATTGTCTGGATGTATTCAAAGCCATTAGTTTACCTCATTCCTCTGTACTGTATAATTAAGATGAAGAATATTGACTTGCATATAAATTCCATTTCTTGGCGTTTAGTGCAGGACACGGGCTGCCCTTCCTTTCCATTCCTTGGTTACTCAGCATTTTTTGCCACAAGACTGAGGGCTCACGGAGTTGGGTGGGGTTATAGGTGAACCCCCCAGTGGCATGTCCTCAAAAGCCATGCCAGTGTCCAATCACCTGAAGGTATGAGACTCTAACCCAGGGTCTATAAATTCTTTGCCATTGTCCTGCACTGTACTCCCAAGATATGGAATTTACAGGCAAGTCAAAATGCTGCGTTTACTTGCTATTAATTGTAAAACTTAGTTGAACAACAAACTGAAATCTTTTAGGTGGACAAAAGTAAAAATAAACTAAAATAATATGGTTGCATAAGTGTGCACACCCTTAACGAATACTTAGTTGAAGCGCCTTTTGATTTTATTACAGCACTCAGTCTTTTTGGGTACGAGTCTACCAGCATGGCACATCGTGGCTTGGCAATATTTGCCCACTCTTCCTTGCAAAAACACTCCAAATCTGTCAGATTGTGAGGGCATCTTCTGTGCACAGCCCTCTTCAGATCACCCCACAGATTTTCAATCTGATTCAGGTCTGGGCCATTCCAAAGTTTGAATCTTCTTCTGGTGAGGCCATTCCTTTGTTGATTTGGGTGTATGTGTATAAAGTGCAGCGTTTTGAAAAACACCAAATAAAGTTTACACATAGGTGCAAAGAAAAACTTAAACATCAGTGAAATAATAAATGAATTAAGTCCATACAGTGTAAAATATAGGTGCTAGTGTAAATCAAAATCAAAATGTGACAAAGTATAGTCCATATATGTGTCAGTGGTACGCCCCCCTGACGACGTGCATGTGCACAAAACGCACTGGGTGGAGCCTATGTACTGACGTCACGCCGCCGTGTCCAGGATTCGGAGCGACGGCTATCTTGGTATGTGTATTCACACATGTATACACTGTTTCCACGTGAAAAGTTTTTTTTTTTATTTTTTGCCTTTAAATAAGTACTACACTATAAACGTTTTTTTGGGCTCTGTGTGGTGAACTTTTCTTCTAAGAGGATCTCTGGCTAAGGATTGTGAACATTGTATCTGATCGACCATCGATCATTGCTACTACACCAGTAGCTTTCTGGTGAGTGCATAGTGGTGGTGGAGTGTTCACTGGATCCCTTGGCACTGTTTTGGACACGTTGCTGTTTTGTGTCTTCCAGTACCACTGACACATATATGGACTATACTTTGTCACCTTTTTATTGTGATTTACACTAGCACCTATATTTTACACTGTATGGACTTTAGTCATTTATTGTTCCCCTGATGTTTTATTTTTGTTTGCACATATGTGTAAACTTTATTTGGTGCTTTTCAAAACTCTTGGACGTTTTGCTATATGTTTTAGCGCTGTGCTTTATACACATATGTTACTGTGAGATTTATTGTCATTGTCTCTTGTGCTAGCTGCTTTTTGCTATACACAGCTCTCGCTATTTATTATCTTGATTTGGATGTATGCTTTGGGTCGTTGTCATGTTGAAAGATGAAGTTCCTCTTCATGTTCAACTTTCTAGCAGAGGCTTGAAGGTTTGGTGCCAATATTAACTGGTATTTGGAACTGTTCATAATTCCCTCTACCTTGACTAAGGCCCCATTTCCAGCTGAAGAAAACCCCAAAGCATGATGCTGCCACCACCATGCTTCACTGTGGGTATGGTGTTCTTTTGGTGATGTGCAGTGTTGTTTTTGCGCCAAACACATCTTTTGGAACTATGGTCAAAAAGTTCAACCTTGGTTTAATCAAACCATTCCACAATTTCTGTGTTCCGCATGCCTTTTTGTATGCACATTTTTAATGTGCTCCAGTGCATTTTTCCACTGTTTTTTTTCTTTTTCTTTCATCTCAATTCAGGACGTGTATTCCATTGCATTATTGATGCGTTCTCTGCCTTTTGTATGTTTTTTGATGTGCTTTGCTGCATTCCAGATGTGTTCCATACAAATAGAATGCACCATGTTCTACTTTTGTTTACTGCACTGAAACACACTGCACTGGTGTGAACTATGGTCATTGGAATACATAGAAAACACTGCACATGCGTTTTTGATGCAGATTAAAAACACACTGGATGTCATCTGGTGTGAACCAGTTGTTAATGATTGGTTTTCTAAATTCTTATTAGATAAATTGATAAATATTCTCACCTTTTGTGACTCTGCCTATCTCTATTACTTACATGGCTGACTTTTGTTACCCAGTTCTTTTTACTCTCCTCTTCATAATGTACAAGTGTCACTGCATACTTGCTCATTGCTTGGCAAAGGGAACCCACCGGTGCTGCACCTGCCACAATCTTTCTTTTTTATCTTTTTCTTTTCATTGCTCATTTACCACCACTGACATATTTATCTGTTCATGCTCTGGGTTCAGATTCTCAACCATCTTTAATGGCTAGCATGCCGAGATGGTACACTAACCCGCATGTGCCTAATTCTGTACACTACGAAAAGGATTGCTGGCAGACCAGCATATGGCTCTTTTCCAATAAAAAAAAAACTTACCTAACTATTTTTTTACCTAAAGGATTTAGCGCTGCTTTAATTTTAAGTTTTATCTCAGCAGTTATTTATACCTCTGTGTATCATCACTTTTTAGACCAAAATAAAGGGGGAGATCTCCAAAAGGCTTGTTCTGAAAATGAACTGTAATAACGTTGAAGTTGAGTTCACTCTACCTAAATACACATGTGGTAGTTCCACTGTTTGGATTACAGCAAGGTTTATGAGGTTGGTCAGCAGAACCTGAATCTTTGCATTGTCCTGTGTTCAGAGTAACAAGACATTGGGATGGTTGTCTCTCTCTCTCTCTCTCCTCCAGTAGTTCTATTTCAACAAAGATGGGTCTTTTAGGTGACTACTTATTAAAGTGTCTGGCTTCATTCTATTTTTCCTATAGTTAATCATAAGGAAAGGATTGTTATAATGTTAGTTTTATTAGCGTACTATTGAGGAATCTAGGTAGTTAACCAATTTTCACATTGTGAATGTACAGAATAGTTTTTTGTACCTTCTACTCTCTATTTGCAGCCAGTAGAAGACAGACGGCGAGTTCGTGCAATTCTTCCATACACTAAAGTCCCAGACACAGATGAAATAAGGTAAAGAACTATTTTCTCATTTCTCAGAGGAACATTGATTTAAACACTCAGCTCTTGCACCTGTATATCCGATATGGACCAGTAACATTTTTAAATTTTAGCTATGGGCAAATTCTTTTGTCACAAACTTTACTCTTTACTACTTGTAATAGTGAAATAGTAGATATATTTGTTGTTTTTTTTATTTCAGAAAGACAAAGATTTCTTTTGGCAACATTATAATGTTTTTTTTAACTGCTTTCTGAACGCCCTATAGCAGAAGTACTGCTACAGGGAGTCAGGGATGGGCAAAATCGTGTGTATATATACACGTGATTGTGCATTTCTGGGTAGGGGACATGCTGATTTTTTTTTTTTTTTTTAGCAAAGACATGTAGCAGAATACATTTTGGCCTAAATTTATGAAGAAATTTAATTTTTTAAAAGTTTTTTACTGCATGTGTTTTATAGCAAAAAGTTTTTTTGTTTTTTTTTTCAAAATTCTCAGTCTTTTTTTGTTTAGAACACAAACACAAAAAAACCCACCCAGGTGATAAAATACCACCGAAAGAAAGCTCTGTGGGGAATAACGGACATAAATTTAATTTATGTAAAACGTTGCATGACCACACAATTGTCAGTTAAAGTAACGCAGCGCCATATTGCAAAAAATGGCCGGGTCAAGAAGGGGGGTAAATCCTCTGGAGGGCAAGTGGTTAATGCAACTTAAAGACAGAGGTGCAAGAAAAAAATTGTTTTTCCAGTTTTATTTTTAAAACTACTGTTACTAAAGATAACCTTTGCTGATATCATTCTGTTATTTGCCACAGGCTCATGCTTACCTTGTCTAATGGCTGTGACCTTCCTCCTCGCTAGTCGGATTCATTATTTTATGGGCTGAGATATATGTATAACAACAGTATCTGTGTCACAATTTTTGGTAACCATATCAACAATTTCTAACACATGACAATTTTCAGAAGTCTAAAAGCTAAAATTAGGCTGGGCCAAGCTGTGTATACCAGGAATAATAATGAAATGAATAAAATGTTGGGGAATGCACACGAGCTATCATCTAAAGCACGTACATTGTGTTCTAATTGTGTTTTTTTTTTTTTTTTTTTTTCTTTCAGTTTCTTGAAAGGTGATATGTTTATTGTCCACAATGAGTTAGAAGATGGATGGATGTGGGTTACCAATCTTCGTACAAACGAACAAGGGCTTATAGTTGAAGATTTGGTGAAAGAAGTGGTTAGTCTATGTGGTTTCTTCTTGTTTTAGATGTACATTTGTACATTGTTTTAGATGTTCAGTCATTTGTGGAGACAAGTGACTTAAAAGAAAGCTTGTAACGCTTGGGGGTGTTAATAAGTGTTCACACTTATTGTGCAACTTTTTTTTTTTTTTTTAATTATGGTTTTCCAATGTATTGCTGTCCCTAGTTTTATTCCTTCAGCCCCTAATCCTATCATGACGGTGCTGACCAATCAGAAGCCATCTAGCCCGCTGCAAGAAGAGAGAAAGCCATGGAGTTTTCAGATCCCCAGACCCTTAAAGAGGCTTTTCGTTGTGCAATAGCTTAGGATCAGTGCAGGGAGGTTTCCCCCTCTGCTCCTGTGTGAACTCCGGCTATGAAAAGCCTGGATTCACAGAGGAGCAGTAGGGAAACCGCTTGTGATTCAGACAGGTTTCCCTACTGCTCCTCTGTTCTGTTCAGTAGGTTTCCCTACTGCTCCTCTACTGCTCTGTTCAAATCTCATGCAGTGCAAGTTGCACACATTCATTTTGTAAGGATGCAAATTGCACCGCAAAGTATCTGTTTCGGGTATTGGGTGCATTATCACGAGTACAAGTACCTGTGAAAATACTGATTATAAAGTGTGGCTTCAATTTGTTGTATTTAAATCTGTTAATACATTCAACACTATACACCCCCAGACACAGTGCAGCTGTCTGCTGTGCCTCCTGTGCTCATTCATTCAGAGTGGTGTCTGTATAATACAGGAGGTGTGTTACTGGCAAGATTACCGGGGAAAAACGGGTGGGGGAGTCAAAGAAAAAAAAACGAATGCAGCTACCACATCTAATAATAAGCTGCAATAGATTACATTTTTGGTTTTGGGTTTAATACCGCTTCAGTGCTGTTAGAACAGCAGGTGAACATAGAAAAATGCTAATATGCTATCAGGATACAAGATAGAACACAATCTCTTGATGGAGGGGGAGGAGTGATTGAAAGACATTAATTGTTTATCACTGCTCTTGTACATTCCTTTTGTAAATCAGGCCCAGCGTGTAGGTTTTTTACATGCCTTTTAAAAAATAGACCAACATGTAGAAAACATTTATTATTAGGGAAACCACTTCTGCCCCTGAGGATTACCCAGAGGAAGTGGGCTTGTGTCAGCATGTATACTCTTTTTAAGATCAATACTTGGTGATATTTTTATCTGCCAATGTATTTATATTATTGTTAATTTATATCACCTAGGGCTGTGGAAGAAAGCAGACCTTTGTTAATAGGTGTATTGCTTCTGTATGTTTAGTTTTTAAAAATAGAATGTCATAATCGCTGATATTCAAGGTAACCAAGTTAAATGATGGTCCAATGTCCTTTTTTTGAACAAGAAAAAAAAATTTATTTTTGAGAGGACGACTCAGAGAATGCACTGTTTGGAAGAGATGTAGGCAGTTAAAACCGTAGTAAAAAGAGTACATGCTATCTCAGTATACCATGTTACACTGTGTGAGTGTCCAAACAAAAGAGCAGTGAAATAAAAGCCAGGTGGGTAAACAGGTCTGTGAGGGACTGACAGTTACAGGTGAGGGGGGCTCCAGAGCAATCTGGAAGGGGGCAGTGAAATGTGCATTCTTTTTTTTTTTCTTTTTAACAAACTTTGTGTATAATGTGACACTTCATATAACTGCACAGAAGTGTAGTGTGGTTCACCACTGTGCAGTTACATGTGGGAAAGCAGATCGGTGCGAAATTATGCACCAGTGTAAATGGGCCCCAAGTTGAGGCATTTTCCAGGCTTTGGCAGCCATTGGCTGCTGTTTGTAATAGAAGCTAGAATCGTCATCTGGTAATATCTGGGGAACGCTGATAGGGTACTGCAGATTGGTGTGGGCATAGAGTTTTTCCCAGTATGAATAGAGAATGGAAAGTATGAAGAGATTGTTGAAGATTTCAGTCCAAATAGTTTTCATTATAGGACAGGGTAACCACACATGTGGCTAGGCACCCTTGTTTTTGCAGCCTCTAAAAGCTCAAGGGTGGATAATTTGGAACATATTTGGCTATTCTGGCTGGGTCCAGGTACCATCATGAGAGAACTTTGTAAGAAGTTTCCTGAGTAGCCACATTCTACGAGCAAGCAAGAAAACCTGTGTGCTGCGGCCCCTCCAGCACGTCTGGGGACTTTTCCTCCTTATTGGCTGAGACAGCCAGTGAGCCAATGAGGAGAGAGCGGGGGTGTGGCAGAGCCACAGCTCTATGTGTCTTATGGACGTATAGAGCAGCAGCTCAGGGACGAGCGCTAAGCCGTGCCTTCAGGGTGAGTGTCTTTCCTTGGGGGCACTGCTCAAGTGGGAGGAGCCTATGCTGTGTCTGTGTATATGCTATTTTTCCCCACAAAAATGCTGCTATCCTGGAATAAGTGGATCCTGTAAGGCATGCTCAGTGGTTTAATCTAGTGAGATTAAAACAGGATCATATAGCAAAAGAAATGTGTTGTGTATACCAGATAGGATTTTAACAATTTGTTTTTTTTTACTTTTTTAGGGGAGGGAAGAAGATCCACATGAAGGAAAGGTGTAAGTATAGCGCAAGAAAAATGATATTGGTTGCATTATTTTTTCCCGTATACATGAGAGGAAGTGTAGTACTTATGAGTAGTTGCTCAGATAATCTGTAGTGCTCATTTTCTCCTGATATTCAGATATAAAGTGTTTCCCATTTATAGGTACAATCTTTTACTGACGGGTGCTATACATCTCAGTTTATTTTTATATGTATTGTGTGTGAGGAAAGAAATTCACCAATGTAATGTATGTAAACACTTTTTTTTAGTTTTTCTCTCTTAATATTCTTTTTTTTTTCTCCCTCCCCCCTCAACTCCAAAAGATGGTTCCATGGGAAAATCAACAAACAGGAAGCATATAATCTTCTTATGACGGGTATATTATTTATTAAATGCATTTGTATATTTTAGCATGTTATTTTGCACTGCTATCCAATTGTAAATGTGGTCCATTAATACTGTCTTATTACAGCACACATGGCTTTGTGAATAAGTGCTTTGCCCATATAGGTTCTCTTTAGTTAGCCCTGCCCACATAATTGTGAAGTGGAAGGAAAATGACAAATGGTTTTAATTTTTTTTTACAAATATCTGAAAAGAGTGGCATTCATTTGTATTCATCCCCCTTAATTCTGATACCCCTAACTAAAATGTAGTGGAACCATTTGCATTTAGAAGTCACCTAATTAGTAAACAGAGTCCACCGGTGTGTAATTTAATCTCAGTATAAATACAGCTGTTCTGTGAAGCCCTCACAGGTTTGGTAGAGAACATTATTGAACAAACAGCAACATGAATGCCAAAGAACACATCAGACAGGTCAGGGATAAAGTTGTGGAGAAGTTTAAAGCAGGGTTAGGATAGATGAAACCACAATTGAACTTTTTGGCCTAAAAGCAAAACACTGTGTGGCGGAAAACGAACACTGCACATCCCTGAACATGCCATCCCCACCTTGAAACATTGGTGGCAATCATGTTGTAGGGATGCTTTTCTTCAGCAGGGACAGGGAAGCTGGTCAGAGTTGATGGGAAGATGGATGGAGCCAATACAATTGTAGAAGAAAACCTGTTAGAGTCTGCGATAGACTTGAGACTGGGGTGAAGGTACACCTTCCAGCAGGACAACATCCCTAAACATACAGCCAGAGCTACAATGGGATGGTTTAGATCTAAGCATATTTATGTGTTAGAATGCCCCAGTCAAAGTCCAGACCTAAATGCAATTGAGAATCCGTAGCAAGACTTGAAAATTGCTGTTCACAGACGCTCTCCATCCAACCTGACAGAGCTTGAGCTATTTTGCAAAGGAGAAGAATTATGCAAGCATTTCACTCTCTAGGTGTACAAAGCTGGTAGAGACATCCCCAAAAAGACTTGCAGCTGTAATTGCAGCGAAAGGTGGTTCTACCAAGTATTAATTCGAGGGGGCTGAATACAAATGCACAACACACTTTTCACATTTTTATTTGTAAAAAATGTTGAAAACCATTTATCATTTTCCTTCCACTTCCCAATTATGTGCCACTTTGTGTTGGTCTATCACATAAAATCCCATTAAAATACAATTATGTTTTCGGTTGTAACATGTCAAAATGTGGAAAATTTCAAGGGGTATGAATACTTTTTCAAGGCACTGTATATAGGGTTATGGACATCTGTATGACAGTGCTGATTGTCCTAGTGCAGGGGTGTCCAAACTTTTTTTCAAAGAGGGCCAGATTGGATGAAGTGAACATGGTGGAGGGCCGAACATTTTTCCGAACATTCTTTGAACCATTACAATTAAATGCAAATAAATTATTTTATGCCAAGTTAATTGCAAACGACATACTTTTCATTTCATAACATTAAGATCAACTGACAGCTGAGTTTTCACAATGTATTGAAAATAAATTTAAAAAAAAACTTACCTGCACTAATGTGAAGGGTGAAAAAGGTAGCTGGAGCTGAAGTCTCTGCTCGGCAGCCGGGAGGGGAAGAGAAACACACTTCACGCTGGAAGCCCGGCCCTGATGTCACCACCCTCTGTCGCTCCCAGCGCGGTGCAGTCACGCATGCGCACTGCTCTCAAGCAGAAGACTGTTTGCCACAGAAGGGAGGGCCGTGCGACAGCCGCATTTACACAGACCAGGGAGAACACGCTGCAGTCAGGCATACTCACTGCCCTCTGCTCTCAAGCAGAAGACTGTCTGCCATAGAAGGGAGGGCCGTGGGAGGGCTACATTACACAGAGCAGGGAGGGCTGTTGGAGGGCCGTATTAAACCGACCCCCGGGCCGTAAATGGCCCGCGGGCCGGACTTTGGACATGCCTGTCCTAGTGCTTTCACATAGTTCTTTTTAGACAGTATTATCCAGTATTTTCTTAGGCTTCCTGCAGTGAATTAAACAGCGGGGGAATGTACTTGCTGGGGATTTGCTTTAAAGCTATACATGTGGCTACTAAGATAAAAAAAAAACCTTCAGCCTTTACAATCGCTTTAACCACTTGTCCTCTTGAGGATTTACCCCTTCCTGACCAGGCCATTCTTTGCGTTACGGGCTGCGGTTCTTTAACTGACAATTACGTGGTCATGCAACTCTGCACCCAAATGAAATTTACATCCTACAAATTAAGCTTTCTTTCGGTGGTATTTGATCACCTGTGCGTTTATTTTTTGCGCTATAAAAAAAAAAAAAAAAAAAAGTCCGACAATTCTGAGAAAAAAATATATATTTTTGACTTTTTGCTATTAATCATGTCCAGTAAAAAAAATTAGAAAATCAAATTTTGTCATTAATTTAGACCAAAATGTATTCTGCTACGTCTTTGCTAAAAAAATATTCCAATACGTGTAAATTAAATGGTTTACGTGAAAGTTTTAGCGTTTACAAATGGCGGTATAGATACTGTAATTTTTTTTTTTTTTAATTTTTACTAGTAATGTCAGTGATCAGCGACTTATAGCGGGACTGCTGCGGGCATTCTGACATTGCGAGGAATGGACTTGGTGTCCCTGACATCCCCAGTGACACCTCACGCGTGCCCCCCTACCTGAAAATGCAAAATCATGTGTATGTATATACAGTCAGGTCCATAAATATTGGGACATCGACACAATTCTAACATTTTTGACTCTATACACCACCACAATGGATTTGAAGTGAAACAAACAAGATGTGCTTTATCTGCAGGCTGTCAGCTTTAATTTGAGGGTATTTACATCCAAATCAGGTGAACGGTGTAGGAACTACAACAGTTTGCATATGTGCCTCTCACTTGTTAAGGGACCAAAAATAATGGGACAGAATAATAATCATAAATCAAACTTTCACTTTTTAATACTTGGTTGCAAATCCTTTGCAGTCAATTACAGCCTGAAGTCTGGAACGCATAGACATCACCAGACGCTGGGTTTCATCCCTGGTGATGCTCTGCCAGGCCTCTACTGCGGCTGTCTTCAGTTCCTGCTTGTTCTTGGGGCATTTTCCCTTCAGTTTTGTCTTCAGCAAGTGAAATGCATGCTCAATTGGATTCAGGTCAGGTGATTGACTTGGCCATTGCATAACATTCCACTTCTTTCCCTTAAAAAAACTCTTTGTTTGCTTTTGCAGTATGCTGTGGGTCATTGTCCATCTGCACTGTGAAGCGGCGTCCAATGAGTTCTGAAGCATTTGGCTGAATATGAGCAGATAATATTGCCCGAAACACTTCAGAATTCATCCTGCTGCTTTTGTCAGCAGTCACATCATCAATAAATACAAGAGAACCAGTTCCATTGGCAGCCATACATGCCCACGCCATGACACTACCACCACCATGCTTCACTGATGAGGTGGTATGCTTAGGATCATGAGCAGTTCCTTTCCTTCTCCATACTCTTCTCTTCTCATCACTCTGGTACAAGTTGATCTTGGTCTCATCTGCCCATAGGATGTTGTTCCAGAACTATGAAGGCTTTTTTAGATGTCGTTTGGCAAACTTCAATCTGGCCTTCCTGTTTTTGAGGCTCACCAATGGTTTACATCTTGTGGTGAACCCTCTGTATTCACTCTGGTGAAGTCTTCTCTTGATTGTTGACTTTGACACACATACACCTACCTCCTGGAGAGTGTTCTTGATCTGGCCAACTGTTGTGAAGGGTGTTTTCTTCACCAGGGAAATAATTCTTCGGTCATCCACCACAGTTGTCTTCCGAGTATTTTGGTGTTGCTGAGCTCACCGGTGCATTCCTTCTTTTTAAGAATGTTCCAAACAGTTGTTTTGGCCATGCCTAATGTTTTTGCTATCTCTCTGATGGGTTTGTTTTGTTTTTTCAGCCTAATGATGGCTTGCTTCACTGATAGTGACAGTTCTTTGGATCTCATCTTGAGAGTTGACAGCAACAGATTCCAAATGCAAATAGCACACTTGAAATGAACTCTGGACCTTTTATCTGCTCATTGTAATTGGGATAATGAGGGAATAAACACACACCTGGCCATGGAACAGCTGAGAAGCCAATTGTCCCATTACTTTTGGTCCCTTAACCAGTGGGAGGCACATATTCAAACTGTTGTAATTCCTACACCGTTCACCTGATTTGGATGTAAATACCCTAAAATTAAAGCTGACAGTCTGCAGTTAAAGCACATCTTGTTCGTTTCATTTCAAATCCATTGTGGTGGTGTATAGAGCCAAAAATGTTATAATTGTGTCTATGTCCCAATATTTATGGACCTGACTGTATATGTGTGTGTGATTTTGCGCACCTGTGCCACCCTGTAGCAGTATATCTGCTATAGGGTGGTCAGGAAGCAGTTGAAGCATAAGTTCATCTTTATGAACATGTTACATGTTCCCGTTTTTACCTGTTGTCGGCTTGTAGTTTTCAATGAACTACTGTGGAGCACTGTGGCAGTCCATTGAATCTTCCTGTCAGTATATCTGCTTGCCCATACATCTCATACGGGCAAGCGGAGATACACTGACAGATCTGCAGGAGCCCTGCACGGCACCAGCGATCTGCTGATCATTGGTGTAATACTTTACATGCTCCTGCAGACAAAAATAAATCCACATTTTTTTTACCTTCAAAAAAATGTGCATTTATTATTTTTGTGCAAAACGTAAACTTATCCTTTAAAACGTTTCAGCTATCATCTTTTTATTCTACAGAACCTCTGCTTTCAGAAAATGTATAATGTTCTTGGGGGGTTAAGTAATTTTATTGCCAAAGATGAAGATGTTTACATGTGTGCAAAAAATTAAAAAAATTGCTCTAGAGCCACACTGTTTAAATTAGGCACACATTACAGTCGGATAGCACAAATTTATTTTCATTAACAGCTGTGTTTAGTACAAAGGCATTATTGATTTGTATAAAAGCTGACTTGATTTGCCACTGTTTGTAGATATAAAGGAGATTGAACAAACGTATTATTGTGTGTTTGGCTTCATAAAACACTCTAGGGGATATTTACTAAAACTGGTGCACTCAGAATCTGGTGTAGCTGTGCATGGTAGCCTATCAGCTTCTAACTTCAGCTTGTTGCATTAAGCTTTGACAAAAAAACCTGGAAGCTGATTGGTTTCTCTGCAGAGTTGCACCAGATTTTGCTCTATCCAGTTTTAGTAAATAACCCCCTCCAGGGTTTTGGGGCATTCTGTTAGTCATGATGAATATTAACTGAAAATATGTGCAATCATTTGGGTGAACCTGAGACTGTTTGCCACTATTTACTATTTTCTTTGTATTTTGTCCCTTGGTTTAATTTTCTAACATTACTATAGTCTTACTGAGTTTCTTACTGAAAACAAAAATGTATGCTATGGTAGTTGTATTATTTAGTGTTTTATCTAATTCTACTCCTCAACTGTTCCTAGTTGGCCAGATCAGCAGTTTCCTGGTGAGGCCTTCTGACAATACTCCTGGTGATTACTCACTTTATTTTCGGACCAATGAAAACATTCAGCGGTTTAAGATCTGCCCAACGTCAAACAATCAGTTCATGATGGGAGGTCGGTACTATAACAGGTAACACTGGTACAATTTCACCTGTGGAAATAGTTTGTCATAATGCTGTTTTTCTCTTTACAGCACATTCTATTTCAGGTAAAGGTATGGATGCATTTGTAGTGACTTGAAGGTAGTAATAGATTAGGAATGAGCTTTCCAACTTATTTATGTAAACAAACTGGTATGAGAAGTAAATAAACATCATGGCACATTTGGCCACAAAATGTCAAATAGAATACCAGAATTCACCAGCAGGTGGAGCTGTATGTGAAAAATTGCAGAGATTTGTCCCATAATATTTTGGTTGTTTCTGCTGATGGTGTCTCTCATGCATTTGAAAAACGGTGAAGAATGCACCAAATTCATATACCCGTCTAAAACTTGTACCTGAATTTGGCTCATGCTGCACCACTTTTAGAATGCATGAGAGACACTGTCACAAAATCTGTCTGAGCCAGAAGAGAGTTGGTTTTAATTAGCCCCACTTTTACATTTGGTGCATTAAATGCAACACAGTGTAAAAAGTGGAGTATTTCAGAACTACATGAATTTGATGCACAAGTTGCTGTTAGTACCAAAAGTCTCGCTATTGCTTCGTGAATTTGGCCCAATACGTTAAAGAAGAATTAATGCCAGAAAAGTGGTGCATTAGCTTTGACTCCCCCCCAGTGTGTTTAGAGTCCTCCTGTACATTCCCTTTATCCTGTTTGGTTTATTGTCCATACAGAAAACTGTTTTTGTCCGAATATTTAACTAACGGAATTTCACTGCACTCTGGTTTCTCTCATTCTTCTGAAACAAGCAGATAGGCATTTCCTGTGTAGTATATATTTTGTATTACTTATTTTACTTTTTTTCTTGTTTGTAAACAGAATTGATGATATTATAGAACACTATAGGAAAGAGCAAATAGTTGAAGGCTATTACTTGAAAGACCCTGTTCCTGTACAGGTAAGAACACTATGATTCTGCTGGAAATCTGGTGTGTTAAAGCAGCACTTATATTATAATTTGTAAGAGGTGTATGACACTTTAAAGGCAAAGTCCACCTTTTCCAAAATTAGTAATTGCAGAATTAAACTGTGCATTACTGAGTGCAGTAGTCGCCACACTTGTGCTTTGTTGAGGGCCACAAATCGTCTGCTGTGGCGGAAAACGTGATGTGTCTGTGCATGAGTGCCGTGGCTGTGCAGGCAGTCACACACAGCCACATCAATCAAAATCTGACAGCTTCCAGAGGGGAGAAGAACCCCGGAACGCTGCTGTCAAGGAGGGGGTTAAATATGGGTGTAACATGGTCCTTATTTCGAAACTATCCATTAAGTGTGGTTATACTTTCTGAAACATTTACAGTTTCGTGAGACTGGGTAGTATAGTGCTGAAATATGAAAGCTGTGGTTCTTGTACAGAGAAATTATTTCATTTGTCTGCCCTTCCTCTCCCCTTGCCCATTTCTCAGAACTCTTTGTGTTCTGGGAAATGTTCACATAAAGCAGTGCTTTCTTTTGTAGTAGATGTTCTTCACATGTCAAGATTCCATGTATTGTTATTTATATAATTGCCACTAGATGGAGCAGCAGACTTTGAAGAAACTCTTAACCGGTTTATGTGTCCATTGGATTATGTTCAAAACCGTCTCTCTTCTCTCTTGCCGCTATAAGAAGTGTGTGTATATGTATAAATATATATATTTCTTTCATAATATTTTTTTTTTTTCCCAGCATCAAGAGCAAGTGCTAAATGATGTAGTTGATGGCAGAGAAATCTATAATACAATCAAACGAAAAACAAAGGATGCATTTTACAAAAACATTGTGAAGAAAGGATATCTTTTGAAGAAAAGTAAGTAGTCCCTGAAACTAAACAATTGTGTGTCCGATCATTCTGATCCTTTGGCGTCTCATCCGCATGGAAAAATATTAAATTAATTACGTAACCAGTAAAAACTGGGTCGGATAAGGTCCCTCAAGTTATTTTGAGTTAAGATGTGAAGTCTCGGATATTTTTGGCATTTGGATTTGCTTTGATAAACAATGTTACCCTAATATTTCATATTCCTGATGTGTGTCTGTTGTACCACATACTTGTGTTATAAAGTATCCTGTTGTGTTTGTATGAAACTACTTTGTGTGAAATTCCTGGTGATTCTTCCAGTCCCCCCTGTTTTTTAATTTCAAACTGGACACACTAGGCATAAGAGCACATATCTCCAAGTGTGGTCAGTTTTCTGGCGGTACTGGAAGAACAGTCTGCCTGTCCTCTAATGGCCAAAACTTGTGCTATCATCACCCCACACAGCCATTTACTAGGAAGATCAGTGCTACTGTTCCTCCACTGCCACCCCTTATGCAGCATGTTATATGATCACTTATTCAAAAAAGTATTTATACTGTTTTTACATATATACACACACAAATGTTTTGACTTGTTTTTCTATTTTAAAGTGGATCTTAATTCTGAAAATGCTGCTAGATCACTTCAGGTTGGCTTCTTTTGCAGGTATAGCCATGTACAACATTAAAAATAAGTACCTATACTGTTTAAAATTCAGTAATAATCACCCTGCTCTGCACATGCTCAGTTGCTCTCTATTTTTGGGCACTGTGCCAAAAATATAGAAGCTGATTTGCTGACAGCCTAAAATTTTACTGCTGCTTGCAGAATTTGGGCTTCAGCAAAATGGCAGCCTCCAGCACAAAGAAACAGGAGAAATGCTGGAGGCATTAAATGTATGTTCCTTGCTAAGGAACATTATTTGTTTATCAGGTTGTTTATGGGTAGAGTTCAGCTTTAAACTGAATGGGTTATTTTACAAGGTAATGGTTCAGATATGCTTTAGAACCTTAGCTGTTTTCTGCAGTGAACACATGGCTGTGGGGCTCATGTAGCCCCTGACTTGGTAATTCATTAGCTTGAATTTTTGTTGGAAAGGAACATTTTAAGGTATAATGGGTCATGTAATTTCCTTTTCTGTGATTAGACCAAACCTTTAAAGAGACAATGTTATCTTTTCCCGGCCACCTTATCTGTGCTCCTACGCAGCTTGTAAGACTAATCAGCACTTCTGCAAAGTCTGTAGGCTTGAGCACCTTACCATGACCAGGGGAATGATGTCACTGCTCCCTTGGGTTGCTGGCACAAGTAAGGTGAGTATAAAGGGATCAGTGGCTGCTCTTTACAGAGATACTGTCATCTTGCCTTGTGTTCAAGGTGACAGTGATTCTTTAATCTCAACTTATTTGTTAACAATGGCTTTAGGCCCCTTTCACATGAGCGGACCGATGAAGTGTCCAATCAGGTCTGGTTGAAAAACGGACAGGTGGACCCAATCGGATGCTCCATTGCTCTCTATGTCACACATGTCCGTTTACACCAGTGGTTCTCAACCTGTGGGTCGTGACCCCTTTGGGGGTCGAATGACCCTTTCACAGGGGTCCCCTAAGACCATCAGAAAACACATATTTCCGATGTGTAAAGAGCAGCTGCTGTGTAGAAAGCAGCTGCTGTGTAGAAAGCAGCTACTGTGTTGAAAGCAGCAGTATTGGAGGTAAAATGACACTCATGAATTATAATTACTGGGTAAATAATTTTATGGTTGGGGGTCACCACAACATGAGGAACTGTATTAAAGGGTCACGGCATCAGGAAGGTTGAGAACCACTGGTTTACACCCACCTGCATCTGATCCTGACGGACAGATGGTGATCTGTTCCCCATCTGTCTGGGGGATCGGATGACAGACGGATGGAAACAGGCAGGCGGTCTTTTTCCATGTGATAGCCCATAGAGGCGTGCTGTGTCCATGTCCACTCCACTTAAGCATAGTGGACACAGACCTGTCATCTGCTTGCATAGCGGAGATCAGCAGGCAGATCTATCGCTGAGCAAGCAGATCTGCTGACTGGTCTGCACCATGTGAAAGGGGCCTTTAAAATGAACCTGTCCTTCAGTTTGACTATGTATAGTGATATTTGTTGCATGCAGTTACCTATTTTGTCCAGTTTTCTAGTACTAGGCATATAAAGAAATAGATTTTACCCTAAGATTGCTATGTTACGCCAGGAGACAATGATGTGTACAAATATAGCCAAGTTCTTTCAGGTGACCCCAGAAGTTTATGTGAAACTTTACAGAAATGCTTGATGGTGTTGCATCTGCAAATGATAAATCTTTTAGTTGCTATTTTACTTACTAAAGGATTTTGGTTTTCTCCTTTTTTGTAATTTAAAGGGTTTCTTTTTAGAGTTTTGGTAAGTTTAATTTTCTTTTGAGGATGATGAAGGGTTGACCACTTTGAGAGAAACCGTGTAATATGGTGCTGTACTTTTCTTGCACTTAAAATTTGGTTTGTTTTTCATATCAGCAACTGCAGGAAAGGCTTCAAGATGTGTCTGAATCGTTTCAATGGGCATGTCACATTATGATTTTTATATTTCGCTATTGATGTCAGAGTTTGAACTAATTATAACATGCATTGTTATAGATTTGATTAGTTTAAAACAAATTTTAAAATCCAGAATGCGTAGATTCCTTTTAACATCCAGCAGAATAGTCAGAAGGTTTTATGTCATCTTAACACAGACCATAAAACTTGAAGACCTAAGGCACAGATATTTCTGTAAAATTCAGCAGCTTAGCGTCTTTCACCCTTATTTTATTTCACCTTGCTGTTGGCACTAATTTATATATTGTTGATGTGTCTGGCAATATGTTCTCTTAATCACACAGTACAGGATACATAGAACCTGGGTTCATAGGCTGGTACCTTCAGGTACACTGGAAAGTTATGGTTTTTTTTTTTTTAGGACCCACCTCCTGGGCTTCCCCCTATATTACAACTCCACTTTGTGAGCCATCAGTTTTTTGCAACAGTCCTAAGGTGAGGGACCTTTTCCTCCCTTATGGCGAATCTTCGCTTAACTTGTTTATTATTTTACTATGATTCTTCAATCAGATCTTCAATGAACAGTTCACTGTTTTATAATACAACATAAGCAGCACATCCAGATTGGTGCAACCTCTTTAAAACGTTGGCAGCTATACCCGGAACCTACACCATGGGGATGGCCTGTAATGTTGCTTCAGGTACTTGATCTATCAATCTAAGCAGTCTGACTGTCTAGTCAATCCTAGAAAGATATTCACCCGTCTAACAACTGCCATATTCTCTTCAGTGGAAAAACCGTTTACAAAAAAATGGACTGTTCCGTTAGTTGACCAGGACATCAGTCTTAAACATCTCACAGTACCCATTGAAGATGTTTCTTCTTTACTAGATTCTGCTCACAAAAAGTTCGAGACACTTTTAAAGGCTCTCTTTACCCTCGCAGGCCAAGTTCTGCAACTAGCTATTGCTAGGATTTCCAAATCTCAAATCGTAACTAAATGGACTAAGGCAACGAACAACCAACAGGCTCCAGTGTACCAGGTCTGTGCTTTGGCGGAACATTTAAAACAAATGTCCTCCACTCTGCGTTTGTGTTGACACCCTAGAACAAGTCATGATTAAATCAAATTCATCCAAGATATCACAGGAGGAAAGGTCCTCCTTCCACATTGGAACATTTCAAATTCCCCTTCCTCAGGGGCTTCTACTGCCTCAAACTCAACTGTCTACCCAGGCTTCGACTGCCGAGTCACACTTTAGCCCTTTCTTTCAGCACAAGACCTGGAACACACAATCCACCAAGTCTACCTCAAAGCCATCTTCCCAATGAAGGGTGACCCTCATTTCAAAGAGTAGGGGATGTCTGCTAAAATGTGCCTCTTTCTGGGTCACAGATATCCCAGGGGTTCAATTGGTGGTTTCAGAGCGGTACAAAATAGTTCTGACCTGTACCCCCTCACTGCTTTCTTCTTTCAAATCAACCAAAATCTGGTCAAGTACAGTCAGATTTGCCGAATTCCCTAAACCATCTCTTGAGTGGTTGTTCAGTACCTATGAAGGACAGATTTCAACCATTCTATTCAAACCTGTTCACGGTCCCAAACCCCACTGGAGGTATTCATCCTATCCTGGACCTAAAATAACTAAACAAGCGTCTTCAAATTACCAAATGTATGGAATCTGCAGGCTCAGTTATTGCCTCTCTGACACAAGGGGTATAGTTGACATCCATAGACATCCAAGATGCATCCCTGCTTTCTTATGAAGGACTCATCATCCTTCCACATGTCTGCAAACATTCACCAAATTCCATTCAAGGGCTCTCCAGCATATCATCAGTCACCACAGGGGGTGTCAGGAGTTGGGCAGCCTTGAAGGAAGCAGGACTGCTCATCTAATGGATCGAGAAACACTGTCCAATGATCTCTGCTGGTCACATCCCAGAGTGGACAATTGGAAGGTGGATTACCTCAGCTGTCACTGCCTGGACCAAGGAAAATAGGCTGTTCATCTTGCTGACATGTTATGATTAAGATGGTGAACTCCAGGTGTGGATATCCAGGCTTCCGGGTTCAACAAGAAACTACCTCTGTAGCCAGAACGATTAATCCTCTAACACTGCCATTGGATGCTCTGATAATTACCTGGACTCAATTTATTTAAATAGAACAAAAGATCAAACCAGTGATTTTCATTGCACCAAGCTGGCCCAAATTAACCTGCTACTCAGAATTCTAAGAAGATAACCCCTGGCTCTCCCAAACAGGCCAGACCTGCTATGTCAGAGCCCCCTATTCCATCCTGTTTCTCAATCTCTGGGTTTAATGACTTGGCAGTTGAAGCTCAGGTCTTGACGGACAGAGGGGTCTTTTATTCAGTCAAGCAAGAAAGCCACTTCCAGAAAGCTCAACTATTGTATCTGGAAATCCTTCTTTGCCTGGTGTGACTACAGGCATTTTGACCCCGGAAATTACTCTGTGCCTCACATTCTGGCCTACTTAAAATTGGGACTTGACCAGAACGTGGCCTTAAAGTGGTTGTAAACCCTTACATATACCCAGTGAAGTGACTGGCCTCAGGTGATGCACAGAGTTTAAACAAATCATCCTACATAAGATATACCTGGTTGAATGGAATGTGTAGGGGAAAGACAGCTGTAGACAAAGTGCAGAATTTACACAGAATCTCTTAGCTCTGAAAAACAGGGCGTGGTGAGCTGAAGTTAGTGAGGGGAGCTCTGAGAGCTGATTGGAGGGAATGGACACACCCCCTTTCACACAGCACCCAGTAACAGAGCTAAGGCTGTCAATCACAGGCTGTGCCCTCCCTGCCTCCATTTTTCTCTTGGTGTCAGGAAAACTCATCAGAAGTAACTCTGATAGCCAAGGAACAAGCCAGCAGAGAGAAATGACACTTAGTGTTCTGGATTGAGACAAGTACACACTATAGAAAGGTTTTGGCCTTGTCCATTCTTTTTCCAAAGACCTCTGGCTTCATTTTTTCTGGTAAAAACCTTTTGATCAAGGTGCATCTTGGATTAAACCTCCTTTAATGCACCCTCTGCTTCCTTGGGACCTTGGCTTGGTTCTCTCTGCCATGCAGAAACCACCTTTTGAACTTTGTTGGCTTTTATCTCTGTCAGATGTGTCTCTGAGCTAGCCACTCTCTTGTAAGGCACCTTTTCTCGTTCTTCACAAGTATAAAGTAGTCTTGCACCCAAACCCTCAGTTATTCCTAAGGTGGTTTCAGCCTTCCACATCATGGAAGACATAATCCTTCATTAATGCCATGTTGCTAAGCACCCAAAGGAGAATGCTATAATGCCTGGATGTGGCCAGAG
This sequence comes from Staurois parvus, assembly GCF_062004578.1. NCBI lineage: Eukaryota > Metazoa > Chordata > Amphibia > Anura > Ranidae > Staurois > Staurois parvus. The sequence continues at coordinate 3,332,020 of NW_028318025.1, forward strand.
CCATCAGAGTGTGCTTCAAAGCTACAGCTACAGCTTCTCATTATTTTTCCTTCTCTTAGGACCTCACAAGATACAACCTGCATTAAGATCCACCATTGCTAGGTGGATAAGAGAACTCATCTTGTGAGCTTACACTCTACATGGTAAAGCATCTTCCTCCACTAGTACATGTTCGTTCCACCAGGCCATTACGGGTTGCCTTGGCATTTTGACATCAAGTCTCTATTGCCTACCTTTGCAAGTCCACCACCTGGTCCTCTGTTCATGCCTTTTCCAAGTTGTGCTAGGTGAACGTGCAGTCCTTCACAGATGCAGCTTTCAGCCGCACAGTTCTTGAGACAGCACTCTGAATTGGGTCCAAGGAAACACTTCTGTTGGCCTTTTGTGCCCTTCTTAGTAATTGCTTACTGTCTTTAAATATGAAGGCTGTGTCCTGTTCTATACAATTAAGTTGAAAGGAAATTTGACTTACCTGTAAATTCAGTATCTTAGAGTACAGTACAGGACACAGGCCACCCTCTCCTCTCTTCCTGTTCTCCACTGCTTGCTAAAATGTTGAGGACTCAGAGTGGGGTAGGCTTCTAGGCGAATGCTCAGGGGAGGTCTCCTCAAATGCTTTGCTAGTGTCCAATTAGCTGAAGGTACCACCATGTAACTGATGGTTTGTATCCTGTACTGTACTCCAAGATTTGAAATTTACAGGTAAGTCAGGGTTACTTTATTTTTCTTTTCCTTTTGAGACAATTATTCAGCTGTGTTTGTCACTTTAGTTGTAATTTTAGCATGACAAAGGTAAATGTGTCCTTTCTGTTTTCTTTTTTTTCTTATAGGTAAAGGCAAACGGTGGAAGAACTTGTATTTTATATTAGAGGGTAATGATGCCCAACTTATTTATTTTGAAAGTGAAAAGCGTGCCACAAAGCCCAAAGGATTAATTGATTTAAGTGTATGTTCTGTCTATGTAGTCCATGACAGTCTGTTTGGCAGGTGAGAGGTTCCAAATCCTCTGTTAAGAACATGTTCTGAGAGTTTCACAGTTTTGTCACTACCAACTGTTTTTTTTTTTTTGTTTTTTTTTTTCTTTTTGTTTTTTTTCTTTGTCACACGTCTTCAAAATGCCTTGACTGCATAAAACATAAAGGTTTTAGTTAGCATAATAGCACCCTTTCTTTCAAAGTGGAAGATGGTGAATCAGGACTGGAGAATTGGAGGTCAGTTTGTGTACCCCATAGCTTTCCTACACAAACATGCACAATATAATACAAAATTCTCAGCCCAAAGATTTGTAATTGAATTTAGCAATATATTCATTCAAGTAACCATGACAAAAATATAAAATATGGCACTATTAGAACATAAATGACACAAGTATAAAATACACTTAAAATAACAGTCCGTTTAAAAATAAAAGTTTAAATTTCCACATCAAGCAGGTATGAATATCCTTGTGTTCATCTCCACCCATAATTGAAAATCCTCTGCACCATTGTGCATAAACCTCCACCACATGTTACAAAGTGCAGGTCACTGAATTCAGTGACCTCAGAAGTGTAAAGAAATGAAAAAGTGCTCTGATAACTAATCAGCCAAGATATTTCTCACAGCACCCTCTGTAGATCACTCGCCTTTGGATTCTAAAGTTTATCTCCTGGGAACTTCTCCAAGAGGTAAACTTGGGTCCCAAATACAAGTCAATAAATTGCTAGCCGCAAATTTTGCAAATGCAGGAGAGCTAGCACCCAGATGAGGTCATCCTACTGATTGGAGGTTGCTAATATCAGTATAGATCCAGGTTTTAAAGCTGGCTTTATGTTAAAATATGTTGAATATTTATTAATGGATACAATACTGAATGTTGCGCATGTAGTTGATCTTTAAGTTAAAATGGAGTGAGGTGGGCATTTAACTTTCGTAAATAGTTAGATAAAAGATAACCATTCATAAAGTGCTTAATACAAAAAGAAAAAATACTTTCTAGTTGCATTTTTTATGTCCATGGTGTTTTCATGTTGTGCATTGGGGTTGCAATTTTTACAACATTATTAATGGTTTAAGTTTTATCTTTACCATCTTTTTAGCTAACTATTCAAGAGAAAACATTGTAGATAGATGTGTGTTGTATATGTTATGCATGCTGTTCTTAAAATAGAAAATTGTTTAGTGAATCAAAAACATTAAAGGTCCCCAGGAGACCCAATGCACATGCACTTGGTGCTGTATATATCTGTGCAGTTGATTGTCAATGAAAGGATATTTTTTTGGTTTATGGATGATGTAGCTCCAACCCAGGCTGAAGCCTAATTAGTTGGTGTTTTATGGGGGAACTACAGCTAGCCAGCTGAAGCCAACTTCCCCCTATTCATTCTGCAGCCCTGCCACCTAATCTTGCAGGCCTGTTCCTCCTCAACTGCAACCCTCCTCCTTGTACTGAACAGATTTGTTGTGCTGCAAGGAAAGGCTAAGCTCAGACCACCCTTGCCAGCCGCCAGCAATTAGAGGAGAGAAACTAGAGTAGTAGCTAGCAGCTGGGAATGACAGCGCTGGATTCAAAAACACAAGCCCATAACAACAATCCTGCTACCATGCCAGTCTCTTTCCCCAGAATAGCAGGCAGTTGGGTTTGGGCTCTGTTACCTGAAAGAGACGGGATTAATTACTGGTGTGATGTTGTGAGCTGTTTTTGCTAATGACGGTGTTTGGTCCTGGCAGCTTTCAGGTGGGTGTGGGTTGTGCAGAGCCTCCTGTGTGTGCCCCCTCTCCTCCTGTGTGCACTCCTTTCCATGCCCCTTCCTCCTGTGTTGGCCAGAACGAAGTATGTATTTTTTTTCTCATGAGCACTATGATCAGATAGTGGTGGGAGGAGGGGGACATGCTATCGACCTCGCTAGCTTAACAACCACAGCGCAGATTTGAGCAGAACCAAGTGCTATGTGCATTGGGTCTCCTTAGGGATTCACAAATAACATTTTGCATGTAAAATAAATATATACTTTGAGTGTGTGAATGTGTGAGGAAAAGTGTATGTGTGTGTATGTGTACATATATATATATATATATAATTTTTTTTTTTTTTCTCATTGTATAATTTACTTTACTAATGTTTAAATTTTCTGTATTTTGGGCTTTATTTTTGGCATGCTTTGGGAGAGTTTAGTATGACTTATTGTACAGTAAAAGGTGGTGTATGGCTTTTGGTGTATGTTCCGTATGCTGCATTTTTGTTACGCACTACCCTGCACATCTCACCAGCATTGTGGTGTGAACAGGGCACAGAAAAAACAATTGTTTTTTATGTGGCCTAGTGGTGACCTGCATTTGTCTAGTGCAGGGAAAAAAACAGGTCACTGCACATAGTGTGAAAGACACCTTACTGTACTGTGAATCGAAAACATGATAGTAAATTTAAAGATGTGCGGGATATAAAAAAAAAAAACATACATACTCACCAATGTGACTGAAGCAATCGGGCCAGTGCTGCAGCTGTCCCCCGCTGGCTCTAAGACAGAGAATTGACCAATCACATCACTGGGGATTGCTCCATTCTCGGTCTTCACTAAGCAGAAAGCCGGTGACTGTCAATCACCAACTTTCTGCTCTGCCCCTCCAGCACTCACTGGAGTGTCTGGTTGTGGAAGGGACAGGAACAGCTGGCTCAGGCTGTCAGCGGCACACTAATAGTTGCCAGTGAGGCATCTGGGTGGATCCTTCGTAGCATTCTTCTTTTAAATGCTAGTTCACTATTTTAGTTTAACACATTTACATTACAACAAATCATTCTACTGACTTATTTCATATGATATCATTTTGTTTACTAAAGTATTGCTTAATGGAAAAGTTTTACGCATTTTGATCAAATTCTGGCATATTTAAAAACAAAGTATGTATTATAGTTTTAAATGGTGGAAAAATAACCTGTCTTCTGTGGTCGTCTCTTGTTTTTTTGTAGGCCAAACTGTTTCCAGATTGTAGTTCAGCACTTTAGTGAGGAGCATTACATTTTCTACTTTGCTGGTGAGACGCCAGAACAAGCTGAGGTAACTAACACCTTACATTTTTGTTCTCTGTACACTTTTGGAATTGATTTCTCTATGTTAGAGTAGTCCAGCACATGCTGCATACTCAACACATGAAGCCAATTTGTATGGGTTTCTGGGAAAATGTGTTATAGGTTGAGCTGTGGTACAAACCTAGCGGTCTCGGTTGGAAAGGCTTCATGCAGCACTAATCCTGGACGCCTGCATTTTGAAGCTTTGTAATTTTATACTTGGAGCATTGCAAAAAAGCTGTGCAGGAGGCTGGCATCAGCAGAATGGAGCTTTTATTTGTGTCCCCTTTATTAGGTCATGTATGTATGTGTGTGAGCCTAAGAACCTGATTTAGGGATAGTTTACACTAGTTAGCCCTCTGACAAGTGATCTGCAGTGGATTGCTCTTCAGTGTGTATTTATGCAATGAGGTGGTGTTATGTTGCCTTCTCAGTGCCTGTATTAACTACTAAACTACTGCACCAGCATTCTGCAACTGCGTGCAGTGTATGTGGATGTGTCCAGTACCAAGGAATCATATAATACAGGTTCCTGTGTCTGTGTCACTGGGATATCAGGCAACAGGTGAGATGGCCAGTGATCAGCTTTCGGCGTCGGCAAAAATTGGTGGCTAGAAGTGAACAGTTAGGAGCCTTATAAGCTCTATCTTAATACGTTGTTTAGCCGCCATTTACTGATTGGAGATGCCCTGTGTCCAAGAAACAGAGCCATCATGTGAGCACGCTGTCCTTTTATGTACAGTGGCTGAGCGTGACAAGCATCGATCTTGAAGGATGTGCCCATATGTCCTTTCAATGTCAGAGCTCGTGCGCAGTCTCGGGGCCGCACAGTGGTACAATCGCATGATGGCTGTGTCCCTTGGACACAGCGCATCTCTGATCGGTAAACCGCTTCTTTGATTGGCCCGTGAATCATGTTATGGCTGTGCCCAATTACAGTCATTACAAAATGTAAACAGAAGCTGTGTGTCTCTGTATCTGCTCCTCTCCTCCTGACACAGTGCCTGTGAGGAGAAGGAGAGCTGATCTGTGCAGCCTGTCATGAATCTGTTTGTAACCACTGTGCAGCCTTTGACGAATCTGTTTGTAACCACTGATTTTACTCTACAGTTACACACACACAGAGCACACACAGTGCAGCAAACTGTAACCAGTGCACCAAGCAGCGTATCAGTGTCCCAAGTGCACATCAACATCTGTACCAGTGTCCTATCAACATCTTTCACAGTGTACCAGTACACAACATCATCTACACTAGTGTCCCATTGCAACATGAACATCTGTTGGTTTTCCTAGTGGACTGTCACCATCTTAGTGTTCCAGAGCACAACATCTGTAATATTGTCCCAATGCACCAACATCATCTGCAATAGTGTCTCCAGCGGACCATCAACATCTGTCGGTGTCTCCAGCGGACCATCAACATCTGTCGGTGTCTCCAGCGGACCATCAACATCTGTCGGTGTCTCCAGCGGGCCATCAACATCTGTCGGTGTCTCCAGCGGGCCATCAACATCTGTCGGTGTCTCCAGCGGACCATCAACATCTGTCGGTGGTCCCCAGCGGACCATCAACATTTGTCGGTGTCAGCAGGTAGTATCATCAGAATGGCATGTGTAAAAAATTGTACACCAGCGAGGAGGCATTACACATTTTGAGCATGACAGATGAGAGTAGAGGGGAACTCTCACTGTCAGACTCAGTTTCAGAATATGAACCTGTTGAGGGCAGTGGACCAGTAACTGATGCACAGGAGGAGGGGGTCTCAACAAAGAAATTCAGGTGATCTGAGGAGGAGCAAGCAACCACCAGCAACGCTGTACATTTTGCTGAAGTGGCGAGCACCAGCAGCACAGTACACCCAGATGGTAGGCCAGGTACTAGCAGTGGGGTGTCACGTCTGCCACACAGAAATTAGGACCTATACCACATGTGGTATCACCATGGAGGAGTAGCAGAATGTGTTTTGAGGTGAAGTTCTAAGTATGCTGTGTGTTAGAAATATCTTCGAAAGTGCCAAGTTTGTAATAAAAAAAAAAATGTTCCTGCATTTTTTAAAAAAGTTTCAAAACATTTCAAGAACACATAAAGGTGGTTCTCCTTGGGTATTGGGCTTCTCTGTGTAGCTAGGCTGAGAAAAAATTGTACACGTGTGCTATCGCCATATTTAGCAGTAGTAGCAGAATGTATGTTTGAGTGTATTTATTAGTATGTCCATGCTGTGTGTTAGAAATATCTTTGTTTAGTCAAAAAAAGAGTTTTCATTTTCTTTCCACATTTTCCAGAAGCTTGAAAATTTTCCGGAAAATGACATGTTCAAAAGACTCATTATGCCTCATAGAAATTACGTCATTTGTTTGTTTGCTTTTCAAAATGTGTTCATTTTGGTGGTGGGTTTATTGTCCTGGTGCCAGGGCCTTCAAAAATGTGATAGGTAGCTAGGAAATTAGATGCATAATTTCTTTCTTGTACATCACGGGACAGAGCAGGCTATTCATTACTATGTGGGTTATATGCCACCTAGAGGTGAATGGACACTGGCCGACTAATCAGAGAGGACGTCTTCTCGAATATAACCCCTCCTACACAGGAAGTACTTCAGTTTTTTCAGCAGTGTCTGTAAGGTGGATGGTCGCTAAAGTGTTGCTTGTTCTCCTGGAGCATACCTAAGATTTAGAACGGTTACTTTGAGAATCATGGACTTTAATCGGATCCATTCGGAAAATGGATTCAAAATGGATGATACTCGAGCCTCGCTGGATAAGGAGAACAATCCTTTGGGTTTTGCCTGTAGTGCAGCCTAACGGCGCTGGACCCTGCAGAATGGAACCCTGTGCAGTTAAAAACTGACCAAGGTGCTTTCTAGCTGGGTGCTGTCCAGGTACGAGGCAGTGGCCCCACTTTAACGGGACCAAGTCCTTGAAGGTCTGCATGATAATGCCCACTGTGATGGGTCAAGGTTGATTCCTGACTACGGTCAGGGACCTGCAGAGGGTCTGGTAAGCTACTTCTTTTTTTTTCCTCTTAAAAAAAAGAAGAAAAATGGAGGGAAAAGAGGTGTTTTTTCTGTGCTGTTTGGCCAAATTGCCACCAGGAGCAGGGCTTAGCTGTTCTGTGCCTGCCTGTTGTTTTTTTCCTTGGTGTCACTAGAGGGAGCAGCCTATGTGTCCAGGAGAGCGGTTGGCCGTGGGGCATGCGCTTGCGCAGTAGCTGCTGGAAACGAAAGTCGCTCGTATTATTATCTGACTTCCTGGGTACATGTGGGCTGCTGCTGCTGGACTCCTTTGAGGTAGCCAAAACACAAAGCAGGCTTTTCTGAGGGGGCACGTGAGTACTCTCCTGTAACATTGGCCAAGTCAGACAGGAGGCTGCCTCTGGTAGCCCATGGTTGTCAGCCGATTGCATTGAGTGTATGGGGTCACACTACTTGCATGGCTGTATCCTGGGATCTGTGTTTGTTTATATGCAGATGTAAGCACTGGAGGAAGTAATGTCTTCCATTAAGAGGAGTGGGGGAGGCGTAGCAGGAAAGGGTACATGTGCACCGCTGTCAGGTCCTGAGGAACCTAGTCGCAGTTCCACTGTGATATCCTCTCCTGAGAGGCCTGAAGCCTCTGGGCAATCTGTGCCACTGTGTTTGTCTGGCGTTGCGGCTACTACTGGTGCATCCGCTTCAGTGTATGCAACCAAAGATGATATTGCTTCAGCCTTAGCGGGGTTAGAGAATAATATCGCAGGAATTATTGCGTCTGTATCTCAGGGGAATAAGAAGAGGGAGAGATCCCCTTGCTGGGCCCACTAGTCCTTGAGCAGGGATGGGTGGAACCTGAGGATGAGGAGGCGGTAGAGGACCTGGAAGAAGTTCAGGCAATGGAGTCTCTGAAGGGTTCCAGCCTGAAGAGAAGCTGGCAGTTTCTGCCTCTCAATCTCAGAGGGTATTAGTCCAGGACTTTACTGATATGGTCTTTTCAGGGTTCAGATTACCCCCGATAGAAACTTCTGAGGTTACTTCTTTTTCTCTGGGCTCTTTAAAACCTCCACAGAGTATTCAAACGTTTCCAGTGCACTCTCTCCTGGAACAGATTATGCTGACTGGGATCACCCTGACAGGGATTTTGTCCCGCCAAAAAGATTCTCTCCTGTATCCCATGGAAGAGAAGTTTAAGAAATGAAGCATGACCGTGGTAGATGCAGCCGTTTCATCCCTGAATACATTTTTTACATATCCTGTGGTTAATGTCCAGGTTTTTAAGGACCCGGCAGATAAGAAGCTGGAATCCCTTTTTTAAATCCGCTTCCTCCCTCGCAGGCTCTGTTACACAGCTAGCAGTGGTGGCTATTGCATTTGTTAGTCTTTCTGACCATGTCAAAAGGGTTCTTAGGATGCCATCAGTTCAGATTCTGCTGAAGACTTGGCAGATGTACCACATGCCTTATGTTTTGCAGTTGATGCACTTAAGGAATCAATTCAACAAACTTCTCGCATGGCACTCTTGTCAGTAGACATGCACAGAGTATTGGGGTTAAAAAGTTTGTCAGTGGAATTTCTGTGCAAGAAGTTATTGGCAGGTTTTCCTTTTCATGGGGAATGACTGGAGAGGATTTGGACAAATATATACAGAAATTTTCAGGGGGAAAGAGTACTCTTCTGCCCTTTTTATGAGCGAGTCCAAGCGCCTATCTTTTAAGGGGTCGGGTGTTTCGGTGGCTGGTTCCTCATCTGCCAGCCGGTCTTCTCACCACGCCCAGGGCTCTGCCTTTAAGGGTAGGGCTCAGTGTTAGAGCCAAAGAAATCCTTGGTTGCAGAAATCTGTAAAGACAGATTTATGAAGGAGCGCCCCCCACTCGTTTGGGTTGGGAGAAGGCTTTTGAAATTTTTAGTGGCATGGAAGGGTCTAATCCAAGACAAGTGGGTCAACTCCATCATTTCTCAGAAGTATAGACTGGAATTTAGTGTTGTCCCCCTCCCCTTTTTTATATCAAACGTACCTACGAATCCAGTAAAAAAGAAACTTTCTGTTGCAGGCGCTTGACCGGCTATTGTCTTAGGTGTGTGACCATAGAAACTCCAGCAGACTAAAAGTTTCAAGGGTTTTATTCAAACCTGTTCAAAATTCCAAAGCCAAATTGGGATGCAAGGCCTATTTTAGATCTCAAGGGTCTAATCCAATTTCTAAATGTTTGTTCCTTTTGGATGGAATCCACTCAGTCAATAGTAGCCTTGCTACAAGGGGGAGATTTTTTTAGGTTCCATCGACATCAAGGACTCATATCTGAATGTGCTGATATTTCTCGCTCAACAAAAATTTCTGCAGTTTGCAATAGAGACTCTGCATTTTCAGTTCATAGCACTGCCCTTTGGGCTGGCCATGGCCCCTCGAGTATTTACAACAGTTCTCACTCCTGTGCTGGGGCTGCTCAGGACTCGAGGTGTAACGATCATGGGTTATATCTAGATGATCTATTACTCAGGGGTCAGTCTGCTCCAAGCTTAATGCAAGATATACCCCTTATGGTGCAGATCCTGGAACATCTGGGCTGAGTGCTTACCTTCGAGAAGTCAGGCCTGGAGTATTTGGGGTGGTCCTAGACACGGTTCAGGCAAAGGTATATCTGCCTCCAGCGTAGTGCTGCACCCTGAGAGACTAGGTCTGCCGTTTAAGAGCCAGGAGGTATCCTTCGCTTTTTCTCTGCATGAGGTTTCTGGGGAAGATGATGTCCTCATTCGATGCAGTTCCTTGTGCGCAAGAAGAAGGTTCCAACCCTGGATTGCAATATGTCTCTGTCTCCAGAAGTACTGTGGATTTTGAATTGGTGGTTGGTGGCTCAGAATTTTGAGAGAGGGGGATCCCTTTGGCTGGTTTTATGGAAGTTGGTAACCACTGATGCCAGCCTCTCGGGTTGGGGGCTGTCCTGGAGGAAGCCATAGTCCGAGGGACGTGGTTTCTGCGAGGAAAGGTTCTACCCATCAATATCCTGGAGCTTCGGGCAGTACGACTTGTCCTGAGGTATTGGATGTCCAAGCTTAAGGGTTGGCCCATTAGAATTCAGTCCTACAATGCCACAACTGTGGCCTACATCAACCACCAAGGCTGTACCAGGAGCCGAAGGGCTAAAGAGGTGGTGAATCACATTCTGGCTTGGGCAGAAAAGCATGTTCCAAGTTTGTCAGCGGTGTGCATTCCAAGAATAGAGAATTGGCAGGTGGATTATCCCAGTCTCCGACAGTTCCGGAGGAGTGAGCTGTGCATCCTGAGGTTTTCATGGCAATCTGCCAGCGGTGGGGGTACCCGGACATAGATCTGTTGGTATCCATATTCAACAAGGTCAACAGGTTGGTGTCTAGGGGCCAACTAGTGTCCAGGGTGAGGGACCCTTGCGCAGCAGGGATTGATACCTTGGTGAATCCTTGGGACCAGTTTTCAATAATTTATGCTTTCCCTACGATTCAGCAGCTGCCATGTCTCTTACGCAGGATTCATGAGGAATTAATTCCAGTGATACGGATTGCACTGGCCTGGCCCAGGAGGGCCTGGTATGCGGATATAGAGGGGTTTATTTACTAAAGCTGGAGAGTCCAAAATCAGACTCCCTTCTGCATAGAAACCAATCAGCTTCCAGGTTTTATTGCCAAAGCTTCATTGAACAAGCTGAGGTTAGAAGATGATTGGTTTCTATGCAGAAGGGAGTCTGATTTTGGACTCTCCAGCTTTAGTAAATAAACCCCAGTGAGTCTAGTAATAGACGGTCCTTTGTCTCTGCCATGCCGGCTAGACCTGCTTTCTCGAGGACCCATATTGCATCCAGCTTTCTCGAGGACCCATATTGCATCCAGCTTTATGGTCGCTAAATTTAACGACATGGCTGTTGAGACCTAGATCCCGAAGGACAGGGGAGTATTGGATTCTGTCATCCCCACAATGTTGAACAGTAGAAAGGTAGTTTCTAGAAACCTTTATTACAGAACTTGGAAGGCTTACATTTAATGGTGTGAGGTCCAGTGATGGCATCCACGGAAATATGTAATTGGTAGGATTCTGTCTTTCCTCCATTCAGGTCTGGAAAAAAGTTGGCTGTTGGTACCAGGTTTGAGCATTGGCTGTTTTTTTCCCAGAGACCCATTGCATCTCACTCTTTGTTTCATACTGTTTTTACAGGGAGTGATGCGGATAACTCTTCCTGTCAGACAGCCTTTATGTCCTTGGGATCTGAACTTGGTCTTGGTGGTTTTGTAGAAATCACCATTTGAACCTATTAGGGATATTCCACTAGTTCTGTTGACTCGGAAAGTTTTGTTTCTAATGGCAGTCACTTCTGCAAGGAAGGTGTCAGAGCTGGAAGCTATTTCTTGTAGAGAACCATTTTTGGTTTTGCATCAGGATAAGGTGGTGTTGCGACCTCCTCCATCTTTCTTTCCTAAAGTTTTCATCCTAATCAGAATATTATCCTGCCTTCATCCTTTCCTAGGCCTCAGTCAGCAAAAGAGAAATCTTTGTATACCCAGTGGGGGGATTCTGCCTTTTGGCCCACAGCGATTTACAAGCGGCTCAGTAGGTCCTGGGAGATTGACTGTGGTGGCCATCCGTATCACCCACCCCTCAAAGTTTATTTTAATGGTTTAGGACAGTGGTCGGCAAGCCGCGGCTCGCAAGCCACATGCGGCTCTTTACAAACTTTAATGCGGCTCTTCTGTGTGCCGGGCGCCCGCTCCCCTCCCTCCTCTCGGGCGGCCGCCCCAAAAGTCAGGACTCTGCAGCTAGCCCAGCAATGGGCAAACTACGGCCCGGCGGACCTTTTAATCCGGCCCGCAGAGCAAACATTGGCTGTCAGGATGTAGGCGGGGCAGCGTGACGAACTCCTCTCCTCTCACAGTCCGCCCTGAAAACCAGAACGGCGCGGGAACACGGCGAGAGGAACGCGCGGAGCAAAGGTAAGTGAATTGACACAATATGGGGGATGAATTACTATAGGGGGGATGAATTACTATAGGGGGGATGAATTACTATAGGGGGGATGAATTACTATAGGGGGGATGAATTACTATATGGGGGATGTATTTTCAGTTTTAAAAATGTGGCTCTCAAAATAAATTTCAATCGTGGTTTTGGCAAGATTTGGCTCAGTTGAAAAAAAAGGTTGCCCACCACTGGTTTAGGACATCCCACATAGTTATGAATCGCCTGCTCTATGTCCCGTGATGTACGATAAAGAAAATTGGATTTTTTTTCTGCATACGTACCTTTAAAATCCATTTCTTTGAGTACATCATGGGGAAATAGAGGTCCATCCCCTCTTTCTGGAATTTCATTGCTTGCTACAAAAACTGAAGTACCTCTTGTGTAGGAGGGGTTAGATGGGGGAGGGCTTCCTCTCTGATTGGTCGGCCAGTGTCCATTCACCTATAGGTGGCATATAACCCACATAGTCATGAACAGCCTGCTCTGTGTCTCATGATGTACTCCCAAGAAATGGATTTTACAGGTAAGTACTGTATGTAGAACAAATCCAATTTTATGTTCCTTGACAGCCCAAAGGTGTTTCTTTTGGGCCTATTTGGCTAGGCTGCGAAAAAAAATCTCATACATGTGGTATCCCCCATACTTAAGAGGAGTAGCAGAATGTGTTTTGGGGTGTAATTGCAAGTTTGCCTATGCTGTGTGTGAGACATAACTTGCCAAAGTAACAATTTTGTGAAAAAAAAATAAACTTTGTACTTTTTTTTTTTTTTTTTTCCCCCAGTTCCTTGGAAAATGAGAAAAATGAAACTAAAAACATTCACCATGCCTCTTACTAAATCGTTTTTGGGTGTCTACTTTCCAAAAAGGGTTAATTTTGGGGATATTTGTACTGTCCTGGTATTTTAGGGCCTTAAGAAATGATGATAGGCAGTCAGTACATCCGGATTGATCAATTTTCATATACAACCCCTGGCAAAAAGTATGGAATCGCCACTCTTGAAAAATGTTCATTCAGTTGTTTGTGTAGAAGAAAAAAAAAAACTAATCACAGACATGCCTCAAAACTATTTTCATTTAACATTCCAACCTTCTGGCTTTAAGAAACACAAAAAAAGGAAGAAAAATGTAGTCAGTTGCAACTGTTTTTGCAGGTCAAGCAGAGGGAAAAAAAAATAGAATCCCTTAATTCTGAGGAAAATATTATGGAATCATAAAAAAAAACAAAACACTACAGTAAACCACTAGTACTTTGTTGCACCACCTCTAGCTTTTATAACAGCTTGAATGCTCTGAGGCATGGTTTTAACTATCGACAAACCGTATTCTTCATCAATCCGGCTCCAACTTTCTCTTATTGCAGTTGCCAGATCAGCTTTGCAGGTCAGATCCTTCACATGGAAGATTCCATACTTTTTGCCAGGGGCTGTATATGTAATATAGCTTGTAGACTCTATAATATTCATAGAGCTTAAATAATGTACAATGATTTGGATTATTTTTACCAAAGAAATGTAGCAGAATATATTTTGAACAAAAACGTGTTTTTTTTTTTTTCAAAATTCTTTTTTTGTTTATCAAAAAATAAACCTAGTAGTGACTAAATGCCACCTAAACAAAAAATAATAATTTTTGTACAGTATTGCATGACTCAGTAATTGTCATTCAAAAGTGTGAGAGCACTGAAAGCGGAAAATTGGCCTGGGCAGGAGACTGTAAGTGTCCAATTTATTGAAGTGTTTAATTGAGCAAAAATGTGGTAATTGTGGTTTGCCACCTCCATACTAGGCACTTTTACCCCCTTCCTGCCCAGGCCAATTTTCAGCTTTGAGCACTGTTGCACTTTGAATAATTATTCAGTCATGCAACACTGTAACCATATGAAATTATCATTTTTTGAGACAGAGAGCTTTCTTTTGGTGATATGTAGTTTTTTTTTTTTTTTTTACGCTATAAATTAAAAAAGACTGCAAATTTTGAAAAAAAAAGCCTGTTTTTCTTCATTTCTGTTATAAAATTTTGCAAATAAGTAAATGTTCTTCATAAATTTTTATCAAAATGCATACTACTACATTTATTTGTTAAAAATCAGTTTTTTATTATTTGGTCTGTGTGAATGTTAGTCTACAAGCTATGGTACCAATCATTGAAAATTGATCACACCTGATGTTCTGATGGCCTATCACATTTCTAGAGGCCCTAACATGCCAGGGGACCGTACAAATCCTCCCCAAATTACCCCTTTTTAGAAAGTAGACAGTCTGTGGTATTTAATAAGAGGTATGGCGCGTTTTTTGAAGTTGTAATTTTTTTTTCCACAATTCTTTGGAAAATTAAGTTAAAATGTTTTTGTTTAGTTTTTTTTTGTTTTTCCCTACAAAAATGTCATGTTAACAAGGTAGTTCTCACACATGGCATAGGCATACTTTCAGCTACACCCCAAAACACATTTTGCTACTTCTCCTGAGTATGGTGATACTACATGTGTGAGATGTTTTCACAGTCTAGCCCAGGGGTGGGCAAACTTTTTGACTTGAGGGCCGCAATGGGTTCATATATTGGACCCGGGGGCCAGACCAAGAGTAGATGAATGATGTGTATGTGTCATCCATAGTAAGTATAGTAATATTCCCCCATAGTAAGCATAGTAATTAATCCCCCATATAGTAATTCATCCCCCATATAGTAATTCATCCCCCATATAGTAATTCATCCCCCATAGTAATTCATCCCCCATATAGTAATTCATCCCCCCTATAGTAATTCATCCCCCCTATAGTAATTCACCCCCCCTATAGTAATTCACCCCCCCTATAGTAATTCATACCCCCCATAGTAATTCATCTCCCCTATAGTAATTCATCTCCCCCATAGTAATTCATCTCCCCCATAGTAATTCATCCCCCATATAGTAATTCATCCCCCATATAGTAATTCATCCCCCATATAGTAATTCATCCCCCATATAGTAATTCATCCCCCATATAGTAATTCATCCCCCATATAGTAATTCATCCCCCATATAGTAATTCATCCCCCCTATAGTAATTCATCCCCCCTATAGTAATTCATCCCCCCTATAGTAATTCATCCCCCCTATAGTAATTCATCCCCCCTATAGTAATTCATCCCCCCTATAGTAATTCATCCCCCATATAGTAATTCATCCCCCATATAGTAATTCATTCCCCATATTACTTCATCCCCCATATTAAGTCCCCAAGTCCCCCCTGTGTCAATTCACTTACCTTTGCTCCGCGCGTTCCTCTTGCCGTGTTCCCGCGCCTTTCCGATGTAGCATGAAAATGTGTCTCCTATGAGGATCTGTCCCCCTCGACGTATCTGCGCATGTGCCAGTTTCAGGCATTAGCAGCCGATCGGCGATCTCCAGCACATGCGCATATACGTCGAGGGGGACAGATTCTCATAGGAGACAGATTTTCATGCTACACCGGTCTTCAGGGCGGAATGTGAGAGGAGCGTTCTCCGCGGTCCGGATTAAAAGGTCCGCCGGGCCGTATACGGCCTGCGGGCCGTAGTTTGCCCATTGCTGGTCTAGCCACAAAGAGAGGCCCAACATCCAGGGAGAACCTTCAGGCGTTATCCACTTTAAGACCAAGCTGCCTTCTGACATTTTTTGTTTACAAGTAAAAATCAGTATTTTTCTAGAACTTAGAAGCCCCAAACATTATATATTTTTTACCAGAGGACCTAGAGAATAAAATGGTGGGTTTTCCAAATTGTCACATGGTATTTGCACAGCGGTTTTTCAAACGCAATTTTACACCCTATCGCAAAAATACACTTTAATATATCTTAATGCACACAAACCCAATCTAATACCCAATTTTTGATAAAATCTAAAATATGTCATTGGGTCACGTAAATGGATACCAAATATGTCACATTTTAAAATTGCACATGCTTGTGAAATGGACACAGCTGATCACATGACAGAGCCGACATCTTCATCACTTACCGTTGATCGGTGATCCGCTGTGTCCCAGGGACACAGTTCACCACCGATCGTGGCGCTGCGTGCCCCCAGGCGGTCAGAGTGGGAGGGTGTCACATGACTTGGGCACACATTAGGCCACACGGTGCCACGTGCGCCAATTCCAAGATTGTGCAAATGTCTAAATAGTGGCACACTTGAATAAAAATTGTCCACGTGTAAGTGGTACCCCATATAGGAAAAGGATGACACCAAGTCGCAAACTATCTAGCCACTACTCCCCATGTAGTCTGGGCATCCGGGGGGCTCCACTTGACTATCTTTTCCCTCGTAAATCCGAAACTTGTATGTATATAGCCTGTTGCCCTCTCACAGGTCTTCTACATCTTGACCCCATATCTGGCACACTTGCTGGGAATAAATTGTTTGAATGCAATGCGGCCAGAAAAATTGAGGGACGCATCAACGCAGATTTTTGCTTGGGAGTATAAACATCTGCAAATTTTTGGTTAAGGTGATTTATGAGGGGCCGAATTTTGTGGAGCCAGTCAAATTCAGGGTCACTCTGAGGACAACAGAATGTATTGTC
Source organism: Staurois parvus (assembly GCF_062004578.1). Taxonomy (NCBI): domain Eukaryota; kingdom Metazoa; phylum Chordata; class Amphibia; order Anura; family Ranidae; genus Staurois; species Staurois parvus. Next base: position 3,348,564 of record NW_028318025.1, read on the forward strand.
ATTGAAATGCATAAAACACATACTCATATCTATGCCTGGCCATGGCAGCAGAGAACACTGGCATATGATGAATCGGGTCTGTGGACCAATACAACCGCAATTTTTTTTTTTTTTTTATTAATGCCCATGTTGAGGGCTAGGCCCCCCAAAAATTTAAATTTGGAAACCGTAATGGGTTTCCATGCGAATGGTCTAGCAAAGTTTGAATTTGGGTTGGCGGTGATAAATTGTTGTGCATATAAATTGCTTTGATCCACAATCAATGCATACAGATCTTCCATGAAAAACAGTTCCAAAAAATCAAGGGGAGTAGTTAAATTTGCTGTTTCCACCTGAATTCCGGGTTGGGCAATGAATGGGGGAAGTATGGGTGCTGCAGAATTTTTGAGCTGCCGATCGGGATTTGCAAGCACATCCGGAAGGATCCTAGGGGCTCTCTGGCCTGTGTGCGAATTCTTGGTGGTTGCGGGACAATACTTGTAGTGGCGATCAGTGACTTATAGTGGGACTGCAGCGGGCATTCTGACACTGGGGGAAACTGACTTAGTGTCACTGACATCCCCAGTCATGCCAATACAGTGATCAGTGCTAAAAAAATAGCACTGACGCTGTACTAATGACACTGGGAAGGAAAGGGTTAACATGAGGGATAATCAGAAGGTTAACTGTGTAGGGAGTGTTTTACTAGGGGGCAGGTGCCATCCCGAACAGTGTGCCCAAACTGACAAGGAGGAGGGCTGTTGGTAAACAATGCTGCCCTCCTCCCTGTCGGTGATCGCTGGTAATCACTGGGCGCCGACGGGTAATAATCGGTCGGGACCCGGTGATTGACACCCGGGGCCTTGATCGGCGGCGTGGATAGGGCGCGCACTTGTCCCCTACCTGGAAATGCAGATAGATAGATATATAGATAGATATATAGATAGATATATATATATACGCAATCCTGCGCACAGGGGCCACCCTTCATCATTAAATCTACTGCGGGCAGTCCTAAAGCGTTTAAAACTAAACCTTGGTTCTGACATTGGGATAGCAAAGGTTTGGTATCGTATACGTAACCAACATCCTATTCTCCCTTAATGCATCTGATTTATTCTGTCTGTTAAGATAAGGGTTTCTACCTTGTTTTTAAAATGTCAAGGTCATAAAACAGCAGTTAAATGACTTCCTTTTAGTCTGGTGCTTCACCTTTTTTTTTCCTTCCGTACTAGGACTGGATGAAAAGTCTTCAGGCATTTTGCAGCTTACGGAAGACCACACAAACCACATCCAATAAGCGTCTTCGACAGGTTTGTATTCGACAGGTGAATATCAATGGCACTTAAATATGGAGTTCTTTTTTTTAATGCATAAGCCATAAGATATTTGTTGCTTTGAAACCATTGAAATACAAAACAGAACTCCAGGCAATCAGTTGAAGTATAACTAAAGTATATTATTCTTTTTTTTTTTTTATATATATATATAGAGTGGAGAGTGATTACAACACCTGTCAGGTTTTTATTTCTGTCTCTGCCCATTTTAGGGAGATTTAGCCTCTCTTTTCGTCCTGTTTACCATTATCATTATTATTATTATTATACAGGATTTATATAGCGCCAACAGTTTGCTTAGTGCTTTACATTATAACGGGAGACAATACAGCAACAATACAGTTCAATACAAGAGGGATAGGAGGGCTCTGCTCCTTGGAGCTTATTATCACCGATAGTGAAAGCAAATCCAAAATTTTGGGTTGTCACCAGAAGAGGACTAGAGGGGATATCTTCCAATGGCGACATTAATTCTGGTGACCACCAAAAATTTCCTCACTTTACAGGGATTTCTACTCCTTTCCTCTTTTGCCTCTAGGAAAGTAATTGACAAGAAATCTCCCCAATCGGATGCAGATGGGAAAAAAATTGACAAGCTATAACCCTCCCTTACTCTATCCAAAGTGAAAAAAATAAAAGTTTGCCTATATTTCTACTGTACTATCTAGCTGGAATACACATATATAAACTGTCTCATCTGCCATAGTAGTTCTTCCCAGTTACTTTTGACAGTTCAACAAGGAGCATGACACCACTTTTTTGCTGGAGTTGAGGAGAAGTGGTTTCACTTCCCCACCAGTCTACTAATTGCACAGTGGAGTTATCAACACACCGATAGATCACAAGCTCTGCTTACTCTCTTTACTACTCTCATTATAACTCCTGTCTGCACATGGACATGCAGTATGGTTTACCTGACTCATATAAATAGTCTTCAATTTGAGGTTTCAGTTGGGAAACCACAGCTTTGCACTTTTAAAGCAATCATTTCAGGTAAGAAAAAAAAAAAAACAGGCCTCAAAGCTAACCCCTAAAAGAGCGTAGTGCTGCCTGCACCGTTAAATGCCACTCCCTTGAATAAAAATCATCCTCTGGACCCTGCTGAGATAACTTACACTTCCAAAAGTGTTGATCTCTTTTGTCCCCATCTGCACTCAGTAGTTCTCCCCCTGATCCTTATGTTGTTATAAGACATACAGTAATAGTGACTTGCATGTTGTTGGGCATTCACAGTACGGATCTGTTTTGCCCTAGTACAAGATAACTCTAAGACTGATGGGGAGTGTTGTGATGTCACAGGTAATATCAATGCTTTTCCTATTTAAGAAAAATGCAGTGTGTCACAATCACAAGTAGACAATACTGGGGTAAATGGCAGCTAAACCAGTGCTGTTGAGGAATTACACCTGGGACTTAAGTGGTTAAGTATTCAAAGCAAAGCCAGTACTGTCTGACAATGTTCTTGTTGAGTGCACATTTGTGCTACAGTCTAAATGAGCATCTAATTCCTTTTTCCAGGTCAGCAGTCTCCATTTGCACATAGAAGAAGCACACAAGCTCCCAGTCAAACATTTCACTAGTCCGTACTGCAATATTTACCTGAATAGTGTTCAGGTAGCCAAGACACATGCTCGTGAAGGCCAAAATCCTGTTTGGTCAGAAGAGTTTTTCTTTGAGTAAGTTTTATAACCTGAATTATTTTTGGTTAAAACTCTGTATGTGTGGTTGGATCCTTTTATATGCTGTCCTTATTTCTTTAGCAAGTATGTTTCATTTTAGAAGTGTCCTTTTCCACTTGTATTACCGATACATATACAGTGGGGATCGAAAGTTTGGGCACCCCAGCTAAAAATTTGTATTAATGTGCATAAAGAAACCAAGGAAAGATGGAAAAATCTCCAAAAGGCATCAAATTACAGATTAGACATTCTTATAATATGTCAACAAAAGTTAGATTTTATTTCCATCATTTACACTTTCAAAATAACAGAAAACAAAAAAATGGCGTCTGCAAAAGTTTGGGCACCCTGCAGAATTTATAGCATGCACTGCCCCCTTTGCAAAGCTGAGACCTGCTAGTGTCATGGATTGTTCTCAATCATCGTCTGGGCAGACCAGGTGATGTCAATCTCAAAGGTTTTAAATGCCCAGACTCATCTGACCTTGCCCCAACAATCAGCACCATGGGTTCTTCTAAGCAGTTGTCTAGAAAACTGAAACTGAAAATAGTTGACGCTCACAAAGCTGGAGAAGGCTATAAGAAGATAGCAAAGCGTTTTCAGATGTCAATATCCTCTGTTCGGAATGTAATTAAGAAATGGCAGTCATCAGGAACAGTGGAAGTTAAAGCAAAATCTGGAAGACCAAGAAAAATATCAGACAGAACAGCTCGCAGAATTGTGAGAAAAACAATTCAAAACCCACGTTTGACTGCACGATCCCTCCAGAAAGATCTGGCAGACACTGGAGTTGTGGTACACTATTCCACTATAAAGAGATACTTGTACAAATATGGTCTTCATGGAAGATTCATCAGAAGAAAACCTCTTCTACGTCCTCACCACAAAAATCATCATTTGAACTTTGCAAATGAATATAGACAAGTCTGATGCATTTTGGAAACAAGTTCTGTGGACCGATGAGGTTAAAATTGAACTTTTTGGCCGGAATGAGCAAAGGAACGTTTGGAGAAGAAGGGGCACAGAATTGAATGAAAAGAACCTCTGTCCAACTGTTAAGCATGGGGTTGGATCAATCATGCTTTGGGGTTGTGTTGCAGCCAGTGGCACAGGGAACATCTCACGAGTAGAAGGAAAAATGGATTCAATAAAATTTCAGCAAATTTTGGATGGTAACTTGATGCCATCTGTGAAAAAGCTGAAGTTAAAGAGAGGATGGCTTCTACAAATGGATAATGATCCTAAACACACCTCGAAATCCACGGGGGATTACATCAAGAGGCGTAAACTGAAGGTTTTGCCATGGCCTTCACAATCTCCTGACCCTCAACATCATTGAAAATCTATGGATAGACCTTAAAAGAGCAGTGCGTGACAGACAGCCCAGAAATCTCAAAGAACTGGAAGACTTTTGTAAGGAAGAATGGGCAAAGATACCTCAAACAAGAATTGAAAGACTCTTGGCTGGCTACAAAAAGCGTTTACAAGCTGTGATACTTGCCAAAGGGGGCAGTACAAGATATTAACTCTGCAGGGTGCCCAAACTTTTGCAGATGCCATTTTTTTGTTTTCTGTTATTTTGAAAGTAAATGATGGAAATAAAATCTAACTTTTGTTGACATATTATAAGAATGTCTAATCTGTAATTTGATGCCTTTTGGAGATTTTTCCATCTTTCCTTGGCTTCTTTATGCACATTAATACAAATTTTTAGCTGGGGTGCCCAAACTTTCGATCCCCACTGTACTTATAACTAAAGAAAAAAGTTAAAAGTACAACTATCGTTAAAGTGATACTAAACACACTGTTTAATTTACATTATCCTTTCTATTTCTTTGTGTGGATGATGGCGCTGTAATTATTTTAATAAAAAATGTAAGTACCTTTTTCCTAATCAATATACAGCTGCCAGCCTATCAGCAGGGAAACATACGTAGGAGGAGCTTCTAATCCTCTGCTACTGGCCACATGTTCAAAATAAAAAAAAAAGCTTTTGGAATACAGAGTAAAAATAAATATCAAACTGTTTGAAATTGGCATACAAATATTTCTTTTAAATCAAACCTTTATTTGTGGAAATAATATCGTGTCATAGATTAAGGGGGAGGAGGTTCCTCCAATAATCTACATGTAATATCCCAACCCCATTGTGTTTAGCAGGTTAGTGGGCGTGAAGGTGGATAATGAAAGCGACTGCTATGTCATACAAGCGGCTGTTGCACTGAGGTCAAAACCATAAATTGCCTTGAGTATAAAATATATAAAAGTGCGCTAAAATTATTATAAGAAAAAAATGCGTGTAAAATATATATGATCATAAAAATGTCCACTAATGGGGGTAAACATGAATAATAAAATCAATAAAAATGATGAAAAACGTTAAAAGTTCATAAATTCTTCAACAAAAACGCACTGTGGTTGCACCTGCGTTTATATCATTAAATATAATTCCTCCAACAAGGGGGTCTCCTGATGACACTTTTAGTCCCAGTACGCTGGATATATTCAGGTGGTTGTGCCAGAAATGGATAAAGTGCGCACTCACCAGAAGATCATGTAATTAGCGCGTTGTATCGTGTATAGCTGGTCTGTCAGGTTTCCCTTCTTAGGGTAGAGCCGGATACAGCCTAGGGGTAACCGGCCCTCCTCTTGGTTAAGGATATATCAGGTCAGCCAGGACTCCCTTCTAGGGCTCTGGGATGGTCATCAGGATAGCTGGGGGGTTAAAATGCTCGATATGCAGCAAAATGAAAGGGGATTCCCATAGTGTAGTGTTTAAATGCTTTAATAGTGATGCATATAGAAAGCTCATAAATAAAACATACACTGTGAGTAGTTCTAGTGATGTATAAGCAATACAGTGAAATTGCTTATTAAGACACTGACCAGCTGGTACCGTAATATGGCCGCCAGACCTCCGTGATCCGGTGGCGTGGCGTCTCAGCGTCCAGGGCTCCTTCCTTGATGCATTTCGAACAAAGGTTCGTTCTCAGAAGGGGTGTGCTCCAAAACAGAGGGAGTGGGTTGCCATTTACCACTCTGATCACATGGGTTGCTCAGATGTGATAGGGAGGAAATGCTCAGCATAGAAACTCACTCAAAACTGAGCATTTGCAGAGTTGCCTCTACAGCTGCAAAATCCCTAGCCGAATTAAAGACATGAACAGAAGGTGGAGATAGAGAGCAGCGGGATCAACCAGGATTTTTGCAGAATACAGAAAAATCTCATTGTGATTGAGTGTATGAACAGCATGTAATATAGCATTTATTGATAGTTTTTTATGATGTGGGTTTAGTGACACTTTGACTTGTGTACTTATAGTAAGCGTGTGGTGATCTGATAAAAACATTTACTTAAGATATATGTTTTTGTTAAATTATTCAGTAGAAATGTTTTTTTTTTCTTAGTGATTTATCGCCTGACATAAACAGATTTGAGATTAGCCTCAGTAACAAAACAAAGAAAAGCAAAGATCCTGACATTTGTGAGTATGGTTGTATATTTTGTTAAAAATGCTGCCCAAAGGAGCCTTTTCTTTCCCAGAATGTTCTACTTAGTTAATTGTCATTTCTTATGGTTGCAGTATTTATGCGCTGCCAGTTAAACCGATTGCAAAAAGGACATGCAATAGATGAGTGGTTTCAGCTGAGTTCCCACATACCACTGAAAGGTATTGAGCCAGGGTCTTTGCGTGTTCGGGCAAGGTACTCTATGGAGAAAATTATGCCAGAAGAGGAGTACAATGAGTTCAAAGAGGTAATGTTTTGCAATGTCTACTCATAATTTTTTTTTTTGGTTCAGAACATCCATGGTGTTCCTGTCTCTGTACTGCTCTGCAGCAGTTAAGCCATCATGATGCAAAAATAGACTATAGGAAATGGACAGAAGAAAAATGGAAACAAACATGACAATGTTGTTCCCTGTTTAATCCTCCTTGGTAATAAAAAAAATAAAATTTAGTTCATTTTAGTTCTTGGTTTTACAGTTAATAAAATTATTGCTATAAATAATCCAGCTGGGGGAGTGTGACCCTTTTCTTAGCCTAAATACAATGAAGATCATATCTATCACAGCAAAAATGAAGGAAATCCAGAAACCAGCTCATGACCTATTTTGTGCCGTACTCAAAAACCTATGATCTGAGTAGGCTAGTCATTTTGTTTTGTGGCAACAGCTAATATGGCAGATGTGGCGTGCTTTTGATGAGTTTCCATTGATTCACAGTGGAAGGTGCATTTTTGGTGTGCAGTTGCGTAGGATTTAAAGGGGAATACTTTTCATGCATGTTTATTGCACTGGAAAGGTGTTTCAACAAGGCAAAAGCACACCAGTCTGAAAGGGCCCTAAGCTAAGATGCTAGGTTAAAAGGTCAGGATAAGCAATTTACATTTGGTTTATGCATGGTATTGTATAACTACATTATAATATGTGTATTTGAATTCTTAATTTTGGTTGCCTTTCTTCTTTTTGTAGCTAATTCTTCAAAAAGAGCTACATGTAGTCACAGCGTTATCACATGTGTGTGGGCAAGATCGTACACTACTAGCTAGCATTTTATTACGGATTTTTCTACATGAAAAAATGGAGTCATTACTTCTGCGAACACTAAATGACCGAGAGATCAGTGCAGAAGGTACTTGCTATACAAATCTTGATTACCAAATATCTGATATGTGCTGGGAAGAATACAAGTGTAACAAATATGGTTGTGCTCTTAAGCTTACATACCCCTGGCAGAATGTGTAAGGTTCAGACAATATTTTATCTGAGTCAAAGTACAGTAAACAGGCAAATTATTCATACACTATGGGTTATAGCTTTGAACCTCAAGGTGATTGGACACTGGCGAGCTTTTGAGGACATGCTCCCCAGAACCTCTCCCCTTTTAAACCTCAGTGAGCCTCAGATTTTTGCTTGTTTCTGAAGGTGATGTAAAATAGGTTATTTTCCTTAAAAGAATTCTTCAACTCTGTCTAGAGAAGCAATGTTTTGGTGATCCTCCATAAAACCTTGTCCCCATGTGGGGGACAGACTGTAATGTTGCACCTTGGCTCTTGGTGCAACGTGTTGTTTTAGCCACAGGGTGTTATACAGGTCCAGGGCTGTGGTCCATCACAATGGAACCCAGTTCCTGAAGACCCCTGCTGAGGTATGCCACTGTGACAGGTGAAACCTAGACCTTGTATACAGTCCAGCGTTATGAACTGAAAGGACTGGATCTGGGTAAAACTGGCTATGTTTGAAATGTATTCATTTTACAGTTCAAACTTGGCGCTAAAAGTCATGCGCTTAGAGCTCAGTATCAGGTGGGTGACCAGGATTTACATCACAGCACTGGTCTTACACTTTAATGCCGCTTCCTCCTAGAGCTGTTGTAAGGTACTCAGGCACTTCCTTCTACCCTTTCTCTACAAGGATTCGTTGCAGGACTTTCCACACCATGGGTTCCCGTGTACTCCTGGACAAGCTTACCACAGGGGAATACACTCACTTGTAGCTATGGTGGAGACCAGTCGAAAGGGAGCCAACTAAACAGCAAGTGAACATTCACTCTGCTAAAAGCCTGTACAGCACTCAGAGTAACAACACATCCCTTACAGCAGAGCAGGAACTGCTGTTAACGCTGGCTTCAGCATCCTAGTTGAGCTCTATTTCAGGCAAGCAGCCTATTTGACAAAAGCATCCTTGTAACTATTTCTTGGACGGATATGGCCTTATTTAACTCATCTTTGTCCAGAGCTCGAAAATGCCCCACCGCTTCTACTTCTCAACCAGAGTCAGACCCTGATATGATATTAATGGCTGATGTCATCCAGTAAGGGTGAATCTCAAGAAACTCAGTTACTAATACCCCACATTAGTGTTATCACCCAGAACTGAGGAAGTGGCAGTTTAAAGCCACGAAACACACTTTATTTGATGAAATAAAGAAATTTGCTTCAATAAAGCAACTTCTGCTCATTCTTAGACACATGACTCCAGGCGCCTGTGCTGATCAGACCAATGATAGACCTTTTATCGCATACTCTGAACTCTGCACTTACTGAAACTGGACAGATTGCTTTTATATGGTGAGTGGCTTCATTTTCCTTTCAAAAGTTAGCATGTGGAGTTCGAAGAGCAGCCTGTGACAGCTGGTAGCCAGTTCCCTGAATCAGTAGATTATCGAGGAGCAGTACCTGCAATGGACCATTGTAACTTGAGGTTTTCACTAGTTTGTTTAAAGCAGACCTATTTAAATTCAAGCTTGAATGGTACATACCAGTACTCTAGGAGCAGCGTCCTGTTCAAGTCTAGGGGATGTTGGTTTATAGGCCATGGAAACCCAGCACTTTTTTTTTTTTTTTTTGGAAAGTGGAGTTACCCTTTACTACTACAGGTCACTCCACAGAAACCTGTTGCAGCTGTAAAAGTTGCCTCTCTGGCTCGTCTCTTCCATCAAGATATATGTAGAAAACAGATCAAGGCAAAACTAATCCTCTCTGTATAAGACATTTGAATTCAGTAAAGTATATCGGAACTGAAGGTTACCCTATGATGCTTTTTAACATGGTTCAGAACATCAATTAAAGCATAAGGTATCTAAAAAAAAAAACAATGCAAGTGTCAATTAACCACTTGCCCTCCAGAGGATTTACCCCCGTTCCTGACCAGGCCATTTTTTGCTGTTTGGCGCTGCGCTATTTCAACTGGTAATTGCACGGTCGTGCAATGATGTACCCAAACAAAATTTTTTTCCTTTTTTTCACACAAATACAGCTTTCTTTTGGTGGCATTTGATCATCTTTGCGGTTTTTATTTTTTGCTCTATAAACAAAAAATTATGAAAATTTAAAAAAAAACAATATTTTTCACTTTTGGTTATAAAAAATATCCAATAAACTCAGTCATAAATTTAGGCTAAAATGTATTCTTTGACGTGTCTTTGGTAAAAAAAAAAAAAAAAAAATCTCAATTCATGTATATAAATTGGTTTGTGTGAAAGCTATAGCGTCTACAAACTATGATGTATATATATTGGAATTTATTCAGCTTTTACTTTATGACTGCCTATCACATTGCTTGAGGTGTTAAAATGCCAGGGCAGTACAACCCCCCCAAATGATCCCTTTTTGGAAAGTAGGCACCCCAAGGATTTTACAGAGAGGCATGTTGAGTCCATGGAACATTTTATTTTTTGCCACAAATTTTTTGAATGACAATTTTTTATTTATTTTTTTACACAAAGTTGTCACTTTAATGATATATTGCTCATGCATGCCATGCATATATGTGCAATAACACCCCAAAACACATTCTCCTACTTCTCCCGAGTATGGGGATACCACATGTGAGAGACTTTTTGACAGCCTAGCTACATACAAGCCCCCAAAATCCAATGACCACCTCCAGCCTTTCAAAGGGCTTCTTTCTTCTCCACTACCTATCACAGTTTCTGAGGCTCTAAAATGCCAGGATAGTACAAACACCCCCCCCAAATGACCCCTTTTTGGAAAGTAGACACCCCAAGGAATTTGGCATGGTGAGTATTTTACAGATATAATTTTTGTCACAGGGTTTTGAAAGAAAAAATAAATGTTTTGTTTTCTTTCTTCATTTTCCAAAAACGTGGCAACAAATGAGATCTGCAGAACACTCACTATGCCTCTTGGCAAATTCCTTGGAGTGTCTACTTTCCAAAAAGGGTCATTTGGAGGGGTTTCTTCTACTATCCTGGCATTTCAGGGCCAACATTAGAAGCTTATGCCACACATCACCCACTCTTGAAGACCAAGCCTTTTCTGACACTTTTTCACATGAAAATTTTTTTTTTTCTAGAAAATTACTTTGAACCCCCAAACATTATATATATTTTTTTAAGCAGAGGCCCTAGAGAATAAAACGGTGGGTGTTGAAATTTTTTACATCACGCAGTATTTTTTTTTACTTTTAATGCACAAAAACGCAATATATTGCCCACTTATTTGGTAAAGTATAAAATATGATGGTATGCTGAGTAAATAGATACCAAACATGACATGCTTTAAAACTGCGCATGCCCCGTGCAATGGCGACAAACTGCAGAAAATTTTAGTAGCCATAGGCAACGCTATAAAAGCCTTTACAAGCTACCATTTTAGATTTACAGAGGAGGCCTAGTGCTAGAATTACTGCCTGTGATCTGACATTCGCAGCGATGCCTCACATGCATGGTGCAACCGCTATATACTTACTGGCACAGGGGCAGCGCTCGTGGGGGGGAATTGGCCACGAGGGAGCTTTATTTTGATTTATTTTATTATTTTTACACTGTCCCTTTCACTTTTAATGCTATCACAGGGAATGCAAATATCCCCTATAACTTCAATGGGCATTGTCATATATTCTTTTTTGAGAAATCTGGGGTCTCTCTGGCTCTAGATATCTCCTCTGCCCTTATATTGTCTAATCTTACCAAGATCGGTGTGATCAGATGCTTTCCCAATTTACAAATGGCGCTGTGTATATCCTGCGAAACCGAAGTGATGAAATGCTCGTAGCTTCCAATTTCTTAGACTATAGAAATGCTTGGAGCCATTCTGGTCTCTGACCAGCACTATGGTCAGCCAGAAGAACTGCCGGCTGCATTCTCGGATTCCCCTGTGGGAACAGAGTGCCAAAGAAAACTGTGGAAGGCAGCAGGAGGGGAGGGGGGGGGGTGGTGAGATGTCCCTTCCTGCTGCTCGTAAAAACAATTCAGCAGCTAATTGACCACTAGGATTGCTTTTACATGAATGTCGACCGCCAGCTGAAAAAAGTGATAGCTACAGGAATCATGCTGGTATAACCACTCAGTCCAGCGACGTAACAGTACATTGCCGATCCATGTAACAGCAGAGAACACGAGCATACGGTGAATTTGCTCTGTGGACCGATATGACAGCATTTCATTCTTTTTTGTAATGCCCATATTGAGGGTTAGGCCCAAAAGAATTTTAAATTCAGAAACCGTGATAGGTTTCCATGCGAAATTGTCTGATGAGCTGAATTTGGGTGGGTGGTGATGTATTGTGGTAATGTAAATTGCCGTGGCCCACAATCGATTGGTACAAATCTTCCGTGAGAAACAGTGGCGGGGCTAAACGCTAGTGCTGGCAGCGAACGGGGCCGATCCTACTAACTCTGCATTTTTTGGGGACACTATGTACTAATGGCACTGGTTGGGTGATGGGGTGATCAAAGGGTTAATAGGGTCGATCAAAGGGTTAAATGTGCTAATCTAACGCGTGTGTGTGTGAAAAATGTAGTGCTTTTACTTGGTACCGTGTTCTCTCTTCTTTCCCTGGACCAAAGGGGGGAGGGGGGGTACAGCTCTTTAAAAAAATGTTTACAAAAATTCTCAATATGGCATTTTATTTTTTTTTTTAATCTTGTTTTTAATACTTTTAACAGAATAGTACAATGTTACCATAGTAACAATGTACTGCAGGGGAAGGGGTGGTCAGGGATTTTTTTTTTTTTTTTTATTTACACTTTGCTTTGCAGGAGAAATAAAGATCATTTCTTCTACAATGCAAAGCTTGCTGTCATGTACCTAACTCATTCATGAACTGTCATGAATGAGTTAAGTTTTGGCAGCTCAAGATAGTGATCTGCGATTGGCTGAAGCTAGTCACATGGTACAAGGTGCTGTGATTGGCCCTATGTATCATGTGACAGCTTTGGGCCAATCACAGCTCACTAGGAAGAGGAGCAGAGCCGTTATGAATGAGATTGATTCATAACAGCTTTCCTTACATTGTGGTCACATGATCACCGGGTCCCTTTCACCCGGATGTTCATTCCACTGTGTCGCTGGACGCAGAAGTCGCGAGGGGGAGCACTGAGCGCCCCCCTGTGTTAGTACAGCCAGAGCTCTGTACAGGTACGTCGTTTTGCCTGTAGCTGCTGCTCTGCCGCAGTACATGGTGGGCGGGCAGCAGTTAAATTGTAACATAATAAGGCTGCTGTCTATACAGATTAATAAGTCAAGGTGAGATGTTAACACTAATTTATTATTATTATTATACAGTATTTATATAGCGCCAAAGGGTTTGCTCAGTGCTGTACAGTAGCAAGGGGGAAAGAACATGAGACAAGACAGTAACAATACAATACACGAGGGGTTCGAGGGCCCTGCTCTTTCGAGCTTACAATCTAGGATTTACTAGTAAGTAACAAGAAAACAGGGGATCTGTGTTCTTGAAAAAAAAAATTAAGTTGGCAGCTACAAATACTGCAGCTTCTGGCTTTAGGCTTACAAGCCCAGGCATCCAGCACTGTCCCTACCTGGGCCCATTGTTCACCAGTGTTCGGGTCCCTGGCGCCACCATCTTGACTGTGGAAAGTTTCCTGTGGCCTCAGAGCCAGCTCCCCACTGTGCATGCACGAGAAGCACTGCCCTTTCTTCATGGTCTCCTGGGACATGTCCCAGGAGGTTGCGGGCAGAGGGGGCAAACCTCCAATCTATTCACATAGGTGAGCAGAGCAGGAGTTGGAGCAGGTACCTGTCAGAAAAGAGGACCTGCTCCTTGGAAAAAAAATAATTGTTCATAATGAGGAAGAGGATAAGCAGACCTTCCCTTTCTAGGTGAAGATCTAATTTAAGATTTCCTTGCCATTGTGAAGTTTGAAGATGAATTTCTTTTTAATATATATCACCTGCAGTTTTCCAGAAGGCATGTTTATGCTGCCACACAGTACCTTATAAACATGTCTTCCAGTTTATTTCTGAGGAAGTTAATTCTTTGCTATCTCTGAAAGACATCACCATCACCCACTGCTACAACTTGGGCAAGCACATGATGCTCTTCTAATGCAGTGGTTGGGGAAATGGTTGTATATGTGGACACAATATCTGCGCTGTTTATGTGCATTTGCCCTTGTTTTTTTTATAGGAGTATGTTTTTTAAATATTTTTGTCGTACATCGCGGGACACAGACCTTCTTTTCATATCCTTGATGATGGGGTTATGCTGCCTCCTGAAGGTGACTGGACACTGACAAAAAGGCAGGAAAACCCTCAAAGGCCTAACAGCTAGGCAAGTCTTCGGTTTGTTAGTGTCTTAGGTGGTGGTCATGTCTGCATAAAAGTATAGACAGCGGTTCCCTCTGACTTGGATCCCAATTCTTCTTGGGGCAGGACTCGAAGGTCGGCTTCTATAGGATTAATTTTTTTCTCATTACACTTGCTATTTTCATTTGGTGTAACTTGTGTGTAGCTTCCTTGGCTGCCATGACCGCTAAATATCTGTTGCAGAGTTGAGGGTAGTTCTAGGCACCAAATGCAGGAGGCAGAGAGCTTTTTTTCTACCCTTTGCATTCACTCAAGTACACTCTGGGCTGTGTGTGCATGCACAATATGACTGTGATGTCCCTGCAGGGGTCCAGTTTTGATGAGTGTGTGCTCAGAAGTAAAGAACAAACATCTCAGCCATAAGCAGTGGATCACACTTGTGGAACTACAGGTCACAGTACAGTATCCTGGTGGGACTACAGGTCACAGTACAGTGTCCTGGTGGGACCACAGGTCACAGTACAGTGTCCTGGTGGGACCACAGGTCACAGTACAGTGTCCTGGTGGGACCACAGGTCACAGTACAGTGTCCTGGTGGGACCACAGGTCACAGTACAGTGTCCTGGTGGGACCACAGGTCACAGTACAGTATCCTGGTGGGACTACAGGTCACAGCACAGTATCCTGGTTGGACTACAGGTCACAGCACAGTATCCTGGTTGGACTACAAGTCTAAGCATAGCTTTCCTTGTTGGACTGGACTGGGGTACTGGCAAATTAAGGGGAAATTAGGGTAACCAGGGCACTGATGCTTATTGGCTTAGTGCTATCTCTGCTGACTTGGACCTCTGTTCCCTGTAAGGAACCCAAAATAACCTGCCAGCAGGCCGTGTCTCATAGATGGCAGAGAGGAGGTTTAGGGGGTGAGGGGTCCCAAATACCTTCAGGGTAGGGAGGAACCTGGACGTAGACCCCCACCCTTTCCCCGACAAGGTGTTCATTCCATCAAAAAGGTCCAGTGGGATAGGCTCCTGATATTTAAAAATGCCTCAGGCAAACATCTGGAGGCCTTATTTAAAGCATATTTGCTCTGGTGGGGGCAGCTTTACAGCCTACAATTGTGGCTGTAGGTATGTGCCAAAGCCTTAAGCTCTGGGCTTGTTGCATGATGAGAAATGGATCCTACCAGTGGAGATACCAAATGAGGAGAATCCTAGAGGATTTCCTTTGTTCCATTAGCTCTTTAGTGAACACCTTGTAGGATCTTATGGCTGAAGTGTTGATCAGCGGAGTTACTTTGTAAGAAGCGTGTGGAATGTTTATGCTTTCAAGGGGAATGTTTGGTCCTCCCTTCGATGATTACATCCATTACTACTTAAAAATAAGCCTATGGTTCAGAACCTTGCTCCTCCTTCTGCTTGCAAGAAGCATTCATTTTGCCAGTCTCGGGCCTCAGGCTCTATGCCAAACCACAGTCTCAGTTTTGCAAGAAGCTCCATCGACAGGAAGGCCTAAACTTTTCAGATATTGCCATGTATTATTAAGCTGCCCATCCCAGTTATTTGGCTTTCTGGTGTACGTTATGCCCACCCAATAAATGAACAGAGATTGAACATCTTTGAATAGCCCCTGTCCATACCAATTCATTGTTGTGGCCTGGTAATTCATGTGTCAGGAATGCCCTACTATTGACCTCTGATTCACACTAAAACCAACTATGTGGTCTTATTGTAATGCTAAACTTCATCTTTCTGCAAAGGGATCCCATTTGTCTTCATTCATAGGCAATCCCTCACTTCTTTCCAGCCTCAAAAGTCAAACGATGTGACCTTCGCTGGCTCTACCACTGGGAAATTATCTTTTGCTGAGATACAATCTAAGCATTCTGTGGCAACTAGAGCGCTATTCACTTATATTCAAAGCAAACATTACGCATTCATTTACCGATAATCTCATGTTTTCCAAAGTATCCCCATCTGAGAGAATGTCTTGACAGTTCCACATACTTACATCTTATCACAGATATTTACAGACTCCTTATCGACACTACTGCATTTCCCAAACATACTTATGTTAAAGTGGGAAGGCGCCTTAGGTCAGATTCTGGAGTTGAAGGATTGGGAAGATATCTTGGATAGCATCAACAAAAAACACATATTCAACACAAGATTTCAATACAATTTCAGTTTGTTCGGTGGGAGAGTTGGTTTCCTTCCAAACAAATATTTTTTTTTCACAAAATGTAAAAACCGCAGATATGATCAAAAACAACCAAAAGAAAGCTCTATTTGTTTGAAAAAAAAAAAAAAGGATTTAATTTGAGTACAGTGTTGCATGACCAAAGTAACGCAACGCCGTATCGCAAAAAATGGCCTGGTCAGGAAAGGGGGTAAATCTTCTAGAGCTGAAGTGGCTAGAGGAAGGAATTCTTTACCCTGATTCCCAGCCTGGTCTAGGAGAACTCTGACATTGTAAACATGTCTGATGGATGACCCTTGGTTCCTTCCAAATCAACCCAGCCCTCTGTCACAATTTCCAATCTTCTGTTCTCTTTTACAGTTGCTGGTTTTATTGGCATGGCTGTTGAAGTCAGGGTCTTGAAAGACAGGGGAGTCTCTGATTCAGTCATTTCTACACTAAGGTGACTTCAAAGAAGGCAAAGTTGGAAGTTTTAAAATCTTATTTTGCTTGATATGCCATTGGTTGTATCTTGGACTTTCTCCAGACTTGAGTTGATTGGTTTTTAGCCTTGAGTACGATCAAGGGCCAGATTTTGGCCTGTTCAGAATTTTTTTGGAGACAGATTGCCTTCCACTCTTTGTATACTTTTGTGCAAGGTGTCACACGTAATGTTCCACTAGTTAGGAGTTCGTGGGACCTCTGTCTGGTACTTTCTCTGTTGTTGAAATCTCCATTTAAACCCATCAAGGATATTAATCCTTAAGCCCTCCTAACATGGATGTTTTTTTCTGCTGGTCTCTTCTTCGGCTTGCAGAGTAGAATTCGCTTTTCTCTTCTTGGAAGGAACCATTCCCTGTGATCCACCATGACAAGGTTCTACAGCCACAGCTGTCATTTTTACCTAAGGCAGTTTCTTCTTTCCATTACAACCACAACATTGTGTTGCTGGCTTTTTGTTGTAAGCCTCAGATGCCCAGGAACAAGGCTCTTCATACTTTAGATGTTCATGCTATCAGGTGTTACCTGAAATCAAGCCTGTTGTTTGTCAGTCGGATTCACTCTTTGTGCTTCCTGAAGGCCCACACAGTTTCCAAATATACTATTTGTCGATAGATCTGTTGGCTTATTTTGCAAGCTTATGGTCTGAAGTGCAAATTTAAACTCTTTTTGGTGACTGCTCATTCTACCAGGAGTGTGGTGCTTGATGGTCTATATGACATCAGGCTTCAGTAGTTCAAGTTTGTAAAACTGCTTTTTGGCTTTCGATTCATAGTTTTACAAAGTTTTACCAAGTGCATGTTGTAGCCGCTGAAGATACCTTTAGTCAGCATGTTTTTTAGGCTGTTTCGTGAGGTTTTAACTGGTTTTGGTTTAGTTGCTTAGGGCCAACTTTACCCTCTCAATGCCATTTTACCCTCTCCTCATATTAAGTGTTTTGGGACATCCCTATCTTCATGGATATGAAGATGCTCTGTGTCCTGTGATGTGTGATCAAGAAAAGAATTTTACAGGTAAACCTAAAATCTAATTTTGTTTGAGTATATCACAGGAGACGAATTCAGCTCCTGTTCCTTTGCGGTTCATGACTTGCTACAAAAACTGAAGTGTTGCCTGGCTGGGTGAGGGTTATGCCCACGAGGGGATTTCCGGTCCTTTTTTTTTTTTTTTTGCCAGTGTCCAGTCACCTAAATGTGGCAGCAAATTCCTATCATGGACATGAAGTCCTGTAATGTTTTCCAAGAACAAGGGCTTCAAAGCAGTTATAATCTGGATTGCAGCATTGATATAGTTCAGTGTGAGAAATAATGTATGTGATCAGTGTATGATTTTGTGCTTCTTTATAACTTTAGATGAAGCTACAACTCTGTTCCGTGCCACAACTTTGGCAAGCACACTCATGGAGCAATATATGAAAGCTACTGCAACTCCATTTGTTCATCATGCTCTCAAAGACACCATTTTAAAAATAATGGAAAGCAAGCAGTCTTGTGAGGTGAGTAAATGTGTACCAATGAGAAACAACCTGGGGTTATGCACAGATAAAGCTTCAGGGCATGCTATGCCAAAGCTCAGCAGCTGTCTGCTCTTAAAAGACAATTAAAAAATGTCATGGCAGTCAAAGGATTAAATGGCATGTGCAGCCCTCTGTTGACCAGTCTACACCAACGTTTTCTATTTAGTCTGCCTCTGGGTGCTCCATCTCCCATCAAAAATGCACAGTTTACAGAATGCCTTAGATTGCAGGAACTGATGCAGTCTGTGTGCTCTGAAAAATGTGTCTGTACCAAGTAAAGTAAGTGACATTCTCCAATGGAAGTCTTTGTGTAGCAAAATACCAGTTATTGGCAAATTTGGGGTTTTTTTTCTGGTAGGCACCTGAAACATTGCATGGCCTTGTAATTACTATTAATAGCTTCATATAGCTAAATTGTTTGGCTTTGTTATTCTTTAAAAACAATCTGCTCTTGGAAACTGTTTGTTTTTTTTAATTAAGATTTCAGTCTGTGATGGTTTTTCAGCAATGTTTCCAATGTTGTGGAAATTCCAGGAAAATTCAGTATTTGATGTAATATTGCATACTATAATTCAACCAGGCTAGATATGCATTTTGGTGTAAAGACTGAAGGGGGTTCCTTCGAAAGTACTAGTTTGTTTCCCAGGGATTTGTTCTTTTTTTTTTTTTTTTAATTACAAAACACAGCTTTCCCAGGCAGACAAATTAGTTTAATGCTAGCATTACAACAGTTTTTTGAAACTTTTTGGATACGGCAGGGAAAAGTTTGAAATTCAGTTTGTATTGCTATCTTTGTCCCTTTTTTTTTTTTGAGACTCCCCCTCTGCACCTACTACTTTGGTGTAATAGTTTTAAAATGTGTAATTCATCAGGTGGCTGTAAAGTGGAAAATGATCAGGAACAGCAGCTGCTTGAATATCAGGATGTTTGCATGGATAAAGGAATCAGGTGATTTCCTCTCACTGTCGCGGACTGAATGGCCAACGTTCGATCCATGTATGCTTGCCATAAGTCTAGTTACCTGGATATCTGCAAGCATATCCTCCTTTTCTCTCATTTTGGTTTAGTGCTCTATTTTGATGGGTTGGT
Organism: Staurois parvus; assembly: GCF_062004578.1. Lineage (NCBI taxonomy): Eukaryota > Metazoa > Chordata > Amphibia > Anura > Ranidae > Staurois > Staurois parvus. The sequence continues at coordinate 3,367,858 of NW_028318025.1, forward strand.
GTCATACCATTGTTTTGCCATTGTAAATATTCCTGGAAAGCGAGCCCATTCAGTCTATGTAATGGCAAATTTTTATTGTTACTGAGAACAGCTGTTCTTTTGTCCTAGGTTGCTTTACTCTAGTTTATGTACATGAGCCCTGGTGGCATCATTGCACAATTCCACCATATTTATTTACAGTATTCAATTAGGTGGTGGTACAGTTTGCATTTATACTCCTGTCTATGGGAAGTAATATATTTTAAGATTGATTTTGCAAAGTTTTGTATGATGTTTTATATGGCTACTGTGAAATCTTTTGCAGTTAAATCCTTCAAAGTTGGAAAAGAATGAAGATGTTCACACTAATTTAGCGCACCTCTTAGGCATACTTTCTGAATTAGTGGAGAAGATTTTTATGGCAGCAGAAATCCTTCCACCGTAAGTTATTATTAGTGTGTATATGTTAATTTCTATGTTATTGAAAAAAATACTTATCTTGTACAGTACAGGACACAAGCTGAATATTCATAGAACCTGGATTATAGGCTGCTACCTTCAGATGATTGGGTAGGCCTTCGTTTTTCAACATGTGGTGTTAGCCGCAGGGTGCTATATAGGTCCAGGCTGTGGTCCATTTCTATAGTTCCCAAATGGAAAGGTGTTTGTGTTCATTTATTGAGTGTTTAAACTTTCAAACTTGGCAGAAACATTTTCACCATTCAGAGCTTAGTCTTGGGTGACTAGGTGTTGCATCACACTACAGGTCGCACTATTCCCACCACGGCCATTTTTTGCGATACGGCACTGCGTTGCTTTAACTGACAATTGTGTGGTCATGAACCGCTGTACATAAATTAAATTTGACGTTTTTTCCCACAAATAGGGTTTTTTTTTGTGGTGGTATTTGCATTTTAATTTTTTGCGGTGGTATTTGCATTTTAATTTTTTGCGCTATAAAAGAAAAGGCTGACAATTTTGAAAGCAAAAATGTATTTTTAACTCTGCTAAAAAAAATCTTCATAAATTTAGGACAAAATGTATTCTGCTACATGTCTTTGGTAAAAAAAAAAAAAAATCTCAATAAGTTTATATTTAATTGGTGAAAGCTATAGCAGCTACAAATGATGGTTTATAAACTGGAATTTTATTTTTTTTTTTTATACTAATAATGGTGGTGATCAGCAATTTATAGCAGGGCTTTGGCAGGAATTCTGACACGAATTGACACTGCGTGGGAATAACTGCCACTGACATATTCAGTGACACTAATACAAAGATCAGTGCTAATAAAAATTACTGACACTGTACTAATGACACTGGGCAGAAAGGGGTTATCAGTGTGCTGTTTTGTGCTTGCTGTGTGCTATTTTTTTTACTAGGGGATGTGTGGCTTTCTATCTCTGCTTTGCAGAGAGAAAGAAACATGCCCCTGCTAGCACTAGAGAGACCTGTGTTATTTACAGACAGGTCTCTCCCCTGTCCGCTTCTCCAGCTATCGCCGAGCCCCGGTTACAAATTGCTGGGACCCAGTGATTGACATCTCTGAAAACCAATAGCAGCATGGGTAGGGTGGGGTGTGCGCACGCTCCCTACCCGGAAATGCAAAATCACATATTTATACGTGATTTTGCACAGCAGCGACGCCCTGTAGCAGCATATCTGCTATAGAGCGGTCCCTAAATGGTTAAGAGATTATTGTGATTGTTCATGTGTATTGAGCTATTCTGTTCAGTACATTAATATGCTCCCAGACATTAGAGTGGTCCAGAAGGTTTAAAAAAAAGGTGTCTCAATACCTTGTTGAGGACCATAAGTAAGAAACACAAGATGAAGTGCTCAACATCTTTTTAGAAATTATAAAAACTGCATGTAAAGAACTACATGGATATGGTGCATTTCAGCCACTGGTTAAGAACCGCTGAATTAAATTTACTTTCTTATCCAACATTTTCTCTTCTGCTGTTTTATCTTTTTACAGTACTTTGAGGTATATATATGGGTGCTTACAAAGATCTGTTCAACAAAAGTGGACTTCTAACACGACTATGAGGACCAGAGTTGTTAGGTAAGTGACCAAACTATACTATTGAAAATATTATACTATTGAAGGAAATCTTCATGATAATTTTTGTCAGTAGATTATTAATGAAAACCTACATTAAAGTAAAACTGTGGCAAGGCTATGAGCATTCAAATATTTACATATATACCTTACATTTTACGCCCCTTGAGGATTAGGGACTGATGTGAATGTACAATATACGTAAATTGACAGCGCTATAGAAGTACCTGAAATAAATATATGTATTCCCTCTCCAGGATAAAGTTAACCCCCCACCCACCCTCTCGGATAGCTAGCTAACAAAAATAAGAAAAAAAACCTTATAAGCCCATTATACTTACCAAAGGCCATGGTTATGTGACACCCTGGTCTCGAGTCTTCACTCTTCCTCTGTGTGTGCATCAAAGAAGACTGGCAGGCTTCCAAGTCACTGGTGGGGAGAGGGGATTAGGGAACTAAGCTGCTGGATTACTCCACTGTGCTTGCAGATACCCTGTCACCCAGTTGCAAATGTTAAAAACATGGACAGCATGAAAAAAGATTATTCTTACCTGTCTGACAGCTGTCTTTATTAGTTAATTTCCACTGGTGGTGTATCAGTCTGAAAAACACAAGTGCTTACTTCTTGATAGCTTGTAAGGAAAAAAAGTTATATAAATAATTGGTTTAGAAAATAACTCAATCAGCTACATAGGCATAGGAAATGGTCACATAACCCCCTCTGACTTTAGAAAAACTATAACTGTTTCTGTATAAATAAGTACAGTGACATAAATACGCGAAGGATGATGAGAGTCAGGAGAACAATAGTCTTGGCTCCTATGGAGCGAAGAGCCCTTTCAGTTATTCATTTTGTAATCTGTGATATCAGATAGCATTATGTAATAGAGTAGGTGGGCTTAGATACTTTTAGAGTTTGACACTGGACTGTTTAAAGCAGAACTAAAGCTTCCTCTCTTTAACAACCAAGATTTCTGCCATATTACCCTCTGTTTGATCTGTAGTTGCCATGGCTGTAGTTGCCATGGTGTTGCACTTGTAAAGAGTTATGATAGCAGCCATTTGACTGCTTTTGACAGTGGTTGAGTTATTCATGGCATGCCTTGAATGTAATGGTTTTGACAAACCGTTAAATTGGTGGGTTTTTTTTCTACTTTAAAAGAAAAGTATGACCAAAGCTTTTTTTAAGCCATGCTTCTATTGTGGGTCTCAGGGGTATATTTACTTCTGTACTCCTGTGATGTAGAGTCAACTAATAGCATGCTATTTCCATCTATCAGGTTATGGGGCAGAGCCATGCCAGGCTTGGGAAGGATTCCAGCAATATTGTCGGGATCGACTGGCTCGCCTGACTGACAGCTAGCCGAGAGCCAACGCCAGCAGTGCCTGACACTTCGGCGTTGGCTGGAGAGGCAGAGCAGACAGCGGTGACTGACAGTCACCGTTCTGTGCTCAGAGTGGAGGGAAAAACGTTCAAGTGATAGCTCAGTTCTCAGGTAGGCATGGCACAGCTATAGTAGAAAAACCCAGTGATGATAAAATACCACCAAAGCTCTGTGTTAAAAAAAAAAATGGTATGAATTTAATTTGGTTAGTGTTGCATGACCATGCAATTGCCAGTAAAGTAGCACAGTGCTGAATAGCAAAAAAATGCCCTGGTCATGAAGGGGAAAAAAAAAAACCTTCTGGAGGTCAAGTGGCTAAAGGTGCTTTTCTTTTCATCCATTGAGGGACATAGGTATTCAGACACTGGTGAGCAACAAAACCCTTGCCTAGCATGCCTCAGATTTTTCTAGTGTCCAGAGAGAATGGAACTCTCTTCCCCCGCTGTGCTTGGGGGAAAAAATAACCAGCCTTTGCTAGCGTTTTTCTTCAATTTTTTTTTTTCCCTTTGGATCAAGGTTTCTCACTACATTGCTGCTTGAGCTGGTCTCTTCTATGCAGGTCTCTGCATTGGCCTTTCCTAAGCCTTGCCTTGTAGTGCTATTCCCAGACCCCACTGGACTGGACATTGCTGGGCTAGCCTGGAATGTGATCTTAGAACACTATGATCTGCATTGTAGCGCATTCTAGACCTTTGTATACTGGTGAAGGTTAGTCCTGGAGCACTCTCCAGGTCCAGAGCCAATGCATTGCATCAGCACTTGCCCTGTCCCTAAAGACTTACAATTTTAAGTAAAGCCATTCGGGCTGAAGCACTGTAAACTACCTTGCTATTTGCATCTCTGGGTACCTTTCAAATCTCTTGCTACTGCTTGTTTTACTGTGAGAAAGAGTTAATACAGATTGACTGAGTATTACTGTCATCCGCTGGGTGGAGTGTTGTGCATGCTCTGCCCTCTCTTTCTTGCTATTCACTGTGGAGGATGCACCATCTTGCTGTTGCTCCTATTTTGCAAGCACAAGGAATTCCAATTCCTTGCACCCATCTCCAGTAGTCTAGACACCTCCGGCTGTCCGATCCGCATGCATGTCTGCACATAGACAAAGATGGGGAATTTCCACTGCTAGCGGTGACCCTCAGCCCACACACTCCTAACTGTTTCAGAGACATCTACTTGGTATCCTCTGAGGGAACGAATGCCTGCAGTCTGGAATCTGGTGACCCTGTAGTTATCGTCTGTACATCATCAAGGTTTCCTTTGTGACCAGATTCATCCAAACCTTCGCACCCCAGTGCTATTCCCTATAGTCTCTCTCTGACCTTTCTGAGACCTTAGAACAGGTCTAACCATGGGTTATGACCATCTCTGCTCAGATTCAGAGTTCCAGTAGTCTGTCTCTGAAGAAACTTTTTTGTGTATCGCAGTCTCCTTCCATCACCCCAGAATTACAAGATATCTCTTTGGACCTTATCGATGCAGTGCATACTACCCTGCATTTGAAGGATTAGCTTGGGGTCTTTCAGAGCTCTTAAAGTGATACTAAAGTCTTTGTTTAACCGCTTCCCGTCCGCCCTATAGCAGAAGTACTGCTACAGGGTGACACGGGTGCGCAAAATCGCGTATATATATATATCCGCTGCCGTGGCTGTCAATCAAGGGGTCCTGGCCGGTAATTGCCGAGCATCTCCGACGGAGGGGAGATCTGTTTGTAAACAAAACAGTTCTCTCCCCTGTCATCTCCTGCAGACTGCTTTGCACAGCACAGCCATGCAAAGCAGTGTGCCTACAGTGAAGCACACAGACGCAGTCCCTAGTAAAACAGCACACTGTTAACCCCTTCCTGCCCAGTGCCATTAGTACAGTGTCAGTTCTTTTTATTAGCACTGATCACTGTATTGGTGTCACTGGGGATGTCAGTGATACCAAGTCAGTTCCCCACAGTGTCAGAATGTCTGCCGCAGTCCCACTATAAGTCTCTGATCGCCACAGTTACTAGTAAAAATAAAATTTAAAAATCCCACTATATATACCCCAACTTGTAAACACTATAACTTTCACGTAAACTAATTAATTGGGATTTTTTTTAGCAAAGACATGTAGCAGAATATATTTTGGCCTAAATAAAAAATGCACAGGTGATCAAATACCACCGAAAGAAAGCTCTTTTTGTGGGGAAAAAATGACGTATAGTTCATTTGGGTGCAGTGTTGCATGACCATGCAATTGTCAGTTAACTAGTTGCCGACCGCAGATAGCCAAAATGATGGCTGCACTGCGGCCGGCCAGTTCTGGGAGGGCGTCATATGACGTCCTCCCAGAACACACTCTCCTGCGCGCCCCTGGCGATCTTTGTGATCACTTTGTCCTACGGACACAGCTGATCACGTGATGTGGTAAAAGGCCAATCACAGCGGCCTTTTACCACGTGATCAGCCGTGTCCAATGACACACTGATCACAGGGAAATGCAATTGCCGGTTCTCGGCTGCACTTTCCTCACGCTGTCAGAGCGTGAGGAAAGTACTGCCGGGAACCGGCAGTTGTCAGATCAGGGATCGGCACTGATGATCGGTGCCCAGCAGTGCCACCTACCTGTGCCACCAGTCAGTGCCCAGCAGTGCTGCCTATTTGTGCCTACTGTCAGTACCCATCATCAGTGCCACCTCATTAGTGCCGCCTATCAATGCCCATCAGTGCTACCTATCAGTGCAGCCTCATCAATGCACATCAGTGAAGGAGAAAAATTACCTGTTTTGCAAAATTTTATAATAGAAACAAACTTTTTTGCTATTTTTTGTTTATAGTGTTTATAGCGCAAAAAGTAAAACATCCAGTGGCAAGTAAAAATCACCAAAAGAAAGCTCTATTTGTGAGAAAAACATGATACAAATTTCATATGGGTACAATGTTGCATGACTGCGCAATTGTCATTCAAAGTGCAACAGCGCTGAGAGCTGAAATTGGCCTGGTAAGGAAGGGGGTATAAGTGCCTGGTAGGCAAGTGGTTAAAGTAACACAGCGCCGTAACTCAAAAAAAGGTCAGGAGGGGGGGGGGGGGGGTAAATCCTCTGGAGGGCAAGTGGTTAAAAAAAAAAAGAAAAAAAAAATGTGATCCTTAACTGCTCTGTGCAGTGGTTTTGCACAGAGCAGCCTGGATCCTCCTCTTCTCTGTCCCCTGCTGGCGCTCCTGTCAGGTGCCCCCACAGCAAGCTGCTTGCCATTGCTGCACCCGAGCCGCAGCTCTGCATGTCCTTGTTACCAGTGGTACCAGAGTAGTGGAGTATTTTGTCTAGACAGCTATGTTGCTTTCCTTAACTGCTGTGCTGACAGTGTTAGCTACTAACATAATTAGTATGAAGGATTCCTAAATATTTCAATTTTTTTTTTTTTTTTTCAGTGGCTTTGTTTTTCTGCGACTAATCTGTCCTGCTATCCTTAATCCAAGGATGTTTAATATCATCTCAGGTAAGAAAAAAAAAAAAAGAATCCTTAATGTGCTTGCTTTAGTGTTGCAAGTCAAACGATAACTTCATCTTGTGCATCTTGCAGGTAACAAAATGTGCATTTATTTATGTCTGCCAAAGCCTGGAAAGCATTGCACCAGCAATCAGTAGATCACAGGTGCCATGCAGGTCTCTTGCAGATCTGTGAGTATATCTGCTTTCCCGTACGGGATGTACAAGCAAGCAGATATACTGACAGGAAGATTCAATGAACCACTACAGCACTTCACAGCCCCGTGGTAGTTAATTAAAAACTACAAGCTGACAGCTGCTAAGGCTGCTGGGAGTTGTAGTGCATTCATTCACGGAACTCTGTGAATGAAGACGTGACCACGTGGGCGGAGCCCTGCATGACCATGCTGTATTCAAATCTGACAGACAGTAAGGGGGAACTTCTCCCCATACTTCTGTCAGAGGGAGGGGGAGCAGCGGATGTCGGCTACAGCATTGGGAACATGTTACATGATCCATCCTAAAAACTGTTTTTTTGCTAGAAAATTACTTGGAGCACCCAAACATATGCTATATTTTTTATTTTCTTTATTAGATACCCTAGAGAATAAAATGGTGGTTTATAATGCACAGTATTTAGGCAGCGTTTTTTCAAATGCAATTTTTATGGAAATAATACACTTAATGATGTTACGTTGAGTAAAAAGTCTGGAGTAGCATTGTGGCCCACTGTTGGCTGATTCTGGATCACAGAAGAGCACTAGTAAAGTGCACTCATGTGACCCACAAGGGAAGTTGTGACCCAAAGAGCTTTTGCCATACTACTTTTAAAATGTTTGCCCACGTGTTTTGACGGGAACGGATTGAAATATATAAGCACTTAATTGTTTTAGAAGAGCTTGTATTATAGCTATTAACTGTAAAGTAATCTCAGAATCTAATCTTTACTGCTTTGATATTTATTCTCTGATAGATTCTCCTTCTCCAACTGCTGCAAGGACATTGACGCTGGTCGCCAAGTCTCTGCAAAATTTAGCAAATTTGGTTGAATTTGGATCCAAAGTAAGTAAATAAACAGCCGAATATGTTTGAAACACACTTGAGGAAATAAGTCTATAAGTGCCTTGCAGCACTGGGGTCCTTGGCTCAAATCCCAGCTAGGACCCTATCTGCATAGAAGGTTACATGTTCTCCGTGTGGTTTCAAGTTTCTTCCGGGTACTCCTGTTTCTTCCAAAACTCCCAATAAGAGACTTATTGGAAAGTTAATTGTTTCATATTTAAATTTGTTCTTTGTGTATGCATGGAAGATTGGGACCTTAGACTTTAAGCTCTTTGAGGGCAGGGTTTGATGTGAATGTACATTATGTAAAGCACTGCCTAAATTAATACAGTATCTCACAGAAGTGAGTACACTCCTCACATTTTTGTAAATATTTTATTATATCTGTTCATGTGACAACACTGAAGAAATGACACTTTGCTACAATGTAAAGTAGTGAGTGTACAGCTTGTATAACCGTGTAAATTTGCTGTCCCCTCAAAATAACTCAACACACAGCCATTAATGTCTAAACCGCTGGCGACAAAAGTGAGTACATCCCTAAGTGAAAATGTCCAAATTGGGCCCAATTAGCAATTTTCCCTCCCCAGTGTCATGTGACTCGTTAGTGTTACAAGGTCTCAGGTGTGAATAGGAAGCAGGTGTGTTAAATTTGATTTTATCGCTCTCACTCTATCATACTGGTTACTGAAAGTTCAGCATGGCACCTCATGGCAAAGAACTCTGAGGATCTGGAAAAAAAAAAAAAGAATTGCTGCTCTACATAAAGATAGCCTAGGCCAGTGGTGGGCAACCTTTTTTTCAACTGAGCCAAATCTTGCCAAAACCACGATTGAAATTTATTTTGAGAGCCACATTTTTAAAACTGAAAATACATAGGATGGTACACTGTTTTTAGTTTCAATAAGTTTTTATAGTAATTCATCCCCCATAGTAATTCATCCCCCATATAGTAATTCATACCCCATATAGTAATTCATCCCCCCTATAGTAATTCATCCCCCCTATAGTAATTCATCCCCCCTATAGTAATTCATCCCCCATATAGTAATTCATACCCCATATTAAATCATCCCTCACAGTACTATTCCCCCCCAAGTAGTAAGCCAAGTCCCCCCTGTGTCAATTCACTTACCTTTGCTCCGCGCGTTCCTCTCGCCGTGTTCCCGCGCCGTTCCGGTCTTCAGGGCGGACTGTGAGAGGAGCCTAGCTCCTCTCACGTTCGTCACGCTGCCCCGCCTACACACATCCTGACAGGAACTCACTGGCTATCAGGATGTGAGTGGCAGCGAGACTGGCCAATCATTGCATTTGAGCGTGCTGCCCTGGCTGTTTTTTTTTTTGGATCACGCTGCAGAGTCCCTGCCGCCCGAGAGGAGGGAGGGGAGCGGGCGCCCGGCACACAAGAGCCGCATTAAAGCGTGTAAAGAGCCGCATGTGGCTCGCGAGCCGCGGCTTGCCGACCACTGGCCTAGGCTATAAGAAGATTGCCAAGACCCTGAAACTGAGCTGCAGCACAGTGGCCAAGACCATACAGCCATTTACAAGAACAGGTTCCACTCAGAACAGGCCTCACCATGGTCGACCAAAGAAGTTAAGTGCACGTGCTCAGCGTCCTATCCAAAGGTTGTCTTTGGGAAGTAGACGTAGGAGTGCTGCCAGCATTTCTGCAAAGGTTGAAGGGGTGGGGAGTCAGCCTGTCAGTGATCAGACCATACGCCGCACATTGCATCAAATTGGTCTGCATGTCTGTCGTCCCAGAAGGAAGCCTCTTCTAAAGATGATGCACTAGAAAGCCCACAAACAGTTTGTTGGAGACAAGCAGACTAAGGACATGGATTACTGGAACCATGTCCTGTGGTCTGATGAGACCAAGATAAACTTATTTGGTTCAGATGGTGTCAAGCGTGTGTGGCAGCAACTAGGTGAGGAATACAAAGACAAGTGTGTCTTGCCTACAGTCAAGCATGGTGGTGGGAGTGTCATGGTCTGGGGCTGTATGAGTGCTGCTGGCACTGGGGAGCTACAGTTCATTGAGGGAACCATGAATGCCAACATGTACTGTGACATATTGAAGCAGAGCATGATCCCCTCCCTTCGGTGACTGGGCCGCAGGGCAGTATTTCAACATAACGACCCCAAACACTCCTCCAAGATGACCGCTGCCTTGCTAAAGAAGCTGAGGGTAAATGTGATGGCCTGGCCAAGCATGTCTCCAGACCTAAACCCTATTGAGCATCTGTGGGGCATCCTCAAATGGAAGGTGGAGGAGCACAAGGTCTCCAACATCCACCAGCTCCGTGATATCGTCACGGAGGAATGGAAGAGGACTCCAGTGGCTACCTGTGAAGCTCTGGTGAACTAAATGCCCAAGAGGGTTACGGCAGTGCTGGAAAATAATGGTGGCCACTCAAAATATTGACACTTTGGGCCCGATTTGGACATTTTCACTTAAGGGTGTACTCACTTTTGTTGTTGGCGGTTTAGACATTAATGGTTGTATGTTGAGTTATTTTGAGGGGACAGCAAATTTACACTTATACAAGCTGCTACAATGTAAAATAGTGAGTGTACAAAGTGTCATTTCTTCAGTGTTGTCACATGAAAAGATATTATAAAATATTTACAAAAATGTGAGGAATGTACTCACTTCTGTTTGATACTGTAGCTCTATATAAATACCTGTAATATAAAAAAAAATTAAATATGGTTATTCTGGGGTGTTGCCCATTGCTAGTTACCAAATAGGCCTTTCCCCATTTCAGTGATTTGAAAGTACATGTGTGTGAACCCTTAAGAATACACTAGATGTGGCATGGGTACAGGTGAATTCATACCTTTTATCGCAGTTGTTCAAAACTACAGTTATAGTTTGAATATGTGCCTCTATTAGGCAGTTCTATTTTCGCAGGGATACAGTATGAAAGTTGTCATATTTAACTTTAGAAATTTTCCATATCAGGAATCTTATGTTACAGATGCATGTATCCCCATAGACTTGTTGCTTAAAAATGTATGTATGCCAAGGATCTGAGTTTGTATAGAAAAAAAAATAACTTACAATCTGGAATCTTAACCTCTTTGTCCCTGGGACAAGCCCTTGTCTAGTCATGCGGACACAGTGAATCAGTGTCACATGATCATGAGCTGGTCCTGCCTTTCAAAATGGTTGAAGTGGTTCCCACTGCCACAGAATTGTCTAATGTATGGCCAGCATTAATCTTGGGGCCCAATTCCTCACACTACGATGTCACTGATTGGACATTAAAAGTGGCGTATCAAATGCCATTAATCTCTTGTGATACTTCTTTCCATGTTCGTGATTTCTTGAATCATAAAACAGAAATGTCACCTGGAATGTTTTTGCAATTTTAACATGGTTTTCCATTTTGTGATGAGATCTACCTGCTATCCCCTTCCTGCTCCTTGTATTAGAAGCTCTAATGTGCCTTCCCTATTAGCTGTGCTGATGATAAAACTTTGGTTCTCTGGGAGGGTGCAGAAACCATTGGTCACACCCTGTGGTTACTTCTGAATCAGTCATTCTCAGAATTCTTTCCAAGGATTTTTGTCCCTGATATGGTAAATGACCTGAGATTTCTTCTGCTCATGCACCTCCCTTTTCCTTGTACTCAGAGGTTAGGTAATCTCAGGCTTACAGCCTTCTTTAGAATAGGGAAACTCTGCTCTTACGCTTATATCTTTTGCTTATCCTGTGTTCTGTCCCAATTCTTGGAAAAGGGGTTCTGTATCTGCATTTGGTTGTGAGCCCTTCCTTGTTGGGAAATTACTGTTAATATTCCATCTCCTGGTTGATTCAGTTTGACCAGTATTGCCAAATTATCTGTTGGTATAAAGAGAGAGGATAATGTAAAATAGATATGATAGGACTTATTGTGCCTAATAGGACAATAGGTGCAACTGGTTTTATATCTAATATAGCATTAGACCTCGAACATCACAGGGAACCCCATACATTTAACTTCCTAATGTTCCCTCTGCTTGCTTTACTACAAGTGGGAGGAATATTGGGATTGTGCTCCCTATTTATGAACGCAAATGAGGCATAAATAGTTAACCACTAGCCCTCCAGAGGATTTACCCTCCTTCTTGACCAGGCCATTTTTTGCGATACGGCGCTACGTTACTTTAGCTGACAATTGCGCGATCATGCTACGCTGTACATAAATGAGGTTTATGTCCTTTTTTCCCCCAGAAATAGAGGTTTTTTTTTTTGGTCATATTTGATCACCTGTGCGGGTTTTATGTTTTGCACTATAAACAAAAAAAGACCGGCATTTTTGGGAAAAAAAACTAAAAAATTTTAAAAAATCTAATTTTTTCATAAATTTAGGCCAGAATGTATTCTTCTACATCTCTTTGCTAAAAAAAATCCTAATACATGTAAATTAATTGGTTTATGTGAAAGTTATAGCGTCTACAAATGGCGGTATATATACTGGAATTTTTTTATACTAGAAATGGCAGCTATCAGCGACTTATAGTGGGACTGCGGTAGGCATTCTGACACTGGGGGGGAACTGACTAACTGCCACTAACATCCCCAGTGACACTAATACAGTGCTCGGGGATAAGAAGCACTGACACTGTACTAATGACACTGGGCAGGAAGGGGTTAACAGTGTGCTGTTTACTGTGTGTGTTTTACTACGGAAACATACTACTGTGTATTTCTCTGCTGTGTAGAGAAATGCAGAGCAGCATGTTGTTACTGCTGGCAGGAGACAGACCTGTGTTGTTTACACACAGGTCTCTCCCCTATCAGTGATACTCGGCAATCGCCGGGTGCCAACGGGGAATCTTTGGCTGTGACCCAGTGATCAACATCTGTAGCCGCCAATGGTGGCGCGGGTAGGGCGGCGCACTCGCCACCTACCCAGAAATGCGACATCATGTGTGTGTGTGTATATATGTGTGTGTGTGTGTGTATGTATATATATTAAATATGATTTTGCGCAGCCCTGGTGCCCTGTAGCAGTAGTTCTGCTATAGGGCGGTAGGAAATCGGTTAATTTTAAATTAATTAGGCCTATAGTAACATAATAAATATGAAACCTAAACTTGTCCGTAGTGTCTTCAGCACTGTGGGCAGTGCAGAATATATGCCTTTAAACCTTCTTGCCATTTATTTTAAGTGGTTATTACTTGATGAATTGTAACTTTGTGTTACTTATTTTTCTTACATATTGTATTTTAAAACTATTTGTAAGTGACTGATGTATAATGAAATAAATATGAAGAAATCTATCTGAACAAATATTTGCATAGAATTATCTGCTTCTGAACTCTTGATTTCTTTTCAGTAGTAGGATTTTGTTGAAGTATAAAAACTGAACTTAACATTTAGCAACCCATTAATAATAGTAACTAAACACAAGTCAACTATTCCCAGGCTTGTTGTGATGAGCAAATTCCACTAGATTTTTAGCACATTTTTAAAGTTGAACTTAACATCTTCCTGCCTGGCCTTAAGCAGATTGATAGCCAGGTGGGACACTCCTCGTAACTGGGCGTCATATGACGTCCTGTCAAAATGAGCCGCTCATGGGGCCTTACAGCAGCACGATCTGTCACCGGCTGTGTTGACGGGGCACAGCCGATAACGTATCACTACACAGGCCCGTTGCCAGTGTCCTGTGAACGCTGTGACCAATCACAGCATATCACGTCAATTGTATACAATGGGTGGCTTCCTGTCATGCCATCCATTGTATACAATTATGTTGTTAGCTGTGACTGGTCAAAGCAGTCACATGATACAGACAGGGCCACTCACAGCCCATCTGTATCATGTGATGAGCTTTGCCCAATCACAGCTAATCACAACAAAAGACTGAATGAATCCGTTTCATTCAGTAACAGAGATTGCAAATATCAATTAAATACATTGACATTAGCAATCATAATGTGTTTAAAGAAAAAAATCCTGATCACTTGCCTGGAGTAGTTCAATGTAACTATGGTAACATTGTAATGCTTTGGTCACAGTGTGTTGAAAAAAAAAATAGTAAAGAAAAAAGAAAGTAATTTAAAAAAAAAAAAAATGCAAATTAAATTATTTTTTATTTTTTTTACATTCTGTCACCAGTCAGTGTCTCTGATCACCGCCACACCAGTTATATAATAATGCTGCTGGTGGCAATGTTTTTTTGTTTTGTTTTTTTTTTTAATTTCTACATTTTCTGAAAGATTTAAAAATTGGAACAAAAAATTACAACCTCCAAAAAACTCACCATGCTTCTTACTAAATACCTTGAACTGTCTATTTTCCAAAAATGGGTGATTTGGGGGGTATTTTTACTATGCTGGCATTTTCGGGCCTCAAGAAATGAGGTGCGCCATCAGTACATCAGGATTGTTCAATTTTCAGATATATACCATGGTTTGTGGACTCTATAACGTTCCTACAAACTAAATAATATACACTAATCTGGGGTATTTTCACCAAAGAAATGTAGCAGAATACATTTTGACCTAAATTGATGAAGAAATTTTATTTATTTGCAGAATTTTATAACAGAAATGAAGAAAAATGAGTTTGGTTTTTTTTTTTCAAAAGTTTCACTTTTTTTTGTTTTATTTAGCAAAAAATAAAAAAACTCAGTGGTGATTAAATACCACAAAAAGAAAGCTGTATTTGTGTGAAAAAAATGATAAAAATTTCATATGGATACAGTGCATGACCGCGCAAATGTCATTCAAAGTGCGACAGCTCTGAAAGCTGGCAATTGTCCTGGGCAGGAAGGGGGGGTATAAGTCCTCGGTATTGAAGTGGTTAAGGAAACAAAAGACCTTTGCAGTGGGGCTCCCCCAGCACTGCAAATGTTAGTGTTAGTAAATCCACAACAGTAAAATCAGTCTGTATATGCAGTAAAGCATGCTTATTATACTCACTGTGGAACCTAAGGGGTTTTTCCTCTGCATTGTGTAAAAACTGTCTGATCCTGACTTCTCTGATCCTCCCCTTCCAGTATCCCCCTCTTATCTCCTGATAAGACATATCGTGTGGAGTCACTCCGCACATGTTCAGTTTAGTGTGTACTGCCAGAGAGGTTTTTTTTGTTGGGAGAGTGCATGTGATCAGCACAGGGCCATTCAGCACTGTCTAGAGGTCTGGGGTTCTGCATCCCCCTAGAGCAGAATGAAAACTCCTTCTACAAGCATGTGCTCAGCTGGACACTGATAGAAGTCACAAGACTGCTCTAACTGATGATGAGAAAAGGTATTTGGCAGTTTGTATTTACTAAAATAATTGCATTGTCATGTTCTGTATACTCTGGGAGAACAGATAGTTAATACAGGGTCCTGGGTTTAGTAGCACTTCAAATGCTTGTCTTGTCTGCGGAAACCGAACAAAGCAACTATACTTGCCTAATCTCTCTCTCTCTCTCGGTGCTCTTCCCCTCTCTCTGGGTTGTGGGTGGAGCCTCAACGTTCTCACTTGCAATGCAGGACTGCTGATTTTGGATTGTATCAATGATGTCAGTGCTTGCGACAACTGAGCAGCTTAGAGAAGTTGCTTTGGGGGACTGGCCATTCAGCTGGTAGGGATAAGTTACAGTACATATAATGCTTTTTATGGTTACCCTAGACAAAACAAATATTTAACCCTTGCAGTCCCAGGGAAGGCCACTGAAGGTCTTTTTTTTTTTTTTTTACAGCTTTAACGAAACAAATGTAATTGTTTTTAATAGTATGAATGCAAGTGTAGGACAGCCTCTGCCAGCTCTGGTCCACAAACCAAGCCCCCTTTCCCCAATGCGTTACGCCCCACCCACTGGGGCTTAGACATATGTCACTGTAGCAGAGCAAATTGGAATGATTGGAATTTACACAACTGCAAGATGTATTGTGGAATTCATTTAAAAATGGGATCTACCTAAAGCAACTACTCCAAGTAATAATAACACTGATTGTGTTTAAATTGTTCAGGCTATCTGAAGATTTTCAGCTGTGCACAGTAAAATTGCCTGTATATTCTAAAGACCACCAAATCTGAAACAATGTTAGCAATACATTGCAATAGCCAAAGTCATCCCTATGGGAGTATCAGTTGTAATAGAATGCAAGCGCCGAAAAAACACAGACCTGTGACTGGGCGCTAAAGAGAGAATATTCACTGAGATATATATATATATATATATATATACAGTCATGGCCGAAATTGTTGGCACCCTTGATATTTCTCCAGGAAATCATGTATTTCTCACGAAACGTATTGCATTAACACATGTTTTGCTATACACATGTTTATTCCCTTTGTGTGTATTGGGACAAAACAAAAAAAGGGAGGAAAGAAAGCAAATTCGACATAATGTCACACAAACCTCCAAAAATGGGCTGGACAAAAGTATTGGCACCCTTTCACAACTGCGGATAAATAAGAATGTTACAAGCATGTGATGCTCCTGTAAACTCACCTGGGGCAAGTAACAGGTGTGGGCAATATAGAAATCACACCTGAAAGCAGATAAAAAGGAGAGACGTTCACTTAACCTTTGCATTGTGTGTCTGTCTGTGCCACACTAAGCATGGACAACAGAAAGAGGAGACGAGAACTGTCTGAGGACCTGAGAACCAAAATTGTGGCAAAATATCAACAATCTCAAGGTTACAAGTCCATCTCCAGAGAACTAGATTTGCCTTTGTCCACAGTGCGCAACATTATCAAGAAGTTTGCAACCCATGGCACTGTAGCTAATCTCCCTGGTCGTGGACGGATGAGGAAAATTGATGAAAGATTGCAACGCAGAATAGTCCGGATGGTGGATAAGCAGCCCCAAACATGTTCCAAAGACATTCAAGCTGTCCTGCAGGCTCAGGGAGCATCAGTGTCAGCGCGAACTATCCGTCGACATTTAAATGAAATGAAACGCTATGGCAGGAGACCCAGGAGGACCCCACTGCTGACACAGAGACATAAAAAAGCAAGACTACAGTTTGCCAAAATGTACTTGAGTAAGCCAAAAGCCTTCTGGGAAAACGTCTTGTGGACAGATGAGACCAAGATAGAGCTTTTCGGTAAAGCACATCATTCTACTGTTTACCGAAAACGGAATGAGGCCTACAAAGAACAAAACACAGTACCTACGGTAAAATATGGTGGAGGTTCAATGATGTTTTGGGGTTGTTTTGCTGCCTCTGGCACTGGGTGCCTTGACTGTGTGCAAGGCATCATGAAATCTGAGGATTACCAAAGGATTTTGGGTCGCACTGTAGGGCCCAGTGTCAGAAAGCTGGGTTTGCGTCCAAGATCCTGGGTCTTCCAGCAGGACAATGACCCCAAACATACGTCAAAAAGCACTCAGAAATGGATGGCAAAGAAGCGCTGGAGAGTTCTGAAGTGGCCAGCAATGAGCCCAGATCTAAATCCCATTGAACACCTGTGGAGAGATCTTAAAATTGCTGTTGGGAAAAGGTGTCCTTCCAATAAGAGAGACCTGGAGCTGTTTGCAAAGGAAGAGTGGTCCAAAATTCCGGGTGAGAGGTGTCAGAAGCTTATTGATGGTTATAGGAAGCGACTGATTTCAGTTATGTTTTCCAAAGGGTGTGCAACCAAATATTAAGTTAAGGGTGCCAATACTTTTGTCCAGCCCATTTTTGGGGTTTTGTGTGACATTATGTCATATTTGCTTTTCTGCCTCTGTTTTATATTTGTTCCAATACATACAAAGGGAATAAACATGTGTATAGCAAAACATGTGTTAATGCAATACCTTTTTTGTGTGAAATACTTGATTTTCAGGAAAAATATCAAGGGTGCCAACAATTTCGGCCATGACTGTGTATATATATATATATATATATATATATATATATATATATATATATATATATATATATATACACGTGTGTGTGTGTGTGTGTGTAGAAATTCTTGTCCTCTGCCAACATGTGAAGAAACGGACCCTTGAGAATATGTAATATGATCTCTGTATACATGAAGGCACCTGCTGAATAATTACTATGATTAAATAAATGAGAGCAGTATTACCTGCCACACAATTGGTAGTTCTGCCCATTCACTCATGAAATTTACAGAGCTCTTCCAGAAAACACATGGAAAACTGACTTTACCTATTCATTGAGGTACACAGCTTGGCAATAGGCAACCAAGGTTTATACTGCCACCTACGGGAAAACATAGAACACTGAAGTCCAGCCCCATAGTGGCTATAACCCCTTCAACACCAATCTTGTTTAGTTTAGTGTCCCTAGGAGAATAGATGTCTTTCCCTTCTGTATTTTTGCTTACATTAGAAGACTTTTCTGCTGTTAACAGCTAGTGGTAGATTAACCCCTTTACGCCGGCCACACACAAATGTGCGGCCTCCCGGCGTCTGGGCCTAGACGCCGAGCAGCCGCACATTTGCATTCATGTAACAAAAAACATATGTGCTGAGAGCGCATGCCCTGCGCGCTCCCAGCACACGTGCAGTACTCACGGAAAGGTCCCGGTCCGCTCTTTCGATCAGGACCTTTCCCGATCATGTGACCACCGTGGTGACGCGTCACGGCGGTCACGTGATCCCTAAACCACGCCCCACCCTCCCCGCCTCCCGGCATCTGAAACTCTTAAAGGGCCGGGAGGCGCCGGCGGGAAGGGGTTAAGAACAGATAAAGAAAATCCCAAAGACTGTTCAGTCAGTAAATGAGCATAATAGGTTTTTCCAGTTCATTAAGTATTCCGGTGTTCTCTCACAGTATTTTTTTCTGTCCCAGTGTCTTTAGATTCACTCTTGTGAGTGGCTAGCGGGCTATATTATGTATTGAGGTTTATCTTCTTTTTTTACCTGGGGCTGTGTGTATGGTATTTGCTACGGAAGAGGCTGTAGCTGTCTGGCCATTTTATGAAGGGGTAGGATTTCTTCTTTTACTGCTGGGCTTGTCAAATAACTTTTTTGTCTACAACTGGGAAATATTTAGGACATAGGGGAACCCTTCTTTTACATTTTAAAGCTTTGCTAACACTGTCCTATTGCTCCCCTGTATGTTTAAGCCAGAACCACCATTTAAAATTTCCCGCCAGTTTTTCTTCTTGGCAGGGACTGGTAAGGAGTAGCTCTTGCACCTGCCTTTTTCTCCCATTTCTTCAGTGTAGAGTAGCTTTTTTTTTTTTTTGCCTCTGTAAACAGTCTTGCTGATCCCTATCGCTGCCTGCAGTGACAAGTTCTCACAACCCCCTGGTGTAGCTCTTAGTCTAGGGGAAAAAAAAAAGTTAATCAAAATTCCAAGAATACTCAGACAGGCGCTGCACATATCTGCAAGGACAAGCTTGACATAGGGGAAAGATTGGAACTTTTGCACTTCTTTCAGAACCCAGTTGAAACATCCTGTGCCAGCGGTAGTTTCTGAGCCCCCCTCTTCCCTGTTTTATCTTTTGGTGCCCATTTTTCCTATCTCACAGCGAAAAGTTTTTTCCTCTATTAAGCAAATATTTGATTGATCACAGGAGCTTAATACACCCTTGCCGCCTTCCTGAGCAGAACCTGAAACAGGTGCCTGTATTTTCTGATTATTTTTTTTTGGGGTCCCCCTAGAGTCCTCCACCCCACCTATGTCTCGCCTTAACAAAGCTTTGACCATTTGCAATAAAGATGTTCCTTTCTGCACCAACTCTGAACTTCTGGAAAACCCTGGTCAACAATGTGTTACCACTATATAAAGCCACATACAGTGCATCCAGAAAGTATTCACAGCGCTTAACTTATGCAACATTTTGTTATGTTACAGCTTTATTCCAAAATGGATTGCATTAATTTTTTTCCTCAACATTCTACAGACAATACCCCATGATGACAACAGGAAAGAAGTTCGTTTTGAAATCTTTGCAATTTATTAAAGATAAACAAAAAAAAAACACATGTACATACTGTAACAGCGTATACCCAGAGACTGACGCAGTCCTCCATTTTGTTAAGAACCTCTATCTTGGCAAAGGGGTCAACCCTCCTGACAAACATATTTCCCCCTCATTCTCCCCCTCCCTTTCTGAGAATCACAGAGACATTTGGCCAGTGTGTATGTGTGTTAGGAGTGTCACAGGAGGCCAGGGCCCAGTAGGGGGCTAGGAGCTATAAAGTCCCCAAGGGAGCTGGGGCCTAGCTCTCCGAAGAACCTGTAAAATGTAACAACTCGTATAAGATAATGCAAGCTTTCCCTGGAGTTCAAAGAACATTCCAAGGAAACACGACCAGATAACCTTTTGTTAAAATCCATTTTTCACCTATGTCTCATATCTTGGAATATGAGAGACTTACATAAAAACCAGACATATCGTCAGATTGGCTAAGAGAAGACGAACAATTTGATGGGTCACTCGCCTTGTCTCGAATACATAGGAAAGCCGAAAAATAGATCTCGTGAACCGTTCAGTGTATAATTTCATAATTCATATCTAATCAATCCTCAGGCGTGTCTGCATAATAAATTACCCAAGGGTGGAATGTCACTTCTGCAGATGGAAAGTTATGGGCCAAAATATGAGTTATGAGAGATTTTGGCTCTAGTTTAGATCCACGCCCAAACCTCCACGATTTCTGGCCGGTTCCACTCCCGGACATTCACAGAGTTGGCCCGTAGGCACTCCTTTGTTATGTGGGCTGTGTGCTTAGGGTCGTTGTTCTGTTGAAAGATGAACCGTCACCCCAGTCTAAGGTCCAGAGCGCTCTGGAACAGGTTTTCATCAAGGAAGTCTCTGTATATTGCTGCATTCATCTTTCCTTCGATCCTCACTAGTCTTCCAGTTCCTGCCACTGAAAAACATCCCCACACCATGTTGCTGCCATCACCATGCTTCATTGTAGGGGATGGTTTTGGCCAGGTGGTGAGTGGTGCCTGGTTTCCTCCAGACATGATGCTTGGCATTCAGGCCAAAGAATTCAATCTTTGTTTCATCTGACCAGAGAGTTTTGTTTCTCATGGTCTGAGAGTCCCTCAGGTGCCTTTTGGTGAACTCCAGGCGGGCTGTCATTTGCCTTTTACTGAGGAGTGGCTTCCGTCTGGCCACTCTACCATACAGGCCTGATTGGTGGAGTGCTGCAGAGATGGTTGTTCTTCTGGAAGTTTCTCCTCTCTCCACAGAGAAATGCTGGAGCTCTTTCAGAGTGACCATTAAGTGCTTGGTTACCTCCCTGGCTAAGGCCCTTCTCTCTCAATTGCTTATTTTGGGGAGGGGCGTACTCGAGGAAGATTCCTGGTTGTTCCAAGCTTCTTCCAATTATGGATGATGGAGGCCACTGTGCTCATTGGGACCTTCATTTTTTTTTTCTGTGGCTTGGTTTGTGCTCTGACATAAACTGTTAACCGTGGGACCTTATATGGACAGGTTTATGCCTTTTCTAATCATGTCCAATCAACTGAATTCACCACAGGTGGACTCCAATCAAGTTGTGGATACATCTCAAGGATGATCAGTGGGAACGGGATGTACAAGAGCTCAATTTTGAGTGTCATGGCAAAGGCTATAAATACTTATGTACATGTTGTTTGTTTTTTTTTCGTTTTTTTATTTTTAATAAATTGCAAAGATTTCAGAATTAACTTCTTTCATGTTGTCATTATGGGGTATTGTTTGTAGAATGTTGAGGAAAAAAAATTAATTAATCCATTTTGGAATAAGGCTGTAACATAACAAAATGTGGCAAAAGTTAAGAGCTGTGAATACTTTCCGGATACACTGTATATCTCTTGTGGGTGTTCCTTGAAGTTTAATAAGGTTTGGGACCTCTGGCTTGAATCCTCTTCCACTGCTACCTCATAAAGACATTGGCTCCCCCATGACTATTTGAGCCTTTGCCTTTCCCAAAAACTTAGGGCAGTGATTAATCAATAAGGCACTAATTGCCACCTTAGTGGGCAGATAGGGTGCATTTTCTTTTGTTTATAGCATACAATATCCTTTTGGTTCTTGGAGACTGTGGAGACGACTTTTCCCTTTTTATTTTGGGAATTACTGCTACTCCTTTACGGCATTGAGCAGATTTTGGCTGAAAGGTTTAATTGTTTTGTATTGCATTGAGCCGGGGAATGCCCCAAGGCTCTGTTCTGTACTAAAATAATTTTTGAAAACTAATAAAAGGAATTTAAAAAAAAAAAATGTTTCTTTCCTTAAAGGACATTTCTCACAAAAAGTTGAAAGTAATTTCTCCTTGACGAGCATGCAGTCTTTGCATTAATGTCCTGGAATTTGTCAGACTGGTCAATATCCTTATGCAGGGACTTGGTGTCTGTTGTTGATTATACTTAGTCTATTGATTGCATTGACCAGATGGTTGCTGCGTTTTGCATGTGATGTGATGGATGCTAGTCAGGTCATGTTCTGGATAACCCGACTTTGGTCCAGATCTGCAGGGTACTTTTGACTTAAGTGGTGGTTGGCACAACAGTGTAAGAAAGTGCCTGCAGAAAGTGCCATGGTAAACTGTCTTTTAGGCTCTTTGCTGGAGCTAATAATTAAAGTTGAGATGGGGCAAGAGTCACTTTTCTTAGCAAAGCGAAAGATCAACAGCACAGGTTAGCATCTTCTGGTCATGCATCAAAACATTCCTT
This sequence comes from Staurois parvus, assembly GCF_062004578.1. Classification (NCBI taxonomy): domain Eukaryota; kingdom Metazoa; phylum Chordata; class Amphibia; order Anura; family Ranidae; genus Staurois; species Staurois parvus. The sequence goes on from NW_028318025.1 coordinate 3,390,374, forward strand.
CAAGTTAGGTTTCAGTTACCAAACACACAAGACTTCTTCCACCCCCTTGGGTTCAGGGGGTTCTAAATGTCTTGGCAAACCAAGGGAACCAGACCTGCAGCTAAATACATCACCACATGAAGGTCCACCCTTGCCAGTTCCATCAGTGGTGTGCAGACATCTGGTGATTTTCACACAGATTTAGGAAGCTCAAATAACCAATGCCTGGGTGTGGGAGATGGTATCAAAATGGAGGCCTGTAAAGGAGACAAAAGAGGGCGCTTGTAAGTGTAGCAGATTAAATAATTTAGGAGTAAAAAAAATGCTAAATAGTCACTCACGTGATGTAGGAATAAAAGCCCATATCAAGTTTTAAAGTAGTCATCCATGAGGATCCGGGTCGTCTGAAGCAGATGGCAGCAACAATGCTGGTGTTCAATTTTTAACTAATAAATTATTTAATCTGCTGCACTTAGACATGCCCTCCTATGTCTCCTTTACCCTACTACGCTGTAACAGATTTTTATCTACTCAAAATATTTTTCTCTGTCCCCTGCCTTTGCTTTACATCTTTTAGTTTTTTTTTTTTTTAGCAGCGCCGGATGGACCTTCTTTCAGCCATTTGAGCATTGTTGGCAAAGGAGGTTATATTTCCCATTCCCCCAACTGAAAGGTTTTTACTTAAACCTGTTTACAGTTTCAAAACTCGAAGGCAATTTTCATCTCGTTTTGGATTGAAAGACTCTCAATCCCTTTTATGCTTCCTCAAAAGTTAGTTTGGAGTCTAGTTAGTTGCCTCCCTTCATTGAGTAGAATTCTGGGCATCCATTGACATAAGGAATGCACATTTCCACCTTTCCAGGTCATTAGTAAATTCTTTGATTTGCTATGCAAGATGATCACTGACAGTTTGGCTCTAACCTTTAGCCTAGTCTCAGCCCCATAAAGTGTTTACAAAGGTCTTTGCATCAGTTCTAAGCCACCTTTGCCTCAGAGGTATTCTAGTCATTGGATACCTGGTTGATCTGCTGCTGTGAGAACAAATCTCCTTGACTTTGGACTAAAATGTTTCCTCCATCCGGAGGTTTTTGAGGACATGTGACGTAGGTTGGCAGATGTGGGTTTGCATTCTTGGTTCATCAAGAAGCTGAACAAATTTTTTTCTCCAGGATGTGGGTTTAGTTGACAGATGCAGCAGAAGCCTTGGTGTCACTGTGGGATCAGTATGCTGTGATCTATGCATTGCACTGGCTTTGATGACCTGGCTGTTGGAACCCAGGTCCTAAGTGATGGGCCATTTTGGATTTTTTATTCCTGATCATGATTAATGCTGGCAAATTTTCTTTTTGCAAGGTAATCATTGAACATGGAAAACTTATTTTCATTGGTGTGAGGCTTTGGGGGTTTACCTACATGCTTTTTGGGGGGCCTTGCTCTTTCTCTCCTTCAGTTGGGGTTTGAAAAACACTTGGCCCATATCATGGCTAAGATGTCTGTCCTGTCAATCCACTCTTTCAGTGTCCTCTTGCCAACCATTCTCTGGTTTGTACATTTATACAAGGGGTTACACCCGTTGCTCCTTGTAGACTTTGCTTTAAACTGTAGTTTTTAAACCTAGTTTTGTCAGTGCTGCAAAGGCTGTTAATGCTAGTTGTGGGCCGATGGTGAAGTGCAGCAAGGGTGTAGGCAATCCTACCGCTGTGTTTTTGTATTCTGACAGAGGGGAGACTTCCCCTCCATCAGAATACACTGATCAGTGCTGCAGTCTATCGCCCACAAATCTTAGCAAAAAGTTTCCAACAAGGTGGCTAAACAGAAGTCAGTCAGCAGATTGACTTCTGTTCAGTCACAGTGACCATTCATGGATCGAAATTTGGTCGATCCTTGCTAAACCAGCCAAATATCGATCCATGTATGTTCAGCTTTACTTTTGGTTCTCTCAAGGTGCAGGTGCCTGCTATCAACTTGCACATTTAAATACATCACAGGTTGGATTTAAAGTGAATAATTAGATTTGTTTTTTACATTTTAGAGATATAGCAAATGAGTGTAACTATCTTAATGTACCAGTAATAACCAATATTATTGTGATTTTTTTTAAAAACAAATTTTATTTTTGAAATCGATGTTTCACAGGGAAAGCCATATGTGCATGATGTTTTCAGGCTCTGCTTCTCCTTACTGGCATGCTGATTCTGCTCCTTTTTAAATGCAAAGAACAATACAATGCTTAGATGGTGTATTCAGTTATCTCAGCAGCTGTGTAGTCAAGGGGGCTGATTGAAGACGTTAGAGAGACTGCCACTAGAGTGAAAATATACAAATATGTAAATGAAATGCCCTCATAAAAATATGACTCTAACAAATGGAAATACACTGCAGTTTACCTGTTAGCTGTGGAATGTGATCATACCACATCATTTGTTCTTAAAGTGTATGTGAACCCAAACTTTTTTTTTTTGTTTAGTTTAAAATAGAACAGGGAAGGACTAAAACGCGATCAGGTTTTACAACTCCTTTATAAGGTTTTGTGGATTGTCCTACTGGGGAGATTTCTCTTCACTTCCTGTTCTGGAGGCACAACAGGAAATAAGAGGAAATTTTTCCAAGTAAACAGAATTCCCATTGTAAAGTTGTTGCAGGATCAGGTGTCCTCATTGGTGGTTTACCCTTCATTGTCTAGGATCCAAACATGGTTAACAAGTACAAAGAGAGGGTGAAACTCCTCTGTGGGGACACAGACATCAATAAAAGCTCGACACTGTCTAAGCCTTCCCTAGTCTGTTGAAAACTGAAAAAAAAAAAAATATTTGCCTTAACATACACTTTAGAACTGCTCATAGGAATATTAAAAATATCATAGATTTAATTTAAAACGACATGATTATTGATTAGTATATGCTAATGTGCAATGCAAAACAGGGCACAAATCATTCTTTGAAACCATACATCCCAATTAAAGTAATATTGGCAGTCAGTGTTTACAATTACAGTTGCAAATTTGATGCAGTCTTAGTATGCACAAAGTAAATAACACAGTCTAATAACAATTCCTTTTATTCTGGTTGGCACGGGAGGGACATGATGCTGCTGTGCCACAAAGCTGCGTTTTTTCCTCTGGAGCTGTAAGAAAAAAAGCTTTATTTTTTTACCTTTTAATCTCCTAACTGGTAACGCTTCTGCACTTGTCATTGCATGATCTTCATTTCATTGTGAGTGTAGTCCATCTCTCATCCTATTTTGCCACTCTCACTGTACTGTAGCCTCTAAGCGAAAAAACCTACAAGGATATCTACAGAAATATATCTTTCTAAAGTTTTCTTTTATCCAGACACTGGAAATTACAGTCAGTGCTTGCTGCAATTGGGCTGTTCCTTTGTACTGCTGTTAATGAGAGCCTTTATAGTGCATTTGAATCTACTGTGAGAGAGGGTTCAATGTGTGTGTATCCATTGCTTTACTGTTAAACGCCTGTGACAGACATAAGGTATACTGCAGACCACTACAACATTGCAGAAACCATGTACGTCATTTAGAAACATTCCACACAAAGGAGTAATAGTCTTACGTATTTCTTGTAGTAAAATAAAAACATAGTCACAATGTAAAATCACTAATGTGAAATTCATGACAGTGGACCTTTTCAAACTGATATTATGATTTATCTCCAAATTTGTGGTGTTATCTTTCAATAAGGAAAAACTTCATTGGTTCCTATATTGAGTCTTATTTATCAACTTACCTCATGGCAAGCAGATTCGTATTCAACCTATGCTGCAAGAATGACAACTGGAAGATGATAGTTTGAATCTGTCTGGTGACTATGGAGCAATGTAGCAAGATCTTGTATAATGCACGTTGATAAATAATGCCCTCCGTATCAGACCGGCACCTCTTCTCCCATGTGAAGGCAGATTCATCCCAGACATCTGGTGCACAGCTTATGGTTTTCAACCGTTCATCTTCAGTCTTTTAATTGGTACTCTGTATAATGGCCTGTAGCAGTTTCTTGTGTGGCTTTTAATGTGAATCGATTTATTTGTATGGTGTAAATGTGTAACTTGTATGTCTAATGATTATCTGTTGTTGCCACACATTTTACACTTTTCTACCATTTCTTGCATCTTTAAAATTTTTTGTACTTTTTCATGTTTTGTAATCGAATGGCAAAGCAAAACCCTGTTTGTTTATGTTTGTAGATTTGAGAATATCTGTGACACATGTTTAAGGGGCTTTTTCAGGAGATAATCAAATGGTGAACCCTTGCTGGAGGACGCTACATCCCTGGCTGAGCACTTCATCTTAACTCAAACATTGTTTCAGTTTTTGCTTGCTTTCTTACCTGCAGCTGAACTGTGTAATTGCTGCCCAACTACAGACATATAAATCTTTGAAAGTAAGCATTACTACTTCTGAAAGGTCAACCAAATTCTATAGAAGAATTGGCCCCTCCACATTAATATACTATTTTTGTGTGTGAGGTTTCCAGCAAGGGTTAAATGTGTTTATTCTGGAAAATCCCTTTTAAATGTGGCAGAAATAGCATGTTTGACATTATTAAATATAACAATATGACAACATTGTAAACTGAAGTTTATTCAAACCTTTTGTATTCCAGGAACCCTACATGGAAGGTGTAAATCCATTCATAAAATGTAACAAGCATCGTATGATCATGTTCTTAGATGAACTTGGGGTGAGTGGAGTTTCTCAGAAAACCTTGACCTTTCTGTATGCAGCAATCTGGAGAAATACACTAACCTGGTGGAAAAATTATTCCCGCGTGATTTAACCACTTGCCCTCCAGAGGATTTACCCTCCTTCCTGACCAGGCCATTTTTTGCATTATGGCGCTGTGTTACTTTAACTGACAATTGCACGGTCATGCAATGCTGCACCCAAATTAAATTTACCACCTTTTTTTCCCACTAATTGAGCTTTCTTTTGGTGGTATTTGATCGCCTGTGTGGTTTTTATTTTTTGCGCCATAAAAAAAAAAAAGCCAATTTTGAGAAAAAAAAAAAACATTTTGGACTTGTTGCTATTAAACATGTCCAGTAAAAAAAAATTAAAAAAATCTAATTTTTTCGTAAATTTAGGCCAAAATGTATTCTGCTACGTCTTTGCTAAAAAAAAAAAAAAATCCTAATACGTGTAAATTAATTGGTTTACATGAAAGTTACAGCATTTACAAATGGCTGTATAGATACTGGAATTTTTTTATTCAACTAATAATGGCGGCGATCAGCAAATTATAGCAGGACTGTGGCAGGCATTCTGATACTGGGGGGAACTGACTTGGTGTTAGACATCCCCAGTGAGACCAATACAGTGATCAGTGCTAAAAAAAAAAAAAAAGCACTGACACTGTACTAATGGCACTGGGCAGGAAGGGGTTAATATGAGGGGACGATGAAAGGATTACATTGTGCTGGGAGTTTTTTAACGGGGGGGTGGTGTGTGGGCTTTACTGTAATCACACTGCTCTGGATGGCTGTGCTGTGCACAGCCATCCAGAGCAGTGTGCCCGAGTCAACAGGGAGGACGACTGTTCGCAAACAAAGAAGCCTTCCTCCCCATCTGAGATGCTCAGTAATCACCGGGTGCCGGTGGATAATCACTGGCTGGGACTCGGTGATTGATGGCCGCGAATGGAGGAGCGGGTAGGGCTGCGTGCACCCGCTAGCTGGAAATGCAAAATCACTTATTTGTGGTTTTGCGCACCCCTGCCGCCCTGTAGCAGTGTATCTGCTATAGGGCTGTGGGGATGTGGTTAAGATGCAGAGTATTCACAGAGCAGTGTTTTATTGTTACCGTTTATCAAAACAAAACTACACTCCTTTTTTTTTTTTTTTTTTTAATGGTAGATCATCTGTGGGCAGCTGTGGTAGGTGGGTTTGAGGTCTCTAAAGCAAACATTCACCCAAAAGGGGAAGTTCCACTCTTCCTCCTCCTACCCTTCAACTTTTGGGGGGGAGAACAGGTACCTGGTTTGGACAGCCTTAGGCAGTCGCAGCTAGCTGTCCACATTTACCATGGCCGGGAACCTAAGATGGTGTATAAACTGGTTTGGGCTGGATCACTGGATAGGTGAGTTTTATTAAAAGTGAGCAGCTACAGTTTTTGTAGCTGCTGACTTTGGTTTGTAATGCAGTTCTTTGATTATTTAAAAAAATAAATAACTCATTATTACTCAGTAGTAATAAGCTGAGGGTTTAATGGCTTTCAGCATAATACATATCGAATAGTAGTCAGTCGTATTCAGCTGGATTTGTTCTGTAATGCTGAAGATGTTTCATCACTTATCCAAGCCATTCTTCAGTTCTGATGACTTGCAGGAAGATACCACAGCATTTATATCCACACAGGTAGCACCAACACCTTGATTCAGTTGCCTAATTAACATTATTGATTCAAATGAAATGACAAAACCTGAAAAAAAATACATCTAACCACATTTATTAACCGCCTCCCGCCCGCCATATAAGGTAATGACGGGCGCAAGGCGGTTCTCTCGTTCTGGGTGGATGTCATATGACATCCTCCCACTCTAACTGCGCGTGCTACAGCGCAGCAATCGGTGGTGCGCTGTGTCCCTGGGACACAGCAGATCAACGGAAAGAGCCGATGACGTTGGCTCTGTTATGTGATCAGCTGTGTCCAATCACAGCTGATCGCTTGTAAATAAGGAAGTGCTGACAGCTCATAAGGAGAGGAGAGCAGAGCCGGTAATCGGCATTACTCAGAGGGGACATGTACACTAATCATCAGGGCACTGATGATCAGTGTAGCCCCATCATTGCAACCTGTCAGTGCCACATATCAGTGCTCGTCTGAGCTGCCTTTTAGTGCCGCCAGTCAGTGCTACCTATCAGTGCCATATGAGTGCTGCCTATCAGTGCCACATATAAGTGCTCGTCTGAGCTGCCTTTCAGTGCTGCCAGTCAGTGCCATATGAGTGCTGCCAGTCAGTGCCATATCAGTGCTGCCAGTCAGTGCCATATCAGTGCTGCCTGTCAGTGCCCATCAGTGATGCCTGTCAGTGCCCATCAGTGATGCCTGTCAGTGCCCATCAGTGCAGCCTATCAGTGCTCATCACTGCAGCCTCATTAGCGCACATCAGAGAAGGAGAAAAATCACTTATTTACAAAATTTTATAACAGAAACTTAATACGTTTTTTTTTTTTTTTTAATTTTCAGTTGTTTTTGGTTTGTTTAGCAGAAAATAAAAAATCCAGAGGTGATTAAATACCACCAAAAGAAAGTTCTATCTGTCTCAAAAAAATGATAAAAATGTCATATGGGTACAGTGTTGCATGACCGCGCAATTGTCATTCGAAGTGCGACAGCGCTGAAAGCTGGAAATTGGCCTGGACAGGAAGGGGGTGAAAGTGCCCTGTAGGCAAGTGGTTAATAAGAATAATTGACACTAAACTTGTAGCCTTACTAATCTGATATTTTACCTGTAAAGGTGCAAGTCAGGTTTCTTTGTATACAAGCACAAGATGCCTCATAAATGTGTAGCCTTTCACAGTAGAATAAAATAATTGTTCTACAGGGGAAGTACGTGGACAGGCAGAAACCTAGATGGCAATCATCTCATTTGTGTCTTTACTGTTGGTAAATATGGAATGTAACATTTGTTGATAATGTTGCTAAAGGGACCATGAGAGCCTAGGAATATGAAAGGTGTAACTGCTAACTTGTTTTACTTAAATATTTTTTGAAATTTTCTATCGTTACTGAAATTTTTAACACCTGGGAACTTTACTGTACTTTGTTTTAGAAGAATCCTAAGGAAGTATGTGGGGATTTGTTGCAGTTATCCACAAAAACCAATAATTGGACTGATTTGTGGAGTTTTTTTTTTTTTCTTTTTAAAGGTGAAGGTTCTAAGACTGTCATCCTGACTTCATCTACTTAGCAAGTCTCTGGCCTAAAATGTTTATGCAGGGCAGAAGTTCAGACTTAGTAGGTTGCATGCTTGTTCCAAGTCAGTGACTCCGTATGTAGTTGAAGTCAGTGACAGTCCCAATTTCAGTTGCTTACACTTACATTCTTACATACACAAAGCCTGTGTTATACGCATTTTTTTTCTTCTCTTTCACCTCCATTAGAATGTACCTGAACTCCCTGATACTACTGAGCACTGTAGGACTGACCTGTCCCGTAACCTGGCAGCTTTGCACGAAATGTGTGTGGCACATTCTGATGAACTCCGAACTATCAGCAATGAGCGAGGAGCGCAACAGGTACTCGTTAAAGTCTAAGGAAAAGCAACGACAGCAAAACTTCAATGAAGTCAGTAGGGGTTCAGGAAGTTTTGTTTTGTGTTTTTACTTTGGACTCTTCTGTTTCTGCATATATATGCACATTTCATTGGTTTAGCTGTCAGAAACCTGCTCCGCCTGATTGTACAGTACAGCTTCAGGAGAAGCACTGCATGTAGAACAGTACAAGTATAGTATATAAAAATGGCTAGGTTTTCATTCACTGAGGTTCACCAGTTTTGAGTTGGTTTGCTAGCAAGTGTATGATTTGTATTATAGTCTGTTGTAAAATGATTTATTATTAGTTCTATGTTGTAGTCCCATGCATTGAATGTCTTTATTTTTTATTTCCAACAGCATGTTCTCAAAAAACTTCTGGCAATAACAGAGCTTCTCCAGCAGAAACAAAACCAGTATTGTGTATCAAACAATACCAGGTAGCATATACCTAAATGGAGCTTGCATGTGAACACCTGGAAATTTCCATCACAATATCACTTCCTATTGCTCTTTCCAAAAATAGCACAGAATAGCCACATCTGTCCTGTCATGTGGGACTATGCAGTAAGCACTCTTTGCTGACAAAAATGTGTGTGCGCCAGCAGTGTGGAGATAGGTCTCTGAAAGAACGGGTCACACTCGGAACTGACATGTACAAACCTCTGAGCCTCTGTCTGTTGATCTCAAGAAGAACTCCAGTAAACTGTATTATGCCAAAGTCTACAATCTGGTGGCTGATGGTGGGCGCAGTCTGCTATTCAGCAGCCATTTATAACTGGATTACAAGCTATTTTTATACTGGTATTTCTAATTGGTTTCAGATAGTATTGCTTGCGACTGTTCAACCAACCTGACAAGTTCTTTGATTCCCAAAACTGACAAAGGAACAAGTGCTATTATTTTTGTGTACTATCTTTCTGGGATCAGATTATGAAAGACTTTTTACGTGCCACTGATATTCTATGGTAGATTTTTTTTTTCGTCCAGACTATGTATAATGAAAAGCTTTTGTAAAATGTTTACACTATTGATTTCATTAAATTTATTGTTGTATCTGATGTGCATGCATTAAACATTTTGTAAAGTATTTTGTGGTTTATTCTATTAAAGATCACCATTATACACCCAGCTTTTAGTCCTACTTTAGCTCAGTGTGATATTGTGTGTAAAGTCCTTTTCAAGGTTTTCTTACTTGTGTGGCATTATTTGCTTAGTGCTGAATACATTTCTTTTCAGAAATTCTAGTAGTTTTGCGTGAACCTGAACTTTGCCTGTGGATGGCAAATCAACCAGTTAATATAATGTTCGCCTCTATAGCAGCTTATATTCAACGATTTTCTGCCTAGTGGACTGGCAGAGTGTTATACAGGTCTAAGGTGGTGACCTGCCATGATGGGTCCCCCCCATTTCCCAGACTGGTGAAGTCTGGTGGTTACCCTATCAGTGCTTGTACCCAAGGATAATAAAGGGGGAAGGTCCTTCAGGGAAACTGTATGCTTAGTTGTTGTGTGCCTCCAGTACTGTTCTCCCTCTCCTTTAATACGCTGCTATTTTCTTCTGTTAAAAAAGGCAGCCTCCTGGCTGCCCCAAGTGTCATATAGTGAAGCTGTGGGGTGGCCCAAGAGTGCCTTTGTTGAGGGTGGAGTAGGTCTCCTCACCCACATTTGTGTTCTCAAGGAAGTGCACTGTGTGGGCCAGTGATGTTACACAGAGTCAACTGGAAGCTGCCTTTGTGGAAGACTGGACTGGTACAGGGTAGTGCATCTCTACAATGATTATTGACTATAAGATGAATGAGCACTTATAAGGGTCAGTAGTTATCAAAATGTGGGACTGCCTTGGACACTTTGCCATCCTAGTTCTGAGCAACAAGGGTGTCTGATTCAGTACCCACTCCTCTCAGCTGACAGGGACGTCTGTTAAATAGCATGAGTCCAGTATTAGACTAGGTATACACTTGTAGAATGGAAAATCTTTCTTGAATGTACACATTACCAAATGAAAACCACTTACACTAGTAGAAAAGTCATTCCTAAATCAAATGTTAAAAGAAAACAATATTCAAAAGTTCTGAAAATATCCATTCAAAATTCTGCTAATATATACCCAGCTTTAATGTCAGCAGCCCATGTCTGAGCAATGGTGGTGGTGGGGAGGGGGAATCAGGAGCAGGGAGGGTTCCCAAATTTCTCTCTCCTAAAGAAAGACACCTGGGTGTAGCTCTCTTTCAACTATATTCCCTAGGGGTCCGTTAGGTCCTTGTGGCTCTGATTCCATTTTCCTTTCTGGTTTTATTAGTACCTTTAGGGCACCTTCCTTTTGGTTCCCTTATTTCAAGGGAAGAATTATCATTTGATATTACTGGTCTACAATGCCAGCTTTCCAGATTAGACAGTCTTGGTCACAAATTGAAATGTTTCCCTTCCCCTCCCTATTAACAGGAGGATCTTGCGGATGAGTTGACCAACCAGAAAAGATCTTTTCTAAAAGAGGGAAACACAGAGAAATCCTCCTCAGAGGAGTCACAGGGTCAGGTTTTATCCCAGATATAGGAGTTGTCTGCTATCCCAAAGGTCACAGGATTGGGACTGTGGCATCTGCTGCTGCACCCTCAGACCCTGAATGTGGCGATACTGAGTCAGGCAGATACCTGGAGGATTTTCCCCCACACCCACAGTTTCTCACTGGATGACTTAATGGACTCCCAACTGTTCTTCCAGCTGGGCATCACACCTTCTGGGGTCACATGCCTTTTCAAGGGGAATGTTTTGTTCAGTCCTGCTCTGGATGATTACATCCAAAAGTAACTGCATAAGTGTACTCTGTTGCCATTAAGAAAAAAAAGGCTGAAGTCCATGACACAAAAGCCTGCCACACTTGTTTACTTAAAAAAACAAAATAACATTCCTTTCATCAAACATAAGCCTCAGGCTCCAAGCCCCAGCTGCAAAAGAGGACCTGGACTCCAAAGCTCCCTAAGCCAGGTGACAAGTCCTCCTTGCAATGAAGTTTGGGTTGGGGGATGTTTGCAGGCTTTTGCAAAAGTTTGGCAGGGGTCTTTCAGATAAGAAACTGATAAACACAAAAAAGGACTATTCTTTTCCAGGCACCCTATATCAGGAAGTGATCATTCCAGTTCCACAAAACTGTTTCTACTCAAACCTTTATATGTTTCTGAAACAGAACAGCTATGTCTGTCCCATTCTGGATCTATGGATGGTAAACTTCACCATTTGGGGATGCCACAGATGCACATCTATTGGCATCGAGCTACAACAACAAGGGTAGACAGGTTCAGGGTTTCAAGGTCTTTGCACTGGTCACACTGATGATCCTGTTCTGGCTACTATACCCCTTCCCTCTACTACTTCCTCCACTGCTTTGCAGAATCAGGATGAAGGGGTATTCTGGTGCTCTCGGTGGCACCAAATTGGCCCTGAAGGATTCAGTACTCGGACATCCTCTGTCTCCTGGGAAACACATAGACACTTGCAGCCTGTCCCCAATTGCTGGCTCAAGGACCAGTCTACCATCCTGCTTCACAAAACCCAAGTCCTGAGAGATTGAGTTCTTTCTGTTATTCCTACGCTGCTTATAGTTACAAATGGACCTCTCAAAAGGATTACCATATCCATAGGATAGAATTCCTCCTTTCTTCAAGTAGATATCCAGCGTTTAGTGAAGTTTAAATACCTATCACCTCATTTTAGCTACATACATAGTATGCAGCTCTGTGTAAGTCAAAACACTGTGCAAAGATGAGAGCCCACACAGGATCCAGGGGGGCTCTGGGTATGACTTCAAAAATTTTACAGAGGTTCTGCCAAACCAGATACACTGCTTGTATATTGGTATGAAAAGACAGGGTTGCCTCACTGGTTTCCTCAAAAACTTTGTCAGTGTCCAATCACCTGAAGGTACACACCTTTAATCACTTGCCCTCCAGAGGATTTACCCCCCTTCCTGACCAGGCCATTTTTTGAGATACGGCACTGCGTTACTTTAACTGACAATTGCACGGTCATGCAATTTGTACATAAAAGAAATTAATGTCCTTTTTTCGTTTTTTAATTTTTGCGCTATATACTGACAATTTTGAAAAAAAAAAATATTTTATTTTACTTTTTGCTATAAAACATCCAGTAAAAAAACTTTTAAAAATCTAATTTCTTCATAAATTTAGGCCAAAATGTACTCTGCTATATGTCTGCTAAAAAAAAAAAAAAATCCCAACATGTGTAAATTATTTGGTTTATGTTCAAGTTATAGTGTCTACAAATTGCAGTATATATACTGGAATTTTAATTTAATTTTTTTTTATACCAGTAATGGTGACGATCAGCGGTGGGCATTCTGACACTGGGGGGGAGGGGGAACTGACTGCCACTGATATCCCCAGTGACACTAATACAGTGATCTGTGCTAATAAAAAGCACTGACACTGTATTAATGACACTGGGCAGGAAGGGGTTAACATCTGGGGCAATTAAAGGCTTAACTGTGTGTTACTATGTAGACAAGTTGCTTTGTATTGCTCTGCTATGCAGAGCAATACAAAGCAGCCTGTTCGTGCTGACGGGAGAGATCTGTGTTGTTTACATACAGACCTCTCCCGTCAGCTCTGCCGATGATCATCGAGTTCCAGCCAAGAATCGGCGACTGGGACCTAGTGATTGACAAGCCGAGGAGCCAATAGCGGCGCGGGTAGGGAGTGTGCACATGCACCCCCTACACGGAAATGCAAAAACACACACACACACACTCTCTCTCTCTCTCTCTCTCTCTCTCTCTCTCTCTCTCTCTCTCTCTCTCTCTCCCCTCCCCCCCCCCCCCCCCCCTGTAGCAGTATGTCTGCTAGAGGGCAGGTGGGAAGCAGTTAAACCCATGGTGTCATAATAATCTGCCTCTGTTCTATACTGTACAATTATGATGAGATTACAGTAACTACAAAAGTGTGCAGTATTTTTCTTCCTACTACTAAACTGACTTTTTAGATCTATTCTACAACGTGAGTAAGCCCCTTGAGGGTCTAGTCCGCATTCCCCCACCACTCGAAGTTTCAGAAATGTTCATGGAACTTTTCTGTCTGTAGGCCATACATGATTTATTTTCTTTCAACCTGTGGGTTGAACAAAAGAAAATTAATAGATTCCCCCCATCTGCACACTCGATGTGAATCTGTCTGGGGGCTATTCTGAAAGTGGGGAGGCTTCCCCGCCATCAGAATACACTCATCATTGCCGGCAGCAATAATCCAGCAAAACTTTTCCAACAGACTGGTTGTACAGAGGTCAATAGAGAAACTGACTTCTGTACAACCAAACTGCCCATAGATGGAATGAAATTTGGCCAGTCCTGGGGCACATGTTTGAGGCTGCCCAAGATGACCGCAGAGTGAGCTAGCTCCGCTTACCTCAGGCACTTGAGAGTCCTAGCTACTGGCCTGATACCATGGCTCCGCCAGACAGGACTAGGCTAAAGCAGCACACGTATCCAAAGTCGCAGTGCCTGCCCCCAACCAAGATGGCTCCTCCAGCAGATGAGTCCATGGAGCACTCTCTTGGTGACTCAGAAGGATCAGCCAATAGCTCCCTGCAATTCCCATCTGCCTTAAAGATTAACCGCCTGGACTCAGATACCACTCTCTTGGGTAAGATCAGGGGAATTGATCAGGAAGAGCTTAGTGAGTTTTCCCCTAGGCTGTCGGTGGAATTGCTGAAAGATGTTCGGGATGTGGGAGAAAGAACCTCTATGTGGGAACATAGAATGGATGATGTCACCATGGTCTTGGATAGGTATGAAGGTGATATTGAACAACTACAAGACAAACTGCACTCTCTCAAGAACCAACTTGAGGATGCTGAAAATAGAGTCGGCTGCAGTAACATTCACATTTTTTTTTCTTTTTATAAATATTTATTGATTTTCAAAAAAATAAATTTTAGCATCATTTTCTCCAATTAAAAAAAAAAAGGAAATGAAACAATATCATTCTACTACGATGATTATCCCCCTAAAATATCTTTATTCCCCCCCCCCCTCTTACCATCCACATTCATCTCCCACCCTCCTGCCTCCCGACCACTTTGCGTTTTCCTACCTCCTCACTATGGAAAGCAATCAAAGTATGTTTAATAGGATATTACATCTTCATATATTTCACCTTCCCTTTATGATCTTCCCATTTTTTCCATTTTGCATAAAATGTCCCCATCTTGTCTACATGCATATAATAAAGTTTCTCCATATCACAAATCTGATTTACTCTAACTACCCAATTTTCTTCCGTTGGCACTTCCTTTTTTTGCCAGAACCTGGGTATCAAACTCTTTGCTGCACTCAAAAAATACGATACACCCGAATCCTTATATAATTTTGCTGACAACTCTGTATCGTGGAAAAGACAAACCTCTGGATCTAACCTAATATTGATTTCGGTAATCCTTCCTACTAAGTGAACTATTTTCTTCCAAAATGTTTGTATTTTTGAGCACTCCCACCATATATGATACAACGTGCCTATTTCCCCACAACCCCTCCAACACAGTGGTGAGATCTCCCCATTCATTTTATGTTCAATTTGTGGTGTAATGTGCCATCTTATCAAACACTTATAATTTATTTCCACCTCTCGCATGCTAATATTTTCGTGAATTAATCTATATATTTTTTTCTGCTTCCCCTCATCTATTTCCATCCCCAAATCTCTTTCCCATTTCCCTATATACATTGGTTTTGTGCTGGTGTCTAAATCAGTGAATATTTTATATATTTTAGCAATTCTGTGTTTTCCATCTCCTTGTGATTCCAACAATTTTTCAAATGGATTCCAATCCTTTCTAGTTCTCAAAGGCTTCGGGAGTCTCCCAATAAAGTGCTTCAATTGGTGATATCGCCACTCATCCATCCTATTGAAAACATCTCCTTTCTTCTTTTCTAACTCTTTATATGATCCCAATTCCTTCCCCACCATTATATCTCTCAATTGCGCGTCCTCCTTTATAATCCATTTTCCTGTGATACCCTCCCTACCTGGGGCGAAAAACTCTGTATTCCTTAGTGGTATTAACAGTGAATTAAAAACCCACCCCTTCTGTCTGTGCAATATTTCCCAAACTCTTAAAACGTTTAACCTGTACTTGCTTGTGTTAACATCTAATCCCCTATATTGTGCGGGCACCCATATGATCCCGCCCAGATTTGTTCCACTCAGTGTATTTTCAATTTTGGCCCAACTTTTCCCAGGATTGTGCGTCCAATCAAAAATTCTTGCCAATATTACAGATTTATAATATCTCTTAAAGTCTGGTACTCCCAAACCACCCCTCTCCTTACTTCTACTCAACGTTTCCCAACATATTCTAGGTTTTTTGTTCCTCCATATATATCTTATCATTTTTTTAAGTTCTTTAAAATATACCTCTGGAAGTTTGATTGGAACCATTTGGAATTTATATAAGACTTTGGGCACAATTACCATTTTTATCAGATTTATGCGTCCTATCCAAGACTGGTTTCCTCCCCCTAATCTCTTTAATTCCTCTTTAATCTCATTTAGCAGTGAAATATAATTTAGTTTATACAAATTCTTATATGAAGCAGAAAGTTTTACCCCTAGATACTTTAATTCTTTTTCCCTCCATACAAAGGAAAATTCTTCTTGTATTATTTCTTTTTCACTGTTTATAAGATTTATATTTAAGATCTCAGTTTTTGTCGGGTTAATTTTTAAATTTGATACCTCCCCATATTCCTTCATTAACCTCATTAAATTTGGGAGAGTTATCCTAGGATTTCCCCCATAGAACATCAGGTCATCCGCATAGGCCGCCACCTTATGTTCTCTCTCCTATCCATATTCCCTTTATATCTATATTCTTCCTTATTGTAGATAGCAATGGCTCCAAAGATAAAACATATAACAATGGGGACAGTGGACATCCCTGTCTTGTTCCATTTGACATCTCGAAAAACTCCAACCTTTCTCCATTAACCATAATAGCTGCTGAGGGCCGTCTATATAACTTTCCAATCCACTCTCTCATTCTAACTCCCAGCCCTAGCGCTTCCAAGGTGTCCATCGTAAATCTCCAATTCACTCTATCGAATGCCTTTTCGGCATCAATTTACAACACCACTGGGGTTTTCCCTTTTCTACTTTCCTGAATGAGCAACAATGATCTCAACCCGTTATCTCTGCCCTCTCTTCCTGGGACGAACCCCACCTGATCCTCGTGTATCCAATAAGGCATTAAATCTTTCAACCTATTTGCCAATACCTTTGCGTACAATTTAGTATCTACATTCAACAATGAGATTGGTCTAGTCTATAGCTTGAGCACTGGGAGGCATCCTTATCTTCCTTATGAATTAAAACTACATTAGCCTGTAGAGATTCTTGCCTCATTTCCATCTCTCCCCCCAGGGCATTCATGTATATCTTCAATTTGGGTATTAACAGTTCTTTATATTTTTTATAGTATCTCACAGTATACCCATCTGGCCCCGGGCTTTTCCCCGCCATAGTACTTTTTAATGCTGTTTTTATTTCTTCTAGTGTAATTTCTGATCCTAGGGAGTTCGATTGTACTTCACTCAGTTTTGGTAGGCCTGCGTTTTTTAGATATGTTCTTCTTTTTTCACCATTTACTATTTCAACTTTATTTATAGTATCTTGGGGGATGATATTATACAGCTTACTATAATATTCCTTAAATACTTTAGCAATGTCTTTTGTTGAGTGAACCACTTCACCCTTGGGGTTTCTTATTTTTTCTATATAATGCCTATTTTTCTTTTTTCTTAAGGCTCTCATTAAGTACTTTCCCGGCCTATCTCCCCATCTATACCTTTTGCTTATTACTTTATTAAAAACTCTTCTTTTTCCCTCTTCCATCAAGGTCTCTAGCTCTTCTTTTTTTTTTATTATCTTCTTCATTATCTCCTTAGATATTTTACTTTTATGCACCTGTTCAAGATCGAATATTTCCTTTAGAAGTCCGCTAATTTTTTCCCCCCTTTCTTTTTTGCCCCCATTGCAATAAGTAATCCTCTTATGTAAGCCTTATGAGCCTCCCACACTGTAGCCACCGACACTTCTCCCTTATCATTCTCCTCAAAAAATCGTTTGATTTCCATCTCGATCTTCTGATCAATCTCATGATCCAGAAGAAGTGCCTCATTCATCTTCCAAACTAAGCCTCTCTTCACCTCTCTTCCCCATCTTGATTTCATTGCAACAGGGGCATGATCTGATAAAGACCTTACTTCAATTTTTGCTTCTGCTCCAGACTCTATAAATCGGTGTTCTATCAGTATATAATCCAATCTAGAGTATGTCTCATGTGCGAAGAAGGTATAGTCTCTGTCTTTCATGTGCTTAATTCTCCATATATCTACCAGTTGGCATTCATGTATCAACTTTTTTAATGATCTCAGAGACCTACTCTCCTCCCTCTGCACAGAAGAGGTTGTATCCATCCGCAGATCCATACAAACATTAAAATCTCCAGCCACTATCAGATGGCCTTTTTTAAAACCCATCAGTTTTTTCAATACTCCCTTCAAATATATCTCTGGCTTCTTATTTGGGCAGTATATGTTAGCTATTGTACACTCAATTTCTTGCATTTTACCCCTCAGAAACAGAAATCTTCCCTCAGGATCCATCATTCTATTCTCCAACTCAAACCTTATATTCTTTGCGAACCCTATAGCTACCCCCTTTGCTCTTTTAATAGGTGAATCTGCATAGTACCATACTGGGTAGTGTCTAGTATTCAGCCTAACATTTGACTCAATCTCTAGATGTGTCTCCTGTAAAAAAAAAACACTGAAGATGTTCTGTGTTGCAACTCTCTAAACAATCTAAATCTCTTCCCAGGACATTACAACCCCTTTACATTATACGTTACAAACTGTACTTCTTCCATATTTCCCTTCTCCTCCACCTCCTTCCCTCTACTGCTTCTCTCATAATTCCTCTCAGCTCGCAGAGTGATACCCCTAATACCCCCCTCCCTCCTCCCTCTCCCCAACCCTCCCACCTACCCATACCCACCCCCCTTCATCCTCCCTCTTTTTAGGCTTGAGATTTGTCTACTAATCATTTGTGGGCCAAAACCCACCTTTGATTTAAAATCTTGGGGTTGAACTCCGTCCATATACGGCTATCCTTTTCCCAACCCCCCTGTCCCTTTATCTATCTAGTTCAATAACTTCTCGCCAACAATTGAGAGTGAAAACAGCATTTGAACAGAGAAAAGAGGAGAGAGGAAAGAAGAGAAAAAGAAAAAAAAAAAACCCTCTCTCTTCTCAACCATTCCCCTCCCTACCAACTGCCAATCCTCTTTCCCCGTATCCCCTATATCTCTTTCTTCTTCTTCCCACCCTGGTAACCTTATTCTTTGTAAGTCAAGTCTATCACAAAAGTCTCTCAAGTCCTCAGGAAATCTCAGAGTAGCCATGAGTCCGTTTTTCCATCCAATTAGGCTCGCCTGGGCTCCCCATCTATACTGCACTTTCTGTTTTCTCATCAAATCCACCAGGGGTTTTAAAGATCTTTCTCCATAATGTCTCTGGTGCTAAGTCCGCAAAAATTTGAATATTTATTTCTTCGTACTTGATATTTGTTCTTCCCTTAATTTTCTTCCAAATCTCTTCTTTATCACTCAACTAGTGAAATTGGATAATTGTTTCTCTCGATCTTTCTCTATCTTTTCCTATTCTAAATACACCGTCCAATTTAAACATTTCTAAAGTAGGTCTGTCCATTATGGAGTTGAAGATTTTGTTCATTAACCCTTTCAAATCCTCTCCCTGTGGACTGTCTGGGATTCCTCGTATCCTGAGATTACTCCTTCTATCCCTATTTTCTTGGACCTCTATTTTGTAAAGCAATTTCTTTTGATCTTTCCTGATTTCCAGTGTCCGTTTCTTAAGTTCTAAGATATCTTGGGCATGATTTTTAAGTTTTTCCTCCATTTCTTCCACTCTGCATAACAATTGCCCAAAATCATTCCGTATTGTTGCTATTTCTTGTTTTATCGACTTTTCCAAATTTTTAAACATTTCTGCCATCTCTTTCTTATTCGGCACTTGCAATTCCCTTTCAAGTTCTCTCCCCTCCCTATTTTCTAACATATGTTGACTGCCATTGTCCATTCCTAGGGATAGTTTAGGGCTTTTTTCCAAACTGATTTCCAATTCGCTCTTTTCATTTGTCCCCAGGGGTCTTTCTGGAGTTACATTCCCTTGAAACGTATACTTTTTAATCGAGCCGGCCTGAGCTCCCTTGGCCCCGCTTCCTTTAACATTTTTGTTCTTCATATCTTCTGACTGACCCCTTATCAGCCGCCAGGGAAAACTCAAATAGACACAGGGAGGACGGATTTAACCTACTATTTTAGTGTCCACTTTATCTTTCATGTCTATGGTCATTTATCTTATTCCACTTTCTCTTCCACGTCTCCAATCTCCCTGAGAATCCCCTGGGAATCCCCCTTCTCCACTTCACACACTGTTCCTTCTTGCCCTGCCAAGCAATATACAATGATCAAAAGCTGCTCTCACTCACCCTCCTCTTCCTTGCTTCCTCTGTGAGATGGCTCAGGCTTCTTTTGTTAGGCTGTCCAGGCACTTTTCTTTTCCTTAGGGGGGATTCCTCAGGGTGTCTCGGGATACTTGAATCCTTAGGGGTCTGGCAGGGCACCCGCTCGCCCACCGACTTGGGATCCAAGAAACTGACCGGGGAGCAAATTGGGAAACCTGCCGCATCTCTCTCTCTCCTCCAGATGCCGGCCGGCTTCTCTTCCTCCCAGTGCTCCCTTGCGGCGTCCACGTGGTTCACCTCATTTCCCCGGCAACCCGCCTCTCTCTCCAGGTTCCTCACTGCAGACCTCGCTCAGCGTCTCAGAGGGAGCAACAGCCGGATCCGCTCTCATCTCCCGGACACCACCCCACCTTCAAGGCCGAGACCCCATCTCTCGTCTAGGGGTAGGTGGCAGACAATGCTAAGCCATAGGGGGGGTTTTAGGGTCAGAAGTTTTTTCAGAGAGCACCTACATCGTGCTCTCCGACGCCGCCATGTTCAGACCCCACCCCCAACCTCCAGGACAGCCTTGAGTAACATTCACATTAGACCTACCTGAAACCATTAGAGACCTCAAGGGCTCAGTGCTATCCCTACTCCAGGATTTGGTTCCTGATGTTCCAGTTGAGTGCCTGTAAATGGATAGAGTACACAGGGCCCTATCCCAACAGCTAATGGAGGGTCCCCCCCAGGTCATAATACTGAAATTCCACTTCTATAGAACCAAGAACTGGATTATAAGAGCGTCCAGGGAAGCTAAGTCTCTTATCATTCCAGAATCATCCTTATCAGATCTACTCTGATCTCTCCCAAACGACCCTAAAGAGGCGCTCCATGAAACCATATCTGCAGATACAAGAAAACCTCATCCGCTATTGATGGGGGTTCCTCTTTAAATTGTCTTTTACCTGTAGGGGACCCAATATGATGTCAACAACCCAGAGGAATTGAAAATATTCTTATCAGATCTCAATCTTGTGGGACCTAGTCCACCATCGCAAGCCTCCTCGGTAAACTTTACCACACTCCTGCCACATCCATTCCGGAGCCCATGCTCATCCTTGAACAGGGAAGAAAATAGATCTCAAGCATTGGCCTGGCTCCACTCTCAGACCTTCCAGCCAGTTTGGACTGGATGACTACATTAGAGTGAACAGTTGATCTGCTTACCTTAATGCTGCAGCTGTGGCATATTTCTCTTTCAGCTTCAATCCCCTGGTTCCTCAAATCTGTCCCTTAGTGGGCTCCTTGTGAGAGAATGGACCCCCATCTGGAAGCGACCCTTGAGGATTCCTCAAGATCAACATGTGGAAGGAATTGACTGCCTTCATTAGACAACCGGATCCAGGCTTTGCAAGCTGTGAGCTCTACTCCTTTTTGTTCATGTTTATACCTTATAGGCCCTTAAGACGATGACTGGTTTTCTTCTCACTATAATCCTTTGAGTTTCACTTTTTTGGTTGAGTGAATTTCCGGAACTTTTTATATGTGAGCAGCATTTTGCTAATCTTTATGCCTCTTCAATTTGGAATCCTGGCTATGCTTTCCTATAATATACAAATCTGTAGAGACCTTGTATTGGATAGCTTAACTACTTCCTTGCTTCCTCGCCCTGTTCCCCTCGACGCACTCTCCATTTCCTCCCCTTACTCCCTTTCCTCTACCCCCTTTGGTCCCCTTCACTATCTTAGTTTGATGTAGAGCTTTTATCATTCCTATGCATCGTCAGGGTGCTTAAAAGTGTTTGAGAATATTCTCCTTGTTAACGATAAATTGTTTGTATTCTGGCCACCTCCCCCTTCCTCCGCTACTGTTCTTTACTCTCTTTTCCCCTCCCTTTCCTTCTGCCCTTCTGGCAATAAGTCTCCACCCCTTTTTCTACCCCCTCCTTACCCTACATACGATTCCCAAAGATCATTTGCACATAGAACTAATACCTTAAAGTGTTACTAAACCCACATCAGTAAAATCAGTCTGTATTTGCAGTAAAGCATGCTTGATTTACTCACTGTGGAACCTAAGGGGTTAATCCTCTGCATTGCGTAAAAATGCTGTTTGATCCAGACTTCTCTGATCCTCCCCTTCTTCCAGTGCCCCCCCTCTTATCTCCTGATTAGACATATCATGTGGAGACACTGCACATGTTCAGTTTGGTGTGTATTGCTAGAGGTTTTTTCCTTGGGAGAGTGCATGTGATCAGCACAGGGCCAATCAGCACTGCCCAGACAGAGGTCAGGGGTTTTGCATTCTCCTAGAGCAGAAAGAAAACTCCTCCTTCAAGCTTTAACCAGTGCTCAGCTGGACACTGACTGAAGTTACCAAACTGCTCTAACTGCTGATAAGAAAAGGTATTTAGCAGTTTAAACTAATTGAATTTTCATGTTCTGTTTCCATTAATTCTAATGGCACGCTGCTCGCACTGGATACCACAACCATACCGGGAACTGAGGTTCCCATGCAAGCTGCGTTTTCCGAAGAATTGTAGGGACTTCTTCCCTGTGTCCCCCAGGGCGCGGGAGTCCATTCAAATGAATGGGCTCTCGTGCACCGCGCAAAAAACGCGGCACGCAGGAACACGGAGATGTGAACCTAGCCTTACAGTCTCACAGACGCTGCAACGCCCCACTTACCCACAGACACCTTTTGCCTTAAAACATTGAGAGACTTCAGTTTTTCTCTCCTAAGTGAGCAGCCTTCCATTTCTTTTAACTCCACTGTGCGTTATAGCATCATTAAGTAGCAGCCACTGTGACTTTTTTTTTTTTTTGTTTCATTTGGTTATTGCTTTCAGTTGGCACAAGTGATCCTCAGTCCCTGACTGGGGAGCAACTTATTCCTGCACAAGTATGTAAGCAGCTTATCTTATACTGCTCTACTGAGACTGCACTTAGAGGCTCCTATAACCTGATACGGAGTCTATCCTCCCATCTCCTCCTGCTCCCCCCCCCCCTTTTTTTTCTCTCTTCTCGTTTTTTTCCACCCCCCTTCCCTTTCCTCTCACCCACAGCCCTCTTACTTTCCAAGTCTTTTTTTTTTTTTCAAACACGCAGTTCATCGCCGATTTTTTAGAAAGACTACACTGCTAAAATAAATTAAAGGAACACTCTGGAAACACATCAGATCGCACTGGGAGAAAAAATATGCTGGGTATCTATACTGATATGGACTGGGTAGTATGTTAAAAACGTAAGGATGCCTCATCATTTGGTGGAAAATTATCAACCTACAGCGGACTGATTTTAAAGACACCCCGAAATCCAAAGTAAAAAAATAATGCAGCAGGCTAGTCAATTTTGCTGAAATTTCATTGCAGCAACTCAAAATGGTACTCAGGAGTTTGTATGGCCCCCACATGCTTGTATGCATGCTTCTAATGAGATGATGTATGGCGTCCTGAGGTATTTCCTCCCAGGAACTGCCTGCACGCTCTCTCCACATAAGGCCAGGCATTGCTGTGCACCTGGAAGAACCCAGGACCCATTGTACCAGCGTAGGGTCTGACAATGGGTCCAAGGATTTCATCCCGATACCCAATGACAGTCAGGGTGGCATTGTCTAGCCTGTAGAGATCTGTGCGTCCCTCCCTGGATATGCTTCCCCATACCATCACTGACCCACCATTAAAACAGTCATGGTGAAGGATGTTACAGGCATAACGTTCTCCATTGCTTCTTCAGACCCTTTCACGTCTGTCACATGCTCAGGATGAACCTGCTTTCATCTATGAAAAGCACAGCACATCAGTGACGGACCTGCCAATCCTGGTGTTCAATAGAAAATGCCAATCAAGCTCCATGGTACCGGGCAGGGAGCACAGGGCCCACTAGAGGACATCGGCTCTCAGGTTACCCTCCCAAAGTCTATTTCTGATTGTTTGGTCAGAGACATTCACACCAGTGCCCTGCTGGAGATCATTTTGTAGGACACTGGCAGTACTCATCCTGTTCCTTCTTGCACAAAGGAGCAGATACCGGTCTTGCTGATGGGTTAAGGACCTTCTATGGCCCTGTCCAGCTCTCCTAGAGATACTGCCTATCTCCTGGAATCTCCTCCATGCTCCTGAGACTGTGCTGGAAGAGCGAAAGATGCGCTCCAGGTGAGTGCCGAATCTGCATATCCCTCCAGTCACGCTGGAGCTGACCCGATATGTGATCACAGATGCAATTGAAAAACAGAATGGTTGGCCACACAAACAGCAATGTCGTGGACAAAATCCTTTAGATGCAATATAAAAACATGACAACTCCAAGACAGGACAGAGGAGCAGTAGTCACGTTTCACACGAACCTGTGCTTAGTCATTACAGTAATTACAGTCAGTAATGACTAAGCACGTGTTTGTGTGAAACGCATCTACTGATCCTCTGTCCTGTCTTGGAGCTGTCATGTTCTTATATTGCATGTAAAGGATTCCAATAAAGGATTTTGTCCACCACATTGCTGTTTGTGTGGCCAACCATTCTGTTTTCCCATTGCAATTGTGCTGGGAGACACAGCAAACCTTCTGGCAATGGCACATATTGATATGCTATCCTGGAGGAGTTGGACTGCCTGTGCAACCTCTGTAGGGTCCAGGTATCACCTCATGCTACCAGTAGTGACACTGACCCTAGCCACATGCAAAACTAGTGAAAAACAGTCATAAAAGATGAGTAGGGAAACAAAACGTCAGTGGCCTGCAACTGTAAAACCATTCCTGTTTTGCGGATCATCTCATTGTTGCCCATCTAGTGCACCTGTTAATTTCACCAAAGCAGCTGAAACTGATTAACAACCCCCGCTGCTACTTAACTGACCAGATCAATAGTCCAGGAGTTTAATTGACTTGAAGCTATACTCCGATTAAAAAGTGTTCCTTTAATTTTTTTTGAGCAGTTTACTTTATCTTTTTCGGGTACACCCTATCCATATTCCACCCCACATTCTGTGAATTCTACATCACCAAATCCTAAAATTTGTATGGGCCTCGGGGCAATCTCGTCTGTCCCAACATCTGCTATATCGTCTGTGGATTTAAGGATGCCCCAATGTCCATCATTATTACACCATAGCCCAGCTCACACCCCTTACTCAACTTTACTCTGGAAGAGACTTACCCTTGTGGGCCCTCCTAGATATCCTTGATACACATCCCTTACTACCTTCTTCTCTACTTTGGCTCCCTCCCTCCTTTAGACCTAAACCACTAAACTCAATCTTGACCCATTATTTATGGGTCTGGGACTTGTTCAACTATTTGACTGCCCATATTTTCCCCCAGGTGACTCAGAGAAAGGAGCTTTTTATTCGTGGATAACTCATGGCCTTACGCTGATCTACTCGATGCTAGTGGTCCAAGGCTTCTGCATAATTCCGTGATTCCGCAAAAACTATGACATTCTGCCCACCGAGATCTTTAGGTATCTCCAATTAGGCCATTTTATTGAACCTTTTATGCATAATCAGGATTCCCCTAAAACCTGAACAGGATTTGAATCCCTATATAAGGCATCTGCATTTACTTATCAATCCAAAAACATATAGCAGAACCTTTACCTACTTACTGTATCCAATGGGGTTGAGAGCTCCAGGAAACCTTCTCCAGTGAAGAATGAGTACCCATATGGCAGTCAATTTATAGGTGCTCCCACAATATACAGGTGCTAGAAAACTCATAAGGCCTTATCTAGATGGTACTTTACACCTGTCCAAATAGCAAAATATATACCGGGTTATGACCCTTGTTGTTTCCGAGGTTGTAAAACAGAGAACATGTTCCATATATGGTGGTTCTGCTCGATGCTCATCAGTTGTGGACCAGAGTCTATAATTTGAGTTATTCAGTCACGCATGTCAACCTCAAAAAGAACCCAAGTGAAGCATTGCTTCTGAAACCACTCCATGACATACCCCACAAAACCCACACATTGATTACTTTCTTCTTCATTGAAACAAAGCAAGCCATAGCATATTCTTGGAAATCTCCCACTATCCAACTCAAGGAAGTCAAATCTAGAATCCAAGGCTTCTTTATCAATGAAAAACGAACAGCATTGGAAGACAGCCTAGACAGGTTCCTTTCAATCTGACAACCCTGGCTGGACCACCATCCCATTTCCAGCTTTAAAACGAGATTAACCCACCTTTAATCTACATAGTAATGTTCCCTCTTATCCCCTTCATGGGACTGACGTGATCTAATGCTTCTCAATGGTGAACTTCCCTCAACGCTCCTGGGCTCCACCCCCCACCTTTCCATTTTCCCTTCTCCATTGCTGTTCCACTTTTCTCTCGAGGACGGCAGGATTTCTTTCATCGTCTTCCCTCATTTTTCTTTTAATCCTTTTTATTTGTTTTCTTTTGACTGCCTTTTGCTATGGCCTTTGTGGGCAGTACTTTGAATTGCCAGAAACCTTGTTCTCCCATTCCCCTAATCTTTGTTTAGGATTACAGAGTTGTCTCTTTCCCCTTTTTTGGAGTGAGCAAACATTGGGATACTGTGGGAATTACCTCTACAATCAGGTTCTGTGACCCTTTTGTAGACAATTGTTACCAGGCTTACTTATATCCTTGGTTATTTAGAAATATAGTTCAGAACCTAGCGATTGCATAACCAAGTACTGTAATTGCTCTTTAAGTGGACCCCTGCTTGGGACAATATTGCTGCTTTGAGACTTATGCTGTTCCCCTGAACTTTTTGTCATGTATCACTTAAGACTTCATGTCTTTTTAATCTTTTAAACAGAGCTCTTTTGGTACCAGAAATTTGGCCAGTCCCTGCTATACTGGCCGAATTTCATTCCATTGATAGTTGGCTTAACCCCTCTCTGCCTCAGAATTTGGGGTATTTTTGTGAGCTTCAATAGTACTGCAGGGAGAGGGAAGAGTTTTCAGTACACTATATGTAGAGGTTAATAAAAAACAAATGTCCATGTTATATCAATTTCTCTGAAAATTGTTCACATCCTTTCCTCCAACACTTGTGAAGCCATTTTTAAACGTCACCCAGTTTCCATCCTCCAAGTGTCTCGCCACTTTTAGGACAGACAACCTGGGTCCAGTGCTGCAATATGTGCCGACATCTTTTAGTATTTTATAATCTATTCAAAATAATTCTACAAAGACAATCATAGGGCCTAGTTGACTATGTGCAAAGTATAAGTACTGTATAATTATATCAATGTCTAAAGCAATACTTTTCTATGTGTCCCATGCACACTTCCCCGCAGCTTTCACCTGTGCTTCAGAAATCTGCAACATTGCTGCCTTTTGATGCACCAATCCAAAGGTGAATTAGGCCAAAATGCCCAAAAAACACCTGCAGCAGGGAATCTGAGTTGGGGTTGGTGTGTGTGTGTCAGTTGCAACAAACAATCTCCCTGTAAACCTCTCCATGAAGTAGCTGAAAGCCATGTCTCCTTTGCCTCCTGCTGCTTTCAGCTACTTCTCATGCGCCCCCCCATTCACCCCAACTGTCAGATTCCCCCCTGCTCTCTGGGCCATTCCTCCCCTGTCCAGCCAGCTGCTGCAGGGGGATCTATTAAGGATGGAGAGCGGATGAAAGGGCTAGTTAAAGGACCATTTTAACACAGGTTCTCTTGCACATAGTGTAAATGAGTGGTTTGTTTGTGCAGCTTAAGCTGCCTGTTACTCTGTGGGGACGCAGAGGCTATACGAACACAGCTCCTAATTTGACTGGCGTGCTGGTAAGAAGGCCCCTGGATGCACACTTTTTGTGTTTGGGGACATGCACCTGCATCCTTATAGCAAAACATAGGCTCCCCGCATACAGCTCCAGCCAAAAAAAAAATTAAATCTGGTTCACACTCTACAGGCCACAGCACCCACATGCATGAGTCCAAAGACCTCATTCACACACAGAGATTTATTTATTACCTCAATACAGTTTTAGAGTTGGCAAGAATGCTGTAAGTAATGTTGTATTTGTGTCTGCTAATAATGGTTTTAGTGTATTTTTGTGAAAATGAAATGACACAGGAAATAGTCAGAAAACTCAAAGAAAGAGCAGTTAAAGGCAGTATGAGTGCATAAAAATTCAGTTGACTGTATATCAGTTTTTACCTGATTTTTTTTATTCACATAAGTGTGAACCATCCCCAACAGTTACAGGCTTACAAGAATGGCTTCTAACGCAATATTTCATTAACACCATGTTTATCTGTGGCTACCACTCACTTAATCAACTTTGATTCTTTTTGGAGAACCAGGCTCTCCCAATCTCCCCCCAGTGTCCATAATGCAGTCCAGCAGGGATTGCTGTATTTTTCACCTTTCAGTGGCTAGCAGGCATTAAAGCTCCTCTTATCAGGAAGTCTGTGGCACAGGCAATTGTCCATTTTTGCGGCTCACTGATTTTCAATATTGCCCCTCCAATAATTGTGAGTGATTTCAATCCAATTATATTCTTATGCCAACAGGAAGATGTTTGACCCTATATGGGTCCCTGGGTAATGGAAATTAAAGCAAATATTTGTCTGTTTTTTCCCCAGCACTTTATATACTAATTTAGACCCAATGTATTAAGACTATCAATTTATTTCTACCCTGCTGTCTTTTGGGTTGTCACCTTCCCCCCTTTTCTGTCACAGTTGATCATTTGGAGTAGTCCCTACACTCACACATGGGGGACCTGCTAATGCAGCCGTCATCATCCATTTTTGGCATCCACTTAAAGTCTGGGCAGGTGCCCCCCATCTGGGATATGCTACAACAAATTTGTGTAGTTTGGTTCACAATCTGTACTTACCTGCTGTTTGTTGTAATTTATTTTTGTGATGCACATTGTTTTATTACAAACCGTTAAATTCTGCATATTTTACTCTTTTTTTTTTCCCTTAAAAAGCAGGTTTTGGAACCTGCAAAACACGTAGAGATACCACGTTCAAATAAAGCCACCTCGAAAAGGTTTACAAGTTGTACTTACAAGGTGTAAAGGAGTGTAACACTACTAACCTTTTGTAGGATTACCGCAAATTTTGATGTATGGATACATTTTTCCAGACAATTTTAAAGCCGATTTAAAATAACCACTTCCCATCCCTAGGATGTACCCATGCATCCTCGGAAACAAGTGGTTAGACCTGGTTCATGGCTACAGTCATTAACCTGGTATCAAAAAAATACAGCCGGCGATCGGTTTTCTTGTGAAAGTGATCTAGTGAGCGCTACAGCAGCCCAAGTACTTTTAAAGGGTTCTCAGGTTTGATCGACTGCCTTGGATGTCACAGGAGAGATTAGGGGTCTAACAGACCCCAAATCTCTCAATAAAGAGTACCAGTCTGTGTCCACACTGTCAAAAATGGATCCCTTGTGATAGTAAGACATTTGAATATACTTTAACCACGTCACTGTCACCAAAGCCTTGAGTGTGTAAATTTGTTCAGCTGTTTGCTAACTTCTAGAAATGATTTGAGCAAATATAAAGCTTTCTGGTGTGTCAGTGTGGCTATGCTACACTGCATTGCATGGCTTATTTGTAATCTGTTCTTTTCCCTACCCTATAAATTTACCTCACTCCATGAGTCCTTAGTTTTGTAGCAAGTAATGCAGAGTAACCAAGGAATAGAAGGGAGGGTGTCCTGTGCTGTACTCCAAGATTAAGAATTTACAGGTAAATCAAATTATTTTAATCATACAGTACAGGACATAGGCCAGAGTATTCACAGACCCTGGGACATTCTGAAGTGATGAGATGGGTGGGCACTAACTAGGCAAACAGAACAGTGCCAACAGACCCAACTTCAGACTAATGATACAAAAACCTTGTGGCCAAAAGCCTGGATATTCACCTGGAAAAACTCTGAATGTGGGCCAAGTGATGGAATTACAAAGCTGGGCTATGGAGGCCTGCTGTCAGAATGTACCATGAAACTCCTGCCAACGTAGTGGAGTGGGCACATAATAGCAGAGATTTATTCTTAAGTGTAAGCTTTAACAATCAGATTTCTTATCCCTCAAGTTATGGTGGGCATGAAAGCAGGATGTCCCTGTGAGGTCCTGAGGACAGCATAAATAGGGAATCAGTCATCCTGATTTCATTATTGATAATGATACCACCATAGAAAGTTTGATCATAAAATGACCTTGTTATTATAAACAATGAGAAACGACTCCTTACAAGAGAGCCACCAACTCTGAGACACTCATATCACAGTGATATTGACCAAAAAAAAGCCACTTTGCAGGAGAGATTGTCTAAGGAACTCTGCCTGATGGGTACAAAGGGTGGTTTCTGCAAGGCAGAGAGAAGGCTGAGATGTCAAGGAAGCACAGGGTGCTGAAAGGGGGCTTGATGAAAGATATATCTTGAATAAAGAGAATAGACCAGGAAAAATCTGTCCTTTTAGAGTGCTTAAATTCTGGCCAAGGCCTGCTTCTAGGAAAGCCAGAGTGCAAGGCACTTCTTTGTGTTTGAAGTTGCTGTGTTCACACCAGGCAAAGGTTTCCAGGTGCTGTAGTAGATCTTTCTGCAGGTGCTTTCAGCAAGGTAGGAGTGAGAGACTCAGAGTCCCTCCTATGTCTTAACGCTTTGGCTTAAACAGTCATGCTGTTAAAGCCAGAGCCTGAGAAGCAAGAAGGAACAGAGGGCTCTGAGAAGGTAAGTTGGAGCTTTTGAGAAAGGCCAGGGGTCATCTCCAAGTAGTCTGAGTATGTTTCCTCAGGGTACGACGGCTTCTTCTTACACTCCAAAGGCATACTGGTATGTTAATTGGCTAGCTAAATTGACTGTGAATGTATGAGTGCAAGTTAGGGACCTTAGATTGTAAGCTCCTGAGGGCAGGGACTGATGTGAATGTAAAATTTATATGTAAATCGCTGTGTAAATTGACAACACTATAGAAGTACCTGTAATAATAATGAAAAAGGCTGTGTAGCAGGTGAATCAGTCTTCCTTATTTCCATCTTGTGGAGCAGACAAGGTAGAAGTCGCACATGTGGGGAAGTGGGGGGTGGGCAGAGTCATTGATTATCCTGAATGGAAACTGCTGAATTATCAAGACATCCAATGCCAGCACTAGAGGGTCATTGGATATCCAGGAGGATGGTCCATTGTCTTTGATACATGCAGCAGCAACCGAAATAATCTGCTTTCCAGTTGTACATTCCTGGGATGTGGACTGAAGAGATCTCTGTAAATGAGTCTTCGTCCATGAGATTATCTGACTTGCTTCCTTCAAAGCTGCATGACTCCTGGTGCCCCCTTGATGGATGGTGTAAGCCATGGCTGTTGCATTGTCTGACTGCACCCTGGCTGGGTATCCCTGCAAAAAGGGGAATCCAGTGTTGCAGAGCTATTCTTATTGCTTTGGGCTCCAGAATATTGATGACTGAGGGACTGGAGCACTCCTCCCCAGTCTGAAAGGGTAGCATCTGTTATCTTCCAGTTATAAGGAAGGAAAGGTTTCCTTATTATGGCTGGAGATCCACCAGGTTAGGGAATTCCTTGCTTGGCTTCACAGGAGCATGGGCAAGTCCAGAGAAGAAGCATGCTTGTTTCAGGTAGACAAGATGTTGGGTTGAAGAGGTCTGGAATATAAATGGAAAATAATACACACTTGAGCGAAGCTACCATGAGGCCTAAAACTCCAAGATGTCTTGGAGACTTGAGAGAGAGAATTTTTTTTTTTAATGGAAGGAAAACTGTCTGGAATGTTTCTAGGATCAGACCAGGTGTCCCAGGTAAGTTTGAATTTGTAAGTAT
This sequence comes from Staurois parvus, assembly GCF_062004578.1. Lineage (NCBI taxonomy): Eukaryota > Metazoa > Chordata > Amphibia > Anura > Ranidae > Staurois > Staurois parvus. The sequence goes on from NW_028318025.1 coordinate 3,421,913, forward strand.
TTGTTAGGAATTATAGGTCCAGAATAGGACAATATATCACACTTTTGTGATTTGGTACTGTGAACAGGTTTGAAAAGAAATATTTGAAGCTGTCCTGGCAGGGTAGATGGTTAAGGCATTCTACAAGTCTGACTGTTATTAGGCAATTTTTGGTTCATTTGGAAGATGAAAGCGTCTAGGGGTAGAGTTTTGTACCAATTTGAACCCACAGATCTGGGATGCCTGTAAACCAGAGAAAGACTAATTATAGCAAATGTCCCCCACTCCCTTTATTGGGAAGGCTTTGGATAGGATTTTCCGGGGTTTGGTAGCCAAATGTTGCACTGAAAGGAAGGGGCAAATTTAAGTTTTGATTAGGAGGAGAGGGTTTGGAATCTTCAACTGTGTCAGTTTCTACTATAGAGAAGGTAAATATTCAGTAACGTGAACTGACTTTAAGGTACGGACCTAGAATACAAGATCATGTCTGTTCATTGCCCTTACCCTGTTAGCTGCAGTCTGACATACTAAAACATTAAGAGGTGGTTGCAGAGATGGGCTTGAGAGTGTAAATAGAGCCTATAAAAGAGCGTCTCATACGTCATTTATGCAGAATTTTTCAATGAATGAACATCTTCTATTTATACAGTGAGATGTTTGTTTAAAGAGCAACTGCACTTTTGTTGAGAAAAGAAAAACATTCCCTTCTGGGTGATCTATGTACAGTGGGGATCGAAAGTTTGGGCACCCCAGCTAAAAATTTGTATTAATGTGCATAAAGAAGCCAAGGAAAGATGGAAAAATCTCCTAAAGGCATCAAATTACAGATTAGACATTCTTATAATATGTCAACAAAAGTTAGATTTTATTTCCATCATTTACACTTTCAAAATAACAGAAAACAAAAAAATGGCGTCTGCAAAGGTTTGGGCACCCTGCAGAATTTATAGCATGCACTGCCCCCTTTGCAAAGCTGAGACCTGCCAGTGTCATGGATTGTTCTCAATCATCATCTGGGAAGACCAGGTTATGTCAATCTCAAAGGTTTTAAATGCCCAGACTCATCTGACCTTGCCCCAACAATCAGCACCATGGGTTCTTCTAAGCAGTTGTCTAGAAAACTGAAACTGAAAATAGTTGACGCTCACATAGCTGGAGAAGGCTATAAGAAGATAGCAAAGCATTTTCAGATGTCAATATCCTCTGTCCGGAATGTAATTAAGAAATGGCAGTCATCAGGAACAGTGGAAGTTAAAGCAAGATCTAGAAGACCAAGAAAAATATCAGACAGAACAGCTCGCAGGATTGTGAGAAAAACAATTCAAAACCCACGTTTGACTGCACGATCCCTCCAGAAAGATCTGGCAGACACTGGAGTTGTGGTACACTATTCCACTATAAAGAGATACTTGTACAAATATGGTCTTCATGGAAGAGTCATCAGAAGAAAACCTCTTCTACGTCCTCACCACAAAAATCATCGTTTGAACTTTGCAAATGAACATATAGACAAGCCTGATGCATTTTGGAAACAAGTTCTGTGGACCGATGAGGTTAAAATTTAACTTTTTGGCTGGAATGAGCAAAAGGTACGTTTGGAGAAGAAGGGGCACAGAATTTAATGAAAAGAACCTCTGTCCAACTGGTAAGCATGGGGTTGGATCAATCATGCTTTGGGGTTGTGTTGCAGCCAGTGGCACAGGGAACATCTCACGAGTAGAAGGAAAAATGGATTCAATAAAATTTCAGCAAATTTTGGATGGTAACTTGATGCCATCTGTGAAAAAGCTGAAGTTAAAGAGAGGATGGCCTCTACAAATGGATGATCCTAAACACACCTCAAAATCCACGGGGGATTACATCAAGAGGCGTAAACTGAAGGTTTTGCCATGGCCTTCACAATCTCCTGACCTCAACATAATTTAAAATCTATGGATAGACCTTAAAAGAGCAGTGCGTGACAGACAGCCCAGAAATCTCAAAGAACTGGAAGACTTTTGTAAGGAAGAATGGGCAAAGATACCTAAAACAAGAATTGAAAGACTCTTGGCTGGCTACAAAAAGCGTTTACAAGCTGTGATACTTGCCAAAGGGGGCAGTACAAGATATTAACTCTGCAGGGTGCCCAAACTTTTGCAGACGCCATTTTTTTTTTTCTGTTATTTTGAAAGTGTAAATGATGGAAATAAAATCTAACTTTTGTTGACATATTATAAGAATGTCTAATCTGTAATTTGATGCCTTTTGGAGATTTTTCCATCTTTCCTTGGCTTCTTTATGAACATTAATACAAATTTTTAACTTTCGATCCCCACTGTATATTGCAGGGATTTAACAAACTTTGTTGCAGATTCCAACCTCCTGTCCATGTGCAGAATGAATCTGCTTGGGAGTGGTTTTATATTTATCAATCAGCAGCTGCACCTACAGGGATCTAATGAAGAAAATTGCAGGGCCTGCATCCCTTTAGACATGCTTTAACTCTGGGAGTATCTCACCAAAAATGAAATTTTTATTGTGGAGATGCTAAAACTGACTTGCAGTGCAGACTTCTGTAAAAAAAAAAAATATATCAGTGAGCCAATCACTCAAGCAGGAAATTACATTTTCAGGGGGTGTTCTGTACACCTGTAAATCTGTGTACAGAACACCTCTAGGTAGCCATATTGAATTTTACAGAAAATCACAGCACTGTAGATTGAAAAGTAAAGGTCATTTTTAATAACATTCAATTACAATATGACTTGAGTCGCAATTGTATATGCTATATTATTTTTTTAATTTGCTACTTTTCTTCCCATGAAAGTGGAGTTACCCTTTAAGAATGAGACAACATGATCAACTATCATAACCGACTAATATTTAGTGAACACCCTAATTCCACTTTTCTTGGGTGATCCAATATTCAGAGGTTGCCCATTCTAATTGTCTTTTTTGTGCCCAAAAGAGGCATGTCTAGACATTGGAGAATCAAGTTCGGCAATGCCAAGACTTTTGTGCACAGCAGAAGTGAGCATATCCACATTGCGATGCATGTTGCATGAAGCTCCCACTTCAGTTGTAAAAGTGTGAGGGGAAAAAATAAAAAAAACAAAACAAAACAAAAAAAAAAACACCTTCTGTTGCCCCTTCTACCATTGTCTCCATGTGTTCCTCATTCATTTTTCTGTGTGCCTTGTCTAGGGCAGGCAAATCCGGACCCAACTCAGAGAGAGAGAAGCTGAAGAGCCTTGATATTTTGTACCACTGGATGGAGATGGCTGTATTAGAATTATTAGTTGTCCATGGAATTGCAACATAGATGCAGAAAAATCTTCTTTCGCCTGGTAGGCCGCTTTTTTGCGTGCCTGAAATACAGTAGAAGTAGAAATCGCATGCAAATGTTAAAATTGGGTCCTTCTCTGGTTGCCTCGGAGGTTAAGTGTTGTACAGGCCTTCAACACAGCAAGTGTTCACCTGAGATTTTGCCATGGCTCCCTTTCACCTGATTTCCACCACAGGTGAGGGTATTCCCTAGTGGGGTGCTCACGGTGTTTGGTGTAGAATATAGAGTAAATATATGTCTGAAAGGAGTACGCAGAAACCCAGGTGTAGACTATCCTGTAGAGAATATTCCTCATGGCAAAAGGGCAGTAGGAAGTGCCCGAGTATATTATAAGAGCTCTAGGTGGAAGTGGCAGCGCAGTGTGCAACCAGTGGTGTGATGTAACACCTGGTTATGTACCTGATGCGAAGTTCTATGTGGCTGAGTTTTAGCATCATTCCAAACTTAGCTTGTTTTTACAGTAATGGTCAGAAATATAGGATAACCCTTACTTACCTGTCCACAACAGTAGACCATATTAGAGTCCCTACAGCTGACTACACGCATTGCAGTAAGTACCAAGGTGGGCACCCATGCAGGATCCAATGCCTGAAACAACATTGCAGGCCATCCCCAAGGTGTAGGGTCAGGGCACAGTTCCCATAGTTTTAACAAGGTTGCACCAATCAGGATGCAGCTTTTTTATTAGATGACAGTGAAAGGTAGATTGAAGAATCTTAAGATAAAATGTTAAACTAGTGAAGCTAAGAATGAGATCTCTGGAATGGAAGGTCCATCACCTTAGGAAACTATCAAAAAACTGAGGACTCACGGAGTTGGGTAGGGTTATAGGGGAATGTCCAGGGGCAGACTGACAACTCATGGGGTCCCCGGGCAATAGGGGATCATGGGGCCCCTGTGTCCTTGTCCAAACTCAAAAAAGCCTATGAAAAAAAGGTACCAGGGGCATCTTATGGGGCCCCCTACTGACCCCGGGCCCTCAGCCAGTGCCAGAGTTTCCAAATGGTCAGTCCGCCCCTGGGCATGTCCTCAAAAGTTTGTCAGTGTCCAATCACTTGAAAGTACAAACCTATAACCCAGGGTCTATGGATACTATCTGTGTCTTCTACTGTATGATCAAGATATTCTGTGTACAAACTCAGCTCATGCAATTTCCACTGTTGCAATAAGAATGGAGAAAAAAAAAAAAAGTGTGCATAGCTTTAGCCTTCCACCAAATAGTCTGTGATCCCCAGTACAAAGAAAAAACAGGCCATGCATCAGCTAATATAAACAAAATGTATTTTAAAGCTCTATTTAACAATATGATACCTTTTACACAAATACAAACTCAACTGTGAAAAGTTTAAATACCTGAAACAAAAATACACATTTGTTATGTACAAAACTGTAGTACATGTCCAGTAACTATAAAGAATCCACTAAATCATCATCACTCCACTCCTGAAAAAAAAAAGAAAAAAGAGTGAATTGCAAATTTGATTTTACTCTATTATAAATTATTTATAAAAACTTCAGTACGCAATTTCATGAGATTCTGTCAGAAAACACGCACCTCTGCCAGAAGGCTTTTAGGGTAATGGATAATAACTAGGTCATGGACCACATTCTACCTGCAAGGCAGTGAATGGGTGACTAGTTTCATCTTTGGTACACAAGAACTAGTTAAGAGCCACGAAAGTCCTGTTCTCAACAGAGTTTTCTGATTTAGTCTTTAATCCATCCACACCTAAATTATGTATGTCAACAATCTGCACAATGCCCTGTGCTGAGCGAACATTAATCTATTTAACACTGTGCTCTTCTGCCAGCCTGGGCTACAAGAGTTTAACAAATATAAAAATGACTGTGTGATTAGGGGGCACTGTGATGTGATGGATGGCTGATGTTAAAGAGTTTATTCCCTGAATTAAGGTTTAATTAGTACAGCCCAACAGATTTGTCAGAAAATGTTGATTCTGAGGAAGAAAAGTAAAGGTTTTCTATGGGACACTATACTACAAAATACTCCCACAAATGAAGGCCATTGATTACAAAACAAGATTTGTTAATTTTCACACACCAAAAAGAATTTTCCTATCAAATTAATTCAAGATCATGTTGCAAAAATTAGCCTCCCTAGTGGTCTGATTATGGCTGTATTTCTGTGCTCAAAGCTGTACTTTTTTTGCATGGAAATACGTTGTTTTTTTATTGTAGGTCTGTAATTTTTAGGAATAACTCACTGAAATCTGTCCGAACAAGACTCTAGTAAACCTCCCGGGTATGATAAAATTTGAAACACGAAATCGTAAATAATTTAATAAATAATCATAAAAAATAGAATAAATTTAATTCAATAATACAATCAAACCAAAAACACTGAAATTTGAAATATAGCGCCAAGTTCGCATCACTGAGCAAAGTCGCAAAATCGTTCTCAGTGTCTGATGACGAATTTCCCCACAAATCATTATCACTCAATTCTGAAACTAGTTCTAATTTACTATCGCTGTTCTCTAGCTGGTCTAAAACCGATTTTGAACTAAAGGGACGCTTTTTGGACGCCATGGACATTTCTCAGTTTCCAGGCAGAAAGAACGATAAAAATGCAGGCAGGACACAGGACAAAGCACTAGGGACAAAATGTATGTTAAATGCTTTGATACAGTAATGTTTTACTATGTGATTTTAGTGTATTTAGTGAATATCACCTTTTGACATTTTTAAATTTCCCGCCGGTTCCATCCCCCGTACATCCCGACATCGCAGGGAACGGAACCCAGAAGACAGATGCCGGCATCGGCCGGAGTACATTGCCAGGAACACTGCAGGAGGGACATCGCGGGAGCGCAGGACAAGGTAAGTGCAGAAGGGATCCCAGAGCAACGCTGCATGGTATTCCCGGGTGTAGCTTGGGGTTACCGCTTTTGGTGCTGAAACTTTACCCCGAGCTACACTCGGGAATACCTCCAGGGAGGTTAACACACCCCAATGAAAGTTTTAAAAGCAAAGCAAAATTTTAGACAAAAAAAAAAAAATCCTAATTAAGAATTCAACTACAGGTGAAACTCGAAAAATTAGAATATCGTGAAAAAGTTCATTTATTTCAGTAATTAAACTTAAAAGGTGAAACTAATATATGAGATAGACTCATTACATGCAAAGCAAGGTAGTTCAAGCCGTGATTTGTCATAATTGTGATGATTATGGCTTACAGCTCATGAAAACCCCAAATCCACAATCTCAGAAAATTAGAATATTACATGCAATCAATAAAACAAGGATTGTACATAGAACAATATCGGACCTCTGAAAAGTATAAGCATGCATATGTACTCAGTACTTGGTTTGGGTCCCTTTGCAGCAATTACTGCCTCAATGCAGCGTGGCATGGAAGCTATCAGCCTGTGAGGTGTTATGGAAGACCAGGATGCTTCAATAGCGGCCTTCAGCTCTTCTGCATTGTTCGGTCTCATGTCTCATCCTTCTCTTGGCAATGCTCCATAGATTCTCTATGGGGTTCAGGTCAGGCGAGTTCGCTGGCCAATCAAGCACAGCAATCCCACGGTCATTGAACCAGGTTTTCGTGCTTTTGGCAGGTGCCAAGTCCTGCTGGAAAATGAAGTCAGCATCCCCATAAAGCTTGTCTGCGGAAGGAAGCATGACGTGCTCCAAAATCTCCTGGTAGACGGCTGCATTGACCCTGGACTTAATGAAGCATAGTAGACCAACACAGCAGATGACATGGCTCAAATCAACACAGACTGTGGAAACTTCACACTGGACTTCAAGCATCTTGCAGTGTGTGCCTCTCCATTCTTCCTCCATACTCTGGGTCCTTGGTTTCCAAATGAGATGCAAACGTTGCTCTCATCAGAAAAGAGGACTTTGGACCACTGAGCAACAGACCAGGTCTGTTTTTTTTAGCCCAGGTAAGACGCTTCTGACATTTGTTGTTCAGGAGCGGCTTGACAAGAGGAATACAACATTTGAAGCCCATGTCCAGGATCCATCTGTGTGGTGGCTCTTGATGCACTGACTCCAGCCTCAGTCCACTCCTTGTGAAAGTCCCCAACACTTTTGAATGGCCTTTTCCTGACATTCCTCTCCAGGCTGCGGTCATCCCTGCTGCTTGTGCACCTTTTTCTTCCACACTTTTCCCTTCCACATAACTTTTTATTAATGTGCTTTGAGACAGCACTTTGGGAACATCCAATTTCTTTTGCAATTACCTTTTGAGACTTTCCCTCCTTATGGAGGGTGTCAATGATAGTTTTCTGCACAACTGTCAGGTCAGCAGTCTTTCCCATGATTGTGATTCCTACTGAACCAGACTGAGAGACCATTCAAAGGCTCAGGAACCCTTTGCAGGTGTTATGGCTTAATTAGCTGATTAGAGTGGGACACTTTGAGCCTAGAATATTGCACCTTTTCACAATATTCTAATTTTCTGAGATTGTGGGTTTGGGGTTTTCATGAGCTGTAAGCCATAATCATCACAATTATGACAAATCATGGCTTGAGCTATCTTGCTTTGCATGTAATGAGTCTATCTCATATTAGTTTCACCTTTTAAGTTGCATTACTGAAATAAATGAACTTTTGCACGATATTCTAATTTTTCGAGTTTCACCTGTACATGCTGAAAAATAAGACTACTTGGACTCTGTATTTTGGAGTGATGAGACCAAAATTACAGCTTTGAACCAATCAGTTTCAAAAATTTTAGTGTCGCAAAAGGTGAGGAGTACAAAGAAAAATGCATGATGACTACATTTAAACATGGTGATGGCAGTGTCCTTCTGTGGGGCTGCATGAGTGCTGCTGGTGTCGGGGAGCTGCATTTCATTGATGGTATGATGAATTCATAGATGTACTGCTCTACATTGAAAGAAGAAGATGCTACCATCACTCCATGCCCTTGGTCGTCCTGCGCTTTTCCAACATGACAAATTATCCAAAACACACATCTAAGGCCACAGTTGCATTTCTGAAGAACAGTGTGAAAGTGATTCAGTGGACAAATATGTCTCCTGATCTGAACCCAACAGAACAACTATGGGGAATTCTGAAGAGACAAGTTAAGCATCACTCTCCATCCAGCATCCAAGCTCTAAAAGAGGTCGTTCTTGAAGAATGGAAAAAGATGCTGCAATATGTTGCCAACTTGTTCATTCCATGCCTAGAAGACTTGGTGCTGTCCTTACACATCATGGAGGTTATACAAAATACTAGATGGAGTAGTTTTTGTTGTGGGGTGTATTAATTTTTGCATCAACTAATTTGAGTAAAACTGAAGATTTTGTAATTAAGTTATATTAATAACCTTGCTTTCATGTAATGAGCTAAACTAAATGTTCTATAAAACTCACGTTTTGTCAAAATTTTGGAAATTGTTCTTGTGTTCATTAAACTATTGATTAAAATCTTACGTTTCAAAAAGGGGTGTACTCATTTATGTTGAGCACTGTATATCCGTTACAATCACTTAAAAGGGTGACTCTGACAAGAGGTGGGGATCTCTAATGTGTAGTTAATTTCATCAAGACAGTTGTGTGCATGGAGTGTCCCAGACTCACAAAATGAAAAAATATTTGTTTCTCACATTTTAGATTGGGGTGCTTCGAGGTTCTGCATACTTTTTTAAAAAGCTGCGACAGAGAAAAGCTGATCTAGGTTTCAATTACCTCAAATCATGAAAAGGTGAACTAGGAGATCTGCTTAAGTGATGTGAACATGTTTTTCCACTAGCAGAAGATGATCTACAAGCACACTTTTCTGGCAAATCAATTTTTCTTGTAATTGTCAAAGTACAAAATCTGTACTAACCTCTTCCATTTTGGGCTTTTTGGATATATAATCATCATCTTCATAACCCTTTCTCTTCTTTCTACAATAAAAAGTAAAGTGTTTTCATTTTGTCATTAATGGATGATTCACAGTGAAAAAATGGTTTACGACTCTCACATTAGAAAGGGGGTGATGTCAGGGGTGTGTCCAAAATGGCGCTGGGTGCAGACGCTTTTTCCTGAGCTCCGGCACCCTGCATTACTATCCGCTGCCATCCCAGAGACAGCAGCCATCTACTGTAGATCCGAAGATCCCCTGACCCCGCCTGACACCTGAAGAGGGGTGCTGGGCAATTTTGTCCCCCCCCCCCCTCCGACCATCCGGGGCACCGAACGGCTTGCGGCCTACTGCGGCATTTGAAGCCGCAGTGTTTCCTGATTCCGCGGGCGAGACGGATCGCCACCGCAGCTGGGATGACACGCTGCCGCTCTGCCCTACGGACCCCACAAACAGGTCAGGTACTGGGACAGTCTGAGTGGGTCCCCCTGGCTCTTCTGACGGTCCTGAGGACCACGCCAAGCCCCTATAACATTCCTGCAAGGCCTGGAGGCCTATTATAGTGGGGAAGTGGCCCTGGATAGGGGGAGAAGCTCCATCTTTCAGCCCCCTTCCCAAAAGGGAGAATTAGGGGAACCTGAGGCACCTCTTGGCTAGCTTTCAGAATGTCTGTACACCTGGCCTAGTTATCATAGCCACCCACATTTCACTGGCTGTTGAAATATTGGGGCCCACGCCTACTTCAACTGAGATTACACCATTTACTGGCGTATAATAATAATGGATCTTATGTGAATGCATCCCCGTCGGGGGGACACGTACACGCGTCAGGGGAGGATGACTAAGTGATCTCCCTGTGCTGTGCCACCGGAATATTTACCTCGGCAATTGGGCTTCTACGCCCTAGTGTACTACTCCAATAGATTGAAGGCGATTTGGAACCCTCTGGACTTCTCTTAATGCATCACACTCCACGTACCAAACCTAAACATCGGGCCCAACAGCAATCCCCTCCGCAAGGCCATGTCGTTAAGCTAACACCTAGCCCTCCTGAGCCTGATGATAACACTCAGCTTCCGGGAGACCCTGAGTCAGATGGCGATAGCAGCAATTCCCATCGGGGATGGTTGAACCTCTTGAACAAAATCCTGAAGCCTTATTACACAAATTCCATGCTATAGTGCGAGAGGAGATTACAGTCGCCTCCCATAAATTATCTTCTGATCTGGTAAGGGGCTTAAAAGAACTGGGCCTTCGTGCTCATCAATTGGAACAATGTATGGATCTAGCGACTACGGTCTTGGAGGGTCATGAACAGGAGGTGGAGGATCTACATGCTGAGCTGGACACTTTAAAAGATAAATTGGTAGACGCTGAGAATAGAGCCCGCAGAGATAATCTCCGCATCCGCGGAGTCCCCGAGGTAATCACCGACCTATAGGGTACTGCTACCTGCTCTTTTCCAGGAGTTGGCTCCTGAGATCCCCCTGGAGCATTTGGAGTTTGACCGTATCCACAGAGCTTTAGCTGCTAAGCCCACGGAGGGTCCTCCCAGGGACATTATTAAATTCCACTTTTACCGCACTAAAGAGCGCCTGTTGCAGGCGGCTCGGAGCGTCTGGCTTTGGAGTTTCAGGGACACTCTATTCATCTGTTTACGGATTTGTCCCCAGTTACGATTGCCAAACGTCGCACTCTGAGACCCTATCTCCAAATTCTTCAATCAGCCGATATCAAGTACAGATGGGGCTTCCCTTTCAAGCTCTCATTCTCCTTCCAAGGTCGTCAATTCCAGGCTTCTTCACCAGCAGATCTTCGCCGTCACTTTCAGGAGCTTAATTTGGAGTTGCCACACTCCCAGAGTGAGGAGGCTACAATTTCTACACGCCCTCGGAATTCCCAGTCTTCGCGTAAATCTTCTTCTCCAAGCCAGAGTAGCTCTCAGGCCCTTCGATCTCTACAGGCCCAGTGCTTCCAGGAAGTCTCCGCGACTTGATATTTAGTGACTGGCAGTCAGTATACAGCTTCATTACATGTGGATATTTGCCGCCACTTTTGGAATTGAATCTGGATTTGTCCCGCTCCCCGAATGAGGAGGCTTCAACATCCGTAGGGCCGAGGGGTCCCTAACCTTCACGTGATTTATCTCTTCCAAGCCAGAGTGGATCTCAGGCTCCTCCCCCCCTTTTTTTTCCCTCTCTCTTCTCCTCTCTGATTGGTTGAGATTTTCATCGTCTTACGAGTTTATTGACCACTCACGCACAGGTGTATTAGCCTAAGTTGTTTGCATATAAATTCTGTTCTTTTTTTTATTAATGTTGAGTTGTTCCGGTGGATTATTGTGTCCCCCTCTGAGCTGGCTAGCGGTCTGGTTTTTTGTCCCGCCCGCTACCCAGCCTCTATGTGGGTATTTTACCCACAGGTGATTATTACGATGTTTCTATTAATCTTGCTGTTTCACAGATATATTGCTTGTATATCAGATGTCTTCTTGTTTATTTCTTTCTTCTCCATTTCCTTTTCTTTGTTCCTTGTCATGTGTGTTTTTGTAAATTTTTTTCCAGGGCTCCCAGGGAACAGGGCGGATCTGACCTTTTTTCCTTCCGATCACTATGCCGTTGAACTGGTTATCTCTGAATGTTCAAGGGATGAACTCTCTGCAGAAACGGGTAAAGATATTTAACTTTCTTCGAGCCCGTCGAGTTGATATCGCTTGTCTGCAGGAAACTCATTTTTCAACTACTTCTGCCCCAAAATATTTTGATGCACGCTACCCTCAGATATTTCAGGCTATTGGCTCCACTAAACAGAGAGGGGTGCTAGTTGCCTTCCATAGCAAAACTCTGTCTGAGTGAAGCGTATTGCTGATCCTAATCGTGGATACCTTCTGCTACAGGGCACGATACAAGGTATAGAGGTTACCATAATGTCCTATTATGCTCCCAATGTTAATCCTGGAACTTTTTTGTCACACCTGTTCCCTCTTTGCTATACATCAACGGGGTACTCTCTTGATGGCAGGGGACTCCAATTTAGTGTTAAATCCCGCACTAGATAAATATCTGGCAGAGCATCCTGTCCCTTCCGCATCAGCTAAGTCCTTTGTACGTATATTAAGTACCCCTAACCTGGTAGATCTATGGCGTGAATTTCATCCCCGGGGGAAAGACTATACCTATTATTCTCACCCTGATCATTCTCATTCCAGAATAGATCATGCTTTTGTATCCCGTAAGCATCTCCCTTTGGTTCGCTCTGTCTCTATCCTTACGGTTCCATGGTCTGATCATGATCCCATTTTGGTGGTCTGTCGATCTCTTCTCTGTAAGCTGGCCTATTCTTCATGGATAATGAATGACTCCCTGCTTTCGCTGAAGGAGATTCAGGCAGAACTATAGCGCAAATCTCAGGAATATTTCCAGCTAAACTTGGCTTCGGTCTCTTCTTCGTTGACGTTATGGGAAGCTTACAAGGCTGTTCTTCATATTATCCAGATAGCTTCAAGACGAAAGAAGGATAGGCAGCTTAAACAGTGTCAGCTTGAATCAAAGTTAGCTTCCGCATCGGCTCAATTTAAACAGTTACCTACCCCTTCGAACCGTAGATTGTTAGATCAGGCTCGCCTAGAACTGGACCTTTGTTTGACGGATGAGGCTGAGCGCTCCTTATGCTGGACATGCCAGAAGTGGTATAGTAAAGCAAACAAACCAGACTCCATAATGGTTCATAGATTACGTTCTTTTACACATCACCCCAAACTGATTTCTTCACAATACTCTCACAAGTAATCCTGTAGCGGTTTTGGAGGAACTCCGGTATCGACTTGCCAAACTTTATACTGATCCCACACAGGCTGATCCCCAGTCAATTTCTGACTTTTTATCGAATTTGTCCCTGCCTACTTTGACTCTTGCTCATAAGGACTTGATTGACCGTGATATCCAAATATCAGAGGTTTTGCAATGTATAGCAGACCTGAAGACGGGCAAACGCCCAGGTCCAGATGGATACATGGCGCTATATTACAAGAAATTAGCTGATGTGCTTGCCCCTCACCTTGCTGCCATGTTTAACGCGGTGAAGAGAGGTTTGAACTTTTATCCGGACTCTTTGACCGCAGATGTGGTTATGATCCCTAAACCGGATCGAGATTTTTCTTCCTGGGCAAATTATAGGCCTATTTGTCTTATTAAGATTGATATGAACATCCTTACCAAAATTTTGGCCACTCGACTGAATTCTTTCCTTTCTCGTCTGATAAAAGGGGACCAGGTGGGATTTGTCCCTCACAGACAAGCTGGAGATGCCATCAGACGCATTTTACAATTACAACATTTAGCTCATACTTGCAAAATTGATATGATGCTCCTATCGTTAGATATCAACAAGGCCTTTGACACTTTATCCTGGCCTTATCTTTTATCGGTCCTTAACTGCTTTGGCCCCTCGTTTCTACGACGGATCTCTTCGCTATATACATCCCCTCAAGCAAAACTTAAATACTATGGATTCGAGTCCTCCACGTTCTCGATTGTCAGGGGTACTAGACAAGGTTGTCCGCTTTCCCCCATACTTTTTATTTTAGCCTTGGAACTGTTGGCAGAAGCCATTCGTATGCATCCTGATATTAAGGGGATTGATGTGGCCGGCTCCCAACATAAGTTGTCTCTGTTCGCAGACGATATATTGTTGTCAATTACGACTCCAGGGGTTACTTTGCCAAATTTACTTGCGGTTCTGGATTACTTTGCAATTCTTTCGGGTCTTCATGTCAATCCTGCCAAATCAAAAGCTATGTCAATTACTCTCTCATCATCACTTTTGGCTACTTTGAAACATTCATTCCCTTTTCAATGGCTCTCGGCCCTACCATATCTAGGAATTAAGCTCACCCCAACATATGACAGACTATACCGGGCTAATTTCCCCACTGTCTTCCAAGAGCTGACCGAGATGTTGTCCTCCTGGTCTCATTACCCGCTTTCATGATTTGGCAGAATCAATGCGATCCGTATGACCTATTTCCCTAAATTATTGTATTTATTTCGCGTTTTACCAGTTCCTGTTCCTTCGCATATATTGCGTATCCATCAGCGAAAACTTTTGTCCTTCATTTGGAGTTCTTCTCGACCCAGAATTAGTAAACATATCTTATTTGCTCGAAGGAGTGAGGGTGGGTTATCTGTCCCAAATCTCCAGTCTTATTACCTGGCAGCTAATATTGCCCCTCTAGCTCATATTCATGCATCTCACAATTTCCCCTTGTGGGCTACTGTAGATTTGTTAGACTCCCATCCGATACCACTGGAGGGCCTTCTCCGCCCTTAACGGCAGCTGGCATCACATTTATTTATGGCTACTAAATTGACAATCGCAAGGACTTGGAAGACTCCTCTTCTCAGCTTCGAGGCTGTCAAAAACCGGATGAACTTCATAATGGTTAATGAAAAACTGACGGCTATACTGTTGGATACCCATACAAAATTCCTGCAAATATGGCGTCCTTGGCTGGACCTTCGAGATTTGACCGGTCCTTTCTGTCGATAGGAGGATCGATTCTGTTGCGGTTGCCCTGGAGCCCTTTTGTGATTGTTTTTGTCTGTCTTTTTTTTTTTTCTTAGGTTTTGTTTTTGTCTTCGTCTTCTCATCAATTGTCTCTTTATTCTTCTGTCCAATCTGTTCTTATGCCAATTGTAATGATTGTGTTAATTTCTCTGAGTGCTACATCTGCAATACTACCTAGGCAACCTGGACTCCTTTGTGAGCCCAATGTCTGTAATATATATTTACCTCTGGAGAAGCGTCACTTCATGCCTCTCCTGTTTTCTATGCGCTGATATAGCAAATTTTCGCTTAGAGTTTGCATTGTCATTGACCTCCAAATGTTTGCTTACCGTTTCCTCCTTACTCCCCCTTTTTTTTTCCTTCCCTGTCTTCTCCTCCATGGCACTTAAATATTCAGTTTATGCTTATGCTTCTACCAGTACATGCTCGGAAATATTTCTCAAACGCCCTGTATGTCTCATATTTGTAGGTCAATGTATATGTTTCTCGAATGTTTGTTTATCTCTGCTTATTCTATAATAAAACCCTTTGTAAAAGAAAGGGGGTGATGGAGTTGCCCGCTGCTTAGGCAGACCTAAGTCCTTGCTTGTGGCAAGACCCAATTTACAAATGTATATTACAGGAGTCAGTAACTTAAGACAAATGTGCCACGTGGGCAAGTGAAGCCATTTTTAGTGGCACCCATAAGATTGATAGTCACAGGTCTACAAAAGGAATTTATATTTTTCATTAAAACATAACTGTCGTAAAGTATGTTGAACTTTAGTCTGTAGTGTAGTGAGTTTATCAAATTCTTATATTTGAAAAAGAACACCTTTGCATTATTTTTTTTTGCACTTGGATCCTCATATATATGCAAACAGATTTTTGACACCTGAAGATTGAAGTTGACACAGACAATTTAGAAGTGTGAGCAGATGAAATTAACACCTACAGGAGAGACAAAACCAGGACCGCCTTTAGAAATCATGGAGCCCTGTACAGTTTACTCGGCAGGACCCTCCTACCTTGCCCTGTAGCATGCATTGGCAGGGAAGTCAGTGAGCAGTATGTGGTGGCAGGGTGGTCAGTAAGCAATATGTGGTGGCTGGGGGTCAGTGAGAAGTAGGTGGTGGCTGGAGGGGTCAGTATGTAGCAGAAAGGCAGACAGAAAGCAGTATCTAGTGGCAGGGACAAAGTTTGTTGTGGAAGGACAGTCAGTGAGCAGCATGTAGTAGTAGGGTAGTAAGTCAAGTCACTTTACACGTGGCTAGAAATGGACAATTTGCAGGGCTACTATCTGATTCCCATCCCTCCCCATCTTCAACCTTAGATCAGCCAGAATGAAGCTGTCGCTTATGCGAGGAGAGGAGAAAGCTGCCGCCACACCCACCAGGTTGCCCAGTTCCTGGCATCTGCCTACTTTGCACAGGGCATTGGGAAGGACACTTTAAGGAGAAGGGAGAGCCACAGGCAGCCCCAGCTGGGCCCATCTGCTGACCAGATGGGATCTGGGCCTGGTATGGGAGGACTACCTGTACACCACTAAATGGTGGCCCTGGACACAGCACAACTAAACCATGAAAGACAAACAGGGATCACACGGACACTAAGTTTAGTTCATTGATCAGTACACATTCATATAAATCTGTACACATCATATTCATATTAAATAGTTCCTAATTTTAAATTTTCCATTAGCGAAATGTGAGTACAAAAATTAAGAATAATTATACAGCTCACCGTTGTTCACTAGCACCTGGTTATAGAATGATTGTAAACCAACACTTAGGGGTCTATTTATATAAAATTTGCAGTGTTAATGCCTAAAGTCCAGCTGTCATGAAAAATTGCTGTCATTTGTGTAATAGTTTTACTTCCTATGATCATCAGCTCCATCTAGTGGCCATGATGCTGTATTTTCCAGATTGAAGTATTTCCAAAAAATATGGCATTATGGCCACCAGATAGAGTAAACAATCATAGTAAGTAAACATATTACAAAATTTAAGATTATTATTTGAGACAGCTGTGCATACATTTTCAAACCCAGACCCCCTGTATTTACAGAATGTAAAAGGCAGATTGTCCAGGTATCCTAGAAAGTGAATCTCTTTTGAATGTTAAGTGTCACCACTGTTAGGAGTCAAGACCTTCATAAAAACTCAAGAAGCAGTGGCGAGACCAAAAAGGGGAAGCCACAGCTTCAAAGTAATTATCCGCCACCACAAGTATTAGGATGCGCAAGAACCCATCTTTGATATCTATTAATTGCAAGAATTCCTTATTTTACAAAAAATAAATTTATTACAATGGGCATCCATGATTTTCTGTTTGAAAAACATGGTAACTTTTTTACTAAGAAAGCCCAGCATTAGCTTCATTCTGATTAGGTTTATTCACTGACAAAGGTATTATTTTTACTTTCCACCTAAAAGATTTCAGTTTGTTCAACTGAGTTGTACAGTTTATAGGTAACATTAAAGAAGGTGGAAAAAGTTCTGAAATTATTTATCTTTGTCTCATTTTTTTTACATCACAGAAACCTGACATTTTAACAGGGGTGTGTAGACTTTTTATATCCACTGTATTATGGATGTAATCTAGAATTTAAATATAATGCAGATCCCTGTTACAGAGCAATCAGACAGGTGAAATAATATTAATAAATCATCTATGCCTCGTTCACACCATACTTGAAGAAAAACTGACACGCAGATTTCACTTGCAGAGACATCAGTTTACATGTGAGTTTGAATTATAGATGTTGCAGTTTCCTAAGCAGAAAACATCTGCACATGATACCAGTGTTGTGGTGTAAACTGGGCATATGAAGAATAATTGATTTTGTTGTGCCCTTGCAGAAAAAAACAGATGTCTCTGCACCATGGTGTGAACAAGCCTTTGATGTTGTAGATCAGCCTCTCTCAACTTTTTTGTCCCAGAGGAACCCTTGAAATAACGTTTAGGCCTTGAGAAACCTATATTATAACCAATTCATTGGGGATGAGTGGAAAAATGTCTCTTAAATTGGTGGCCAGCGGGAAGAATGTCAACAGCTAAATAGATAGTTGGTGTCATGTTGCTGGCTCTACCAAGTGGCTTCGGCTCTGAAACTATGCAGGCACCATCAATGGGAGGTCAATCAGCCACAGCAAAAGGAACCCCTAGTAACCTTTGGAGGAATCCTAGCTGACAACGGCTAGAGTAGATGAATAAAGCCTTCCTGCTCTGTTAAGGAACTTTAGATTGGAACAAAATAATGATACGTTTTGTAATTGCTCAGAATGAAGTCTGCTGCGTTATTTAGCTTTTTATTTGCCAAACACCACAAAGCTCTTAAAGGGCCAATCTACTTAAAATGGATTTAACTGTTTTTGGTAAAATGATAGAGGGAAAGGTGAAGCTCCTGGTGTCACAGGGAAGGAAATGAGTGGAAAGCTTTCCATTGGTTCACCAGGGAGCAATAAAACTTGGCACAGGTGCCAAACTTTCTCTGCAGTATGGAAGACAAACACAAGAAGATGAAGTTTGGCATTTCATTATGTTTATAAACAGACTCTGCTACTTCCAATGCTGACCACATACATGGCAGTTGTCTAGAAATTTCCAACAGCTTTTAACAATACAAATCAACATATCCACCTAACATACTTCTCATACAGACAGAGCATACGTGTGTGTCTTGTATTAGGGATTCTGTGGAAGAGGCCCTAGACTGGAGCTCCTCCCTTTACATACCTGTGGCAGTCATTAAGGAGTGGGGTTTAGTCTACATTTTGGATATTAAATACATTGGTGGACATTTGCCAAGCAAATTAGTTGTAAACAGGCTATGTCTCTGTCGTTATAGTCTCTGTGACTGGTTTACTGACTTGTGCTACTGTATTCCTGGGAAGCCAAGAGTAACAGTGTGCAAAGTTCAAAAGATAGATTAAGAAGTGATCAGGGCCAGGTTTATTACAGTCGTAAGTGCAGCCCCCTGTCAGAATACAAAAGCATAGCAAGGGAGATCAGCTCACCAACACAGTTTGTGTTGGTACGACAATGTGTCAGTTTTTTTTTTTTTTTTCTTCATTTAACACGCTGTGCTGAACGAAAAAAAAAAAAACTTGCAGTGTGTTCAGGGCTTAAGAATCATGTCTGCTGCATTATTCAAACTTTCTCCTTAGCTGCCAGACAACATGCAGCTTTTAAAGTGCCAGTCAACACAAAATTGAGATCTCAATGAAGGTAAAAAGTGAAGCTCCTGGTGTCACAAAGGAAAGGAGTACAAATCTTCTACTGGTTTCCCAGGAAGCAATAAAAGGTAACAGAGGCTCTAAGCTTTACCTGCTCTATGCAAAAACAAACAAACAAAAAAAAAACAACACAACACAAAAAAACACAACACACACACACACAAGAAATGTTTTCGTTTGGGGCCATATACACGGGGATCAGTGCATCCTCTATATAGGTATACAAATGAGTATATATATGTTGCTGGAGATCATATTATAAAAATTACATTAGAAATTCAGAAAAATCTCCCATGTTTGTCCTGCCCCTTGATAATGCCTGATTGGATGAAATGTGTTGGAGTGTGGTTTCTAATGATGTCACCAGGTCGGCAGTGACTTTCAATGTCAGTCCATTCGTTTGCTTTATGTATTGTTTTTAAACATCATTTTAATAAAGACTGCACGATTGGGAGTTTATTCCTGACTCTTGGGGATCTTTATCTGTCCTAGTTTGAATCTATATAGAGATTCCATTGACTGGGCTCCCCTACCTACAACCTGTAGAGCACCCGGTGGCAATGCATACCATGATGAACTGTCTGCATGCCGGGTCCAATACAAGTGCAGCTTACAAGCCAGCCCCATTCCAATCTTGTCACAGGGTCCCAGGTCCCCCACACATAGCCAGGAGGCACTTATCCAGAGAAGGGAAACCATTTCCTGCAGTCTGTATTAGTATGTCTAGATTCCTAAACCAGGGTAACATGATGCACATGGACCTGAGTTTACTCTTTTCTGGGCTGCTGGAGTGGGAGGATCCTTGTTTAGGTGGCAATACTGCTTCCTGGTGGCATGAACACTCATCACTGGCTGGGTTCTCACAGGATCCTAAAGACTCCAACACCAGTGTGATGATATTAAGTATTAAGAGGAGGAGAGGCAACAAGAGTAGTCGGTGGAGGAACCACCAGTTTTTAATCCCAGAAAACCCTACTGAGGACTCCAGTAAGAAATAAAAAATAATGTTCACTTTCACAGTGGTAAGCAGGGTAAAAGTGTGTGTGTGTGGGGGGGGGGTATTTCCATTTTGACCAGTGAAAGGTTTTAAATATGACACCTGGCGAATTTATGTACAGATATTTTTGCTACTTACGTGTTAACCAAAGAAGAAATTTCACTACTGTGGCACTTCTCCAATTTCTTCTCTATTAAAGCAACATCTTCAGGTCTAGCAAACTCATATTTTGATACCAGTATCTTTAGACCTATGTGATAAATTGTTTAAACACACCATTAGAGATCAACTAACAATGCAGCAAAGATTTATAGGTGGTATTTACAAATCCTAATTTACTAAAGAGGAACCACTGCTCAAAATAAATTGTTTGTCCTGGAGGTGCACACCAGGATCACAAGATCCAAAAGTCCATGCATACTTAATGAAAGAGCAAGTCCTGGCATTTGACTGCTGTTCGGGGATGATCGCTTTCATTGATAAAACTATTACAGACAGAAAACCATGTTTCAGGCTAATTTGCCTTTTGCCTAAAAGACAATCAGGGCAAACATGGCTTCATATTCCTAATAAATAAAGGCAGAGGTAGCCCATAATTTGCTTTCTGTCAGTGATATCATTATGAACCTGAAGTGAATACAATAATTGGGGAGCAAACACTGTTAGGTTGCACTTAACTTTATACACACTAGGCTTGTAGTTGGAAACCTACAGCAAAATACTGTACATGTAGAATGTTAGAACTAAGATAAATGGAGTTAAAATAGGTGCCAGAAACCCCTGAAATCCTGAGTACACAGACTTTCATTATTCAACTTACAGCATATCAAACTGATTCTACTCCAATGAATACAACATTGCTTGTCAGGTTTTAAAGAACTGAAAAAACAAGTTCCAATGTAGTTTTACCATGTATATCCGAAAGACAGAAATGAACATACGTTTCATTCCATCCAGCAGATGAGCCATGGTTTCCCGGCTGTCTTTTAGAGAAAGGCACTCCAATAAATAACTGAAATACAGAAATAGATTACTTTTTCTTAGGTTCTATTCTGAACAATAACATCTCCTAATAAGTTATTTATACATATAAAACTAGATCATTTAGTAAGAGAATTCTACCCAAGCATTCTTTGCATGTAGACTTAACCACATAACATAACTCCAACGCAATTTTAAAACAACCAAAAGATGACAAAAACCCCTCGTGGGGCATCCCTCTGCCTCCAAATACCTGTGGAAGAGTTAAAAGATAAGGAACGGTGTGTGGCAGCTACCCCTAATAATCAAATTATAGCCAAGCAGGTGGAAACCATAAAACTTCCCCAACTTTAACTCAACGAGGATATTTTTTTTTTTGTTTAGGTAAACAGAAGTAAGCAGAATGGGTGGACACAGACAATTTGTTTTTTGCAGTCCTGCCATATCAACATCTGTTTCAGAGACCTGTGATGAGAATTACATAGGCTAGCTATCAAGGTTACCCCACGACTTACATACTTTATGCAACAAGTAAGCAGATCAAGGCATTTTGGTTTATGGTGGCTCTATAATGGTTTAAGTCAGATTTAGATGAACTATAGGCAATCCCCCCCCCCCAATTTGGATTATCCCTGTCAGTTTTATCTGAGGGTTTATTTTGCCAGCTGTGCCTCATTGGGGAGATTTCCCTTCACTTCTTGTACCATAGTCAAAACAGGCAGAAATGAGAGGAAATCCCTGCAAATTAGTGAACCCCTTGTGCTTCCCTCCAGCAGGTCACTAGAACTAGTGTACACATTGGAAGATTTCCCTTCTATTACTTTTCTGGGAAAAACCCGAAATTTGGGATTATCTTTTACTTTCACGTTCAATGATGATGGCAAACTGGACAAACTGAAAGGGTGAATTTCACGAATGGGAGCACAGACAACAATATTAAAAACAAAACAAAAAACACTAAATAGGTGTTTTAACACCTTGCCTACTGGGCACTTCTACCCCCTTCCTGCCCATGCCAATTTTCAGCGCTGTCGCACTTTGAATGACAATTGCGCGGTCATGCAACATTGTACCCATATGACATTTTTATAATATTTTTCACACAAATAGAGCTTTTTGTGGTATTTACTTGCCTCTGGGTGTTATATTTTTTGCGCTACAAAAAAAAAAAAAAGTTTCTTTGTTTCTATTATAAAATTTTGCAAACAGGCAATTTTTCTCCTTCACTGATGTGCATTGCTAAGGCTGCACTGATAGGCAGCATTGATGAGCTGGCACTGATGATGCTGTACTGATAGGCAGCACTGCTGGTCACAGGTGGTTGGCACTGATGAATGCAGGTGGGCGGCACTGATCATCAGTACCGATCACTTCTCTGACAATTGCCGGTTATCGGCAGTACTTTCCTCACGTTGTGACAGCGTGAGGAAAGTGCAGCCGATAACCAGCAACTGTATTTAACTGGTGATCTGTGCCATTGGACACAGCTGATCATGTGGTAAAAGGCCGCCATGATTGGCCATTAACCGTATCACGTGATCAGTTGTGTCCATAGGACACAGCGATTATCGGCAGCGCACCACTGGGGGCGTGTTCTGGAATGACATCCATGGACATCGTCACACAACCAGACAAGCGCCCTGTAGCCGTCCTTTGGCTATAGCGCAACAGGCAACTGGTTAATCTCTCTTCACTCTGTCCAAAACTAAAAAAGTTTTGCCTTTATTTATACTTTAAAACATGTTGAAGCCTGAGGTCCAACTTGACAGCTAGCAGCTAGATTTTACAGAAACAACATGGCCAGTTTTTTTCAGCAAAGATTTCCTTTACAATACCAGGCCTTGCAGCATTTTATAAATGTCATTACATTGTCCCTATTGGTGACAACATACCTCTCAATATTAAGGCCTGCTCTCGAAGCACTAGATAAGACAGCAGTGAGAGCAATAATGGATGGTGTAAACAGCAAGCAAGCATCAGTCAGAGCAACTCGATTCAAGAAGTCATCCGCCGTTTTCCTCAACATCTCTGGATTATCTAGCAAAGGATATCGCGTCTAAAAGGAAACGTACATTCTATTTGTATTATACATTCAGCACATGTAATAACTATAATGCCTTGTTTCTTATGTATAACTTTATAGGTCATAGCTAGAACTATTTGATTTGTTGGTTGGGTGTATTTTGCTATAGATTTCACAAATCTCTCCATTAACCTCCCTGGCGGTATTCCCGAGTGTAGCTCGGGGTAAAGTTTCAGTACCACAAGCGGTAACCCCGAACTACACTCAGGCTTACTATGCGGCGCTGCTCCGCGATCCCTCACCTTGTCCTGCGCTCCCGCGATGTCCCTCCTGCAGTGTCCTCGGCAATGTAATCTGGTGCATGCCGGCATATGTCATCTGGGTTCCGTCCCCTGCAAGCGTCGGGACGTACGGGGGACGGAACAGTGGCAAATTTGAAAATGACCAAAAAAAGTGACCTTCACTAAAATCACATAGTAAAACATTACTGTATCAAACCATTTCACATACATTTTGTCCCTAGTGCTTTGTCCTGTGCCCTGCCTGCATTTTTACTGTTCTTTCTGCCTGGAAACTGAGAAACGTCCATGGCGTCCAAAAAGCGTCCCTTTAGGTCAAAAGCGGTTTTAGACCAACTAGAGAACAGCGATAGTAAATCAGAACCACTTGCAGAATTGAGTGATAATGATTCGTGGGGAAATACATCATCAGACACTGAAAACGATTTTGCGACTTTGCTCAGTGATGTCCAAACTTGGCTCTATATTTCAAATTTCAGTGTTTTTAGTTTGATTATATTATTGAATTAAATGTATTATATTCTTTTTTATGATTATTAAATTATAATTTCGGGTTTCAAGTTTTATCATACGCGGGATGTTTACTAGACTCTTGTTCGGACAGATTTCAGTGAGTTATTCCTAAAAATTTCCTACAATAAAAAAAAATACATATTTCCATGCAAAAAAATGTATTGCTTTGAGCACAGAAATATGGACATAATCAGACTGCTGGGGAGGTTAACACATTTCATACTGCAGTGTTATCAAATCCTGCTTTCAAGTAAAATTGTTTCAATAAACAGAATAACAGGACCCCTTTGAAAAACACATTCCTCAGGGCCAGTTCATATTTGTATGCGTGTAGTTAAACACATGTCTATACAACAGACACATAGTAGCATGAAAATGATACATTCTCCAATATTTCTAAAAATGCTATGGAAATTATTTTTTTTGTTTCAGGCAGAGTGGGGAAACATTTGTTAAGCAGTTTTTGCTGTCTGTGTTCTGTAGTCACCGAGATAGAATGAGGGGGACTCCAAATTTGAAGAGTGGCCACCAGGATCAAAGGTGAGGAAAAATATTCCAACAGCGGTGGTGGTGGTGGTGGGGGGGGGGGGGGGGACTTGGTTGGGTTTTAACACCTGTTCCTGTGATAGATCTCTTCCCGGGAGGCACAACTGCTCTCACAATACCGTTAAACCAATTAAAGGGGAACTAAACCCTCCTAGATTTAAAAGCCAAGAAATCTGCTGGCTTAACCTCGGTTTGATCTGCAGCTGCCCTGGTGCTGCACATGTGATCAGTTATGACACCAGCCATTTGATGGCTTCAGTTTTGTTGTGAGCACACAAATTGTGACAGTTATCATTCACAGCATGCCTTGAATGTAACTGTTTTGGGAAATAGTCAAATCAATGGCTTTAGGTACCCATCCAAAGGTCATTGAGTCAAGGTGGGCATTTAGCTCTTAGATGTTACTGATCATCAGATGCCAGCCATCAATATGCTCATGTTTTTTAGGGACAGAAGGAAAAAGGGAAAGGAAAGGAAAGGGAAAAAAGGAAAGGGAAAAAAGGAAAGGGAAAAAAGGAAAGGGAAAAAAGGAAAGGGAAAAAAGGAAAGGGAAAAAAGGAAAGGGAAAAAGGAAGGAAAAGAAAGAAAAGAAAGAAAAGAAAAAGGAAAGAAAGGAAAGAAAGGAAAGAAAGCACAGACCCGACCATAAATGTGTTTGTTTGATTTTCAATTATCTCAAGATCTATTTTCCTTCCACTCTGGTTCATGTTTCTAACTTACTACATGTCAGTTTTAGGAATTTTGCTCTCATAGTACCTTTAAATCAATTAAATATCCTTCAAAAGGTCGGTAAGGGTTATGCACTATAAGGTGGAAGTTCAACTGTTGGATGAGCAGCAGTTCATATTCCAGAATCTGTTCTAAAATCTTCTCCTGGGCTGCAGAGTTTTCTGGGAGGTTACCAACAAACTGGACGCTGGATACATTAAATTCATCTACTTTACATGCTAAGAATGCGCACGTCAACCTTAAAAAAACAAAACAAAAAAAAAAAAAAACACACATAGAAATACTAAGCATAATACCAAAATAACATGGTGAATGCATAAAAATTGCTATACTGTTGTTTGAAAAGGGAAGGCTGGAATAAGAAAGGAATGGTGGGTCATAGTGACAACAAGCATTTCCTTTCAACTTTTAATGTGCTGCATTGGTTACTGATGCCGATCACCATTAACCCAAAACAGGGTGCAATTTTGTGAAATATCCACCAATCACACCTACTGCACTCCAATCAGTGAAGCCACTAATCACAGCTGTGAACAATTAGTGAGGCAGAGGGGTGCTAAGCACCAGCTCCAGTTATATTCATTTCCAAACATGCAGAACAGAAGTTGTTCAAGTATATTACACCCTCAGTTTTTATTAAGCACTTTCAGCAGCAGCAGATCCAATCATCTACTGAGTTAGCAACTTCTTCATTGTTTATTACTTGCATATGTTCCCGTTTAAGCTGGTGCCATGACCTCTGCCCCAGTTTCCTGTTTCAGCGTGGCTCTCTTCTCTTGCAGCATCCTATGGAGCCACCTTTACATGAAGGTTCTAGAGTTGTGTCTCCCTATGCTCTGTGCATTAAAAGAAACACAGCCTTATAGCTTATTATGGTAAGGCACTCCCCTGATCCTCCCTTCTGCAAACTATTAGACTGACTTGAGACTATACTGTTCACTGTAGCTCTTTCCTTTGAAGACCAAAAGTCCAGGAAGCAGAAGCCAACAGCACTGACAGTTGTAAACCGGGAATGCTTAGGCAAGGACAAATATTTAACTGAAGAATGTTTATTTTATTAGAGTCAATGTGTTAAAATAAAAATGCTGAAGGCCTAATACTAGTTTAGCATTCACACACTTCAAGGTCTCCACACAAAAACAACTGGTTAAAAGCTATCTATTGCCAGCCTTTCAGAAATCGCTGTCCCTGGCTTTCATGGCACCAAGTCATGTGATCACATGCACAGACATTGGTCATATGATCTCAGCTCATGGGGAGCATTATTGTTCATGCACAACTGCTGACTAGCCACTACCTCTGCTTTAGCTCCAATCCCCAAAGCCCTTCCTGCTGAAATCATGGGATTAAAAAGTGTTACTAAACCCACAAACAGTAAAAGCAGTCTAAATATGCAGTAAAGCATGCACGACTCACTGTGGAACCTAAGGGGTTAATCCTCTGCATTGTGTAAAAAGGCTGTTTGATCCTGACTTCTCTGATCCTTCCCTTCTTCCAGTGTCCCCCTCATCTCCTGATAAGACATATCATGTGGAGACACTCGGCACATGCTCAGTTTGGTGTGTATTGCTAGACAGATTTTTTTTTTCTTAGGGGAGTGCATGTGACAGGGCCAATTAGCACTGTCCAGACAGAGGTCAGTCGTTCTGTATCCTCCTAGAGCAGAAAGAAAACTCCTCCTACAAGCTTTAAACCAGTGCTCAGCTAAGCACTGATAGAACTCACAACATTGCTCGAACTGCTGAGCAGAGGTATTTAACAGTTTATACTTGCATTTCCATGTTCTGTGTACTGTGGGAAACCAGATATAGTAAATGCATGGTCCTGGGTTTAGTAGCATTTTAATGCCAAAGCATTTTGTCATGGGACTGGACACCATGGAACAGTGGTTTGAGATTAGATGCCATTTAGCTTTTTTTTTTTTTTAATTTTAAGGGTGGGGGGGGGGAGATAGGATAAGAGAAGGATCAATTTAGGTGTAAATCCACTTTAAAATAATTGGACACTAATATAGTGTATGAGATGCAGGATCATCTTCAGAGGCCCCCAAAGGCTTAATTAGGCTAAACATTGGTTTTCATATGAGCCAGCTTTGATTTCAGTTGTCAGTACAGAGAAAAGTCTTACAGCTTTCACACTCTCTTAGGAAAAATGGTGCTGCTTGGGGAAACAGACATGTTACAGGTAGTAGTTACATGGATTACCTAGACCCCTGGTTTCTGTTTCAAAGGCTTACATTATTATTCGTGGATGATGTTCCATAACTGAATTATTCAGGTAAAATCGTTTGAAATACATAGCAGCTGTCCCCTGAAAGAAAATAAACAACAATAAAACAGGAAAATAAAGACAACCAAACATTTGTGCACTTAAGTAGCTATACAATTTATATCCATTTTAAATCACAAGAGGCCTTATTCATTAATCTATAAGACAAGTGTTATTGCACCTAACAATCAGTTTTTTTCAGCCATTTGTCTGTTAATTTCACCTCTCATTGGCTGTAACTGCTGCAAATAATGGAGGTCACGGTAATGCTATGGCTGAGTGAATTACACACAAAATAAAAAGTCTAAAAATTAAAGAAGAGCTACACCCTTTAGGTGATCCTAGAATATTTGGACTTTTTTTTTCCTAAAAAGTGTATGTAATCCTGAACAAACAACTTGCAAAACAAACCTATTTGCTCCCTTTTTGGTCTTTTTATTATAGCGGTTTAGACATTAATGGCTGTGTGTTGAGTTATTTTGATGGGAGAGCATCTGTTATACAAGCTGTACACTCACTACTTTACATTGTAGCAAACTGTCATTTCTTCAGTGTTGTCACATGAAAGGATATAATACAATATTTACAAAAAATGTGAGGGGTGAGGAAATTTAACTTCTGTAAAATCCATATGTTAAAAGTGCAGTACGCGACACAGGCAAGGTATTCGTGGACCCTGGGGTATAGGTTCGTACGGTCAGGTGACAGGACACTGGAAAGCTTTTGAGGACACGCCCAGTGGACAACTCCCCTATAACCCTACCGTCCGCGAGTCCCCAGTTTGTAAAAAACTATGCAAATTAACAGAAGGGTGGCTCATGTCCTCTACTGTATACAAATATGTTATTTACAGGCAAGTCATAATTCCTCTTATCTTAATTGTACAATACAGGATGCAGGCAAAATATTCATAAATCCCCAAGAAATAAATAAGAAAAGCGGGCAGCAACAAGGCAAACAGAATTGTGCCAACAGCCTCAACAACAACATGGGTCAACAGACACAGCTTCAGAGAGTTGCTGCAAGAACCTCACAGTCGAAAGCTGCATCTACAGAAAACTGGATATCCACCTGGTAGAACTTTTAAAAAAGTAAGAACAGAGGACCAGGTGGCAGCCTTACACAGCTGGGTTACAGAAGCCTGGTGCCAAAATGCCCAAAAAACTCCCGCTGATTGGGTGCAATAGGCTTGAAAAAGCGCAGGACATTTGAGTGAGTAAGTTCTAGCAGTCAGATTTCTTATCTATCATATGATGGTGGACTGGAAAGCAGAGTGTCCCTTTGGAGGTCCTGACAGGGAAAATAGGGAAATTATCAAATCTAATAGAAGTTGTACCTTTAAAAAGTAGACTCTAATGGCTCTAGCTACATCCAGGCAAGAGAGACTTTCTTTATATGCTTTGGTGTACGGCATAAGGATGGTCTAACTATGTCTTCATTGGAGGTGGAAGACGGATACCAGGAAAGGATGGTCTTGGCAGTACGAGAACCTTGTGTTTGCAAAGTATGACGAACTGCTCCTTACTGGAGAGAGCCGCCAACTCAATTGTTAGACATGTCTGACAAACGTGATAGCAACCAAAAATCTGTGGTTATTACTTTCCAGTGATAGGGAAGGATGGGTTCAAGGGGTGGTTGCTGTAGGGCAGAAAGAACCAAACTAAGATCCCAAGAAAGCCAGGGTGTTGCAATGGATCATATATTATAACCTTTTTGTGATACAATAATAATCTAATTAAACCTTAAAGTGTCATATATAAATCACCAAAAACCCCCATAAATTGTCCAAAAAGAAAGAAAAAAAAATCCAACGAAAAAATCCCGTGTCCAAAAAAAGTCCCAGATTTCCAAACTTTATCATCCAATAGGAAGGATTGAATCCTATTCCATCCCGTGATAACCTCAAAGAAAAAAATATAGATACTCTAGTGCATTACCTTTATATAAAAGAATATTCACTCCGTGCAAAAACACAACCTATAAAAATGTGCAAAAACTTTTTTGTTGAATTAATTAATAATTATATATAGTGCACATATAAACTACAAATTAAACTGTGAACACTCCGTGAACACTGCAACACTGTGCAACCACCAACACCGATAGTATTACATACTATTACCCTCTGTATATATATAATCAGCTCATCAGCATTAAATCAGAGATCTTCTATTTCCTCTTCAAAGATATTTTCCAAGGTCCTCAAAAGACAAGAAGGGTCTCAAGACTCATATTCAAAGTATAGGGAAAATTTTAATAGCCACTTACATTTAAAATTCCAAATTTCCAGCTCCAAACATGGCTCCTATGCAAGTTCTAACAAACAAATGCAGTAAGCCATGTGTGAACAACCAACAAAATGGCCGCGGCGACACTTCCGGTCTGCGTACGTGCGTCTTGACGTCACACCCCTAACGCGTTTCGTCACTTCCGGACTTCGTCTGAAGGGATACAGACGTCCCACATCTCACTCCTTTTAAATCAATGCCTCTCAATAGTGTGAGGCTACCGCCGCCATTTTAGAAGAGGGAAAAACAGGCAATACCAATTCCTCTGTCATTCTTATAGGTACACAAGACCTAACGTATATCGGTCTTATCAAAATACCATACCCAAAGTATAACAGGGGACTGCAAGTTACTTATACATATAACAAATCACAATTACAATATACAAATATTACTCCACTAATTCTTGCCTCAATATTAACAAAGATAATTTGATAAAATATTACACCACATACCAAGACTATCTTACATATAATCATCACCATATTTCTAAAACCTTTTTAATAAATACAGATAAAATAATGATAATTATATTAATATTAATAATAGCCCCTCAAAATTTCATTTCTATCTTTATATCTTGGACTCTCATTAAAATCTTAATACTCTACTCCCTCTAGTGGTCACTCTCATGAACTATCCGACCTTACAAATAAAACATATTTTATTATTATTTAATAGCTCATACCATTTAAAATATCGAGGTCAAAAATCTTTTTCACCTCAAATCATATATTCAATTCCCTTTACTACAACTACAATAGGACTGCAAATAAATGCAACTATAAAATTAAATAATTATATTAATTATAAATTATATATATATTTTATATATCCTATTATATTATTTTCTATTGCTCTCCTTAACTACCATGATCAACCATAAAATCCTAAAAGAATCCTAGTTAACAGCTCCTAACTAATATACTTAAATTTTCACTATTAAAAATCTGAAATAAAACAATTTAAGTCAAGTTCTATATTTAGACCCCTTGGTTTTAGTGTATTCATCCTAAATATCCAAAAAGTTTCATTTTGAGACAATTTTTGGATTTTATTCCCACCCCTCCAATGTCCTTTTACAGTATCAATCCCACAAAATTTTAAAACACTTGGATCTGAGTTATGAAATTCTTTAAAATGTCTCGAGACACTATGGTCTTTTTTGCCCTTAATAATATTCCTCACATGTTCTTCCAATCTAACAGATAAATTTATTTTCGTTCTACCTATATATTGGAAGCGGCATGGACATTCCAACATATACGTTACATAACGTGTGTTACATGTAATAAACCGCTTAATGGAAAATTCTTCTCCGGTTGAATGGGATCTAAAGGATGAAATCACCCTATCTTTTATCCCAGTAGCTCTACACATTCTACACTTTTTGCATGGATAAAAACCTTTAAAATTGAACATCTCAAAAACTTTATCTCTTGGTGGAAAAATCACGCCTTTCACTAATGTACTCCTTAAATTATTCGCCTTTCTATAAATAAAGGACGGTTTATCTGGTAGCACCGAACTTAAAATATTATCTTTTTTTAAAATTGGCCAATGTCTCATAAATATATTTTCAATTTCTTTATATTGACAATTAAAACCTGAAATAAATGCGTACTCAATTCCATTCTTCTTTTCTTTAATTTTTAATTTATTCTTAATTTTCCCATCCCCTAAATAATTCTGACTTATTTTAAATCTAATTTTTTCCAATTTAATTGGATCATATCCCTTAGCAATAAACCTATTCAAAATAACTTCTGATTGCAAAATATAGTCCTCCAATCTGGAACAGTTCCTAAAAATTCTAGTAAATTGTCCCTTTGGTATGCCCTGTATCCACCGGGGATGGTGACAACTACTTGTAGGAATGTACCCGTTTCTGTCTGTATCCTTAAAAAAAGTTTTAAAATATAATTTATTATTCAACTTAAAAATAGTTAAAATCTAAAAAATTGACCAATTCCTTACTGACATTATGGGTAAAAGTTAATTCATAACTATTTTTCCCAATATAGTCTAAAAATTGCTGCAGACTCTCCTCCGTACCCTCCCAAACTACCAGAATATCATCAATGTATCTTTTCCATGTTTTTAACCCTTTCCAATTTTTACCAAAGATTTCCTTATCCTCCCATTTTGCTAAAAAAATGTTGGCCAAACTGGGAGCAAATTTCGCGCCCATCGCGACACCTTTCCTTTGCTCATAATATCCACCATCATACCAAAAATAATTCTTCCCCATGGAAAATTCCAATAGTTGTATGATAAACTTTCTTTGTTTAATATGTAAATCCGTATGGTGTTTCAAGGCCCACTTTATTGCATCTATTCCATCTTTGTGTTTTATACTTGTGTATAAGGAATTAACATCTATGGTGATTAGATACATCTCTTGCGTAGTCTCCATACCCTCCAATAAATTAATAACATCTTGACCGTCCTTTAAATACGAAGGCATTTTTTTAACCACCGGCTGTAAATAAAAATCTATATATTGACCCACCCTTGAATGTATTGACCCTATTCCATTAATAATAGGCCTACCTGGAGGATTAATCAAACTCTTATGGATTTTAGGTAGGATATATATATATGGAACCTTACAATGCAATGGAACAAGATATAACGCTTCTTTTTCATAAATAATTTTATCTTCTTCTGCTTTTTTTACCAATTTCAGGAGCTGTTTTCTATACAAGGCTGTAGGATTTTTTGGAATTTTTCCATACGTACTCCTATCTCCTAAGATTAGATTCATTTCCTCTTCATATTTCAGTCTATCCATTATAA
The DNA here is from genome assembly GCF_062004578.1 of Staurois parvus. Lineage (NCBI taxonomy): Eukaryota > Metazoa > Chordata > Amphibia > Anura > Ranidae > Staurois > Staurois parvus. The sequence continues at coordinate 3,454,274 of NW_028318025.1, forward strand.
CCACCCCTCCCCCCTTATCTGCTGGTCGAATCACGACATAATTTTTTTCTTTTAGTGTAAGCAGACCCTTATATATGGATTCTTCTTCTTTGAATTTCCGTGCATTTAATTCATATAAATCATCGATTGTCATCTGTTTAAACACCTCCACATTCATATTTCTAGAATTCGAAGGGTTAAACGTAGATTTATTCTTTAAATCACTATGGGCATATCTAGACCTAGACTGCAAATTTGCAGTAGATGTCGGCCCTGGTAGAGAGGCAAAGTATTTCTTAATATTAATTTTCCTAATGTATTTATTAATATCAATATATGTGTCGAATTTATTTAAATTCGATTTGGGAGCAAACTTAAGACCTTTATCTAATACTAAAATTTCCTCATCTGTTAACGGAACTGAACTAAGATTATAAATACCTTCCCCTATACTTCTTTTCTCTTCCTTTTGTTTTCGTTTCCTCCTTCTGATGTTCGCTTAATTATTAATTAATTCAACAAAAAAGTTTTTGCACATTTTTATAGGTTGTGTTTTTGCACGGAGTGAATATTCTTTTATATAAAAGGTAATGCACTAGAGTATCTATATTTTTTTCTTTGAGGTTATCACGGGATGGAATAGGATTCAATCCTTCCTATTGGATGATAAAGTTTGGAAATCTGGGACTTTTTTTGGACACGGGATTTTTCGTTGGATTTTTTTTTTCTTTCTTTTTGGACAATTTATGGGGGTTTTTGGTGATTATATATGACACTTTAAGGTTTAATTAGATTATTATTGTATCACAAAAAGGTTATAATATATGATTATTGCACTTTCTAGGGAGAAAGTATGACTTTTTGAGGGGTTTGAAGTGGAGGAGGTTATATATTTATTTGTTGCAATGGATGCTTAATGCGAGATACACCTTGAAGAAACGTTTTTATAAAGCCAAAGGGAAGCCAGAGATCTTTGAAAGAGATTGGACATGGCTGAGACCTGTCCTTTCAAAGTGCTCAAGGTCAAGTTCTGCTCAAGACTTGATTGTAGGAGGGCCAGAATGCACAGCACAGAGTAATATCTGGGACGGAAGTGCCTGTGTTCACATCAGGCAAAAAGGATTTTCAGGCACAACAGTCAATCTGTTAGCGGCTTTTCTTGCTTTAGGAAAGATAAGAATAACAGACTCAGAGACCCCTCTATGTTTTAAGACATGGGCTTCAACAGCCATGTCGCTAAAGCTAGAGACTGAGAAATAGGATGGAATAGAAGGCCATGAGATAGCACATCTGGCCTTTTGGGAAAAGACAAGGGGTCACCTGCTAGAGGTCTATCTCTGTGTACCAGGTTCTTCTGGGCCAATTTGGTACAATGAGAATCAGTTCTCTTTTCTTGATCTATCTTTTTTAAGCAGACAAGGCAGAATTCTCACTGAAGGAAAGGCAAGGGAAAATTAGCCTGAACTTAGACCAGGGAATTATCAAGGCATCCAAGGCCAGCACTAGAGGATCCTTGGTCTTGGCTACAAACAAAGGTAGTTTGTGGTTGAACCAAAAGGCTAGGATGTCTACATCTGGAATACCTCATTTCTGACATATTGGATTTAAGATGTCTGAAGGACCCATTCCCCTTGATCTAGGCAGTGGCGGGTGAGGTAGTCCACTTTCCAGTTGTCTACTCCTGGGATGTGGAATGCAGAGATTACTGGAAAGCGAGTTTCTGTCCATGAGATTATCTGGTTTACTTCTTTCAAGGCTGCAAGTCTCCTGGTGTCCACTGTTTGGGGAATGTAAGCCACCACTGTGGCATGGTCTGACTGCACCCCGACTAGGTTGTCCACAAAGAATGGGGGTCCAGTGTTGCAGAGCCATCTTAACTGCTCCGACGTCCAGGATGTTCCCTGGAACAATTCTCCCAGCCTGAAATGCCTAAAACGCATGCAAAATCCCATTGTGGGATGTCTCTCTGACCTTAATTCTCAAGTATGGTCTCTGGGAGAAAGACTTTTTTGTAAGGAAAAACCTTTGTTTGATGTGTTCAGGACCAGAGAAGGCTAGACAGCATATTTTTGGAAACTGATAACCCAACTGAAGGTTTGGAGCATCTAAATTGTTGTGTGGACAGATGCCGACAGCTGGAAAGGAGAGGAGTCCTTCAGGAGAAGTTAGTCTAGAGAACCTCTAACCTGGATGCCCCAAGTTCTCAGGAGGATAAGAAGAGGAGTTAGGACCTTTGTGAATACTCTGGGAGCAGAAGATAGAGTCAAAGGGCAGGGCAACAAACTGAAAGTGATGGGTTGCCACTGCAAAGCACAAGAACTGATGACAAGTTGGATAAATGGGAACATGCAGATGAGCATACTGGGTGTCTATGGATGCCATGTATTCTCCTTGTCTCAGACAGGAATTACTGACCTTGTGGATTCCAAGCAAAATTTTGCAATATGAAGGAATTTTAGGTCCAGAATAGGAATAACCCCCCACTGAGTTTTAGTACTGTGAACAAGTTTGAAATTTTTTTTTTTTTTTAAAAAGTCTTGTGGACTACTCTCCAGGACATGAGGGCAAGGGCATTTTGCAAATCTGACTGTTCCTGAACAATCTTTAGTTGATTTTAAATAAGAAAGCATTGATTAAACTCACAGGTCAGGAACCCTAAGAGGGTGCCCCTTCATTGGAAGTGGTCTTTGTGGATAAAGTCTTGAACCAAAAAGAAGGGCAGAATTTTGGTTTGGAAGTTGATGTCTGGGTGGATCGATTAGGTAGAGGGTCCTGAGGAGGGGGGTTTGAGAAGTAAAACCTTACCTCCTGTGAATGTCAACTCTCTCCCTAAACAGATGTCTTTCTTAAAAAGGCATACATGTGAGGTGCTTTTTACAGGCAGTTTCAGCTTCCCAGGTTTTAAGCCACAAGATTTTGTGCATGTTAATGGAGATTAGGGCTATTATAAAAATGTGACTCATGGCAGAAATTGCTACAATTGCTCTGTTAAATCTCAATCATGGAAAACAGGGTCATGCCGAAATTGCAGTGAGAGCTGGTTGCAGGGCTGAGCCTGCCAAATTAAAGATAGTCTTTAAAAGCACCTAAAACTTTCTACCTGTGTAATCTTCAAAAGAAGGGACATATGCAATACACAGTACAATGAGATGCTTGCTTAAGACTGACACAGCAGGACCAACCTTTAACATGTGGTTAACAAACCCCATGTGATAACATTGAGCAGGTGACAGGTACTCTTTATGGTGACACTGGGGGTCTAATAGACCCCAATGTTTTCTCCAAAAAGCAACTAACCAAAGCCAGATCTGCTTGGTTAACTGCCTCACAGTTCTAAAACTGGAAGTGACAAAATCATCAACACTTTTGGTTTCATTCCGTGCAGAGGAGGTAGAGAAATGGAGGTTCCCCAATTTCCTCCCACGTGCCATCCTGAAGCGGTTTGATGTGGCCCCAGGCTCCCAGTAAGAGAATAAGAGCAGGAGAGCTATTGCAGCCACAAGCTTGTGCTTAACTGTTCAGTCTCTGGATGTACATACTACATCCAAAGAGCTGAAGTGGTTAAATAAAATTGATAACATAAGGCGGAATAATAAAGTTTGCCTGTGTCTAGTGCTATAAACATAAGCATTTCTATATGAAAAAAAAAAAAAAAAAAAACGTACCTAAAAAAGTTACTATTACTTACCAAGACAGATTTAGGCATTGCGGGTTTGAAAGCATTGCAGAAATCCACCAACTTCTTCTCATAGTATTTGCAGATAACCACCTCTTCATGAGGCTCCATATTAAATATTTCACCCAAGTGTGCCTGTGAGAGACATTTTACATCTACATGTGGTTTATGTATACAGTACACTTTTGCAAAACATCACATTTATGTCACAATACACAAAGGATTAAATAAACCATAAGGTGGGCAATAATGCCAACTGACATTTCTTTAAAGTTTTTCTTCACTCATGCCCCACATAGATAAGCATTTGGACAATTCATATATAGTGCCCTTAGTCAACAAACAATGCAATAGAACAAAATCCTAAGTGCAAAGTCAGTGACCTACTGTAACCAATCAGTCTTGGAACTGGATTCCAAATGGTTGCTATAGGTTCTGCACTTTACTTCTATGCACACTGGGCTAAAAAACAAACAAAAAAAACACCAGTTCTTTTTGCAGGAAAAACAAAAACGCTCATATAGTGTTTTTGTACAGGAGTTTAGAATTTTTTTCTGCCAGAAAACTCCTCTCAAAAATGCAAACCAGAAGGGTTTTTTTCTGCCTCCAAATGCTGAGCTGCTTCGACAAGCAAAAACTCCTATAGAAACAATTTTTTAAACCAGTGTGCATGGACTCTATAGAAGACCAAAACCTAATCATTAAAATCTTATCTACGCTTTTGAAGTTAACCTTTACAGTAGAACTAAATATATAACATTTTTGATTTTGGATGGAGTAATAAAGGGTTATAATCCCTGTCAGATATTTTTTATGCCATCTGTGTCCCATTGGGGGATTTCCTTCCACTTCTTGTCCAGTAACATACACAGGAAGTCAGAGAAAATCCAAGTGAGAGAATCCCTAGCTGTCACCAGATCTAGGGTCTCCATTGGAAGCTTTTCCTCTATTCTTGGTGACAACCCAAAATTTGTAACTTTCTTTCACTCTCTGTGATAACAGGAAGATTCACCCTCTATCTGTCTTGGTTTCTAACACAGACAGCAATCAACACCAGACAGCAGTTCTAATCCCTATCCCCTCTATCCAAGACTTTAGAAATACTTCAGGAACAAAAAAAAAAAAAAAGTACACATTTTTGCAGGACAAATGTGCATTATTTGTTTTCACAGGAAGCTGCAGAGCATTGCACCAATAATAATATCAATTTCTGTAATCTTTCTAATTTGATGTACCACTTTTCTCCAGAATACTTTTATCTTTGGACATTCCCACCATATGTGGTAAAACGTGCCTATCTCTCCACATCCTCGCCAACACAAAGGTGATTTCTCCCCTCTCATCCTATACTCTATAATCGGTGTAATATATCCTCTTGCAAACATTTATAATTCATTTCCACTTCCTGTGTACTTATATTCTCGTGAACCAATCTAAATATTTTTTTCTGTTTAACCTCATCTATCTCCACCCCCAAATCTCTTTCCCATTTTTCTATATACATTAACTTTTTTTCACCTATATCTAACTTCTTGAGAATTTTATATATTTTTGCCGTACCATGTTTCCCATCACCTCGTGATCCCAACAACCTCTCAAACAAGTTCCAATCTATACTAGCTCTCGAAGGCTTAGGTAATTTCCCCACAAAGCATTTTAATTGATTATAGCTACAACTATCTATCTCAGTGAAAATCTTTCCTCTTCCTTTTCCAAGTCCGTAAGTGTTCTCAATTCTACACCTTTCATTATATCTCTCAACTGGGCTCCCTCATTCCTGATCCATTTTCCTGAGACTTCCTCCCTACCTGGTGGGAAGAACCCTGAGTTTCTCAATGGCATCAAGAATGAGTTATACTCCCACTTTAACTGTTTGTGCATTTTATCCCACACTCTTAAAACATTTAATGTATACACACTCATGCTCTCTTTTAATCCTCTATACTCTGTAGGCACCCATATACTCCTACTTAAATTATTACCACTAAGTGAATTTCTATTGTGACCCAACTTTTCCCTTTTAAATTATATGTCCAGTCAAATATTCTAGCCAAAATAACTGCTTTATAATATCTCTTAAAATCTGGCACTCCCAATCCGCCTCTTTATTTCTAGTTATCACTTCATAAGATACTCTAGGTTTTTTTATTTCTCCAAATGAATCTTATCTTTTTCATTATCTTAAAACATACCTCTGGAAGCTTAATATGGACCATTTGGAATTTATATAGGATTTTGGGAACTACTTCCATTTTTATCAAATTTATACGTCCAGGACCGATTTCCTCCCCCTAGTCTCTTTAATTCCTCTCTAATTTCATTTAACATTAATATATAATTTGATTTATACAAGTTTTTATATGCCGAAGTGAGTTTTACCCCCAAATATTTTAGTTCTCTCTCTTTCCATACAAAGGGAAATTCCCCCTTGTATCCCCCTTTTTTCCTTATTTGTAAGGTTTATATTTAAGATCTCTGTTTTAGATGGGTTAATTTTTAAGTTTGAAATCTCTCCATATTCCTTCAGTGTCCTCATTAAGTTAGGGAGCATTATCCTAGGATTTCCTACATAAAACAATAAATCATCCGCAAAAGCGGCAACCTTATCCTCTATATTTCCTATCCATATTCCTTTTATGTCTGAGTTTTTCCTTATTGCTGCCAACAGTGATTCCAAGGACAAAACATACAACAATGGGGACAGCGGGCAGCCCTGTCTTGTTCCATTTGTCATCCCAAATGACTCCGACATCTCCCCATTTACCATAACCACTGTAGAGGGGCTCCTATACAACTTTCCTATCCAAGTTCTCATTCTAGCACCCACTCCCAGGATCTCCAATGTATCCATCATATATCCCCAATTAACTCTATCAAATGCCTTCTCTGCATCCACTGAAAGAACCACCACTGGAGTCTTCCCCTTTCTACTTTTCTGAATAAGCAACAGTGATCTCAACCCATTATCTCTACCCTCTCTCCCTTGAACAAAACCCACCTGATCTTCATGTATCCATTCAGGCATTAAATCTCTCAGTCTATTTGCTAAGATCTTTGCATAAATCTTCGTATCTATAGTTAATAATGATATTGGTCTATAACTTGAACATTGGGTGGGATCTTTTCCTTTCTTGTAAATGAGGACCGTCTGAGCCTGCAGTGAGTCTCGTCTCATATCCATCTCCTCCCCCAAGGCGTTGAAATAGGACTTCAATTTAGGTATTAACAATTCACTATATTTTTTATAATATCTAACAGTATACCCATCTGGCCCTGGGCTTTTGCCTGTCATGGAATTTTTTAATGCTATCTTTATTTCTTCATAGGGAATTTCAGATTCTAGCGAATTCAAAAGATCATTTAATTTCGGGAGACCTGCATTTTTTAAATAAATTCTTTTTTCTACATTTGTTATTCCGTCCTTACCTGTTAAATCTTGGGGGGCAATGTTATAAAGTTTGCTCTAATAATCCCTGAACACGTTCACAATATCTCTAGTTGAGTAAACCAGTTCTCCCTTAGGGTTCTTTATTTTCTCTATATAATTCCTATTTTTCTTTTTCCTCAAAGCTCTCATTAAAAACTTTCCTGTTCTATCCCCCCATCTATATCTATCACATAACACTTTGTTAAAGACTCTCTTCTTCTCCCATCATAATCTCTAGTTCTCTCTTTTCCTTTACTTTCTGCATTATCTCTTTCGTTATATTCTTTTTATGCATTTGTTCACACTCCGCTAATTCCTTTAGGAGCCTACTGATCTCTCTTCTCTCTCTTGCCCCAATTGCGATGACGACTCCCCTTATATATACACCTTATGGGCCTCCCACACTGTAGCCTCCGACATCTCCCGTTTCATTTTCCTCAAAATCTCTCCTAATTTCCTCTCCAATCTTTCGCTCGATCCATTAGGAGATTAGGAGATCCTCATTCAACCGCCAAACCGACCCACCTGGAGGCCTTCTTCCCCATCCTACTTTCATTACAACCGGGGCATGGTCTGAGAGTGACATAATCTCTATTGTTACTCTAACCAAAGACTCTATTAATCTGGGATCTATCAGTATGTAGTCCAGTCTAGAATACATCTCATGAACCCTTGAGAAGGAATAGTCTATCTTTCATGTGCATAATTCTCCAACTGTCCACCAGCTGATACTCCCTTATCACTTTCCTCAGTACTCTTAGGGACTTACTACCCTCTCTTTGTAAGGATGAATTTGTATCCATTTGTGGGTCCATACATAAATTAAAGTCCCAAGCTACTATCAAATACCCCTTTCTAAAATCCATCAATTTTTTTTTTAAAATGTTTTCAGGAATAGCTCCGGTTTCTTATTAGGGCAATAGATATTAGCAACAGTACATTCAATATCTTGTATTTTACCTCTCAGAAATAAAAACCTCCCCTCCGGGTCTGTCTCTCTTTCTTCCAACTCAAACCTTATATTCTTTGCAAATCCTATAGCTACACCCTTTGCTCTCTTAACAGGGGAATCTGCGTAGTACCATAATGGATAATATCTAGAACTCAACTTTACATTTGACTTCAATTCAAAATGCGTTTCCCGCAGGAAAAGCACTGAATCTGCTCTATGTTGTAGTTCCTTATATAATTTAAATCTTTTCCCTGGACAACGCAACCCGTTTACATTATAGGTTTTAAATCTTAAATCTTCCATTTCCTTTATATCCTTTCCCTTCTCTCCATCTTTTCCTCTCACTCTCTCCGCCCCTATTACTCCTATCTTCCTCCAAGCTATCCAACCCAATATCCTCCCTCCTACCCTCCCACACCCTTCCACCCTCCAGTCCACCCCCTCCCTCCCACACCTCCCTTCCTTTAGGCTTACATTTTGCCTATACATCTTTTGAGGGACCAAACCCACCATAGATTTACCACCTTGGGGTTAAACTCCAACCATGGACAGATCCCCCCACCACCCCAAAACTATCTCAATCAATTCGATATGCTCCCCACATTTCTTGAGGCCCCAAGAGAGGAAGAGAAGAGAGAGGGGTAGCGCCGAGCGGGGAAAAAAAAAAAAAACTTCCACCCACCGCTCTACCCCCCTCCCTCAGTTCCCTATCTCCCTTTTCTAGCAAACTGCCACTCCTCTTTCCCTCTACCTCCTAAACCCCCTTCTTCTACCTCTCAACCAGGGACCTCCATCATTTGCAACTCAAGTCTATCACAGAAGTCTCTTAAGTCCTCAGGGAATCTCAAACGCGCTTCAACTCCATTCTTCCATCCGATTAGACACTCCGGAATACCCCATCTATAGTGCACCTTTTGCTTTATCATCTGCTCTAACAGGGGTTTTAGTGATCTTCTCCTCCACAATGTCTCTGCTGTTAAATCTGCAAAAATCTGTATATTCATTTCTCCATATTTGATACTTTATCTTCCCTTAATCTTTCTCCATACTTCTTTATCTCCCCATTTCTGAAATTGGACAATTATATCTCTTGGTTTCTCTTTTCCACTTCCTTGTTGATTCCTTCCTATCCTGAAAACACCTTCCAGGTTAACCACTTCTGTTTCTGGTCTGTCCATTATGGAGTTTAAGATTTTACAGATAAGGCCTCGTGTTTCTTCTCCCTTTACCGACTCTGGATCTCTTTACTTTATCACTCCCCTGTGGAAAGATCATCTCTATTCAGGGGGGACATCCTGCTGCATGATTTTCCCGTTTGTAATACCATGTACTGGGGGGGGTGTCTGCCTTTCTCCTCTCACCTCTAAACGCCGACCGGCTTTTCCCCTACCCTGTGCTTCTCTGTGGCTGACACGTGGTCAAGCTGCACCTCCTCGGCAACCCTGCACTCTACCCTCACTTCCTCGAGCGGGTCTCCAATCCGGCCCGATGTCGCGGTCTACCTCCTCCTCACCGCTCCCGGAGCACCGTCTCCACTGCGGGACCCACCATACTCCGGTAGGTCACCCCGGCCCCTGCTCTCCAACTGTTGTATCCGAGGTGGTGGGGAAGCACGGAGAGCACCCACACCGTGCCCTCCTACACAGCCATAGTTAGGCTCCTCCCCCCTCCAGGTTTGCTGCCCATCCAGAGATAAGTAGTACTGAGATGCAACAAAGTTTAAAAAAAAAAAAGAAAAAAAAAAAAAAAAAAAAACAACCTGACTGCCTTGTAAGAAAAAAAGAACAAAGATCTACTTTCTTGTCACTGTTACACAATGGCTGTGATTCAATAAAGCATTTGGCAGGGGAAGAACCTCCCCCCAAACACACACGCTGTTATGGGATGTCATGCTCTTGAGGTGGCAGGTTGCTTAGCAACATGTAATACCCTAAATACAGATGTAACATGTGAGATGTTGCAAATGCTGGCATTAGCCTTTAACCCTTTTATTGCCAAAGTATGTAGTACATTGGTGGTGACGGTGTTTTACACACATTCATGGAGGCTGCGGCTGTTCGTAGTGTGGGTAAATCTGACAAGCTGTCAGCTATCAGATGTAAGAGATCTGGTGACTGTACAGCCAGTCAGATCCCTTCCACACACCCAGTAACTTCTGGTTTTCCAACATGTCTCCAAACATGCTTCCACTATGTTCCTCTGCATGCCCATCAGCAGATCTGGCATGGCATAGTGGGTGTCACTAGGCAAAGGGGATCACTGATCTCCCCTTACTACTAATGACCTAGAAATGATTTGTAAATCATCACTTCTGGATCCTGTTATCACTTTCTCCAGCCAGTATAGATGGGACAGAAACAAATGAGGTGTGTTCTGAACTGCATTAGTTTGATTAAAAGGACACGTGAGACATCAAGGGTCTTTTAAAGACCCAATGTCTTAGTTAAGAAAAAAAAAAAAAGTGTATACAATTAAAGTTACACCTAAGAACTTAAAATCGCAGGCAAAATGTTTGAACCAGATTTACCCACACTACGAACAGCCGCAGCCTCCATGAATGTGTGTAAAACACCGTCACCACCAATGTACTACATACTTTGGCAATAAAAGGGTTAAAGGCTAATGCCAGCATTTGCAACATCTCACATGTTACATCTGTATTTAGGGTATTACATGTTGCTAAGCAACCTGCCCCTCATTCCCCCACCCCAGCATACACATATGTACAAAACAAACATCTGCGTCGGGGACACCTACATGTGAAAACTTTGATTGGCACACTCAGGAGCGAGAGCAACAATTCTAGGTCCATTATTCACAGTTAACACTAAAACGGATTCAAACATCGCCTACTGAAAATACAGTGCCTTGAAAAAGTATTTTCATACCACTTGAAATTTTCCACATTTTGTCATGTCAGATATTTATTTGTAAAAAAAATTTTGAAAACCATTTATCAGGGGTATACATACTTTTTCAAGGCACTGTATATTTTACCAAAAGACTGATAATATATTGCATTTTTGTGCCCTAAAATTAACTTTAGTGTATTTTTTTTTCTGAAAATTGGCATTTCAAAAACTGTTGCACCAATTTCATGTGCCATAAAAAATTGGAACTACCATTAATTTTATTCTCCAGGATGTCAGCTTTCAATAAATATATAATGCTTGGGGGTTTTATGTAATAATCAAGCCTAAAATTATTATTTTAACCTTGTGTGAAAAAAGAAAAAAAAAAAAAAAGGGACTTCAAACAGTGAAAGGGTTGACACTGGGACATTTATAAATGTACCTTGGTAGATGAGAGATTAAAGTGGAACTTTAGCTAATAATAAATAAAAATTGACAGACAGGCAGGATTTTTATTGCAGAAAAGCTATACTTTATCTCTTCTGCATTAAAGCCAAAGCTGACTGAACTCCTTCACATGTTCGGGAGTGATGTCATCCCTGCCATGCCAATGAGAGCAACTGGTGATGGAAGCCCGCCACCCAAAAATGTCAGCAACCAGTAAGGAGCTCCTGGACATTGCATTGCTAGATTTGCAATATAAAAAAAAATTATATATAATATTTTTTCCTACTTTTTGCTATAAAACATATCCAAAAAGAAAAATTCTTCAGAAATTTAAGCCAAAATGTATTCTGCTACATGTCTTTGATACAAAAAAAAAAAAAAATCCAAATAAGTGTAGTTTGATTGAATTGTATGAAAGTTATAGCATCTACAAACTATGGTATATATACGCTGGAATTTTTTTTTTTTAATTTTTATAATATTAATGGTGGTGATCAGAGACTTATAGTCAGACTGTGGTAGTGCAGCAGGCAATCTGATACTAACTGACGCTGGAAGTGACACTAATACAGTTATCAGTGCTAATGCTATACACTGTCACTGTACTGACACTGGTTGGAAAAGAGTTAACATCTAGGGGCGATCCAAGGGTTAACTGTGTGCCTAACAAGTTTAATGTGGTCTGCTTTTTATTAGATATCTGTTTGGTCTTTGTCCCAGCTGTACAGAGGCCTGTGTTGTTTGTCAACACAGGGATCTGGGCTGTGATTAGACAGTTAATCAACAGGTCTCAGCTATGAATAATTTGCTGAAACCTACCGCTGTGTCCAATCTCAGTGGGAATTGGCAGGGGGGGAGGGCAGCAAGCACCCTGAACCCAGAAACATGTCTAAACAGAGGATCAAACATTTAACCACCTCCCCTCCCGATGCACATCATATGACGTCTCGGGGTTTAAGTGGAGATATTGGAATGATACCTGCAGCTACAGGCATCATCCAGATATCTTTGATTTCAGCCACCCCCGCCAACCAGCACCCTCTCCGTATTCTCCCGTGCTATTGTGAACCTGGAGATCCGGTTCTTGGCCACCGTCGGTTCACCATAGAGCTGGCCATGGACCAGATGGTCCACGGCCATCTCTATGAACCTGGGAAGCTGGAAGCGACGTCATGAAAAAGGGAAAAAAGTTAAAGGCGATGTCATGTTAAAGGGAAAGTGTAAAAATATAACAAATACACGGCTGTATATGTAAACTGCGTTCGAACCACAGGTGAGGTATTGCAGCAATTGTTATAGCGAGAGCAATCTAAACTGGTAGCATCTGCAAATTTTTAAAGTTGCCTATGGCAACTTTAAGTACCTGTAAGTACTTTAAGTACCTGTAGTTTGGCACTTCCACGAGTGTGCACAATTTTAAAGCGTGACATGTTTGGTATCTACTTACTCGGCATAACATCACGTTTTATCTTTTACCAAAAACATTGGGTTATATATCTTCCTGATCAGGCCATTTTGTTACGTTACGGCGCTGCGTTACTTTAACTGACAATTGTACGGTCATGCACTGCTGCACCCAAATTCAATTTATGTCCTTTTTTTCTCCCCACGAATTGAGCTTTCTTTTGGTGGTACTTGATTGCCTGTGCGGTTTTTATTATTTGTGCTAAAAAAAAAAAAAAAAAAGACCAACAATTTTGAGGGAAAAAAAAAAAAACTATATATTTGACTTTCTGCTATTAACCACTTGCCTACTGGGCACTTAAACCCCCTTCCTGCCCAGGCTAGTTTTCAGCTTTCAGTGCTGTCGCACTTTGAATGACAATTGCACGATCATGCAACACTGTACCCATATGAAATTTTTCTTTTTTTTTTTTTTTTAAAGACAGACAGAGCTTAATTTTGGTGGCATTTAATCACCTCTGGGTTTTTTTATTTTTTGCTAAACAAACCAAAAACAACTGAAAATTTTGAAAAAAAAAAACAAACTTTTTTCTTAGTTTTTGTTATAACATTTTGTAAATAAGTGATTTTTCTCCTTCACCGATATGCACTAACGAGGCTGCAGTTATGGACACCGATAGGTGGCACTGATGAGTAGGCACTAGTAGGTGGCACTGATGGGCATTGACAGGTATCACTCATATATGGCACTGACTGGCACTGTTAGGCGGCACTGACGAGCACTGGCAGGTGGCATTAATGGGCACTGACAGGTGGCACTGCTGGGGCTACACTGATCATCAGGGCACACTGATGATCAGTGTAGATGTCCTCTCTGTGGAATGCCGATTACCAGCTCTCCTCACCTCTCGAGCTGTCAGCGTGACAGCTCGTGAGGAGAGAAATGCCGGTAACGGGTATTTCCCTATTTACATGTGGTCAGCTGTGATTGGACACAGCTGATCACATGACTGAGCGGACATCTTTAGCTCTGTTGATCGGTGATCCTCTGTGTCCAAGGGACACAGCGCACCACCGATCGCCGCGCTGCGCGCTCCCGGAGCCGTGCACGCACGGTTAGAGTGGGAGGACGTCATATGACGTCCTCCCAGAACGAGAGAACCACCTTGCGTCCGTCATTACCTTATATGGCGGGCGGGAAGCGGTTAAACATGTCCAGTAAAGAAATGTTAAAAATCAAATTTCGTCATACATTTAGGCCAAAATGTATTCTGCTTTCCTATAAAAAAAATCCCAATACATGTAAATTAAATAGTTTACGTGAAAGTATTAAGTTTATTTATTTATTTTGGATAGTAATGGCGGCGATCAGTGACTTATAGCGGGACATTATGACACTGGGGGGAACTGACTTGGTGTCACTGACATCCTCAGTGACACCAATACAGTGATAAAAAAAAAAAAAAAGCACTGACACTGTACTAATGGCACTGGGCAGGAAGGGGTTAACATGAGCAGCGATCAATGGGTTAACTGTGTTCAGGGAGTGTATTACTATGGGGCGGTGTCTGTGTGCTTCACTGTAACCGCACTGCTGTGGATGGCTGTGCACAGCACAGCCATCCAGAGCAGTGTGCCCGAGCTGACAGGGAGGAGGACTGTTAATAAACAAAACAGTTCTCTTTCCCGTCAGAGATCTTCAGAAATCGCCAGGCGCCAGCTATTGACAGCCATGCCCGCAAAATCACATATATACGTGATTTTGCACACCCATGCCGCCCTGTAGCAGTATTTACAGGGTGGTCAGGAAGCAGTTAGTTTATTTTTTTCAATTGCATTTGAAAAATTGCTGCGCAAATCCCATGTGACAAAGATGGCAACAGCAGCCATTTTGTTCTCTAGGGTCTCTAAAAAAATATATATATATTTTATATATATATATATATATTATGTTTGATGTTCTGAGTAATTTTATAGAAAAAATAAATAAATTTCCATGTAGAAGAGAAATGCCAGAATTGGCCTGGACTAAAAGTGATTAAAATATTGCAGCATTTAAGCACATTTTCTACAAGTAAAGAAAATGACTGGACAATCTTATCAGAAACCTTATGACTGGTTATCAGCTTTCCCTGGTAACTTCTGTGAACTACAGAACACCTCCATCTATGTAATGAAGAGGGGGAGGTGTCTGTAGTCCAAATCAAGAGAAGGAAACTAAGTCTGAGAAAAGAGAACAAGTGTAACCAGCACATCGAATGCCTGCTCAGCTGTACTAGGGAAGTTGTGTTTCTGTCCTCAGCTACACTGTATGTCAATCTCTATTCCATTACTTCTCTGCACCTTCCTGCTACTGCACCAGGAGAGTCCCCATAATGAGAGTAGAAATGCCACCAGACCACCCCGGAAGAGGTCATATTCCATTGTGTGTCAGGCTCCAATAGTACACAGAGGGCAGCATGGCGTCACTCAGCAGGCAGGCACCCGCCCGCACCTTACACTGTACCTGTCCTGTCCCTCGTATCCGGGCCCGACACCGACTATTAGCCTGTGTCCGGAGTCGCTGTACTGCCTCCTCACTGGGGAAGGTCCAGTGCTTCTTCTGGGTGCTGTTGTGGTACATATTCCTCTCTCACACACAGCGCTGCCGGCGCGGCCAATATACGTCACCGTGATGTCAGAGGGTGCCCAGCACAACCACGTGGTGTCCTTCCGCCCATACTGGGTGTAGGGAAGAGGAGAGAGCCAATAGGATTGTGCTGGGGATTGGCGCTGGTGCGAGAGGAGAGGGAAATGCCTTCTCCATCCCTTCATAATGGATGGAGGGAGGGGGGGGGGGCGCAGGCTGTATTTGACAGAAGAGAGGAGTAGGATACACCAGGAGGGCATGTCTTCTCCATCCCTTCATAATGGTTGTAGGGAAGAAGGGGGGGGCACAGGCTGTATGTGACAGAAGAGAGGAATAGGATACACCTGGAGGACATGCCTTCTCCATCCCTTCATAATGGTTGTAGGGAAGAAGGGGGGAAGCAGGCTGTATGTGGCAGAGGAGAGGAATAGGATACACCAGGAGGACATGCCTTCTCCATCCCTTCATAATGGTTGTAGGGAAGAAGGTGGGGGGGTGCAGGCTGTATGTGGCGGAGGAGAGGAATAGGATATACCAGGAGGTCATGCCTTCTCCATCCCTTCATGATGGTTGTAGGGAAGAGGGGGGCAGGCTGTATGTGGCAGAGGAGAGGAATAGGATACACCAGAAGGACATGCCTTCTCCATCCCTTCATAATGGTTGTGGGGAGGGGGGGCTCAGGCTGTATGTGGCAGAGGCGAGGAATAGGATACACCAGGAGGACATGCCTTCTCCATCCCTTCATAATGGTTGTAGGGAGGAGGGGGGCACAAGCTATATGTGGCAGAAGAGAGGAATAGGATACATCTACTGGATATAGGGAAGAAGAGACATGGTATCTGCTCAGGCTGTATGTGGCATAGAAGGGGAGAGCAGTGCTCCACCAGGACATGTCTTCTCTATCCTTTCATACTGATACAAAAGACATCATATCTGAGGCAGTGTGTGGCAGAGGAGAGGGTTAAGCTACACCAAGAGGACATGTCTGCTTCATGCTATGTGAAGTGTATGGCTTAGGGGACATCACATCTCAGGGTGTGTGTGGCAGAAGACAGGGCTAGGCTCCACAAGGAGGACGTCTTCTCCATCCCTTCATCCTGAACATCATATCTCAAACTCTGTGTGGCAGAGGAGACGGATAGACTCCACCAGAAGCACGTGTATTTTCCAACCCTTCATTCTGGGTGTACAGTGCCTTGAAAAAGTATTCATACCCCTTGAAATTTTCCACATTTCGTCATGTTACGACCAAAAACAGAAATGTATTTTATTGGGATTTTATGTGATAGACCAATACAAAGTGGCAAATAATTGTGAAAAGGAAGGAAAATGATAAATGGTTTTCAAATTTTTTTACAAATATCTGAAAAGTGTGGCATGCATTTGTATTCAGCCCCTTTTACTCTGATACCCCTAACTAAAATCTAGTGGAACCATTTGCCTTCAGAACTAATTAGTAAATAGAGTCCACCTGTGTGTAATTTAACCTCAGTATATAATACAGCTGCTCTGTGAAGCCCTCAGAGGTGTGTTAAAGAACATTAGTGAACAAACAGCATCATGAAGGCCAAGGAACACACCAGACATTTCAGGGATAAAGTTGTGGATATGTATGAAGCAGGGTTAGTTTATAACAAAATTATCCCAAGCTTTGAACATCTCATGGAGCACCGTTCAATCCATCATCCGAAAATGGAAAGAGTATGGCAAATCTACCAAGACATGGCCTGGCACGAAGAGCATTAATCAGAGAAGCAGCCAAGAGGCCCATGGCAACTCTGGAGGGGCTGCAGAGATCCACAGTTCAGGTGGGAGAATCTGTCCACAGGACAACTATTAGTTGTGCACTCCACATATTTGGCCCTTATGGAAGAGTGGAAAGAAGAAAGCCATTGTTGAAAGAAAGCCATAAGAAGTCCTGTTTGTAGTTTGAGAGAAGCCATGTGGGGGACACAGCAAACGTGGAAGAAGGTGCTCTGGTTAGATAAGACCAAAATATTACTTTTTGGCCTAAAAGCAAAACACTATGTGTGACAGAAAATTAACATTGCACATCACCCTGAACACACCATCCCCACCGTGAAACGTGGTGGCAGCATCATATGGGGATGCTTTTCTCAAGCAGGGACAGGGAAGCTGGTCAGAGTGTACCCAACACTGGTGGAGTGGAGGAGGAGAGTGAATTGGGAATCCAGAATATACATGGAGGAGAGAACATGATCTATCCGAGGAATGCAGTGGACATAGTATGCAGCCCGCCTGTGTAAGGGGGTCCTGGAGCTCTGCGGAGTGTGGACCTAATGGGGAGAGCATGTTTGTTGCACCAGGAATCAACACTATCTACATAGGAAAAATATCACTTTTAACACGGACTACACAAGCACTTTTTAAGAGCACTGCAGTTTATGTAATATTTGCACAATAGAAAATTTGTGATCCAAACAACTCCAGACCTTTTACTTGCTTAATTAATGAAGAAATAACGAAGGAGTAGCCCACACCTGGCTATGAAACACCTTTTGATTCAACTGTCCAATTACTTTAGGTCCCTTGAAAAAGGGGGGATGGCTCTTAAGAGCTGTAATTCCTAAACCCTTGTTCGAATTTGGATGTACATACCCTCAAATTAAACCTGAGAGTGCACTTTCAGCCCATATCCATTATATAACTATAGCTTGAATATGTTTTGGTAAATAACAGTATATATATATATATATACATATATATATACACATATATATACAGTGGGGATCGAAAGTTTTGGCACCCCAGCTAAAAATTTGTATTAATGTGCATAAAGAAGCCAAGGAAAGATGGAAAAATCTCCAAAAGGCATCAAATTACAGATTAGACATTCTTATAATATGTCAACAAAAGTTAGATTTTATTTCCATCATTTACACTTTCAAAATAACAGAAAACAAAAAAATGGTGTCTGCAAAAGTTTGGGCACCCTGCAGAATTTATAGCATGCACTGCCCCTTTTGCAAAGCTTAGACCTGCCAGTGTCATGGATTGTTCTCAATCATCGTCTGGGAAGACCAGGTGATGTCAATCTCAAAGGTTTTAAATGCCCAGACTCATCTGACCTTGCCCCAACAATCAGCACCATAGGTTCTTCTAAGCAGTTGTCTAGAAAACTGAAACCGAAAATATTTGACGCTCACAAAGCTGGAGAAGGCTATAAGAAGATAGCAAAGCGTTTTCAGATGTCAATATCCTCTATTCGGAATGTAATTAAGAAATGGCAGTCATCAGGAACCGTGGAAGTTTAAGCAAGATCTGGAAGACCAAGAAAAATATCAGACAGAACAGCTCGCAGGATTGTGAGAAAAACAATTCAAAACCCACGTTTGACTGCACGATCCCTCCAGAAAGATCTGGCAGACACTGGAGTTGTGGTACACTATTCCACTATAAAGAGATACTTGTACAAATATGGTCTTCATGGAAGAGTCATCAGAAGAAAACCTCTTCTACGTCCTCACCACAAAAATCATCGTTTGAACTTTGCAAATGAACATATAGACAAGCCTGATGCATTTTGGAAACAAGTTCTGTGGACCGATGAGGTTAAAATTGAACTTTTTGGCTGGAATGAGCAAAGGTACGTTTGGAGAAGAAGGGGCACAGAATTTAATGAAAAGAACCTCTGTCCAACTGGTAAGCATGGGGTTGGATCAATCATGCTTTGGGGTTGTGTTTCAGCCAGTGGCACAGGGAACATCTCATGAGTAGAAGGAAAAATGGATTCAATAAAATTTCAGCAAATTTTGAATGGTAACTTGATGCCATCTGTGAAAAAGCTGAAGTTAAAGAGAGGATGGCTTCTACAAATGGATAATGATCCTAAACACACCTCAAAATCCACGGGGGATTACATCAAGAGGCATAAACTGAAGGTTTTGCCATGGCCTTCACAATCTCCTGACCTCAACATAATTGAAAATCTATGGATAGACCTTAAAAGAGCAGTGCGTGACAGACAGCCCAGAAATCTCAAAGAACTGGAAGACTTTTGTAAGGAAGAATGGGCAAAGATACCTCAAACAAGAATTGAAAGACTTGGCTGGCTACAAAAAGCGTTTACAAGCTGTGATACTTGCCAAAGGGGGCAGTACAAGATATTAACTCTGCAGGGTGCCCAAACTTTTGCAGACACCATTTTTTGTTTTCTGTTATTTTGAAAGTGTAAATGATGGAAATAAAATCTAACTTTTGTTGACATATTATAAGAATGTCTAATCTGTAATTTGATGCCTTTTGGAGATTTTTCCATCTTTCCTTGGCTTCTTTATGCACATTAATACAAATTTTTAGCTGGGGTGCCCAAACTTTTGATCCCCACTGTATATATATATATATATATATATATATATATTATATTATGTAGTAATGGTATGTATACATTATATTCAGATATTTTATTGATTTAGGAGACACCTCCCATGGGGAAGGAGGTGTATTATAGTTTGGATTTTGTCACTGTGCACTTTGTCACTTTATTATAAGTAAGCACTTGTAGGTATACACAGTTTTGAGGGGAGGTGTTTGCAACCCCACACCATTTATTTGAAATTGCATGTTTATATCCTTGGGGATATTAAAGGGGTGTTAGGCTTATGTTCAATTGATAGCCCCTGCGTGGGCATGTTTTGTTGCTCCTGTCTTAAACTGTTTATAAATTAATAAAACCATTGAAATACAAGGGGGTGTCAGGCAGCCGCATATGTATACAGTAGTTTTGATAGGGTATTGTTCCATTAGTGCAGATATTGATATATATTATATATATATATATATATATATATATATACAGCTGCATTCAAAATAATAGCAGTATGTTGAAAAAAGTGAATAAAGCTCAAAATCCTTCTAATAGCTTTTATTTCCATACACACAAATGCATTGGGAACACTACACATTCTTTTCCAAATCAAAACATGAAGAAAAATAGATCAAATTTGTGTTGTTTCTCTAAAAAAATTGAAAAAAAGTGAATATTAGACTGTTCAAAAAAATAGCAGTGTTTGTATTCTTTACAAACTCAAACATTCACTATATAAACTGAAAAATGTTTGAAGATTTTGCTTTCCTTTGAATCACTTAATTAATATTTAGTTGTATAAGCACTGTTTCTGAGAACTGCTGTACATCTGTGTTGCATGGAGTCAACCAACTTCTGGTACCTGGGAACAGGTATTCCAGCCGGGGATGATTGGACTACATTCCACAGTTCTTCTCTATTTCTTGGTTTGGCCTCAGAAACTGCATTTTTAATGTCACCCCGCAAGTTTTCTATTGGATTGAGATCTGGGGATTGGGCTGGCCACTCCATAACATCAATCTTGTTGGTCTGGAACCAAGATGTTGCACGTTTACTGGTGTGTTTGGGGTCATTGTCCTGTTGGAACACCCATTTCAAGGGCATTTCCTCTTCAGCATAAGGCAGCATGACCTCTTCAAGTATTCTGATGTATTCAAACTGATCCATGATCCCTGGTATGTGATAAATAGGCCCAACACTGTAGTATGAGAAACATCCCCATATCATGATGCTTGCACAACCATGCTTCACTGTCTTCACAGTGTACTGTGGCTTGAATTCAGTGTTTGGGGGTCGTCTGATAAACTGTCTCTGGCCACTAGACCCAAAAAGAACAATCTTACTTTCATCAGTCCACAAAATGTTGCGCCATTTCTCTTTAGGCCAGTCAATGTGCTCTTTGGCAAATTGTAACCTCTTCAGCACGTCTTTTTTTCAACAGTGGGACTTTGCGGGGGCTTCTTGCAGATAGCTTGGCTTCACATTGACATCTTCTAATTGTAACAGTACTCACAGGTAACTTTAGACCTTCTTTGATCTTCCTGGAGCTGATTGTTTGCTGAGTCCTTGCCATTTTGGCTATTCTTCTATCCATTCGAATGGTAGTTTGCGATCATTTTAGCTGAGCAGCCTATCATTTTCTGCACTTCTTTATATGTTTTCCCCTCTCCAATCAACTTTTTAATCAAGGTACACTGTTCTTCTGAACAATGTCTGGAACGACCCATTTTCCTCAGAATTTCAGAGAGAAATGCACTGTAACCAGCATGTACAACATTTGCTGCCTTCCTTCCTTGCATAAGGGCAATAATTGCCACCTGTTTTTCAAAGAATGAATGACCTCTTGAATAGAACTCCACACTGCTATTATTTTGAACATGCCCCTTTCAATTAATGATTCAATTACACAGAATCAGCAGCATGCATGTTATGACTGTTGGGTCTGTTGGATTTCTATTACTCTACTACACCTGCTAGTAAATTATTTGCCATGTAGAAATATCATTTCTACCAAAAACAGTGATTGCTCAGGTTAGTGATGTCTGACTGCTATTATTTTGAACACAACTATATATATATATATATATATATATATACTGTTCAAAAATAAATACAGGAACACTTTTTAAATAGAGTATAAGTGTATAGCATCAAGTCAATTAAACTCCTGGGATGCTGATCTGGTCAGTTAAGTATCAGAGGGGGTTGTTTATCAGTTTCAGCTGCTTTGGTATTAATGAAATTAACAACAAGTGCACTAGATGGGCAACAATGAGGCAACCCCCAAAGCAGGAATGGTTTTACAGGTGGAGGCTACTGACATTTTTCTCTCAGGAGCTCAGTGAATTCAAGGGTGGTACCGTGCTGATGTATGAATCTGTGCACAGCGCTGATTGATGCTGTGCCAGTGACATGACATAAAGAAAAGGTTTCAGAATATATAATTAAAATAAGTAATAGCAATAAAATGTTTAAGCTTCATACAAATCTATATTTCAAAGCAAATGTTTATTATTTTTTGCAATAACATGGTGAAGGTGGAGTTTTTGTTGACTGACAATAACTTTCACATTGTTCACACTGTAAAGATATCTGGAAGAGGTTCTGACAATCATAGGTTGTGTCACGCTCCTCCAGTCTGTCTATGGTATGTATGTGCTAAAAAACTAGAAAAAGAACCCCGTGGAGAAGCATGCAGCTGCCACATCCCTAAACTGATAACAAAGCACACTACAAATACCCCTTGGGACTTTGAAGGCAGCAACCAAGCATTAAACATCTTCAAAACAATATAATTTTTTTTATACATGGTTAAAAACAACATGGGATACCCTAAAATATGTAGTTCTAGAGTGAGATATTCATCATACAAAATATAATAATCATTATAAAATATTTTTGAGCATAGGTTCAAAATTAATTCTCATACAATATCCAGGTGGAAGCTCCAGTGCGTTTTGATCAAAAGATGCTAGATCTTTTTCAGAGGGCGTGGCCAGATATCATCTAAACAACATGATCATCAAAAGAACAAGATTATACATCATAGAAAAACTCTTGATACAATAGCTCTTTCAAAATTATTTTTGTATGTACTCACAATCCACATAATTAATGAACATGACCAAAACCATTAAAAGAACAGACATTCGCTTGGGAACACCAAGTGCCAAAGCGAACCAGAATACCCAACAAGGAACCCTCAAGGAGTCATGTGGACCCAAGATGCTATTGTATATTGTATGGTGAATATTTCTTACTGGAACCACATATTTTAGGGTATCCCATGTTGATTGTTTTTAACCATGTATAAATAAAATGATATATTTTAAAGTTGTTTTTTATTTGGTTGCTGCCTCAAAGTCCCAAGGAGTATTGGTAGTGTGCATGTGCTGGGACTAACAGGAGGGTGAAGTCTCCATTAATCACTGTCTTATATCCCATCCCCATAGTGTTTAGCAATACGAGGACATGAAGGGGGAGTGTCATTTACTACTCCGTATATGTCCACATGTGTGACTTTACTGTACGTGGGCTGTACAGATCAGAAAAAAGGAAATAAACAGCTTAGAAGGAAATGGAAACTGGAACATGCTCAGTAGCTGTCAACAGCTGGTCTACACACATTCAGGATGCAGCTGGGATAGAGACAAGGAGGGAAGGAAGTTAACAGCATGATCAAACAGTATATTTGCAGACTACAGAAAACAAATGCTCTAGTGGATGAGTAAGTATGAACATAATGTAATATAGCATGTATTGACAGTTTTAGATGATTTGGGTGTAATGACACTTTAAATACGAGTAGTTATCCAGCATATCACTCCATAAAACTTCTGCAATGAGAATAGGAGATTAAGGGGGGATATGATCAACATGTATAAATACATCAGAGGTTCATATACTATAGTGAACTCGGTGTAGAGCTATTCACCCTGAGGTCATCACAGAGGACAAAGGGGCACTCTTTACATCCGGAGGAAAAGAGATTTAATCTCCAAACACGGAAAGGTTTCTTCACAGTGAAAGCTGTGAAAATGTGGAATAGACTCCCTCAAGAGTTGGTCCTGGCCAGCTCTGTGGACTGCTTTAAAAAAGGCCTGGATTATTTCTTAGATACACAGAATATAACTGGATACTAACATTTATAGGTAAAGTTGATCTAGGGAATATCCAATTGCCTCTCAGAGGATCAGGAAGGAATTTTTTTCCCTGCAGGAGCAAATTGGGTCATGCTTTGCTGGGTTTTTTTTTTTTGCCTTCCTCTAGATCAATTGTGGGTATAGGATTATAACTTTTTTTTTTTTAATGGTTGAACTGGATGGACTTTTGTCTTTTTTCAGCCAGACTAACTATGTAACTATATAGCATATACTGCAAACTGTTTATATGAAGTCACAAAATCCTTCCCTAATAAAGAATGTGCATAGTGTCTGTAAAGCAAAATTGAATAAAAAGCTACATTTGTGAGTAAGAGGCCACAAAAATTTTCCGCCTCCAAGAGTTCCCATAGGCAGAAGTGAAACACAGGGACAAACACATAGTGAAGAATGGGAATGGTGTACCCAAAGAAAGGGTATTCAGCTATCAGTTTCAAGAGCAGGGATCTAGGGAGAGTCCTGTTCTAACTGCCAGACGTGCACAGTGCTGGACTGAGATCAGGCTCAGATAAGTATTTAGGGGGGCTGCGGGGGGGGGGGGCTGCACTTAAAAGTTTTTTTTAGCTTAATTCAGAGAAAAACTTTTACCTTTACAACCATTTTAGTTGACTACTTCAGAAGCATTATGTTGTGCAGGCCACTGAGTTTCAATGTATGAAAACGCAAGGCAGCCATATGAGAATAAACCCCAAACTAAGTATAGAGAATGAGGAGTCACACTGAACACAGTCCACACTTATTATTACAAAATTCAAAAGTTAGCAACAAAACCCTGATATTGCCCACCCCCACACCAGAACACAACCACCTCAAATCAAGTTGAATATGTAAAACGTTTATAAGGGTCATAAAACCTGCTTAATCAGGCTCTGCAGCAGTGGCGAAGCTAGATAATCTGTCACCCGGGGCAAGGACACAGTTTGGCACCCTCCCATGAGAGAGAAGTTTGGTTGACATTTGGTTTATGCTAGGAGTGCCTCTACCTTTTTCTGAGTGCTAAAGTGTCAAGATTGAACTCTTTTACTTACACACCCGTGGCTCCCTGCCCAGAGAGAGAAGTTCAATTGTAATAAATAAGCAATAGGATGGTAATAATAATATATATTAGTAATTTCAAAGTTTGGTAACAGTGATGTGTGATGTGTTTTGTTACGAATCGGAATTTGGACAAAGTTTTAATTTTTCGGAAATTCAGCTGTATCTGAATTTCCCAATTACAATATTAATGAATTTCAACAAATCCAAAATAAATAATATAAAAAACAGAAAGCATGGAATAGAATACAATAGAATAGAATAGATTGTAAAAGAATAGATTAGAAAATAAAAGAATAAAACAATAGAATAGAAAACAAAAGAATACACTAGAATAGAATAGAAATAATAGAATGGATTAAAATAGAATAAAATAGAACAAAGATACCCATCGTGCAAAATTCGAATTTCAGAAGATGGCTATATTTGCTCTATTCTAGTCTATTTTTATTCTTTTCCTTTAGTTTCTATTCTATTGTATTCTATTCTGTTTTATTCCATTCTATTCCTTTATTTTTCCATTCTATTCTATCCTGTTCTATTTTGTTCTTTTTTATTCTATTCTATATAGCAACCCAAATAGGAATCATCATCTTATTTCACATTTATCCCTTACTGCATTTATTGCACTATGTTTCAAATTCAAATTAATTTTCGATTTCAATTTATTTTTTGAATCAATTTGAAAATAATTAATATACAAAACAATTCTGAATATAAAAAACGTATTTCGACAACGAATCATTCTAACACAATGAATATGACGAAGTGAAACAAAAAGGAATGAATCTGAAACTAAACAAAATTTCCCATTGTGCACATCTCTAATAAATAATAATAAATATGTAATATTTATATATTATATATAGTATGTAAAAAATAAAATAGAATAATAAAAGAGAAACATTAGCTAAACAACTTTAAATTAACTGTAGGTACAGAAAAAAATACTAGTCATTGGTAATAATGAATAACATAATTGTAACAAAATTAAACATAAGATAACCCACTTTAAATTGACTTTAAGTAAAGAAAGAAAAATCCAACTTCAGAAGCCTTTTATGCTGCAAATATTTGTATAATGTTGTCATATTGGAGCTTAGAGGCCAGTTTGTGTTCTATACTGATAATGCTTAAATTAGTCAAATGCTGTTAGCCTATTGTGCTACAAAGGCACATTTTTCTCAGTTCTAATATACTGAAACTTCTTTCATTTGAAGCAACTGAAACTGGCATTGTAAGAACAATTCTGAGAATTGTGTTTATGTTTGGGTAGAAATTTTTAAGACCATTTTTGATGATGACAGAAAGGAGTTTGCAGTGTAGCTTTTTTTAATTTTCAAGGCTACATCCATTACAAGATGTTTGAAACTTTCTACTTTTAGAGTGAATAGAGTATTATCAATGTCTTTTTTTATACAGTATGCATTTCCTAATACATTGGCCTTTTCTTTTAGCTCCAATGTTGATGTTGTATCCAGCTGAGCACCATGTAGAAAACCAAACATAAAATTATTTGCAGAAGTGACACTCTAAATTGTTCCTCTTTTGAGAGTTGAGGTCTCATCTTCACACTCTTCATCAAACATTCTTTTCTACTTTCACTTTCTAACATGTCTGTACAGCGCTGAGCATACCCTTTGGCGCTATATAAATACTGTATAATAATAATAATAATAATGTCTGAAGCCTGGATCCTGACCAATATTTTCACCAATATTCCTCTCTTCGCTGATAGCACTGGCACTGGTTTCCCTGGTTGATTCTAGCAGGTTAACAAGGGTTAACCTGCTTAGCATTGTAAACCAGAAACAAGACATGATGATGAACTCAAATTCTATGATATTTTTCAATAGAGAGGAAGCCTCTGTTTTCATCTCTCCTTTTTTTAAGGAGCTGGCTGTTAGATCAGTTAATGCATGTCTGATTTTGTCAAGGTGCATGTAAACACCTTACATCTTCATGTTTGGTTGACCATCTGGCATTAGATTTAGTCTTGAGTGTAATATTTGCATGTTTTTGTAAGATTTGCTGTCTTAAAGTGGATGCAGCAAATAATGAATACAGGCAATTGAGTATACCAAAAAACGTTACAGCATTTGGTGAAGCACTAGCAACATGTACTCCTACTAAATTAAGGGAATGAGCTGCACAAGGTACACAATGTGCTAGACTGATTTTTTTAAGCACTAGTGATTGAACGCCTTTATACTTCCCAGCCATGTTTGCACCATTATCATATGATTGTCTTCTACAGTTTTTGATATCTCAGCCATCTTTTTGAAGTTTCTGTAGGATTAGTTCAGCTAGAGCAAGGCCAGTCTTCTTATTGATATTAAAAAAATCAATAAAACTTTCAACAATCTGAGGACCATCTTCATCTACTTTCAAATATCTAATAATGTGGGACATCTGTCCTAGGTGGCTTATATCAGGTGTACAATCCAACATCATGGAAACATATTTTGCCTCTTGGATATCATTCACTATCTGTTCCTTTCTTTGTCCAAAAATTCATTTTGAATTTCAGAAGAAAAATAATTCATTTTACCTTTCCAATGGTCGTTCAAATGCTCACAAAGAGGGGCATGATAATGAGAAACAAGTTCAATAAAGTAAAAAAATGCACCACTTTTAGGATCAATCAAGTCAAGATTTTTGTCTAATTCTCATAACAGAGAATCCTGTCTAGTCAACTACATTATCACATCTACAGTTGCAAGAAAAAGTATGTGAACCCCTTGGGATTACGTGGAGTTTTGCATGAATTGGGCATAAAATGTGCTCTGAACGTCATCTAAGTCACAACAATAGAAGAACACAGTCTGCTGAACATAATACTACACAAACATTAGATGTTGCCATGGTTTAATTGCACATAACATGTAAACATTCACAGTGCAGGGAGGAAAAAGTATGTGAACCTTTGGACTTAATAACTGGTTGACCCTCCTTTGGTAGCAATAACCTCAACCAAACGTTTCCTGTAGTTGCAGATCAGACCTGCACAACGATCTGGAGTAATTTTGGACCACTCCTCTTCACAAAACTGTTTCAGTGTAGCAATATTCTTGGGATGTCTGGTGTGAATTGCTCTCTTAAGGTCATGCCACAGCATTTCAATCTGGTTGAGGTCAGGACTCTGGCTGGGCCACTCCAGAAGGCATATTCTGTGCTGTTGCAGCCATTGTTTTGTTGAATTACTTGTATGCTTTGGGTCATTGTCCTGTTGCATCACCCATCCTCTGCGGAGCTTCAGTTGGCGGACAGATGGTCCTACGTTTTCCTGCAAAATGTCTTGATAAACTCTGGAATTTATTTTCCCATCAATGACAGCAATCTGCCCAGGCCCTGAGGCAGCAAAGCAGACCCAAACCATGATGCTCCCTCCGCCATGTTTTTCAGTGGGGATGAGGTTTTGATGTTGGTGTGCTGTGCCTTTTTTTCTCCACACGTAGTGTTGTGTGTTCTTCCCAAACAACTCAATCTTGGTTTCATCTGTCCACAGTATATTTTGCCAGTAGTGCTGTGGAACATCCAGGTGCTCTTTTGCAAACTTCAAACGTGCTGCAATATTCCTTTTGGACAGCAATGGCTTACTCCGTGGTGTCCTCCCATGTACTCCATTCTTGTTTAATGTTTTCCTTATTGTAGATGTGTCAACAAAAATGTTATCATGTGCCAGAGATTTCTGTAGGTCTTTAGCTGACACTCTGGGATTCTTCTTTACCTCATGCAGCATTCTGCACTGTGGTCTTGCAGTCATTTTTACAGGACGACCACGCCTAGGTAGAGTAGCAACAGTGCTAAACTTTCTCCATTTGTAGACAGTCTGTCTTACCGTGGACACATGAACATCAAGGCTTTTGGAGATACTTTTGTAACCCTTTCCAGCTTCATGCAAGTCAACAATTCTTGATCGTAGGTCTTCTGAGAGCTCTTTTCTGCGAGGCATGGTTCACATCAGACAGTGCTTCTTGAAACCAGTAAACCCAAAACAGGTGTGCGTTTTTTAAGGGCAGGACAGCTGTCAGCAACACATCCAATATCATCACACTGATTGGAGTCAAGGTTGGCTCACTCCTGGCTCCAATTAGCTCTGGGAGAAGTCATTAAGCTAGGGCCTCACATACTTTTTCCTCCCTGCTCTGTGAATGTTTACATGTTATGTGCAATTAAACCATGGCAACATCTAATGTTTGTGTAGTATTATGTTCAGCAGACTGTGTTCTTCTATTGTTGTTACTTAGATGACGTTCAGAGCACATTTTATGCCCAATTCATGCAAAACTCCACGTAATCCCAAGGGGTTCACATACTTTTTCTTGCAACTGTACAATAGAATATAGAACTGCTCTCCAGTGTGTTTCTTCTTGCATTAGCTGAGCCTGAAGTTCTTTGTCAATACCACCTTTTCCAAATGAGGACTGTAATGTTTTCCACTAACAAACACATCATTTGTGGTTCAAGGAATTTTTGTGTTGTGTAATATTTTCACTCTTTTTTTCCACTGACTTAAACCTTCTTCCTTAGCCAAAAATGATAGACTTTGCTCTGATGTTAGATGTAAAAACAATCTACATGGTAAGTAGAATAGGGCATTTTTTGTAAAGTAACTATAACTGGCATATTTTCTGCCTATTTGGCAACTGTTTAAAAAAACAGTCTCTTGTAAGTTGTCTTCCATCTCTTAAGCTGTTAGTGATATCAGGTTCATACGTGTAATAAAACACGGTCAATTTTCTTGGTCACAAACCTGGATCTTGATATTCAAAATCCAACTCACCAGGAGAAGACTGCTGTTCAATATTTAAACCCTGACCTTGAATCATTTCTTCATGCTAACATTAACCTTTCTATAAGACACTTTTCAGATATTTATTTGTAAAGAATTTTGAAAACCATTTATCATTTTCTTTCCACTTTACAAGTATGTGCCACTTTATGGTGGTCTATCACATAAATTCCCAATAAAATACATTTATGTTTTGGTTGTAACATGACAAAATGTGGAAAATTTCAAGGGGTATGAATACTTTTTCAAGGCACTGTATGTGTCATTTAAAAATACTCTGTTCTAATCGACAGATGAGCTTATAAATTATATTATAAACACTAGGATAGAGATATTTATTGGACTGAGGTAATGAGTTTTCCTTCTAATTATTGGAAAAAGTCTTTATTAAGTATTAAAAACTCAATAGTTTATATAAATAAAACTTATTAAAAAAAACTCTGTCTCACTTTAATTTTAGATTATGCATCTTTTTCTGTAGCACACTTTGCACAGTAACTCCGTCTCACTTCTCAGTGCTAAGAATCCTCCAGGGTCCCACCTATACATGACAAGACCCTGGAGGCAGGAATTCCCTATCTTAGTAACTGCTGACTGATTGGTGGATTAGCTCCTTTCAGCTTGCTGAAGGCTGTATAAGCAAGCTGAGAGGCGTGAACATCCACCAATCTGGCTTCACCACAAGCAGGAAGTGAACCTGCTATGAGGGGGACAATATAGCTAATTGACTGGCTGTCGCCCAGTATGGGTGAGTGAATGGGGGCTGCCATTTGGCCTTAACGCTGCATGTGCCTTTTTCCTGGCAAAAGCATGCCCAAAGTGCACATGTAGACCTCGGTCACACCACAAGTGTGACATATCGCCACAAACGTCAGAGAAATAGCAATAATTCTAGCACAAGAGCTTCCAGTTAACTTTAAAGTGATGAGCTGTAAAAGATTTAAAAGCCTGGGCACTGTAGTTTTTTGTGATATCACGGGTGCACGCAATTTTAAAACTTGGCATGTTTAGTATCTATTTACTTGACACACTCATCTTTTACATTTTACCAAAAAAGTGTATTATATTGTGTGTGTTTCCATGAAAAAATTAATGTTATTTTTTTTCCTGAAATTTGCGTTTAATAAACAGTTGTACAAATATCATGTAACATAAAAATTTCTAACTATCATCTTTTTATTCTACAAGGCCTCTGCTTTCAGGCCATATATAATGGTGATTTTAATGGTGTATTCTGGTGGGATGGGTCAGCTACTGTCTTGTTATATGTCTTTAATACTCTAACAGTGAAATCTCCTTGCCAATTCCCAACTCTGTTTTTCTCTATTTGGGAGCTTTAGGTGTTCCCCACTTTTGTATTTTCCTGTGCTTCCTCTTACAACATACACTTCCTATAACAATTTAAAGTAAAATTTGGTTTGGGTACAGTGTTGCATGACCGCTCAATTGTCATTCAAAGTGCGACAGCGATGAAAGCCGAAAATTGGCCTGGGCAGGAAGAGGGTGAAAGTGCCCAGTAGGCAAGTGGTTAAGTCAATGAATCCCAGTGTACCTTTTCCCACCTCTTCTACCACATCATACTTAGGGACAAGCTTTTGTTTGGAACCAGGTTTGGGTCTGAATGCAGAAATTACCTGTCATTCCTGGTCCAGTGAGCTGTAGGGGGGGGAATACATTGTATTGGTCCAAGGGACCAGGAAAGACAGCTGCCCTGTTTTGAATCAAATACAAGCTCATCCCTAATCATGTTGATTGACAGCACAGTCTGTATATAGAAAAATATAGGAAATACAAATTTTTATGTTTTGTTGCTTTAAACCAGCAATGGGCAAACTACGGCCCGCGGGCCGTATACGGCCTGGCGGACCTTTTAATCCGGCCCGCGGAGCGTGATACATTGGCTGTCAGGATGTGTGTAGGCGGGGCAGCGTGACGAACGTGAGGGGAGCTTGGCTCCTCTCACAGTCCGCCCTGAAGACCGGAACGGCGCGGGAACACGGCGAGAGGAACGCGCGGAGCAAAGGTAAGTAAATTGACACAGGGGGGACTTGGCTTACTACTTGGGGGGGGAATAGTACTATGGGGGATGAATTAATATGGGAAATGAATTACTATAGGGGGGATGAATTACTATAGGGGGGATGAATTACTATGGGGGATGAATTACTATATGGGGGATGAATTACTATATGGGGGATGAATTACTATGGGGGATGAATTACTATATGGGGGATGAATTACTATGGGGGATGAATTACTATATGGGGGATGAATTACTATATGGGGGATGAATTACTATGGGGGATGAATTACTATATGGGGGATGAATTACTATGGGGGATGAATTACTATATGGGGGATGAATTACTATGCTTACTATGGGGGAATATTACTATACTTACTATGGATGACACATACACATCATTCATCTACTCTTGGTCTGGCCCCCGGGTCCAATATATGAACCCATTGCGGCCCTCAAGTCAAAAAGTTTGCCCACCCCTGCTTTAAACTGTTCAGTTATGAATGCTGATATTAAGAAATAGCCACATACAGATCTTAATATTTTAAATTGTATGACAAATATTGCAGTGCGTCTTTCTTTAAATTGGATTTCATGTATAAGTGGGGCATAAAAACAATCAGTGGGTTTTGCACTTTCTCTATAGCAATATTACAAGCTGTGGTATGATATTAAGGAAACATGTTTCTGTTAATTACGCATGTTTTCTATGCTCTCAGCTATTTCCTGTCTGTCAGATTATAAAATACATGCATTTTATACCTGACAAATATAACATTCACAGTTCACAAACCTTAATTAGTTATATGTTATTAAAATAATTTATAGTCACTTTTTATATTTAACAAATGATGCATAAATTAAAATGGAAGTTTACCACTTTCCTGGACTCCTGAAAATGTGTTCATTTAGCAATTCAGAAAATCCTAATTACATTTCTAGGATCGCCCGCAAATGAGCATTTTTGACCTGATGTCTTCTTGATGTGCAACTTAAGAAAGATCATAACCCAGCATTTTCACGTTCTGGCTTTTTTGTTCCCTTATAGTTGTTAGACTAGTCTACAATGCAATATAACCATGAAATGTTTTCCACAAACAGATATTGAACACAGTCTGGCAGGGCAACAGAGATCATGGGAATGTGAAAATTTTTGTTTTATTTTCTGAAAGATCTTTCAAGTTTTTCTGCTGAAGCTTGGGTTGCTTATTTAGTTACCACTAGAGATGAGCTAATTATTCAAAAATTCGATTCGGCTGATTCGCCGAATTTGAGGAAGAAATTCGATTCGATGCGAATTTATTCGCTGCGAATTTAACTTATAAAAAGGGTTTCTAGGCTTCAGAGAGCCTTTATATTAGTGCAGAACACTGTACCTTTAATTTAAATGCCCTTGGAGATGAGGAAGGAGAAGGAGAAGGAGAAGGATGAGAAGAAGGAGAAGGATGAGAAGAAGGAGAAGGAGAAGGATGAGAAGAAGGAGAAGGATGAGAAGAAGGAGAAGGATGAGAAGAAGGAGAAGGAGAAGGATGAGAAGAAGGAGAAGGATGAGAAGAAGGAGAAGGAGAAGGATGAGAAGAAGGAGAAGGATGAGAAGAAGGAGAAGGAGAAGGATGAGAAGAAGGAGAAGGATGAGAAGAAGGAGAAGGAGAAGGATGAGAAGAAGGAGAAGGATGAGAAGAAGGAGAAGGATGAGAAGAAGGATGAGAAGAAGGAGAAGGATGAGAAGAAGGATGAGAAGAAGGAGAAGGATGAGAAGAAGAAGGATGAGAAGAAGAAGAAGGATGAGAAGAAGGAGAAGGATGAGAAGAAGAAGAAGGATGAGAAGAAGAAGAAGGATGAGAAGAAGAAGAAGGATGAGAAGAAGGAGAAGGATGAGAAGAAGAAGAAGGATGAGAAGAAGAAGAAGGATGAGAAGAAGGAGAAGGATGAGAAGAAGAAGAAGGATGAGAAGAAGAAGAAGGATGAGAAGGAGAATTCCAAGCCGGCAAAAAGTGTATCTGCAGAGCTCCGCTATTTCTTAGCGGAGCTCTGCAGATACACTTAGCGGAGCTCTGCAGATACACTTTTTGCCGGCTTGGAATTCTTCTTATTTTCATCCTACTTCTTCTTCTTCTTCTTCTTCATCCTCATCCTCATCCTCTTCTTCTTATTCTGAGGATGAGGATGAAGAAGAAGAAGTAGGATGAAAATAAGAAGAATTCCAAGCCGGCAAAAAGTGTATCTGCAGAGCTCCGCTAAGTGTATCTGCAGAGCTCCGCTATTTCTGACAGTTCTCTGACATTCACTCCATACAGCGGTTGAAACATTGTATCTATTTGTTTCCATAAATGGAAACAAATAGATACAATGTTTCAACCGCTGTATCTATCTGCAGAGCTCCGCTAAGTGTATCTGCAGATACACTTAGAAACAAATAGATACAATGCAGAAACAAATAGATACAATGTTTCAACCGCTGTATGGAGTGAATGTCAGAGAACTGTCAGAAATAGCGGAGCTCTGCAGATACACTTAGCGGAGCTCTGCAGATACACTTTTTGCCGGCTTGGAATTCTTCTTATTTTCATCCTACTTCTTCTTCTTCATCCTCATCCTCATCCTCTTCTTCTTCTTCTGAGGATGAGGATGAGGATGAAGAAGAAGAAGAAGAAGTAGGATGAAAATAAGAAGAATTCCAAGCCGGCAAAAAGTGTATCTGCAGAGCTCCGCTAAGTGTATCTGCAGAGCTCCGCTATTTCTGACAGTTCTCTGACATTCACTCCATACAGCGGTTAAAACATTGTATCTATTTGTTTCCATAAATGGAAACAAATAGATACAATGTTTCAACCGCTGTATCTATCTGCAGAGCTCCGCTAAGTGTATCTGCAGAGCTCCGCTATTTCTGACAGTTCTCTGACATTCACTCCATACAGCGGTTGAAACATTGTATCTATTTGTTTCCATAAATGGAAACAAATAGATACAATGTTTCAACCGCTGTATGGAGTGAATGTCAGAGAACTGTCAGAAATAGCGGAGCTCTGCAGATACACTTAGCGGAGCTCTGCAGATACACTTTTTGCCGGCTTGGAATTCTTCTTATTTTCATCCTACTTCTTCTTCTTCTTCATCCTCATCCTCATCCTCTTCTTCTTCTTCTGAGGATGAGGATGAAGAAGAAGAAGAAGTAGGATGAAAATAAGAAGAATTCCAAGCCGGCAAAAAGTGTATCTGCAGAGCTCCGCTAAGTGTATCTGCAGAGCTCCGCTATTTCTGACAGTTCTCTGACATTCACTCCATACAGCGGTTGAAACATTGTATCTATTTGTTTCCATTTATGGAAACAAATAGATACAATGTTTCAACCGCTGTAAATGTGAATGTCAGAGAACTGTCAGAAATAGAGGAGCTCTGCAGATACACTTTTTGCCGGCTTGGAATTCTTCTTATTTTCATCCTACTTCTTCTTCTTCTTCTTCATCCTCATCCTCAGAAGAAGAAGAAGAAGAATGAAAAGAAGAAGAAGAAGAATGAAAAGACGAATGAAAAGAAGAAGAAGAATGAAAAGAAGAATAAGAAGAATGAAAAGAAGAATGAGAAGAATGAAAAGATTCTTCTTCTTCTTTTCATTCTTCTTTTCATTCTTCTTCTTCTTTTCATTCTTCTTTTCATTCTTCTCATTCTTCTTTTCATTCTTCTCATTCTTCTTCTCATTCTTCTTTTCATTCTTCTTCTCATTCTTCTTTTCATTCTTCTTCTTCTTTTCATTCTTCTTTTCATTCTTCTCATTCTTCTTTTCATTCTTCTTTTCATTCTTCTTCTCATTCTTCTTTTCATTCTTCTTCTTCTTTTCATTCTTCTTTTCATTCTTCTTCTCATTCTTCTTTTCATGAAGAAGAAAAGAAGAATGAGAAGAATGAAAAGAAGAATGAAAAGAAGAAGAAGAAAAATGAAAAGAAGAATGAGAAGAAGAATGAAAAGAAGAATGAGAAGAATGAAAAGAATAATGAAAAGAAGAAGAAGAAGAATGAAAAGAAGAAGAAGAATGAAAAGAAGAATGAAAAGAAGAAGAAGAAGAATGAAAAGAAGAAGAAGAATGAAAAGAAGAATGAAAAGAAGAAGAAGAAGAATGAAAAGAAGAATGAAAAGAAGAATGAAAAGAAGAAGAAGAAGAAGAATGAAAAGAAGAATGAAAAGAAGAATGAGAAGAATGAAAAGATTCTTCTTCTTCTTCTTTTCATTCTTCTTTTCATTCTTCTTCTTTTCATTCTTCTTCTTCTTCTTTTCATTCTTCTCATTCTTCTTTTCATTCTTCTCATTCGTCTTCTCATTCTTCTTTTCATTCTTCTTTTCATTCTTCTCATTCTTCTTTTCATTCTTCTTTTCATTCTTCTTCTCATTCTTCTTTTCATTCTTCTTCTTCTTTTCATTCTTCTTTTCATTCTTCTTTTCATGAAGAAGAAAAGAAGAATGAGAAGAATGAAAAGAAGAATGAAAAGAAGAATGAGAAGAAGAATGAAAAGAAGAATGAAAAGAAGAATGAGAAGAATGAAAAGAAGAATGAAAAGAAGAAGAAGAAGAATGAAAAGAAGAAGAAGAATGAAAAGAAGAATGAAAAGAAGAAGAAGAAGTATGAAAAGAAGAAGAAGAAGAATGAAAAGAAGAATGAAAAGAAGAAGAAGAATGAAAAGAAGAAGAAGAAGAATGAAAAGAAGAAGAATGAAAAGAAGAATGAGAAGAATGAAAAGAAGAATGAGAAGAATGAAAAGAAGAAGAAGAAGAATGAAATGAAGAATGAAAAGAAGAAGAAGAATGAAAAGAAGAAGAAGAATGAAAAGAAGAATGAAAAGAAGAAGAAGAAGAAGAATGAAAAGAAGAATGAAAAGAAGAATGAGAAGAATGAAAAGATTCTTCTTCTTCTTTTCATTCTTCTTTTCATTCGTCTTCTTCTTTTCATTCTTCTTCTTCTTCTTTTCATTCTTATTTTCATTCTTCTCATTCTTCTTTTCATTCTTCTCATTCTTCTTCTCATTCTTCTTCTCATTCTTCTGTTCATTCTTCTTCTTCTTTTCATTCTTCTTTTCATTCTTCTCATTCTTCTTTTCATTCTTCTTTTTATTCTTCTTCTCATTCTTCTTTTCATTCTTCTTCTTCTTTTCATTCTTCTTTTCATTCTTCTCATTCTTCTTTTCATTCTTCTTTTCATTCTTCTTCTCATTCTTCTTCTTCTTTTCATTCTTCTTTTCATTCTTCTTCTTCTTCTTTTCATTCTGCTTTTCATTCTTCTCATTCTTCTTTTCATTCTTCTCATTCTTCTTCTCATTCTTCTTTTCATTCTTCTTCTCATTCTTCTTTTCATTCTTCTTCTTCTTTTCATTCTTCTCATTCTTCTTTTCATTCTTCTTTTCATTCTTCTTCTCATTCTTCTTTTCATGAAGAAGAAAAGAAGAATGAGAAGAATGAAAAGAAGAATGAAAAGAAGAAGAAGAATGAAAAGAAGAATGAGAAGAAGAATGAAAAGAAGAATGAAAAGAAGAATGAGAAGAATGAAAAGAAGAAGTATTCCAGTACAGCAAAAAGTGTATCTGCAGAGAGCTCCGCTATTTCTGACAGTTCTCTGACAGTTCCTTCACATTTACAGCGGTTGAAACATTGTATCTATTTCCGAATAAAAACATCTGTATCCTAAATGGAAACAAATAGATACAATGTTTCAACCGCTGTACATGTGAAGGAACTGTCAGAGAACTGTCAGAAATAGCGGAGCTCTCTGCAGGGACACTTTTGCCGGCTGATCGGGAAAAATCCGATTCGCGCACACGAAGTATGCTAATATTCGGATTCGCCGCGAATCGAATTTTTCCTGAAATTCGAAACAAATTCCACTTCGCCTGGTTCGATTCGCTCATCTCTAGTTACCACCTTTGCATGTCTAGTACACACAGATTCTGAAAGCAGATGTCCAATCAAGTTCCATTAAGGTTTTCCCCTACATAGCTATTTTCTGTGTAGGTTCATTTGGGAGAACAGTTCAAATAAAAAGAAGGGCAGTGAAAAGTTAAGGTATTTGCTACAGTTCTTGTTTGTTTTCAATTTGCTCCACAAATCCAAGACTTTGTCATGAACTTGTGTGTATTAAGCCATTTGTTAAAATAATCTATTTCTGATTCCAAAGGAAGTAAGAGACTTAATTTAATGTGTTAACTATCACCAGATTTCTTTGCTGAATGTGGACCTCAAACTCTTAACAAAGATACTATCTACCAGACTTCTCCCTTTTATTCATAGAATCAGCCACCAAGATCAAGTAGACTTTGTTCCTCAAAGAGAAGCAGTAGCTTAACATGATCAGAGCACTAAATGCCATCCACTGGGCTCATCTTAAGGCTATCCTTACACATTTTCTTTCAACTCGACTGAGTGGGCTGGACATTATGCAGGTTGTACTAAGGTTCTCAGGTTTTGTGGGTAACTTCCTGTTTCAATTTTTTTTAACAAAGCATATAAAACAGGGCTGCAATTGTTTAGAATTATTCCAGTTTCCATAAAAGGGTCTGCGCTCAACTTGTTGTAAGAAGCATGTTGTAAGAAGACAAGGCTAGTTACAAACTAGTGTCATCTTGAGCATTCGCACTCAAAGGAGTACCACCTTGACAAGGGTGGGGGGTGAAAACATATTAAATATGCCCTAAGGGTACATACATTCACAGGGTGTATAATGCCAAAAGCTTGAGTAACGTGAAAACTGATGTTTCACCAAGTGTGTTTCTTGTCAGCTAGAGAATATAGGGACAAGGCACCCACCGAATAGAGATGTTCATTGTAAAGGTCAATACTCCCTTGATGAATTCAAGAGAAGAAGAAAAGTGAGAAGGAAAGAGAGAGTGAAGAAGGAAGAGTCAAGTCTGGGTCCAGTCAGATCCCCACCCACATGGCCCCAGCATAATCATAAACCAGTAGGCTAAATTGTCCATACAGAATCATTGAGAGTTACCCCAGGATAGTTAGAAATTCATGGATCCATTATAAACATGCAGACCATATTGTGTAGCATGGCGGCCAGTCTCTCATTAATCAAGTGGTAGTGGATTTTCTGTTTGACCTGAGCGATTGTGGGAGTACCAGATTACCAAATCTCAACAAAGTTTTTTTGGCTGTGATAAAAAAAAGCACAAATTTAAATTGTTTGTGGGAACAAGTGGAAGGTTTTAAGTTGAGTAGGGGTTCATAAGGGTTTTTGGGTAAGCTCTTTTTCAAGACTGTATTGATCAATTGATAAACTCTTGTCCAAAAACATTTTATTCTCAGATATTCCCACAACACATGGATCAAAGTGCCAGGTGAACTACAGCCCCTAAAAATGGCTGAAAGTGCCATGCACAAATTTTTCTATCCTGGCGAACCATATACAGTACCAGTGCAGAAGTAGTGTACAGTTACCTTCCAGAAAAGAGGCATTCAGTGAACCATGTGTGATATGATCCCAGATCTGCAACCATTGTTGTGGTTCCAAGGGGAAACCTAAATCCTTTTCCCATTGAGAAATATACTTTGCAGATTCTGCACTATCACAACCCAGTAGTGCAGCTGGTGTCAGTATGGAACCATCGAGCATCATTACATCAAAGCCCCTCCCCATCCCACCACGCTCAATGGTTCCATACTGACACCAGCTGGTAATTTTAGGATTTTCACCACTGCCAAAAACTCAGGAGGATACATTTTGTGCACAAAGCGGTTTATGTACAGATATTATGTGAGTGCATTACTTCTATTAATAAAATGTTTTTAAAAGGATAAAAGACTATGATTTGATTATTCCTGTGGAAGAAGAGCCTATTGATCGAGTGAAGGGGGATCCCAAACAGCAGGATACCATTCCATCCACAATTTGGCCCATTTAAATGGACACAAGCGTTATATGACCTCACCTAACAGTTTGGTCATATTTCTGAGGTGAGAGCACAACCTGTGGGGGAGCACACAAATTTAAGTAATTTTCACACAAGAGATCAGTTAAGAAGCACTGGATATTCATTTAATTTTAAGGGAACACGTATTTCTGAAGAAGTATATATGGACTTTTTTTTACACGTGTATGGACATTGCTTTTGGTTACTGATATTGGTTTATTTATTTATTTAATATATTATTTTTGACACTTATTATTAATAGAAGTATATGGATGTATTTATTGTTTGAATTTAGCATTATTGAGTGAAGCACAGCACACTTATTGTTATGTAGTATTGGTTTGACACACTGGTATGAGTATGTGTTAGGTGGAGGCAATTCACAATTAGCACTCTGGAGTATTCATCACTTATATAGCAGCTCACAAGTCTTCACTTTTACACCTCTTTGTCTAAGTTTTTGCTTACTTCCTCATAAAAAAGAAAGCAGGTTTGTTTGACAACTTCTGTATTTTATTAATCCATGCTGTCTATTGCTCAAAATATTTCTTTATAGCAAAAACACTTCTATGTGGTCTTTTATCATACCCTCAAGTATCTTCCCGATTTAGAAGTTAAACTAACTTGTCTGTAGTTACTAGGTAAAAACATTGATCCCTTTTTAAATATAGGCAATACACTGGCCTGTGCAAATATTGTGGTACCAAGCCAGTCATTAAAGTGTTCCTAAAAATTATAAACAATGACTTTGAAATAACAGAGCTCAACTCTTTGAAGACACAAGGGTATAAGCCATCTGGTCCAGGTGATTTATTCACCATTATTCTGTCTAAATCAGGGGTCCTCAAACTATGGCCCGCGGGCCACATGCGGCCCGCCGAGAACATTTATCCGGCCCGTCGGGCAGGGGCGTATTTGCCGTGAGGCAAGGGACTAGGGTTTGGCAGGTCGGGAGAGCTCGGCAGGGCTCGGGCGGGATGCAGGAAGGCGGCATCAGCAATTCTAGAACAGGGAAAGGTGGGCTCGGCTTATGAACCTGCACCACTCACCTGGCCTTTCTGCAGCCAGCCGGCCATCTATTCTGATCAGTGCATGCAACCGTCACGGCCAGAGGGCGGAGCCTAGAGCTGACCATGAAGAGGGGGAGCAAGAGAGGAGACTCCATCGCTGCATGTCGGGTATCACGGCCATGGACCCTAGATAAGTGCAATAGATGATTGATCTCCTCCCTCTCTCTTCCCCCCCTCTCTCCTCTCTCCCTCCCCCCCCTCCTCTCTCTCTCTCCCGCCTCTCCTCTCTCTCTCTCCCCCCCTCCTCTCTCTCCCCCCTCCTCTCTCTCTATCCCCCCTCCTCTCTCTCTCCCCTCCTTATCTCTCCCCCCCCTCTCTCTCTCTTTACATTGTACACAGATCTGACCCAACAAGGTGTCCTGCATATTTCGCTCCATAAGACACACTTGGGGGGAAATGTCTGTGCGTCTTATGGAGCGGCCGGCCCAGTATTCCCGCCGCCGTTGTATGTTCACAGTCTCTGGTCATCTCATGTACTATGTCCGCAGTCTCTGGTCATCACCTGTACTGTGTCCGCATTTGTTCATAGTTTTTTTTTTAAACTATAGTCCAGCCCTCCAACAGTCTGAAGGACAGTGAACTGGCCCCCTGTTTAAAAAGTTTGAGGACCCCTGGTCTAAATGTTTCTGGATCATTGGGATCTTTTGGGACTATGTTAATACTATCCCCATTATGAACTTAAACTCCTCATTTTCTTTCCATACACAAAGCTGAAGAAGGTATTTAATAATTTTGCCTTCTCTTTGTCCAGTTACCAACTCTAAATTATCTTGTCAAGGGCCTACATGCTCAAACCTATTAAAGTTGAATTCCAGGCTATTGCTAACTGCATAAACCTGCTCCCACCTCCTTTCTAAATCCTATTCTAACTACTCTGTGAAAGGAAGATGTTTATACTTATCTATTCTCGGGAAGCTCAGGTCCAATCACTTGACACCTGATTTGTTCCCAACAGCCAGCTTCAGAAAAGAGGAAGGAATGCTGAGAATAGATGCCCCATTGCAAGCCTAAGGGTAATATTACCACCCAGGCATGCCAGCCATTGTCTGCACTCTCTTCTTTCCCCTGAACCTGGCCACTGGGGAGATCATGTGACCAGACCAGAGCTCTCTGAGAAAAAGTAAGTTTATGCACTGTCCTTTTACAGTTAGATCAATCCTGGACTTCCTTTTTAAGAACATTCAACTGCCTGGATTTGCCCAAAGTGAACACAGTGAGCCATGCCTACACAATGTGTGCTAGCACAGCCACTTGTAGTCCACACCAGAAGTGCAGTGACTTGGTGACAACACAGGAGCAGAGTTAGTAGTAGTCATCCCATAACAGGAAGTGCCTGAACAATTGTCAATTCAAAAC
This sequence comes from Staurois parvus, assembly GCF_062004578.1. Lineage (NCBI taxonomy): Eukaryota > Metazoa > Chordata > Amphibia > Anura > Ranidae > Staurois > Staurois parvus. The sequence continues at coordinate 3,496,304 of NW_028318025.1, forward strand.
AGGAAGGACCTTCAATGTTTAATCACTAAGTATAATTTTAATAAAAACTGCCAGGTTAAAAAAAGTTTGAAAACAACTTTTAAAATAACTTTAACATGTTAAAGCTTTGTATAAGAATTTAGTGATGAGGTTTAACAATTTAACAAATGTGATGCAGATCCCCCGATGTAGGTTAAGCCTTGTTTTTTTCCAATTGATTTATATTCACTGGAAGTAATAGGATCTGTCAAATCAGAGTAGGTAAATGCAAATTGGTTGGAAAAGAGTGGTGGCAGTAGCGTATAAAAGGAGCGAACATTGACCCAGGGATAAGCAATAAACAAAAGATTGAAAAGGGGAAGATGATCACATTTGTCCCTTTATAAATAGACACCTTGGATTTTCTGTTGAAAGTGTGACATATTCTTCCAGGCTGATATTTTATCAGCTTAGGTTGGATTTTCAAGCTATTTTCAGTCTGAGATGATTCTGGCCTGAAATTCTTCCACCTGAGATCAGCTTGGTTTGAGAATCACAACTGAGTCAGCTTACAGCTAAACTCTAAGCAGATATGAAAAAACTCCAGTTAATTCAGCTATCGATCTGACCCACATATTATTTACCACATTCACAATTAATTAACCACTTCAACTTTGGTACCTGTATACCCCTTTTTATCAACCAGAGCTATTTTTATATTTCTGCTAAGGGCCTGTTCACTTAAAGTGACACTAAACCTTTTTTTTCTATTAAATAAACATGTCTATACATACCTTCTCTGTGCAGTGATTTTGCACACAGCAGCCCCAATCCTCTTCTTTTCAGGTCCCCTTTGGTGCCCCGGCTCCTCCCTCTCAATCAGTGCCCCCTAGGGGCACTGCTGCATGCTCGTCCCCAAGCCGCTGCTCTATGCATCTATAAAACACATAGAGCCGCAGCTCGGCCCTGCCCCCCCCCCACTCTCTATTCCTTGGCTCACTGGCTGTGATTGACAGCAGCAGGAGCCAATAAAGAGGAAGAGTTCCCAGACAGCAGAGGCTGTCTAGAATGCCACTGAATCAAAGGGGGCTCAGGTAAAGATTGAGGAGGGGGCTGGGGGAGGAAGTGTTGCATACAAAAGGTTTTTTACCTTCATGCATAGAATACATGAAGGAAAAAAATCTTGAGCCTTTAGATACACTTAAAGATATGCGATATTTAGGTGTCTGGACAGATTTTTCCCTAAATATTGCTTGTGATCCTGTCATTTTCAATTCACTATGCCATTTTACGGTATTTACCGCAAAACGCTGGGTAAATACCACATAAAATAGCATTAAACTCGGATCACAAAAGGAAATAAATAAATGAAAGTGGTAATTAGGTAGTGTTCCAGGCATGCAGCATTTAAAAGATAAGTTCACCTTTCCACAAAAAATAATAAATGCACAGTTTTTCCTGGTAAAAAAAATGTGCATTTATAATTTTTGGTGTTAGGAGCCTGTAAAGCATTGCACCAGCGTTTAGCAGATCTCTGATGCCATGCAGGTCTCCTGCACACTGTCAGTGTATCCACTTGCTCATACATCCTGTACGGGATAGCCGATACTTTCTGATAGGAAGAATCAATGAACTACCACAGCGCTCACAGAGCCGTAGTAGTTAATTGAGGACTACAAGCCAAAAGCCGCTAAGGCTGTCATGACTTGTAGTCCATTAATTCACAGAACTCTGTGAATGAATGATGCGACCGTTTGGGGAACTTCTTCCCGTACTTTTGCCATGGGGGGGGGGGCAGCGGGCAGTGGCTGCAGGATCTGTAAAAATGGGTAGAACAGGTAACATGTTCCCAAAGGTGAACTTATCCTTTAAGGAATGCATTCGATTTGGTTGTTAAGTAGCCGACAGCCATCAGCATTCTTAACAACCAGTAACTGTCATGGTCATTAAGGAGCGGGCAGCCGCCACGTCCTTAACAAACACTGATTCATCAGTTGTCAGCGGGGTACTCCACTGACAGCTGAATATAAACAAAATAATTGCCTGCCCTTTAGGTCTTCAGGTTTTAAAAAAATTGTGTGGGGTCCCCCCCAACATCCATACCTGACCCTTATCCAAGCATGCAGCCAAGCAGGAAAAGGGAGGGGACAAGCGAGCACCCCCACCTCCTGAACTATACCAAGCCACATGCCCTCAACTTGGGGGGTACTTTGGGGCAGAGGCCCCCCCCAAAGCACCTTGTCCCCAAGTTGATGAGAACAAGGGCTTCTTACTCATAACCATAAGTTGTGGTTTTGGGGGTTTGCGGGTGGAGGCTTTTAGGAATCTGGAAGCCTCCTTTAACAAGGGGGGCGCCAGATCCTGGCCTCCCCATTTGAATGACTATGGCCCTCTTTTTTCACTAAAAAAGTGATAAAAGAGAGTAAAAACACAGAGACCTTTTTAAAAAGTCCTTTATTCAAAATTTATGAAATCAATCACGAATGCCGGGTGCCAACCCCCCCCCCAAAAAAAAGAGGTCCGCACCTAACTCTGGCTCCTGCCATCTGACAGCTCTGCCACCTCCTGCTACTAAATAAACTAACGGAGCCAATCACATCATAGGGTGAGCCCGCCCCTTATGACATCATCAACTGGGGTATGCTGGGATGGGATGCATGGATAAAGGTCTGGATTTTGGTGGGGACCCCACGCCATTTTTCTTCTTTAAATTTTGGCATGGGGTTCCCCTTAAAATCCATATCAGACCCGAAGGTGTATGGACTGGGCGGGAACCCCACGCTGTTTTTTTTTCTCAATTTTTTAAATGTAGGCTATTCTTTGGCTAACCCCACTGACAACAGATGAGTCATTGGTGTTGGGGACGCAGCGGCCACCTGCTCCTCAACAACCATGACAGTTACTGGTTGTTAAAGATGCCGGTTACTGTCGGTGTTAAATTACCATACGTTTTTACTACTAAAACACCGCATCACTTCATAAAATAGTGAGTGCGGTATTATAGCAGTGTTTTTTTAGTGAATTGAAACTATATATGTATATATATATACTGCATGTTGAAATGCTTATTTATATTCTACAAAATATAAAAAAAATATTTTTAAAAATATATTCTTCAGATTTTTTTTTAACATAAAAAAAGTAATTTTAACATATATTTTACATATATTTGTAAATTCATTCCAAAAATGTAGATTTGTATTTTTAAAGACACACAGTATATTTGAAATGTATTTTTAAAAATATTTTTCATATATTTTGTAATAAAATTGCATTTTAACATGCAGTATATATATATATATATATTTTTTTTATATATATTGAAATATATTGAATATGGCCAAAATTGTAGTATGTCAAATATATGTCAATATATTTGGGAAGAATATTTTTTAAATATATTTCAAATATATTTTTCTTCCATGTGGGAAATCTTGCTATTTTATTCAGCCAAAAAATTCCAAACAACAGTAGATAAGCAGAAGTCATCAACGGTAGTCTGCATATTTGTCTCAGTACTGGTGTCCTTTAAAAATATTACTTAAACCTATATATGGATGTTGGCCATGAAACGTCACTCGAAAAACTGATATGCTGCAATTTACATGGGTATACTCTGTAGAAATTATTCATGAAATCTACAGTAAATGCAAAGAAACACATTACATACCCTACAGTTCAAAACTCAGGAGAATCTTCAGTACACAGTTGATGCTGAAAGACAGTATTTATTGTTCAAAAATATTTCCTTTTCAAATAATTTGTATTGCAAAGTTTGTCCTATGATTACTCTGCACTTCATCTTAGGGGGAATGATTTTTTTAGATTGCTGTTTGGTAGATAGGATTGGATTTATGATTCTGAATGGAAGGTTGCTTACTTATTCTTTATTTACATACAAATGAGCTTCTGCCTCTGGAACAAGAAAGGTAGAATAGGCTAGGTTGTTTGATAGATTTCCACAATTAAAGCGAGGAGTCTGTCCTCTGGAAGTCCATTATCCAGCAATATTTGGCAGATTTTGAAAGCCTGCCTTTATAGGGAATGAGGCATATGAATATTTCTCCAAGAGCAGTTTCTCCAAGTTTTGTGAAATTAAGCAATTCGGTTGGAAATATGAAATATTCCCTAGAATTATTGCAGTGCATCTTTACAAGTCTTGCAAAATAAACATTATTTAAAGAAAAAATATTTTGTGATATCTGCAATAAAAATGTACTTTTCACCAGATTTATTTTTTTTGTTAGACTTTATAAAAGTCAAATATGGAATTATATTTACACTGAGAATTGGAAAGCTGGTAGCCAAAGTAGTCTTCATTTGTAGAATTTTTTCTAGATATACTTTTATTCTTTTAAATGGTCTGTCTAACCAAAATGAATGCTTTTTCTTTGGGTGCTTTAACAATGAAAAGTTGAGTCACCTGCTGGCCTCTTGTTGAAAAAGGATCTATGTGTGTGCTCCCTACTATTCCCATTTGCGATAGCTTTTTTCAATGGGCATTTACTCTCCCCGTTGCCTTTTCATTTATTTAATGTTTTAGAGACTTCAGCAATAGGATCGAGAAGGCACCAATTACAGCGGTAAGATGGGAAAACTCAAGCAGTGGGAGAAGCCAGCCCCAGGTCTAAACTTCCAGGTCTAAACCATATAAGAAATATCAGATTTACGTTGACTGATCTTTCAAGCAAAAGAGTAAACACATGTCTATAGTGGAATCAGTATAAAGCCTAGAGTCTTAATTTCTCACCACAAAAAATGCAAAGAGACACTATCATTAAAACAAAAATGTAAAAAATGATGCTGTGGCTTCAACTGTTGGCCTCTACATCACTAGTGTGTCCCTTCAGTGCTACAGGACACTTATGATATAGTGATTGGTAGGCAGAACCAAAGTTTCCAGCAGGACAATGAGGGCATATGACCACACAGGAAAGTAAGAAGCAACCCAATCAAAGTCATTTGCATTATCCAGGGTAAAGAATAGTTTTTCTTTCCTTTCTTTTACATTTTGGCAGCACAGGTTGGACACATTTAAGAAAGTATAGCTGCACACTTATCAAGTTGAGAAGAGTCAGTACATTGAATGTCCCTGTCTCAGGGGATTTCATTCTAAAGATGATGCGTTTAACAGCAGAATATGTTTCTTAATGATGAACAGTCATTGTTGCTTGTAAATTATATTTTATTAGTTGTAAGTGCATTTAAATTTTATTTCATTAGTTGTAACTGCATTTCAAAAGAATTGTCATGAGAAAAATATGTGGGTTACAATTGCAGACCTCCTTAACACCCCGGTCACATCAATGTCGATTTTGAAATCGTGCGACTTACAATGAAGTCGCACAATTTCAAAATCGGGTGACCTGCCGATTTCCTTGCAATTTGCAAGTCGCCTGGCATGCAAACTGCATGCCAAATCACACCTGATGTGACCGGGGGCTTAAGCAAACCTTCTAAGACAAAGCAACATTTGCCTAGAAGAGAGCCTTGCACCACCTGTATAAGAAAAGGTAGATATATGTTTGCAAAAAAAAATTACAATGTTCTAAGAAAACAAAATGTAAAAATGTTCCTTGAAAAGCTGGCTTCCATTGCTTCCTGTTCTTCCATGACTGTATGCAGGCAGAGTTGGATGCTCAAAATTCCGCAACATTGTTCTCTTGCTATTGAAATGACTTACAATGTATTGAAGACTGGTGATGATTGTTGTAGGCATGGGTTATTAGTTTTCAGCCCTAGGATATTGGCACTGTTCTTGTTTAGCATGGGACAGATAGCTTTTGGCACAGACAGCTTTCGTACCAGATAAGGCAGGTATGCACACTGCAAGGCAGTCATTAACTGCAAATATTAATTATTTGTCAAGGTTGTCAAATCAGGCCCCCAAAGCATCAATAATGTCTATAACCATCCCAGGATTTAGACCATTTTAAATTACAAGCAGTTAGTAGTCCTCGGGGACAAAATCAGGTGTAGAGTGTTTTAAGGCAGTTGAAAGACAAATTAATGCATGACAGCCAGGGCAACTGTTGATGTGTGCCTTGTAGCATTATCTTAGTGAAAAATTACAGGTAAATGCATTTTCTCTTCTTTTGTTTGCAATTTTTCTCAATTTCTCAAAATAGAAATATATATTTTCAAATTCGATGCCAAAGTAAAGTTCTATCTGTCCAAAAAATGATCTATTATATGTTAAGGTAGACTATAAAAACTTAAAAGATGTATGCAGAATTAAAATATGCCTAAACAAAAAAAAATGCTCTAAGGCTAAAGGGGATTTAGTGAGAAAAAGGCCTTTAACCTCCTTGGTGGTATTCCCGAATGTAGCTCGGGTAAAATGTCAGTACCAAAAGCGGTAACCCCGAGCTACACTCGGGCTTACCATGCGGCATTGCACAGGGATTCCCTACAGCGCTTACCTTGTCCTTCGATCCCGCGATGCGTCCCCTGCAGCGTCCCTGGCCATCTCCTCTGGCCGATGCCGGCATCTGGCTTCCGTGTTCCTGTCCCTGTGACGTCGGGATTATTTCATAGCAAAACATTCCTGTATCAAAGCATTTCACATACATTTTGTCCCTACTGCTTTGTCCTGTGCCCTGCCTGCATTTTGACTGTTCTTTCTGCCTGGAAACTTAGAAAAGTCCACAGCGTCCAAAAAGCGTCCCTTTAGGTCAAAAGCAGTTTTAGACCGGCTATAGAACAGCGATAGTAAATCAGAACTACTTGCAGAATTGAGTGATAATGATTCATGGGGTAAATTCGTCATCAGACACTGAAAACGATTTTGCGACTTTGCTCAGTGATGTGCGAACTTGGCGCTATATTTCACATTTCAGTGTTTTTGGTTTGATTATATTATTGAATTAAATTTATTATTATTATATTATTATTTTTTATGAGTATTTATTAAGTAAATAATTACTAAGAATTGCAGGCCTACAATACATAACACCAAATTTCCATGCAAAAAAATGGTACCGCTTTTGGTACAAAATTCCTGACATAATCATACCGCCAGGGAGGTTAAAGCAGTAATAAACTTGGTAATGAAAGAAAAAAACTTTTCCCCTGCAAGGCAATGTCATAATGTGCTAGTATGAGATGTATACTTGCACAGCTAGTACATATATAAATACTAGCTCCTTAAAATGAAGCCTGCTAGCTGCGCACTGTCACTGCTGACAGGGCTTCCATTTTCACCTGGTGCTTCTTTTGGGTTTGCGGGCTCCGGTGGCTTGAATTGCAGAGTCATGATGCTGTCACTCCTGGTACACAGCTCTGAAGGAATGACACGGGTAAGCCGTTCCTTCAGAGCGCATGCGCTGGTACTGCTGTAAATACCTCCTAAACGGTGCAACAGCTTACTTGTAGGTACAAGTAAACAAACTTTACTACCACTTTAACCTTTTCACTGTCTGATTTTAAAGATGTGGAAGCTGTGCGAAAAAAAGCCAAGCAGAGAACAAAGGACTTGCCACCAAAACTGTCTGTGGACTCTCCCAGCCGATCTTCCTCAATATTGATTTACCATAACTTGTTTCACACTGTGTCTCTGTGTAGAGGTGGTGTAGCTCCCTCCTAGTGACTGGTAATCCTATGACTTGCAAGGAATATTCAAGAAGCAGCAGAAGTGCATAGGAACATTGAGATCCTTGTAGTGTGGATACTCATGTGTAGCTTTCTCTTCAGCAATGAGAACAGTAAGCAGCATAATATTGCAGATATAAAGCTTTTAGGCTCAATGCACCAGAAGTGCATTGCTATATTTTGGAAGGATATTAAAAAGGTAAAATATTTTAAGATAATGCTTAGACACCATAAACATTTGATTTCAAGTCCACTTAAATAAGTCATTAGTAGGCAAGTAGACATTTTTCAACTAGTGAATTTATACAGAAAATATTTTCTGCAAATCCCTGGTGAAAATACAATTTTCCATTTTATAAGAGAAGTAAAACTGATAACAGAAATAATTTTATACCATAAATGCTTTCAAAATGTAAGAAAAATGGCTGTAGGGAAATATGGAATATGTGTAAATGCAAGTGCTAAAACCTGTATAAATCGTTAGAACAAAAACAGAGGTGAAAAATAATGTCCTAAATATTTTTTTTATTTATCAAAAACTTCAAATTTAACCTTTATATAAAATAATTTTTCCCTACATTATTATTGTTGCATTTGTTAGGGTATATTTTTAATGTGATCTGGGGTAAAAAAAAATGAGTGACCTCAGTTTTTGTGACTAAATCATGAAGAGGCTTTGAATATATTTTGTAGGGTTGCAAGAGCCAAGTCCAGTTGTGTGGCTGTTGCTTTGAGATATGACAAAACTGTGTAGTGTATATTTATCTTGCTGGCAAATGTTTTACTTTCCAATCAGTTATGCAGTTTTTTTTTTAGATTTGCTCATAAGTGTCTATAAAGGCATGCAAAAGTGCCCTCTGGCAACATGCCTGCCAAGCAGTTAGATGATCCATGTTTTATTACTTAGACTCTGTGGTATTTCCCTACAGGTCTGTCATAATGTATATTTACAATATGAAGGAAATAATCATTCCTACATACATTTTACAAAATTCAGAAAGATGGAATACAGACTGCAAAACTGAACATGGCAAAATAAGTAAAAATGTATGAAAGTCAAAATACATAACGTTCTAGTATTCTGAAAGATGGTTTACTTGGATAAATCAGACTATTTGTTTTTTGTGAAAAAGATGTGTATATATCAGGGGCGGACTGACAACTCATGGGGCCCCTGGGCAATAGGGGATCATGGGGCCCCTGTGTCCTTGCCCAAACTCAAAAAAGCCTATGAAAAAGGTACCAGGGGCATCTCATGGGGCCCCCTACTGACCCCGGGCCCTCGGGCAGTGCCCGAGTTTCCAAATGGTCAGTCCGCCCCTGAAGAGGCTTTGAATATATTTTGTAGGGTTGCAAGAGCCAAGTCCAGTTGTGTGGCTGTTGCTTTGAGATATGACAAAACTGCGTAGTGTATATTTATCTTGCTGGCAAATGTTTTACTTTCCAATCAGTTATGCAGTTTTTTTTTTAGATTTGCTCATACTGACCCTGGGCCCTCGGGCAGTGCCCGAGTTTCCAAATGGTCAGTCCGCCCCTGATATATATTCATGTATGGTTCCTATAAAGGTATACACAAGACTGCAACACAGAGGCGGACTGACCATTTGGAAACTCAGGCACTGCCCGAGGGCCTGGGGTCAGTAGGGGGCCCCATGAGATGCCCCTGGTACCTTTTTTATAGGCTTTTTTGAGTTTGGGCAAGGACACAGGGGCCCCATGATCCCATTTGCCCAGGGGCCCCATGAGTTGTCAGTCCGCCCCTGCTGAAACAGGACTTTGGGTTTGGCTAGCTTGATCTGTGGTTGCTAGCAGCACCCTTCTCTATATTTTGATAACTTTAATATTGTAAAGCAGTACAGTCAGCAGTGTATTTAGGTTTTGTGCTGCCCTAGGCAACACAAAAATCATCTGCCCCCACGGACACCGACCAACACCACCCCCTCCCCCTCCCACGGAGAGAGCCTGACATTGCTGACATTGACCAACAACACCCCTGCCCTCCGAGCTTTCACTACTTCCCCCCAGTGATAGAGAAAAAGACACTCATCTTCACTGCTCTGGATGTGAGAGTCAGGCTCTACATACACCATCAAGCAGCCTGCAGCCTCTCTCTGATCCCACCTGATTTCCATGGTGCACATGTCCCTTCTTTCATCCCTTCTTCTGGGGAAAGGTGCTGCCCCCCTGAAAACTGTTGCCCTAGGCAAGTGCCTTGTTTGCCTTGTGGTAAATACGCCCCTGAGTACAGTATAATAATTAGTTATTTAGAGCCCACTTGAACATTCAGTTTCTGGTACATCAAAACAAAAGGTGTTCAAAGCTACACAGTTTCTCTTCTTTAAAAACCCTGAGTAGAAAAGCCTGTCACCTGCTAACATGATGTAGATTGGGGGCCCTTTCTCTGTGTAGATAATCAGTGATTTCTTTGCAGAGGTCTGACACACCCCTGTTGGGAAATCAACAGGAAACCTGAGCTTTGCTTATTTTGGTGCTTTATGTCTGACTCAGTAGGAGGCAAGAGAGATCATTGCAATTGGACCACTTCTTATTCGCAGAAAGTATGGGTTGCTGGCAGGGGACAGGCTTTTCTACTCAGGCTGCTGCTTTAGAAAGAAAAAGAAAAACTGTAAGGCATTGAACACTTTTTGTTTTGATGCTCCTGGAATGTATTTGGCTGATTTCTCCTAGATCGTAAGCTCTACCGAGCAGGGCCCTCTGTTTCCTCTTGTACCAAATTGTATTGTAGCTATAATGTCTACCTTCATTTTGTAAAGTGCTGCACAAACTGTTGGCACTATATAAATCCTGTATAATAATAAGAAATTAAACTAAAGGATCAAATGGATCCTAAATAATATTCATTGCCTGTTGTGTTATGTATGTTGAGCTTTATATGTTCACTTTTATCACCAGTTGTTTATGTTGTTCCAGTTGTTATCTTGTCACTACATCTACAGTTATCTATGTCCAACAAGAAATAATCACATAACCTCAAGGCAAACATTTCATTATTAATCGCTTTCCCGCAGCCCTATAGCAGATATACTGCAATAGGGCAGCAGGGGTGCCCAAAATCATGTGTATATATACGTGATTTTCCATTTCCGGGTAGGGAGGGGGGCACACGCCCTACCCGCGTGCGGCCTCGGCTGTCAAACACCGGGTCCCGCCCGATAATTACTCGCCGACACCCGGTGATTGCCGAGCATTACCGATGGAGGGAGAGAACTGTATATATGTAAGCAATACAGTTCTTTCCCCTGTCAGCTTCTGCACACTGCTTTGTATGGCTCTGCATAGCAGAGCCATACAAAGCAGTCTGCTTACAGTTGAAAGCACTAACACAGCACACAGTAAAACTGCACACAACACACAGTTAACCCTTTGATCGCCTCACATGTTAACCCCTTCCTGCCCAGTGCCATTAGTACAGTGTCAGTGCTTTTTATTAGCACTGATCACTCTATTGGTGTAACTGGGGATGTCAGTGACACCAAGTCAGTTCCCCCCAGTGTCAGAATGCCCGCCGCAATCCCGCAGTCCTGCTATAAGTTGCTGATTGCTGCCATTACTAGTAAGAAAAAAAATCACAGTATATATACCGCCATTTGTAAACGCTATAACTTTCATGTAAACCAATTCATTTACACGTATTGGGATTGTTTTTCAAAGACATGTAGAAGAATACATTTTGGCCTTAATTTATGACGAAATTTGATTTTTTAAAATTGTTTTACTGGACATGTTTAATAGAAAAAAAAATTTTTTTCTCAAAATTGTCGCTTTTTTGTATAGCGCCAAAAATACAAAATGCACAGGTGATCAAATACCACTGAAAGAAAGCTCTATTCGTGGGGAAAAAAGGACTTAAATTTTATTTGGGTGCAGCGTTGCATGACCGCACCATTGTCAGTGAAAGTAATGAAACACTGTAACACAAAAAATGGCGTGGTCAGGAAGGGGGGGGTAAATCCTCTGGAGGGAAAGTGGTTAAAGAATTAAATGCCTCTATACTTACCTCCACTCCAGAAATACAACATCTGTGAGCTCTGTTGCCAGTGTTGATATCTTTGCCCATATTCTGAGTTCGGCATCTTCGGCCATCTTCATTGGTGGATGCAATATTACGTTACTGCTGCGCATGGAAGTTAATACAGGATTGTAAACTGTACGCTTTAGAAGATAGTGAACAGTAAAGCCAGCAGGAAGGCCTCTATGGTAGAAGTAACAAATTGCATTAAAAACCTTCCTACTCACATTTTTTTCTTTCAATGTTACAAAGTTTTTCTTTAACTTGAAGATAACTGATTATTCAGACCCTAAACACAAAGGTCATAGAATGAAAAACGTTTCAATACAGACATACCTAGTGAATGAGTGAATCTGTACAAAGAGGTTGACTTACTAAAGTAGTGGAGTAGATAGCTCAAACTATCAGCAAAATTGATTTTGCTGTGCAATTAATGTTTTCATGTTTTCCAAAATGTAATAAAAATTGTCTACCAATTTCACATGGTGATCTTAGAAAACCGTAACAAAAAAAACGGAAACAGACTGATCATTGTTGCTTTAAAACAATGGGTGTATAATGCCACTGTGCAGTAGACAAAGCTTTCTCATTCTTCATCACTTTACAAGATTTATTGCAATTGTTGTGTAAAAAGCGGTCAATTTATGTTGTACTTTGTGGTACAGAGAGACATTGGTGTGAACATCAGTGTCCTCAATTAACCCGCTCATTCAGAATCTAATTAATGAGTTTTCTTTTCATTTCATTCATAAAGAGGTCAGATTTATTAGATTCTAAATCAGAATCCAATAAATAGGACTGTTTTGTGTATGGATTAAAATAAAAACAAAACCCATTCAATATGGATGACTAACCATTGTGCTTACTTCACCACACAGTACTACAGGAATGTCTGTGTTTACATAACACTAACCATGCCAAAACTAAAAACGTGATTAAAAAATAAAAATAGAAATTAAAAATAAATCTATATACTGTCCCTTTGTTGTATTTGTTGGTGTAATTTCTTTATATTTGGGATTTTAAAGACCAGCATTTCTTAACCATTTTTCAATCGTGGCACAGACAGAGTTAAGTATGTTAAACAGTTTAAACAAGTTTAATTATGTTAAACCTTACTTCACAGCCCCTTCATAAACATTACAAAGCAAGGAGAGCAGATTGTAAAGATGTTTTAAGCAAATAAAAATGTCTTGAAAGGTAACCAGCAATTTTTTTTTTTTTTTTTTTTTTTTTTTTTTTTAGGTTATCTGTATGTGTTTTTCACTTGCATTCAGACAACAACCTTGAGCCTAACAAATAAATAACAAAAGGAAAAAGAAAAAGAAAAGAAAACAGCTGCTGCCATACTGTGTACTGTCCACTGATATGAATATAATCTCCTGGGGCAGAGCTCATATAAACAATAAGTATAAATAATTTATGCTATGCCAGTGAATTCACAGTTTTATCCACGTAAACAAAGAGCTCTGTGCTAATAAAAGTCAACACAGATGACAATCAAGCAATAGTGATCAACAGATGTGGTCTCTTCTCTGTGCGTTTAAATAGACACACAGCACCAGATGTTGTTGACTTCTTAACTATCAGAAGTCAAATATCGTCATCAGGAGTTCCTGCTGATGATGAAATGTGTTTGGTGGGGTTTCCAGAGACGTCACATCCACTAGTTGGAACCAATGCTGGAACACAAATTGGCGTTCCTAGTTTTAATTTCTTTGGCTTGAATAATCATTGATGTAAGTGCAATACTATTTTTAAAAAGCTTTTAATAAAAAATACTACACTATGGGGGCTTTCCCAATTCTCTTCTAATGCTGGTAACACTGGGCATGACAGAATGTTTTAAAGGGGCAGAGGACTTTTCATGGACCTTAAAGCGAATGCACCCAAAGGCTAAATTTACAGGGGACTGAGGACCACCAATGGCCACATGTACGACACACTGGTGTTGAATTACTAAAACTGGAGTGTGTAAAATCTGGTGCAGCTGTGCACAAACAAAACCTGGAAGCTGATTGGTTTCTCTGTAGAGCTGCATCAGATTTTGCATTCTCCAGTTTTAGTAAATAAACCCCACTGGCACAATAGTGCTATTTGACTTCTGTCAGGTTATGTTAATGGGAATGTGTAACAAATAGAAATAGGTGTTATTCCAATTTGGTTACAAAATTGGAAATACACTTTAAACAACCAAAATTGCTCTTCCCCATTGGCTCCAAGGCATTTGGCCTATACAGTAGATAGACAATTTCACTCAGGCTTTTTGCTTAGCAAGTAAATCTTTACTTAGATTAGCAAATAAGATACAACTTTTTTCACATTAATTGTCCAATCATTAATTGAACAAATGCTGGAACACAAAATGGTGTTTCCAGTTGGAATTTTTTGGCTTGAACTAATAATCAGTGATATAAGTGCAATACTATTTTATAAAAGCTTTTAATAAAAAATACTACACTATCGAGGCTTTCCCAATTATCATCTAATGCTGGTAACGCTGGGCATGATAGAATGTTTTAAAGGGGCAGAGGACTTTCCATGGACCTTAAAGGGAATTGTCCTTCCCCATTGGCTCCAAGGCATTTGGCCTATACAGTATATGTAATTTCACTCATGAGAGTATAGGCTTTTTGCTTAGCAAAGTAAATCTTTACTTAGTTTAGCTAATAAGATACAACTTTCTTCAAATTAATTGTCCAATCATGTGCAAGCAAAAATACAGTTTACTCATTTCTCTTGCTCATGATTTAGTATTTTAACATAGCTTCATCTTATGAAGTGTTGATAAGTGAATATTCTATACCCCATTTGTGAATCAACCCCAAAGAGATTTCTGTTAAATTATTACAGTTATTAAATCTATATCTTTTGAAAATAAAATGAAATACAAGTCTTTAATAAATGGTCCCTCCATATACAACAAGCACAGCTGAGCATATAAGCTGGAGGCAATCACTTCTAGTACTAGGATCAGTTTGGTTTACTGGCTTAGTCTGCTGTATAAGTGTGGAATGGAGATTTGTGTTTTGAAACTGTACAGACAAATAACTTTCTGATAAGGCTTGCCACCTACTGAGGACCGTTGACAAATAATGTATGTAATATTACTAATTAATTCATATTTAACCACCCGACCTTCTGAAGGTTTTACCCCCTTCATGACCAGACCATTTTTTGCTATACAGAACTGTGCTATTTTTAACTACCATTTGCGCGGTAATGCAACACAAATAGACCATTCTTTTGGAGGTATTTAATTACCACCCGGTTTTTAATTTTTTTATTATATAAATGAAAAAAGACCAAAAATTTTGAAAAAAGCAAACAATTTTTTTCTGCTTTCTGTTATAAAATATATCCTATAAAAAAATTAAAACATCAAATTGCTTCATAAATTTAGGCCAAAATGTATTCTGCTATGTCTTTGGTAAAACAAATCTCAAAAAAAATGTATATTAATTGGTTTGTGTAAAAATTATAGCGTCTACAAACTATGGTACATAGAGGTATATTTGACAATTGATCAATTCTGATGTACTGACTGCATATCTCATTGCTTGCTGTTAAAATGCCAGGACAGTACAAATATCCCCCAGATTACTTCTTTTTGGAAAGTAGACAGTCTGAGGTATTTAGTATAAGCATGGCAAGTTTTTTTAAGTTGTAGTTATTTTGTCACAAATGTTTTTGAAAATGAAATGAAATTAAATTGTGGTTACAATGATGATCATTGTAACAATAACATTTTAACTGTCATAAATTGGCTACATTCTAACAGCTGTGATTTCTAGTGATCTGTGATTGGCTACAGCTATTCACATAGTACAGGGTGCTGTGATTTGCCCAGGTACCATGTGATATCTATGCACCAATCACAGCATCCCTGTATAGGAAACATTGTCATCATGTGATCACATAACTATTACATGATCCCCTTCCTGCTTATAGCGGTTGGGTACCTGGAGCTGCAATCCGCTGTGTCAGGACGATACAGTAGTTGTGGGAGCAGTGCGCTGTATGCCCATAACCCAAAACAAGCTAGATGTTGTACATGTACATGATCCAGCCTGCCCATACAGTCCACCCGTCCGCTGTAAATGTACTGTGGGCAGGTGGCAAGTAGTCATTTGTAAACAGTATAAACAATCACATATTATTTTACATATATGAAAAAATGAAAGAAATGCCCTTTTCTAGGAGAATTTAATATCTGAAAGGTTGTAAGATTACAACATAATATACTACATTGGTAATCTATAATAACTCAATTGCAGTAATATATTTGTAGCGCCACCCTCTTGAGGGCCTCTGAGTTTTTGGGTCCCTCTAAGCTCTGCATAACCAGACAACATGATTTTTCCACACTTTCATCCAAAGTCAGTAAACAATCCATGAGCTTAGTTTTTGTTGTTTTATTAGGGGTTAACAACTTGGATGGGCTCTAGGGTATATGGGATGCCCAATGGAACTGAACAACTTTGAGGATAAGGACCACTTGGTCCCCTTAAATGAACCTCCTCAGATCCCAGATGAAAATATCCTAATCCACCTTGCTGTCTTGAGAGTATCCCAGGGCAAGAGATTCTAAGACACACAATTAATGTAGTCCCAGGGAGAATTAGTTGGGTATTGCACCTGACCACCTTCTCCTTTCTTTGGCCCAGGGGGTGTAAAAGTACTCACACTGTCCTGTTCCTGTAGCTTTTAAGGTTGAAGTTGCTTTCAGGCCTTACGCTGGACTGGCTTCTTTCCTCCTGACAGGCTTTCTTTTCCCGGTAGACTGTGGGACAGTGGAGGTCCTTCTGTCCTGCTTCAACCTGTAGGCAGAACCCCCTTTTCTGGGGCCCATCCAAGGCTCCACACCAACAGCACTTCCTCATTCCATCCTCCACCCGATTCCCCTGCTGACCAGGCTCTCTCATATTTAAGGGATGACCTAGACACCATGCCAGGTGTCCTGCCTGGCGATTGGCCAGATTCCTCTGAGTATGCAGATCAGCCCCTCCCCACCCCCGCCCACTGTTTCTAGACACTTCTCCAAGTTTTTAGAGTAGAGGAAGTTATCAGAGAACTAACCTGCAGAGCCCTCCAGCTTTAACCTCAAGTAACCTCGCTGACTCACTCCCAGGCTGACTCATACCCAGGCTTCTAGCAAACCTCTAACTAAACATAAAAAACCCCTATGTTACACTAGAGGACGTTACATATTTGTTAGCATTTAATATGATGTATCTGACAGATGGAATAAATGGCTTCTTATGGTATAAAGTAAAGAAATAGCAATAAATTTGCAATCAATCAATCAATCAATCAATCACAACGAGAGCATTGTGCAACCATCTATGATTAATCACTCCTACATAACAGTTTTGTACCTTACATAGTAGGATATGTATAGTGCATGTGTATCCTGCGC
The DNA here is from genome assembly GCF_062004578.1 of Staurois parvus. NCBI lineage: Eukaryota > Metazoa > Chordata > Amphibia > Anura > Ranidae > Staurois > Staurois parvus. The sequence goes on from NW_028318025.1 coordinate 3,513,301, forward strand.
ATACAGGTCCATCTGAGATGTGTGCAGTGGCGATCACCAGATTATATACTGTGGGCCGCTAGTTGATGCTTGTCCTCAGTTGTTGCCGTCACCTTGTAAGCTTTTCGACCCTTCTGACACTCTAAGTTTGAACATACGTAAACACAAATTAATGCTCACCAAACTATGATAAAGAATATTGCCACAGTGCTTAGTAAAAGCAAGAGACACAATTCTTTATTAGTCACTGTTATACTGAATGCTGGCGATCAAAGGTTATAATTAACAGTTGAATGGTTCACAATAATATTAAATAAGACTATAAAATTATTGAATGTCAACTCCAAGTGCTTAAATGACACTAGAATAACAATGTTAAAGTATGACCATCAAGGCAGATTAATTGCAATTAAAGACAACTGTCTACATGCGATGTTGGTTCAAGAGGAGAGACTGTGGTCTGCATCACAGCTATGCAAATCTGCTGTCTCGGTTGTCACTGTACTCAGTTAGGCTGCAAAAGTCTGCTGCAACTGTGTGTTTAGAACAGAAGCCTCCAACCGTCCTATCAGATATCCTGTGCTGATTGCCCCAGCCCACCAGTTGCAGTTAAATATATAGGCTCTTCCACAGTCCTCTTTGCTACATCAGCCTTCTGAAATATGTCGTTCAAACAGCACTCGGAAATACAGTGCGAGGTGGCAACAAGACTACAAGTCCCAAGATCATCTGCTGTCTCCCCAGAGATTAGCCCTCCCTCTACTGACAGGAAGTGATGTAAGCCTCTGAATACTGGGCAGTAGGGGGAAAATGCTTAATCCATAGTTCCACTTGTAAGTGTCACTTGGCTTCCATTATATCATGGCTGGCACCTGCTTACATCTGTATATTCCTGAATGTACAGCATATGTTAACAGTCCATTTACACATTAAAAGGGAAGTCATCAAGATTGATGGAATGGGCAGATTCATCCTATGCTAATTGAAAAGGCAAACTGTAACTGTAATGAGAAAAAAATGTTAATTGGTCAAATAGACAATTGTTTACTAATTGCCTAATTGTTATTTTCAAGTCTTTTCATCTTGTGGTTAACCATGAGATAAAGAGTGTTTTTGGACAGTCAGCCACACCTCCAGCTTTAATTACTGATATTAAACTGTATAGTTATTTATTTATTTATTTCAGGTACTTATATAGCCCCATCAATTTATGCAGCGCTTTACATATATATTGCACATTCACATCAGTCTCTAACCCTCAAGGGGTGTACAATCTAAGGTCCCTAACTTACATTCATACATACACATACTAGGGCCAATTTAGACAGGATCCAATTAACCTACCAGCAAGTCTTTGGAGTGTGGGAGTTAACCGGAGCACCCGGAGGAAACCCCCGCAGGCACAGGGAGAACATGCAAATTCCAGGCAGGTGGTATATTAAGGGACATTTTTAACTGCTAAAAGGAGTTGTTATGAAAGGACTGGTCTAGAATATAGTATACATTACTGCACTCAGGTAAGCCACCTAGATGCATTATATAGATTAGACATACAGTATATGCTGGATGATGGAATGCCCAATATGCTTGCTATGACAGAAAAGGACTGAGTATTTGAATAGGGCTCTGAAGGCTTCTAGTTATTGTATATTTTGCAGGTACTCTGTTGGATTTTTTCATCTACTCTGGGATCCAATAAATGCTGCTCTCTAGCCTTTTTCAACCAGGGTGCCTTGATTTTTCTTCAGGGGTGCCTTGGTAAAATGCCTAAAAATTGGCCAAAAATTGTATGCAAGCCAGCGGGTGGATCAAGCCTGCCGTTTATGGACACAAAGCCATAGGTTTTCATTATGACTGATTACAGCGTTGAAGCGTCCCAATAACCAATGATGTCATCAATTGATATGGAGGATGTTGGTTGCCCACACGGCATCTTTGTTTGACCCTCCCCTGCCCCTCACTGTCAGTAATGGGGTCACATTTGCTGGGTGATAAAGAGAAACTGCGGGAGAAGAGAAGCATTGGCATACTATTCAATATCAGTGTGCAAGTGTATTTTCTTTGGAAGAATAAATCCCCTCTAACATTGGGTGTCCTACATGTGTGGATGTTGCTGCATTAGGTAAAACTATTAGAATAGCTTTTTCCATTTTAGAATGGGGTGCCTTGAGACTGTCCATAATTTTAAAGGGTGCCTCAAGATTATTCATAACTTTAAAGGTTGCCTTGACTGAAAAAGGGTGAGAAACACTGCTCTAGAAGAACCATGTTGCTGCAGAAGTTTGTTTGGATTGGAGTAGTTTGTTCTTAATTATTAGACATAATTTTCCATTATTTACAACATGATCCACAGGGGGAAATTATATTATACATGGATAATACTCTGCAATCCGTATGTATCTAATCAAAATTGTATTCAGTTATTTATCCATTTATCCTGTCCCTAATTGTATACTTGTATTGTATCCTATGTATTACAGTTTAACATTTTTGCAGAAAAATACCTGCATTTGGAAAATTGTGGAACAAGATTTAGGGACATATTTGTAAAGACGTAAGTCTGACATTCATCAAAAAATCTTCCTGGTACTTGTGTTTTAAATCACAGTAATTGATTCACCAACAGTGAGTGTCTGCTGAAAATCACCTTCATTGTCTTATTGTGTTTAACGTCAGTTTTGTATGAAGGATATATATGAGACCAAATATACACCATAAAATGGTGAGATTATCCATTAGGAATGTTTTATATAATGGAAAGAAAATTAGGAATTCCAGCTTTGGTCCACTGTAAATGCAAAATTGAAAACAAATTCAAAATGAAAAAAAGGAAAATTTCAGAGTCCCCACTTAGAGGTTAGGGAAATGTATTATGTAGGATTAAGATGTGGGAATCTGTCACCTGCTGTGTTGCTTCAGGTCATGTTTAGTATAATAGGAGTTCTACCAGATATGAATTGTACATATTGGAAATAGCTACATTATTACTGTTAGAAGGAGAAAAGGAGGACCTCATCTCTGCATGCACCAGCCATACAAGGTCTACATAGTCTATGAATAATTAGGGAGAGCCAATAAGAGCGTAAGATTTATGTCCATATCAGAATAGTGTATTATTTTATTGGCAGCCAATCCTATAAATAATTGTAAAATACAATAACAAATGATAACATATTATATATGCTGTAACAGTTGTTCTGAGGACACATTTTGGTTTCAGCCAGTATCGGGAACTATCTCTTTTTTTAGATCCTATTCGCAGTGGTCGTGCTGACTTCCAGCACTACAAAAATTAAATTGCTCCGACAGGAAGCCCTTTAATACTATTATCGTTTTAAGTGTGGCATACCATCCCTGGGGCAATGTGAACGATTGCAGTTTATGAATTACCAGAAATATATTCATATTTCACCATTTCCTCCTCTTTGCAAACATGGAAAACAGTGTTTAGGGCAGAGATGAGGTCTTCATTTCATACGTGAGGAGCTTAACCAAATGCAATCTGTTGCGTGTGCCAGCAAAAAAACATAATTGTACCATTGAATGTGAAAGTAATTTAACCAGTTCCTGTCCCAGGCCTGATTTACTAAAAGGAAATGCAAAAGAGCAATGAGGAATTTCTATAGTCAGTGCTGTGTTGTAGATTCACAAGAACACAAGGATGATTGTGCACCACACGAACAAACTTTGAAAGCCTCACTCCAGCCTGCTGCCCATTTGAACACCTTTCTAACTGTTAGCTGTCATTAAAAAAAAAAAATTATCTAAATACACCTTTTTACTTACCTAAAGTCTAAAAAAAATATCCTGTTTACTATGGATAAAAAGGCTGTCTATTGGTATATATAATAATGGTTTCTCAAATCTTTCTTCAGATAAGATCTGAAAGCACAAAAGGATTGCATCTATTCCATTGTGCATTATAGTATGTTTATGTATTTAGGAAACGTGTATGGATGTAAAGGGACTTTGTTGCAATCTTATTTTTTTTTACTTCTGTTATATTCATAATATATTTTATTTAAATATAGAATGATTGGCTGCAATGAATATACTTGAATATACTTCCACATTCTCTAAATACTGTACCTGTGATTAACTTGTGTCATATTTTCATCTTTCTTAAAGGTTACAGCTCATATATATTTTAATTGTTTATTTTTTTATCAATTTACAAAATGCAAAGTAAGTGAACAAAAGATAAATCTAAATCAAATCAATATTTGGTGTGATTACTCTTTGGCTTTAAACCAGCATCAATTCTTACACTTCCACACTTTGTACATTTGCACAAAGTCAGGGACTTTGCAGGATTAGAGTCAGTTGTATGATAAACCAATTATTTTAAACAGGTGCTAATGGTCATCAATTTCATATATAGGTTGAAACACAGTCATTACCTGAAATAGAAACAGTTTTGTAGCAGGCTTAAAACTAGGTAAGGCACAGCCAAACTCTGCTACCAAAGTGAGGTTGTGAAAGAGTTTCATGTTACAGGTCGTACACTATGGCAAGACTGAGCACAGCAACAAGACAGTTACTGCATCAGAAAGGTCTCTCCCAGGCAAAGATTTCAAAGCAGACTGGGGATTCAAGATGTGCTGTTCAAGCTTCTTTGAAGTATCACAAAGAAATGGGCAATGTTGAGGACTGTAGATGCAGTGGTTGGCCAAGGAAACGTAATGCAATACAGGAAAGACATGCTTAATTCCCTTTGACATCAGAAGATGTCCAGCAGTGTCATCAGCACAGATCTAGTAGAAACAAGTAGGACCCAGGTACACCCATCTACTCTCCAGAGAAGTCAGGCTAAGAAATGGCCTTCATGAATGAATTGTGGCCAAAAAGCCATACCTCTGATGTGGAAACAAGGCTAAACAACTCAACAATGAACGTAAATATAGGAACTGGGGTGCAGAAAAATGGCAGCAGGTGCTTTGGACTGATGAGTCAAAATTTTAAATATTTGACTGTGACAGGAAGCAGTTTGTTTGCTTAAGGGCTGGAGAGCAGTACAATAATGAGTGTCTACAGGCAACAGTGAAGCATGGTGGGAAGTTCCTTGCAAGTCTGAGGCTGAATTTCTGCAAATATGGAGTTGGAGATTTGGTCAGGATCAGTGGTGTCCTCAATGCTGAGAAATACAGGGAGATACTTATCATCATGGAATACCATCAGGGAAGCATGTTATTGGCTCCAAATTTATTCTGCAGCAGGACAATGACCCCAAACACACAGCTAATGTTATTTAAAACTATCTTCAGTGGAAAGAAGAACAAGGAGTCTTGGAAGCGTTGGTTTGGCCTCCACAGAGCCCTGATCTCAACATCATCGAGTTTGTCTGGGATTGCAATGAAGAGACAGAAGAGTTTGAGGCAGCCTACATCCACAGAAGATCCAGAGGATCTGTGATTACTTCTCCAAGATATTTGGAACAATCTATCTGCCAAGTTCCTTCAAAAACTGTGTGCAAGTGTACCTAGAAGAATGGATGCTGTTTTGGAGATAATAGGTGGTCACACCAAACATTGCTTTGATTTGAATTTCTCTTCTGTTCATTTATTTTCCATTTTGTGAATCAATAAAAATAAACTATTAACACTTTGCTCTGAAAGCATTCTTAATTTAAAGCAAATGTTCACACTTGCCTAAAATGTTTGCACAGTAGTGTACATCATGACTACATATAGAATATGGGATACCTAAGAAATGTAACCTAACTGGAGACTTGCCTCTAGTCTGTCGACCCTATTTTCCATAGTGCACCATAATACTTGTACTACCATAATCACCTGTCATTGGTTATTATTGCCTTCTACTCAGACTGTTTTATGTTCCTTTTTCTATGCAAGGACTGCACCTACATACTCTATAATTGTTAAACAGACTGTCATTGACTTCTAATATCTACCTGTATCAGTAAAAAACAAAACAATAAAACAAAGAATATACTTTTTTTGTTTGTCTTTTGGTGGATGTAGCGATGTCAATTTAGGGTGTTGGCTGGTGCAGGTTATTTTGGGAGTAATCCCATTTCATCGAGATTTGTTGCAGTTCTTACTTCAAAGGAAGGCCAGTAAAGTTTCAGCACAATGAAGATGGCAGACATTCTCTCACAGGATATCAGTGGTAAGGGTTTTTAGTCTATGGGTGACTATAGCTTATCTATATGCAGTATGTGGAATGCATATCCTCAAGTAATACTCCTGGGGAAGTTTCAAATCATAGTCCATTGTGTGGGTCATGTTGCTGTTGGTGTTTAGCCTGGCCGTGAGGAGTCTGGAGTTGTCACATAAGTTATCATCTGTTGGAAAGTGTTGTCTCATTCCTGTTAATACAGGTGAAACTCGAAAAATATGAATATCGTGCAAAAGTTCATTTATTTCAGTAATGCAACTTAAAAGGTGAAACTAATATATGAAATAGACTCATTACATGCAAAGCAAGATAGTTCAAGCCATGATTTGTCATAATTGTGATGATTATGGCTTACAGCTCATGAAAACCCCAAATCCACAATCTCAGAAAATTAGAATATTACATGCAATCTATAAAACAAGGACTGTACATAGAACAATATCGGACCTCTGAAAGATATAAGCATGCATATGTACTCAGTACTTGATTTGGGCCACTTTTGCAGCAATTATTGCCTCAATGCAGCGTGGCATGGAAGCTATCAGCCTGTGGCACTGCTGAGGTGTTATGGAAGACCAGGATGCTTCAATAGCGGCTTTCAGCTCTTCTGCATTGTTCGGTCTCATGTCTTTCATCTTTCTCTTGGCAATGCCCCACAGATTCTCTATGGGGTTCAGGTCAGACGAGTTTGCTGGCCAATCAAGCACAGTAATCCCACGGTCATTGAACCAGGTTTTGGTGCTTTTGGCAGTGTGGGCAGGTGCCAAGTCCTGCTGGAAAATGAAGTCAGCATCCCCATAAAGCTCGTCTGCGGAAGGAAGCATGAAGTGCTCCAAAATCTCCTGGTAGACGGCTGCGTTGACCCTGGACTTAATGAAGCACAGTGGACCAACACCAGCAGATGACATGGCTCCCCAAATCAACACAGACTGTGGAAACTTCACACAGGACTTGCAGTGTGTGCCTCTCCATTCTTCCTCCATACTCTGGGTCCTTGGATTCCAAATGAGATGCAAAAGTTGCTCTCATCAGAAGAGGACTCTGGACCACTGAGCAACAGACCAGGTCTGTTTTTCTTTAGCCCAGGTAAGATGCTTCTGATGTTGTTTGTTGTTCAGGAGCGGCTTGACAAGAGGAATACGACATCTGAAGCCCATGTCCAGGATCCGTCTGTGTGTGGTGGCTCTTGATGCACTGACTCCAGCCTCAGTCCACTCCTTGTGAAAGTCCCCAACACTTTTGAATGGCCTTTTCCTGACAATCCTCTCCAGGCTGCGATCATCCCTGCTGCTTGTGCACCTTTTTCTTCCACACTTTTCTCTTCCACATAACTTTCTATTAATGTGCTTTGATACAGCACTTTGGGAACATCCAACTTCTTTTGCAATTACCTTTTGAGGCTTTCCCTCTTTATGGAGGGTGTCAATGATGGTTTTCTGCACAACTGTCAGGTCAGTAGTCTTTCCCATGATTGTGATTCCTACTGAACCAGACTGAGAGACCATTTAAAGGCTCAGGAACCCTTTGCAGGTGTTATGGCTTAATTAGATGATTAGAGTGGGACACTTTGAGCCTAGAATATTGCACCTTTTCACAATATTCTAATTTTCTGAGGTTGTGGATTTGGGGTTTTCATGAGCTGTAAGCCATAATCATCACAATTATGACAAATCATGGCTTGAACTATCTTGCTTTGCATGTAATGAGTCTATCTCATATATTAGTTTCACCTTTTAAGTTGCATTACTGAAGTAAATGAACTTTTGCACGATATTCTAATTTTTCGAGTTTTACCTGTATGGTACCAGCAGTGGTCCTAGGCATGATTTCTCTGTTTTTTTATACTTTCATCCTTTACCACTTTTAAATTGTTAGGACATTAGTGATACTGAGATACTGATGAGTAGATTTGTTGCTTGTTCAAATTGAGAGAAGTCAGTTCAGGTGGCATATTTTAATAGGATCTATGGAAGTTATTGGGCATAGGGCAGACACAAAAGAAGCTGGAGATGTTATAGCCTTAGAACCTTCCAAAATAACCTTGAGTCTGTGACCACATTATAAAAAGTATGGGATGGCCTGCTCAGCCTGATGCCCTAATGACCTTTAAATCACTGGACTGAAAATCACTATGATGGTGTTGATGATAGTGTTGGCTTCAGTCCTATGATGTAAATTCCTAATTTGCTTCTGTCCTAATCTCGTTTATCTCGCTGACTGTGTTTTTTTCAGTGCACTATACCTGTACTAGATGATAAACTATGCAGACACTGCCATTTTCTAGCTATGTACATAAGTGCACAGTGTATTATGGCATTCCACAATATATGTGATTATGGCTTTTATATTGGTTATCAATAACTTGATGCACTGGAATTTCAGCATTTGTAGATCCCACTTTTACACCCTTAGGGCAAACATATTCACAATATTAAAATGCTTTCATTAAAGGAGAATCAAAGTTTATGGAGTTATTTCTACTTTGTTGATGTACAGTAAAAACTGGCTATACCAAGTGACATAGAAATATTTTGAGTCAAAAGAATACCTTTGCACAATTCACATAACTCGCTAAGATATATCTCCTGGTTGTTAAACTCCTTTGTTCAGTTCAGATACAGATTATAGCAAATTTAATTTTTTTAAGGTTTTAGACCTCCAGCTGTGACAGACAAACACTGCCAAGAAGATCCTCTGGTATTCCTCTATTCTATTTTTTTCTTCCTACCCTCAATAACAGAAGAAGTCTTTAGAGCCACTGCTTATTCCCTAATAGCGCTATAGAATTTTAATAGCTCCAATTTCAGGCACAATTTATTTTGTTCTGAAGTGTCATAGCAATTTAAATGGGGCTATGAATGCAGAACCAGAGCAGTTCAAAACTGCTTTGGGGTAAATCTCAGAGGAGTTCAAAAATCCAAGATTGTAACAGTAATGACAGTGCCATCCATCATGTGTTCCTTGAATGTACATATTAAGAAGTGATGTGCAGGAAAAGATAAAAATAAATAAAACAAAATTTGTGAAATATCATGAAATAAGCCCCCAATGCTTCACTTGTCACCGATAGGCTTGATTCACTTATCAGTGGTACACAGAAGTCATTCAGGATTATGGTATTTTTTTGTTTTACTTTTTTTTGTAAACATTATGCAGATTCCCTATACATACGTGCAAGACATTTTTCTTTTTTCAAGTTGTCTTCTTCAAGGTAGCATCTAAAATATGCAGTGCACTGGATATTAATGCTTGCCATGAACCTGTGTGTACACAAAAAATTGAATTTTTCACCCAGACTGAATTCCAATTCTACCTTTTTAACTTTATTTTTAAATACTTCTTGTTTTTAAAGAGCTTAAAAAGTGTAATACCATTTAGGTTCTGAAATTAAAATATGTAATAGAAATCTTTTTGTTCACCAACAGCAGCCCCCATCCCTTAACTCTGGTCATAGTCACTGCCATGCGAATGCCTATAGGTCATTTTATTGTCAGTCCTGAGAATATAGTGCTAACAGATTATCAATGTTTTAGGCGTTCATTCTCTGCTCTTAAAGTGTTACTAAACCCATTACCCTGCATTCACTATATCTGGTCTCCCACAGCACACAGAACATGGAAATGCAATTATTTTAGTAAAGATAAACTGCTAAATACATTTTCTCATCAACAGTTAGGAAGGTCTTGTGACTTCTATCAGTGTCCAGCAGAGCACTGGTTGAAGCTTGTAGGAGGAGCTTTCATTCTCTCTTGATTGTCCTATGAGGCTGCAGGACCTCTGACCCTCCGTCTGGACAGCACTGATTGGCTCTGTGCTGATCACATGCACTCTGCCAAGAAAAAAAAAAAAACCTTTCTAGCAATACACACCAAACTGAGCATGTGCAGCTTGCTCCCAAGGCTCTGTTTTATCAGAAGATGGTATGTGGACAGTAGAAGAAGGGGAGGATCAGAGAAGACAGGATCAAACATCCTTTTTACATAATGAGCAGGATTAACCCTTAGGATCCACAGTGAATATGACAAGCAAGCTTTACTGCATATACAGACTGATTTTACTGTTGTGGGTTTAGTAACACTTTAAGAAAGAAAATGAAACTTCGACACAGGAGTCTCACACTATTTTAGGGTCTGACTTTGTACTCAAAGTGAATGTCAGGATACTTGTGTAACCCTGAGTTGGCGCTTCATTTATTGTATATTCTGGAGAATGTTACCATATTATACCAGATCGCAGCACATGTAACAAATCAGAAAACTTCATTCCAATTTTGTTAATTAACCCACTATTGACTTAAAATCAAGTAATAGACTAAAATGATCATATTGGTGAACACATATTAGGATCTAAAGATATTGTTTCACTATGGTTAGTCTTTTGAAATAAAACATGTTATGTTGCCTATCCATCATTATAACAGCCACCCCTGGTAAAGTCCTATCAGCTGTTGGGTGGAAACAGTAAAGTAAATGTTCTCCATTAGTTTATCTCAAAATGAAACACACAAAATCAAAAGCTTTCCAGTTTAAAGAAAAAAAAAATGAGCATTGTCTGACAGTCTTTCTAAAAAGCCAGTAAGGCTGAATGTGTTCTTAATAGCACCAAAATGATAAAGTGTTTTCCATTTCTAGAAAAAAAGAGTCTCATTTTCAAAACCATTCTCCTCAAAACTAGCATTTTTTTTTACCTTTGACTGTAATGTCAATACAAACAAACAAAAAAGATAAATAAATAATGCTTTTGTGTTTATGTTTGTGCATCAAAAAACCCCGACATTTTAATCATGAAGATATTTTTGCACGTGCACAAAAATATAGAAGGCATCATTGTTGTTGTTGATTGCAGTCAACCTTTAACTTCTTTTAGATTTGTTCATAATCCTTGCCTCTCACAGTCACATTTTTTTTTTATTATAAATATTTATTAATTTTCAACCAAATACAAATAACAATCACCTTCTTCAATAAAAAAGATATCCATAAAATATCTTCCCACTAACATTTCGAAATCCCACTTCCCGTCCTTCTTTCCCTCCCCCTCCCCCTCCTCCCTCTCCCAACCCCCCCCCCCCCCCCCACCACCACTCTGCGTTTTCTCTCTTCTCCACTTAGGTATCAGACTTTTCGCTGCACTCAAAAAATACCACAACCCTGAATCCTTGTATATTTTCACTGGAAGCTCTGTATTATGAAGAAGACATAATCTAATATTAATTTCAGTAATCTTCCCTACTAAATAAACTATTCTCTTCCAAAACACCTGTATTCTTGAACACTACCACCATATATGATACAACGTGCCCACCTCTCCACAACCTCTCCAACACAATGGTGAAATCTCCGCGTTCATTCTGTGCTCCACTTTCGGTGTGATGTGCCATTTTACCAAATACTTATAATTTAATTCTACTTCCCGCATACTAATATTTTCGTGAATTAATCTAAATATTTTCCTTTGCTGCTCCTCATCCATTTCCCTTCCCTCACAGTCACATTTGATCTGTAAAATAAACAAAATGTTTCAGTGTCTGTATAGCACTGCACACTATCCATATTTGAGTGGATTATTTTGGTAGTTCCTCATAAAACATGGTTGTTGGCAATCTTTTGTGATATGATGTAAAGGGTAAATCTGACATGTGATGGGTGGAAGAGAGGACTACTTTGTGATAGGTTCAGTGGGCTTGTGGATGTGGCTTAAAAAGTTGAAAGCAGGCACAGGAAATGAAAATAGCAATGAGCTAGAGGCCATTGAACCTACAAAAATAGTCTATACAACGCAACAGAGAATCCTGCAGGCACGTTTAGTGAGCAAGTTATAGCATGATCTTGACCTTGGATGGTCAAATAGGGCACCACTTTGTGTGAGGACATTGATATTATTGCAGATAATAGGTAGGCTTTTGAGGTTACAGCTAGAGAGGACCATCTAATTTTCTCTTGTCCTTATTTGTAGCATAGACAGGTCTAAGGTCTAAAGCATTAGAATTAGGAGCATGACCAGGACCCTGCTGAGGAATGGATAAAACACAAAAAACAAGCAAGTGTAAGCTCTCTTACATAGTGGCACCTGGAGCCAGGACCAGGACAAAGGGTGGGTGGAAGGGACAAGTGCCCTGGGTGCAATGTTATGTGAAGATGGAGGGGTGCACTGCAGCCCCTCTGTTCTGAAGCTGCCTCACTGACAGAAGAATGGCAAAGTCACTGCTTTCAGGCAGAACAGGGAATTCAATAGCTCCTGGAGGGAGGAATCTGCTGTCTCCTCCCTCCAATAGCATCCTGAGGAGGGATGAGAGGAGCACAGCAACTGAAAACATCTCCGCCTGTATATAGAGTGCTGGGGAGTGAGGGCAGAGTGTCCTACTTTTCTGTTTCCACATCTGCTAAGTTGTATGATACTTGCTAACTGTTGCTGACTTGCTTGGACAGTCCTGATTTTTACTTGCTTGTTCCTTGAAGGCTAAGTCTGGAGCCATATCCAGAGAAGACACTATGCAGCCTAGGTCTGTCACTACCTCTGCTGAGCCCTGCAGCTCAAACTGAACAGATGCCCAACTAAATGCCCCCCAAATATCCCGCAGAATTTTCCCTGAGCCAAACCAATGTCAGCACAATTGCAAAGCGTGCTTTAAAAGCTGTACACCAGCCTTCAGTACAGTAGGAGAACCACATGGATCACCTTGGTGCATTAGAAACTTCTCTTCTCTTTTTTCCAAGCTACTAATATCTTAGGCAGCAACTCATGTACCATAGCGCACCATCCTGAGTCCAGCTCAAAAACCTCCTGAGACCAGTTATACATTTCTCGAAACCCACACCAAGAGACCTCCAGATCCCAAGCCTTCAATTGGACTGAACCCATCTGCTACTCTATCCTCACTTCCAACACCAAACATCAGGTATTAGATAGTGCCATCTCTACATTCATCATCTACAGTACATGCAGATACCTGCATGCACATAGCAGGATATTCATATGTAAATAGAGTTACATTGATATGTAAATATCATGATATTCACATGTAAATAGTCCGCCATTTATATGCAAACAGCAGGGTATTCATATGCAAATCCAACTCCTGCTAACTTTCCAGCTCCTTCTACTTTGCTGAAAGCCCCCAAGAAGTAGATGCAAACAGTAGCAGGCCTGGCAGACAATGAGGTCTGTAATGCAGCAGAAGTGAGCAGAGGGAAGGGGGTTAATCATTTGGAGTACAAAGGTGAGCAAAGATAGGGGACATGTAGAAGTAAGCAGAGAGGGGTTGGCGTTTGAGGTGCAGGGGGGATTTAGGATGCAGAGATTAACAAGGAAGGTCACTGTGCTTACCTCAGGCTTGTTTGCACATGTGGCAGCTCTTGCCGCCCCTCTGATACAAAGCATCACAGCCATGGTTGCTTTTGCAACTTAGGGGGTGGCTGGCGGGGGGTGGTAGGTTATACTCCCAACTTCTCCTGGGGGGTGCATTTTTTCCCTGGGCACCAGATGACCTTGTCCCTCCACTGTCTGCAGCTTATTCCTTTCCCATTTCCAAAGTACTGCTGACCTTGCTCCTATAAAAGAGTGTGCTTACCTAAGATACCCTGTAAGTTGTAGAATAGGTAAACCAAACACTTCTTATTCCTGATATGTGCCTGCTGTAACATGTACCTGAATAAAAAGTATCCTGTTCTCCTTGTATTGCTATCTTTGTGTGAAATCCCTGGTGTTCCTGCCAGTCCCTCTGCTTTCCTATTAACAACTGACTATACTAGGCATGAGAGCAAAGAGTAGTTAGTTCTCTAGCTGTGTTGGGAACACAGTTGGCTCTCCTCCAATGATCAGATTTCTGCTCACATGCCCCCCTCCTTTCTGCACAGCCATACTGAGAAGTTCAGTATACTGCAGTTTCTTCTCCCCTAGGTCTCTGTTCTCAGCTGCCTAATGAGCTTAGAGGGTATGTAATCACTTATACATTAAGGGAAACATTTTCAATTTTAAACTGAAGGAGTTGTTTTACAAGGTCAGGGTTTACTTATACTTTTACATCCCTTTTGGTTGTATCCTGCTGTGGAATACAGTGTTCATGTATTTTGTGCAACAACTACATTAGTATTCAGTAGATATACTGTATATTCTTCAACCAGTATATCACAGTGTTTATAAGTTTGTAGTTACTTCTATGGTAAACTCTATGTCTTTTCTCTGAAAAAAGTTCCCGTTTCTTCTTTGCAGTGAAGCAGAAAGTAAAGCACATGTGGACTGTGCAATATCTGTTCTGTAGGGCTATATACATAATTCTAAGGTATGTGATCACTTATAAAACAGGGAAAAAAGGTATTTACAATGTTATATGTCTTTACACAAATGACTTTCATTTATATTTCTATTTTAAACTGCATGGGTTGTTTTACAAAGTGAAGGTATGGTTGTAATCATGATTTGTAATCCTGGTTGCGAGGTTAGTAAAATAACCTACTCAGATCTTCAGGAAGTGTGTGCCTTCATTTTGTGTTCAGTGTCAAATGCTGATATAGGCAATGACATGCCTCCTTAGACCTATTGTGACCAATTGCTGATTTGGCACCATCCACAGACAGCCTAATTCTTCATCATGTGCAAGCAAAGATTTTTTTGTTTTTAATTTTCCTTGCATGTGATTGGATATTCTTTGCAAAGTGCAACTTCACCTCATTCACTAAGCTCTGAAGCAAATGCCTTTGCAAAGTGCAACTGCAATTGCAAAGAGCAGAGTCTGTTTGCCTTTAATAAATCAACTCCATTGTTTAAGGAGCATTTACAATGACCCAACTTCTTGAGATGTCTCTTCCCAGTTGAAGCAAGATTTTGGCATTAGAGTTCAATGGTGGTGTGTAGACTTCTCGTGAAACTTTAAAGTCATACATTTAATGTGCATCTTCTGTTGTAGGGACTTCATCTCTGTCATTAGATATTTGATTGCACTCTATAAGTATAGGAAGATTGTTTCCTTCAGTTCCTTTTTATGTGTGAAATAATGAAGTCTTCAGTAGGAGCTAATCTTTCTGTGGTTTCTGCTGTGCCAGTGCATGTCTGCAGGGTGTAGAGTATCACTTTACATTAAATGTGATGAAGAACTCTGAAGTGGCAAATTAATGACTGCTTTGGTTGTTTAAAACAGCATACAACCTATTAGCTTTCTCTGGTTGTCCCCAAGACAACACTTTTACTAGACATATTTGGACTTATTTTCTTTGAAAGTGTTGTAGCTCACTATATTTAGATATGGTCATTGGAGGAGACTCTAGGTGGTTTTCACCTCCATGATCGGACATGGGTGTATGAACTTTGGTAGATGTAGAGTCTCCTTTTAAGGGGCTTTGATGTAAGGCTTATTTGTACATGTCATTGTTGCACTATGATCACTTAACTGTAGCCTTGCAGTGTCTGGCAAAATTCTCTGTGAATGTGCAACATCTGAAACAAATTGCATGGTTCCTTAGAAACTCCTTGCATTCTTAATTTCTAAGGAAATGCATGACATTTCCTGAGAGGATGTGGTTTGCCACAAATTAAACTCTAAGTTTAGATCCTTTTGCCTTTAACCACTGTCTCTGATGGTAGTCAGTGTATTTCTCTACTTTCTAAGGTAGAGAATGTTTCTAGAGTCTCTGCATTTAATAGTGAGGTTAAATATTTTTGTAGCTGAAAAGCTGGGATTGCTCAACTTCATGAGGTCAGTTTTAATTATTTCTCTGGAAGGTCTGACTTGCTAGTTCCTTCTGGTCTTGTCCTGACAGATGCACCTTCTCCATTGATGGAGATGGCACTAATACCTGATGTTTGGTGTTGGAAGTGAGGATAGAGTTGCAGATGGGTTCAGTCCAGGTGAAGGCTTGGGATCTGGAGGTCTCTTGGTGTGGATCTCGAGAAATGTATAACTGGTCTCAGAAGGTTTTTGAGCTGGACTCAGGATGGTGTGCTATGGCACATGAGTTGTTGCCTAAGATGTTAGTAACTTGGAAAGAAGAGAAGTTTCTAATGCACCAAGGTGACTCGTGGTTCTACTGCTGTACTGAAGGCTGGCATACAGCATTGAAAGCTTTGCAATTGAATTGACATTGTTTTGGCACAGGGCGAATTCCGCAGGACATTTCGGAGACATTTAGTTGGGCATCTGTGCAGTTTGTGCTTCTGCCTGGGCACATGCCTTTCTTTATGTACAATAAATTAATTTTACTTTATTTAATTTGACAGAAGAGAAGAATATTTTTCTGAAAAGTCTCTTATAGGTCTCATAAGTGCTTTTTAGTCTTGCATGTGCACTGTTTACCTGCTAAGGCAGGAGCAGCATTAATGTGGGTGGACATACCCATATGTCCTTCTGCATCTGAGGCTTGTGCAAGGGAAAGCCCAGTGATCAATGTGTCCCTCAGACACAGCAGGTCACATGACCAAATTCAGGACCAATGAAGTTGGTCCTGTACCATGTGATCACTGTGACCAATCACAGCAATCACATATGTAAAAAAGACTGCATTCCTGCAGTCTCTGAACCGTTCCCTCTCCCAGCTATGAGAGGGAAAATGAATGCATCCTAAAGTCATGGGAACTGTAAGAAGCATTCAATGTGTCAATACTGTTACCAGAGCAAACGCAGTGATACTATTGTGACATTTTACTGCTGTGGAGGCGATCATGCATGTCAGTGTGACACTGTGCTGGTGACAGTATGTAAAAGAATATAATCTACATACTGTGACCAGTGTATCACTATGGTGACATTGTACTGCTATGGAGGTGATTACAGACAATGGCGGGCTCCATTGACATACACTGTCATCAGAGCAGTCAGCCATTGTACATAATCAGCTCAGCAGTACAATGTCACCAGAACAGTGCAGTCAGTCACAGTGTCCCTGTCATCATAAGACCTTATGCACATGTATGGCACTCTTTGAAGAGCAATCTGGGTTCAGATTGTTCTTCAGAGAGTATTTGACTGGCAGTGAGAAGGCATTATAATGCCTCCTCACTGCCTGATTTAATGCCTTGTACCCCAGACAAACGCCCCCATTTATGTGGATAGGTGGCAGTTGGCAAGCACTATGCCTGCCAAGGATGACAAGGGGAATAATTCCTGCCACGGCTATGAAGCATACCACAATCTGTCCAACTATCTCCTACTCTGTCCACTTTTCAGAGATCTCTGAAAAACCTTCAGAGAAGCCTATCCCACCTCCACCTAACAACTGTATCTCAACTTTCTCCATCAGCTCCTCCCCCACAGTTATCACCTTTTGTATCACTTAACCTCTCTAGTGGTCTGATTATGTCCCTATTTCTGTGCTCAAAGCGGTACATTGTTTTGCATGGAAATATATATTTTTTTAATTGTAGGCCTGCAATTTTTAGGAATAACTCTCTTAAATCTGTCCGAACAAGAGTCTAGTAAACATCCTGGGTATGTTAAAATTTGAAACATGAATTCATAAATTATAATTTAATAAATAATCATAAAAAATAATACTATAATAATAATACATTTAATTCAAAAATATAATCAAACCAAAAACACGGAAATTTGAAATATAGCACCAAGTTCGCACATCACTGAGCAAAGTCGCAGAATCGTTTTCAGTGTCTGATGACGAATTTCCCCACAAATCATTATCACTTAATTCTTGACCTAAAGGGACGCTTTTTGGATGCCATGGATGTTTCTCAGTTTCCAGGCAGAAAGAATGGTAAAAATGCAGGCAGGGCGCCGGACAAAACACTCGGGACAAAATGTATGTGAAATGGTTTGATACAGTAATGTTATACTATGTGATTTTAGTGTATTTAGTGAATGTCACTTTTTGTCATTTTCAAATTTCCTGCCAGTTCCATCCCCGTACGTCCCAACGCTCGCAGGAGACGGAACCCAGATGACAGATGCCGGCATCCGCCGGAGGACATTACAGAGGACATTGCAGGAGGGACATCGCGGGAGCGCAGGACAAGGTAAGTGATCGAGGGATCCCGGAGCAGCGCCGCATGGTAAGCCCGAGTGTAGCTCGGGGTTACCACTTTGGGTACTGAAACTTTACCCTGAGCTACACTCGGGAATACCGCCAGGGAGGCTACCTCTCCCTTTTAGATTGTAAGCTCCAACGAGCAGAGTCCTGTGATTCCACGGTATTGAATTGCATTGTAACTGTACTATCTGCCCTCATGTTGTAAAGTGCTGCACAAATCTTTTGCGCTATATAAATCCTGTATAAAACAAATAATAATAATAGTCTTTTAATCCACTTCAGCCCCAGTGACGTAGCCATACATTGCTGGGGTTTGAGTCGGTATATCGGGATGATGCCTGCAGCTGCTGGTTTTTAGAGCCGATGATCGGTTTTCATGTAATAATGATCATTGCAGCTAATAACCTGCTTGATCATTATTTTATGCAGTGGGATGTGACTCCCCCCCTCCCTGCCTCCTTCCGCTGCTTGCTCGGGCTCTTCCATCCCACCAGGAGCCGAGCTACCAGCTGGCACATCTGCTGGCTGGCCAGAGATCCAATCAAAGCTGGAATCAGCTTTGAATGGGTCTCTGCTATGCTAACCTGGAAGCATTGACATGACCTCACTTCCGGATTACTCGGATGTATACAGAGCTATTTAAAAATTAAAAGGCATTCAGACACACTGATATTGGTGTTTCTGAATGCGTTTAAGTGCAGAGGAGGGATTTGGAGTCTTTTTGACACCAGATCCCTCATAAAGAGTACTTGTCACGTGCCTATAGCTGTAACAAGGGATGTTTACATTCCTTGTAACAGCAATAAAAGTTATAAAAAAAATAAAAGCAACAGTGTAAAAATAAAAAAAAATATAATAAATTAATAATTGAAAACAAAAAGAAAGTGCCCCTGTCCCCCTGTGTTCGTGCACAAAAGTGACTGCTCGGGTTGGTCCCACACGAGCGAAATCAGCAATTGGCCCACACATGTGAGATATTTTAGCGATTGTCAGATCATAGGCAGTAATTGTAGCACTAGAACTCTTCTGTACATATAAAGTGGTAACCTGTAAAGGCTTTTAAATCATCACCTATGGATAGTAAAATTTACACCATTTGTCGCCATGAATGGGCGTGCACAATTTTAAAGCATGACATGTTTGGTATCTCTTTACTCGGCGTAACACCAACTTTTATATTTTATAAAAATTGGCATTTGTATGGGGTTTTTTGCATTAAAATTAAAAAAAGTAAAATATATATATATTCAGGGGTTCTAAGTAATTTTCTAGCAAAAAAACTGATTTAACCTTGTAAACAAAAAGTGCCAGAAATGGCTTGGGGTTGAAGTTAGTGTAAGAAGACAGGAGCTTCCTAGTCTTGTCTCTGAGATAACTAATGCTGACTGAAGAAACATAGGGGAAAACAGGGAGGGTCTAGCTAGGGCTATTTTAACAATGTAGAGGGGAGAAGAAATAGAGGGGTGTACAAAATCCTAAAATAAATATGTTATAGATGTCAGCGTACATCAGAACAATGATAACCACACACAGTTCAATAGAATAACAAAAAATGCATACAGTTTAAGTGGGACATAATACTTGGCCTGTGTTCAGGCTAGTTCTATAACTAGCTTTGGTCCACAAGCTAAGGTTAACTGTGAAGGGTCTACCTCAGATTGATGGTTGGCCATAATTCTCCTTGGGGCATCCCAAGGCAGAACCTATTTCATTTTGTGCAGCTTGCAGTAGATCGGCTAAAATACAGCATGAAGGATATATAGTGTTTAGATATGCTTTTTTCTTTTTTTCTTTTTTTTACAGAATAATTTTTTACTGTTTTATATTATTTCCACAGTCATCCTTTTAAAGATGAACAGTGGCAACAAATGTAAAAACAGCAAAATAAAAAATGTAATTTGGGTTAAACAGTGTTCAGTGTGTTAAGTTTTAAATCCTAAATCTTAATGAAATCTCTACTCCTTTACGCGTATCATCCTACAGCAGGACTTTTGAAGCTTGGGATCCATGACAGCAGTGGTGAGCTGTGCAATTGGTGTATCCATTTGGTTCACATATATTGGATTGGTTTAGCATGTACTTTTACTACTCTTTCCATGAGTGTTTCAAATCCTTATTTTTGCCATATAAAGCATTCAGAGAGCACTATGAGGTTTTTTTTCTTTTTCACATGGATGTATATGTGTTGATAAGTATTATGCAGCGGAATTTTTGTTCTGGAAGACCTAAAAACAACTGTAGATGACGGTGCAGTATTTCATCCATATGGGAAAAAAAACATGTTAGAACTCATTTCCTTGTATAGGTCATATTATGAAGGTGAGCAGGTTGAGAGACAGTGGTGATCAGGCTGTACTTCACAGTGTGTCATTTAGCCCTGGTTCACACCAGTGCGGCTTTGAAATGTGCTACTTCAGCACGATTTCAAAACCGCAGATCAGTACAATTTAGATGTTCGATTTCATTGCTACTTAATTTAGCAGAAGTCAATGCAAATTGCAATGAAATCACATAACAAGTAATGCAGGAACCTTTGTCAAAGTTGCTGCGACTTGTATCGCAACGATTTGAATGGTTCAATTGCCACAAATCGGGTGTGACTTGTCATGCGATTTTGAACTGTCAAATCCATGACAAATCGCATTGGTGTGAACCACGGTTTAAAGGAGTACGCAAACCTTGTAGACGCATCTGGATTGGGACTTTATTATTTTGTTGTGCACATATATTTGTGGATTGTTTGCGGTATTTTGGTTATGCAACACTTTATATGTCAGCCTTGAGATGTGTTTTACACATTAACACGCTTGTTGTAATTATACATTTGCCTTAGTTTTCACTGTGTGATGTTTTGTTAGTAATATTTACAGGTTTTTCACCATTATTTTTATATCACTTGATTATTGAAACCTTTTTCTGTGAATTGGGTTTAGTGAGGGTAATGCTTCACTACATGTTTTGTAATTGGTATACTGCTTGGGAAAATGCTTGAACGTCTGTTAGATTTTTTAGTTGTCTGTGTCCCTATTGGAGATTTCCCATCATTACTTGCAACAGTGGCAATGTTTCACCAGGACAGAAAGTGAAAGGCAATCTCTCTAATAAGATATAGACATACAAATAGGTTCTATCTGAACTCTATTATATGTAAAACCAAAGAGAACAATTTTAGCTAGAGCTACACTTTAATGATTGTGTTGTACTTAAGTTGCAATCCTTTTGATTTAATGATTACAGGTTTATTATGTCTGAATTTCTTCTTTAAGAAAAAATATTGACATTACTGACTTATTCTCCCTGACGCACGAGTGACACCTATTGCTTTTTGTGCAGTTTACCTTGAAGCTGTTCTCATTCTATCTGGACATTTTTCTTTTCCTGTCCCCAAAGTTTCAATGGCATGTGCATTTGTGTCATTTAAATCAACAAAATCTGCAAGTTTCATCTTGTTGCTTGAGTTTAGTGTCACAATGATCAGTGGTCCTAATCTGTCCTTGGTCTGCTGAATTAAATATGTAGCTTTTTATTATTTAACTGCCTTTCAATATGTTTCTCTCTGTACCTGACATTGAAAAGCTCTGATAGTAGCACTGATACATTTTTCTGTCATTGTGAATAGGGTACAAGATTTTTTTTGTGCCCACACATCTTTTTATTATATTGTCCATATTTTTGTGAAATCACAGCATGAACAGATTCAATTCTGTCTACCCATGTCATAAATGGTTACAGTAAAATTTTGATAAATATATTTAATCTTCATTCTGGGTAAATACAAATCAAACATAATTGTGACAATAAAATGCAAATTTAATAATAATGCATTAAAGTATATGTTCAGTTTTGTAGAAACAAATAATACATTTAAATTTTTTGCAGGTACAAAAATATGTATTTGTTATTTTTTTTTCTTAGGAGCCTGCAGAGCATTGCACCCGCACTCAGCAGATCGCAGGTGCAGTGTGAGACTCCAGCAGACTCTCAGTACAGCTGTCTTTCCATACCTCCCATGTGGGCAGACTACCGAGGTGGCAGATGGGACTTGCAGTTAATTCACAGAACTCTAAAAGAATTACATGGCTGTGTAGTTGGAGCCCCACGCAGCCATGCTGGGCCATTGAGGGGGGGAGGGGGGTTGCGAGATTGCTGCTTTAGCAACATGTTACACCTTGAATACAGGTGTAACCAGGGGCAGACAGACAACTCATGGGGCCCCCGGGCAATAGAGGATCCTGGGGCCCCTGTGTCCTTGCCCAAACTTAAAAAAGCCTATGAAAAAGGTACCAGGGGCATCTCATGGGGCCCCCTACTGACCCTGGGCCCTCGGGCAGTGCCCGAGTTTCCAAATGGTCAGTCCGCCCCTGGGTATAACATGATACTAAGGTGAACTTAGACTTTTATTTAAAAGATATTTTTTTCAAAAGATATTTGTTGGATTTACCCTTTTCCACGATGGTCACTTCTGAATTTGGTCCCAGAGTATGATTACTGAGCATATACATACAGTATGTGGTATCCTGATAAAGAGGATACTTTTTTATATAAAAATTGGATTATTTCTGAGAAAACAGTTTTAATTTTTAAAAAAAATACTTTCAAGGAGAATAAAACATGTTGACAATATTGTGTCTGTGCATGTTTCCGTGTTGTAAAAAATGAGTATGATGTGTAAGGCACATTGCTAGGGGAATCAGGGTTTATGATTGATGATTTAGGCTCCGTGTACACTACAGCTAATAAACTCACATTTAGGAGCTTTTCTGCGTTTTTTCAGCAGCTCCTGAACGCTCCCTAATATTTTCCTATGTGTCCATGTACACTATGTCGTTTACAGTCGTTTACAGGCAGTTGAGTTCACAGTAATTTTTTTGAACGCACCAAACTTGCGTTAAGAAGTAGATTTTATCAGTGTTTCAAACGCCAAATGCTTGTAAACGCGGCTAACCGCATTTATAAGCGTTTGGAACATTTTTTTAACTCTTCAATTTCCAGATGCTGTCCAGAGCCTTTTTTCATCATGAAAAATGCATGCAAAGCATTTTCCCGGTACTCAAATGGACCTGGTACACCATACTTTGAGGTTTCGCATGAAAGAAAATATGTTAGACACTGCTGCAATAATTTCTGCACAGAAAGGAGCTGGAACAAATCCAAACACCACAAAAAAAAGACAGCTAATCTTAACAAATACTACTTTCTCTGCTTCTGCTCTCTCTATTTCTCTCAAAATGTCTGAAATACATTTTTTACTGTTTTTCAGTGCATTCTGTGCATTTTGGAAGGTCTCCTGACGTTATGGTTAAAAAACGCTTCAAAACGCAAACGCTCATAAACATGCATAAACGAGGTATGCAAACGCAGCTAAACAGACGTTTTTTAACCTACATTTTCCAGCAGTCAGTTTCCATCATTCACAAGTGTCCTGTGTACATGGAGCCTAAGAAAACAAAGGTTTTTTTCTCAGATTTTTAATAAGTTCTGTCCTGGTTTTGAGCCTGGAGGCTTTGTGAAGCTTTGAGCGGGATAAGGCTTCCATTTCTAAGTCCACATCTTACCTGGCAGCAATACCTCACTATTAGTCTCAGCTGTTGACAAGCCTTTGTATATGTGAGATGTTTGGTTCTTAGGGTTCTCTCGTTGGGGGAGATTTACTAAAACTGGTGCACTCAGAATCTGGTGCAACTGTGCATGGTAGCCAATCAGCTTCTAACTTCAGCTTTTCCAATTAAGCTTTGGCAATAAAACCTGGAAGCTGATTGGTTTCTCTGTAGAACTGCACTAGATTTTGCCGCTCCAGCTTTAGTAAATAACCCCCAGAGTTTCTCTCTTTCCCATGCTTTATCTGTGTTGGAGCCTCGTGCTGGGTAAAAAAGGCTGAGTATTGACAGAACACTATAAAGGTACAATATACAAGTGCTGCTTGTTTGTTTCTTGGAACCCTTTTGGGAAACCAGATAGTCAGGAACTAACCTGAGTTTAGCTATTGGCTTTTACCAGCAGATGTTTTTTTTTTTATATTATGGGTTTGATGTACAATGCCCTCCTGCATTGGAACTCTGTTTGCTGCCCTTCTGAATACAAGTATAAGATAAAGCTTCTTGGACTGATCCTGGGTGTCCCTGGCTTGCACAAGATGTACTGCATTCTGCCCCTACAAATTGTAGGAGAAATATAACCAAAAAGAGGCAAATCACTTGCCTGCCCATCGGATGCAACAGCTGACTATAGCCCACTAGGCCTCTTTAGAGGAACAGCAGCAAGAGAATCTGTCTCTATAGCAGCAGATAGAAGCCCTGTTAGAGAGACAGATGGTGGTGCAGGGGCAAACATCTACATGTAACAGCTGTTGTACAGTGCTTTACAGAATTTGTCAATAGAGTATGGTGTTAAAGCCTACCTCATCATCATTGAGAGAGTCACTGAATTTGAGAGGCTACTCGAGTAGAATTGGGTTGACGTGAAAGCACCCTTCAAAGGAGAAATCCTAGACAGGCTACCATGGCCATCCAAGAACTGTATATGTTCACACTGGAATATGTATAGTTTCATCTACCTTACGAACAAGTGTTTGCAGCCAGGCTCAAGCCTGCAAAGATTGTGAAGCAAGTGGTCTTTGATTGATACATCAGAGCCTTGAATGTTAAGATATAGCGGTGCATTAAGCATTAAGGGCCCAAGAGTGTAGAATAGCTAATGTCACATGTGGAGTTATATACTGATACGTCAGACTATCTCCAAAATCTGCCCTACAATCCAGTAACCCCTGGAAACAGCTCAACTTGGATAAGACTGTTCCCATTTTTAAGTAAACAGGCTTTTAAAGAGGTAGATGGGACACCCCTGGGTGTCAGACATGAACCGCCTTCTAGCCCAAAAGGAGTGCCTTCTTTGAGAGACATGACATATTAGAAGCTTGTGGTGCCAAGGACTGGAAAATGTGGCTAGCAATTGCCTCATATTACATGAGCCTATGGAATGTGACCTGGAAAGGCATGTGATCTGGGGAGGCATATGTCACTGTTTGCCTAGCATGTTTTTGCTGAAAACTTCCTGTTCTGTCTGCCATCTGACAAAAAGCAGGGAGATTTTCACTCATGTACTGTTTTGTCATTTAGATATGGGGATACAGATAGCAATAGAAATAGACCTTGCCTTTTTATTTAACAAAAGAAAGTGTGTTAACATGTGTACCTTGCCTTGCACATGTCCTCAACCAGGTGGTGCAACGGTTCATTATGAAGTACATTGGCTTACAGGGGTCCCCCTCGGCAGGCCAACATCAGCAGCCTGCCAACCAACTGATCTGTGACACTCTCATGTGCTGCAACCTAACATTGGCCATGTCTGCTCCCCTCCTCCACCTTCTCCAATTTCTACTCTTTCCCTTGCGAAGAAAAGTTTAACCCCCCTCCAAATACTCCATGATACACAGCATCTTGCTACCTATGTAACATTAACATTCAGTAAAGTTTTACATCTACTTTAATAGACCTGCCAGTTCATTCAATCCATACACTAATCTTTCCCAATTAGTATTAGCATAATTGTTACCATATTTTTCTGGACACAGTTATACATAAAGTGTAGATTTATAATATAAAGAGATATTTATGAAGTTAGAGATTTTATAAAGTGAAAGAACTGTTTAAATGTATTTAAATTTAAGTTTAAATGTATTGTCACATATATGGGTTTTGAATGACAAATGCACTTTTATGTCTTGATATGCACAGTGAATATAAGGTATACCAGTATTTAAAGGGAATGCACAACAATATCTCTTTATAATATATATCTATTGTTGATTGTGGGAACACAGTTGTTGTTTGCAGCCATCCCTACGTGGTATTGCTTGGTGTTTGAGCATACATTCACATGGTTGGTTAATATTTTCTACATACACACAGTTTATCATGTATAGAAGCACGGGATAAACATTTCTATAAATACATAAACTGTGTATAATACAATGTAATATACAGGTACTATATTTTGACTATAAAGGTATGGATTTGTAGGTAAAAAGTGGTTAAAGACAAAATGGCCATCTGTATGCCCAATTTTGGCCACTGTTCATTCTATCTGTCACAATACAGGGTCTCTTTATGTTGTGAGGACAAGAATTTTGAAATACCATATTTATCTTCTGCATACTGTGTGGGAGACGTAGTTTCCAGAAAAGACACCTTGGGAAGAAGAAGAATTGTATAAGAAGAATTTCTATGAAGAATTATTACCCAAATGATAATGTAACCTCATCAGACGATTATGCTACTGTACTCAGGTGATGTAAACAGTCAGATAGATAAATATGTAAGTACCCTATTGGTTTATAGTGGGAGAGTTTTTGTATGTAGATTATGTATGTTATTTAAATCTGCAGGAATGCCTTATGCAGGATTTGCTGTAGGCACATCTAGGCGAGTACTTGCCATGAAGCAAACAGGGCGTTTGCCTAGGGTGGCATTTTTTTTTGGGGGGGTCCACAAGAAGTGACTGGATGCTGTTAGACTCTCCTTCCCAGTCCTCATCATGGCTTCGGCGGTGCCTGGCGGACGTCATTCTGCAAGTTGTGGCAGTGAGTGCTGGAATGGAGGAGGACAATGAGGAGCAGATGAGTCATCTGCGACAGGCTGGAGGCTGCTGGAGAGTGTCCGATTGTCCGGGGGTGGGGGAAGTGGCAGGGTGGACAATTTTGTGTTGCCTAGGGCAGCACAAAATTGATATAGACCACTCAGTACATCATAAGTGCCTCTGGCTGTACTATATTATAAACATTTCTCCCTATTTGGATTGTGATTGGCATTAATACGTTGGTTAATAGTAAAAATGAATTACTTGTTGTCAAAATCCTGTGCTTCCTACTATGATTATTATCTGTTTGCTGACTACACAATGTTTAACTTATGTTCTCTGCATTTGTCACTAAGGAAGTGAGTGAAATGTTGCTTCCATTTGAGTAATATGTGGTGCATTTAGGGATGTAGGGACAGGGGTGACACATGTGAACCAGAAAAAAAAGCTTTTTTTCATACGAGAGTTTGGTATAAATGATTGGAAGGAGGATGTGCGTAGAATATGTATGTGCTGTATGTGATTGCATTCAGACTCAAGCTACTGCATCAAAAATATTTGTGCTTCATTGTAACAATCTAAAATGGATGTTGTAATTATTATATTCGAAAAATATTAAAAGTAATATTTAAAGTCCGCTCTTACAAAACATAATTAGTAATTTGAATATAGGTATTGCAAATAGCAATGTTATTCAATAATGAATTAAGTAATTAATTAATTCCTTTTTTTCTTTACTTGCGCCTTTATATACATTTTGTTCACATTTGCATTCAAACCAACCAAGCTGCCCAGCAAAATTGATAGTGACATGGATTGGGAAAAACAACGGAAGTTTAAAGCTGATGTCTAGGTCTGATTTTTGTTGCATAGTTACATCGGTCAAGGTATATCCCATACCTGGGCGACCACCCAAACTGCAGCAATATCCACAGTCTTCTGGAACCTGTGCCAAGTGGCTTCCCTTCTGCATAGTAACCACAGGGGGTCACTTGCTTGGCACCACCAACACCATTTTTCAATGAATACAAGGATTCTATGATTGAACAAGTTGGAGATCATGACTTCACTGCCCTATCTCACCACCTTGTCGCAAAACACCTCTTATCATTGTAAAAGAATTTCAAGGCTCCCTGTATTGTTGAAACTGCATGCTCCGTTATTGTAAACATTTGATTCCCAATAAAATAAAAAACACAGAACAAGAGAAAAAAAAAGCAGGCTTTCTTGCTGCAGTGCTGAGCAAGCGACCCCTTGCATTTACTAACAGTGACTACTACAGATATTGACGCCTTCCACAGTGATTGTTCAGATTGTTGATATGCCTAGTTACATTGGCTTAAGCTGGACCAGTGTAAGAATGTAATAAAAATCATACCCAGTCTTAAGCATAAACATACCATAATTACCTACTCTGTGCAATGGTAGTGCACAGAGCAGCCCCAAACCTCCTCTTCTGGGGTCTCCCACTGGCAGTCCTTCCTCTCTTCAGAGTGTCCCCATAGCAAACCACTTGCTCTGAAGGCACTCGTGCGGGCTCGATCCTGAGATGGGTTGTGTGCAGCTATTGACACACACAGAGTGGCTTGTCCCCGCCCCAGCTCCCTCCTCACAGGATTTGATTGAAAGCAGAGGGAGCCAATAGCTCCCACTGCTGCCTCCATGTCCAGTGAGGAGAGGAATAGAGAGAGCAGCTCTGCAGCTCTCGGGCACAGCGCTGAATCTAGATCAGGCTCAGGTAGGTATTTAGGGGGGTGCAGGGGGGGCTGATCATGGAAGGTTTTTTCCTTAATGCAGAAAATGCATTAGTTGCAGCAAATATTTATATTTAATAAGATTTTAAGGCCTCATTTACACAGGCTGTGACGTATGTCCATTTACTAGATTTAATATGCATTTTTAGGATTTTTATAAACGTATGTAAAGATTTATAGGGAATAAATGACATGCATTTACTTGCATTTGGTGCATACAGATTATTTCTGTTTTTAGATTAATTTTTTTTTTTGGGATGGGTAATATCCTTTGTCAGTTTTTTTTTGCCATCTGTGTCTCATTGGGGAGATTTCCATTCACTTCCTGTCCGAAGCCAAAACAGAAAGTAGGAGGAAACCCTAGCAAAGTCAAGGAATCCCCAGCTGTCAGCAGGGTTACCATTGTGTCATCATTGGAAGATTTCCACCCTTTTCCTGTTCTGGTGACAGCTCAAAATGTGTGATTTTCTTTCACTTTCACTCTTGGTGATAATGGTAAGTAGGACATATAGAGAGGGTGAATCTCCCTAATGGGGGTACATAAAGCAAGAAAACCTGAAAGGTGTTCTAATTGCTGCCCTCTCTATCCAAGACTAAAAAAATTGTCTTTAGTTATACTTTAATTCTGAACCTATTTGAGAACGTACCATTGTCACATTCATTATGATTTATTTCACTGCATATTAAAAATCTGACTAATGCCAATTCCTAAAAACAAAAGAAATGGCTATTGAAAAATAAAAAATTGCATCCTTTTAGCATATAGATATTAGTCATTTAGTCATTATGCAGTAAAACTGTAAAACATGAAAAAAAATGAACAAATAACCATTGCATTATTTGTTAATACAACAAATGCTGTTAATTCCAATCATTTGTACTAGGCAATCTTCCTATTACTACATTATATGATGCTTTGATGCCATATGCTTTCCTTTTCGAATGAATTATAGCCCTACCGAGTTCTGCGTGGTTTTCCAGTAAATCCTCATGGGTTAATTTGAGTTTTCATTTGCATAAACAGACACACAATATGAATATTCAGTGAGAGCCTTTGTACTAAATGCCTTTAATCAGCGTTCCAGTTCAGCTGCATTGCTGGCAGAGTGTCGTCTATTCTTCCAAGAAGAACCTGCAAGCCTGCAATATAAACAAGGTATGATTTGCAATTGTTGAATAAAAAAAAAAGAACATTAATGCCAATAATTTCTATTTTGTGTACAATGTACATTGCCCTCTTTTTACATTTTTTCTTCCTTCGGCTTGCTTTCAGTGGTCAGGTGGATACATTCCTCTTCATTTGCATAAACATCAACTCATCATGAATTATTCATAAGGGTTATTTTAAACATCAGGCTCTTGGTTTGCATGGCACTGTCAGGCTACCTTGTGATTGGTTACGAACATAATGTTTTCATTACCAGCAGAATTTGCTTAAATACTGAGAGTTTGGTGATCTGATAGGTTTCTTTTTAATCAGAATGAAGGTTTTTAAAAGGAAATGTAGGATACCGAACCTTTGTCTGTAGTCTTTGCTTTTGGAATAAAAGGGGAAAAAAATATTAATAAAACCAAACACATACACTACCTAGATTAAGTGTGTGTAGAAAATACCAGGGGAGAAGATAGCTGAATTCCATTCCTCCAACTCCCCCCTCACCCTTTTCCAGGTTGCATAAACATGAGCTACATGCATAGTAAGTACATGTCATTTACTGTATGTAGCCAGCATACAGCTCAGCTCTATAGATTGCAGTGAAGACACCTCCCCATTACCATCACTTTTCTTTTCACTAGCCATATTTGAGAATACATATTTACACTACCTATCCATTATCCCTGAGATGATGGTGGGTGTTTACAAGACATCAGTGTGGAAAAAAATAATAAAATGCCCCCATCAACTGCAAGTCACACAACACACCCAAATAAATCGTTACATTTATCTGTTTTCTATAGAAGCTGATATATCACACATTCATGATGCACTGCAAATAATGCACTTTTTTAAAAACAATTCACATTATTCATACAGAAGACATCACATACGTTGACATATAGAAGTGAGGATTTGTTGTTGTTGGGGGCTTTTTTTGTAACACATATATGTATAAACCAGTACAAAATTTGAAACTGTGAGATTTATACAGATACTATTGTCTGATAACTCATAGCTGATAGAAAATATAATATATTTTCCTAGACCCATGTAAAGATAAAATAGGCTATATTTAAATATATTCTGAATCATCCTATGTTTATTAATAGGTTGATTAAAAACACTTTGCGTTATCCTACATCAAGTCAAGTCCAGATGAAAATGTTCAGAAAATAATAAGGGGTTAAATTATTTACTTGAAATTAAAATGCCATAGTTCAAATGATTGTTTATAAAATATTAATAGGTTGTAACAGTTTTTAATAAAAAATGAAATATAATATAAGTTGTTATATTCTTGATATATGTCTTGTCTTACTTTATATCTATAGATAGAAAGATAATTGATCAATGGATAGATAGATAGACAGACAGATAGAAAGATAGATAGATAGATAGATAGATAGATAGATAGATAGATAGATAGATAGATAGATAGATGGATAGATAATATATGCTTTTGTCTTTTTTTTATATATTAAAAAAAAATTCAGAAAGAAGCAATTTACAGCATCTAAAGATGCTCATGAGCTTACGCTCATCCATTTGCTTTGGAAGATGTAAAAAAGAATTTGGGTCATGCAAATGACATTCTGTTCAACTTTATGTTCATCGTAGTATTTCTGTTCCTTTTTTTGTTTAGTGCTCTGTAAACATAGTATAAAACAGTAGACGTAAATGTTGGCATATTGACAAAGTACACTGTACGGAAATAATATATCTGAGCATGGTGGAGCATTTGTATACTGCACATAAACATTAGTACCTCTTTCTCCTGAAGAACTTGCAATCCACATAATATCCTGCCAACACAAAATGTAGGCTTATAGATTTAATGTAAAAGCTGAACATCATCAGAATATAACTGATATACAGCCTTAGTGTCCACTATATTTTCTTTTGGCTTTCCGTAGAATGCAAGCTACATTACCAGAACAAAGATTGTATTGTATAGGTTGAAAAAAGGAAATGAAAATAAGATCCTAAGTATGTTGCATTAAATAATACATTTAAATAACCAGAAATTCTCCCCGACTGTGAAATTACCACGTTTTCAATATAACATACAAATCAAAATAGTGGCAAAATAAAAACAAACATATATCAAAATTTAATATATTCATTCAGTAACCATTACAATTTATGTTGTTTTTTTAAAGGTAATATCTGATTTATAGGTCATAGCGAATGCATTTAAATAAACCTGGCTAGGTTTAATGAGTGCGCTGTGCAATTAATCATAAGCCATTAAAGGTTTACAGCAGAAGCAAGTACCAAGCATTCTATAGCTCTAACAAGAAGAATTGTACCTGTATGATTAGACCAGGCACATGGGAAAATGTTATGAGTGAGCTCTTTTAATGAGGATTGTTTCTGTAGCTAGATGATACATTGTAAATACAACTTTTTATAATGTATAATACAGAAATTGTAGTTAACAATGGAACTTTTATATTGTGAGTGTAATATGGTATGTACATACATACACATTCACATGCACATACACATATGCACACACAAATACACACTGGGGTTGATTTACTAAAACTGGAGAGTGCAAAATCTGGTGCAGCTGTACATGGTAGCCAATCAGCTTCTAACTTCAGCTTCTTCAATTAGGCTTTGGCAATAAAATCTGGAAGCTGATTGGTTTCTATGCAGAGCTGCACCAGATTTTGCACCAGTTTTAGTAAATCATTGTCAAACTGTTTCAGTGGTAAAGATATGTAATACTTTGCAAACGGTCAATAATTACAACTTGATTGATATGATTACATTATACTAAAAGCTGATTGGTTGCTATGCGTCACTGCACTTTAAAATATCTGTGTATCAGTTAGCATAGCATGCAGAGATTTGTGTCCTTTAAAAGGTGTGTCCATTTCAAGTCTGAACACCCAGCCCTGAGATTTCATGTTCTGGCTGTAGTAGATTGATCACAGTGGGTCACTCGCTATGCCCTTTTTCCATTTTGAATGCAAGGCGTTTTGTGATTGAAAGAGGGGAGAATCTTTATCTGCACCTCCACGAATCACAGAAAAGCATGAACTCTGTGAAAAGAATATAAGGGTTTTTTTTTATGAAAGATGGGGTACATATAGTGAACCACTGTAATCAGTGTACAGGCTAGATCTGTCAGTGCTGGCAGGAGAGTGTGGGCGGAATGAAGGTAAGAGATTTATTGAACTCTGCAGTGGCTGAAGATGGGGAACACCTCGTTAGTGGTAATTTATTTTAACTGTGGAAGTGTACAAAAATTGTTTTTGGCTGGAGTTCAGCTTTAATTTGAAGAACAACTAAAGTCAAAATAGTTTTTTCAGTGTTAGATAGAGAGGAGAAGTATTAGACCACCTGGCAGGTTTTATTGTTGTCTTTGCCCTCTTTATTTGTCCTCTTTACGTTTATCACAGAGAGTGAAAGAAAATCTCACATTCTGGCTTGTTACCAGAACAGGAATAGAGGTGAAATCATACAATGGGGACACTAGTTCTGGTGACCCTGGTGATAACCAAGGATTCCTTCACTTTGAGAGGTTTTCCTATCACTCCCTGTTTTGGTTATCAGACAAGGAAGTGAAAGGAAATGTCCCCAATAGGATGCAAATGGGAAAAAAAACTGATTTGGGTTTTAACCCTACCTTATTGTATCCCAAAAAAATAGTTTTGCTTCCAATTCTACTTTTATCATGGTCTATGTGACGGGCGCGGCGTCAGACCCCAGCCCTTCTCACCAACTTGTGACCGAAGGACTACCCAATCTAAAACCGCGCTGCCACTTGCATAACAATGCCACTCTCAGCTGCACCCTGCACTGAGATTTTCCAGCTCAGTGGACCCCAATCTAGGTGCCAGCAGCCTGAGAGCAATTGTTACTGGGTCAGGTTAATTACGCAATTAACCCTTCATGCTGCCACCACCACCTTTTTACACAGAAGGAGGAAACTCATAAATCTTAGCAGTAACACTATGATGTTTGAATAGGCATCTGTATACACACTGTCACTGCAGACAGATGTATTCAGACGTTTTAAAACACACAGTAGCACTCTTCAGAGACAGGGATTCTTAGTTTGCATTAAAGAGCTTTAAAAAACAGTTCAACACTTTTCAGAAAATAGGATTTATTACTAAAAAGGTCAAAATGGTGCAATAAAAATATTTACAGAAAAGATGTAACCAATATATATATAAATAGATATAGCAATAACACAACAGAGAGATAAAAAAAAAGATGTTTAAGAAGGTAGGATACCTGCAGAAGTCCTTGGTTTAAGCAGCGTTCAAGTGTCCTGAACAAAACGGTGCCTTTTCTCCCAAAGTTGGTTCCTGATATTAAAAGGGAGAATCTCTTCATCTCTCTCTCCAGGCATGACAGCCTTTTTTCTAGAAACCCAGCAGGGTGTCTCCTTAAAGCAGAGAACAAATTGCCTCATTTGGGGAGGGGTGTTTAGGTGGGGACTCAGGCTATGACCAAATCCCTCCCACGTTTATACCATGGTCAATAACCTTCACTAGGTACATGTAGCAGCCTAGCCACTGGTAGATTAAATGCAGAATGATATCCTGAATGTCCAAACATCAAATATGACACATCTTACTGTTCCAGATAAAGACATATTGCTTTCTACTCTCGTGTAGGTGCCACACAGGGGTGTAAGGTGTCAGGTGACTCGTATTAAACTGACCTATCTAAATATATGCTTTGTTTTATTGTACCTTGTTCCTGTCGGGATTTATGAATTTGTATGAAAAAATGGTTTCAAGTGGGAAGTATGTTTTACTGCCATTCTGGAATGCTTTTCATGTCCAGTGACAGACTGATTTATAGCTTTACGACCAGGCCAAGGCAAGAGTCTGACAGACATCCTGGAACCAGCTAATTGGGTTTACAACCATGAAGCATATCCAGTTGTGTCCTGTGCACTCCTGAACTCAGCACACACACAGACCACATTCCTTGCAAGGGGAGCGGGCTGGAGGGAGAGAGAATGACATTTACAGAGTATGATACAAGATGGTGGATCTTAGCAAAATGGTTGTCCGCGTCCATATCTGTGCACACAATTATCACAGTCTAACCTGCAGATTTCTGTTTGTGAAATTCTTACCTCCTTACTGCAGTTTTCTGATAGATCTCATTGCCTGCTCTGCTGTTGTTTTATATCCTTTTCTATCACTTCCTGGGTCGTCTCCCAGTCTTCACAGGCTTGTTTCCTGGAATCCCTTCTGAAAGGATTAAATGGAATATAACTGAATCCATTTTGTATACACTAATACAAGATGCTAGTTTAACATACATATATCAGATATGTACACACTAACAAAACTGTTTATGCCAGCTTCATGTAGAAATAAGTGTTTTTGCAAACTTTACAAAAAAGCAGATAAGGTTTACGCTCATTTCTGAAAAGCTGTAACCACAGCTTGGGCGTGGGGTCAGATTACAGCCATGGTCTGGGCGTTGGGTCAGATTATAGCCATGGTCTGGTTGTTAGACCAGATATGGCGTGACAGATAAAGCAGAAGAGTGAAAATGCAAACCTCATACAAATAATTGTTGAGTTAAAGTAAAAAAATGTACATGTATTTGATTGGATGGTCTGAGGGTGTGTTTGCCCAAAGACTACAGTATAAAAACCCTGATATTATGCCAATAAAACTGAAGTGTTTGCAATCGCAACTGAGGTGACTTGAGTGCATTCACTTTCTGAGATCTCGTAGCTGTGTCCAGGTGTGACCGTTGGTATCTTGAGGGGGCCACCAAGGAACAGGAAAAAGACCACCTACGTACTTGCACCTTCTATCTCCTGCCATTGTACTCTGCACATGCTAGTAGTCTCCATATCCTCAGCTGGGCATATCTGGGGGCTGCAACCTGGTTCCAGCTTGCTGCAAGTCCATCCCCACCATCAGGGGTCCTGGTGAAGAAGCAGGCTGGAGCTTAGACTCTGTGCCACGGAGACCTTGAGATCTACAAGGGTTCACTACCACTGAAAACTTTACTGAGTGAAAATTCTCAGTTCCTTCAGTAAATCACCCTCATTATCTCTCAGGCAGCTCAGGCCACTCTTCTCCGCTCTCCCATAGCACCTGATGGAATGCTGACAAGTCATTTTCGGAAGGGAGAGAAAGGTGAGCTGAGTTGAGAGTACTTGAATGACTTTAGTGCTTCTACTTCTAATCTTGAGGATAACATGTTCCATAGTGCCAGCAGCTGGGTCAGATAGTATTTTTTGTAAAGCTAATTTACTGCTTGTTAAGAATATGTAAATACTAGAATGTTTATAGTCTACTGACAGGTTTACTTTAATATCACTTATTACACAAGTTGGGGTAGTTACTGATAGTCAAAGTCAAAAGCAGTTTCGTACAACTTGTCACAATTATTATGGTTCACTCAGACCCATGTTACAATTCGCATTAACAGTTTTTTACAAGCACCCAGACATTGGTAGTAGTGGCAGTTGTTAGTTGAGCAGCTGTCCTTGTGTTGTACAGAAACTGTACAGCAAATTGTTCAGTTACCCAATGAAAATGGTTATTGGTGAAATTGTAAAGCATTCTCCCTTAAAATCAGGAATGGGAGTTTTAGGAATCTATGTTGTAAGTCTCTACTCTTAAAAGTAGAATTGCATGGCATTTAGTTCGCTAAAGCACTGTTTATGGTAACCTATTGATATTTTTAAAAACATGTTTTCCCAATTTTTTTCATCCTTTCATGCATCTCAGTGCTACTGGTTTTCTTCCAGACTTGCAGCCATTAGCGATAGCTGCATGGTAATTCCGTGGTCCTTGTTCCTATTGTTAAAAACATCAGGACATTCTTGGAAATGTGGTTTGAAGTGGATGTAGGGGCCTAACTACAGGGGTTGCAGTGGTCACAATTGCAACACTGTCCCATGCTCCAGGGGGCCCGTGTGCCACCCTCACCTGAATAGGAGGGGCGGTGAGGGTGGCATATAGAGGAATGATGTTGTCCTTTTTCCTCTTGCAGCCTTTCAGCGTCTGCATGAAGAAAATGGAGGGTATTGGTTCCTCTTAATGCCGCCTCTTATATCTAGGTCCTGCTGCCCTCAGGCCCTGTGTACTCTCCTGCCCCCCTCCCCCCATAGCATTGTCGGCTTCCATCCTCCCCTCTCCCACCGCCTGCTGTGGGGCATGCAGTCAGGTAGTAAAGCGGACCCTTTCTTGTGTGAATCAATAGAGTCAGTGATCCGTACCAATCACTTACTCTGTTGATTCATAACTGAAGCATAGCAAACTGTGTTTACAAAGTTTTCATTTTGTAATGAACGGGAACTTCTGTACAGAGCTATTCATGTCCATTCATTTTGTGCCGCTAAGGCTGCAGAGATGGAGAATGAGTGTTATGTCCTCAATCTCCTTTCTCTGTCTCAAAGGTGGAACATCAGAGGTATATTTAGACCCCCTGATATTTCACCAAAGACCCCCAACGGGGCTCCTAAAAAAATAGTAAAAAATAATTAAAAATAAAATAAACTAAAGTGATAAAAAAAATTACAAAAATAATAAAAATAAAATACTACTGACACCTGTTGCGGAACTACCAGGGATGCAAAGGTTGCACTTGCGACTGGGCCCTGGTGTTCCACCACTGTGGGGGGCCCCAAGATGGCAGGAGAACATGTGAAAGGGTCCCACTGTGGGACCATAATAAAGGGCCCCATGACGGGAGTAGAGGGCCCCTGGATCAGTTGGAAGGGTCCCCATGTGGGGGTCCGTTCATAGTTTCTTGCATGGGGGCCCTAAAGGGTCTAGTTGCACCTCTGAGTAGATATTTAAATTCTATGACATTTGTGTGAATTGAAACAACAAAGGAGCACTAATCTGTATACAGGGACAGAGTATTGTCCCTCTCTAAGAGGACATTCATGAGCAAGGACTTTCATGGCAGAGTCACAGAGTCACTAGATGATGCTTTTCTAAAAGGTAAATATTTAACAGATTGAAAGCAAGTTCATTACCATTAAACCTTTAAAGAAAATATATTACTGTTAAAACATATGTTAGATTTTAGTGATTGGGTTTATAATAGCGTATCCTCACTTTTCAGTCCTTGGTATCTGTGCTGTTATTTAATTGCATTGCCTTGCTTGTGGAACAAAGATGTCCGCTTAGTTTCAGGCTGTAACACCCCAGAGAACCTGATCTAGAGTTTAGGGTTGATAAGTGACACACTGCATGGATTGCTCTAGTACAGCAATGGGCAAACTACGGCCCGCGGGCCGTGTACGGCCCGGCGGACCTTTTAATCCGGCCCGCAGAGCGTGGCAAACATCGGCTGTCAGAATGTGTGTAGGCGGGGCAGCGTGAGGAACGTGAGGGGAGCTAGGCTCCTCTCACAGTCCGCCCTGAAGGCCGGAACAGCGCGGGAACACGGCAAGAGGAACGCGCGGAGCAAAGGTAAGTGAATTGACACAGGGGGGACTTGGGGACTTAATATGGGGGATGAATTAATATGGGGAATGAATTACTATAGGGGGGATGAATTACTATACGGGGGATGAATTACTATATGGGGGATGAATTACTATGGGGGATGAATTACTATATGGGGGATGAATTACTATGGGGGATGAATTACTATATGGGGGATGAATTACTATGGGGGATGAATTACTATATGGGGGATGAATTACTATGGGGGATGAATTACTATATGGGGGATGAATTACTATGGGGGATGAATTACTATATGGGGGATGAATTACTATGGGGGATGAATTACTATATGGGGGATGAATTACTATGGGGGGTGAATTACTATATGGGGGATGAATTACTATGGGGGATGAATTACTATATGGGGGATGAATTACTATGGGGGATGAATTACTATATGGGGGATGAATTACTATGGGGGATGAATTACTATATGGGGGATGAATTACTATATGGGGGATGAATTACTATGGGGGATGAATTACTATATGGGGGATGAATTACTATGGGGGATGAATTACTATATGGGGGATGAATTACTATGGGGGATGAATTACTATATGGGGGATGAATTACTATGGGGGATGAATTACTATATGGGGGATGAATTACTATGGGGGATGAATTACTATATGGGGGATGAATTACTATGGGGGATGAATTACTATATGGGGGATGAATTACTATGGGGGATGAATTACTATATGGGGGATGAATTACTATATGGGGGATGAATTACTATGGGGGATGAATTACTATATGGGGGATGAATTACTATATGGGGGATGAATTACTATATGGGGCATGAATTA
The DNA here is from genome assembly GCF_062004578.1 of Staurois parvus. Taxonomy (NCBI): domain Eukaryota; kingdom Metazoa; phylum Chordata; class Amphibia; order Anura; family Ranidae; genus Staurois; species Staurois parvus. Next base: position 3,552,154 of record NW_028318025.1, read on the forward strand.
CTATGGGGGATGAATTACTATATGGGGGATGAATTACTATATGGGGGATGAATTACTATGGGGGATGAATTACTATATGGGGGATGAATTACTATGGGGGATGAATTACTATATGGGGGATGAATTACTATGGGGGATGAATTACTATATGGGGGATGAATTACTATGGGGGATGAATTACTATATGGGGGATGAATTACTATGGGGGATGAATTACTATATGGGGGATGAATTACTATGGGGGATGAATTACTATGTGGGGGATTAATTACTATGGGGGATGAATTACTATATGGGGGATGAATTACTATGGGGGATGAATTACTATGGGGGATGAATTACTATATGGGGGATGAATTACTATGGGGGATGAATTACTATATGGGGGATGAATTACTATGGGGGATGAATTACTATATGGGGGATGAATTACTATGGGGGATGAATTACTATATGGGGGATTAATTACTATGCTTACTATGGGGGAATATTACTATACTTACTATGGATGACACATACACATCATTCATCTACTCTTGGTCCGGCCCCCAGGTCCAATATATGAACCCATTGCGGCCCTCAAGTCAAAAAATTTGCCCACCCCTGCTCTAGTAGGATAAAACTCAGTTAACAAATCCTTCAGTTCTCTTTTATATAATTCAGACAACACCTTTGTTAAATGATCGTTTTATGAGTTTCTGTTTTGTCTGACACTCTGCCTGACACTTCTGCTCCGAGAAGGTGAATAAAAAAACAGTCATTGGTGACTGGTTTTGATTACTGTCACTCTAATAGTCCGGAGCAACTGCAGTCTAGCACTAGTGATCACTACTACCATGGATCTGCCGAACCCACATGACAACTAATTAGTGAAAACAGAATTAATTTGTAGATCAGTGGAATCAGTTAACAGCAATTTTGCGGATTTGCCTAAGTATATACATGCAGATTGTTTAATCTATAGAGAATTATACCATGAAGCATGAAGCATGGTTGCCTGGATTCCTGAACTGTGTGATTCTAAGATTAGACTGATCTACAAATATTAATGAAAATAAGAAATGAGAAGGCTGCTGATTTAATCATTACTGCAGATAATATTAACTTCTGGTTTAGTCATGTATTTAATGTTCATATGTAAAACAAATTGTATATACAGTAGATGGTAGAAAAAAGTTTAAAAACTTTTAAACTGTAAAAATAAACACTAAAATAAAATTGATACAAAACCATTATAATTGAATTGAAAAGACTTTTAGAGTGGGGAAAATTATTATTTGATCCTCTGAAGATTTTGTAAGTTTGTCTACTTACAAAAAAATGAAGGGTCTACAAATTTTGTCATAGGTGTATTTTAAATGATAGAGACAGAATATCAACCAAAAATCCAGAAAAAACCTGATACAAATGCTATAAACTGAGTTGCAGTTCAGTGAGTAAAATAAGTATTTGATCCCCCATCAAACAACAATAATTCTGGCTCCCACAGACTGGCTGTGTGCTCATGTGGTACACAGATTAGTCCTGTCAATTTAAGAAGGAGCTCCTAACAACAAATTGTTATGTGTATAAAAGACACCTGTCCACAGAATCTCTTTCTTGGGCACCACCATGGGCAAGACCAAAGAGTTGTCAAAGGATGTCCGGGACAAGATTGTAGACCTGCACAAGGCTGGAATGGTCTGCAAGACCATCAGCAAGAAACTTGGTGAGAAGGAGACAACTGTTGGAGCAATTATTCACAAATGGAAGAAATACAAAATAACCATCAATCACCCTCGGTCTGGAAATACATGGGAGGAGCTTATCAATGATCTCAAGGCAGTTGGGACCACAGTCACCAAACAAACCATTGGTAACACAATACGCCCCCATGGATTTAAATCCTGCAGCGCCCGCAAGGTCCCCCTCCTCAAGAAGGCACATATACAGGCCCATCTGAAGTTTGCCAATGAACATCTAAATGATTCAGAGAAGGATTGGGAGAAAGTGTTATGGTCAGATGAGACCAAAATTTAGCTTTTTGGCATTAACTTTAATGAAGAAAAATTCTGACTATGACCATAAGAACACTATCCCTACAGTCAAGCACAGAGGTGGAAACATTATGCTTTTGGGGCGGTTTCTCTGCTAAATGTTTAGGCCAACTTTTCTGCATTGAGAGGCCAATGGACGGTGCGATGCATTGTAAAAACTTGGATGAGAACCTTCTTCCCTCAGCCAGAACACTGAAGATGGGTCATGGATGGATTTTCCAGCATGACAATGACCCAAAACATACCGCCAAAGCAACAAAGGAGTGCCTCAAGAAGAATTACATTAAGGTCATGGAGTGGCCTAGCCAGTCTCCAGAACTTCATTCTATAGAAAATTTATGGAGGGAGCTGAAACTTTGAGTTGCCAAGCGACAGCCAAGAAACCTTAAGTATTCAGAGAAGATCTATAAAGAAGAGTGGACCAAAATCCCTCCTAAGATATGTGCAATCCTGGTAACTAACTGCAAGAAACATCTTACCTCTGTGCTTGCAACAAGGGTTTCTCCACCAAGTACTAAGTCATTTTATGCTAGGGGATCAAATACTTAATTTACTCACTGAACTGCAACTCAATTTATAATACTTCTATCATGTGTTTTTTTCTGGATTTTTGGTTGATATTCTGTCTCTATCATTTAAAATGCACATATGATAAAAATGATAGACCTTTCACTTCTTTGTAAGTGGGCAAACTTACAAAATCTGCAGGGGATCACTAATTATTTTCCCCACTGTATGTTTCGACCCCTGGACACAACAAAATAATCTACATGGTGAAGCAGCTTTACTAAATAAAGTAAATCAGAGATAGCTCATCTAGCTCATTGTGCACTGATGCCCAATGCATACAGTGTGCTACTAGTTTGCTGTGCACATTTAATACCCAAATAATGCTGCTTTTATAAAAGGTGCACTGCCGAGTGTGCATGTCAAAAAAGCTTTTTAAATAACCTCAAATAAAGCAAATAATGTGCTCACTAAGCAATAAAAAATGCTCACGTGCCAAGCTAAAAGTTATATAAAAAACAAAACCCTATCCTATGCTGTCGTATGGAAACGTATGGGTGGCACAGTGGCTTAGTGGTTAGCACTTCCGCCTGGCAGTACTAGGGATATTGGTTTGAATCCCAGCCACGGCACCACCTGCCTGGAGTTTGCATGTTCTCCCTGTGCCTGCGTGGGATTCCTCTGGGTACTCTGGTTTCCTCCCACACTCCAAAGACATGCAGGAAGGTTAATTGGATCCTGTCTAAATTGTCCATAGTATGTGTATGTATGAATGTGAGTTAGGGACCTTAGACTGTACACCCCTTGAGGGTCAGGGACTGATGTGAATGTACAATATATATATGTAAAGTGCTGCATAAATTGACAGTGCTATATACGTACCTGAAATAAATAAATAAGTCAGAGAATGAATGAGAATCACTGGCATAAATACTCCAAGCTGCAACATAAAGAATCTCTTACGCTGACTAGGATTTGAATATTTGAGCATTCGCACAAGAATCTGCACGTATGCAATACAATTCTGGGGAAATTTCCCTTCACTTCCTGTCCAGGAGATGCAATGGGAAATAGGAGGAAATCCCTCCAAAGTGAACAGAATTATCATCATAGAGGGTTGTCACAGGAACAGGTGTCCAGATTTTTCCTCTGCTCTTACTATGGTGACAACTCAAAGGCTTTGGATTTCTTTAACTTTCTATCTCAGTGACAGTTGTCTTAAAGATAAATAGAAGATTGAATTTGCCTTTACATACACTTGAAGGTTTATTTTATATGCCATACTACTTCGAAATGCTAACAGTGCTTAGATCAAAATTCCATACATCTCATTTTTTTAGGCATAGTGAGGCTGTCACTGTGCTATCTACACATTAAAGAGGGTTTATACACTAAATATGGGCAAAGTACACCCACTATATCTTCATTAAATCACCTCATAGGGAATTATGGACTTTTCAGGTGGGTGTACCAGGTAGAGGTCCTTAAACACACCTGTGCAGAAGCAGCAGACTAGGAAACTGAACCAAAGCAGTATCAGAAATGGGGAAAGGCAAAAGGTCAGAATGGACAGCAAACAAGCATAGTAAGACACAAGATGAAGCCAATAACCAGAGAAAAAAGATAATGGGAACACAAGAGTGAAATCACACTGGAGCCTTGAGCTAAGAAATTAATCTATTAGTCAGAAAATTGATGGTGGCCTGAGCAGAGCTACATAGTAAGGTTAACTGATAGGCCGGGTGAGGACTGGCTATTTAGGTGCTATATCAACCAGCAGGGAAAATTCAACAATGCATATACCTTCCATTCCTAGAAGAAAGAAGGCTGTAGCAAGGTAGGAGAGATGATATGGTAGTAGATCAGCTTTGCTGCTGGTCTGTGACAGGTTTCCTCTACCTTAGGGACACTCATTGGACAAAGGGGAACTCTTCTTCATCAAGTGAGGGGCATGACGGTCAGAGCTGGAAACCCAAGTCTTTGTTCAGGACCATATATTTTTCAATGGACTAAATATTGAAGTTTGCCCCAGAGCAACCAAAAATCAGTCACCTTATATTTCTCAGAGTGCGCCAGAACAGACAAATGAGGCAGGTACACTTGCTCCAGAACAAAGGGAAGGGAACTGGAGTGCAGAGAGCCAGACATGACTGCAGGAAAGTCAACAAGCACAAATCCAGAAAGGCAGTGGGATTCAGGGAGGGAATAGGAAACAACAGTTCTCCCAAATGGAGGCACCAAGCAGTGAACTGGTAACTTATTGATTACCCCCTCTAAAGGTTGGCCTCTAGACAATTCATCCACAAGCTGACAGGTGGATTGAAGAGTCATTCATCTCCCTGACTTGACAAAAGGGAACCGCCAGTTTTAAAATTGTAATGGCAGACATGCCACACCAGGGTTAATCATGTTACCAACAAAGTTAAAATCACTTAGTTGAGCTCAACACAGCCACCAGTAACAGAGCAAATCCCACTCAAGACCAAGCCTAAATGGCTAAAACTGCATCTCACCAAGATTCCCAGAGGAATGTAACAGTCTCCTAGAAAATTGAGGAGGTGAGCAATTTCTACAAAAAGAAACATATCAGGACCCTCTGTAGCCCCAATCAACCTCTTAAAGCCTGACCTACAGAGGAAGTCTCTAGTAGGCCTCTAGAAGGAGCAGTTAGCTCCGAGCACGTAGCCTCTCTCCTCCATTGCCGAACTTTCTGTTGTGTGACATCACGTCCGCCCGGCTTGCGGTTCACGCTGGTTACAGTCACTTCCGGTTCTGGTTGGGCGACAGTTCCCGGGACTCCTGACTATCCACAGCATTCTGGATCTCCTCCACCACCTACGGCAGCCATCACCCCACCGGACGGATTCCTGTAGGACATGGATGATGGCTTTACAGTTAATTACACTGATGGGCTCATTTACCACCCCAATTTTGTGAGTTTTTAAAATTGTGGCTTATTAAAATCATGTTTTTTTAATATGGCACTTAGAAAGTACCTCTACTCTTTTTTTTTTCCTAATAAGTACATAGAGTTGGCTCACTCTGTGATGGCTGCCACCTAAAATGGTTATACAGTTAAGGACTTTATTGGGACTTATGGATTCTTTGTACATTCTGTTCTAATATTCACTGGAGATAAGCCATTAGTGCCCTGAGAGTTATTTACTTTATCTAGTATTTGGCCATGTTACAGACAACATCAAATCTCACTTTTGTATGGGCAGTCTTTTGGCACATGGTCCTCCCGGCATCAGAAAAGATGACAAAATTGTTAACTTTGATAAAAGAATGAGTTTGGGTGGTTAACTATAGAACAAGCACAACAAAAGTAAACTGGGAAGATTCAGACATAGGGGACAAAAGCTCACAAACTACAGAGAGCACAAAATCAAAAGTATCAGACAGAGAGCAAAAAACAAAAGTATAAGATATGTCAAATGAAGATAATCTAGATTGCAAAATTGATCTGGAAAAGTTCCTCAGAAACACTATAGAGCTAATAGGTAGGACTTTGACACTGGTAGGGGGATATGGCACTGGCAAAGTCTTGGGTGAGTGTGGTACTGGCAACATCTAAGGTGAGAGTAGTAGACCAATCTCAAGTTCAGGCACAACAAATTCATGAACAGAAAAAATAACTTCCAATACAGAAAAGACTACTTCTATAATAGGTCATCTCACAATCAGAAGAGGCCATCTCACATTTAGAATAGACCATCGCATATGAGCCCAACACAGACAAAGCCATCTCAGATACAGCCAACTCAGAAAAAGGAGAGATCAACTCAGAAAAAAATTTAACACATACAGGAAAGACTTTTTCATTTAGAAGTGACAACACCAGAATCTGAGGGAACTGTGTCATTCTCAAAAGAGGCTGGCGCAGGGCACTGGACCTCAGAGTCAGTCTCTGGGCTTACCTCTAGAGTCGCTAGGTCTGGATGAGTAACAGGAGGTATAGGTGCTGGCAGAGAGCAAGAATCATAGAGCTAGTAGTGAATTATTTATTCTTGTGCCTAGGTTTAAATTGCTTTCCATAATTGTTTTTCAACAAAGTTTTAGTACTTGGAACTGAGATATTCGACATTGATATTATTGTGTTTGTTTTTTTCAGCAGTCTCATGGTCACTAGACTGATACATCACTATTGAAGTAGAGACTCAGAATTTTAATCCACAAATAAGGGAGATTTCCAAGAATGTAGACATCTGTTACTGGGATGCCAAAAGCTGTCATCTTCTACTTCATCCTTAGAAGAATCAGTCTAGATTTCAGGGTTCGATCCTTCTGCACAATACTTGGCAAAGTGAACAGAAGGTCTGGGCAAAAGAGGCATTCGAATAGATTAAACAAAATTGCTGTCATGAACTATTGCTTAAGGAGACTAGGGCCGTAACCCCACTTTAGAATTAGGTTTAGCAATAGATTTAATGGCCTAGGGTGAAGTCTCAAAATGGGAAGCACACTGCCTCAGAGAGTGTAAGCAGAAATACCTAAAAATAAGTGAAGAAGTTACAAATATCCCTTAAAGCAGGTTAGAAATTTAGTAAGCACTACAAGATCTTCACACAGCTAATTGTTTCAATCTAGTATATTATCTGTCCACTCAAACAAATCCCCATCAAGGAGGTAATATGTAAACTGAAGTGATCAGCTTACTAAGGGTGGCTGGTGGATGAAAAGTTCATGGAGCAGGTTGGTGATAGCTTGCAGGAACAAATGGAGGTTCCTAAAGTTTAAAGTGACACTAAACCCTAAAGATAAAAAATGTATTGTGATTCCATACCTGTACTGGTATTTATCTTTGCCCCTTGTAACTTCAGCTTCTGACAGCACATCTTTTCAAATAAATTAGAAACTTGCACATCTTAAACTTCTTCTAGGAGGGTGGCTACTTGAGCTTTACATGGATCCAGTGTATATGGGAATATAGACACCTTCCATTTCTTGCTTCCAAAAATGACTACAGGCAGCAGTGCATGCCAATGCATCTCACGTCAGCACATGAAAAACTCTCATTCATAAAAAGTCCAGTTACACAGTACCGCCCACTGGCTACAGCATGACAGTGGCAGCAGGAAAAGACTGCAGGGACAGCACTAGAAGAGACTGCAGCATGTTGCTGCAGGACACTCTTCCGCACCAATATCCATTTGCCATCAAAGCAAGGGAAGTTGTTTTACATGAATGAGTCCCGTAGGATTAGCATGTGAGTGAACTGCAACTGTCTTTATTGTCTCTTACAAAAACAATATTGATCTGTTGCTAGTAACAGCACCATACAAATCTCACTGAGCTTCTTATAGATGATGTAAACTTATTTCCAAGTATAAGCAGGGTTGATGCTTCCACTAGTCAAACTAGGCAGCTGCCTAGGGAGCACTGCCACCTAGGGGCGCCTGGGCGCAGCACAGGCCAGCACTTTCTCTGTGTGGAAGGCTGCCATTTCATGAATGATCCTTCAGCTGAGGGGAGGGGTGGCAGAGGGAAGGAAGAAAGATCAGAGGAAGATGCAGGATGTCTGGGGCTAGTGTAGCAGCTGCACTGCTGCTCCTTCCAGTGTTCCTCTCAGACTCAGTCCCTTACTGCAAGCCAGCTGGCAGCTGCTGATCACTGTGGATTTCCAGCCCTTCTCTTCCCATTCATCAGCGAAGTAATATCTGACTCTGATGTCTCATGTCTATGTGAGTGTGACACAGCCAGCAATGTGCCAGTGAGTAATGATATCATCATGATCCCGCAGCCTGCTCTTCTAGTGCCTGCTGGGCCTTCTGTGTTAGTGTTGGATGTGGTGTGTCATGTCGGATCTATCACTGTGTGGGATCGCTCAATTCAGATGTTCTCTCTGTATGTGTGGGCTGAGCTGCCTGAGGCCTAACCTTTTTAACTCTCCCCATTGCCTAAGGAATTCCAGCCTGAAATCTGTCAGTGTGGATCCATCAACCTCCACTCACTGCAACTGTCACCCTGCCACTGCCAGCCACAGATACAGTCCATCCGTAACACTGATTTTGTCTTTAATATTGGTGCTGGTGGCAGTTTTATGTTTTGTTAATTAAATTTTTTTCTATTGTTTTTAAAAATGTTTATTTATTTTTTGGGGGGGTTACAAGCAGCACATCTTGCCTAGGGCATAAAATAGTCTAGCACTGGCCCTGAGTATAAGTATGATCCACAAACCCATTGCTAGTGACAGCGTCACACAATGCTCACTGTGTACAAGATTTCAAATGTGTCTTCAAATATCTATAAAGAGGTCTGCTGGTTAAATGAGCACTGTTCTCCACAGGAACAGGCACTCTTGTATTAATGTCCACACCTCCACTCAGGAAAACATGCCTATATCAATGCAAGCTTGTTTGCAAGCATAATTATAGAGCAAATATTTTAACATAAAAAAATGAAGTATGGCAAGACTTTCATGACAGATCAAAACCCTGAGGTTCAGTTTATAAAATATTTACAACTTGAATGATTATTACAAGGCATCTTTCCGTCCAGAGCACAGCAGGCAGCTTTACGTGAAATTTTTGTTTAATCTTGATTTATGTGATTTCATTGGAGAAATGATGTGCCTGTGGATCATTCATATTGCCAGTTTCCTAATGGGGTTTTAACACATAAATATTATTGCAATTGAAGCATTGCTGGGTTGCGTTACTGTAAACATTATGTGAGATATATATGACATGGCATAGATTTATACATACTGAATTGAGAGCAAACAAATTGGTATAGGCTTAAAATCACCGTTTCTTTTTTTGTCAATTATTATTAGTAATAAAATGATTGATACTGTACATAATGTTGAGGAAATAATCAATTTACAATCAACATTAAAATTACAATTTCAATCCCCTTTCTTGGCAAAAGCCATAATATATCAGTCAAAAGTAGGGATATTTGAAGTCTTTACAGCAGGCCACAAAGAAACAAGGCATGCTGAGACTTGTAGGTTGTTGAAATCAGGAAGCCATCAGGGAGCCTAACCACTTAGAATTCTGCTTTGTCTTATTAATTTGTGGAAATTGTTATATGACATTGAGATGTGTGTGTATATATATATATATATATATATATATATAATTATTATTATTAATTTTTTTCATAAGTCTTATAATGGTGATACATAGCAGCATATTTGTTGATGACTAGTTTGGTCTATATTTTAAGGTCTACTGGCATTGCAGCAGATCTTGCACTATAAAGAAGGGTCTACTAATTACTTCAGGCCATCCTTCACCTTTACAAATCACCAAATGATAGCAGTAGAAAATACACTTATGGAATAAAAAGAAAATATACTTATGTGTGGCTTTTGCTCTTCAGATATTGATATCACTATCCATCCAGCGAGATCGAGAAGGGAATGCAAAGATTGCCAAATCTTGCAAGCTGGCCTTCTAGGACAATGCCAGGGTGTTTTCTTCTAAAAGTGCAGAAGCCAGAGTTAACGTTTTTAGTGCAAGATCTATTTTAAGGTGACTAAAGATGTAACCTTTGGATGTTTTAGACCCACATTTCTGATAAATTGGTCTGTGTGGAGGTCAAATCAAATGGCTAGAATGGAAGATGTCATCTGATGAAGGTCATTGTTTGGTGCAATTATGTATGAACCTTCTATTTAATTTAGGGAAGTAGATATTTAACATGCAAAGCAGTGAGATTTAGCAAACCTTGTGGGTATGCCCATCTGTTACAGATTGTGCCATCTAAGGAGCTGTGTCTCACTAACTGCTCTGCCTATAAAAGGGCTGCTTTATTTGACAGAGATTGTTCACTGACATGACTGTTGGACTTGCAGAATCCCGAGGCTAATACTTACCTACCCCCTTTTAAAACACCACCACCCCTTCAAAACCTTCCCCCAAATAAACACGCAACTCACTTTTTGGTGTAAAACCGGCCATAGCAGCCATTTATTTAACATAACTCAACATAATATCTTAGTACATTACCACCCGGGTCCAAGGTCTCTGAAGGCACCATTACTCCCATCACCAACTCGGCTGTATCTACTACTCAATGAAAGGCCCCCAGCCGCTACTACACCACCTCGGGGACAATACTACTGTTACTTAACCCAGATACAGCCAAATGAACTCCCACATTACCAATATGACCTTTTATTGGGAAGGGACACCCATACCTACGATGGGCCCAACCCATAATTCCTCAACTTGTCACTCCACCACCGCCTTCAAAGACCCATCGACCCCTGCCACAGCACACGAGTGTGAACCCTTACACTCGTGTAGCCCGCCACACACGTAATCCACGTTGGATACCATCCTGCAGGCCCAAGGACCACAGATCAATCCCAACTGCATTAAGATGCACCCCATCCAAACGCAAATACTGTCAGGACTCCTCCTCCAGCTCCCTATGACGGACTGCTAGGCCACCATTCCTCACCACAAAACGCGCCACCTCCTTATTCACCTTAACTCGAGCCCTATTAATTTTTTCGACGGAACGGGCCATACGCCAATAAGCACGGGCCACTATGTCCGACCATACCAGCACTGTGTCCGGGAAAAAAGACAGAATCCGCAAAAAATCAAACTTGATGTCCCGGATAACCTCCCGCATGGAGCGCAACCCGAGATCATTACCCCCCACATGCAATACCAAAACATCTGGAGGCCGGTCCAAACGGGAATAGTGATGAATTTCTGGGACCACCCTGGACCACAACATTCCCGGCACTCCAAGCCAACAAAGCCTCGCCTCCCCCCTCTCAAATCCCAGTTGCCGACCCTCTGGACGAACATCCGCCCTCTTAGCCCCCCAAAAAACATATGAATGTCCCAAGATCCATACCAAGCAGCCTTCGGAACCTGCAAAGAAACACACAAAAGAAGGGAGGAGGTAGAACCTTCACCACAAAGGCCCCCACAAAACAAACAAAAAACACAAAGTTAACAAAATACAAGTACCACAGAGACCAACACAACAACACCAAAACCTCTTTTTTTTTTTTTTTTTAATCACAAGAGCTGAGGACGCACATATAACTTGAACCTATCCGAATCCCAACGCCCAATCCGACGAACCACTCGATCACCTAACCCCCAGCGGGCGGCCTCCGTAGCTGCCCCAATGCGAAACGAATGAGACAAGTAATGTTCCACACCCAACCCGGCAGACTGCAAACACCGTTTAAACACTGCCCCAAATTGGAATCGAGACAGAGCCATCCCATTCGTATGCAAAAAGAAAACCCCAGGAAGGTCAGGTCTCACCTCGAGAAATTCCCTAACCGCCCGTACCGGACAAATCCGAGAACTCGGAATCTCAGCCAATTCCACCCAGGTACCCCGACCCAAACGGTCCATTTTTGACTTGCGCAGAAAAACGCGCAACCCACTACCCATCAAGACCACCTCATCTACGGCCAAACCACCCTCGCCCCACTTAGTCCGACTAACCAACTCCCCAACCCGAAAGGCCCCAAAAAATGCCAGCACAAAAGCCGCACGGAACAAAATCGCCTCATACAACGAGGAACAAATACAATCCAACTGGCCAACCACCACTTGAAGAACCTCAAAAGAAACCGGCCGTCTAGAATCAGGGATGGAACGGCCTTTTCTGTACCCCCGCATAGCCTGCCGAACAAGGAAATCCTTCGTCACGTCACGACCCCCCGCCAGTTTTAAATGAAAAGCCAACCCCGCCAGCTTGTGAGACATCAAAGTTGCGGAAACACCCCTTTCAAAATTCCTACCGATGAAATAAAGCAGGAGGCATAGGGCATCATCCACCCCTAAACCACCCCCCACCTCACTCACCAGCTCCAGCCATTCCCGCCACACCTTCTCATAGAAAACCCAAGTGGACGCGCAAACTGATGTCTGAATCAAGGCCGCTGAAGAGGCAAGGCAATGCTCCACAAGTGATCCGGACAATCGATACCGCGTTGCTCCGCTTCTGGTGCCAACCGACGGAATCTGTCCCACTGAAAACGAGATAGAGCATCAGCAACTGAGTTATCCACGCCCGGAACATGTACAGCCGAAATAAAACAATTGAGACTCAAACAGTCCAAAACCAACCGCTGCAACATACGAACCACCGGCCGAGACGTGGCCGAAACACGGTTAATGGCATGAACCACGCTCAAATTATCACAATGAAAACAAATCCGTTTATTCCGGAAAACAGCACCCCACAAAGAAACAGCTAAAACGATGGGGAAAAGCTCCAGTAAGGTCAGATTGCGCAACAGACCCACCTCCCGCCATTGCAAAGGCCACGAACCCGCACACCACTGACCCTGAAAATAGGCCCCAAAACCGGCCGAGCCCGCCGCATCCGTAAAGAGTTCCAAATCAATATTGGACACGACCCCATCCAACCAAAGTGATCTTCCATTATAGGAATCAGGAAATGACCTCCATACCCCCAAATCATCCCGTAGCTCACTTCGCAGCCGAACCCTGTGATGCGGGGCCGCCACACCAGCCGTGGCAACCGCCAAACGCCTGGAAAATATACGCCCCATGGGCATGATGCGACAAGCGAAATTTAACTTGCCTAGTAACGACTGCAATTCCCGAAGCCGAATCTTCCTGCACTGACCCACCGAACTCACCAACCCCCGGAGCTCCTCCAATTTATCCTGAGGCAAACGACATTCCATGGCCTCCGTATCGACAATAATTCCCAAAAAACACAATTCCGTTGTCGGACCCACCGTCTTATCCGAAGCCAAAGGAACGCCAAAATGCTCGAACACATGTTCCACCGTGCTCAGTAACGATGCACAGATGGAACTACCCGGAGGGCCAATACACAAAAAATCATCCAAATAATGGATGACAGATGCGAGCCCAGAAACATCCCTAACCGCCCATTGAAGAAAAGAACTAAAAGTCTCAAATAGAGAACAAGAAATGGCGCAGCCCATAGGCAAGCAACGATCAACAAATATGCACCCCTCCCATTTGCAACCCAGCAATCGGAGACAACTAGAATGCACCGGCAAAAGGCGAAACGCCGCCTCAATATCAGTTTTTGCCAACAGGGCACCCCGACCAAACCGGCGCACCCATGAAATCGCCGCGTCAAAAGAAGTATAGGAAACCGAACACAAAGCAGGGTCAATAGCATCATTGACCGAACCCCCCCGCGGATGAGACAGGTGATAAATGAGTCTATATTTATTAGGCTCTTTCTTTGGAACAACCCCCAGCGGCGAAATTACCAAATCCGGCATAGGGGGGTCCACAAACGGGCCAGCCATACGACCCAATGACACCTCCTTTTATATTTTTTCCCCAATAACCTCCGGGTGCAACCGCACCGACCTCAAATTATCCGCCGCTGGAGGAACCACCGCCAATACACAAGGGATCAAAAAACCCTCAGAAAAACCCCGCTGCAACAAGGTTGCCGCTGCCTGATCAGGGTACCGCTTTAAAAACGGCAACATCCTTCCTACCCTCACCAGCGACATCCCTTTTTCCAGTGTCGCCACCTCTCCCCCGCCCTTGCTTAAAACACCGGGACAATGGGTGAGCCCCCCCGCAACCCGAGCACTCATGACGGAATCGGCAGCCGGATCCAAACTTGCACGATCCCTCATTAAACTGCCAGCAGAAACCTTTTCTAAGCGCGGCCGGTTGTGCAACCATAGCTGTACCCCCGGCCCCCACCTGAAAGGGATGAGCTGCGGTCCGCCACGGAGTCATAAGCTTCATCCACAGCCCGATATCCTTATGGTCCCACCGCAAAGAAGGCCTAACCGCCATACGCTGACGAAACTGCTCGTCATATCGTAACCACGCGATGCCCCCATAAACCCTCTGAGCTTCCCCTATGGCATCTAAGTAACAAAAAAGGGGGGAACAATGCTCCGGCGTCCTCTCACCAATAACGCTTGCCAGAATGGCAAACGCCTGAAGCCAATTAGAGAAGGTTCAGGGGAATCAAACGATATCGCCGTTTTTCCTCCTCCTCCCTCTTACTCTCATCTGGCCGAACTTTGTCTAAGTTGAATTTCTCCAACGGCAACAAAGAAAATATTTCAACATATTCACCCCTCCAAATGCGCTCCTTCACCTCCGGCTTCAGATGAGCCCCCAAGGGCCCCTCGAAGCACACGTAAACTTCGCATTTCGCTGCATCCGGCAAACGCACACCATCAAACCCCGTCACCCCTCTATCTCCGCCATCAACCCCAGTATGATCCGCCGCCGCTTCCCCCCCCAGAGCCTCAGAACCAGAGCTAAAAGAACTAACCACCGCCGACCACACTGCAGCAGAGGCACCAGCGACCTGCGGCCCAGCCACCGTAACCACCTGCGGGATCACCCCCGCAGCTTCACGTCCACCACCCCCAGGACCAACACCGCTCCCACATGCCGCAGCTTGCACCACCGACCATGCAGCCAAAGGTGGCGCCGCACCCCGAGCAACCACCCCCGCCTCACAACGCGCCAACACATCCCGAAAACCCGACAATAGCATACTAACAACCCCCTCAGCCCCCGGGGAACCCCCCAGGGAAGACACATTAACCCTCGCAGCCCCAGGCCCACTTGACGCCAAAGCAAGAGCGCCACTCCCCAGGTCCCGCGAACCCTCAAACATAGAAGAAGAAGACAATGAAAAAACAGCCCCAGAATTCAACTCACCGGGCTGCAGTCGTTCACCGGGACCCACAGCCGCCAATCCGGATCCATGCAGGGATGAAGGGACCCCATCATCTTCGGAGCCGCTGAGCTCCCCTTCAGATCTCCACACCCCAGGCTCCTGGTCCCAGGCCGCAACAGGCCTCGCTCCCGACTCTTGCATGGCTCCTGGGCTCGGGCGGCACACGGACAGGGTGGCTCCCGCCACACCGGAGCCCAGAGCCGCCGGATCATCCCTCCCACGCTGGGCTCGCTGGGAGGCAGAGGAACTCCCAGCAGCCGAAGCCCCAACTGACAGGGGACCCTGTCCTGCTCCAGCACAGATCCGCTGCACAGGGGGGAGGTCCGCCCCCCCTCGACGGGCTCGCTGGGCTGCCACTGAAAGCCCAGCAGCCGCAAGCTGACTCCCCACTGCAGACCGGGTCCCGGCTCCAGACCCCGGGTGGCGCCTGGGAATGACATCATCCGGCGGCGCCCCCCCGGCGCTCCGAGCCGCCGTCTCCTGAGAGGCCCGCTGGACAGCAGAAGAGAGCCCAGCAGCCGCAGGCCAGCGAGGAAGCTGCCGAATCCCGGCTCCAGAGCCCGGGTCGCACACAGGGGCCATGTCTTCACCCGCTGCCGGGCCAGAGCTCCGAGCCGCTAAGCCCCGCCCACTGCGGCCTCGTCGCTCCATAGAAGATGGCCCCGACATCGTGGTCCCGGCCTGTGACGAGGTGGCACCCTCCTGGGCCCGCCGTGATCCTGTCGAGCCCGATCCTCTTCTCCTTGGGGACGTGGACACAGTCCCCCCCGAAGGCCGCCCGCCATTCCTCCCACGCCGGGCCCCCACCGCTGCAGGCCCAAAGCCTGCAGGGCCAGCCGCATGGTCCTGCAGAAGAGGTGAGTTGGCTGGGGAGCGGGTGGTATTAGATGTGCTCCTGCCAGGGGTCCGCCAGCGACGAGGATTCCTCCCAGCCCTCCCCAGAGAAGCAGGCCGACGCTTCACCGGCGGAGCTGGAGGGTCCCCTAAGGGGCTCCCAGAACGGCGCAGAACCCGAGCTGTCACTTCTGGGCTAAAGCGCACCGGAGGCACAGACCGCCGAGCACGTGTGCGCCCAGTAGAAGGGCCCGGCGACGCGGGCCTGGGGCCTTGCAGCATGTCCGACAGCCTCTCCCTTAACCACCCTGAGCCATTGGCTTCAGCTGCCGCCCGCAATTGGGATAGCATCCCGTCTAAGTCACTCATGGCCTAGCTTTTTACCGTCGCAGGTACCAGCAAAAGAAGAAGAAACCGCCTCCGTGATGGCACAAGCTCCGACTGACTCCGACAAGACACAACCCCCCAATTCAAAACCTGCAAGACCACCCACAATGCTGCCTACACCAATCAAGTAATTAACCACCCCCCATCCCCTTTTCCTTGCCTATACTCCACCCAAATTACACTCTCTGCCTCGTCTGCACGCCCCAGTCATGCTGGCCCTCCCTTATACTTCGCTCAGTCCAGGCCCTGACTAAAACAGAAAGTTCAGAGATGTAGTAGTGCAAATCTGGTTAAATAAGGCAAGTTAATTGCCTGAAAGCTATATAAAAGTACATGTTAAATTGCATTTCCATTTATCTATTAGGCATTGCTTGCATTTATTAGCTAGGCTTATATGAAAGAGTTCTGATAGCATTAACAAAAATATACATGAAAGAAGCCATATCTTACAAAAGACCTAATGCCATAACACCACTCTTACTTATCTGTCCTTTCTCGCATCTCTTTATCATCCATACTGAGCTCTTCAGAGACCCAGTAACATAAAATGTACCTCCACTCTAGTGCTGCTCAGTGCTGCTATTGCAAACCTATCTGGATGTCTACGCATAGCCTCAGTTGACTTCTAGAGATCTCCATAAGCCCTCAAAGTTATGGTGTTCTATACTTCTATTAGGAAGCCAACACCTGTCACCACTCCCTCCTTAGCTGAAGTGAGTACCAAAAGAATCTCTGGGTTTTTGTACGATTATTCTGCTGTAGAAAAGTATTAGTACTAAGACTATGTACAGGTACCTGGAGGGGCCTGGTATACCATCCCAGAAGCAATGTACTAGCTGCATGTTTGTTTTCAGTGGTTAAACATATTAATAGTTGACCTTACTCAAACTCGGGTAGACCTGGTCCTAACAGAAGTGCCTGTCACTCTTACCCCTGTGGTCAGGCACTATAGCTGGCTTCTGTGTTATTCAGCTATAAAAGCCCCCTTTCCCATAAGACAAGCAGGCCTACCAGTGCTTGGTTGCCCCCAGGACTTATTCCCAATCCTATAGTGCCTGGCCACCACGCCGAGGCA
This sequence comes from Staurois parvus, assembly GCF_062004578.1. Classification (NCBI taxonomy): domain Eukaryota; kingdom Metazoa; phylum Chordata; class Amphibia; order Anura; family Ranidae; genus Staurois; species Staurois parvus. The sequence continues at coordinate 3,569,653 of NW_028318025.1, forward strand.
GGCATGGACTTAGCATATCAAACAACTTGAGGTTTTACAGACAGGCAGAGTAGTTCAATGACAGTCCAGGTCAAAAGGCAGACAGAGTTCAGAGAATAGTCAAATCCAATTCAAGGTTGTCAATGAGGGAATCCAGACAGCAGAGTAGGTCAGAGCTTGGACACATGTAACCAATGCATCACAAGCCTGAGACTGCAGGCTTGGCTGGCTTAAATCAGGTTTGGTCTCCACCCTGAGACTGGCCACATCCAATCACCCTGCAGGTGGACAGACATACAGACTGGTAGAATGTGTCACAGCCAAACCCAGGATGCAGGAATGAGACCAGCAGCTGTGATGTATCAAGAGAGCTAGACGCTCCTGACACTGCCTTACTTAAGCAAGTTACTAAAATAGCTGGTATAAAACAGCTTAATAAGGCAGATAATCAGCCCATACAAGGGCCACATATAAGCGGACCTAATAGGCATATGCACATACATTACAATTTTCAATATATCCAGGTACACTAAGTAAAGTGGCTTAAAAAACCTTAGCAGCTGGCCAACAATTTTCCTACAGCACATTCACAACAGAAAAACTTTGCAACTTGATTGCATCTTTGGAGGAGGAAGGAACCAGTGCTGCTAGCTTGAGTGTGTCTTATAAGTGGTGATTGCTGAAAAAAACCTCACTGATCTGCTTTCCCCCACGCATGCTCAGCCAGGTGCCTACAAAAAGAATTTAATCACATGGCAGGGGGTAGACGTGTGCACGCCAGAAATTTTCACTTAGTTTTGTTTCCGATGCATTCATTTATTGAAGAATTTTTTTAGTCATATTCGTTATGTTGACTTGATTTGCTTTTGGAATTTGTTTTGTATCTTTGGCAATCATTTTGTATATTCATTGGTATGGGTAGATTGAAAAAGTTGTGCAGTTGTTCAATAAGATTCAATACATCTTTGAATTGGACAAATTCTAAGGATTTGATTTTTTTCGGATGGTAGTTAAACCCACCACAGGAAATGGCATGAGCCGATTGGACAATATTGACTGGCATCATGTGAATCTCAATTAATGAATGGAATGAAATTTGGATCCATTTGTTATCCGAATTCAAATGATATAACATATTTGAAAACTGAATTCATTTCTACAAGGGCCCAAATCACATCATGTGACAACATACAGATAAAACAACTTTTTTTGGATTCGTTGACATTTGTTACTACATTTATGTCATGTTTGTTACTACATGTATGTCCATTTGGAGATTCATATACATCTGAATCGTTCGTCCACCTCTGGTCCCCACCTGTCACTCAGTTTTCACCTGTGGCTCCTAGTAGCTGTAGCATGCACAGCGGCCATACCCCGGGTAACAGTTCCGACAGGCTGGCCAAACCAGGTTGAGAGTAGTCGTTGGGTCATTGACCTTTGGTGAAATAGGGACTTGTCCATCCCGAGTATGTGAAGACAGATTCCAGCGGATTGAGCGGATGAAAGCTACTAGAATAGGACAACGCTCATGAAGGCGGTCTCCGCAAGCGATGTGAAATGCTAATAGCACGACAAGACACAAAAGGCACCCTGGTCAACCACTGCACCCAGTCCATCTCCAACTGTCTCTGCTCTTGTCCTGCCATTGGAGCAAGATGGAATCTGGGAAGAGAGAGTGAGATTGACTATGCGCACCTCTCCCTCACTTTAATTCAATTCACGCACAAGTCTTGACATCCCCCAACTCTCATCACAGCACAAGAGAAGCGAGCATTCCACAAAGCCAGAGCTGCAAATGCTTCAAAAGTAGTGCCCACATATGTCTGCCCGACATGTGGCAGAACATTTTGTGCCCATATAGGCCTTACCAGCCATCTACTGGCACACCCCGTGGACAGCCCACTACCTGTTAGATATCAAGGTCCTCTTCGAACGCGATGGAAGAACATCATGTGCAAATGGCCCCAAGAAATCTCATTGCCTGCTCAGGTGCTTGGCTAGCTTAGAGTCTGCAAAGATCTTAATGTAAAGCTTCAGACATATCCAGCACTGTCATGAAAGGATATGTTCATATTTGGAACATGTAAAATTTTCTAGCTACTGTCTCTTCTCCCCCCGATCCCCCCTCCCTGTTAAAGTGGGCAGGTATCTTCTCCCCGAACCTGCTGTCACAATTTAAAAACAGCACGGCTGTGCAGGGCTTCACCCACTCACAATTCTCTGAATGATTAAACTTCATCTACTGTTGGCCTCCATGACCGATGGCTTGTAGTTCTCAATGAACTATGAGGGTGCTGGTGAGCACCCTTGTAGTTCATTGATTCCTCCAGCCATTCAGTAACTGCCTGCCCACATGGGGGGAGTACGGGCAGACAGATTACTGAGTGTCTGCAGGATCCTGACATTTTTACCTGCAAAAGCATGTGCATTTATTATTTATTTTTAGCCTTTAACCACTTGCCCTCCTGAGGATTTACCCCCCTTCCTGACCAGGCCATTTTTTGCGTTACGGTGCTGCGTTACTTTAACTGATAATTGCGCGACCATGCAGTTCTGCACCCAAATGAAATTGACATCCTTTTTTTCCCATGAATAGAGCTTTCTTTCAGTGCTATTTTATCACCTGTGCATTTTTTTTTTTTTTGCGCTATAAAAAAAAAAGTCCGACAATTTTGAGAAAAAAAAAATATTTTTTACTTTTTGCTATTATATTTTTATAAAAAAAAATTATTTTTACTAGTAATGGCGGCGATCAGCGACTTATAGCGGGACTGTAGCAGGCATTCTGACAGTGGGGGGAACTGACATGGTGTCACTGACTTCCCCAGTGACACCAATAGAGTGATCAGTGCTAATAAAAAGCACTGACACTGTACTAATGGTACTAGGCAGGAAGGGGTTAACATGTGGGGCGATCAATGGGTTAACTGTGTGCTGTGTGCCTTTTATAGCTGTGTGCTGTGTTTGTGCTTCGCTGTAAGCACACTGCTTTACATGGGAGCTGACAAGGGAGAGAACTGTTTTGTTTACAAACAGCTCTCCCCCCCATCAGAGATTGGCAATCACCAGGCGCTGGCGAGTAATCACTGGCTGGGACCCAGTGATTGACAGCCGCAGCCGCGAATGGCGCATGCGCCCCCTACCCGGAAATGCAAAATCACATATATATATACGTAATTTTGTGCACCCGTGCCGCCCTGTAGCAGTAGTTCTGCTATAGGGTGGACGGGAAGCGGTTAAACAAGAATGTAGAAGAGCAGTTACATTGCTAACTTCTCCTCCTGAAAATGCCTATAAATCTGTCTGCCATAATGACTCAATTATTTCTTTCTTAGAACAAGCATGCCAATCAGGAGGTCTGAACTAACTATGACTCTCTAATCAGGATACTTTTTCCATGTTAATAACTCAAAAATGTGTTAAATCCATGGTCAGACAGTGAACTGGTATTCTTTGAAAGAGGTCAGCAATGGCAGCTCCTGTATTTCTTTCAGTTTAGGTTTCCTTTAATTTTTTTGCAGTAAGTTTTTCATCTTTGGTGATATTTTAACTATTGTCCATGCATATCCTAAAAGATCCCAGTTTTCAATTTTTTTTTTCTTCAATTCTTTATTATTTTTCTAAACAATTACAGAAAACATGCCCCAAGAGAGCGACAACAGTGTAAAAACAGACAACCATCCAAGGTCAGAAATGCAAAATTCATAAGTCAAAACAGTGTACTGTATGCAAATGAGAATTCTTCCTCTGGGAGCAAACTGATTCACATGGTCCTAGGATGGAAACTGACTCTCCCACAGAGCAGTTAGAGGAAGTTGCTGCAGTGGCCTTTCTTAGTATCTACAGAACAGAATGTAATTGGAAATGGTTTAAAATGTGATGAAAATCCAACATTTTTGGCTTGTCATAGGAACAGTCATTTAGGGGAAATATTCCAATGGGGATACCTTTTCTGGTGATAACTGTCTAAACGGAGATATCCCATTGCTTTGGAGAGAAACTTCAGATTTAAGGTTGAAAAGTTTGAGTTCAGTTCAGCGCCAAACAAGGTGTAGAGATGGGGACTGCAAAGTTCTTTGTGTAATAAGTTAAACACATCAATGCTCAGAGAAACACCAACTTTTGTGACTTAAAATGTGTTACACAGACTGTCTAACTTCAATATTCTCTGCCAAAATAAGATTTTCTGCCTCTTTTGAGTTCTTTTTGGACTATCAGATAGGTAGACTTCCAGAAAGTAGATCTTATTGAAGAAATTGACAGCTTTGTGTGTGAGTTGAAAGCGGGAGCAAATATATGAAGAATTGGAAAGAAAGGCAGAAGAGCGCAGTGCAGAGAACCTTGTGATTAAGGATGTTGTCAATACATTCTGACAGTCGGCATGTTCTGGGATTTGAGATATTTCAAATAAAGATGCTATCTCACAATGAAAAAAAATCAACAGAGATCTAATGACTCTATCTCAAGGATTGTTTTATTTTACCTCATTTTTTGTTTCCTTATCTCGGGTAGCATTAGGATTTTAAAGTTGACAGATAAAGTGCTTGGCATTCTTTTTTTAAGGATCACTGAAAATGAACTGGAAGAGAAGAAGGTCTGCTTTTATGACAATGCAAGAAGACATTTGACGTTAACATCTAAAACCACATCACAGTACAAACACCAACATTCTATAAGAGCAAAGTGTGGCAAGTCATAGTGCCATGTGATAGTACACTATTCACTGATCTCATTTCAGTAACAGAAATCCTATTGGTTGTTATTGGTTATGGCAATTTGTGTAAAACCTTTCATCATTTGCTCTGCCATATGAAATAACCCATAGTCTGCCTGGAGAAGCTTAGCAAAACTGGCTTAAGTTGGATATTAGATATACAGTAAAGAGTAAAAGTTCACTTTAGAAGCTGAAAAAATGGCTCAGATATAAAGAGCAGGCACCTAGTGGTGCCTGAAATTGACTACAGCAGCCTCCGAATTCCTGCGCTGGTGGCCTCATTTTTGTGACGGTGCTGAAACCTGGCCTTCATTTACTGCATCCTATTCGATTCTACTGGATAGTGAAATGGACCACCATGATAATGGACCAGTTTGAATGTGTGAGAGGTAGCAGACAAAATTAAGCTGTGACTCTACCTGGAAGTGTCAGAACTTGGCCTGTCAGAATGGACAAGTATTTGTCTGTATGGGCAGTGTTTCGGGAGCTTCAGCATTTACCTACAATTTATACCTTTACCTTCTCACTCTTAGTCTCTTAGTCCTTTCACTGCCAGAGTAGTTTTTGCCTTCTTTTGGACACGTTTAAAAAATAATTTTAGGCCTGAAGATTACATAAACCCCCAAAACATTATATATTTTCTGAAAGCAGAAACCCTAGAGCACGGGTGTCAAACTGGCGGTCCTCCAGCTGTTGCGGAACTACAAGTTCCATGAGGCATTGCAAGACTGACAGTTACAAGCATGACTCCCACAGCCAGAGTCATGATGGGACATGTAATTCAGCAACAGCTGGAGGGCCGCCAGTTTGATACTCCTGCCCTAGAAAATAAATAGTGGTAGTTCCAGTTTTTTACATCACACAATATTACCGCAATAACTGACCCATATAAAATATAAAAGACGAGGTTGTATCAAGTAAACAGATACCCAACATGACAGACCTTAAATTTGCATGCACCCATTAAATGGCGACTGTCAGGAATGGACTTGCCAATAATGGTGGGACTCACCTGCCTTGTGGGCTGCAGTACCAGGGCTGGCCAGCGGGTGCTCTCAGCAATCAGAGACTCACCCCTGCAATCAGCCAAACACCTGAAGCTGATTGCAGGGGTTGTATTTAAGGAATGGTCAGACTCACAGTCAGGGCCTTGGTGTGTGTTTTTCCATGGGCCCCTGTATCTTGTATCCTGTATTCCTGTTCCTGTCTGACTTGTTGCTGACCCTGCCTGATCCTGACCTCTGCTGACTTCTCCTGCTTGATCCCTGGCTTGTGACCCTGACCATTCACTGCCCCACCCTCTGTACCACGCTGCCCGTGAGTTACTGAACCCAGCTTGTGACCCCTACCACTCTCCCGCCTGTTCCTGGTACTCCGTTTGCCCGTTTGCTACTGACCCGGCCTGCCTGACTACTCTTTGTATTGTATGTATTGTTATCGGTGGGTGGTTTGGTTTGGTTTGTTTGCACTGTGTTTATGTTTAGTTTTGCACTGCGTTTTGTATTGTTAGTCTTAATAAATTATATTGTTTATACCATATCTGAAGCCTGCGTTTCCCTGTGTCAGTCCACACACCTCTGGTCATACCTGGAGCCCTGACAGCGACAAACTTCAGTACCCTATATTTTCCATAGGCAACGTGTTAAAAGCTTATGCCTGTGTTTACATTCGTATGTGCATATATATATGTGGGGGCTCAACATTTTTTTGGGTTGGGGAATTTTATGTGCTTAGGTGTAACTTTAATTTTTTTACAATTGAGAACATTTTTTGTTTAATTTTTTTTCATCACATATTTGACAAAAAGATAGGTTCAAGACCGTGGATGACTCCTATGTGCTCCACTGAATGTGGTCCAATGCAGACAGGGGGTCTCAAAATTGATGTTTTACACATCGTCAGCAATAAGAAGGGGGAGGCACCTGTTACTGGGGGTGTGTGGAAGCAATCGGGCAGCAGCGCAACCACCAGGATTCTTCCATGTGATAGGCAGAAATTTGCATGTCAGATATACACACGATGCGCAACATTCCCTGCTGTCAGGTCTGGACCTTGCAACGAAAGGGTTCAAGTAGAACTGAAGGAAAATACTTTTTTTTTCATTTTTGATAGCATGGGGGAGGGGGGGGCATCTTTTTTTCCCCATATGTGTTCCAAGGTTTGTCATCAGGGTCACCAGAACTAGTATCCCCATCGGAAGATTTCTATAACAGCAAGGAACGATGCTACTACCTCTATACTCCATATAAGATGTAGCAAAGTCCCACCTGTGCGCAGACAGCAGTTAGACAAGCTGGCAATATGTAACCAAATAGTGAAAGGTGTTCAATGCAAACAAAACATTTTTATATATTACCATAAGGATACGAAGGGATCCTGTACACAACAGAGGCTGACGCATATCTGTGCTAGGCTGTAAGGGACGAAACATGTCAGCATCTGTTTTGTAATAATGTGTGATATGTAATAAATAACTTTTTATTTGCATTGAACACCTGGGTGCCAACCTTTCACTATTTGGATGTGCATTGGAAGATTTCCCCTCTGTTCCTGTTCTGGTAACCACCCAAAATTTAGAATTTTCTTTCATTCACCATAATTTCACTCTTGGTGATCTAATCCCTATCCACTCTATCCAAAACTAAAAAAATGTTTTTCTTTAGTTATACTTTAACAAATGTTATCTTTTTCCTATTTTCCTAAATTACTTTATATAATAGAGCAAACATAAAATGATTATAAAGCATATTAATTGAGCTGTGGCCTCATACCTTTTCAGAGCAATATATTCTCCAAGTGCTATCCAGGGCACCCCTTCTAGTCTCTCCACATCCTTGTTATGTACCACCATTCTACAATGCAATGTCTGGATACAAGTGGCCTATCAGCAGGTGGGGGGTAGGCTATGTCTGTGAACAAGCACACTGCAGTAGGGCAGCCGACAGCCAAGGAGGACCTGGCTATGATAAAGTTATTGGATAATATCTTATGGCTCTGCCATCAGTAACCAGATGAAGGAGCCATTCTGGTCATGCACATATCAATATTTGTAATGATAGTATAGGTTTCATCATTTTAAATTATCTTTAACTAGGAAACAATGGCATGCAAAAACATAAAAAGGTACATTTTGCCAAATGTGACTGGATTTCCTATTGCATCTGATCATTACATTCTGATAAGCACACATATTTATTGATAAAACCACACTTAACGTGTTACTAAACCCAGGACCCTGCATTCACTATATCTGGTCTCCCACAGTACACAGAACATGGAAAGATTTTAGTAAATATAAACTGCTAATAACCTTTTCTTATCAGCAGTTATAGCAGTCTTGTGACTTCTATCAGTGTCCAGCTGAGCAATGGATAAAGCTTGTAGGAGAAGCTTTCATTCTAGCCTCATTGTCCAATGAGGCTGCATAACCCCTGACACTCTGTCTGAACTGATTGGCCCCTTTGCTGATCACATGCACTCTTCCAAGGAAAAAACATTCTTTAGCAATACACACCAAACTGAGCATGTGCATCCTGCCCTCAAGGCTCTGTTCTATCAGCAGATGGATTGGGGACAGTAGAAGAAGGGGAGGATCAGAGAAGACAGGATCAAACATCCTTTTTACACAATGCAGAGGATAAACCCCCTAGGTTCCACTGTGAGTATAACAAGCATGCTTTACTGCATATACAGACTGATTTTACTGTTGTAGGTTTAGTAACACTTTCTGAAAATATGATTTTTTTATTGTCTATTTTTTTAGGCTGCTGTGGAATAATGTAGGGGCCATTTACATTAAACAATTGTAATTTAAACTGGTGGTAAACCCTCAGTGAAGTGACTGGACTCAGAGATGAAACAAATCCTCCTACATAAGTTGTACCTGTTTATCTGCAGTCTTCTCTCATCTACATTTATGCAAATTGCTGAATTTATAAAGCTTGTCTGAGAGTTCAGAAAAAAAGGGGTCCTCTGTGAGCTGATTGGAGGGAAGGCACACACCTTCCTCCACACAACTCACAGGAACAGAGCTGAGGCTGTCAATCAGTTGGAGGTCACTCCCCTGTCACCATTTTTCTCTTGGTGTCAGAAGTGATTCATGCTAATAGCAGAGGAATGAAGCAGCAAACAGAAATGACACTTCAAGTACAAGTACACACTATAGATGGATATGTTTTGTTTTTATTTCATGTTTGAGATTTACAACCGCTTTAATTCCAATAACAACACAGATGCAAGAATTACCAATATATCTTATCCTGGATGTTTAAGTTATAGCTGTCTAGGTACTGCTTACAATTTTTCTTTGAATAATTTATAATTTGGGCAGAGTGAAATAGAACTAGTCATAAATGGACTTATATAGGAATCTGTATATTCATGATTTCTAATTGTGTAAGTTTGGTTATGAAACATTTTTATTATCTGTACTTACTTTGTCTATTTCAGGTACTTATATAGCACTGTCAATTTATGCAGTGCTTTACATATATATTGTACAGTCACATCAGTCCCTAACCCTCAAGGGGTGTACAATCTAAGGTCCCTAACTCACATTCATACATACACATACTAGGGCCAATTTAGACAGGATCCAATTAACCTACCAGCATGTCTTTGGAGGTGGGAGGAAACTGGAAGAAACCCACACAGGCACAGGGAGAACATGCAAACTCCAGGCAGGTGGTGCTGTGGTTAGGATTTGAACCAATGACCCTAGTACTGCCAGGTGGAAGTGCTAACCATTTAGCCACTGTGCTGCCCCAAGCCTAACACTTCAACCTGATAGTCTGTGAACAGTTGTTCGTCATATTTCTGGCTTCACACAATTTATTTAATAAAGGCTTGTTCCCACTTGTGGCAGCCCTCCTTACCCCTTTACAAAGCAATCCACATGTTTCTGTGAGTTGAGCTGTAAACCTCACATTTGTTTTGAAGGTTAAGTTTACTTTTGGGAACATGTTACATGTTCCACCCGTTTTTAGGCTATGTTCCCATAGCCACAGCCGCCCCCCCCCCCCCCCCCCCTCCTGACAGATAGTACAGGGAGTAGTTTCCCCATACTATCTGGCAAATTTGAAAACATTGCGGCCGTACAGGGCTCCGCCCACACAGCCGCACCATTCATTCATGGGTTTCTGTGAATGAATGAACTGCAAGTCCCAACATCCTTAGCGGCTGTCAGCTTGTAGTTTTCAATGAACTATCACAGCGCTGTGGAGTGCCATGGTAGTTCATTGACTCTTCCTGTCAGAATATCTGCTTGGCCATACATCCCGTACAGGTAGCAGATATTCCGACAGCTCTGCAGGAGACCTGCATAGTATCAGTGATCTACTGACCATTGGTGCAATGCTCTCTAGGCTCCTTTGGACAAAAATAATAAATGCACATTTTTTTACCTGCAAAAAATGTGCATTTATTATTTTTGTCCAAAAGGTGAACTTATCCTTTAATTCTAAAAAGGGTGCACCACTGTGCCATAATTGCATGCATTACATGCAGGGAGGTTGTGGTGCAGCCCCATTCCCTTGAATGCATCATGTTCTACCCCACACCTCACCCCTTTAGTTTCCACCTGCATCGCTAGCCTACTAAGTGACAGATCCAGCCCCAGATCCAATCGCTGACAAAATCATGTAGACTTCACCTCCGCAACATCTCCAAGATACGCCCGTTCCTAACCTCGGAAACTACTAAGCAACTTATTCACTCCCTTGTCATATAACGCCTCGACTACTGTAACTCCCTCCTCATTGGCCTACCTCATCGCAGGCTATCTCCCCTCCAGTCTATCATGAATGCTGCTGCCAGACTTATCCACCTCACTAACCGTTCTGTATCTGCCTCCCCTCTCTGCCAATCTCTCCACTGGCTCCCAGTTGCCCAATGGATAAAATTCAAAACTCTAACAATGACATATAAAGCCATCCACAACACTGCCCCAATTTACATATCCGATCTTATCTCTAAATATCACCCAAACCGTATACTCTGTTCCTCCGCAAGACCTTCTCACTCTCTAGCTCCCTTATCTCTTCCTCCCATGCTCATCTCCAAGACTTCTCCAGGGCGTCACCCATCCTCTGGAACTCCCTACCCCAATCTATCCGACTATCACCTACTCTACTTGTCTTTAGGCGATCACTGAAAACCTTTCTCTTCAGGGAAGCCTATCCCGCCCTCTGCTAATTCTGGAATACTCTACTCTTCCAACCACTCCATCCCCCACAGTGACTACCTACTGTACCATTCACCCCTCCTTCCTAGATTGTAAGCTCTAAGGAGTAGGGCCCTCAAATCCCTCTTGTATTGAACTGTATTGTTGCTGTATTGTCTCCCACTATAATGTAAAGCGCTGAGCAAACCATTGGCGCTATATAAATCCTGTATAATAATATTAATTGGTGGTGCTTTCTGCCAAACGTGAAATGAGGTATAAATTTTTCCTGTGCATATGTAGAAGCCCATCTGACCCTGTCCTCTAAGCCTTACTGTCACGTCTGAGTCTCAGGCAGTTCTGGCAGGAAGACCTTTGCCACTTGTTGATAGGGCTAAAGTTTTGCAACTTCCTCTTTATTCCAGTTGGACATTGAGGCTGCTCTTCATAGTGATGTCTCTTTGCGTTTAGAATGGCCTGGGATTTGGCGTGACAGGCAGGATCAGGAGGCTGCTTCAGGCATGTCCACATTTAGCTATCTGCACTTTATACCTGCAGAATTATGCACCCTTCTCATCATGACAAGGGGTTGGATTTACTAAAACTGGAGAGTGCAAACTCTGGTGCAGCATTACAGAGAAACCAATCAGTTTTAATTTGTTTTTGTAAAAGCTTAATTGAACAAGCTGAAGTTAAAAGCTGATTGGCTACCATGCTCAGCAACACCAGGTTTTGTACTCTCCAGTTTTAGTAAATCAACCCCAAAGTCTCTTTTACCACTTCCTGTCCGCCCTATAGCAGAAGTACTGCTACAGGGCAGCATTGGTGCATAAAATCACCTATATATCATGTATATATACGTATATATATTTGCGGCCTCGGCTGTCAATCACCGGGTCCCAGTCAGTGATTACTCGCTGGCGCCCGGTGATGGCCGAGAATCTCCGATGGGGGGAGAACTGTTTGTAAACAATACAGTTCTCTCCCCTGTCAGCTCCTGAACATTGCTTTGCATGGCTGTGTATAGCACAGCCATACAAAGCAGTGTGCTTACAGTGAAGCACTAACACAGCACTCTATGTAAAACGGCACACAGCACACTGTTAACCCTTTGATCGCCCCACATGTTAACCCCTTCCTGCCCAGTGCTATTAGTACAGTGTCAGTTCTTTTTATTAGCACTGATTACTGTATTGGTGTCACTGGGGATGTCAGTGACACCAGGTCAGTTCCCCCCAGTGCCAGAATGCCCACCGCAGTCCCGCTATAAGTTGCTGATCACCGTCATTACTTGTAGTAAAAAAAAAGAAAAAAAAAGAAAGAAAAAAAACCAGTATATATACCGCCATATGTAAATGCTATAACTTTCACATAAACCAATTAACTTACACATATTGGGATTTTCTTTTAGTGTAGCAGAATATATTTTGGTTTAAATTTATGACAAAATAATTTTTTTTTTACTGGACAGGTTTAATAGCAAAAAGTCAAAAATATTGTTTTTTTTTTCTCTAAATTGTCAGACTTTTTTTTCATCGCGTGAAAAATAAAAAACGCATAGGTGATCAAATACCACCGAAAGAAAGCTCTATTCGTGGGGCAAAAAAGACGTAACTTTCAGTTGGGTGCAGCATTGCATGACCATGCAATTGTCGCAGCACCGAAACACAAAAAATGGCCTGGTCAAGAAAGGGGGTAAATCCTCTGAAGGGCAAGTGGTTAAATTAGATCTATATTCACATGGCTAATGTATAAATAATTTTGCACAACACCCCAAAATGATGATTGGCTGCAAGCACAATATGATAAAATCACCCTAATATGTGTATGAATCCGTGCTGCACTCACAATGCTTAATGAACTTTCAAAGCAATATAATAGAATAAAACATTAAAAAAAATCAGTTTGCATACATGAAAATGTTAATATTTCAACAAAAACAAAAATATATTAGTTCCATGAACCAACCGTTAAATGAATGGTCCAATGTAATATCAAAATAGTGTGAAAACGACAGTTCCATATGCCATGCTCTACCTCAGAGGCTGGATGCACATGAGCCTTCTCTGTGGGTACAACAATCTGAGAATGCTGAGACTTAAAGTGTTACTAGGTGGATGTGAAACCTCTGACCCTCTGTCTGGACAGTGCTGATTGGCACTGTGCTGATCACATGCACCTTCCCAAGAAAAAAAAACCTCTCTAGCAATACACACCAAACTGAGCATGTGCATGTGACCACGGGTTAAGTCTGTATCAGGTGTCATTTCAACAAGAGGAGGGGCCGAGAAGAAAGGATCAAACAGCCTTATTACACAATGCAGAGGATTAACTCCTTAGGTTCCATAGTGAGTGTAACAAGCATGCTTTACTGCATATACAGGCTGATTTTACTGTTGTGGGTTTAGTAAGACTTTCACTCTTTGCCTTCCGCCCCCATCGGGATGGTGGGTTACTGTATTTACAGGTTGACAAGTTAACGCATGAATATCCTGGCTAGGGATACATGTAATTTGCATTACTCAAGATCGCTCCTGAACTGTTATTATCACTCTGTCTGCATAACTCTACACACATCCAAGTGAACTCACCTGTATGGTGGAAGCAATAAAAGGCCTTAGTGGGGCAGAAGACCATTTACCTACTGATCTCTATCTGCGACAGAGTTGCAACAGGCTTCCATGTTTCCTGCTTGTTTTCACATCTCACCTATGGCACTTATGTGGCGTTACTGTTTCGTTGCTGTTTTTTTTGTTTTTGCTTTCCAGAGATGTCCCATGCTCGCTGCTTTACTCTTGTCCATATGGGATGCATGCTATAGCATCTGGGACCCCAGTTTGTTGATTGCATATACCTCTCAACTGGTTCCATTGTCTATCTCCACTTATGCAGAGAGAGAGGAACAGGACTGTGGTGGACTGCCTTATCTGTGCTCCCATAATGGTGATATTGCCCCATTTTTGCCATGGAAAATATCCTAATAATCAACTGGAATATTAGGGACCTGCATAGCCCTTTAAAAAGAGCAATGGTCAGTACTGTTCTCTGTAAATATCATCCAGTGATCACTGGGCAACAAGAAATGCATCAAGGAGACTTTGTGCTGTATGAGATACTCCTGGGCAGGAAATGCCTACCATTCCATGTATACTTCTTACTCTTGGGGGGGGGGATGTCCTTATACATAACTCTTTGAATTTCCAAGAGTTTTTGTCAGCTTCTGATGCAGATGAACACACTGTGTTTATCTACTGTAGAATATATGTAATTACCTGTATATTGGCAGTGGTGTATATTCCTTCTCCATTCTCCACAGTACTGCTGAAAGAGCTGGTGTCCTTTTTCACTGGATACGCCCTATGCCCCTCTTTTTGTACTAGGCGATTTTATTGTTTTTCTGAACCCGCACTAGACAAGCACCCTCTGTCCCACCTGGGTCCCTCCTTTAGGGATACTGCATTGTCTCATTTTATTGCTGAGCTGGGCTGATCTGATCTCCGGAGACTCAAGATTTCTGGATACCCTCCAATTCTCTTGCTACTCCAAAACACATTAGTCGCTTTCCCGAAAAGATTTCTTCCTGGGGTCAGCTCCCTCTATTACCCTGGTGTTTAAGATACAGTATGACCCGAGAGATGTTTCTGACCATTCCCCTTTGGTGCTCTGGCTTTCAGCTAAATTGCATACTGCTTTGCCTAAAGCATCATGTGCCTAAATGTGTTTTGGCTGAAACTGCTTCTATCTGCCAATGCAGTTGATCAGCGAATAGAACAGTTTTTTGAATGATCATGCCCACTATGAGGATGGGTTAGTAAGGTGGGAAGCCTTTAAATGTTTTTTGCAAGGTGTTTTCATATCTGCTATAACTTTTGTTAAAAATGACACCAGGAATTACAAATTGCTCTTGACACATCACATCTGGAGGCTTGAAAAGGAGTATACATCCAACCCTTCTGAGCCTGCCAGTAGCTGTCTGCTCAGGATGTTTTAACTAGGCTTGTTAATTCAAAGGCAGAGAAAAAGCAGTTCTTTTGTAAAGTTTTATGAAGGGGAACAGACTGACTGCCTCCTTGCTAAAATTGTGAATGTTATAGGGACTCTGAAACTGCCTGATAGTAAAATGGTTAATTCACTTGAATCAGTCATGTCTGAGTTGGTGCATTTTTATTCAGCTCTTTATGACTCCAAGGTGTCTTAAATGCAGGAGACTCTTTTTAGTTATTTACAACCTATTTTGTCTAAATGCACCACTCATACTGAAGGAGATTCAGGAGGAAAACAACTCTTTTCCTTTAAAGCACCTGGGGATGATGGGCAGCCTTTAGAAGTCTACAAGCATTATGCATATTTACTCCTACCAAGACTGTTAGAGCTCTTTAAAGAGGCGCTTACCCATCAACAGCTGCCGTCCTTCATGTCTAGAGCTAGCATAATTTTACAATTAAAACTGGATAAACCCATCACATATCCAACTCCTTTAGGCCCATATGCCTCCTTCAATCAGATGTCAAAATATTAGCCAAGGTGTTAGCTAGGAGATTAAATAAGATGATCACAAGCGTAATCCACCCAGACCAGGCAGGCTTCATGCGTAATAAATCCACAGCGGTTAACTTCCACCATTTATTCATCAATATGCAGTCTCTGGCAGATAACATGGGCGCCAGAGTTTTACTGTCACTAGCTGTTTTTAAAACTTTTGACAGTGTAGAATGGATATGTCTATTGGCAGTGTTGGATGAATTCAGGTTTTGGTGAGACCTTTATCTCATGGGTCCAACTGCTGTATCTTTTTCCTCAGGCCACCATTAGGGAGGGTAGCAGGATTTCAAAGCCATTTAAGTTAGGTGGGGCACTAGACAGGGGTGCTCTCTGTTCCCTCTGCTATCCACTCTTGCCATAGAACCTCTGGCAACCCAAATACGCTGCATGAAAAAATCATGTTGTATGCCAATGACATGCTCCTGTGACACTGATTCCTCCTTAAGAGCTGTTATAGCTACTATTTCTGATTTTGGTACGTATTCAGGTCTAACTTTTATTTGGACCAAGTCCGCTCTACTGCAGCTTGATGAATACATTATTCCCCACCTGGCATCTTTCTGCCTCGTACCAGTGGATACACCGTTTAAATACTTGGGGATTGTGATTTCCTCTCTCTTGAGAGACTTCTGTTGTCTGAATGTATTGCCTCTAAAGGTTTAGAGATAGAATGAAACTATGGACCAGGCTGTGGCTTTCAGTTGCTGGCAGGGTTAATCTAGCAAATATGATTTTGATGCCCCAATTACTGTACTTTCTCCATAGTACCCTGGCAGTAATCCCACTTAAGATATTAAGGGTAGTTAACTTCATTTATTGTACCTTTTTGTAGAAAAATGGCAATGCCAGAATTAGGCTTTAATAATAACAGCAAGCCAAGGATGGGGGGGGGGGTGTTTAGCTTTTCTGAACCCCTGGCTTTACTTTCCGGCAGCTCAACTATAGCATATGGTGGGTGGTCTTACATAGGAACCTGAGAAGGACTCTACTCTATCTGTGATGCTCCAGTGTACTGGGGCCAACTCTGTCCCGGAAAGGTTGGAGGTGCAACTCTTTTCTAGGCCTAATCTATCTAGCTTACAAGCTTCTGCACATGATATGGGCTAAGGTGAATCAATTACATGTTACAGGGTATTACAAGTTTAGTCCCATCTTGAACAGTCACTCCCATTCTGAACTGGCCAAACTACAACATGTTGCTGAGGGGCATACGCTTAACATAAAACACCTTTGTCATATTTTTGAGGAAGGAAATGTGCTATCTGTTGCTCATTTACAGAACCGCTCTGGAGTTTAGAGTACTTGTACTATTTACAATTGCAGCATGCAATTATGTCACCGACTCCTGTCTTTAAACTACCAAATAATTATGCGCTTGGTGCTAGCGGGTAATGCTGCACACTATGTACTGGATTCAGGAAAAACAAAATAATAAACAAAAATGCTACTTGCTGACTACCTCAAGAACAACCTTAGCTCAGCTTTAGAGAAGTGGGAGGCAGATGTGGGAGATATCTCAAGAGACCAGTGGGAGTCAGCCTTGGAATTGGTAGGCGTTTTTTCCATGAATGTGTTGCAAAGACTCTCACAACTGTATACACTCACCGGCCACTTTATTAGGTACACCTTGCTAGTGGCAAGAAAATTTCCCTCACACCATTACACCACCACCACCAGCCTGAACCATTGATACAAGGCAAGATTGGTCCATGCTTTCATGTTGTTTACACCAAATTTTGACCCTACCATCTGAATGAACCATGCTCTGTAAACCCAAAAGATTGTTGTGTGTGAAAATCCCAGTAGATCAGCAGTTTTTGAAATACTCAGACAAGCCCGTCTAGCACCAACAACCATGCCACATTCAAAGTCACTTAAATCCCCTTTCTTCCCTATTCTGATGCACAGTTTCAACTTCAGCAAGTGATCTTCACTACGTCTACATGCCTAAATGCATTGAGTTGCTGCCATGTAATTGGCTAATTAGCAATTTGTGTTACCAAGCAATTGCACCTAATAAAGTGGCCAGTGAGTGTATATTACCAAGGGTGCACTGTACCCTACTTAAACTACTTAATCTTGGTTTATGACCGAATCCTATCTGTATAAAGTGCCTTAGGGACCATGAAGACCTCATACACATGTTGTGGCATGTCCCAAAGCTTCACAGTTATTGGGATACTGTAGTAACCACCATTAACACCACATTTCAAATGGTATTAACCTTAGACCCCAAACAGTGTGTGCTGGGCATAATTGATGATGTTGTGCAGGATGTGTATGTCAGGGAGGCAGTCTCCAGAGCTCTATCCAGGCTTGCAGGCTTATATTACTTAATTGAAAATCTCAGACTCCCCTTAGACCTCAGGCGTGGATTGATCGTATAGGGATGACATTGAGGTACAAGCACTTGATTTACCAACACAGGGGCTGTATGTCTAAATATGGCAAAGTCTGGGGCAGTTGGTTAGCCACTTCAGGCCTGGCTTTGGTAGATCTGTTCCTGGTGTGTGATGTGGGTAATGCATGTTAATTATAATGTTCCTTGCTCTTTGATATAATTTGAAAGATGTACTTAAATGTGTACCGTCAACGCATGGTCTTTAATGTGGACACTCTGGTACTAACATGTTGTATGTATTGTTTGTTCTTTTTTTTTTCCAATAAACTCCTCTCTGATTACAAAACAAATTGTGTGAAATCAAAACAGTCTGTGCAAAAGAAGAGTTCAAGGTATCTAAAACTCTGCGTAGTAGTGCTCTACAAGGTGAATGACTGCCTCTGTCCCTTTAAGGGTAAATGCCAGGCTCCAGCAAGGTGCTTGGTAGTGGACACAAAAATGGTAACCCTCCAGTCTTTCATGGAACAGCTTCAACAATCATCCAGCAAGGTGAAGCCATCCATGGAGAAACTCCCAATGATAATGCTAAAAAAAAAAAAAACTGAAAAAACTATAGTGCTCACTTTTAAAACAGATTTATTAAAACATCATAAAATACACTCACATTTTAAAACATGGTGTGGTATAGCAGTTTGACACTGTGTTTCACCCGGACAACGCTGATCATCTGCCTTGTGTCAGTAATTCAGGAAATGTTTTTTATATTTTAAAATGTGTAAGGTAACCACTGTGAGGTGAATACTTACCTTTCACATTGTATATTGGTGGTTTTAGTTATGTGACAGGGTTGCTTTAAATGATAAAAATTATAGTTTTTTTTTTAAGTAATTGTCATACAATATATCTCTAGTAACATCCCAACACTATTTTTTCCCCCTTTCTATGCATATGGGCATTTTGCTGTATTAGTCTGTTTAGCTCTCACACCTGTATACTCTTTATGGATCAGAACAATTTTTATCAGCTATGGGCATATTGATTTGGCAAAAACTTTGTCATTACTTATTGCTTTGGCACTAACTGTCACATGACATAGGGTATCAAAATAATACATATATTGTATGTCATATTTTGTTTGTTTTCTATTAGCAAGCATAGTAAATTTATATACAGAATGACTAAAGACCTTTTTTTCAATGTTGTTTAAAAATTTAAGGAAAAATAGAATTAAAACAACAAAAAAGTTTAAATATTAATGGTAAAAAAATAGAAGTATTAAAAAAAAAAATTGGCAGTAAAATAATAGCTAAAGAGAAACATGAGTTAACTAGGGGGGTTAAATAGGAACATGGTTTATTTAATGTATTTATTTATTATTTATATTTTATTTGCAAGGTTCCTTTAACTGACATCAGAGGTCTCCCATTTCATCTGCTATGATTGGGCCAGAAGATGAAGCAATAATAACATTGCTAGATCACAACACTTCTTAACACTACATGTACAGTACTGTTTTGTGAGTGTAAGTTTACACAGGAGCAGAAAGATCTGTAGAAATAAAACTCTCAATAAATCTCTCAAATGACAGCTGAGAAGTCAGTGGAGAGTTGCAGGTAAAGAAGAGGGGATAAGCGTATTATACACACACCCAAAGTATTTAGATTTCTTTTTTGGGTGTACTGTATGTATCATGCCCAATGTATTCTGTCACCAGGGCAATTAGGCAAAAATAGCAATAACAATAGTGTCAGGAGTTCTAAATTCTGACATAACTTACAGTACATGTGTGCAGACTGGTGTTATAGCTCCCCTCTTATGGGGTACCAGGTCTTGGTGATGACATTTCCAAACCAGGTGAGGAAAGAAAACATATGATGTTGATTGTCCAAGAGGGTTCCAGGGAGATTTTGGAATATAGAATTTGTTGGACTTCATATTCCTGGGAAGAAGCCACTTTAGGGGAGACAATGGAGGTTGGGTGAGAGAATCTGTTGATTACAACTGGCTTTAAGCATGAATTTAACTGGGTATGTGAAGAGGAGAATGGAAGATGATACTGGAAAGATAATGGATTTATTCTGCTGAAATTTCAAAAGGTCCATTATACTGAGGAGCAAACTAAGGGCATGCTGAGAAAAAGATTTTTACTGAGAAGACAGGCTTTATCTCCAGGTCAGTAGTCAGGAGCTCTGTTGCAGTGACGGTCAGTGAACCTGTTGTACCTGGAGTCCAGAAAGCATTTTTGAACCAGGAACCAATATAGCATTGAAGGAAGTTTGCATGGTGTCAAGATTGTGTACATCACTGGTGGGTGATGTGGAGCTGGGAGCTGGTACTTAATGATATTTACCATAAACTACTAAGAATGGGGATGCCCCACAACTAGAAATTGCACCTCCTCCCATGCTCACCTCCAGGACTTCCCCAGAGCCACTCCTATCCTCTGGAACTCCATTCCCCAATGTTTCCGACTATCTCCAACTCTGTCCACTTTTAGACGATCCCTGAAAACTCATCTCTTCAGAGAGGCCTATCCTGCCCCACCTAACAACGGTAAATGTATTTTATCCATCAGTCCATCCCCCACAATTATTACCTTTTATATATCTTCACCCTCTCTCTTAGATTGTAACAAGCGGGGCCCTCTGATCCCTCTTGTATTGAATTACAGTCATGGCCGAAATTGTTGGCACCCTTGATATTTCTCCAGGAAATCATGTATTTCTCACGAAACGTATTGCATTAACACATGTTTTGCTATACACATGTTTATTCCCTTTGTGTGTATTGGGACAAAACAAAAAAAGGGAGGAAAGAAAGCAAATTCGACATAATGTCACACAAACCTCCAAAAATGGGCTGGACAAAAGTATTGGCACCCTTTCACAACTGCGGATAAATAAGAATGTTACAAGCATGTGATGCTCCTGTAAACTCACCTGGGGCAAGTAACAGGTGTGGGCAATATAGAAATCACACCTGAAAGCAGATAAAAAGGAGAGACGTTCACTTAACCTTTGCATTGTGTGTCTGTCTGTGCCACACTAAGCATGGACAACAGAAAGAGGAGACGAGAACTGTCTGAGGACCTGAGAACCAAAATTGTGGCAAAATATCAACAATCTCAAGGTTACAAGTCCATCTCCAGAGAACTAGATTTGCCTTTGTCCACAGTGCGCAACATTATCAAGAAGTTTGCAACCCATGGCACTGTAGCTAATCTCCCTGGTCGTGGACGGATGAGGAAAATTGATGAAAGATTGCAACGCAGAATAGTCCGGATGGTGGATAAGCAGCCCCAAACATGTTCCAAAGACATTCAAGCTGTCCTGCAGGCTCAGGGAGCATCAGTGTCAGCGCGAACTATCCGTCGACATTTAAATGAAATGAAACGCTATGGCAGGAGACCCAGGAGGACCCCACTGCTGACACAGAGACATAAAAAAGCAAGACTACAGTTTGCCAAAATGTACTTGAGTAAGCCAAAAGCCTTCTGGGAAAACGTCTTGTGGACAGATGAGACCAAGATAGAGCTTTTCGGTAAAGCACATCATTCTACTGTTTACCGAAAACGGAATGAGGCCTACAAAGAACAAAACACAGTACCTACGGTAAAATATGGTGGAGGTTCAATGATGTTTTGGGGTTGTTTTGCTGCCTCTGGCACTGGGTGCCTTGACTGTGTGCAAGGCATCATGAAATCTGAGGATTACCAAAGGATTTTGGGTCGCACTGTAGGGCCCAGTGTCAGAAAGCTGGGTTTGCGTCCAAGATCCTGGGTCTTCCAGCAGGACAATGACCCCAAACATACGTCAAAAAGCACTCAGAAATGGATGGCAAAGAAGCGCTGGAGAGTTCTGAAGTGGCCAGCAATGAGCCCAGATCTAAATCCCATTGAACACCTGTGGAGAGATCTTAAAATTGCTGTTGGGAAAAGGTGTCCTTCCAATAAGAGAGACCTGGAGCTGTTTGCAAAGGAAGAGTGGTCCAAAATTCCGGGTGAGAGGTGTCAGAAGCTTATTGATGGTTATAGGAAGCGACTGATTTCAGTTATGTTTTCCAAAGGGTGTGCAACCAAATATTAAGTTAAGGGTGCCAATACTTTTGTCCAGCCCATTTTTGGGGTTTTGTGTGACATTATGTCATATTTGCTTTTCTGCCTCTGTTTTATATTTGTTCCAATACATACAAAGGGAATAAACATGTGTATAGCAAAACATGTGTTAATGCAATACCTTTTTTGTGTGAAATACTTGATTTTCAGGAAAAATATCAAGGGTGCCAACAATTTCGGCCATGACTGTATATTGTAATTGTACTGTCTGCCCTTATGTTGTAAAGCGCTGCGTAAACTGTTGGCGCTATATAAACCCTGTATTATAATAATATTATGAGCTACTCAGTCCAGGACAGGAGGGAGACCCAGTTATCATGGTGGATGGAGATGAGGGAACAGAAAAACTGCTCTGGAGTTTGGCGTTGTCTTTTTGTTTGGCAGTTAGTTTGAGGATGGTAAGCAGAGGAGAACTGGAGTGTGATGTTTAAAGATCTGCAAAGTGCCTTCCAAAATTAAAGTGGTTCTAAAGGCTTATTTTTTTTTAAATAACAAATATGTCTATACTTACTTGCTCTGTATAGTGGTTTTGCACAGAGAAGTCCAGATCGTCCTCTTCTGGGGTCCCCCGCCAGCGCTCCTGGCCCCTGCCTCCTGTCGGGTGCCCCCACAGCAAGCAGCTTGCTATGGGGGCATCCGAGCATGCGCACTTGCCAGCTGCTGCTCCTTGTGTTCATTCACACACGGAGCCGCGACTCAGCCCCACACCCTCTCGCTTCTCATTTGCTCACTGGCTTTGATTGACAGCAGCAGAAGCTAATGGCTCCTGCTGCTATCTCAGCCGATGAGGAGAGAGAGTCCTGGAATAGCCAAGACTCCAGTGCATATCACTGGACCGAAAGGGGGCTTAGATGAGTATTGGGGGGTCTGGGGGGATGCTGCACACAGAAGGTTTTTTTCTTTCATGCATAGAATACATGAAGGTAAAAAACCTTGAGCCTTTACAACCACTTTAAGCTGTGAACTGTAATCATTTGACCAAGGCGATATGAGAAGGTAGGCCATGTAGTCTGGAGATTTCATGAATGAAAAGTGGTGCTGAAGCAGAAGGAAGAGTCAGAAGGGGGACAAAGGGTACCATTTCTTTTTACAAACTGTCGACTACAACCAAAATGACTTAACAACATTCAGAGAGGGAAAGATCTGTAATAAAGTCCATGGACAAGTGTTGCCAATGTTCCTTTTGAACAGGGAGAGGCAGTAGAAGGCTTTCCAGGGCATGAGAGGGAATCTTGGTCTGGGCACAAATATTACAAGCTGCCACATAGTCTTTGACATCCTCCCCAGCCACCAAAAGTGATGGGTAAGAAAAGTGAATGTTCTGTGTACTCCAGGATGGCCAGGCAATTTGAAAATTGTTGGCCCAGTCAATAATCATGGTCCTGAGATTTGGTAGCACTAGAGTTTTGCCTGGAATAATGGAAATTTTTGAGAGGGAGGTCAGTGACAAAATAAGATTGGCTCCTGCTTAGGGTAGATATCATGGTCATAAGAGTCAAAAGATTGGGAAAGAGCATTGGCTTTGATATTGCAGGAGCAAAAAGCAAAACAAGAAAAGAAAAGGAACCAGCAAGCTTGTTGAGGATCAGGACAGGGGATAGAGTAGAAATGTTGCAGATTCTTGTGGTCAGTAAGTATGATCAGGCAGTGAGGAGAACCTTCACAAAAGTTTCACCATTCCTCTGTAAAGATAACTCTGGGACCAAAATGGATCAAAAAACTTTGATCCACATTGATCAACTTCTAGGAATTAGCTGTGTTTGGATCATGTAAAGCTGGTCTGGAAAGAAACGCTTGCTTCAAAGCATTAAAAGCTTCAATGGCTTCAAGAACCAAGTTTTTAGGATCAGCTTCCTTGCAAGTCAAGGCTGCAATAGGTGCCACCAAATAGGTGATAGGTGCCACCCTAATAAATTAGTGATAATAATCTGTGGGGCCTAAAAAACATTGGGTGGCATTTAGATTAGTGGGAAGTGACCAGTTAGCGAAGGCTGACACTTTTCTGGGATCCACTTAAAGACCATTTTTGAACACTATTAACCCACAAAATGGCACTTCCTACTGTTTAAAAAGGCATTTTTCTGCCTTGGTGTAAAGCAGACATTGTAAGACCATCTGCATATGGTGATGATGTTTGTGAAGGTTAAAAAAAAACAAAACAAAACACAATAATATTATCAAGGTACACCACATTAGGATTTTATTAATGAAATGTTGGAAGACTGTGGGAGTAATACACAAATGAAAAGGCATCATAAGACACTCATAGTGCCCATTCTGAGTGTTAAGCCTGGTTTTCCAGTCTGATTCCTTCTTTTGAATCAGACTGTAAACTCCTCTCAGGCCAAGTTTGGAGAAGATCTGGGCTCCAAGCAGGTGGTCAGTTTGATAATAAGAAGTAGCAAATTTTTTTTATAAAGATGGCATTCAAACCCCAATAGTCTATACATGGTCTCAGAATGCCATCTTTTTTGTGAGAAAGAAAAATTCAGCTCCAGCAGGTGAGGTGGACTTTCGGATTAAGCTTTTCTTCAAATTGTCAAAAATGTATTCTGACAAGGCTTGCATTTCAGGTATTGAAAGAGGGAAAGCACTTCTTTGTGGAGAATTGGAACCAGGGTTCAAGTCAATGGCCCAGCCAAAGGAGCAGTAGGGGGCAAAGTGACAGTGGCTTGTTTAGAAAAGACATCAGAGTAGTCAGACAGCAGGGATTTGGATATTGGTCTGAGCTTGGGCCAGAGGCACTAAGTAACTGGAGATAAAGGAAAACACCCAGACTGACAAGAAGATCCCAGGGTCAGAACATCAAAAGTGGTCCAGTTAATGGTTGGTGAATGTTGTTGCCAGGGTAGGCCCAAAATGATGGGAGTGGCAACCTGTGGCACGACTAGAAAGGATAGTATCCTTCTACACAAATCTCCTGAAGGGCCATTTTCTGGTGCATGGGACTGCAGGAAAGTAAGAAATAGTCTAGACAGAGAGAGGGGGTGTAAATTGTTTTTATCTAGAGTCCCGGCTTTAGAGCTTGAAGTGCTCAAATAAAATAGCCAGGGCCCCAGAATAGATGAATTCAGGAACAGAAATGGGCTGATTTCTGACACAGAGACGAATGGTCAAAATGAGTGAATTAGCAGAGGATGAAGAGTGCACTAGACCTGAGAATTTCCTGGGCACTGGGGACATGCTGGGGATTTGTTTGTGGAAATGACCCACAGTATATGCAGCAACATAAGGTTCGGTGATGGTTTCACTCCTTGGAAGATAGATGAGCTTGACCTAAAAGCATTGACTCAGTAGTAGAGGATTCTTGGCAGAGAGTCTGATTCCTTGGGAATGGATGTTCAAGGAGAAAAATAGAAGTGGTGTTGATGATTATGCTCCTTGCTGTTTTCATGGAAATTGATATCGATACAGATGGTGATGGAGATCAAGTCATTCAGGGAGCAGGATAGATCTCTGCGGAATGCACTGTAAAAAAGAAAAAAACATCAAACACCGCATTCTTTAAAATATCAGATGAAATTTAAATTTGTTCTTTGTTCTTTCTGATCTTCTGTCAAGATTTGAGGCACCATCTTTGTGGAAATATTTCTCAGTCCCAAATCCTCCATTAGAATTTGCCGCATTATTTCCCTGTTCATGTTCAATTCTCCTGCCATAATTTGCACAATCAATCTTTGACCTGAGCGTGTGAAGGTTTGCACTCTGTCCATATTTGCATCTGTCCTTTTGGCTTTCAGACTGCCACTTCATGTGTCTTCATGGACATCTTCCCACCCCACCTTAAACTGCCAATGCCATTCACTTGATTTCTTCATGGAATGTTCCATACGCCCGTTGTAACAGAGCTAAAGTTTCACTCGACCTTTTACCAATTTTCACACAAAAATTGATGTTCCAGATTTCTGTCACTCATTTTCCGCAGAACAGCACAACACAGGTGAGAGGAAGAAAGGGGTATGCTAGTATGCAATGCATACTAGCACATTATTACATTAACTTGCAGAGGGGGCCGCATTTTGTTTTCTATTTAAACTTTACTACTGCTTTAACCAACTCCCATATAGTCCAATGACGGGCGCAAGGTGGTTCTCTTGTTCTGAGAGGACACCATATGACGTCCTCCCATTCTAACCGCGCATACGAGGCTCCGGGAGCGCGCAGCGTGGCGATCGGCGGTGCGCTGTGTCCCTTGGACACAGCGGATCAACAATCACGGAAAGAACCGAAGATATTGGCTCGGTCATGTGATCAGCTGTGTCCAATCACAGCTGGCCACATGTAAACACGGAAATGCCGGTTATCGGCATTTCCCTCCTCTCGAGCTGACAGCTCAAGAGGAGAGGAGAGCCGGTAATTGGCTTTCCGCGGAGGGGACATGTACACTGATCATGAGGGCACTGATGATCAGTGTACCCTGATGATCAGTGTAGCCCCAGCAGTGCCACCTGTCAAAGTCCATCAGTGCCAGCTGTCAGTGCCGATCAGTGCCTTGTAACAGTGCCTATCAGTGCCACATCAATGCCACATATCAGTGCCCATCTGAGCTGCCTTTCAGTGTCATCCATCAGTGCCTGCCAGTGCCACCTATCAGTGCTGCCAATCAGTGCCACCTATCAGTGCCAGTCAGTGCCACCTATCAGTTCCAGTCAGTGCTGCCTAACAGTGCCAGTCAGTGCCGCCTATCAGTGCCAGTCAGTGCCGCCTAACAGTGCCATATATCAGTGCCATATATCAGTGCCATGTATCAGTGCTGCCTTTCAGTGCCCATCAGTGATGCCTGTCAATGCCCATCAGTGCCACCTACCAGTGCCTCCTCATCAGTGCCCATCAGTGCCACCTATCAGTGTCTATCAGTGCAGCCTATCAGTGCCCATCACTGCAGCCTCATTAACGCACATCAGTGAAGGAAAAAAAATCGCTTATTTACAAAATGTTATAACAAAGATTAAGAAAAACGTTTTTTTTTTTCAAAATTTTCAGTGGTTTTTGGTTTGTTTAAGAAAAAATAACACTGGGTACAGTGTTGCATGACCACGCAATTGTCATTCAAAGTGCGAGAGCGCTGAAAGCTGGAAATTGGCCTGGGCAGGAAGGGGGTATAAGTGCCCAGTAGGCTAGTGGTTAACTTTTCTTCCTCTTGCACCCATCACTCTTACCTTCAGCTTCCCCATCTAACCCCCTCACCTCTTTCTTCTTCTCACCTTCTATCCTTACAGTTCTTTTTAATTGAATACCACCAACTTAAAAATGAGAAAGCAAGCAGGATGTCAGCTCATGCACACTGACCACTAACTGTTTCAAGATTCATGATTTCTACACAGACAAACCATTTAGCAAAATTTTCACTTCACTGAATTGTGGAGTGCAATATATATGATATGTATCAGTTGAAAACACTCCAGCAAGTATTTGCAGTTCTCCATATGCTCAGCATAAATAACTCATGTTTACAAAGCTACAGTAACTCAAGCTGAAATGTACACACACAAGTGAATGAGTTAGAGTACATCCTCTCCATTCAACTAAGCTTGTTTGAAGTTTCAGTCAGAGACAGAAAGTCTGAGAGTAAACAGCTGATGATGAGCACTGACTTTAGAAAAACCACAGTGCTCTGGAAATCCTGTTGCATTTTAAATGTCAACTCGTAGAAGAAAGATTGTAAAGATATAGTAAAATAATAAATATAAAACTTAGAGTGATACTAAACCCAGAACTCTGCATTCACTATATCTGGTCTCCCACAGTACATACAACATGGAAATGCAATTATTTTAGTAAATATAAACTGCTAAATATCTTTTCTCATCAGCAGTTCGAGCAGTCTTGTGACTTCAGCAGAGCACTAGTTAAAGCTTGTAAGAAGAGTTTTCTTTCTGCGCTAGGAGGATGTGAAACCTCTGACCCTCTGTCTGGACTGTGCTGATTGGTCCTGTGCTGATCACATTCAACCTCCCAAGAAAAAGAAAAACCTCTCTAGCGATACACACCAAACTGAACATGTGCATGTGACCTCGGGTTCAGTCTGTATCAGATGGTCATTTCAACAAGAGGAGGGGCAGAGAAGAAAGGATCAAACAGCCTTTTTACACAATGCAGAGGATTAACCCCTTAGGTTCCACAGTGAGTATAACAAGCATGCTTTAATGCATATACAGACTGATTTTACTGTTGTGGGTTTAGTAACACTTTCAAGTGTGTGTAAAGTCAAAACGTTTTCGTTTTCAGTTTGGA
Organism: Staurois parvus; assembly: GCF_062004578.1. Lineage (NCBI taxonomy): Eukaryota > Metazoa > Chordata > Amphibia > Anura > Ranidae > Staurois > Staurois parvus. Next base: position 3,597,740 of record NW_028318025.1, read on the forward strand.
TACAGTAATGAGCAGTTATAACTTCTGTCAGGTTTTTTACACTGTCTGGGTGATGGTAAAGGCATATCTTTCAATGGGAGCACCTGTTCTGGTGACAACTGTCCAAGTGGGAATTTACTGTGGAGAGGTTTCCTCTCACTTTTTGCTGTGTCTCCCAGACATGAAGGAAAGTAGTGAGGGGACATAATGGAAAATTTCCCCCTTGCTTACACGTACATGTAAATTTTATTATGTTAATTAAAAGTATGCTGTAACCTAACTTTTATGCGATAACATAAAACACCCCACCATTTAAAGCAGGGCTGTCAAACGGGCGGCCCTCCAGCTGTTGCGGAACTACAAGTCCCATCATGCCTCAGCCTTTGAGAGTCATGCTTGTAACTGTCAATCTTGCAATGCCTCATGGGACTTGTAGTTTGAGGCCTCAACAGCAAGGCTCTTACTTTCCATTCATCATACATCAGCATCAGAGGTTGGTCATCAGCTCTGAGGAAAGGGATTCGTCCCCGAAACGCATCAGGCATTTGACCGCACTGACAGTGAGAACACCTTGCCTGCCGTTGTGGCCATTGTCATTTTTCTATGCTTTTTAGATACATGCTTCGTCTGTGAGTATGTTTTTATTATTCTTTCACTCCTACAATAAACCTTGGATAATGCACTAGGTGTGTGCGCCACCTGTTTTCTCTCTATCCAGTGGCTGATTTCCCTGTCTGAGGAGGGCTGCACCCCTGAAGCATTTCCTTTGGTTGTCGCTGTCCTGGTACCCTTGGCTTTCCTTTTGGCTGTGCATATCCTGAGGCGCTGGAGAGTACATACGATATCCGGTTCGGCTGCCAGTTTGACACCTGTGATTTAAAGCATGAATATATGTACACATTACAGTAAAGTTCTCAAAATTACGTGGCTTAGTTCACAACAATAATACATTTCTATGAAAGAGTACACAGGCACAGTGACTTAGTGGTTAGCACATCTGCCTTCCAGTAATTGGGTCATGGGTTCAATTCCCAACCATGGTGCCTCCTCCATGGAGTTTGCATGATCTCCCTGTGTTCATGTGGGTTTCCTCCAGGTACTCTGGTTTCCTCCCACACTCCAAAGACATGCTGGTAGGCTAATTGGCTCCTGTCTAAATTGTCCAAGTTTCATCCCTGGCCACACAGGATTTCCTGCATGGTAGGGGTTGGGAAAAAACTGGCAACCTACCCTGTAAAATAATTGCTAAGAGAATTCATGGTAAAAAGTCACTTACAAGTGACAGTCCATGCAATTGCCAAGGGTCAGATACAACTGAATGGATAGATAGGATGGAGATGAAAGAGTACAATGCATTGTGTAAGCAAGCTTTCTGTAGGTGTGTAATATATACTTCCACCACTAGAGGACAGTCAGTACTTGTTAGTTTCAGAATACCAGCCATCATGCACATGAAAACATAACACAATTTGCCATCTTAGCATAGTTTCATGATATTTTTGCAGTGTTGCCAGGTGGAAAAATGAGCAATATAACAAATACTGACTTATCTATAGAGATGCTGAGGATTTTTTATACAATGTATGCTAAATGAAAGAAAGCGTCAGAATAATAATAGTAGTTGTATAATTATTACTAGCCATTTTCCTCTAAGAAAGCATATATTTGCACAATGGTAACTATTTTTTAAGACATATTACCAATAAGATCATAATTTTGTAATAATACCTTCTATGAATGTTGTCATTTCAGTATTCATAAGCAGTTCTTTGTGCTTTGTTAACCAATGCTAATATATTTCTTTCAAAAGCACCCTTCCTCCTAGATTGTAAGCTCTAACGAGCAGGGCCCCCTATTTCCTCTTGTACCATATTGTATTGTAACTGCAATGTCTACCTTCATTTTATGAAGCACTGTGCAAACTGTTGGCGCTATATAAATCCTGAATATTAAAAATAATACTGCCAGCTAATCTATTTAAACAATAAATACCATTAACTAGCAGACAGCAACAACTGCAAGTACCTAATACAACTAAAGGAAGACTAGCTAGCAGGCACTACTTAGATTATTTGTTATTGGGAGAGAAATGGTTAAAATGGACCACAAAACCAGTGAAGCTGGCTTTATCAGTGCTTTGTTGCATTTTCCACCTACTATGTTTGCCGCAAACACAAAAGTAAGTAGGAGACTTGGACACTGTTCCTGAAAGCTATGGAAATATGTCATGGCAAATGTTTGCTCTTATCAGTTATTGCAGTTGAATAATGTAAAAGTGCTCACATTAAAATACTTATTGTCACTCATTTCATGTGTGTTAGTGCCAGATATATGGACATGTTCATCTTGGTTAAGTGGTAATAAAGTGGTTCTAAAGGCTCCGGGTTTTTTACCTTCATGCATTCTATTACCATGAAAGTAAAAAAATCTTCTGTGTGTAGCAGCCCCCCCCCCCAGCCCTCCGTAACACTTATCTGAGCCCCATCCCGATCCAGTGATGTCCACCTGAGCCTCGGTGCTCTGGGGACTCTCACTCCTTATTGGTTGAGACAGCAGCTAAAGCCATTGGCTCCCAATGCTGTCAATCACAGTCAGTGAGCCAATGAGGAGATAGGGGGGCGGGTCTGTGTGTGAATGGACATGCAGAGCTGCGGCGGTGTGTGCCTGCTTGAGTGCCCCCATTGCAAGCTGCTTGCTGTGGGGGCACCCGACAGGAGGGAGGGGCCAGGAGCACCGGTGGGGAACCCGAGAAGAGGAGGATTTGGGCAAAACCACTGCACACAGCACATAAGTATAACATGTTTACTATTTAAAAAAAACCCCAAAAAAATAAGACTTTAGTATCACTTTAAATCTCAAATCAAAAACGTAATATATTGCAGATTACCAGTCTTATGTGTTGTGGATGTGGTGCTAGGCTGTATTTCTTTATTTTCACCTGCTAATCCGGCAAGTAACACCCTTTCAGTCTTAAGTGGGTGTCCCACCCTGGATAGAGCAACCAAGACACCTTTGCAGGGTAGCATTGTCAGTCTGGGGAAAGGGTTATGTTAAATGCACTAGATAAATTTACATGAAGTTCAGCTCCAGCAGGGCAGAGCTGCGCTCTGTGTGTCAGTGGCTCAAGAGCAAGAGGAAGCACACACAGGTGCCCCCAGAGCAAGCAGCTTGCTATGGGTGCGCTTCGAAGGAGGGAGGGGCCAGGAGCTCCAGCAGGGGTCCCGAGAAGATGAGGATCTGGGCTGCTCTGTGCAAAACAGAGCAGGTAAGTGTAACATGTTTCTTATTTTAATAAAAGTTACCTTTATAATCACTTTAAAGTGTTACTAAACCCAGGACCTTGCAATCACCATGTCTGATCTCCCACAGTACACAGAACTTGGAAGAACAATTATTTTAGTAAATATAAACTGCTAAATACCTTTTCTCATCAGCAGTTAGAGCAGTCTTGTGACTTCTATCAGTGTCCAGCTGAGCACTAATTAAAGCTTGTAGGAGGAGTTTTCTTTCTGCTCTAGGTGGATCTGAAACCTCTGACTCTCTCTCTGGACAGTGCTGAATGGCCCTGTGCTGATCACATGCACTCTACCAAGAAAAAAAATACTCTCTAGCAGTACACACCAAACTGAGCATGTGCAGCTTGCCTCGAAGCTCTGTTCTATCAGGAAATTATTTGTTTAGTGTGGAAGAAGGGGAGGATCAGAGAAGACAAGATTAAGCATCCTTCATACACAATGCAGAGGATTAGCCCCTTCGGTTCCACAGTGAGTATAACAAGCATGCTTTACTGCATATACAGACTGATTTTACTGTTGTGGGTCTAGTAACACGTTAAGTAAGATATTTAGAAAATGTGTTTGTTATATGTTACAGGTGCTATTACCCAAAAACAGCATCACCAAAATTAGTACCCAACTGACAAAGACCACGGGGTTGATTTACTAAAAGACTGGCACAGAATTATTTTTTTTAGTGAATAAAGTGAAGTTGTGTTTAAATGCTCAATATAAGCTAGTGAAGTATTAAAAAAAGGATTTTTGTTTGCACATCATTGGATGGTTGAAGTGAGCACAACTTCACCTCATTCACTAAGTTAAGTGAACATCCCCTTAACAAAGGAACTTTTACTAGTAATGCAAGCATTTACATTTTATGTTTTTGTCTTCAGTTGGCGCTTTCAGTTAAAATGACCCCTGATGTACTGCTAGCTTCAGTGTTGTTACACCGTATAATGTGCATTTCTGCCATGAGGCCATTGAAATGTTGGCTCTTATTTCTTAAAATTGTAAAATGTAAAAATGAGCGCTTTTTAAAGAAGATACTTCAAAAAAGAAAATGATGTTGTGACTATTAGATTTAAAAATGTATTATCTGTTTTGCTGGTACAGTAATGGCCTTTCCTTTAGTACTGTTTCTAATAACAAAGAATGCTCATATGCAGTTTTGTGCCACAATTTTATGTACTGCATGTACTGTTACCCTCCTATTATGACCTAATTTACATATGAAGTTTCTCATCTCACTCAGTCTATATGTTTATTAATATCCTTGTTTATAAGAACAGCCCTATGTTGTCAAAATCCTTTGGATTTTAAAAAGCTTACAAGTTATTCAGAGCTGAATTATTGCTCAATACTGATCTGTGTGGAGTGAAAATGACCACATCTCTCCACGGCTAAACTGTTTCTACTGGTAGTCGTAAGTGCGGTCAAGTGACTTCAAAAGAGTCCTGGAGTTGTATTATGGTTTTACTCCGATGTGGGTAATCTCAAAACATTCATTTTCATCACTGTTGTCCTGGCGTTGGTAGTTGTTGGCATAAAGCTGCCGGCGTTATGAACCAGTATCAATAGTAGCTGTCCCACACTCAATCCTCTACACTAAAGATCCCCTCCTTTGAGTTCATTCATATCTGAATACTTAACTATTTGCCAAAATAAGTCAGAATTTACCCTCCAACTGTTTTTTTCTACTTCCCAACCAAAACACTAAGCAAAAAACCTAAAACAGGCCAATTAAATGTAAACACAGATACAACCAGGGGCGGACTGACAACTCATGGGGCCCCTGGGCAATAGGGGATCATGGGGCCCCTGTGTCCTAGCTAACACTCAAACCACACCCAAAAAAACCTATGAAAGGTACCAAGGACATCTCATGGGGCCTCTACAGATCCCAGGTCCTTGGGTAGTGCCTGAATGGTCAGTCCGCCCCTGGATACAACACCTCCTGCACTCGGGGATCCAGATCAGTAGAGGACCGATAAACCAATATAAAGTATGACATATGGAAGTTCCTCCAGGACCGATTAAAGGTTGTGCAGCTCTGACACGAAGCTGGGGAAGCTCAATACAAACAGTAGTAAAGAAAAAAAAAAAAAACAGCGCACCAACCTTGCGCATTACCTTAGTAAGCAATTAGTAGATTTATTGATATAGGCACACAAGAGTAGCAATATAAAAGGCATATAAAATTCCCAAAACGAGTCCCTGGATTGAGAAACATGTGTTTCCCAATCCAGGGAGTCGTTTTTGGGATTTTATATGCCTTTTATATTGCTACTCTTGTGAGCATGTTTCCTATATCAATAAATCTACTAATTCCATACCAGGGGCGGGCTGACAACTTATGGGGTCCCCGGGCAATAGGGGATCATGGGGCCCCTGTGTCCTTGCCCAAACTCAAAAAAGCCTATGAAAAAGTTACCAGGGGCATCTCATGGGGCCCCCTACTGACCCCGAGCCCTCGGGCAGTGTCCGAGTTTCCAAATGGTCAGTCCGCCCCTTTTCCATACAATTTATACCCACCATTTCCCAAGCCCTAATACTTTCCTATCAGTTAGGGTAGATTTAGACATGCGTCTAAACCTCCCTTGCCTCTGAAGCATGATCAACTTTAGAATCGCACTTCAGAGGCTACTGACAGGCGGTGAGGAAGTGATGCAACACCTTCTGACCGCCTGTTTTAAGCCCTTTTTGCCGACACATAGTAGCTTTCGAAAGAGCTTGCCATCAGCTGAGTAATACATGTCGAGTCAACTTTGCCACAAAGAAAAGCATGGCAGGCGCAGCATGTAAACATTCCCATCTGCTGTCTTTTGCAGCTTAAGGGGGGCGGTTGGTGGGCAGCAAAAACATGGCTCAATTGCAAATTTGTTCCGCCCTCCAACCGCAAGTCTAAACAAGGCCTTAGACTTAATCCTCAACAATAAATCTTATTCTGCTGTATACTTACCTTGTCCTTTATTTGGAGTCTCTCTTTTTTAGTGCCAGCCTAAACTTAATTTTGGGCTGACTTAGTCTGTCATTTTTTCTTTTGCATCCTTCAGATTAGAATTCTAATCTTAAACTGTTACTAAACCCACAACAGTAAAATCAGTCTGTATATGCAGTAAAGCATTGTTATACTCACTGTGAAACCTAAGGGGTTAATCCTTTGCATTGTGTAAAAAGGATGTTTGATTCTGTCTTCTCTGATCCTCCCCTTCTTCCACAGTTCACAATCCATCTGCTGATAGACCAGAGCCTCGGGGGCAAGCTGCACATGGTCAGTTTGGTTTGAATTGCTCAGGAGTTTTTTTTCCTAAGAGAGTGCATGCAATCAGAACAAGGCCAGTCAGTGCTGTCCAGACAGAGTGGCAGGGGTTATGCAGCCTCATAGGACAATCAGTGGAGAATGAAAACACCTCCCTCAAGCTTTAATAAGTGCTCTGTTGGAATCACAAGACTGCTCTAACTGCTGATGAGAAAAGGTATTTATTGTTTTATATTTACTAAAATAAATGCATTTCCATATTCTGTGTGCTGTGGGAGGCCAGATATAGTGAATGCAGGGTCCTGGGTTTAGTTAAACTTTAAAGTCTGCACGTACGTCTATTTTTACTTGCACATTTGTCTAGTTCCAGGTCTAGGTTTGCTCATATGGGGGTCTGTGAGCCCTATTTCTCATTTATGATTTAACATTAATGGATAAAACCATAAACAACATATTTATACAAAAAAAAAAAAACATTCTGACAAAAAACATGATAAACCAAAGAGGAAGATGGGATATACCATAAAAGACTAATGTTGGCAGGCTTGCTAACACAGATAATGCTGCTGAAGAAATAAGCAGGAGCTCACAGAGGCGGATGATGACTGACAGGCTAAAGCTAAAGCCATAAAATGTCAGATTATACTGAAAACGTATGTTCTGTGAATTGCAATTCCATGTATTTTTATCATATATCTACCATCTAAACATTGCTTACCACAGGTATGCAGACTGTAGATCTGCAACAGAAACACATGCTCTCCTACACCATAGTAATGGAAACCTATGGGGAGGAAGTATAAAAGGTCATTGGTGACTTCTTTTCTGAAAATACTAATTCCTTTTCTATCATACTAATCCGATGGCTTCAGTACCTTCTGAATCACTGAAATGGAACAACAGTTCACATTAGAAGCTCTGAGTTCACACTGCATGCTTGTTTCGGGTCAGTGATTCAAAGAATAGAAGCCATTTGATCAGCATAAGAGCCAGGCAACTAGCATTTTTAGAAGGAGGCCAGCAATGTTAGGCTCCGTGTACACGGGACACTTCTGAAAGATGGAAAATGGCTGCCGGAAAACATAGGTTAAAAAACATCTGTTTAGCCGTGTTTGCATACCGCGTTTATGCACGTTTATGAGCGTTTGCGTTTAGAAGCGTTTTTTAAAGATAACCCCAGGAGACCCAAAATGCAATGAAAAACAGTAAAAAATTAACTATTTCAGACATTTTGAGAGAAATAGAGAGCAGAAGGAGAGAGAGCAGAATTTGTTGAGATTAACTGTTTTTTTTTTTTTTGTGGTGTTTGGATGTGTTCCAGCTCATTTCTGTGCAAAAATTATTGCAGCAGTGTCTAAAATATTTTCTTTCATGCGAAACCTCAAAGTATGGTGTACCAGGTCCATTTGAGTATCGGGAAAATGCTTTTCATGCATCTTTCATGATGAAAAAAGGCTCTGGACAGCATCTGGAAATGGATGAGTTAAAAAATTTTTTTCCAATCGCAAATGAATATAAACGCGGTTAGCCACGTGCATTCAAAAAAAGACTGTAAACTCAATTGCCTGTAAACAACATAATGTACATGGACACATAGGAAAACATTAGGGAGAGTTCAGGGGCTGCTGAAAAAAACGCAGAAAAGCTCCTAAACGTGAGCTTATCAGCTGCAGTGTACATGGAGCCTTACATATTATTTTGATTTTACTTATTTTGTGATCATTTTTTGTTTTAATTTATTTTGGTGTACAATTACATCAAAAATAAAAAATGCCGAATTCCAGGAAAAAAATGTATTTTGTCCGTGCAGTGGGGTTGTGCACTGCACTGCATGGGTTGACTGCTCATTTTGTTCTAGGGGAGAGGACACCAAAGATATAGCCACCTGACCTGCCAATCCTCCCTGCACAAGTCCAGTCCTATCGCCTCCTTCTCGACACCCCCCAACCCCCCCCTCCCCGCGGTCCAGCGATCTTGTAAATGGACTGCTCCTGACATCAGCACACTCAATGCACTCTCCATAGACAGGAGCAGTCCACTGCTGGACCATGGGGGATTTCCGTGGATCTGCAGGTCAGGTGAGTATAAACTTTGATCAGGTGAGTCCTCACCCCTAGAAAAAAATAGCAGCTGATCCATTTTGTTGCCATTCCATGGTATTGCACAGAGCAGCCCTGATTCTCCTCTTCTAGAGCCTCCCTCTTCTCGGTGCACCACCATAGGAAGCTGCTTTCTGTGGTGGTGCACCTGCCAATTTCTATTGATGCACACAATGCGGTTCAGCCCTGCCCCCATCCTGTGCGCACTGAATTTGATTGACAGCAGTAGGAGCCAATGGCTCCCACTGCTGCCTGTAAGAGAGGGGAGAGAGCTACTGCAGGCGGGGAACAGAGCTGGATTAGGTAAGTATTTGGGGTAGGGGGAATATTACTAATAGGACATTATTTACCTTAATTCAGGGAATGCACTAAGGTAAAAAATGATTTGCCTTTACAGTCACTTTAAAATACTCCTTGTTAGTGTAAAGCTTGTGTGATCTGAAGCCTAATACACGCAATCAAAAAATACCGCTTTCAAAGCGATTATACGATATTCTGATCGTTAGTACACAGCTTTTGTCAATAATTATTCGAAGGGACAAGCACAAATTTTTTTTTCGCAGGATACCAGATGTTTAGTACAGTATTTGTCCAAAAAAATTGGAAGAGCAAGACCACGCATGCTCAGAAAATAAAGAATACATTACAATACAACACATTACATCACTTCTGAAGTTATATTCTGCCCTATGAGAATTTTCGTAAGTTATGTAACCTCTTCATGTTTAATATGAGACTAGTATGCAAAAACAAAAAACGGACAACCATTCAACTGTTATTCTCATCGGGTGGTCCAGGCTTGAGCCTGAAAAGGACTTTCATCTTTGACTTTTGGAAAACAATTATCTATCTAAGGATTGGAGATGTAAGGTATTTTGTTAATAGTTACAATGCTATTTTATATCCCACTTCTTTACCTATTGCATAATAAGTTTCAACCTGGTGTTAGTACATGTGCCAACATTGGGAATAAGTGACATCATATAATGCTCGCTACCACATACGTGACACCTGGTGATGTTACGGTATCATGTTAATATTTGTTCTGTGATCTGAAAACAGAATAAAATATTATTAACTGCTTTTCCATTGCCCTATAGCAGATATAATGCTACAGGGTAACAGGGGTGTGCAAAATCGCAAAATCACATATATATACTTGATTTTACATTTCCAGGTAGGGGGCCCTACCCACATCACTGTTCGCAGCCTCGGCTGTCAATCACTGGGTCCCGGCTGCTGATTACTTTCCAGCACCCGGTGATTGTGGAACATTAACGACGGAGGGAGAGAACTGTATGTAAACAATACAGTTCTCTCCCCTGTCAGCTTCTTTACACTGCTTTGCGTGGCCCTGCATAACAGAGCCATACAAAGCAGTGTGTTTACAGTTGAAAGCACCAACACAGCACACTGTAAAACAGCACACAATTAACACTTTGATCGCCCAACATGTTAACCCATTCCTGCCCAGTGTCATTAGTACAGTGTCAGTGCTTTTTATTAGCACTGATCACTCTATTGGTGTCACTGGGGATGTCAGTGACACCAAGTCAGTTCCCCCCAGTGTAAGAATGCCCACCATAGTCCCTCTGTCCCGCTATAAGTCACTGATCACCGCCATTATTAGTACAAATAAAAAAAAAATCCCAATATATACCGCCATTTGTAAATGCTATAACTTTCACATAAACCAATTAATTTACACAAGTTTGCAACCTTTATTGACATTCACAAGTTCACGAGAAAATTATTCCTGAAAAGGCATTTTTGACCAATCCTATTGCAAGGGAGATTAACAACATTTTCCCTAATAGTATTAAAAATTCTAATCTAAAGAACGCTTCACTGTACAATCCTCCGGCACACTCCCATATCACTACCTTCAAAAGTATGGTCCTCAAAGACCTCCAAAAAATGAAAATTAAAAAGTCCGCCAATAGATATCACAACCAAAAACGTATTGACTCAGTAACTAAACATTTATTAGAAGATAAAGAATTGGTAGTTCGCCCGGCTGACAAAGGAGGCGGTGTAGTCATCATGAATAAAAATGACTACATCTCCCAGGTACAAGCTATCTTAACTGACAGTGATACCTACAGGGAATTATCGAATAACCCGCTTATCCCCTACAAAAGACTATTAAAAACACTCATCAAAAGAGGTTTCGATGAAGGTATTCTAAACGTCAAAGAGAAAAACTATTTATGCCCCATAGTTCCAAAGCTGCCAGTCCTGTACTGTTTACCAAAAGTGCATAAGGACCCTGTCAAACCCCCAGGACGCCCTATAGTCAGTGGCATCGACTCTCTTTGTTCCCGCGTGGGGGAGTACATAGATTATTTTCTTCAACCCCTAGTTGGCAGCACACCTTCGTATCTAAAAGATACAAAGCAAGCCCTAAGGGACATTAAGAGCATTACTCTTGGTAATCCCACATATCTCGTAACAGCGGATGTAGAAGCTTTATATAGTAACATAAAACATACCGATGGCCATGCAGCTGTTGAGTTCTATTTAGACAGAGCCGACGACATCCCTCTAGCACAAAAGCACTTTATACTCGAACTACTTGATTTTTCTATGAGTCACAATTACTTTTGGTTCGATAACAAATACTATCTGCAAAAGACCGGAGTTGCTATGGGTGCGAAGTTCGCACCCAGTCTAGCCAACTTATTTATGGCAAGATGGGAGGAAGACCTGATTTATGCGCGAGATTGGCCCCAATTAATCTTTTACCGCAGATACATAGACGATATCTTGCTTTTATGGGAGGGAGACGAGTTCACTTTAATAAATTTTTTTACCACCTTAAATTATAATGATTTAAACATCAGGTTATCTTTTCAGTATGATTATTTTACTATTAACTTTTTAGATCTTACACTTTTTAATACTGGTAACACTATTTCAACAAAGAGTTATTTTAAGCCAACAGATAGGAACAGTTTTATTCCTAAAGACAGCTGCCATTTACCTAGATGGCTAGCCAATATACCGAGAGGACAATTCTTACGTATACACAGGAATTGTACTAATCGTGAAGATTTTATCATACAATCCAACATCCTTAAGAATAGATTTATAGAGAAAGGGTACAATTCCACTTCACTAGATAGCGAAATCAATGAAATTACCAATATGGACAGGAATGACCTTTTAACTATTAAACCAAAAGTCCAAGTCGAAAGAGTTTGTCCTTTTATTACTAACTTTTCAACACAATACAGAGACATTGCCAAGATTATCAAGAAAAATTGGTCCATACTCAAAAGTGATCCAGTCTTAGGTAAGACGTTACCTGAGTTACCAGAAATTACTTACCGGAGAGCACCAACACTCAGGAACAAATTAGCACCCAATATAATTAATCCTCCCAAACAACCCAGTTTTTTCTTTAACCGCAGCGGTTTTTACCCCTGCAATAGATGTATGTTATGTGTTCACAATGGCATACACAAAAGTACTGTAAAGTCTTTTAGATCAAACACTACAGGCAAAACATTCAACATCGAAAAGACTATCACATGCAACACTACGCATGTGGTCTATCTCCTGGAGTGCTCCTGCGGGAAACAATACATAGGGAGAACAACCCGTAGGCTAAGAGACAGGTTGCGTGAACATCTGAAAAACATCATAAAGGGGTTTAAAGAACACTCTGTATCCATGCATTTCAGACAACATCACCACAGAAACCCCCATTGCCTGAAATTCACGGGAATTGATGTTATCAAAAAGCAATGGAGAGGCACATACAGCAAAAGAGCTGTATCTAAACTTGAAACGAAATGGATATATTTATTACAAACGCTGTCACCATCTGGCCTGAATATTGACCTCGATATAAATTGCTTTATTGACACCAGCTAATAACATTTCACAATCCCACAGTCCTTATTGGGGCATATCTTTCTCCGTTTTTATACTCACTAAGATCTTTCTCTGTTCTTATACCTATTTTTATACTTATGATTATGCGTTTAACTCCACGTGGGAGTGCATCTTATACGTTTATATTTTTATTTTTTATTTATTCTTTATGATCCATCATTAGTATTTATGGTTCTTATTATTACTGTTATTCATTACATCACATCTATATCCAATTATGTTACTACCCACCATTTACCAGGCAACATTGGCCTTTGGGTTGTTTTTAAGTAACAGGCGACAAAATATTACCCTCTTATCCTTTTCTATATATGGTTCCATAGATAAGATATGGAACACTATCTTCGTAACCTGTTACAATTTTATTACATATATGTGTTCTTATTGTTTTAACTTATTATTAATCCAGTTATCATGAGGTTAATATTCTTTTCCTCAATCCTATTGTATGGTAGAGGTTTTTTTGCACGTATGTATTGTGGCTCTATAAGGAGAGATTCTTATTCCATGTTGCTTGTTCCACCTTTGGCCACCAGGGGGGGATAGTGCTGTGGCTCCAATTATATTTCTATATAAAGACTCAGATCTGGTCATAATCCTATTATTTATGACCCCAGTCTCATAACCCCACTGCACCACCCCAGCAAGCATGTAGAGTCGGCCACATGCCTCGAGAGAGTAGCGGACACTATACAGCACTCCACTGTGCCCTGTGTACATTGTTTACTATTGTGCTGCTCCAGTCCACAGCAAAATGGCCGCCGGAGGTCTTATTGGGCAGGCGTGACTGCTATTTGTCCTCTTGATATTGTAGCTAAAAACATGGCCGCCGCGCGCGCTAATGCGCATGCGCGGGCGGTACGCGCTACTGCGCATGCGCGGGAAGCCCGCGATGCCGCAAAATTACCAAATTGATTCATTAGGCCTCTGCCTATATAAGGACACACTTGGGACAGGGTTCTCTCCCTTTGAAAATGTGTTATTACACGAAACGCGTTAGAGGGGGAACCCTTTCGCATGGATTGCTAACTACTTCGCCTACCTACTACCTCAGATGTAAGTGCTGGCTCAGTTTTTTACCTGTACTTTGATGTTACTCTATCATTAAAACATACTACACTATTGGAGTTCTTTTCTCTCTGGGCTCTTTTATTTGGCACTGAGAGTCCTCATCTTGAAGGATCCTTTTCCTGGTTTCCATCTGCGTGTATGATCCCCCTGATGGATATAAAAGGCACTGCTGGACACGGTTGAGACGTGGAATCCTGCTCTGGATAGATGACAGCTGGTGAAGTTCCCACCCCCAGAGTACCTAGGAGTAGGTCTTATATACTCCAACGCACATTTATCTGTGCCATCTGGTTAGTGCATAGTTTGCTCATTGTTTCCAGCCACAGCAGTCACCAAAATTATCCGCTGTTTTGTGTCACCGCAGTCACATAAATCTTCATGAACTATATCTTATCAGTCTATGACATCATGGGATACTATCCTATCGGTGCATAGTATGCCCGTTGCTTCTAGCCATAGAAGTTATGAATATTACTGTTTTTACAGTCATCTCATTCCGCATGAACTATATTCAATAAGTTTTGGTATTATTTATATTATTCAATACCACAGTCACAACAGTCACGAAAGTTCATCATTGCTTACTGTGTCACAACAGTCACATTTATCCGCATGTATTATACCTATTTAAGTTTTAACACTGTGGGATATCATTTGCACACTGCAACTAATACTGAGCGCCGCATTTGTACTTTTATCTTTGGCAATTAATTTACACGTATTGGGATTTTTTTTAGCAAAGACATGTAGCAGAACACATTTTGGCCTAAATTTATGACAAAATTAGATTTTTTAAAATTTTTTTTACTGGACATGTTTAATAGCAAAAAGTAAAAAATATTGCTTTATTTTTCTCTAAATTGTTGATCTTTTTTTTTTTATAGCGCAAAAAATAAAAAATGCACAGGCGATCAAATACCGCTGAAAGAAATCTCTATTCATGAGGGGAAAAAAGGACATAAATTTAATTTGCGTGCACCGTTGCATGACTGTGCAATTGTCAGTTAAAGTAACGCAGCACCGTAACTCAAAAAATGGCCTGGTCAGGAAGGGGGGTAAAACCTCTGGAGGGCAAGTGGTTAAAAAAGAATTTTAAAAAGCACCACAACTTGTCTTTAAAACATTTATTGCAACACAGTTGACACCCACTTCCTAAAAACCAAGCAATTATACCATGTAAATTGCTTCTATTTGTGTTGTGTCACTATACAAACCTTTTTAATGTTGTGCAGCCACCTTGTAGATCTAGCTGTAAATATTCTTTATATGAAGTAATAAAACCAGCATCTGACTGATTGGGTCAGACTTGTACAGTAGGCTGGCGAGTCTGCAAGAAAACGATGGGCAAGAGTGGGGGCAATTGCAATCCCTATCATTCATTAGTCAGTCAGACATTTCTTTTATAACACCTCATTATCTAAAACTTTTCTTTGATTATCCTGTGTGGAGCTATCTCTACAGCTTATTAAAAAAAAAAAATCTAGGTCAATCCATTTAGCGTTTTGTTTACTTTTATACATTAGTCAAAAAATTCCCTCTCTAGTTGTACAAGATGATTTTTATTTGGTTTACAAGATCCCGCTGATAAAATGATAGCTGTAATTATTTCCCTTAGCGGTATCCCAATAAACATCTGTAATATTTAAGCTGTTCAGAGTGATATCTCTGCACTAGTCGTTCATCCAATGTACATCATTTTTTTTTTCTAAAGGCATATTCTTACTGACAGAGCCACCATGTTTCATGCAAAAAAAAACGGAGAAAACATACCATTCTCTCTAAATTATACATTTCTGCAGCCAGTGACTGCTTTTACCATACACTGTATTTTTTACTTTTAAGTTTTGTACTGTTTCATTTTGACAGTTGTCTTACAATGTATGTAGTTCCTGTTTTCTCTTTTATGGCTTTATGGCCATGGATTCAGTAGATTAATTTTACCTCATGAATCAGTAATGTCAGCTGTTCTTAGTGAACTGGTTCATTCTCACGTGTATCCATTCAGTCAAAGATGAACTTCAACTACAAGTGATTTTAATTATTACTGATTTCTATAGCAATATCATCTATTGTGGTGCTGTATAATGTGGTGGATCTAACAAGATAGGGTAGTACAAGTAAAAAAAAAACAAAAAACATACAGTTTAAGAGAAAACATGGTAGTAATAAGAATTGACAGATTAGACATCTGATCACGTAAAGTGCAGCACTTTAGTAATCCAAAAAGAATAGAGAAATCTACTCTCCATGAAGTCCACCATTAGGTTATTGAAGAAAATAGATGCACCTACAGTCCACCTGAAACGAACAACAGCTCTAACGCATTTCACTCCTCACAGGAATGAAACATCTTAGGGCTGTTGTTCATGTCAGATGTACTATAGATGCATCTATTTTCTTCAGTAAACTAAAGCTGGACCTTACGGAGAACAGTTCTCCCTTTTCTTTTTGGATTACTAAAGAGCTGCATGTTTAATGGCTCAAGGCTGCTGAGAACCTGCTCTCAGAGTTCTTAGATGAGTAGAGGTGTGTGTAAGTAGGTGTAGTTTGGCCTCCCTGCAAGTGTGGCGCTGTTATTTGCTGCTGTGCAGAGAAAGCAGAAGACAAGGGAGAACCCATGTTCCTCTGCGGCCTCTGTAGTTATCAGGGCAGCAGTTGTCAGTTGGAGGCTGCTACCCCGGACGATCTCCATGGCCAGCTTTAGTGTGAGCAGTGCTAATATATAGCACTGCCCAGCTTCAATTGATGTGCATTTTGTAAGTGGTCAGGTCAGGAACAGAACCCCTGCTGGATGGGTGGAGGAGGGACAGATAGAGACTGTTGTGTCTTGGGCAGCAGTCCTTCCTTATTCAGGTGCCCCATTGCTGCTCTGTCTTCCAGCCACCTCCTCTGTCGGGTGCTGCGGGGTGTCAACAGTGTGAGCAGATAATTTCTATACAGTTCATTGTAAGTGCTTCAGCTCATCGCAGCTGTGTATGCAGAATCTGTTATACTTCCTCCATTTACGATAATATATTTTACCGCAACAACTGAGTTCTCTTCTCCATTGGGCATCGAGCTCTGAGCCCCGTCCACATGTGCAGCCTGTAGTGGAACATTCTTTTATTAATTATATTGCTCATTTAAAGTGCTTGTAGCATGTGTCAGGGAGCGAGGAGCCAGACACACAAGGAGGTGCAATTAAAGGTAGGTTTCTTAATATAAAAATAAGACAAGAGTCTATGCAAGTCCAACAGTGGAAATCGTAGCCAAAGCCGGGGTCAAGAGCCAGGAAGAATCGTCGCCAGAGCCGGGATCAGGAGCCAGGAAGAATCGTCGCCAGAGCCGCGATCAGGAGCCAGGAAGAATCGTCGCCAGAGCCGGAATCAGGAGCCAGGAAGAATGGTCGCCAGAGCCGGGGTCAGAAGCCAGGAGGAGTCTTAGCCAAAGCCGAGTCGGTATCTAGGAAAGCAATGAGTAGCTAAACAGGAGCTTGCTGTTGTGCATCGGACAGGACACAAATGCAATGGACAGCCACAAACAGCAGACTTATATGTGATAAGCCGCCACCTCCTGGGAGAGGAGCCGCAGAGGGCTGAAAGCATAAAGGATCCCACAATGCTTTGCAGACACCTAAGATGGATGCCAGCACATGGAGCAGCACAAGGTCTGAGGAAAGGTAGGACCTTGGCAGCATGTACATGGAACAGAGCTGTCTTATTTGCACATCGGGGAGAGCCTGAACACCCTGTTTTCCTCTTTGAGCTTGTGTTTCTGCAAACCTTGCCAGCCTGGTCCATGTTCCTCTCCTTTGGTGGCCTTTGTGATACAGCACTGCCTAGACACATCTCTTATGTATGTGGTAGGTGGAGTGAGCACTCTGAGCTTTCCGGTTGTCCTATATAGTCATTATCTGCTACAGAAAGTGATATGCACAGAGCAGAGTTGCATTATAACCTCTCCTCTTCCTGTTGAATGGGATTCGGTGGGTAAAGTTTCTTCTGAAACAAACACTTCCAAGAATGTTAATCTCCTGTGTCCCCCTCATTGCTCAATGGTTCCTCCTGGTGACCCCTACATCATTACTGCACCTCCTAGTAACCTTTGGGTTGAAGGGAAGAAGCAATGAGTGCTGTAGGGAACATAGGAAATTGACACTTCTTACATAGTTACATAGTTAATCTGGCTGAAAAAAGACAAAAGTCCATCCAGTTCAACCATTAAAAAAAAAAAGTTATCCTATACCCACAGTTGATCCAGAGGAAGGCAAAAAAAAACCCAGCAAAGCATGATGTAATTTGCTCCTGCAGGGGAAAAAAATTCCTTCCTGATCCCCCAAGAGGCAATCCCTGGATCAACTTTACCTATAAATGTTAGTAACCAGTTATATTCTGTGTATCTAAGAAAGAATCCAGGCCTTTTTTAAAGCAATGCACTGAACTGGCCAGAACCAACTCTTGAGGGAGTCTATTCCACATTTTCACAGCTCTTACTGTGAAGAAACCTTTCTGTGTTTGAAGATATAATTTTTTTTCCTCCAGACGTAAAGAGTGCCCCCTTGTCCTCTGTGATGACCTAAGGGTGAATAGCTCTACACTGAGTTCACTATATGAACCACTGATGTATTTATACAGTACATGTTGATCAAATTTGGAGAGTTTTAAAATGTGCCACTTTACCTTTTGGAGTCATGAAGTTGCCAAAAGGATCTGCAACACTTTTGGTTCTGACAGCGATTTGTGCACCAAATTTAGTTACATAGTTAGTCTGGCTGAAAAAACTCCATCCAGTTCAACCATAAAAAAAAAAGTTATAATCCTATACCCACACTAGATCCAGAGATAGGCAAAAAACCCAGCAAAGCATGATCCAATTTGCTCCTGCTTGGAAACAAATTCCTTCCTGATCCCCCGAGAGGCACTCGGATATTCCCTGGATCAACTGTACCTATAAATGTTAGTATCCAGTTATATTCTCTGTATCTAAGAAAGAATCCAGGCCTTTTTTGAAGCAATCCACTGAGCTGGCCAGAACCAACTCTTGAGGGAGTCTATTCCACATTTTTACAGCTCTCACTGTGTTTGGAGATTACATTTATTTTCCTCCAGACGTAAAGAGTGCCCCCTTGTCCTCTGTGTTGACCTCAGGGTGAATTGCTCTACACCGAATTCACTGTATGAACCACTGATGTATTTATACAAGTTGATCATATCCCCCCTTCCCTTAATCTCTTCTGAAGAGAGAATAAATTCAGTTCCTCTAACCTTTCCAAATAGCTGAGCTCCTCCATGCCTCTTATCAGTTTGGTTGCCCTTCTCTGTACTTTCTCCAGTTCCCCAATGTTCTTTTTGTGAATTGGTGCCCAAAATTGAACTGCATATACCAGATGAGGTATTACTAATGATTTGAACAGGGGTAAAATGATATCTCTCTTTCTGGAGTCTATACCTCTTTTAATACAAGAGAGGATTTTGGTCGCTTTATAAACCACAGCTTGGCATTGCATGCCATTATTAAGCTGGAGATCTAACAGAACCCCCAGATCCTTCTTCACCATTGATTCCCCCAGTTGTTCTCCCCCTAGTATGTATGATGCAAGTATATTCTTAGTCCCCAAGTGCATCACCTTAAATTTATCAACATTAAACCTCATTTGCAACATAGTTGCCTATAGTTACTTCTGGAAGAGTTGTTTCAGTAAAACCTTACCCAATAATTCTTCTTCAGTGGAAGGACATTCTGGGGCAAAGATGGCAGGAGAGGAAAGAATACTTTCTGCTTTAAAGGCCCATTTATAAATAGAGAGTTTAGGTTTAGTGACAGGGTCACTTTTATCATTATATCTCTATTCTCTACTTTTGTTATCAGCATCAGCAATGCAGTGCATACCAATTAAATGTTTAAAGATAAGTGTATGTAATCAAACTTGTAGCTATTGTGCACTGCCTTTTATCCCGATCATGTAATAAGCATCACCACTTTATGTTCACAAATCTTTTGCTGTTATTATATGACAGTATGATAATTACACATCAGGCAGTTACTATGTACCTAAGCACTTTAGCCATTTCTTCTTAATATAAGCATCAACACTTTATGCTCATGAACTGCTATAGGATAATATATAAGTATAGCAATCTGATATAGACTGTATAGTGAGCTCTCTGCTTGGCTGCTCAAAAACGTAACTCACGGGGAAGGTACAGTATTTTTGGCTAACTATTTTGCGTAACTTTCTGTTCCTTAATTTGTTTTGTTAACCATAAAGCAGATCCTCCACAAAGGAAATAATTACCATTTTATCTGTTACCTTAGGTGTGATGTTAGGCTGCATAAACATACAAATAAGCCCAGTGAATTCCATGTGTTCCTTTTCAACTCCACCATTCTTCTGCTGCAGGTTGCGTTCCACACTGCCATTTTTGTTTTCTTCATCATCAGGAGCTCCAGACGAAGATCTTGTACTGTGTAATTCTGTTTACTTGTTGTCATTGTGCCTGAGTGAGTAACCGTGGGCTATCCAGAGATGGATACTACAGCCTCTTGGGAGATAAAATGTAGGTATCCCATGAGGCAGTTGGAGGGAGACACACATGTTACCGTCAGCTTGGAGAGGAGAGAAGAATTAGGAGAGTCACTTCAAAACAATCCAAAAATAAGGTATTTGTAATTAATAAAATAAGAACACCATCAGGATTTTAGAAAGGGGTGGGGAGAAGAGAGAACTCCTGTTTACAAAGTTCAATAGCTGAAGCTCTGATTACACACACAACTGAATAAGCCTAAGAAATGACCCATCCGTCATCCCTGTCTCCCTGTTGTCTCCTTTCTTGGTACAGCTACATACAGATTCTCTGTACAAACGTTCACTTAGAAAGCAACAGTCCAAAAGCAAACAGCTACTGCTGTATTCTTTCATAGGTGCAGCCTGTAATATTGCTTTAAAAATATTGAAAATTATTTCTGAAATCACATTAACATGTTCAAGCTTATATGGCAAAGTAGTGACTCGGTTTACATACACTTCAAACCTGAAAATGCAATCCTGTGACTTTTTAAATTGATAGTAAAAATTATGTGTTCTCAGTTAATTTTTGTGAGATTTTTGAGTAAAAAATATTGTTGGGGGTTGGCAACCTTGGCATACATGGTTGGAAGCCAGTGACAGGGGTAGTCTCCTTTGCTCAAAGTAACAGCCAGCAGAGTGCACCAGCCCAGACATTGACAGTGACTCAAAACATAATGAGACATGCCATTCTGAGATCTGGACCCAGGACAGACCTAGATGATGCTTGAACAAAAAGATGGCCTTCAGACTTGTGAAATTTAAACTGAATATGAGCTGCAAAGAATGGCAAGATATGAATTTAGCAGCTGATTTTTTTTCCTATTGGAGAATATTTTGTGAGCTATTTGAACTAACTTTCATATTAGAGCTAACTTTCATATTTGTTTAAGGCAGAAGGGAAGGTTACTGAATGTTTGACTCTAGATCAAACTGCTTTAAGATAGTAGCCTTCATAATAATATGCATATAACTCATATAATTCATCAGTAAATGACAAGCTGCTATTTTGCCTAGACTGTGAAGCCTAGCCGTCCTTAAGATAGTGTTCTGAAAACACATATGCCTACAAAAAATATCTACTAAAATAATGTATTTTTTAGAAAAGCAATCATTACAACTAGCCACAGCCAGAAAATTGATTTGTTGAGTGGCAAGTTTCTATGTTAAATTCCAAATTGGCAACAGAGTGATTGACCATGCAAAAGGCATACTTTAAGATGTGTGCTCTTATTGTAGAGTGGATTTACATACAACACTATGCATAGAACTATTGTACATGTTTGTTAGGGTAATAAATACTTTTAGCTAAAAACAACATTTGAAATTGTGCTGAGTTTATAGTGTGTGGCCAGATTAGATGTCTAGTAGAGTTATTCATTTTATAACATTTATAGCAACATATTTAAAATGCAGAAACATTTTTACATATACACAGTAGAACTTCAATGACCCATAGTTCTTCAGTGCTGTACAATCAGCACTGTACACTTGTATACCAACTCAACAGGAAAGTGGTTTTGATGTTTTTTTTTAAATGTTAGGAGCTATAAACAAAGAGCCACCACTGAGGCCGTAAAGACATTAATTCTGTAGGAATTATATTGTAAAACAGTGTGGCTCTGCAACCCTTCCATTGAATAAATGTGCAGGAACCATACCTGTGCTCAAACTACAGCCACAGAAGCTGTCATAATTATTCCATACAAAGAGGTAGGCAACGCAGTATTCCAGATCCTAAAATCTTCTTTATTATAAATCCATCAAGAACAAGAGAATCTAATACAAAAAAAGGTTGAAGTGTTTCAGCCCTGGTGGGCTTTGGTGGGTGGGTTATGACTAACGCCCCCAGAGCTGAAATGCGTCAACCTTTTTTTGTATTGGATCCTTTTATTCTTTATAGATTTATAATAAAGAAGATTTTAGGAGCTGGAGTACTGTTTTGCCGACCTCTTTGTATGGATGAATTATTGCTGTAGGGGCCTAGAAACAAAACTGGTCAGGAGGGACCCCTTAATTTATTACTATATTATATATTATATTCTATTATCACTGTTTGTCATTAGTAATGCAGGGAAAGAACTACTGCTAAGAGAAAAGAAACTTTTTAGGCAGCAAATAAAGCAAATAACAGGTCTTAGTCTTACAGGATATTAGGTGATCTGACCTTTAGGTCAACAAAAAGAGATTTTAGTGTTCCTTTATAAGGACAAATAGGTTTAACTATCCCTTGCTAGGAATCTTGTATCTGAACTGTGATTTTAAATGTAACCCTCTAACTTCCTGGCAGAGTTAAACTAAAAGTATTCCAAAATGATTTTGCTGCATTTTGTGTCTTACTTGTGTAATGTAAATGGCGCTTTGGTGTATATGTGTACATCCTGATTGTGTATTTGTTTTGCATGCATGAATAAGTGTATCATTTTTCTAGAAATGTATAAATTATTTAATTACATATATACATGTAAAACAATTTTTTTATTATTTGATGCACTTTATTCATGTTGTAAGGGCGATGGTATGTGCCCGTATTACAAAGATTTAGATGGTGAAAGTGTTTTTAATGGAAGCTGCAGGGGTTTAAATGGACTCCTGAAGCCCCCTCTGCCTTTAGCTAGTACAGATCTGAAAGAGCGAGCCCCCGATCTGCAGCTCACCCAACTGTTGTACTTTGTTCTCTGAAGCTCTGAACATTGAATTGCTCAGAGCTAAGTGCCTTCGGGTTCAATTAACACAGAGGAGATGTGAACTGGAGTCCACTGATCTCCTCCAGCTTATTTTTCGTCTGGGTTCCTAGGTTCAAGGAAGGGCCATATGATGCCTTGGGACCAGGAGGCACATGATGATGGCTGTGAGTCTGGCACTTTGGCAGATTTTAGGAGGGATTGGGTGGCTTTCCTGACTATCAAATCACTTGGAAATTGAAGTATACTGTATGTAAACACAATTAATGAACTCTTATATAAGCTTTAAAGCGGAGCTCCGACCAAAGTGTAACAAAAAATAAAAGTCAGCAGCTAAAAAAACTGTAGCTGACTTTTAAAAAACAGACACTCGCCTGTCCCTCAATCCAGCGGTGTCCTCACTACAGCCAGTTTTACCAGCCGTCCTTTCTCTCTTGCACTGGAATCTTAAGTGTGGGCAACCGGCTGTGACAGCTTGTGGCTTCACAGCTGGGTGCCCACTGCACATGTGCGAGTAGTACTGAATGGTCCTGTAGACTTCTGGGACCTGTCATGTGCCCCAGAAGACTACGGGGAGGAAGAGAGGACAACTTCCACTCCCAATTACCTAGGTGATCAGTGGGAGAGCATACCTGTCAAAATCAGGTGCCAATTCTTAATGGGGAGTGAGGGATGAGGCCTTAAAGCAGAATTTTCCCTTCTGGGTGGAGCTCCGATTTAATGTTGTTTCAAAACTATTTTAAATCTTCTGCAGGTACCCAGTGATCCTACCATAAAGAATTGTTCAGTCATTTCCTGTTATAGGGTGACAGCCCTCTATCTCTGTCTCCAAGCTGTGCTCTCGCATTTTCACCCTGTCACAAGGGCTTTTTATAGCGACTAGAAGTGGCTCCTTCAACATATATTATGCAAGCATTGTCCACTGTTGTGCATTTTAGAAAAAGGTGATTGCTTACGACACACCGGGGTTGATTTACTAATCCTGAAGAGTGCAAAATTTGGTGCAGCTTTGAATAGAAACCAATCAGCTTCCAATTTTTATTGTCATAGCTTAATTGAACAAGCTAAAGTTAGAAGCTGATTGGCTACCATGCACAGCTACACCAGATTTTGCACTTTCCAGTTTTAGTAAATCAGCCTCACAGTGCTTTAGCAAACTAAATGCCCTCCAGTTAGGGTATGTACGTATCTACTTTAATGACTGAATCCAGATATTTATTTTATCCTTTGATAGCTTTACCACAGTGCATAAGGCATTGGCAGGAAAAGAGTTAAAAGGAGTGCAGCCAAATTAAGATTAACATGCATGCACTGTAAAAGCAATTAGATAACTTGTTCATTCAAAGTGCTTGTGATTTTTGTAGCCTCTTAAACATGCAAGAACAAAAAAAAAGCTTTAGGGTCATACAACAAAATCAATTAGTAACTAATGGTCCCATTACATCAAGTATTAAAACACCCCTTGACTCTGGCAGTCAACATATACACTAAAGTGTTAACCAACACAGCAAAGATGTTAGTCTTAAACAAGAGCAATAATACATGTAGGGAGCATTTTTTCTTGAATGAGAACAAAATGTATTTCTATGGCGTATTAAGCAGATATGGAGATCAAGAGACATTAAGGCACAGCACTCCAGCTCTTTCAAATCATATTTTCAGCAGTTTAGCTCAAAATCAAACTTATTTACTGGTAATTTATAGACCTTCCAGTCATAATGAAATGCAGTTCTATGATGATCCTCCTCCTCTGTCTGCAAACACATTCACCAAAAGCATGAAATACTAAGATAGTACAAATATAACATTCCCTTGATGTTCACAAGAGTGCTTGAGTCTTGATAAATTATACCTAGTGTCTCTGAATTAAAGCCATTGCAGCTCTAATGTAAATGAATGTAATAAATACTGCCCATTTTCTCCTCTCCTTATGGTACCTATGCTTGTGGCCAATCTATTAGCAGGTGGCTGTATCATAAAGGCACTGTTTTTTACTGCTTGGATACCCAAATGATTAAATGCAGCATCATGAGGGAACCTGAGTACACATGTAAACTAGTATAAATAATTACACCCTGAAAAAGATTTGCTTGCAAGCTGAAAATGTGATTTACTGGAGTTGCAAGAAGAGAGCGACAATGCTGGGTATTAAACTACAAGAGTCAAACCTCAAAAGTTCAACTTAATTATCCTGGAAGTTGATATATTTTGAAAGTTGTATGTCTTATGTATTTTTTAAATTTTGTAGACGAGAGATTTCTATATTTCTCCCCTTTCACATGAGATAAGGCTTCGGGTCGACTTATACCATAACACAGTGGACTATAAAGCACATGTTTTTGCACATTGATGTGTCCATTCAAATGACTGGGTTGTCACTACACCTTACATAATAGAAAAAATTGGTCCTGCATGATTTATTTTCAGTGCAGGGGAACACAATGCACAAAGTATAGTCCTATGTTAGAGTCAGAGTGTTATAATACATGCGTTTCAGCGCACTGCAGATGCGCACTATTGTGAATTTAACTGTACAATGCGATGCACAGTGCACTATTGTGCCTAAATGGGCAAGGTGACAGTGTGTCTTTGAAAATCCAAATCAAGTACAACACATAAGCAACATTCATGTTTGTAGTAAAAGACATTCCTCGGTCCACAGCACCACTCTTCTGGTCATCCATGAACAACCAGGGTGCCTACTCCTGTAGATAGTCTCTGCCATCCATCAAAGAATATAGAGAGATAAGAGACGTGCTTCAATGTTAACTCTTTTGGCTGTATTTATTGAACTATTGGCATAGTAGGTGCATGCATAGTGGATTGGATTTATTAAAAGCAAATAGACCGTGCACGTAAAACCACACTTGTGACCTCACACAGGAAGAGACACCTGTCATCACAGCAACTGCATATGTAATATCTCCACCCAAAAACTTCACTTCCTTGTTCACAAGCCAGGAGTGGCGAAATGTGTCAAGGCTCCTCCTGGCTGGTGAACAAGAAAGTGAAGTGTTTACACTTACAAAGTGCACAGTCTATTTGCTTTTATTAAATCAACCCCAATATCTCCACCAAAAAACCACACTTCCTTGACACGTTTCACCACTCCTGGCTTATGAACAAGGAAGTGAAGTTTTTGGGTGGAGATATTATATATGCAGTTGCTGTGATGACAGGCATTTCTTCCTGTGTGACATCATTTCTGCTCTGTTGTGGTTCACGCTGGTCACAGGCACTTCTGGTTCTGGTCGGACGATGGAGCCCTGGATTCTCGATCACCTCCAGCTTCCTGGGATTCTGCCTGAAACTCACCACAAGACTTTGGGACCCTCCACTCTCCCCAGCAGCCCAGGATTCTGTTATTACCTCAAGCGGCCAACTCCACACAGGATGGACCCCTGCAGGACACAGTAACGGTCTACTGATGGGCTTGTTTTACTTCTTTACATTGTGAGTTTTAATATTGTGGTTCATTGAAACTTTTCTTACATACTGCACTCAGAGGGCGACTCTCTTCTTCCTTTTCAATAAATATGGCAGTTGAGGAGAGTGGAAAGATAGCGCTGGACCCATAGGTCTTTTTCACTGGCATTCTCATCCCAATGTTGGTGCAAATGATCTTGTTCCTGGGAAAGTGGTCTCCACACCCTTGAGGATCTCCACAATCTCCCGGGCTCGAGGTGTGATGTAAAAAGAGTTGAAATTGAAGTACCACACTACTGTTAAGAGTTCAGCTGCCAAACAAGCTGCTGATTAGGTCTGTGCTTTTGATTGACACTGGAAGGAATGCCATTGTAGGTCCAGTTCACTTCTGGTTTGTTTGCTTTGTTGACGGTCGGGCACTGATGAGGGGGGTGCTCAGACCCCCGAAGCCTGTTGAATACTTTTTGAATTGTGCCCCTGGCCTTTAATGGAATAAAGTTATATCTGGATCGCTTAGCAGTGTGGTGCTTCAATTTCAACTCAATAAATACAGCAAGTAGAGTTGGCATTGGGGCATGGCTCTTATCTCTCTATATTCATGTTTGTACATTAAACATTGTTTTGATCATGCAGTTAAACAATTTCAGTTAAAATAACCCACAAATCGTAGTTAACTGACCCCAAAGTATATTGTAAAAATAGCAGGCAAATCCATGGTAGTGCCATTTATTCCTGGACCCCCTGACCTCGTGTGCTTGGGAACAACGGACTTTCTTCATACTAGGAATTACTGTCTAGGCTATGGCTTTCCATAAAAAAACAAAAAAAACCCAAAAAAACACGTTCTATTGTAGCACCATTTTAATGGAATCTTCTTTATAATACAATATAAAAAGAAGCATCTCATGTCCCACAGTCTTAGATCCGGTTTGTAAACATATGTGTTATTAACATATTTGTTAGTGAATGTTCCAGAATGAAAGACTATGGCTTGCTTGTGTATTTGTGGCCAAAACCATAAGTTGAATAGAGAGCTGGGGTGGGTGGACAGAAGAGGAATGCATGTTGGTATATTGGCTTGGTGATTGTGCTAGTGCTTTCTGCAGATGATTATCCTTTTTAGGAACACACAGCAATTGTTGTACATCACTGTACTGCCTTATAATAAAATGCTGAGCAATCTGCATAGCAATTAATCGACATTGTTAAAGGGAACATAAAGGCAATGTGTTTTTCTATTTCCTCCTATTTAATTTGAAGTATGACATTTCCATAAAAATTCTGGATAAATTATTTCTAAAATGTAATTTAGCATTTTTTCTTCAACATGGGCAACAGTCAAAGCACACAACATGTTTTCCTGTTTTAAAAATGTTCTACAATCAGCAATAATTTAGCCCTATTTGTGCTGCTGCCCTCTGACTTGCGCTGCAGCTAGGATTTAAGGATGTAGTCACGAGTCGTTAGATTATTTAATTTTTGAGATTAAATTGCAGTCTGGGGAACAGAAGGCATGGCGCTGTGCTGTTAAGGTGCAAAAGAAATTCAGCGATCAATCAGCCAGGCAGAAATGTGACAATTCGCATTTGCATAAACATGTAGCCACGGAAACGAGATACACAAAGGTAAAAGGGAAAAAAAAAGAAACCTATTTTACATGATGTGCATAGAATATTTGACAGTTAAGTCTGTGAGCATCATTGGTGTGGTTAAGATTGGTACGGCTTGTTGCCATGGTTATTCTTCTCCCTACTGGCAGTGTGAAGATTGGCAGGGATAGATGTGATGAGGTTCCGCCCCTGTACTGCAACACTGGCAGATATTTCTCCTTCCCACTGAGCTTTTTTATCCTTTTCTTTCATAATAGCAAATGTTTTTCATACAATGTATTCTGCAAATACTTATCTATAATGCTTAATGTGTATTCCACACATATAAACCGCACAATAGAGATTGGAATGGTGGGGTGGAAATAAGTTATAATACTTTCCAGCTTGCTGCACTATGAGAGAATGTGTATAAAAGATATTACCGGTCAAAATTTAAAGTGATGCTTTCCTTTGTCCACTGTCCATATAGGTCAAAGTGAAAGGGTTACTTAGTTCCTCCCTTTTCAGGTCCCCATGTCTTCATTTTTCACTCTCCCAGCACTCTGTTTGGCAATCCAGACCAGGACATGAAAACTGGCTTCTTGGAACTTACATAGGGGTAAAGACATTTTCCTTGGCCCCATGCTACAGAGCAGGGGCCAACCATGAGGCACATAGCACTGTGACATGATGGAGAGGGAGTGGGTCACCTGCTCACCCATACCCAGAAGTGCTGAATACTTCACTTCACTCTTGGTGGCCAAATGAAACAGCCCAGGAGCAAGTATAGCCAAAGCTCTTTTAGCCATAACTCTCCTGTGGGTCACAGAAGTGCACTTAGTTCTGTACTCCAGGCTGTAGGGTTCCCAACAATAATGTCTGGATCTGCCCAAATGACTGAGCGGCAGCTGGCTCAGCCTCTCAGCACTGAGCCAGCTGTTCCTACTCCCTCCACAGCCTGGCACTCCAGTGAGACCTGGAGGGGCAGAGCACAGAGAGGTGACTGGCAGTCATCACTGCTCTGTGCTCAGAGTGGACCTGAGAAGTGAGCGATCAGCGGTCATGTGATCACTCAGTTCTTGGTGTAGAGCAGGTGGGGACAGATGCAGCTCGGATTGGTCTAGGTGAGTATAAATGTTTGCTTTTTTTCAATCCTACACTTTTCTTTTACTGTGTTACTAAACTTCAGTATGGAAAAATACAAATAATATTCGTAGCAGCATACCTATGGTTTCCTGCCCCCCCCCCCATATTTGCAGCCTTTACATTATGCTTTGGTTCTGAAAATTTGGTGTGCTTCCTTTCCACTCCTTTCTCCTTAGAGACACCCTCTGCTGCTTGTACTATGTATGCACCCAAACACAGCAGTATAGGCAGGACTCATATGTAGCTAGCATAAAAAAGAAAGAAAGAAACAATGTAAAAAAAGTTTAAAATAAAATAAATAATAATAATATAAAAATTTAAAGCACCCTCATGCTTATGCGCAAATGCAAATGCATGCATAAATCCTTCATCCATATGTAAGTGGTGACCGCACCACACTTGTGAGGTATAGATGCGAACTTCATGGTGATTTTTAGGTACCGCAGTTTGGTGCCATTCCACAGGCTTAAACAATTAAGTGTTACATGTTAGTTATCTATTCACTTGTTGTAACATTATATTTTATCTTTGACCAAAAAATGTGATATTATATATTGTTTGTGTGCAATAAAATTAATTAAAGTGTATTTTTTTTAAATTGGATTTGAAAAATTGCTGGTTACATACTGTGTGAAAAAAAACACCATTTTATTCTCTAGGGCCTCTGCTAAAATATATATATAATGTTTGGTAATTTTCTATCTATGAAATGTTGATTTTTACATATGTGTCATAATTTGCCCAGTTTTGAATTGGTTAATGTACAACAAGCTCATCAACACATGGAGATTTGATCGGAGTGTAAACATTCTGAGTACAATATAATGCCTGCTATAAAATAAAAAGTTGTCTGACTGTGGCTAGCTTGAAAAAGAGACCTGTAATGAAATAAATATGGACCCTATTTATATTTTCAGGTGATCTCACAAATCTGTACACAAAAAAATACCTGGTGATCCTGCCACGTTCACCCTTGTTCAGGCACTGCCTCCCAATTGTTCTGATGCTTGTCACCTTGTCAAATGCTCTCCAATGGAGACTACAGGGGGTGGTGCTGACATGTATTGCATAGGCATGTTTCATTGTTATCACCACCAGGAAACAACTTATTTATTTCAGGTATTTATAGAGTGCCATCAATTTATGCAGTGCATTACATATATATTGTACATTCACATCCCTAACCCTCAAGGGGTGTACAATCTAAGGTCCCTAACTCACATTCATACATACACATACTAGGGCCAATTTAGACAGGAGCCAATTAACCTACCAGCATGTCTTTGGAGTGTGGGAAGAAACCAGAGTACTCGGAGGAAACCCACACAGGCACAGGGAGAACATGCAAACTCCAGGCAGGTGGTGCCGTGGTTGGGATTCAAACCAATGACCCTAGTACTGCCAGGTGGAAGTGCTAACCACTCAGCCACTGTGCTGCCCAGCTGGCACTGGAGTTCGTTCTTGTAGACAGACAGTGGCTGCAAAGAGACTGAAATTGTTCAGTAACTCTGAGATGTAACAAAGTATGAAAGAAAAGTGAAAGAAGTAAAAGCAAGGTTCAGTGAACATTACTAAAGTTCAGGGGCTGAATCCGAACCCCACTGAAATCAATGGGAGACAATTGTTAAAAAACAGATCTGGCAATTTTATGTGCTAATTGGGAGTGGATTATGAAACAAACACCATGGGAACTGGGCACTGCTCTGGTGGACATATACCCCAGGCAAAAAATGTTACTACAGCAACCCTGACATTTTAAAAGAAAAGGCGTGTTTAAATTGTCACCAAAATGACAGTTCCCAGTTGATTCATTCTGTTTGTAAACAAATGACTGAGGATTCTATTTATCTATTTCAGGTACTTATATAGCGCCATCAACTTACACAGTGCTTTACATATACAGTATATTGTACATTCACATCAGTCTCTAACCCTCAAGGGGCATACAGTCTAAGGTCCCTAACTCACATTCATACACATACTAGGGCCAATCTAAACAGGATCCAATTCAGCTACCAGCATGTCTTTGGAGTGTGGGAGGAAACTGGAGTACCCAGAGGAAACCCATGCAGGCACAGGGAGATCATGCAAACTCCAGGCAGGTGGTGCTATGGTTGGGATTTGAACCAACAACCCTAGTACTGGCCAGGTGGAAGTGCTAACCATTTATCCACTGTGGTGCCCATGCAGCAGTTCACATTTTACGGGTGCAGGAGTGAATGTGCATTGCACGCTTTCTTGCACCCGCATGCGGCCGCACACCAAATGCGCTGCTTTAAGAAAAAGCGCAGGGGTGCCATTAGCTCTTTATGGCATCCCCACACTCTGAAAAACACGGTGCAGTTTCCAGCAGATGCTGGTGTTTTTAAAAAGGTGCAGGGAATTTTTTAAGGCAGGAAACTAAGGCACTGTCGCCCACTAAAATGAATGAGCTGCTGTGCCTGATAAAATGCGGTGCACAGAGCCACAAACATGTGAACATAGGGTACCAGACCCTTATCCTAGAGGAGGATTTTAACCACTTCAAATCTGGACACTTTCACCCCCTTCCAGTCATGGCCAATTTTCAGCTTTCAGCACTATCACACTTTGAGTGACAATTACTCAGTCATATAACACTGTACCCATATAAAAAATTTTTGAGACAGAGCTTTTTTTGGTAGTATTTTATCACTACTGGGTTTTTTTATTTTTTGCTATATAATTGAAAAATTTAAGAAAATTTTGAAAAAAAATATTTTTTTGCTTAGTTTTTGTTATAAAACTTTGCAAATAGATAATTTTTCTTCATAAATTTAGGCCAAAGTGTATTCTGCTATATTTTTGGGGTAAAAATAACCCAAAACAGTTTATATTATTTAGTTAGTGTGAAAGCTATAGAGTCTACAAACTATGGGATATATATTTGAAAATTGATCAGTTGAGATCCTAAAATGCCGGATGCTGGTATGGCATATGGCAGTGATCAGGACGCTGGTATGGGGTATGGTGGTGATCAGGACATTAGCGTGAGGTTTGGGTGTGATCAGGACCCTGGTATGGCAGTAGCCAGGATGCTATTATGGTGTATGGGGGTGATCAGGATGCTGGCATGGGGTACAGCAGTGATCAGGACACTGGTATAGGGTATGGCGGTGATCAAAATGCTGGTATAGGGTATGGCAGTGATCAGAATGCTGGTATGGAGTATGATGGTGATCATGGTGATGGTATGGGTGTGGAAGTGATCAGGACGCTGGTATGGCATATGGGGTGATCAGGATGCTGGTATGGGGCATGGCGGTATTCAGGATGCTGGTATGGGGTAAGGCGGTGATCAGGATGATGGTATGAGATATGGTGGTGATCAGGATGCTGGTATGGGGTATGGTGGTGATCAGGGTGATGGTATGGGGTCTGGTGGTGATCAGGGTGATGGTATGGGTATGGCGTGATCAGGACGCTGGTATGGCATATGGGGTGATCAGGATGCTGGTATGGGGCATTGCTGTGATCAGGATGCTGGTATGGGGTAATGCGGTGATCACAGGGGCGGACTGACAACTCATGGGGCCCCCAGGCAACAGGGGATCATGGGGCCCCTGTGTTCTTGCCCAAATTCAAAAAAGTCTATGAAAAAGGTACCAGGGGCATCTCATGGGGCCCCCTACTGACCCTGGGCCCTCGGGCAGTGCCCGAGTTTCCAAATGGTCAGTCCGCCCCTGGGTGATCAGGATGATGGTATGGGATATGGTGGTGATCAGGATGATGGTATGGGGTATGGCAGTGATCAGGATGCTGGTATGGTGTATGGAGGTGATCAGGGCACTGGTATGGTGTATGGAGTGACCAGGGTGCTGGTATGGCGTATGGCAGAGATCAGGGTGTTGGTTTGAGGTATGGTGGTGATCAGGACACTGGTATAGCGGTGATCAGGACATTGGTATGGTGTGTGGCGGAGTTTTGTGCGCACTGGGACAGGTGACAGGGCCTCCCTGCATTATTTATTATGTATATACTGGGGCAGTGATCAGGGACACAGGGGCACTAAACTGGGGCACTGGGGTTGCTGGCCTGACAGGCTGCTGTACACTCACACACTGCAGGGTCACTTCTCTCTGCTCTCACAGAGAGAGCAGAGAGAAGCAATCTTTTCTTTCAGTTTCATTGTTTACTATGTGAGTGCCGTGATTGATTGGGGACCCAGATATCAAACGTCTCATGTGAATGAGTAAGAGTTACATAGTACCCCTACACATAAAAAAGGAAAGTGGAAATAAGAAAACAAACATCATTTTTTACAGGTTCTTTATCAAAAAAATGTTCCACAATGTAGATCCATGTCAATCATGCCCAACAATGGTTGAAATAAAGAACCAGATTACCAAACAACCAAATGCGACAACGCCATTAGCCGAATGGCTGTCATGGGCACATAAGGGAAGGAGCTGTGTTAGTAGTCTTGTGGTCATATTTAGGCGATTATGTCACTCCTTATCCTTTCTTGACCCTTTGCATATGTGACTGGGGATTCCCAGTCCTGTCATTGAATGGAATGGATGATGTCAGCACCCGCAACTTCCTTAGCAACCACTGACCGTGGGCAGGTGTCACATGCATCCATGCATAAATTTGGACTGAACACTCAGCTCATCCCTACCTTCCATGCCTTGTGGCATGGCAGACGTTTTGGTTGAGGAGCAGGATTTTACTTCCTTATGTCAGAGCTGGCCTATCTAATGACTGATGGGAGAATATTGAATAAGAGGGAAGGTAGAAGAAACCAGGTCCACAGAATGAATAAAACGGAAAAGACAAATGCCTAAAATGCAAATCCTTAAGAAGAACACATTAGTAACATCAGCAAATATCACTCCAGATCTTGTGAGACTAGAATTCAGAAGCAGCAGTGCCTCTTACACTGCAGATATACAGCTATGAGGTTGTAGGCATGCGAGTGTCTAGGTACCCTCACATTCCAGGACAATCGCAATATTTCTAACACACACGTTCCTGAAAATAGCTGTGTGGTGTTGGTGAGTGCTGCTGTGACCACTGACTGGGAACCAGAGACATTAAAAGCAAAAAATATGTCACCAGCACACCAAGGATTCCTCCAACGGGTCCAAAGCCTCATTCAGTGGTCACATGATATTTACAAAGGTAACATTTTGGAGCCGCACAGGGCCCCTTCATCAGGCAAGTGACATTTTTTGCTTTTTGCCTCACACACCAGTAAGCGCACTTCAATTTTTCAAGGGGAATTAAAGACAAAAGGTACTGCTGAAACACATTTTAACTTTTATAGATGTTCCATACAAGATAGCAAACCTTCACTTTTTGACTTCAGGTCCATTTTAAAGCTATTTTTCTTCAGAGCTAAGATCAATGCTCAGCACGTATAAAGCCAACAGAGTTATGAATCTGCAATAAATCTTACTAAATACCTACTAATGTATATCTTTTTTATTACGTAACCAGTTCAGATGTTAGAATGTACCACCAGTTACAGTATCTGGTAACTGAGGAAGGATCGTCGTATTGCCCTTGTGTTTTATTCCGTTAAGCACACCAAGCTTCTGCTTGCAAAAGTGTGATAAGGTATAAAAATGGAAATATTCTAGCTAAGAATGAAATACACTTATGTAGCAATGAGCTAAAATGATTTTCCATCATTTGTGCATTAATCCTTGTGTTTTTTTCTGAAACACTTAAATCCTATACCATTACAATCAAGATAAAAACAAATCAGCTGGAGGATTTCTGACATTTTATGTTTATGATAATCCCTCTTCCATATTGCTGTCATTTTACTGGCAATAATTCCTACATGAAACCTGACAATGAAAGAAAAGTAATGTGCAGTCAACAACACAAGACTAAAGTAGTGCTGGACCAAAGAGAAATTTATAGGGGACATCTTAAATTAGTGGAAAATCATTTCTGTGACTTAGAAAGCCTGGCTGGCTCTCAGCCATCTTTGTATTAAATGAGAATGTTTCATTATTGAAAAAAATATATATTTCCTGGTAGCAGTTTCCGAAGAATATTGTTCAATTTAGTTTTTTTTTTTAACGAATTGGCATTTTACCCGACAGAGTAACAACATAGAAAACTTTCTTTTAATTTGTTGGTGACATAGAAATATTATAGATAAATCATGGTTGTTAATTTATAGACATGTTGATTTAGGTTGTTAGGGCACCAGTGAGGTTATATAAAATACATAATTTTTAAGCGTAAAGGGTTAGTTTGACATTTCAGATACAAGAACTGTAGATTCTTGTTAGTATGTGTTATGAACTCTGATGGAGGTCTCTGATTGAAATTTCTAAGATCCACACATCTCATATAGCTATTTTCAATACTAGACTTTTTATTGTATTTTAAAGTGTACCTTTATCCAAAAAGGTTTAGGTAGAGTAAGGAAAGTAAAGAATTTGCATTTAAAATTATCCTTTGCAGTGTGGCTGCACCCACCCTGCAGGGTTAATAGGTCATTTTGTCTAGGGAAAGGGAGAAACGGTTTTACTTAGTTAATCCTCCGCTCCCCGGTCAGATGGCGCTCCCCCATGCTTCTAAGGTGGACTGTGCCTTGGCATGATCACATCCAATACAGGGCTTTGGACCTTGCTTTGGTCTTGAAAGAGAGAAAGAGCTGCAGTAACTGGTCTAGCTGTTGGGAGGATTAGGTAAATAAATTTTTTTGTGCCCCCAAAGACCTAAACGATTAATTAACCCTGGGAGAGCCACAAATCTTGCATTCCTACTTTCAATACTGGACTTTTCCCAAATGCAAGCCTGCTGGCTGCTAGGAGAGTATTTAACCTAGCCTCAAGAGCCACACAGTGCCAGCACGAGGTATCCTAACACTCTGACAACCATTGTCTAACCCAGCTGTGTCTGGCAGGGCTTGAGTGACAATCAGTCAAAAGATTTGGCTGTAATAGCAGTAACTTCACCCATTTATTTTTAAAATCCTTAACAAGAAAAATGTGTGTTCCTGAAAAGGACATACTATAGGTTCTTGGTGTCTTCCAACGGATGGACCACTCTGGTTGACTCATGGTGTATGGTTTGGCATGAAACACAGTTCTTTACCAATCCATTTTAGATCATTATGCATACATTTTTGCAAGTGCTTTCATGTACATAGTATATGAATATTTTCAATTTAGAATCTTAAAGCAGACCTTCCACAGCAATGGCAAGGTCTGAATATTCAAGGAGACCCTCTTTAAAACACTGCATAAAAGAACCCAATGGAGTGGGGATGGGGAAATAATTAAACAATAACATAATATACAAAATATACCTTTCCACTTTACACAGTGACGCCACCCTCCTGCAGACAAGATCCCTGCAAATGTCGAGTCCACTGAATTTAATGAGAAAATGCTGTTGCACAGTGCAGGATTGTTTTTTTGTGAGAGTTGATATTCTTAGATGTATTGGCAGCATTACGTTTTCTTTTTTCAGGCTTTTTTTTCTTATGTTTTCCTGGTGATCCTGCCAGCAACACACTTCCTGTCACAGGGGCCAACAATCACTCACTTGTAATTATGGAGAGACAATGTTGTCACTCCAGCACAGGAAGTGTGTTGGGACTACAGAATACCTCCAACTCTTAGCAGTCTTTGTGATTATAGTTAGATTCACAGCAAGATACAAGAACACTAGATTAATGACAAGATCAATTAGTGTTTTTCTGTGCTTACAGAAAAAGTACTTAGCCTTAAAAAAGGGAAAGCAATGCTACCATCACATCTAAGCAGCAGTATATAAAATATATTTTGGCTATACTTCTATACACTGCAGCAGTGCAGTTTTTTTGCACTCCTGTGATTTACTTTCAGCCGACAGCGGGCTAAAGTCTGCTGTTAGCTGATGTCACTCCAGGCTCTGAAAAGACTCTGACCATATGGTTGGAATCTGCCTAGGAGCCTGGACTGACAGCTGGCTCAGCCTCTCAGCAATCTGCTGAGAGCCTGAAACAGCCCCCCCACAGCCCAACACTCCAATGAGTGCTGGAGGGGCAGAACAGAGCGTTGGAGACTGACAGTTCCCACCTCTCTGCTCACAAAATGCTGAGAACTGAGTGATCAGTGGTCTTTGATCGCTCAGTTCTCAGTGCAGGGCCAGCAGGGGACGGATGCAGCATTGGAACAATAAAGTGAGTTTAAATGTTTTTTTTTAATTTACATACTTCTTTGTGTAATTAGCAACAATTTATTCTACAGGCAGCTGTTTATATGTTTGTACATGGTTAAAAAAATGCTTACATTCGTATATGTTGTCAGTAATTATTAAAATGCAAGAATATGATTACATAGTAGGTACTATTGGTACAGGCCATGTTGGGTGCAATGGCTTTACTACTGTACCTTGCTTTATAGGGCAATCAGTTTCTGCATCTATCTTTGGTCTTACAGCATTTAGAATGTAACAGGGAAGATTTACTAAAACTGGAGAGTGCAAAATCTGGTGCATAGAAACCAATCAGCTTCCTGGTTTTATTATCAGAGCTTAATTGAACAAGCTGAAGTTAGAACTGATTGGCTAGTATACACAGCTGCATGAGATTCTGAGTGCTCCAGTTTTAGTAAATCACCCTCAATGTGTCTTCACTGGAAGTGGAAGTATGCTGGGATCAAGTCAGAATGACACAGGCAGCCTTATAAAACATTACTACAGTTGTCGGTTGCAACAACAAGAAATCTCGCATTTCTCTAATGACCAAACTATGGTACTCAGTATCCAGTAATGATAATGATAACAAATGCAGAGTTGGAGTGAAATTCTATTTTGCTAAAAGTACATTAATTTACAGTACATTTGATCACTTACCTGGATGTGTACTTTCTGCCCCTAGACTCATTTGATACCTCTCCCTAACAAATGACTTTTGGAATACAAATAGATTGGCAGAATTACTTTGATTTGGTAAATCAAAACTTGTTCAACTGCCCATATAGAAAATGTATGAAGCAAACAAAAGGTTCATAATGAAGTCTATATGATGAATATATTACTCCAATGGATTTACATTAAATACAATGCTTATAGATTTCTCACTTTTTCTATTTGTAATATTCTAAAATACTTAAGTTAGTAGCCAAATAGATGTTTCGTTTTAAGAGGTATTATGCCATATGTTTACATATATTACCTTTTCCATATTTATTATGTATTTCATAGTTCTTGCAAATGTAATCTATGTATAATCAAAAAGAAAACAAGTTTACTATATCACTGTGTGTATTTAATTGAAAGTGTATTTTATTGTGATAAAATAATATGACTTCTAGTTTTCTTTTTAAATAAGTGTGTGTTAGCTTAGTAACATCATAAACAAGCGCCTTCCCCCAAGTAATAAGAATGCTTGACTGTGTTTCACGTGCATTTGTGCCTGATTCAAAAAAGGTTTTGTGCAGGTTCCTTTTCCAGTATAGTGAGTGGATAAATATCTGCCATCCAGAATGAGTGCGCACACTTTTACATGTTCAAATGACACAACACACATGAACCAAAATGGAAGCAGGCAGGACAGTGTTTCTAGAGAGTGATTGCTGGCCTGACTGACGCAGCTAGACAAGGTAGATTTCTGTAGGCAGGTTAAATAGGGATATCGTAAAGTACCAAATACAAAACACCCAAATTGTAAAGATGTCAGCATTCCGTTTAGTGAAGTCGATGGCAGAAAGGGAGTCTATGCCTCCTGTGGCTGATGGGCGGGTTGGCAATAATTGCACATGTTTTTAACCTTTACAGCTTTATTTTGCAATAACTGTTTGCTTAATTAGATGTGATATTCTTCAAACCCCTGAGAAAAGAGCGACATATCTCTGAAACGCATTGGGTGAATGGAGACACATCACAAGCGTACACCATTTATTGACAGTTTTGTGTAACCAGACAATATTTTGTGACCATATAATAAAATAAGGTATGGCGCTAAACATACATATTAGGTGAACTGTGATAGAAACATGTAAAAACCTAAAAGGGTTATGTATTAATGAGTCCAAAGTCAAGAACAAAAACATAAAACAAAAGTCCCACACCAGGTTGTAGGTCAAAACCAATGGTGCATAATCTTCTGGTGCCAAATAAATTGCTCCATACAGATCCTTTGTGCTCCACCACCATAAGACAATATAATGCACTCACCAGCCATCCATGACCTCTTAATTAAAAGAAGGTCTAAATTGCTTTGTCTCCCCAAGAGTTTGGAACATCAGTGTGTATCTTCTCAATGGTCTCCCAGTTTACTCCATAGCCAAGGTTAGCAAGAATCAGAAGGAGAAATAGTATAGTAGGTTTAGTAAAAAAATGAATAAAATCAACCAAATATGCACTCACATTAGTTGGTGCCCAATCCTCGACACTAATACACTCAGTTCAGGATGCTAGCACAGGGAAGTTGGCATGGGTTCCATAAATCGGAAACGAAAACGTTGTCCTGGATGTAGCTGGACACGATTCTGCCTCTACATGTTTCACCTACCAGGCATCTGCAGGAAGCTGTTTATGAAAATTTGATCTAGCGATCTTCTTCTCATGAATGCTCTCTCTGGAAAATTTCCATTCAATCATCTCTTGCAGCCAATTGAATACAGCGCTTATCAGTATATTCTGTTGACGGGTGAGTCCCACTGTTAGAATACAGTGACACAGTGTGGAGGATTCCCGCATCCACATCAGTCGCATGGATGGGGGAATCTGGTCAGTTTTTGCGTTCAACCCGCAGGCTGACCCATGTATGGCCAGCTTTAGAGAAAGTAAGCAGATAAAAATCTTATGCATTTCCAAAGTCATTTTTAACAAAAGTGTAAAAGCTGTTTAGTATCAGTTGCAGATATTTCCCAGCAAGCATAAATGGATTAGTAAATTACCATTCAGGAGGAGAATGTTGCTTTCTGTTTTTTAAATTTACAATATGCCCACCTTTGTAATGATAGGTTCAACTAATCCAACAATCTCACTTAAAAACAGGACAAGCAGGCATATTAAATAATGTAGTGCAAAGTGCATCTGACTTCAGGGCCGTCTTATCAGCATCATAGGCCTCTGGGCAAAGTAATGCACTGGGGCCCCTACCAGCCTGCCCCACACCTACTCTCAAGAATTAAAGTATAAATAGTTGATATAATGAAACATATTTTACTTAGTACTTTCAATAAAATAGATTTTAAACTATAGGAAAACATGCCATAAATCAAAGACAAATCAACACAAAGGGCACAATACGTGGGGATGGAGAAGACAGAAGGGCACAGTATGGGAGAGCACAATACTGGGATCAGGAGTACATAGTACAGGTTCCAGGATGCTGCCCGAGACATGGCCATCCCGGGACAGCTTTGTAAAAAGCACGACTGTCCTGGAAAACCTGGGGCAGTTGGCAAGTATGATGTAATGAAAGATTATCATGGGGCCCCCATGCACCTGGTGCCCCTGGACAGTGGCCAGGGGTGCCCATGCATTAAGACAGTCCTGTCTGACTTCAGTAACCAGAAATTTGATTGGATGCCGTAGATTTTGAATGCAGCATACATTAGATTGTCTTTGCACTGCTTTATTAATTACATCGGACTGTTAAATTTAAAATCAAGTAAAATCCTCTGCTTTCATTTTCTTTACTACATTGTGAGCATATCAGTTCTAAATTAATAAAATCCCTTGTTTTCATTAAAACTAGATATACATGAATTCGCTATATGGCCCCGAACTATATGACAGTACTGTGGTGTTTTAGTAACAATGTATAAATTTCACTCCCACAATTCTGATGGAATTTTCAGCAACCACCCCCAACCATCACCATCCTGTTAAGTGAAGTGATATAATTAGACAAACATATTTTTAGAGCGACAGGACAGACGTACAGTGGAAGTGTTAACATCCTAAGATTGGGACAATTAGATTTAATGGATTTCTTGAGGTGTTTCCTGAGTGTTTGACAGACATAAAATGTTACTGTGTATCTAAACTGATGTTGTCAGCTGTGCTGCCGAGATTGTTATTGCCTCTGACATATTTGAATCTTCTGTCTCTTCAATCATAACACCCCATCTAATGATAGAGGAATCTGTGTGAGGACTTGGACTGCATGGACGAGGGCTAGGAGGGAAAAGATAGAGGCCAATACAGCTATGTCTGCTGCCATTGATCTGGATGCTGGTGGGGATGGTGGAAAGGACAAGAATCTGACCTCTCTGTCCTTCAGTCTAACTCATCATTACAAGCGAGCTTGTTTTATATATGGTCATTCACAGTAGATGGATTTAGTCTCAGGCAGCTGATGACCCTATAACAATTTGCACCCCTTCATCTGTAAAAATGAAGTAAACTATATGAGATATATATTCACATTGTATACAAGCTCAGAGTATCTTCTGTAATTTAAAGCTGTCATTTCAGGGGAAAAAAATTGCATTGTCATCACTAGCACATAATAGAAGGGAGTATTTAAAAAAAGAGCCATTTGACCCACTTAGAGGTCCCCTCCAGCTATGTACAGAACCTGAGAGGTACATTGTAGTTCTTCAGCTGTTCAGTATCCATAGAGACAAGCAGATTACTTCCAAAACAGAGCAACGCGGCAGGAAGAGGCGACTAAAAGGACATCTATCACAGTTTTTTTTAAATTGCCCTTATGTTTGCCTGGTAATGGTTTTTATTCTATAAATATATTTTTCTCTATTTTTTTATTAAAATTATTGTACAGTATTGACAAATGTGGCATGCTTTGACATGTTTGTTATATTATAGGCAGCTCCAGACATCTACACATATGTCCAGCTGACAAAGTCTAATGGCCATATCAGATGATAATATAATATTTATGTGGTCCCAGCAGACACCTCTGAACGAGGCTTTTTAGGGGAAATTGAGAGTGAACTTGTTGTTAAACATTACCCTATTGCTGTTGTTAATACCTCCTACTCTGATAAGCCAGTACTGGAGTTTCCTGCACCACATCTTTCCTTTCCCGTTTTACCGAAAGCATTGTATTGTAACACATTTTAGGAGACATACACTTGGTGTAGATGCTATGGGTGCTGTGATTAAGTGTGTATCGCTGATTTCCTTTTAGTGTCTAGGGTGGAGTTAAACCAGGAAAGTTTGTGGGGAGATGCAGTGTGATA
This sequence comes from Staurois parvus, assembly GCF_062004578.1. Classification (NCBI taxonomy): domain Eukaryota; kingdom Metazoa; phylum Chordata; class Amphibia; order Anura; family Ranidae; genus Staurois; species Staurois parvus. Next base: position 3,639,842 of record NW_028318025.1, read on the forward strand.
CGGCAGCAGTAAAGATGGAGAATCCCCTTGCAATAAAACTTGGAACTTATATTGAAGAGAATGCCAAATACAGACACCCCAGCTGGAGAGCATTGCTTGGGGAAAACCCTCATAGTTCAGTCAAAGGCAGCATTGTCAGTCTGGGTGGAGGGTAGTGTAAGACTTGGATTTGGATGGACTTGACTAACAACTTAAAGCTCATCTCCAACTAACACTTTATAAGCAGTTACTGCAAACAGCTTTTACATAAATAAATAAAATCTGATCATTGTAAGCACCCCTGTCATTATTAAATAGTTTGTCTCAACCCTCTAAGTGCTACTTTGTCTGGACAGCTTGGTCTGCTAAAGTAAGTTGAAAAATAAAAGACTTACTGGCCAGATCACCGGGTGGAAATAAAGGGAAAAAAGCATAAAACAAGAAAAGAAATGCAGCCGCCACTTCTAGGAATTTGTAAGGTGTAATTTTGTAAGCTGCAATTTAAAACATTTTTGTTTAAGGTTTCCTACCACTGTAAGCCATAGAATTTAGAATGATGCCACACTGAGGTTTTAAAACATATTCAGTCTTCCATCAGAATCAAATCTTGCTGTGGTAGAACCCAGGTGTTATCCTAGGATACTGCAAAGCATAGCATCATGTGACCTATGGTGCGCTATGGTGCCATGTATTTAAAACAATGATTTCACTTATTAAATATGTTTTGCCAATGAGATGTACACAATGTGGATTTAAATAAGATCATAAAAAGAGCAGTGCTATCCGGTTCCCAATCAGAGGACAGCTTTCACCAATTTAGATTGATAGAATAGTGAGCGCTTAGTTCTGCTATGCATTGCTTCATTTTTTTTTTTACTCTTTGCACTCTGCCATCAAAAAGCCCAACACACAGTAAACCTTCTCATTAGGGAACTGCATTTCTATATGCACAGATGTTTAAATATGCATAATCACACATGTATACAGTAGTTCCTCTGCTCTACATTATGCTGTTTGTAGACAACCCCCTGTGGCTCACATATCATTCAACTTATGATTTACATATTTTTTGTAAAACTAAAATTGAAAGGAATGACAGTTATTCTAGTCTTCAAAACAAAAACAGAATTTTTACTCACAAGCAAAATCTCCATTTTTTTGGCTTCGGCACAATGAAAAAGCCATGCAGGAAGATACAGTATAATATAACAATTTCATTTCCTGCCCTTAACGAGAAAATGAGCCATTCTTATCCAAAACATTATTTCTGCCATGCTAATCAGGCTCTGTTTCAGCCTTCATGTGTTCATGAGATTATACAAAGAATCCCAGCTAAATGTACAATTTAGGCAAATATTACAAACAGATCTCCACGATTACAAAACAAGTATTGGGATAGTTACAGACAATATTACAGAAAGAATACTTTTTTTTTTGTTTTGTGTTTAGATTAATTTCAGATAGCAAAATTAAATGTAACCCAATTGCAATTTTAATCTCCTATTGTGTTTCTAATGAAGAAAAGTCCTGTGATTATTGCTCTGTATTATTACTCATACCACAGAAACCACTGATAAAACTAATGAACTTGAAATACCCTACAGAGATCGGAAGTTAAGAGCATATTAGGTCACTATGTGGCTAATCAAGAATAATTTGAAGTCGTGCTGCAAGGAACTTTAGAGCTGAATTTGAGTGTTAACCATTGCGACCTTATTCTAAAATGTTCCTTTTCTTCCACTAAGGAAAAGGCACAAACTGCTGAATGTTATAGTACCCCAGATATATAAAAATGCAGCGCTCTAGCAAAACATAATAATAAAAGATTATAAATATATGAATAAAAGTTCAAAAATGAATGCGTTTATGTAAACGTACATGTGCAACTACAAATTGATAAAAGCTAGCGTATTTAGCAGCCAGGCCATGCGCAGTCCTACCAGAATTAATAAATACCTGCGCTATGAGGTGCCACAGTGAATGTGTTGATTGCGTCTGAGTATAGCGCAAATGGTGCGTAGGTGATAGCAAATGTCCAATATGCAGGTTGGTGACAATCCGTGCTCCAAGTGCGTGTGGAAATGAGAATATATTGCACTAACCAGATAGCACAATAAAAGGCGCCTTTGAGTAACTCAGACCACTCTTGGTCATCATCATCCTAGGTTAACCACGGGGATCATCTGGCATATGTCTGCACATCAGCTGATTATCCACTGCTGCTCTCCGGACTCCAGGAAAACTCCACTCCAAATGTGTATGTACCCAATAAAAGCACTTATGAAATCCACCTCCTCCTCCTTCTGCTCTCCCTGGGAATGACGATCACACAATGAATACTCAGCTTCCCTTGTGTTCACGAGGGTGGCCTGAGGGCTTGACATCCTCTAGTGGACCCTGGGCTTACTGCCCGGCACCATAGAGCTTGATTGGCATTGGCCATTGAACACCAGAATTGGCAGGTCCGCCACTGGCTCCCTGTGCTTTTCAAAGATGAGAGCAAGTTCACCCTGAGCACATGTGACTGACGTGGAAAGGTCTGGAGAAGCCATGGAGAATGTTATGCTGCCTCTAATATCGTTCAGCATGACTGTTTTGGTGGTGGATCAGTGATGTTCTAGGGAGGCATATCCATGGAGGGATGCACAGACCTCTACAGGCTAGACAATGGCACCCTGACTGCCATTAGGTATTGGGATGAAATCCTTGGACCAATTGTTAGAGCCTAAGCCGGTGCAGTGGGTCCTTGGTTCCTCCTGGTGCACGACAATACCAGGCCTCATGTGGCAAGAGTATGCAAGTAGTTCCTGGAGGATGAATGAATTGGTATCATTGAATGGCCCCCAAGCTTGCCTGACCTAAATCCAATAGAACACCTCTGGTATATCATGTTTTGGTCCATCAGACGCCGCCAGGTTGTACCTCAGACTGTCCAGGAGCTCAGTGATGCCCTGGTCCAGATCTGGGAGGAAATAGCCCAGGACACCATCCATTGTCTCATTAGGAGCATGCCCTGATGTTCTCAGGCATGCATACAAGCATACAACCATTTTGAGTTTCTGCAATGAAATTTCTGAAAAATGGACTAGCCTGCTGCATCATTTTTTCACTTTGATTTTTGGGGGTTTTTTTTAATTCAGTCCTCTGTAGGTTGATAATTTTTCATTTCCATCAAACCATGGGGCATCCTTACGTTCCTAACACATTACCCAGTCCATATCAGTATAGATATCCAGCATGATATTTTTCCCCATTGAGATCTGATGTGTTTTCAAAGTGTTCCTTTAACTTTTTGAGCATTATATAATGCTGCTAGGTTAATTGGGCCTAGTATGTATATGTTTGAATGTGAGTTAGGGACCTTAGATTGTAAGCTCCTTGAGAGTTATGTACTGATGAGAATGTACAATATATGTGTAAAGCACTGCATAAATTGATAGTGATATATATAAGTACGTGTAATACTAAAATTGGAGCACACAAAATCTGCTGCAGCCATACCAATCAGCTTGTTCAATTCTGCTTTGACAATAGAAGCTGGATGGTTACTGTGTAGAGCTGCTCCAGATTTAGTAAATCCCCCATAGCTTTATTGAGAGGTTTGATATTTAAATTTAACCAGATAGTTGGATTTTTGTTTCCTTGGGGAGGGATGGTTCAGCTTTGGGTACTCAGAGGAGAAAAAAAATTAAAATTGTGGATGTTGCAAAATTGCAAAAACAGTGGGGGGGGGGGGGGGGGGGGTTAAAGCTTGAGCCTACTCTCTCCCTGGAATTCATAAAGAATGGCTCAGACTAAATCTGCCTGCACCAGTTTCACTCTCTGTACACCAAAAGAGAGTTAATCTTGATTACCTCCGCTTTTTGTAAGTTATGAACAGTCAGTATTTTATTTTGATTTTGGCTTCTTCATTACTCTAAAAGGTAAAGTGGCACATTTTAAAACTCTACAAATGTGGTGCACAAATTGCTGTCAGAGCCAAAAGTGTCGCAGATCGTTCATGAATTTGGCAAAATACATTAACAAATGGAATTAACGCCAGAAAAGTGGTACAGCAGCTTTATTGAATTTCCCCCTCTATGTACACGGTGACATATGCTACAGTCCTTGTACACACAAAATATGCTTTCATTACTTTGCCTCAATCAATCAAGAGTCTATCAGAACTGTGCAAACCTTCACATACCTATTTTTAAAAAATGAAACTCTTCTATTACACATGGTTTTCTACATGCAAGCCACCCTCAGGAAGAACCTAATTAAAAAGTATGTAAACCCAACATTTCATATTCCTGATATATGCCTGCTGTACCATGTACTTGTATGAAAACATATCCTGTTCTCTTTGTATTGCTCCTGGAGTTCCTGCCAGTCCATCTGTTTTCCTATTAAAAACTGACCACAATAAATAGTAGAGCACAGCGTAGACAGTACTCTAGCTGTGTTGAAAACTCATGGGATGGTTATTTACTAAAACTGGTGCACTCAAAATCTGGTGCAGCTCTGCATAGAAAGCAATAAGCTTTCAGGTTTTACTGTCAAAGCTTAATTGAACAAGGCTGAAGTTAGGAGCCAGCTGGCAGCCATACACAGCTGCACCAGATTCTGAGTGCACCAGTTTTAGTAAATTTCCCCCATTGTATTCTCCTGCTGTTTTCTGCTCCCCCAGCTCTGTGCTCTCAGCTGCATAAGGACCCTATAGGGTATGTGGTCACTTATAAAACACTGAAAAGGGTATTTATAATGTTTTTATATATTTACACAAGTGTTTTTTTTTTCATTTCTATGTCAAACACTTATACCAGGTCTACCAGGCACTTGTACCCCCTTCCTGCCCAGGCCAATTTTCAGCTTTCAGTGCTATCGTACTTTGAATGACAATTGCACGGTCATGCAACACTGTACTCAAACTCAATTTTTATCATTCTGCTCACAAAACTAGTGCTTTCTTTTGGTGGTATTTAATCACCAATGGGGTTTTTATTTTTTGCTACATGAACAAAAAAAGACTTAAAATTTTGAAAACAAACCTAGTTTTTCTTTGTTTTTGTTATAAAATTTTCCAAATAAATAATTGTTCTTCATAAATTTAACCCAAAATATATTATGCTATATCTCTTTGGTGAAAATAACCCAAAACAGTGTTTATTATTTAGTGTGTAGGAAAGTTATAGAGTCCACAAACTATGGTATATATATATATCTGAAAAACAATCAATCCTGATGCACTAATGGCCTATCTCATTTCTTGAGGCCCAAAAATGTCAGGACAGTACAGATATCCCCCAAATAACCCTTTTTTGGAAAGTAGACAGTCCAAAGTATTTAGTAAGAGTTATGGTGAGTTTTTTTAAGTTATCATTTTTTGTTATCATTTTTTTGAATATGAAGAAATGGAAAAAAAAAATTTCACAATTTTTTTTCTTTTACGTATTGTCACCAGTGCAGTACAGCATCATTATTTAACTGGTGTGGTGGTGATCAGGGAAACTGAATGGTGACAGTAATAAAAAAAAACTATTGTAATAATTTGTTTTCATTTTATTTATTTATTTATTTTTTAATTACTTTTTTTACAATTTTTTTTACACACTGTGATCATAGCAATGTAATGTTTCCATAGTAAAATTGTACTACTCTGGAGAAGTGATCAGTATTTTTTTCTTTTTACATATTATGATTGCTTATAGCAATGAATTTCATTGCTATAAGCAAGCAATTTACTGAAGGAAATCAATTCATTCAGTTTTTTTTTGTTGTGATTAGCTGTGATTGGCCACAGCTAATCACATGGCACAGATGGGCTGTGATTGGCCTAGTCTGTACCATGTGATCACTGTGACCAATCACAGCTAACAACACAATTGAACACAATGGATGGCATGAAAGGAAGCCAATAATTGTTTACAATTGTCATGTGACCTTCTGTGATTGGTCACAGTGGTCACATAGAACTGGAAGCAGGGTGGTACACTGATCAGTCATCAGTCACTGAATGGCTGTGCTGGGGGTGGGGTGTCAGCACAAGTCTGATCATTGGGGGAGAGCTGGCTGAGCTCTCAGCATGGCTAGAAAACTGACCATACTGTGCTCTCCTGCTTAGTGTGGTCAGTTTTTACCAGGAAAGTAGAGGGACTGGCAGGAATACCAGCAGTTTCACACAAAGGAAGCAATACAAAGAGACCAGGATACTATTTCATACAAGTACATGATACAGCAGGCACACATTAGGAATATGAAATGTTGGGCTAACATATTCTTTAAAGTTGTGCTCCCAACCCCCACCCTGTGATTTGTGACTGGACAGTGAATAGAGAAGCAGCACTTTCTTAATATCATGTTCCTTACACTGCAACACAAATGACAAATTGCGCTGATTATTATTCTCCCAATCTGAGCTCTGCTTTTCTGGGAACTGCTGACATCAATTCAAACTCAGGTACTGATTGCATTTAAAAAATACTGAATACATTTATTAAAATAAAATAGTTTGTCTTTTAAAGTTTAGATAAACATGAACTCAGTGTGAACATCTTCAGTGGCAATGGTAACCTGCAATGCCAGCACTTCGAGGGTTAACCTGTTATGATAGATGGTTGTGTGGTGTGACATGAGAATAGGAGAAAAAAAATCTCATAGTAGCAAGTAATGGAGTGAGTCATGGAGGCTGTCAATCTTCATGTCTGTTCTCATTGCCAAGTCTCTACATAATGCAGATATTAACAATACCCTTAAGGCAGTCCTACTCAACCTTTGTCATTCACAAAACCACTTTAGCGATGAGCTGAGATTGTTAAAGCCACATTCAAATGTCCTCCTGTTTAATAATTACATTGTGGCTCTGCATTATTTACTTAGCATCCTGTTTTCAGCCCCCCCCCAACCCCCTCCTTTTTACTTTTTCTGTATTTAGGTTTACTTTAAAGAGAATATTTTAATATGTCATGTAGGAAAAAAAATCCCACCTACTAATTCTTAACTTCCCTGTGCTTGGCTGCCACTCTGTTCTTTTGGAGCTGGGAGCCAAAACTATGTGAAAGCTCCATCTTTTATTTTATTGATTTATTACAGGTACTTAAATAGCACTGTCCATTTGCACAGTGCTTTACATATATTGTACATTCACATCAGTCCCTAACCCTCAAGGAACTTACAATCCAAGGTCCCTAACTCACATTCATACATACTAGGGCCAATTTAGACAAGACCCAATTAACCTACCAGCATGTCTTTGGAGCGTGGGAGGAAACTGGAGTACCTGGATGAAACCCACACAGGCACAGGGAGAACATGCAAACTCCAAACAGGTAGTCATATAGAAACAGTGCAGTGCTCTAACACAGTGAAAAACCATTACGTGTAAAATCCCAAGTGGAAACATCCATAGGTCCACATGAATGACCTAATATATATCTAAAAACAAATAAAACTCATGTGCAATGTTAACTGGAGAAACCTATGACTATCCCTGTAGCCTCCCTAGCGGTCTGATTATGTCCATATTTCTGTGCTCAAAGCGGTACATTTTTTTGCATGGAAATATGTAGTTTTTTTATTGTAGGCCTGTAATTAGGAATAACTCACTGAAATCTGTCCGAACAAGAGTCTAGTAAACATCTCAGGTATGTTAAAATTTAAAACATGAAATCATAAATTATAATTTAATAAATAATCATAAAAAATAATAATATAATAATAATAAATTTAATTAAATAATATAATCAAACCAAAAACACTGAAATTTGAAATATAGCGCCAAGTTCGCACATTGCTGAGCAAAGTCGCAAAATAGTTTTCAGTGTCTGATGACGAATTTCCCCACGAATCATTATCACTCAATTCTGCAAGTGGTTCTAATTTACTATCATTGTTCTCTAGCTGGTTTAAAACCGCTTTTGACCTAAAGGGACGCTTTTTGGACGCCATGGACGTTTCTCAGTTTCCAGGCAGAAAGAACAGTAAAAATGCAGGCAGGGCACAGGACAAAGCACTAGGGACAAAATGTATGTGAAATGGTTTGATACAGTAATGTTTTACTATGTGATTTTAGTGTATTTAGTGAATGTCACTTTTTCACATTTTTAATTTTCCCGCCGTTCCGTCCCCATACGTCCCGATGTCGCAGGGAACGGAACCCAGAAGACAGATACCTGTATCGGCCGGAGGACATTGCAGGGGACACTGCAGGAGGGACATCACGGGAGCGCAGGAAAAGGTAAGTGAAGAAGAGATCCCGGAGCAACATTGCAAGGTATTCCCGAGTGTAGCTCGGGGTTACCGGTTGTGGTACTGAAACTTTACCCCGAGCTACACTCGGGAATACCGCCAGGGAGGTTAAAGAAAAATATTACCACAATAATGATCACTGTCTCTTTAAATATTAAAATTATATTTAAAGAGATAGATAGTGAATTCTTGTGAGCTATTATGAATTGAGGTGTTCAATAAGTAACATTAAGTGAAATCTTCTTATTTAGTGTGTAAGGTGCGCTGGCACTTACACTGACTCACTTGCTAGTGTGTGTATAATGGTAAAGGATGGATTGCGCAGCGCTCCTATATAGTAATATATTAAACTTATACTTCTAAAGTAAATATCGATTTCAATATCAATATCAATTACTGTGACTTGTGGCTATAACAATAAACATATATAAAAATGTACATATAAGTGGCATACATGATAAGTAATCCTGAAGTGATAGTGCCTTAAGGGGTACCATGGTATAAAACCATATTGCACCTCTATGTTGCTGTGATCACTCTATTCACATTGTGCAAAAACATATACAAATAGTGCACGTGCATATAAAAAGTAAATAAAATTATATATAAAGTCTTTCAAAGTAAATGTGCAGGTGAATTTTCTGTTCCTTCTTGCCGAGTGCTAAATGGTCTCCCTATGTGCTCACCTCTATATTTGCCTGAATGAATCCAGGCAAATACGCTTTTTATCCTTCCAGGATAGATGAAATGGGATGATGCTCTTGCTCTAGCCGTCCCAGAAGGTGGACATGCATTAAGATGGGTCCTCCTGTTATCTCCTTTCTCTCCCTGTGTATCAATAAATACACTGACCAGCTCTCTTGGGATCTCCCAATTCCCCTCCTGGGGTTGTTTCCTTCTTCACTCCTCCTTATGCCAGCTCATGGGGTGTTGGTCAAAAAGAAAGAAAGCAGACCATGGTGTCTTATCCTTGTACATAAAGGGGATTTATTGCTGCCAATTAAGATATTGCTCAGTGGTATACAGCTCATGTGTGATCCAAGTCAGCATAGATGACAATCAACAGGTAAAAAAACTCTGCAGCTGCCCCTGCAGTGCTGTCTGCCTGCGTCTGTGCTCGGATCACCTCGCTTCTCCAGTGCAATGTCGTGACGTCAGAGCCCCTCCCCTACGCGTTGCGCCACAGGGTCACGTGACCTCATCAGGGGGAATTTGATTGGATATTTAAAGAGACAGTGATCACTATTGTGGTAATATTTTTATTTAAAGGGATAGTCATAGGTTTCTCCAGTTATTATTATTATTATACAGGATTTATATAGCGCCAACAATTTGCTCAGTGCTTTACAATATAAAGGGAGGCAATACAGCAACAATACAGTTCAATACAAGAGGGTTAGGAGGGCCCTGCTCCTTGGAGCTTACAATGCACATGAGTTTTATTTGTTTTTAGATATATATTAGGTCGTTCATGTGGACCTATGAATGTTTCCACTTGGGATTTTACACGTAATAGTTTTTCACTGTGTTCGAGCACTGCACTCTTTACAGTATATATGTATTTTGAAGGTTTTGTCTATTTACCTTTTGTGCTAGCTGCTTTGTTTCTGACACCAAGCGCTGATCTTTAACCTCTTCACACCGAGCGTATACAAATATGCGACCTCCCAGTGGCTGGGCCTTGATGCCGAGCAGCTGCATATTTTTAAACAAACGTGCTGAGAACGCGCGCCCTTCTGTAAACAGCACGTGTCCGCATCCCACGGAAAGGTCCTGATCTCTCCTTGCGATTGGGACCTTTCCGATCATGTGACTGCCATGACAGCCAATGACAGCAATCACATGACCCTAAACTCCGCCCCGCCTCTCAGAGTCAGAAACCGCTTAAAGGGCCGGGAGGCGCTGGCGCAAAGGGGTTAAGCTTACTTTTGTCCGAACAGGTAGTGCTGTGGTTGGGATCAGAGGCGGACTGACAACTCATGGGGCCACTGGGCAATAGGGGATCATGGGGCCCCTGTGTTCTTGCCCAAACTCAAAAAAGCCTATGAAAAAGGTACCAGGGGCATTTCATGGGGCCCCCTACTGACCCCGGGCCCTCAAGCAGTGCCCGAGTTTGCAAATGGTCAGTCCGCCCCTGCTTGGGGATTCAAACCAATGACCCTAGTGCTGCTAGACAGAGGGACTAGCCACTGTGCTGCCCATGTTGGATGGTGTCAAAATTAACAAAGGGATAACGTCTTCATTCTCTTCATCGGGTGAAGGTGGCAATTGGCTTCTCAGGTGCTAGCACTTCAATGTTTCCGTTTGACCATGTTTCTTTGAGATGTTTCGTGAACAAGGACATTAACCACTTTTCGACTGCAATATACCTTTTTGTCCTCATGCACAATGCTCAACTGTGGCATGAGAATGTAACTTAGTGTTGCATATACCATGCATATTCCTGGTTCTCAACTGTTTTACATCCTAGAACTATTGTTGAGATAACTGACGCATAGGGGTTTATTTACTAAAACTGGAGAGTGCAAAATCAGGCTCACTTCTGCATAGAAACCAATCAGCTTCCAGGTTTTATTGCCAAAGCTTAATTGAACAAACTGAGGTTTGAAGCTGATTGGTTACCGTGCACAGCTGCACCAGATTCTGAGTTCACCAGTTTTCATAAATCTACCCCCAATAGAACAAGCTGAAGTTAGAAGCTGATTGGTTTCTATGCAAAAGTGAAACTGATTTTGCACTCTCCAGCTTTAGTGAATAAACCCCACACTGACATTGGGAAAGTGGTATTAAACCCAGAAGGAAACATTTATTATATTGCAGCTTACCAATTCTTAGATGTGATGTCTGCACTAGTTTTCTTCTATAGGCTCTTTTTTTATTTTCACCTGAGGATCTGGCCAGTAAACGTGTTGTTTTTCAACAGAATAAGATGTCCTGCAGATGTAGCAGTTAGAAGGTTGAGACAAACCATGTACCACTGACAGTGGTGCTTACAACAATCAGCTTTTATTCATTTATGTAAAACCTTTATTCCAAAAGGAAAAAACCTGTTTGCTGTAACTGTTTAAAAAGTATTAGCTGGAGTTCAGTTTCAATTTGTTAGTTTAAATCTACTAGTGCATCTAACACTCCCCTCCCCCAGACTAACAATGCTGCTGTCTGCTGTGCTCCTGTGCTCCTTCATCCAGTGAGGGGGCGCTCTAACAGGAGGTGTGTTACTGGCCAGATCACCAGGTGAAAACAGAGGGAAAAAAGCCTAAGAAAACAAAAAAACTAACACAGCAACCACATCTAATGATTAGTAAACTGCAATTACATTTTGGGTTTTGGGTTGAATACCACTTTAACTTTTTTCTGGGCCAAATGACATCTGGTCATTGAAGGGTTAGCATCAGTGTTCACTTTCCTTGGTTGATATTTAAAGGTGAATCGAATTTTAATGAAACATGCTACCTAACTGTATACTTTGTGTACATTTGTGCACCCAATATTAAATGAAGTTTGTAAAATAAACATGTTAACTAAATAAATAATATAATATAAATAAACAAACTGTAAACCAAAACAGATAATGCAAAAGCTACTTTTTCTATAAAACGGTCCTTAGTAGTCCAGTAATGGTAGCTTTTGTGGTTTTTTGCTTTGGGTAAGGTGTAGTGTACTAGGGACTCAAAATATATATGGGGAGTTTTGCAGGCATCTAAATTGGAGAATGGTAATAAAATATACTGTAAACCAGGGGTCTCCAAACTACAGCCCGAGGGCCAGATTTGGCCCTTTGCTACCCTTTATCTGGGCTCTTAGGGCACTATTCCTCCCACTGAGACCAACAATGGTTCAGTACTTCTTCCACTGAAACCAATGATGGGACACTATTCTTCCCACTAATACCAATGATGGGGCACTACTCCTACTGACCATCAACCCTGCGGCCATTTTTATTCACACTGATGCTGGGGCCAGGACATTTTCTATCCTCGCTGGCCCTAATCCGGCCCTCCTAAAGTCTAAAGGACAGAATGCTGGCCCTTTGTTTGAAAAGTTTGCAGACCTCTGCTGTAAACCATCAATTTAAAAATTTGTAAGCATTAAAGTACAGAACCATTATAGTCTCCATTTAAGACTGAACTCTGGGATAAGCAAATATTGTCCTAAAACATTTGTCATTTATATTTGAATCTTGGCATACTTTGCATATTTCTTGCAGATCTGTGAATTGATTCACTGTGAAACGTTGCCTCTGTACAGAAGTTTCCTGTAATAAGGATCATGCACTGCTGCTATCTCTCTTTGTGCAGGGTGACTGGTCTTGTCTCCACCCCCTCCTGTAGGCAGCCTGTAGTGGGTGGTGCCTGTTTTGCCCCTCCTACAGCTCTGCTGTCTTCACAGGCTATGTTTAATGATGATGTCATTGATACTTTCACAAGGTAAAATCTTCTGTGACTATTAAGAAATATATTTAACTGAAAATTTGTGCACCAGAGGTCAGCTTTTGGAACAGCAAACATTTTCTGTAGTATTGCTTTCTTATCATCCATATCTTTGTTCTCTTTCATTAACCACTTCCTGCCAGGCGCACGCAAATGTGCGGCCTCCTGGCATCTAAGCCTTGATGCCGAGTGGCTGCACATTTGCGTGCAATTAAGAAAAAAAATATGTGCTGAGAGCGCGCTCCCTGCGCGCTCCCAGCCAGGGGTGGACTGGCAACTCATGGGGCCCCTGGGCAATAGGGGATCATGGGGCCCCTGTGTCCTTGCCCAAACTTAAAAAAGCCTATGAAAAAGGTACCAGGGGCACCTCATGGGGCCCCCTACTGACCCCGGGCCCTCGGGCAGTGCCCGAATTTCCAAATGGTCAGTCCGCCCCTGCTCCCAGCACACATGTCCGGTACTCATGGAAAGGTCCCGATCTCCTCTTTCGATTGGGACCTTTCCCGATCATGTGATCGCCTTGACAGTGAATAACAGCAGTCACATGACCCTAAAACCCCGCCCCGCCTCCCAGCTTCTAAAATCCTTAAAGGGTCGGGAGGTGCCGGCACCAAGGGGTTAAAGATTGTAATGGGGGCATCAGCTACCACTTTAAAATTAATCTTTGGCAATCTCCTTCCCCATTAACTCATAAAAAATGCTTAAACTTAAAACAATGGAGGAGATTTCATAAAACTGGAGCGTCTGAAATCTGGTGAAGCTCTGCATAGAAACTAATCAGCTTCCAGGTTTTATTGTCAAAGCTTAATTGAACAAGCTAGAAGCTGATTGGCTACCATGCACAGCTGCAGCAGATTCTGAGTTCACCAGGTTTAGTAAATCTCCTCCAATGTCTTATAATTTCCCAAATGTCTGTGGCTTTCCCTTCATTAGTATATGACTTTACACCATCTCAAATCACTGTATAGTCCATGCATTCTATTGAGTATATAAAGAAATGATACTGTCTTGAGGTAATGAGAAGGAATAGAGTTCATATTGAGCCTGTTTAATCTTTGAACTGTAGCCAAGTTCAGCACCATTGCTAATCTAGAATGTTCTAAATTATCAGACTTTTGTATGTAGGTACATCAAGCTTCTACTTATTCTAGTGGCTAGTCTTTCTGCTTCTGTCTACTTGAGAAGCTGACCACGAGTGGTCACTAACCAATTATGACAATTGACCTCTCCCAGAGGTAATGTAATTACCAGAAAGTTGTGGGATCATGAAGGCATCACCATTAAAGTGCACTTTCTGTGCAATTAACCCTTTTGGCACCGGTGCCTCCAAGCCCTTTAAGGGGTTTATGATGCTGGGAGGTGGGGCGGAGTTCAGGGTCATGTGACCGCCATGATTGGTTATCACAGAAGTCCCATGATTGGAAAGGTCCCGATCTCAAGTAGTGATTGGGACCTTTCCGTTATGCATCGATAAATGTGCCAGGAGCATAAAGGGCGTGCGCTTTCAGCATATGTTTGTTTACTTTTGCTACACAAATATGCGGCCGCTTAGTGTCAAGGCCCAGCCTCTGAGAGGCCGCATATTTGCGTACTGTCGGCGCCAACAGGTTAAAAAAGGATTAGCCCTCTAACATACAAATATGTTGAAGTAAATTTGGCAAACTCCCATTCCAAAGTTACTTTTAACATTTGATATTTTTGTTTTAGAGATCTACAGTATATTTTATTGGTTTTTTTTTGTTTACATACAGACTATTTTCTTATTAAATAGTTACTTTTATGCTGTGATTTTCAGTGTTGGGTGGAATAAATTTTTCATAAAAGATATGCAATGCCCACAGCCTTTGAAAATTCAGCTCTGAAATTATATTTCATTATCTATTTTTAAAAGATTTTTAATATGTGTAAAATAGTCATCAGAAACTTCTACAACCCCCTGAACATGTACTTGTCAAGGAAGGGGTTGCCGCAGGTCATGCTATATTTGTGCTGGAGCTGATTGCTTTTAACATCACTCCATTTCCTCTTATTGAAATATAAAAGTTGGTGTTCTGACATGAGTGATCATTATAATGAAGCCAGCACTCAAACTGGAAGTGAGGTTGACATCCACAGGGACAAAGGTGGCTCAGAACGAATCAGTGCAAGGAAACCAGATGGAAGGGTACAGTACTTGAACTCAACACCTCTCTTAGTTACTAATTTGGTCAGTGATATCTAATTTATTTTAGTATGATAGGTACATTTATCGGATTGCCCTAGGTACATTTACTGCGTGTGTGCATCTATATGTAAAACAGCTAACACATATATGTTATTATATAATAACATATAATAATAATATTAATATTATACAGGATTTATATAGCGCCAACAGTTTGCTCAGCGCTTTACAAAATAAAGGGAGAGAGTACAGTTACAAAACAATTCAAGACAAGGGGATGGGAAAAAAACTGCAGCGCTCAGGAGGAGCTGCTGTAATAACAATCCGTTAGTGCAGCGATCTCCCCCAGCTATTGTGTTCTGACAGGGGGACACCCTAATAGTCCTCACTGCAAATTATGTCCAATTCGCCACTCCAGATCCAGAGTACCTCAAAAAATATAGAACTAAATATAGTGTATTACCCTTAAAATCTTCAATTATTTAATCAGTGATACGTGATTACATGCAAAACCAATATTCCAGTGAAGAAAAAAAAAAAACTCCATATATAAATAAATATATTCACACAACACTCTGTGAAATTCCAACACATCAAAAAGTGAATATCAGCACATCAAACATAAATAAATAAAATAAATTAAAGTGCAAGCTCCGTGACTCCCTACACTTGTGAGGTTATATATTATTTTCCTCTTGAAATCACAGCAAACTTAACAACATGTGAAATTGTGTTAATATTTAGTGGTGCCACACAATAGTGGGATTCAAGGCAATTACCCTCTTGCAGCATAAACCAGCACTTCAGGGTTTATAATGTCAGCTTCCACCCTGCGGGTATGCCTGTTTCAGTCTCCCCAATTCTTTGTGAGGAGAGAGAAGAGAACCATCAGTGGAGTGTAAAGGGTAATCAACCAATTTTATTAAAATCTTACATTAGAGATTTGAAAATCCATCCATCTGTCCCAACAGTTCTTTGAGCCGAATATCCAATAACAAAAATGGCCGCGCCACTCCTTCCGGTTTTGTGTCTGACGTCACGTTCCTGACGCGTTTCGTCACTTCCGACTTCTCGAGATTTTTTTTTTTTCTTCACTGGAATATTGGTTTTGCATGTAGTCACGTATCACTGATTAAATAATTGAAGATTTTAAGGGTAATACACTATATTTAGTTTTATATTTTTTGAGGTAGTCTGGAGCTGGAGTGGCGAATTGAATCGGATATTCCCTGCAATATTTGGACGATTTATTTTGGACAGTTTTTGGACATTATTTGCAGTGAGGACTATTTGCGTGTTTGGATAAAGGTATTGGAGAAAAGGTTTATGGTATTTGTACTTTCAAGGGTAAAAGTGTGACTTTTCTTTTGGGAATTGAAGAGAGTTTTTTGAAGACTGACAGGGGGACACCCCCTCCCCCACCAGAACACACTGGTCAGTGCTCTCAGCCATTGGCTCAGACTGGCCGCCGTAAACATGGGCTGAATGTCAGTAGTCTTTTATTGAACTGGCAGATGCCATCCGACATCCGGCCCGTGTGTACTAGGCTCAAGTATGATACATATATTTATGGGATTGCCATAGTTCACAGTTACATGTATTATGTGTGTGCATCTGTAGTATGGAAAACATTGCAACACACAGGTGTATGTGCATTAACATTCTAAAACAGTATTTATTATATATATATATATATATATATATATATATATATATATACAGGTATATACTGTGTATATATATATATATATATATATATACACAGGTATATACTGTGTATATATATATATATATATATATATATATATACACTATATTGCCAAAAGTATTGGGACACCTGTCGTTACACTCACATGAACTTTAATAGCGTCCCAATCTTAGTCCGTAGGGTTCACTATTGTGTTAGCTGTCCACAAGGTTTAGGAGTGTGTCAATGGGAATGTTTGGCCATTCTGCCAGAAGCGCATTTGTGAGGTCAGGCACTGATGTTGGTCAAGAAGGCCTCGCTCGCAGTCTCCGCTCTAATTCATCCCAAAGGTGTTCAATCGGGTTGAGGTCAGGACTCTGTGCAGGCCAGTCAAGTTCCTCCACCCCAAACTCGCTCATTCATGTCTTTATGGACCTTGCTTTGTGTATTGGTGAGCAGTCATGTTGGAACAGGAAGAGGCTATCCCCAAACTGTTTCCACAAAGTTGGGAGCATGAAATTGTCCAAAATGTCTTGGTATGCTGACGCCTTAAGAGTTCCCTTCACTGGAACTTAGGGGCCAACTCCAACCCCTGAAAAACAACCCCACACCATAATCTCCCCTCCACCAAACTTTACACTTGGCACAATGCAGTAAAACGAGTACCATTCTCCTGGCAAGT
Organism: Staurois parvus; assembly: GCF_062004578.1. Classification (NCBI taxonomy): domain Eukaryota; kingdom Metazoa; phylum Chordata; class Amphibia; order Anura; family Ranidae; genus Staurois; species Staurois parvus. The sequence goes on from NW_028318025.1 coordinate 3,657,010, forward strand.
CCCAAACCCAGACATGTCCATAGGATTGCCAGAGAGAGAAGTGTGATTTGTCACTCCAGAGAACACGTCCCCACTGCTCTAGAGTCCAGTGGTGGTGTACTTTACACCATTGCATCCGATGCTTTGCATTGCACTTGTTGATGTAAGGCTTGAATGCAGCTGCTCGGACCTGGAAACCCATTCCATGAAGCTTCTATGCATGAAGGTAAAACACCTAGTGTGTGCAGCAGCCCCCCTAATACTTACCTGAGCTCCATGGCAATCCAGTGATGTGCACAAGAGCCTCAGCTCTCCAGGGACTCTCCCTTCTCATTGGCTGAGACAGCAGGGGGAGCCATTGGCTTCCACTGCTGTCAATCACAGCCAGTGAGCCTATGAGGAGAGATAGGGGGTGGGGCCGAGCCACGGCTTTGTGTGCGAATGGACATGCAGAGCAGTAACTTGGATAGAGCCTTCATGGGTTCCCTATAGCAAGCTGCTTACTCTGAGGGTGCTTGGCAGTAAGGAGGAACCAGGAGCACCGACGGGGAATTTGAGAAGAGGAGGATCAAGGCTGCTCTGAGCAAAACCACTGGCCAGAGTGGTTAAGTGTTAAGTATAACATGTTTGTTTTTTTTTTAAATTGCCTTTGATATCACTTTAATTAATTTCCTACATTAAGTTAAAAAACACCCCACTAACCATCCCCCACCCAAACACTTTCATGAGCCTGTCGGGGATCCAACGCTGTGTCCGGCTGCAGTCTTCTCTCTCCTCCTTTTCTTTTTTCATAGGAACTCAGGCAGCAGCAGGGGCCATTGGCTCCTGCTGCCATCAATCAGATGCTGTGAGTAGGCAATGGGGGTGGGGCCAAGCCGCACTGTGTGTGACTATGGAGCATGGCTTCATAGACACAGACAGCTCCGGAGCAAGCATGCATATGTACCACCATAGCAAATGGCTCAGAGAAGAGGAGGTTCAGAACTGCTCTGTGCAAAACCGATACACAGAGCAGGCAAGTATAACATGTTTGTTATTTTAGGAAAAATATATATATTTGTATATAAGAAAGCCCCAGGATTCAGAAATCCTGGGTGCCCATGAAAACCGTCAAAGTTTTTGGGCTTTATGCTAGTTCTGTCAAGTTGTAAAAATGGTGTCTATTCTTTATCTTACCTTAAACTCTAGATTTCAGATAATGGCAAGATGATGATTTGTTTGTCATGTTATTTCCGTCACTCAATGGGATATTGAAATTATTGTATCGGCATTTTCAGAACAACAGTGGAAAATTTCAGAAAACAGAGCAAATTGGTTAAATTGCTCAATTTTTCATTCAAGTTTAAGCCGTCTTAATGTCCTTGGCTAAAAATTCAGGAGAAAACCTAAGCTAAGAATATTTTCCAGCCATTTTTTTTGAAAAATGGTTAACAATTTTGAAAGCTTTGATAGCTTTCTGTAAACACATCAGTATTTCCTTGCTTTTTGTCTACTATAGATACATTTTGAAACCTGGGCTGGGGATAATATAAAAGAACAAGACTGGGCGTAAGTCATTGAGATTACCGTCTATGTATATAAAATAAAATAAAAAGATCAAACTATGTGGATTCTCTTTCTGCAAGGCTGCCAGACACAATAGGCTATTAATTAACATGTGCCAAGGGATTCATCAACATAGGAGGCTGCTTGGTATGGCTGGAGTTTGCCTTCCTTTTATCCAATTCATGAAAGATCAGCCGCAGATGTAAATCAGCTTCTGTTCAATGTCAGGCAACAAAGAGGCATTATTTTCAGGGCTGTTTCTCTCACAGCCGCCAGAAACATTTTTACTATCTTCTTTTCATGTTCTAAATGTAATGGTGCGGTCCATTTCAGAAGAGAAAGAAAAGAGACAGTGAAAGGAAACCAGAACACAGCGTGTTTGTCTCAAGTAATCCACTATACATGTCATGTGATATATTGCCATTTAAAAAAAAAAAAAAAATGCGGACAAAGATTGGCTCTCGTTAATGGTGTACCGGCATAGAGGAGAAGAATTATTCTCTGTAGTAGCCATGGGTGACAGTAATCTGGCATTCTAAATGATGCATAGGCAGCCCAGATTGAAAAATAGAAATCACTAAGAATGGTTAAAGGGATTTTTAAAAAGAATGTTTATGAGAGCAAGGAGACTTCGGGTAGACTGCTGCTTGCTATCCTATAACTATGGATGCTTAAACTGGTAAACCTGCCTTTGATAAAACTAGCATTTGGTTACTTTTAAAGACTGGCTTACTCACAAGGAGATGTCTAAACACCTTTGTTCTTGTGAGTTGACTTAACCATGTTAAATACATTTATTAAGACTGAACTGGAATAAGGAGTTCCCAGGAGTATTCATGTACAATTTTAAAGTAGAAATAAACCCTAAGTGAATGACATTTAAGTTGCTAAGGAACTGTGCATCATTATTAAGAATAAAATGCTCCATTTTCCATCGTTTGTTGCATCTCACCGCTACTTATTTTCTGAAACCTTTCTGCAGCCAATTCCTATCTACGTCTGTAACTCTACCCTCTGAGAAGCTGCTGTCTATAACAGGTTCTTCTGTCATATAGAGAGCAGCACTCCTTGCACAAGCCATACATTATACAATCTTCTTGTACAATTTTCCTTTCGATTTACCAACACCATATATTATGAGGTCAATCCTAAACACTTTCAATTTGTATGAAATCAGGCACTACATAGTTGAAGGTAAATCTAAAAGGAAATTGCATACGTAAATTGCATAATCATGTATGGCCAGCTTTAGTTGCTTGACACTCACCAGTAAACCTTGAGGTTGTTTCAACTTTAATGGGCTACGCAGTCCATCCAGCAAATGATGCAAACAATAATATGGATAATCACAAACAATAGCAAAATGCAGTAAAACCTGACAAAGCTAGTTAAAGTTAACACAAATAGAGTTTTTAGCTCCACTTCAGCTGCAGATGTAAGACTGAGTACAAAGGATTAGCACACACAGTTCTGGACAGTCTCTGCTTTGAACTCTGACTTGCAATACTAGACCTGACAGTGTCTAACTGGCCAGTTGACTAAATATATCATTTGTGGGCAGTGGGACCCTGTGCATGCTTGTGTGAGTGCTCATTGACTGGTATAAAATGTGCTGATGGCAAGGCCTCTCATCACTGATGAAGGCTTGAAATTGTCCTCCCAATACGATGGAGTGGATCCTCAGCCTCTCATATTTGGTCCTGGGACACACAATTTCTGTCCTCCTCAGAGCTCTGTAAGTAAATCAGGGGTGATTTACTAAAAATGGTGCACACAGAATCTAGTGCAGTTGTGCATAGTAACCAGTTGCCTTCTAGGTTTTATTGTCAAAGCTTAAGTCAGAAGCTGATTGGTTACTATGCATAGTTGCACCAGAGTCTGTTTACAGCAGTTTTAGTAAATCCTCCCCATGGTCTCTGTCTCCAGCAGTGGCTCAGTGCTAGGGGTTATTGTGCCAATTACCAATGCTCACAGTACACAGTCCTGAGTTCAACCCTTGGGAGAAGCAGTAACGGTACTCACAGGTACAGTCTCTCAAGTCAGAGCATCTTGCTGAATGTAGTTCTACTTTCTCTCCCTGGAAGTGTGATGTGGGAGCTGCGCAGGTCAGGGAAAGATGAGGCTGGTAGTACCTCTCCACTACTGGGAGTCAGTGAGATGGTTACCAAGAACAGCAAGACTCAATCAGACCGGGGTGAATAGGTGAATTAGTACCCATCGATATTCACAAAAAAACCCCCATGTAAACAGGAAATAAAACATTCACACCATGAAAAAAGCCATTGTTAAGGAAAAAAATAAACTAATGTAAATCCAAGATTATTGACGTCTTCCAGCCATTTAGATCCACATCAATCGCAATGATCTGCCATCTGACGATACTCACCAGCCAACATGATGTCCTGCAATGCTTTACAGTCTTTAGCTGCTGCTACTTCTGTCACAAATGACAGATCACTGGTCAACTGCTGTATGCAAACAAACCATCCAGGAATCCTGAGTAATGTCATTGACCACAATCATGTACAGTAAACAGCACAGAAGAAGCATTAGCGTGGCAGTAGTGCTGCTGCTAACAGCATCTGTCCATCGGTAGTGCTGCTAAATGACAACTCCCTAGCTGGTTTACCTGTGTTTGTAAACAAAAAGGCCTGTGGAACCTGGGTGATATCTCAAAAAAAGATATAAAATGCACAATGTTGAATGACCGAGTATATGTTAGTCAAAGTATCATAGTGCTGAAAACTAAAATAAAAGTTTTGTAATGAAGTGGGTGAAATATGCTATGTACTGAAGGGACTAAACATGTTTTCAATAGGGAAGAAAAAAGCTATATACTTATCATGTTGCAGATTGGAAGCAGTGTTTTACTTTAGCTGCTGGCTCCCAAGTGTGATCAGCATTGTCGGTCCTTTGTTCCAAAACAGACAACCCTTCAGATCAGCAGTTAGGATGAGGGACAAGTGTACACCTTAACTTTCATATAAACATTATATTGTTATTATACAGGATTATTAATATTAAACCCAGGATTATTATTATTATATTGTTATTATATTATTATTATACAGGATTTATATAGTGCCAACAGTTTGCGCAGCGCTTTATAAAATGATTATATATTTTATTTATTTATTTTCCTGCATTTTACCAAACTCCATGGGTGGACATTCATGAACATTTGGGTTTCAATAATTCTTTTCATCATTAATATCACGGAAATGTGGTAGTGGGCTTTTTTTCTCAGCAAAGGACATCACTATTGATATTATAGTGATATCCAAAACGAGGCTGTGTATTCTATGCAATATATCTTAATTTTTCTATAGCGGCCAAATGTTTGGATGGATTGTCCAAGAGTTCTGTATTTTGTTGATTCCTTTTCTCTCTCTTTTTTTGTATGAATTGATATTTAAAAAGCTAATAAAAATATATTAATATAAAATAAATATATAAAATAAACAGGAGGAGTGTAGTCAGGAGGAGCTTAGGCTGAAACTCCATCTTCACCTTTCTGTATAGTGGTTGGGGTTCGGTGTGCGGTGTTTCCACCTTCCGTCTTCTGATTTACATAACAACCCAACAAACACAGTTAGCTTATCAGAAACAATATGAGAATGTCTGGTGGATCAACACTCTCCTTTATAAACAGACCACTTAAAGTAGATCTAAATGTTAAGATTACGTTCGCATCTGTGCAGGTTGGCATTCTGCATGTAGGCAGCACATGCACATCAATGGATTGCCCTACCTGCAGAAACACAAGGACAAAAGTCCCAAATCCTTTTTTGAAAATCACATCACAGTGAATCACATGGTGCTGGGGACCATGAGATTCAACACTCGAAAATGCGCTGCAGTTTCAATGCATGGGGGTTCCATTCAGACTCAATGCCACCCCCATGCGTCTGCTAAAGTGCAGCACATTTCTCTGCAGGCCAGGAACACACACAATGTTTTGCATGTACCCGACCTGCAGATATGTGAATCTAGCCTAACTAAATAATATTTAGTTTGCTAAGTCACAGTGTATCGAAAACTATTTTATTTATGTATAAAATGCTACTTTCACTATTTTTTCATTCCTGTTTGCATCTTAGTGCTGCTAATCTCCTCCAGCCTTTTTTAACCACCTACTGTCTGCACAAAATTGTTCTGGATCAATTTCCTGAAAGTGATGATGGTGGACTTTGCCTATGCTATGAGTGTTGGTACAGCCACTTGAAATCTCCACCAACTGGGGACAGTTGTCACCCCATAACAGGAAGTGTCTGAGCAAAGTTCTTCATGGCTTTCAACTAAAGCTACATATTTAAAAAGACTAAAAAAAACTTTTGAAATTACTATAGATTAAAGCTGATATGAGATTTTAGTAATTGGCTTAGGTCTACCTTATTCTTATCCCTCCTATTAACCCACCCCTAAAACCAACTCTTAACATAGTTCAGATCCATGGCATACTGAAATATTAGCACCAAAAGCTACTGATCCAATTTCTATGTAGGGTTTGTAATTATGTATGTTTACATGTGCAGACACTGTTTCATATACAGCAATGCAGCACAGTGATTTTGCTTTGGTGTCTCTCACTCAATTTGGATCGCCTAACAATGAAAACAAGTTCTCTCTATGACTAATTATTTGTATCTTCACAGGTGTTTTGAAAGGATGATAACTGGAATACCTGATATAAAGACGAAGTTTGTGAGTTGGCAATCCATCCATCACAGATCTGTAGTTTCACTTTAAGTAGATCTCTGCCACTCCAGGGGTGTTTACTGTTAATCTCAGGAGAATTTGCAAATGTGTATATAAAGAATCTTGAATATGCAACAACAGCAAGAATATAAAAATATATAATTAACATCAACATTTCCTTTTAAGTACACATTACCAAAAAGCTTAACATATACTATAGTTTCCTTTTACCTAGCACCTACCTGAGCATCCATTTTACTATCAATCTTAAGTGGAAATTATATAAACCAGAAAACTGTATTGTAAATAATTTGTAAATGACTGCTAATAGACAAATTTCATCACTTACTGAAGTTCTGAGGCTGTAAATGGGCAGTTGCCTCACCGGCATGGGCAGACTGACCATTTGGAAACTAGGGCACTGCCGGAGGGACCTGGGTCAGTAGGGGGCCCCATGAGATGCCCCTGGTACCTTTTTCATAGGCTTTTTTGAGTTTGGGCAAGGACACAGGGGCCCCATGATCCCCTATTGTCCAGTGGCCCCATGAGTTGTCAGTCCGCCCCTGCTCATCGGTAATGACAGTCTCCTTCACTGGGAGAAATCCTGAACATGTTGGCTATTAGAAGCTGTGCTGCCTGGGCTAGAAGTGACTTCAACTGTCTCCCCAAGAGAAGTGGTGACTGCCCAGTTTAGCGAGATATCCACACATTTATTTATTTATTTCAGGTACTTATATAGCGCCGTCAATTTACGCAGCGATTTACACATATATATTGTACATTCACATCAGTCCCTATCCCTCAAGGGGTGTACAATCTAAAGTCCCTAACTTACATTCATACATACACATATTAGGGCAATTTAGACAGGATCCAATTAACCTACCACACATGAATCTTCTCAGCTGCCCTGCCTTGAAACAAGAATAATTTACTATTAGAACTATTACCCAGAAGCTTTCACAATGTCACAATGTACGCATCTGATTAGAAATAATGGCGTTGAATTAATAAAACTGGAGAGTGCAAAATCTGGTTCCACTAAGCATGGTTTACAATCAGCTTCTAACTTCAGATTGTTCAATTAAGATTTCACAATAAAACCTGGAATCTGATTGGTTTCTATGCAGAGTTGCACCAGATTTTGCACTCTCCAGTTTTAGTAAATCAACCCTAATGTGTCAAATCACAATGTATCAGAAGATTGCGGCAACAGGATTCATTTTTTTTGGAAGCTGGCACACACACTGTGACAGACCAGAGAAATTTGGCTCATTGCATTGTTAGATTTATGGCTCTACTTGTAATTCTGCATATTGTGAATCAATTATCTCAAATCTTCTGAAAATCTTTTTTTTCATCATAAATGACCTTTGTAAATGTGATCATATGTTAAACATATGTGTTCATGGATCATATCCCTTCAAGATATGTACATTTTCTCTATATTATTTGTTCAGTTGTGTACCTGTTTTACACGAACTTGGTCACATAAAGGAGCCTGTTCGAGGCTACTACTCAGAAAGAATATTTCTTGCCTGAAAAATGTCAAAATGTAGGCATTCAAGTGAAAATTCAATCCTTCACAGTACAGAGCTTTTGCAAAGTATTTTAAATGACCCTTTTTATCATGGTGCCATGTCTGCACCTTGCTGGATTGTGGGACCTGCTAAGAAAAATAGATGTATGTATACAAGTGGTTGAGTAATGTATTACACGCCTGTACTTTGTTCTTTCCAGCAAACTGACCTTATCAAAAAGAAAAAAGCTATACGGAGTGACAAGTGGAATCTCGGTGACAAATCATAAATGAGTGACATTTTATAACTACACATGTGGACATCACAGAATAAAATGAACAGTTAAAACTGTGACACATTATGCAACAAAATTCTGTTAGAATATGTATGGCCACTGACTCTGTGGATATATGATGAAAAACATAGATGTGTCAGGTGATAAAACGGCAACAGATCATATATGCATCGTTCCATCAAGAGAGAGTTCTGCTTCTTTCAGTGTTAGTTTGGTTTAAAGAGAATTTCTACTCCTCTTTTAACAGAATGTGAGATTTCTGCCTGAAGCAACACCCAATACTGAGGTTCCTCCAGTCGAACTCACAAAGTTTGTATACACAATGATCTGACAGCATTACAAATTCAAAATATGCCACAGCTGGAGGGAAACACGGGGTCATGTAGTAGATTTCCTTCATTTATCAACACAGAGAGTTCCAAAGAAAACTGAATTTATAACTAGATGGCTTATGTTGTTCAGTGATCATTAAGACTTCTGATCAAGCCCAACTGGATGGTCTTGAAACAACTTCCAAACTGATCTGCAGGAAGTCCCATTACAGACATAACAAAGTTAACCTTTCTTAGGCGATGTATGTAGACTGCCATTATTGATACCTTTCTGATGGTAGTTGCCAAGCTGTTTCTAGCTTTAATACATTTTGAAACACTGGTATACTGGTAAAATAAGATCTCCTTAACTTCATACTTGTTCCAAGACAGTAATAGAGATAGTACCGAAACCATTGGATCAGCATGACAGCATTTTGAGAGGTCAGCAGTATCAGTTTCTGTATTCTGTCACTATGGGTTTTCTTTAAAGTCTTTGTAAGAGGTTAAATGCACTGCTAACCTTTAGAATTGCTTATTTTATGGAGCTTGCACTGGCTAGTTCATTTTGTTCTCCTGCCTGCAAAATCAGCAAAACCCGTGGGCCATCATGGCACTAAATCCATGCCCCATGATCAGGATTTCTGGTGAAGATAAGATGAAACTAACTGGATATACGCCATACTTGCCTACACAATTTGTTTTTACATGTCCTTTCCCCAGTCTCTTTACTCTCATAGAAATAGGTAAATGAAGCAATGAATGAAGTTTCTGTGTGTAGATTCCATGTTTTGATTTCACTAGCATGTGCATTCACCGTTTTCTGTTCTTACATTAATACATATGACAAAAATCCTTATGATTTTCAATTTAGCTGTTCTGTTCCTAGTTCTCCATGTGTAAAGGAAAACCAAACTATTGGCAACTTTTGAAGTCATACTGGTTCCCAACTGATGATGATGTTTTTAACAGTCCGGTGAAGGGGAATATGGAGGTATTTTGGGGTCTGTATTCCTAAAAAATTGGGAACTTCTCCTTTAAAGCCTCTAACTGAAGATGATGAATCTCTTTAATGCCCTATCAATAGACTTTACAATGATATAGCTATAAGGGAGCTTTAGTTTGGCAAAGGCCCATACTGTTTTATAGCACTTTCAGTATTCTCAAATAAGTTTGTCTGCCTATATAAAGCCTGCAGCCAATAATCATGCATCGGTGAGCTGTCCCATATTAGCAGTAAACCCATGTACTGAGAGAGACCTCAAGCTGTATACAGAAGAGTCTGTACGCTGCATATGTCACTCTGCTCCCATATCAAACAAAAAAACAAGCCAGTAGCATTTTTAAAAATAAAATAAAAAGTTGCAGATTAAGATTTCTCATGTAAAAAATAAAACAAGAAAGTACTTCTTGACGTATTTAATAAGGACTTGAAAAATGTATATTTACAAAAAACTACACGTAAAAGAGTTTTAATAATACACTAAGTATCTAATTTCAATGAAAACATAGGACCTAATGACTTTGTCCAAATAATTCTTCCTATGTTTTGAAAGTCCAGGGTCCATCAGACTTGCTGTATTAAATTTGTATTTTTTGTTGAATACAGCATGTAAACAAAATTGAATAATATATAAAATAGCATAGAGATAAATAGTGAAGGAATGTGAGGGACATGCATTCAGTCTCCTTGTTATATAAATCTGTGTGCCTGTCACTGCTCCAACCTCTATCTTTCTAGTGATATTGGAATGCATGAGAGCCATAGTGCGTTCACTTTTGTCTATCCAGTTTTATACTTCTGTCCTTCAGCGCAGGGCATTTAATGTATTCATTATAAGGGTCACCTACTGATGTCTGCTCTGCTGCCAGTTTGACAAGCTTCACGTCCTCTTCAATCCCTCTGGGCAAAACCATTATATTAGTATAACATTCTATATACACTTGTGAACAATGCACTGCACCTATATTGTTACAATTAAATTGTGCTTTCAAGAAAGGAAATAGAATGTGTTTACACCTCACTGCAAATATCTAGAATCGGATGCAAGCCAGAAACAAAAGAGAAGAGGATTCTCCTTTGATAGACGCATGCTATCATTTTTTTTATTAAAGGATTTATAATTCTGAATAAAAGTAACAAATGTATATAAACACAATTTTTCACAAAATTTCAATAGTAATGGTTCATATTTTTTTTAATATGATAATGAAACTAAAAATATTATGGGGGGAATTGTATGAAAAGTTTTCTAGCTATACTTTTAGAATAGTTCTGGGAAACTATCCAGAATATTTTGGCTTAGTTTGAAATGTGCAGAACTGTGTGTCACTCAATAAGTTATGCAGTAATTGTAAGATGAGCTGACATGTTACTGGACAAACTATTACCCAGGATTTTCTAAAATGGAAACATGCATGACTACAAAAATATAATTGGGTTGATTTACTAAAGGAGCTGAGGCTGACACAGCAAAGTTAATGTTCACATTGCCAAATGAATGTTAGTGAATAAGGTGAAGCTGTGTTCATTTTGCATAACCAATCATGTGTGAGGGAAAACCAAAAAACAAACAACAAAAAGAACAGAATTTTTCTAACACATCAAAACTGAGCACAACTCCCCCTATTCACCAACATTAATTTTGCTAATTTCACGTTCACTTTGCTAAGTGAACAGCCAATGCTTCTTTATTCAGTCAATTTTAGCATATACAGGTGAAAATCAAAAAATTAGGATATCGTGCAAACGTTCATTAATTTCACTAATGCAACTTAAAAGGTGAAACTAATATATGACATAGACACATTAAATGCAAAGCAAGATAGTTCAAGCCGTGATTTATCATAATTGTGATGATTATGGCTTACAGCTCATGAAAGCCCCAAATCCACAATCTCAGAAAATTAGAATATTGTGAAAAGGTGCAATATTCTAGGCTCAAAGTGTCCCTGTGAGGGACCGCCGAGCGGCACCACTAGCACTCCACTGGTCAGGCGTGCCCAGAGGGCGGAGTCTAAGCCCCAGGGTACTTGTTCACCAGGGCCCCTGATGGTGGGGATGGACTTGTAGTACCCCGAGACCAGGTCGCCTCTACTGAGCACACCTGTCAGTGGTAGGGGTGTTTGCCAGGGGCTCCAACCAGGGAGAGCCAGATGTGAGGAGGTCGGGTGACCCCGATGGGATGGATGGATGGATGGCTGAGCAAGTGCGTAGTCAGACAGGCCGAGTCGGTAAAGTAGAGGACGGTAAGGTACAAGGGAGCAGGCAGAGAATCGTCGGGTCACACGCCAGGTCAGCAACAGGAGGTCAGATCTAATGGGGGGCATCCAGGGAGAGAGGTCAGGCAAGCAAGGGTCTGGACAGGAGAAATCAGCAGGTCAATAAACAATCCGGGTCAATAAACTTACTAGGCACAGGTACAGGATCACAGGGAGCAGGTAAGACCAGAAGGCAAAGAAATGACAGCTCAGGGACCTTTAAATATCCCGCCCTGCGCTGCCATTGGTGCCCAGCGGGCGGCCGCGGCTTCTACTGCGCATGCGCGAACTCGAACGCCGCGGCCGGCCCGGACCTAGTGCCCGTGTACAGGGCGGAGCAGTGCGCCTGCGCCGGGACCATCGCGGCAGGGATCGAGGAGATCCCTGACATTGCCCCCCCCCTACGGGCAACCGGATGCCCACCCGATCTCTCCACCACGGGTGATCACAAAGAAACCTCTGGACAAGTCTAGGTGCATGGACATTATGGGCTGGTTCCCACGAATTGTCCTCGGGGCCGTAGCCCTTCCACTTGATGAGAAATTGGGTCTGGCCCCCCCTTTGTCGGCACTTCAAGATTGCCTCCACCTCTAATTCTTCTTCCTCTTCAACCGTTACGGCCTCCGGGGGCCTGGATTCCCGTTCCGGGAAGGCATCAGGGGCTACTGGTTTCAACAGGGACACGTGGAAGACAGGGTGGATCTTGAGTGTCTCAGGGAGAACAAGTTCATAGGCCACTTCATTGACCATTCGTTTGATGCAAAAAGGGCCTATAAATTTAGGTCCCAACTTTTTTGACGGGCAGAGCATCTTCAAGTTTGACGTAGCCAGCCAAACCTTCTCTCCGGGCTGCAACACCAGGTCCCCTCTTCGCTTCCTATTAAACGCCCTCTTATAGTCTTCTTGGGCCTGACGGATGGCTTCCTGTAGTTTCTTATTGTTGGAGGTGAAGAAGGTCAGTGCATCCTGTGTCGCTGGAATCGGGCATTCCGGGACTAAGTCCGGGAGGAAGACAGGATGAAACCCATAGTTGGTGAAGAACGGGGACTGCCCAGTTGCTAAATGGCAAGCGTTGTTGTACGCGAATTCTGCCAAAGGGAGCAGTGGCACCCAGTCGTCCTGAGAGAATGATGTGTAGCATCGCAGGTATTGTTCCAGGGTCTGATTGGTCCTTTCGGTCTGACCATTGGTCTGAGGGTGAAATGCCGAGGAAAGGGACAGCTTGATATCCAGGGCTTTGCACAACGCCCTCCAAAACCGCGAGGTAAACTGCACCCCTCGGTCCGAGACGATGTCTTCGGGAACCCCATGCAGTCTAACGATCTCTCGAATAAAGACTTGCGCCGTCTCGGCTGCTGATGGAGTCTTCCGTAAAGGGATGAAATGGGCCATCTTGGATAAGCGGTCCACGACCACGAGAATTGCTGTGTGGTCCAGTGAGGGTGGAAGCTCGACTATGAAGTCCATAGAGATCTTCTGCCAGGGCCGTTCAGGGATGGGCAATGGACGTAGCAGGCCCCACGCCTTATTTCTTGAAGGCTTGTTCCGCTGGCAGATGGCACAGGAGCCCACGTAGTTCTTACAATCCTTGGCCATGTCCGGCCACCAGAAGGAACGTCGGAGAAGTTCCAGGGTCTTGACCGGCCCAAAATGTCCTGCCAGTGGATGGTCATGGCAATGTCCCAAGACTAAGGTTCGGGCATCCTCCGGCACCACAATCCGGTCCTCCCTCCATAGGAGTCCCTCCTTGTTCTGGAGGGGGGCCCCATCGGAGGTAGACATCGCTGTGGACGCTCTCAGGATCTCGGAGCGAAGGTTCGTCTGGAGGGCCAAGAAATTTCCTGCAGGAAGAATAGTGTCGGGTACTGGGATCTCCTTGGTGTCCTCGTACATGCGCGACAACGCGTCAGGCTTCGTGTTTTTCGAGCCGGGCCTGTATGTGATGTGGAACTGGAACCTCGAGAAAAACAATGCCCATCTTGCTTGTTGTGGGCGTAGACGTTTGGCCGTCCTCAGATATTCCAGGTTCTTGTGGTCTGTGAATATCAGGATGGGATGGGAGGCACCTTCCAGCAGGTACCTCCATTCTTCTAAAGCGGTTTTGATAGCCAGTAGTTCGCGATCCCCAATGTCGTAGTTCCTCTCCACAGGGGTAAGTTTCCGTGAGAAGAATGCTACTGGGTGAAGTAATTCCTTGGCGCCCTTCCGCTGGGAAAGGATGGAACCAACCGCGTTTTCTGATGCATCTACTTCTAAGATGTAGGGCAGGGAGGCGTCGGGATGACCCAGAATGGGTGCCGAGGTAAATAACCTTTTTAGTGCTTCAAAAGCTTCCTGTGCCTCGGGCGTCCATCTGAATCGCGTCCCAAGCTTAGTTAACTGAGTGATGGGGGAGACCAGACCCGAGAAGTTCTTGATGAACTTCCGGTAGAAATTTGCGAACCCAATAAAACGTTGGACGCTTTTCCTGTCCGTGGGTTCAGGCCAATCTAGGATCGCTGAGACCTTCTGAGGGTCCATTGCGACCCCCGTGGTGGAGATAATCAGACCCAGAAATGTAACGCTAGCCTGTTCAAAGCAGCATTTCTCTGCTTTAGCGTACAACCCGTGCTGCCGCAACCGCCCCAACACCTTTGTTACATGTACCCTGTGCTCCCCCAGGGAGGATGAGAAAATCAAAATGTCATCTAAGTAGACGATGACAAAGATGTCCAGGAAGTCCCTAAAGATGTCGTTTACAAAGTGCTGGAAGGTGGCTGGCGCATTGCACAACCCGAAAGGCATGACCAGCTATTCAAAGTGGCCGAAACGGGTGCGGAAGGCCGTCTTCCACTCATCCCCCTCCCTTATGCGAACCAAATTGTAGGCTCCCCTTAAGTCCAGCTTGGTAAATACTACTGCAGCTTTTAAGCTCTGGAATAATTCAGGTACCAGTGGTAACGGGTAACGATTTTTAATGGTGACCCTATTCAGCTCCCGATAGTCAATACATGGCATCAAAGTCTTGTCCTTCTTTTCTACAAAGAAGATCCCTGCACCTGCTGGGGAAGTGGAGGGATGGATGAATCCCTTTCGGAGGCTGTCCTCAATATAGTCCTTCAGGGCCCCTAATTCTAGCTCAGAAAGGGGAAAAATTCGCCCGAACGGAATTTCAGAACCGGGCAACAGATCAATAGGACAGTCATATGGGCGGTGGGGGGGTAGAGCATCTGCTCCCCGTTCACTGAACACATCAAGAAATTTATGATAGGCTGCAGGAATCACTTGTTTTAGACTGTCATCCCCTTCAGAGCACAGGAGGACCTGGGGGACCTCCGGGCCCGAAGTTCGACACAGTTACCGACAATATGGGGAAGGGAACGAGACAACCCCAGTTTCCCAGTCAATTTGGGGGTTATGGGCCCGCAACCAAGGGAGCCCCAGAATGACTGGGAAAAGGGGTGATGCAATAGCATCCAGGCGGAGGAGTTCCCGGTGCTGACCGGCAATGGAAGTCACAATGGAAGGGGTCTCCTGGTTAACTACTCCTGACTTTATCCGGGAACCATCAGCCAAAAAGATGTGAAACCCCTTCTCCTTTGGGCGGAGGGGGATACCCTGCTGGTGAGCAAAATTGATATCCACAAAACAGCTGCATGCCCCCGAATCAACTATGGCCGTCACCTCCACGGTCCTTTCTGAAAGCTGAAAGGAGAGGGGAACAACTAAGTACTGAGATGGATTCATATTGCCAACAGATAAGGAAGATGAGGTGAACTTACTCAATTTCTGCGGGCAGGAACGCACCATGTGACCAGCTTCGCCGCAGTACAGACACAGATTCTGGGAGCGTCTGCGCTGGCGTTCCTCAGGCGATAGTTTAGGCCGTGCCGGGCCTAGCTGCATGGGTTCGGGAGCATCTTCAAACGGCAGGTTCTGGATGCTTGGCCTAGTATGTTGACCGGATCCCTGAAATGACCCCAAGGGATTTCCGCGACCCTGACCAGACCTCTCCAATCTGCGCTCCCGTAGCCTACGGTCAATTTTAATGGTGAGTGCAATCAAGTCCTCTAATGTCTCGGGCACCTCCACCCGGGCGAGCTCGTCTTTCAGAGCCTCAGAAAGGCCCATACGAAACTGGTGCACAAGTGCGAACTCGTTCCAACGAGTGTCACCCATCCAGCGCCTAAAGTCAGAGGCGTATTCCTCAGCCGCCCGCCGACCTTGTCGGAGTGCGTATAATGTGGCCTCGGCCGAGGCCGCCCGTTGTGGGTCATCATATAAGATGGCCATGGCGTTAAAGAAGCTGTCGACCGTAACCAGGTGAGGATCATTGTTTCCCCTTAGTCGGTGGGCCCAGTCTTGGGGTTCACCCTGCAACAGGGAGACAACAAACCCCACTTTCACCGATTCTGTCAAAAAGGTCCGTGGCTGCAGTTCAAAATAGAGCAGACAGGAGTCACGGAATGACCGAAAGCGTGTGCGATCCCCATGGAAGCGCTCGGGTAAGGGTACTCGGGGTTCCGCCGTAGGGAGTGATGTGGAAGGCCCAGGAGCCGGCTCGTGGGCTGCTGCGACCGGTGGTGCAGGAGCCGGGGCCTGTGAAACAGGAACAGATATGGTGCAGGCCTGAAACCGATTCTCGATCTGCAGACATCTGTCTTGTAATGTGTTTACTGCTTGCGTCAGGGTAGCCAGGTGCCTGCAAACCTCGTCCAATGGGGAGAGTCCTCCTCGAGGCTCAGTCATGGCCTTCTGGTACTGTGAGGGACCGCCGAGCGGCACCACTAGCACTCCACTGGTCAGGCGTGCCCAGAGCGCGGAGTCTAAGCCCCAGGGTACTTGTTCACCAGGGCCCCTGATGGTGGGGATGGACTTGTAGTACCCCGAGACCAGGTCCCCTCTACTGAGCACACCTGTCAGTGGTAGGGGTGTTCGCCAGGGGCTCCAACCAGGGAGAGCCAGATGTGAGGAGGTTGGGTGACCCCGATGGAATGGATGGATGGATGGCTGAGCAAGTGCGTAGTCAGACAGGCCGAGTCGGTAAAGTAGAGGACGGTAAGGTACAAGGGAGCAGGCAGAGAATCGTCGGGTCACACGCCAGGTCAGCAACAGGAGGTCAGATCTAATGGGGGGCATCCAGGGAGAGAGGTCAGGCAAGCAAGGGTCTGGGCAGGAGAAATCAGCAGGTCAATAAACAATCCGGGTCAATAAACTTACTAGGCACAGGTACAGGATCACAGGGAGCAGGTAAGACCAGAAGGCAAAGAAATGACAGCTCAGGGACCTTTAAATATCCCGCCCTGCGCTGCCATTGTTGCCCAGCGGGTGGCCGCGGCTTCTACTGCGCATGCGCGAACTCGAACGCCGCGGCCGGCCCGGACCTAGTGCCCGTGTACAGGGCGGAGCAGTGTGCCTGCGCCGGGACCATCGCGGCAGGGATCGAGGAGATCCCTGACAGTCCCTCTCTAATCAGCTAATTAAGCCATAACACATGCAAAGGGTTCCTGAGCCTTTAAATGGTCTCTCAGTCTGGTTCAGTAGGAATCACAATCATGGGAAAGACTGCTGACCTGACAGTTGTGCAGAAAACCATCATTGACACCCTCCATAAGGAGGGAAAGCCTCAAAAGGTAATTGCAAAAGAAGTTGGATGTTCCCAAAGTGCTGTATCAAAGCACATTAATAGAAAGTTATGTGGAAGGGAAAAGTATAGAAGAAAAAGGTGCACAAGCAGCAGGGATGACCGCAGCCTGGAGAGGATTGTCAGGAAAAGACCATTCAAAAGTGTTGGGGACTTTCACAAGGAGTGGACTGAGGCTGGAGTCAGTGCATCAAGAGCCACCACACACAGACGGATCCTGGACATGGGCTTCAAATGTTTTATTCCTCTTGTCAAGCCGCTCCTGAACAACAAACAACGTCAGAAGTGTCTTACCTGGGCTAAAGAAAAACAGACCTGGTCTGTTGCTCAGTGGTCCAAAGTCCTCTTTTCTGATGAGAGCAACTTTTGCATCTCATTTGGAAACCAAGGACCCAGAGCATGGAGGAAGAATGGAGAGGCACACACTGCAAGATGCTTGAAGTCCAGTGTGAAGTTTTCACAGTCTGTGTTGATTTGGGGAGCCATGTCATCTGCTGGGGTTGGTCTACTGTGCTTCATTAAGTCCAGGGTCAATACAGCCATCTACCAGGAGATTTTGGAGCACTTCATGCTTCCTTCTGCAGACAAGCTTTATGGGGATGCTGACTTCATTTTCCAGCAGGACTTGGCACCTGCCCACACTGCCAAAAGCACCAAAACCTGGTTCAATGACCATGGGATTACTGTGCTTGATTGGCCAGCAAACTCGCCTGACCTGAACCCCATAGAGAATCTATGGGGCATTGCCAAGAGAAAGATGAGAGACATGAGACCGAACAATGCAGAAGAGCTGAAGGCTATTGAAGCATCCTGGTCTTCCATAACACCTCAGCAGTGCCACAGCTTCCATGCCACGCCATATTGAGGCAGTAATTGCTGCAAAAGGTGCCCAAACCAAGTACTGAGTACATATGCATGCTTATACTTTTCAGAGGTCTGATATTGTTCTATGTACAATCCTTGTTTTATTGATTGCATGTAATATTCTAATTTTCTGAGATTGTGGATTTGAGGTTTTCATGAGCTGTAAGCCATAATCATCACAATTAGGACAAATCACGGCTTGAACTATCTTGCTTTGCATGTAATGAGTCTATCTCATATATTAGTTTCACCTTTTAAGTTGCATTACTGAAATAAATGAACTTTTGCACAATATTCTAATTTTTCGAGTTTCACCTGTAATTTATGTAACATTACTAAAAAGCACAACTACCTCTCATTCCATTTCAGCTACATTCACCCTTTATCACTGGCCTATTGATAAAGTGAAAACTGGATAGTGGACATGCTGGTTAGGGATGGAACTGATGAATAGATGGCCTTAGTAGGAGTTCTAAGAATCAGTGAAACATAGTCCAATGTACAACTACCAAAATGTATATGTACGAATCTGCTACCCTTCACTGTATACTGTATTTACATCTGGAGGAAAAGAAATGTAATCCAAACACGGAAAGGTTTCTTCATAGTGAGAGCTGTGAAAATGTGGTATAGACTCCCTCAAGAGTTGGTTCTGGCTAGCTCAGTGGATTGCTTTAAAAAAGACCTGGATTCTTTCTTGGATACACTGAATATAACTGGATACTAACATTTATAGGTTTAAGTTGAGCCAGGGAATATCCGATTGCCTCTCGGGGATCAAGAAAGAATTTTTTTCCCAGCAGGAGCAAATTGGATCATGCTTTGCTGGGTTTTTTTTGTCTTCCTCTGGATCAACTGTGGGTATAGGATTATAACTTTTTTTTTTTTAATGGTTGAACTGCATGGACTTTTGTCTTTTTTCAGCCAGACTAACTATGTAACTGTATGTAACTGTTAACAGCTGTTATTTGTACAGAGTTAGTTGGTTAAAGACAGGTACTTTCTGTTCCTGCTAGCTGGGTCAGAAACCCCAGAGGAAGGAAATGAAGAGAGAGAGAATAACTGAGCCACACAATCTTACACACATGAGAGATGCTGCTGCTGTATTTCACATATACCAGAAGCATAGACTATTAAGCAAGTATTCCTCTGTTCTAATAGATTAACTGCAGCTGAGTGTGTATGTGAATCCTTATGACAGATGTATCACTGTCCTTTTGTTATTATCTCACATGCACAGTACCAGATAGCTCGGTCTGTCCTGCTGTATGTGTGTAGTGGTCACCTTCCTGTTCAAAAGTAGGTGAACCTGTTTATTGCCATGCAATTTATATGTAGCTCCTGTTCTTCTAGTTGACTCTGTCTGGTCTGAGATTAGCTAGTTTTAGCTTAGGGTTCAATAACCAACATAGGCTAGAGCCAGGTTAGGCATATGATGGCCACCTGGTAGTTGGAGGTCTCATGACAGATTAGAAACTTGTAGGAACTAAGACGCAGTATAGAGTTCTAGTTCCACACAATGGTTCTGCTAATGAGAAGCTGCGTTCTGGGTTGGTTGGACAACGGTTAGAGGACCTCCCCATCATCACTGATCTTGTCTTCAGTTCTCCGACACTGAGAGGGACACCGCATTATGATCATTTTCAGGGGCCCCTGCATCTGAACTTTGCTGTAGAATTCCTCTGGAGGTATCTTTAATAACTATATATATAGCCAGGTATATGTGCACAATTCTACCAGGACTCTTGTTGGGTCCTTTGCTGATAATACCTGTGTTTATATTGGATGTATGCACTGTTATTAATCTCTTCTTATATAAAGCTTGTATTATTTCCATAATGGGTTCATCTATATTCTTATGTTATATGCTGGTTGCAGTAGTTCCTCTGCTCCCAATTACTTTTTTTAGACTACAGATTCATTTCCCAGGAAAGAAATCCCCTCTGTTCACAGAGATCCTGTCCTGGGTAAAGGCTTTGCCAACTTTATTATCAAACCCACTCTTCCACTTAGCAAAGGTTCTGGTTCTCTTATCTGCCTACAGGTTTAGCGTAATATCCAGTTTGGGGAGAGCTATTTCTTATAACCCCGAAAAAGGGGACTACATATGCATAGAAAACAGTTTTAACCAATTTTTCTGTATCCATCCACTTTTTTTTAACACCTATATGAACTATGCTCCATGTTATCCCACAGGTCACTTTCATACATCCTTCTCTTTTGGTGGATTTCTTTTGGACTCTTCCAATGTGCTGTGACGGAAACTGCTTAATGGATGCTTTGTAGTAATATTTCCTTTTATGTACATTGATCTAACTGGGAGTTTTTCTTTTTTAAACGTTCTAGAGTGCTATTACTACTTCTCCTGCCTTTCCTGCTGTGGAACTCCTTGTTGATGAAGGTTAATACCAAAATGAGTTATCTCTGTTGACCCAATGGCATCTTAAAGAGCCCTTTTTATATGATTTGTTAAGCAATAAAGTGATTACTTGGGTTCAGCATATTCTTTTTGACTATTTATTGTAATAAAGTCACTTTTCCTAAAAAGTTATCAAGTATCCTCAGAGCACCTTTAAAGATCCTGCTAACATGATTTAATATTTAGAAATGTTTGTTGCATCCATGTACATAATATCCACACAGAAAGCTATGAGTTGATAGTCAGAAGCTAGTTTTCTCTGGTTGCCCCTGCATTCACCTCCAGGAGAGTTTATGGTCTCACTTGGGGTGCAACTAATGGACTAATATCCACTATATACCTCCAACATACTTCTGAGAAAACTTTGACTTGCCCCCAGATCCAGAACAAAGATGTGCAAAGAATGTTAATGCAATATATTCATACAAACAGAACTAATATTGCCATACATAGGGATAGCTGGTGGTATCAAGGGTGTCGTGTGCAGGCTGAGAACTGTAAATCCAACTAGATTTTAATACAAACTGTTTTATGACTTTGATCTTAAGTTTTTTACCACTTCCCATCCTTTGACTGTATATCATCCATATCATATATTTCCACCATCTCCTCTGTAATGAATAAAGCTGAAAGCAACAAGAATTTCTCACTTTTGGTTTCAGTCTTGTGTTCGATTGGCTGCCTTGGAGGACAGAGGTCCCCAGATCTCTCCATAAAGAATACCTGTCACTGCCCAATGCTTTCACAAGAGTTGGCCTGTAGAAGGAGCTGGAGCTCCAGAGCTCTGAGCGCATAGCCTCCTGTTGTTTCCAGTCCTCCTCCACTTCTGGTGATGTCACATCTGCCTTTGCATTCCATGCTGGTTGGTGTGGACTTCCTGGTTTCCACTAGGTGTTATAGCCTACTCTACACCATCTACAGCTGTCGGAAATTGCTTGGTGATACCTCCGGGACAGAGAGATGGATATTGTATATGACAAGCCTGTTTATTATCCACATTCTGTGAGTGTTTTTAACCTCTTGCTAAAAAAACAACTTATTTTAATACTGTACTTAGGTAGCACTTCCCACCCCCTTTTTTTTCTTCTCATTTCTCTACACAGAGCTGGCCCAACTCTGTGCATAGCAGCCACCGGTGCACTAATTACCATCTACCACTGTTCATGGACTTATGAACTTTAAAGATTTTGGATTACTTGTCTAGCCCTGATATCTTTGCAGTGCATTTATACTGTATGCTTGCAGGACATGGAACCTCCGTGCGCCAGAATATCTTCATTACTGTAGTACAAATTGTGCCTGCCTTATATGGAAAAGTGTGAAAAATCAAACAGACTCTGATAGTGATCATATGACTAGGAGCCGCTCTGATTGGTTCCTGATCATTACTGCGGACCCAAGCCGCAAGTGATAGCCTAAATTGATAGCCAGCATCCATGCAAAGTTTCAACTGCTTCCTCTCAAAGGGAACTGTTTATTATCATATCCTCAGGACACGACAACATGCTGGAGAACCTTAATAATTATGTAGTAGACAGGAAGGTGTTTAGGATATTTTGATGCAAATCATGCAAAAACATATATTTGTGTATTGTAGTTTTTACATTATTTAATCAATTAAAAATGCGATGAACGTTAAACATTACTTTTCATTTAACCTATCGCATTTTTGCATACCATTGGGTGGATTTCATATATTAATTTAAATATGATTGGGATATATTTGTTGTGTTGTGAAATTTTATTATTCAGATGTCACTACAAACTAATTACTTTAGTATTAGAATCTAGAAATTTATTTATTTATTTATTTCAGGTACTTATATAGCGCCATCAATTTACTCAGCGCTTTACATATATATTGTACATTCACATCAGTCCCTAACCCTCAAGAGGCGTACAATCTAAGGTCCCTAACTCACATTCATATATACACATACTAGGGCCAATTTAGACAGGAGCCAATTCACCTACCAGCATGTCTTTTGGAGTGTGGGAGGAAACCGGAGTACCCGGAGAAAACCCACGCAGGCACAGGGAGAACATGCAAACTCCAGGCAGGTGGTGCCGTGGTCAGGATTCGAACCGACGACCCTAGTACTGCCAGGCGGAAGTGCTAACCATTTAGCCACTGTGCTGCCCATAGAAATTGAAAAATTATGATTGACAAGTTATAACATGTTTATTATAAAACTAGCTTAACCAAATTTTGTACTAGCTAAAGATAAAATACATAATTATTTTTTTGTAAGTAAAAACAGCATGTTGGGTAACTAAAGGAAATCCACAGCAGTTAAAGTATATCTTGTGTATACTTGCAATGTTAAAGCCCTGCAGACAGAACTACAAAATATCACTAATCATTAAAACTACCTCCTAATGCCCTTATGTACATTACTGCAGAAGGTATTGATGTTCTTTGATGGTTAACCTTTATTCAGCATGTCTGTTACATATGTTCTGGAAAAGACACGGGGGTTTGTTGATGCTCACTGCTTTAAACTTCATGCCCACAGTTGTGTTTTCATGCAAAGCTCTTAGAAAGCAAAAAGGTTTCCTCTGCAGGCAACAAGAATGCAATTAGTGGAAAATTAGTACATGTCAATCCACCACACTGCGGCTCAGAATCTTTTCCCTGAATGAGTGTAAAACAGAAAACTTTTATAAAGAGTGAAAAAAATATTCATTCAGTGAATAATGAAGTAAAAATATCAACGAGATGTGTTGCAGAGCTCACTGTTAAATCGTGCATACTTTTTACATCTCATGGGGGGTATTTTATAAATTAGGCAGCCCCTGACAGTGATAGCATTGACAGGCTTGTGCTAGCGGTTTGGTTGCTATAAATGACCACTTTAATTTAAGCTGTAGCAGGTAGCAGGTAGTAATATAATTTTGGAAATTATTTTGGATAAAATAAATGTTTGGCTAGTTATGGTGTGTCTAATAGATTGCAGTGAATGCCATTAAAGTGTTTCCAAACCCAGGACCCTGCATTCACTCTATCTGGTCTTTCACAGTACACAGAACCTGGAAATGCAATTATTTAAATAAATATCAACTGCTAAATACCTTTTCTCAGTTAGAGCAGTCTTGTGGTTTCTATTAGTGTTCATCAGAGCACTGGTTAAAGCCTGTAGGATAAGTTTTCTTTCTGCTCTAGGAGGATGCAGAACCCCTGACCTCTGTCTGGTCAGTACTGATTGGCCCTGTGCTGATTACATGCATTCTCTCAAGAAAAAAAAAATCTAGCAATACACACCAAACTGAGCATGTAAAGAGTGTCTCCACATGATATTTATTAATAGGAGATAAGAGGGGGCACTGGAAGAAGGGGTGGATCAGAGAAGTCAGGCTCAAACAGCCTTTTTACACAATGCAGAGGATTAACCCCTTAGGTTCCACAGTGAGTATATCAAGCATGCTTTACTGCATACACAGACTGATTTTACTGTTGTGGGTTTAGTAACACTTTAAGAACACTAGAGTGTTATTCATTGTTCTATCATGAAACAGGTCTCAATAGGTGGACTGTGGTTAGAACAGCAGTTGTAGAGTCAGGGAGTGCTGTCATTTGAATGCATGACTTTATGTGGTGTTTTCCATTTCTCTTGTGCATAAGACTGTGGACTATGCCTTAGGTAGGCAATACATTATGCATTTTTTTCTTCAACGGGTTGAAGGAAAGAAAATTGCTCGATTCCAGCATCAGCAGTCAGTGTTGATGCAGGAATCTCTCCCGCTGTGCTATTGTATTCTGACAGCGGGTGGTTTCGCAGCCGTCAGAATACACTGATCCCTGCTGGCTGTTATAGCCACCTACAGTAATTGAACAAAAAAAATTGATCAACATCAATACAGCCTGCCTGCACCACAGAGGGATCAAAGTTCAGGTGGTTCCTGCTGAACTGGCCAAATTTCGATCCGTTTATGGCTGGTTTTAGATTTTAACAGAAAGCAATGTTAATCTGCTGCTTGCCAGTCCTTTAGCGGTAGTGCTAGTTTGGCCCGTGTTCAACCAAAACAAAAATGCAATTGTTTCTAAAATGTGTGAAAATTGAATATAGTATATTGAGCAATTGGGGATGCCCTTACAAGAGCTCTGCCCTATTAAATAAAGGAATAGTCCATGGCACACCATGGGACTCCTAATCTCCATTGCCAGTCACATCATTCTAATAAAAATAGTATCTGCTAATTGTTTTTGACTCCTTCTTTTTAGTTTGCAGTGAGTCCTCTTGCAGTAAATACTGTCTTATTATTACTGATATACACTCTAAAAAATAACTCAAGCGACCTGTTACCACCACTTAATTAAATGTGTATTTCCAAGAGAAAAATCCTAATTTATTGGTTTAAATAAACTTTTTCATTTAAAAACCTACTTTCATGAGTTGTGTTGAAATGATAATGTTGGAAATTACATCAACTTAATATTGTGTGTCATGTACAGTTACATTTCTGCATTCATTGTTGTACAATGAAATTTAAGTTAAGGTACCTTAATAAATTTGACTTGGTAACTTAATTTTGCTCTACATTGAGAGCTGCATTGCAAGTCTCCACCCCCATTCAATTAACACAAATCAAGTCTCAGTTGTTTCAAAAACTGTTCCTTGAACTTGATGGACTGAAAGCCAGTGCTAAAGTAATGGGTCTCAAGTACAGTATTCTCTGAAGAACGTATGTGTTCCATATAACAGTCATACCCAGATGACATTTTTCACTTTTATTTCAGTTCACAAAATGGTTGTCGCAGGGTAATGCAGAAAGAATATAGCAAATTGTAAGAAAGCTCACAAAATATCAACTTTCAATATCCTCCAATAGCTTCACTATATTGCCACAATTTGTTGCACAATATAGCAAAGGTCTTGTAGAGAAACAGTTTCTGCACCAGACAGACAATATTAAAAAAATCTTAATGCAAAGTGCTTACTCATTCATCAGTACAACTTTAAGGATTTGATTTTGGTGTGCAAAAAATGTCAATTGTTTAACAATTGGATTGTTGGGCCTTGGTTCACACAATGAAGTGCATGTGAATCACAAAGGAACTGCAACACATTCCTGTGCAATTCACATGTGGTTCAGTGTAATGCAATTTGAGCCCATTCATTTTGAATGAGCTCAAATCACACCACATCTCACCAAAGACATGCATGCACCAATTTTTGAACCACAGTGCAACCAGATTGCATGTTTTGTTTTGTACCATGCAATCTGGTGCCGGCAAATGCACTGTGTTTGCAACACTGACATCCACTGCAGACTGCAAGGGTAGTGCGATTTGAATGCGGTGCGCGAAATGCACACAGATTGCGGGTTTCTGCAACACATTCTAGTGTAAGCCTAAACTGATTAATTCATTTTTGAAAGCTAGTATAAAAAAAACAAAGCTAAAAACTAATACAGAAAATCAATTTGGATCAACTTGATTTTTAACTGTTTTTTAACTTTAAAAAACTTGCTCATAATTGTAGCAATTAAGTACACGTGACTTGAAGGTTTCTTATAAAAACTGGAAAAACTATTTGAATTAACTTAATATGTTTAAGTACTCAACTTAAAAACGTGTTTATAATGCCAGTAATTAAGTTGGCGGTAAATAAAAATGCATTCATTTCTATCAGAAAAGCTAATTACCTCAATGCAATGTAGTTTGTTGCTTCAACTTAATTTCACCAGACATTGTCATAACTTAAAAAGCTTGATGCAAACTGTTGCGTTAATTTTTTTTGTTGAGCCAAAACATTATTTTTTAGAGTGTAGGGTGAAAATGTTTTATTTTTGTTTTCATTGTCACCTGGTCACATGCGCTTCCAGTGGACACTAGCTGGTGCTTACTGTGCAAGTACGTTTTGTTGTTGTCCCCATCAGGAAACCTGCCTGGAGGAATGACATGCAGCTGCCACTAGATAGAGGGCACATGGACAGCAAGTACCAAAAATGGGCTGTAGGAAACCAGCAACCTAGAGATACAAAAACGAATGAGAAAAGGCAAAAACAAGGGTTTTCTAAAAGAAAATGCATGCCAACTGTTTATGATACACAGCGCTTCTAGAGCATATCAGGAAGAAAGAGGCGGCGCCCTCTAAGTGCAGTATAAAAGTTTTTTAATGGATAAAAAGTATAGTAATACAGGCCACTCACAAAGCATTAGTAACTGTAATATAATGAGCATCCACTGTTGTGAAGGAGTGTGGAGCCTCTAGATGGATAGGGGGCACCAGCGTCTGGCGGTGGTGCTGGTGGCTTCCAGTACTTCCTCCAAGTTCTGAGACTCCCTCAGTGCAGTCAAGATGGCACTTCCAGTCACGTGATGGTGGGGGTTGGTGCGCATTCGGAGCATGCGTGTGCCCTCATCAGGCCGTAAGAATGCCATCTTGATGCAGGGCATTTGTACTGCTGTACTATGTGCAGGAGTCAGCAAAACAAGGGATATAAAAAAAACATGTAATGAAACTGAATAAAATAAAAGATATATAGCAAAATGTGTTGGTACACAGAAATCACCTCTTGCACTATGTCCAGGTATGAAGACTAATACATATAGACGCTTAAAATGAGGGTTCGTAGCGCTATATACAGTAGTTGTTATATATCTTTTCTTTTATTCAGTTTTATTACATGTTTTTTTTTATATCCCTTGTTTTGCCCACTCCTGCACTTAATGATAGTCTCTTGCCACGGGCCCTTTGTTCCTCAAGCTGCGTCTGCTTCCAGGAGGAGTTTCTTTACTGTTCCCCTCACTAACAGTACAAATGCTCTGCATCAAGATGGCGTTCTTACAGCCTGATGAGGGAGCATGCATGCTCCGAACTCACGCCAACCCCCGCCATCACGTGACCGACAGTGATGTCTGAACTGCACTGAGGGAGTCCCAGAACTCGTAGGACATGCTGGAAGCCTCCAGCACCACCGCCAGATGCTGGTGACCCATATCCACCTAGAGGCTCCACACTCCTTCACAACAGCGGATGCTCATTATATTACAAGTGCTAAACCTACTAATGCTTTGTGAGTGGCCTGTATTACTATACCTTTTATCCATTAAAAAGCTTTTATACTGCACTTTCTTCCTGGTCTTCCACAGGGCCTCTCTAGGTCGTCATTGGCCGGCTGCCTTCACCCTATGGTGCATTAGAACTCCTTATAGGACTCTAATGACTTTTTATTTGTATATTTTTATGGTATATTGTTTATGATTTACCTTTCCTAATTCTATTACTTATGATTTATATGCTTATACATAAACTTGAACATTGTATGCTGCATCCACCTTCTTACTCCATCTTGGAGTGCGCCAAATACCCAATTTTCCTTCTCAGGCATACATCTACTTTGATTTATGATCCTATGTGTATGTTTAACTGTACAGGAGTACTGGTAACCCACTACTAAGGTATTTGCTCTGGGTTTACTTATACTTTAAAGTGGAACTAAACTGTATCTGAGCACCACAAACTGAAAATGCTATTTAATTCATTCTTAATATTCAGAGCAAACCCATCCAAACATGTCTTCATGCTTTTGTTTGTTGAGAATCATTTTGAAAAACACCCCTAGCATTTCTAGCAGTGGCCATGTTAGGTAAAGGCAGATCATTCATGTAGCATTTACTTCCAGAATTCATCTGTCCTTAGCTCAGACTTTTAGGCAGGAAGGTGTTGTAAGCTGGGAAAGCCTCCTCTACCCCTCCTCCAGATGAAAGAGAAAAAATGCCCATGAAGACTCCTGGGTTGTATGACATCATTTTACCCTAGATCAGAAACCAGGAAGCAACTGAAGAAATATAAGAACAAGGTTTTTTTTTTAAATATAATATACATTCCTAACTATTTACTAGTGCTAGCAGCATAAAGATTAAAAATGGTTAATGTTGGTTGAGAGAATTCACTTCTGCTTTAACAGGGACAACATACTGTGTTGCCATTACATGCTGTTAAATGCTATTGCTGTACTGTAAAAATCATCTTGAGTTGTAATAGTAAAGTTTTGAGCACCAGGCCTTAAAGTTTTCAAAAGACAGTTTTCATAAAATAGAACTTTAATGCTTTCAAATCTTTTTACTATTTAACAGAACAGTGCTACTTTACAGTGGCTGCTTTGTAAAGAGTGATAATTAAATGCAATGCCTCCAACACCTACAATGTGATGGATTTATGTTCACTCATCTATTTCATGTGTCACCACTCAAACACTGGACATTGCTATCAGTGCAGTAAGCTCCATATATTCTACAAATAAATTCTGCTTCTGAATACATTTATGGAAAATATATACATAACATTGATTTTAAGGAAAATTTGCTGTCAAAAAGTTACATTACGCAATTCCAGATGGTTTATGAAACATAGTTTTCAAACATACATACTTTTATAGTGGTTCTTGTATGTTTAGTGGGTGATTTTATGAGACAATCAAATATTTTGCAGTAAATGCTTCACAAAGTGTTCCTGATTTATGCCTTGTATTTTACATGAATCTCTTTGTCTTTAAACATACATGAACTTCTAGACATATGTATTATAATGCATATTATGAGCTGTAAATAAACTATATTATTTGTTTCTAAATATTAAAACTAAACATTAGACATATAAAAATACCATTTACTGCTAAAAAAAAAATCATTTATTGCATTTTTAAAGCGGTAATAAACCGCAGGTAAATAAATAAATATCCCCTGCAAGGTAATGTCACATACATACACACATAATGTTACATACACATCACATACTAGCACATTATGAAGGACTTACCTTAAAACAAAGGCCTCCGGCGGAGCGCTATTACTGCTGCAGACGTTCCATCTTCACCTGGTCTTCCTTCCAGATTCGTGAGCTCCGACCATCTGACTGGCCGAGCCGGGACATGGCACAGTACTCTGAAGGAGCGGCACGGGTATGCATTCCTTCAGAGCGCATGCGCTGGCCTAAAAAGAGAGAGAATGTCTCCTAAACAGTGCATGTTTAGAGGATATTCATTTTACCTACAGGTAAGCTTTATTATAAGCTTTATTATATTTTATATCTTTATTAGACTCTTACCTGTAGGTAAAACTTTAAAAGAATAAGAGGTTAATACCACTTTAAATGCAGCTATGGTGATTCTGCCAGTATCGTGCTTCTATTCCTTGGATGTCCTTCTTTATCAGGACAGCAGAGACAAGTAAGACTACAAAATCCACTCTTTTTCATATTATCCATTACAAAGGTGGACATGGTTCTATAGTCCTCAGAGCAGAGAACACAGGAAGTTTACAAAATTTCTGGCAAGATCAACAGGTTTTTTTTTTTAAATTATCAAACAGTTATTACAAAATGCTTTCAGTGGTATATTTAGCAGATAAAAAGGAATCAAATAAGATTTCTTCATCAGGGGTTGCTTATACTTTAGGAAACACTTGAAGGTCTCTCCCCTTCCCCCAGCTTGTGTCTGGACAGTGAAGGAGAAGCAGCATACTAATGGGATCATCTTTCTGTAACTTTACTCTCTCCAACTATAGGTATGTCCATTTCAATGCATCACAACTGATTGGCTCCTTGTGCTGCTTCTCACTCTAATGGAGCTCTGATATACAG
Organism: Staurois parvus; assembly: GCF_062004578.1. Lineage (NCBI taxonomy): Eukaryota > Metazoa > Chordata > Amphibia > Anura > Ranidae > Staurois > Staurois parvus. The sequence goes on from NW_028318025.1 coordinate 3,687,112, forward strand.
GCAGGGTCATCTTTAAGAAGGGGCAAAAGGGACAGCTGCCCTGGGCCCAGTCATTGTTGTGGGGTCCAAAGCACTTGCCCCATACTTGCCAACAGTCTCAGTTTACATTCCCTTGTCCCTTGAAGTCTTCATCCCGCACTGTGCCCCAATATCTCAGTGTTAAGTGCTGTCACTTATGCTGTCCAGCTCCACCCTATTGCCCTGACTCACATGCAGACCATGGTATTATTCACATAATAAACGGCATTCATATGTAAATAGAGGCAGGCCAGCTGCAGTGATATGTAAATATCGGTGCATTCATATGTAAATATCAGCGCCATTCATATGTATATTATGCCTCCTGAGGTTCCAGCCACCACCACCTCTGCTGAATTCTACCCTCTGGGGTAGTAAAGGGGCATGCTTGAAAGTCCTGCCTGCAACTGTGGTCACTGAGCCTACCATCAGCCCGTTTAACAAAGGTAAGCAAAATGTGGCATGTGTGTGTGTGTGCAGTTGTAGGCAGAAAAGGAATTACAGTTTAGGGTGCACAGGTGAGCAAGGTGGGGATGTACAGATGTAAGGAAGGTGGGTGCAAAGATGAGCAGAGGAGGCATGTGGAGTTAAGGTGTGGGGAGGTTAGAGCGAAGAGGATAGGGGAGGTTTGGGGTGCAGAGGTTAGCAGGGAAATTTAGGATGTAAAGGTGTACTGACGGGGTGGATAATGATGTACATCAGGTGTAGGGCAGGCCATTCATTTCAATGGGCTGCTCTATGCACTAGGAATGTGGAAATAATGTCCCTGACCCTTTTTAAAAATCACACCGAGCCACAGCACCGTGAATTTTGGTGCATGTGGAAACGTGCACGTCAGCAGATGCGCGAGGGTGTCATTAACAATTAATGGCACTGCTCTGTATCTGCTAAAGGGCATTTTGCATGTTTTCCCTAACTTGCATTTGTGGTAATTTGTGTTGAATCCTCCTTTACATTGGTGGTCCATGTAGGAGACCCCTTAAATTGGTGGTCAGTGTAAATTCCCTCTTACATTGGTGGCCAGTGTAGAAATGTACTGGTTGTTGGTTTAAAATCCCCCATTACATTGGTTGTCGGTATACATTTTTCATTACATTGGTCGTCAGTGCAAATTCCCCATTACATCGGTGGTCAGTATAAATTTCCCTTTACATTAGTGGGGAGTGTTGAACTGTGCTTACACTGGTGATCAGTGTAAATCCCCTCTTCCATTGGTGTTCGGTGTAGAAATGTTACTTTCCATCCTCATTCAGCACTGCCACTGATCCCATCCACCCCAAGCACTGCCACTGATCCCATCCTCCCAGCAGCACTGTCACTCATCCCATCCCCCCACCACTGCCACTAATCCCATCCCCCAATCACTGCCACTGATCCTATAAACCTTCCAGCACTGCCATTAATCACACCCTCTCCCCAGCACTGCCACTGATTCCAGGAGTCCTAGAATCCCTAGGTATTTTCTGTCTATTAGTTTCATCATCTTCCCAGTCCATGGTGTGCAGATAGTGAGATGATGTGCTGTAACCGTCAGCAACCAATCAGTAAAACCTAATTAGGTGCTATAACCACTGGCAACCAATCAATGAGCTGTAATGATGAGCTGTAACCTCTAGCAATCAAT